>NC_142512.1:17692500-18942500 GCF_057876585.1 Rhinolophus sinicus
CTCTAACTTGTTCATTTGGTTCATTTCTCTAATTTTGCTCAAATATGACTTGGTTTTAATTACCAAACATTTAAAATATGTCATGATGCCTTATAGGGCAGGCAGAAGCAGCTTATTGAGACAACAAGTCATACAGTAGATGGTAGCAGATTTTAGGTAGAATTATGTCCGGAGCTAAGGACGGGGCTGATTTGGGTGTGGAGCCCCAGCCTCCTCCACTGCATGACAGATACCAGGCACATTGTAAGATGGATGGCAAGCATCTGAAAGTGAAAATATGCCCACTAACTCTTTCCCAATTAGCTAATATCCTGTAGGTGGAGGCATCTATGGTTGACCATGAAAAGGAGCTGAAAAAGGCTGGCACATCAGAGTATGTCTTGATGGCAGAGACAGTCACAGGGATGTCTGAGGTGGCAGCAATTGCTTTTTGAAGCAGTTGAAAGAAGAGAGGATGGAATGTCTTATAGAAAAGTGTTAAAACCACATGATGGGGTTTGAGTTCCAGCTCTTCTATATCCTAGATGTACAATATCAGGCAAGTTACTAACCTCTCAGAGCCTCAGTTTCCTCCTCTGCAAAATACGGCAAATAATGAAGCTATGTCAAAGTTATTGGGAGGATTAAGTAAGATCGTGCACTGAAATATAAATGATGGCTATTTTTTTTTATTATTTGCTGATCCCCTACCAAGTACAACAGCATGTTATTTTATATAATTCTCAGACTAACCCTGTGTGGTCAGAGATATTGTTCTCATCTCACAGACGAGGAAACTGAAGGCTAGAGGAGTTCAGATTCTGGTCCTAAGTCACACATTAATAATTGGGAAAGTGAATCTGACTATATACCACGTCTACACTTTTCATATTGCACCAGGCTGCTCTGGCAAAGTATAAGGAGCTGGGGGGCCTACAGCTAAGGAAATGCAAGGTCTCCATGACAGTGGGCAACCACTGTTCAATCAGAGAGTAGGACACTGAGGGAAGGCTAGACAACCTCCCCACCTTCTCTGTTCATTAATCTCATCTCTAGGACCCTCAACTTCTAAGTTTCTGGCCTAGGATATCAGAGTGGGGAGGTGACATCCCTGGGGGACTTGTCCCTCCTCACAACCCACTCCTTCTATTGCCACTTTCAGAATCATTATGGACTCCCAACAAACGAAAGTCCTGGACCAGATGGCTTCACAGGTGAATTTTACCAAACATTCAAACAAAGAATGGACACCTATTCTCCTCTAACTATTCCAAAAAATCCAGAAAGACGGAAGTCTCCCAGCTCATTTTACAAGGCCACTATTACTCTGAACCCAAAACCAGACAAAGACATTACAAAAAAAGAAAACTCTAGGCAGAATTATTATGGGACCCCCCAAGATGCAATCCCAGTGGCCCCCACTAACAAAGTCTTGAGGGGGGAAGCATTGTATTCCTGAGGACTCATTAGAAAACTGAGTTCTTTCCTTTGCCTCCTTTCTTGTGCCTCTCCACATCCCCAGGTCAAGGCAAACCTAGGGGTCGGCTGCTCTCTGCGCGGAGCCCTCTTTGGGCCATGAATCTGGGAAAGCAAAGCACTTAGTCTGCACTCTGGTCGAGTCCCAGCTCCGCCATTCGCTCCATGGGTGGCTTTGGGAAGATGGGTAAACTCTGGATTGCACTGTCCTTGTGAGATAAGTGGGATTAATAACATCCCCTAGTCACCCCTATGGAACCAACATAAGAAGTGCAGGAAGGAGTTGGACGTGAGGCCTTTCTGAGGAAATCAAAAGCATCACAAAGTTGGGAAGCATTATTATTGGGTTCATTAAAGGCTTGGGTTGTTTACCAGTATGTGGCTCCCCAAACCCCAACCCTTCCGAGAGGGCTAATTTTCGAGGTCCCTAGGTGATGGCACTGCAGTGCTTCACAACAGAGATGATCTCATCTCTGCCCCTCATTTGCTTATATATGGGCCTTCCTTGCTTTCTGGGGCTAGGGCCGCACAGTGCCGCACCCTCTTCCCTTTCCTTCACCAGAAACCTTTCTGGCTTCTGTACCTGTAACAAGGTAAGTAACCTCCAAGGTCCCCCTCTGCTCCCCAATAATAGAGAAGGAACTTGAATTGTTATCAAGTGAGTCAAACTTCCTAGCTCACACAGGATTCAGTAGGAAAAGAGTCCAGCTCAGGGTAACACAGCAAGTGAGAGAAAGAGCTGGGACCCTCCTATGCCAGGCCACTTTGCCGACACTTCTCTTTCTTGGATGAAGCCTACTTCCCGTTTTTATTAGAGTGACTATGAGGGCAATCATCAAATCCAACCTTCCTGCTAGACCCATTCCTCAGGTAGCAACCTTGGGCCAGACCCCTGCATCTAAAGGCCTAATTGAGTTTTCATCATCAGACATGTAAAGGGTTTAATTTGAATGTCAGAGCAGGGAGCCATGAACACTCAGCAAAGGCATCCTGGGGCTCATTCTGAACCCCCAGTGGTGATCTAGGGGAACATCTTCAGTTCAGGTCACCATGATGGACCTCTTAGATGATAGGTGGTCATCCTAGAATCTTGGTGGTGATAAGTATGCTTCACCTCTGTACAGTGAGGGTTACATGGCATCTCTGTGGAGTGTAATCTTCTTGCCTAGATTTAGTTATTCATAGGGGTTACCCTGCCTAGTTGCCAAATTCCTTTGAGCTGTTTTCAAAAAACGACATATATCAGTGAATGGATTATTTGACCTATTGTCTTAACAGTTCCCAATGCCCCATGTGGACGAAGGGAGCAGAGCTTCCTACAGCAGTCCTTCTGGGCCTTTTACTCAGACTTACACCTCCCTCAAATCATATCACTCTTTCATTGTCTTGCATAAATTCCAGCTCATCCAGAAAACATTTCCCAACTCCTATAAGCCCAATCTGATATCCTCCTTTCAGAGAAAACTTGTTGATCTTATGGTCTTTGTTGCCACGTTCATCCATTTACTTGTGTCAGAAATATTGAGCACCTACTGTATGCAAAGTGTGAAGACAGGCATTGAGAATGCAAAGCTGAGTCAGCCATAAATCTGTCCTGAAGCCATGTAGAGCGGTTAGAGGAGCAGTGGGGGTCAGGGGCTCTTTAAAGAAATGACCACGCAAGAGATTAGCAGAGATAAGTGCTGTGAAGTATAAAATGTAAGTGCGGCAGGAGGTAATGGAGAGTAGTTTGAGACGGAGCGGCATCAGGAAACCTTTTACAGAAGAGAAACATTTCAGTTGAGTCATAAAGGATTTGGGCACTTAGAGTTAGTGAGAGGACATTCCAGATAAAATAAACAAGTTTGAGCAAAGATAGGAAAGCATGAAATCAGAGGGCGAAACCTTCCAACTCAAGTTCAAGTGGATTTGAGAGGCTAATTGGGACGTAGTTTAATTATTCTTTAATTATGTAATATGTGCGGGAAGCTGTTTTGCTCTCATTTATATCTCAATTCACACAGTATTTGTTAAATGAATCGAGGTCTATAAATAGACCCAGAGGGTGACACAACAGGAATCATGGATTTCAGAGTTTTTAGGAGACTTTAGGAGACACAGCATGAAATTTCTCACTCATATGGAATCCTCTATGCAGCATCCCCTAAAAGTGACTGTCACACAACATGGGGACCTAACTTGGAGTCTGGCATTGAGGCTTCCACTAACTATCCCCGCATGTCTGCGGTTGCTTCTCTGCCTTCATTGCATGTATGAAATTAACCTTTATAGAAAAGAGGATGCTGCAGCATCTAGAGGAATCAGTTGCTGGTGGAGAGAGCAGGAGGGTGGAAGAAGAGAGACAGAGGCCATTGAGGTGGTTTCCAGGGACTGTCCAGACAGGGCAAGAGGACATTCATGACCAGTACTTTACAAGATACCCTAAACATGTATAACTTTTCTATATTTGTCATTGTTTTCATGCACTATCTATTCTTATCAGAAAAACTCTTAACATGAGAAGGACCCAGGTTCTTATTTTGAGAGACTAGCAAGAACGAGTGATGATTATGATGGTGGAGGGGAGGTTGCGGAGAGAGGGCATGAAGTGTTGACTGCCACCAACCAGTGGGAGACCACGAGGCACAGCATTGAAGAGGCATGGAAAGCAGGCTGGTTTCTTTTGGGCAAAATGGGAAATCTTTTGGAAAAATGGAAAGCAGGAGGTTGGCAGGCAGACTGTAAAATGCCTTCAGGAACCTGCATTCGTGAGAGACCAGTGATTCTGTGACAGTTGGTAGCAGATAGGAAACCTGAACCAGGCAGACATATCAGACAGAGGGCAGGCTCTCACAGGGTAGGTGAGGGAGGAGAACCCCAGAGTGAAATGAGAAGCAGAACAAAGTAAGGCAGGTGCTGTTTATAACCATGACCTACCTTGTCCAAGCTAGCCTGTTTGTTCACAAGCTACCTAAGACAGGTCTGTGGACAAGAGAGCGTGAGGTTTGCAAGGCACGGACACAAAGGGTAGGGAATAGGTTTCTCAGTCAGAAGAGTCATTCAGAGCAGTTCCAGAGAGAACTACAGAAAGACATGGATTTATTGCATCCCTTGGTGAGCACCAGGAAATGCCCTTTGGGGACATTTCCCCAAATGGAAATGGTTAGAAGCAGCCATCTTGGGCTGGTTAGACCAGTGACAAATTTCTGGTGTCCTCATACAAATCCTTTCTCTGATGGCCTCATAGTTACTTGGTGGTTAGCAAGCATACAATAGGATGGATCAGTAACAGATGCTTTTTAAAAATAGAAACCAGACATTTTATAAGTATATTTAATATTTACTCTAATCCCAACAATTCCAACCCCAAAATGCTCCACCATAGTTTCCTCATCAGTAAAATGAGTGAGTGGATACTCTCCAAAATGCCAGCTAACTAGGTTCTTCTTTGACTTAATGACACTATATACAGGGTACACTGAATACAGCTATGTTCACTGATAAGGCCACGACGTGGGTAGGGGTTATAGTCAAAATATTTAACAAGCACCAGACTGGTACTTTGTACCAATGGATTCTGGCTGAATATTACCCACGGTGGATGTAGGCTTCCCACTGTGACCAGAGTCTATGTTATTGATGGGAAACTGACATTATGTCTTGAATTTAAATTATGTCTCAATATTTAGGAACTTATCTTTATTATTCCCATATCATGATAATACAGTTGCAGAAGTCACAGCTTTTCACTATTATTATCTATAATGGTTTTTAATTATACTTTAAAAAAAAAAACCTAAATATTTCCAGGTACCAACAATGTTACTAGGTTACTATATTTAAAAAGACCCATCAAAAAGACAGAAAAAAAAAGTCAAAGGAATTAGTTTAATAAGTAGAAGATAAACATAATCTTAAAACATCCATGTTCTGCTAAAACATGCACATAAAGAATAAAACAGGCCAAACACTTCCATTGATGGATAACACATAAATTAATTTGGGCAGAAATTGGTAGGCTGTTTTGTTATAAGCAGATTTTTTTTTTGAAGGAAGCACAATGAAGCAAATGTTATTTCTTTATAGAGCAGTGAGGCAAATTAGGGTCGGTGTAGCACTCTAAACCTTTATTTAATCTGCTGGGTAGCAGTACCGTGAACCTGCTGGAAACATGACAGGGAGGAGGAACCATTGGGTTATTATTGTTGGCCTTTGACGGTCTCTAATCTGGAAGAAACAGAACATTAAAAAACATATTTACTATTATAAAAGTAATCTGATTCATTGTAGATCATTTGAAAGCAAAAGAAAAGTGAGGGGAAAAAAGGAATTAAAAATTTCCCGGAGTTCTACCAGTCAATGGAACTGAGTGAGGTTTATTTCAGGTTATTTTTCTAGGAATCTATATATATAATATGGGTATAAATTTACTTCTTCCTTTACTTTTAATTTTAGATTATAAAATTTCACCTTACAGTTGGGAATTTGGGGTTTTGTAGCTGATTACTGTTGGCATATAAGAATCCATTGTCTTGTATATAATGATTTTTTAAATCTAACTTGCTAAAATCTTAATAATTCTAAGAGTTCCCCTGTTTTTATTTAAGCAGTTTTATTGTTTCCAAATTACATTTTTTTCTCATTTCTATTCTTTAAGTATTTTATTTCTTTGTCTAAAATTTTTAAAATAATGAGAAATACTTGAAGTAACAAAGGCTATTGCTTTCTTGCTCCTGATTTTCATAGAAATATCACTCCTACTTCACCATTATGAATAATACAGATGTGTAGTGGATAGCCTTGTCACATAAAGTGGTGTACCTCCATCTCAAGAAACTACAGTTTTTTTCGTTTTTTTCTCACATTGAGAATATATTTAAATGTTTATGAATTGCCTTTTAGAAAAAATTCCTCTTTTCTAAGCCAATTAATATTCTATAAAAGTAGATTTACTAATGCTAAGTCATCTTCTTCCTATAAAATCTATTATGTAATGGTGGATTTCATTTATTGTACTTAAGATTTTTGTATACATATTATCAATGAGGGCAGTGTAGAATAATTCCTTTGTTATTTTGACATTTTAGTATTAAGATTTGCTAACTTTAAAGAATAAATTGAAAGGCTTTCTTTTTTTTGTAAGCTAAGGGAAATTTATGTTAGATGATAATTATCTTTACATTGATAATTTAAACTAATTTGTATAAGAAATATTTGAGTTTGGAGCCTACACATGGAAGTACATTATTGACAATATTTTTTCTATTTTTTTCTTTTTTTGGTTGAAGTTGGTTTATTTGGTGGGCACACTGTTCTTGAATTGATTGTTCAAATTTAAGAGCAGATGGTATTCCATGATTATTTTATTTATTTTTGGTCTGTGGTTATACCACGTTTTCATTTCCTAATGTTGTGTATTTTTGCATTTTTAGTGCTTATATATTTTACAGGTATTTATTTCTTGGTAAAGACTTATGATCAATTCTTTAGTTCCTTTCTATTTACTATCTATTCACTTTTACTTTTAGCATTATTTCCCCCCCCCAAATCTCCTCATACAGGTTGTTGGTGAGAAGACCTACTTCCTTGATTCTAGGGAACAAAGGAAGAAAGAATTTATACACCTTCCACGAGCAGGTGGGGGAAGTCCAAGGTAGTTGTGGCATCAGGCAACTCACTTGGAAGCTGGGTAAGGATTGAGGTGAAGACAGAGTCAATGAGTGAGGTGTGGCCTGAGGAGTGGGAAAATAACCACTAGGACACTTGGGAATTTACCCTGGGGCGTGGCATATAAAAGTGAGTCGATTTCTTTTTATTGAATAACTAAATTGGGAAGAATGGTCCCTTCCACTATGGAGTGTCTTCTTACAGGGACCCATGGAGCCAGAATCTGGTGCCAATGAAACAGCCATTACGGAGTTCATCCTGCTGGGCTTGGTGGAGACACCAGGGCTGCGACCAGCTGTCTTTGTACTCTTCCTCTTTGCCTACCTGTTCACTGTCGGGGGCAACTTCAGCATCCTGGCAGCCATCTTGGAGCCCAAACTCCACACCCCCATGTACTTCTTCCTGGGGAACCTGTCAGTGCTCGACATTGGGTGCATCACCGTCACTGTTCCCTCAATGTTGGGTCGTCTCTTGTCTCGCAAGCGTACAGTTCCCTATGGAGCCTGCCTCACACAGCTTTTCTTTTTCCATCAGTTGGTTGGTGTGGACTGCTTCCTGTTGACAGCCATGGCTTATGACCGATTCCTGGCCATCTGCCGGCCCCTCACCTACAGCACCCGCATGAGCCAGACGGTCCAGAGGATATTGGTGGCTGTGTCCTGGGCTTGTGCCTTCACCAATGCACTGACCCACACTGTAGCCATATCCACGCTCAACTTCTGTGGTCCCAACGTGATCAATCATTTCTACTGTGACCTCCCACAGCTCTTCCAGCTCTCGTGCTCCAGCACCCAACTCAATGAGCTGCTGCTCTTTGGTCTGGGTATCCTCATAGCAGGTGCACCTGTGATTCTTATTGTCACCTCCTATATCCATGTGGCAGCTGCAGTCTTGCGAATACACTCTGCCGAGGGCAGGAAGAAAGCCTTCTCCACATGTGGCTCCCACCTCACCGTGGTCGGCATCTTCTACGGGACAGGTGTCTTCAACTACATGCGGCTGGGCTCAGTGGAGGCCTCAGACAAGGACAAGGGGGTTGGCATCCTCAACACTGTGATCAGCCCCATGCTGAACCCACTCATCTACAGCCTCCGGAACCCCGATGTGCAGGGCACCCTCTGGCGGGTGTTCACGGGGAAGCGAACCCTTGCATGAGGGGTGTCTCAGGAGGGCAGAACCACAGCAAGTGAGCAAGACAACTTTTGTTAGGAAATGAGACTTCTGGTCCAAGAAGGCTCTCCCCGGTCATAGGTTTGCAGGTTCTGTAGACCAGAAGCTTTGGCTTGTTGCCTTTTTATGCTAGCTACCCTTTTCACTCCAGATAAAGGTAGAACCCAGTAAGCTCTGTATCGGGAGACTCATGGTCCCAAAGGCAGAACTCTTTGTTTATTTTCTGCCAGGATCCCCAAAAATACACCAGCAAAGATTCTCTCCAAACTAGAATATGCAGAATCACAGCCTGGTGCCAAGTATTAGCACATCCTCCGGCCAGGCTTCCTCTGAAACAGCTACCCCAACATGCTTTTAAGCAGAATCCCACTCAAGGATCCAGACCTACCACAGTGTAATTTGAGACAATGATTTCCAGTACCCTGTCGACATTGCAAGATTCTAGAGTTATTTAACAGTGGAGAGTTTATATTTCTTTTGGGATTTCTCCTTGTTTTTTTCTAACCTGGAAACATCCATTGATTTTTAAATTTTCACTAGAAATTGTGTTTATAAAAATGAAAACAAAACAAATTTTCACCAGTGGAAAATTAAAGTCAAAATCTTCACCCTCTTCGTTCCCGTATAATAATTTGATTTTCTAAAAGAAACCACTGTTAAGAATTTGGTGCTTATCCCTCTAGTTTTTTATACAAATATAAACATGTTTATAAATTTTATATCAATATAAACAAGCTTATGTATATTTCATATTAATCGGGGCATGTTATGTCATGTTTTTGGTTTACAGAGCAGACTTTTTTTTTACCTGTCAAACACTTAAAAACTTACCTTATCCATTTTAATGACTACTTAGTGTTAATTTATGCATGATGAGGTATTTTAGGAAGTAAAGTTAAATTAGGGTGGGGCTCAAATCTGATAGGATAGTGGCATTATAAGTGATGAAGAGACCGAGAGAGAACTCTTTCCTTCTTCATCACCTGGTAAGGCTGCTGTCTGCAAGCCAGGAAGAGGGCCCTTACCAGAACCTGACCACGCTGGCACTCTGATCTCTGACTTCTAGCTTCCAAAAGTGTAAGAAAATGAATTTCTGTTGTTTAAACCACCCAGCCTATGGTATTTTGTTATAGAGACCTGAGCTGACTAATATAATCCACTAGAATTATATATTTTTATAAAGGAATTTTTTCCCCAAGTTTATTGAGGAATAATTGACAAAGATCATTGTATATATTTAAAGTGTACAATGTGATGATTTGATATACATTGTGGGATAATTACCAAGGTCAAGATAATTAACACATTCATTACCTCACATAATCAACTTTTTGTGTATGTGTGTGGTAAGAACACTTAAGATTTACTCTCAGCAAACTTCAAGTATACAATACCATATTATTAACTATAGTCACTATGCTATAAATTAGATCCTCAGAATTTACTCATCTTATAACTAAAAGTTTGTACCCTTTGACCTACATCTCCCCAGTTCCCCTTTTCCCCAGTCCCTGGCAACCACCATTTTACTCCTTGTTTCTATGAAATTGGCTTTTTTTTTTTTTTTTAAGATTCATGTGCAAGTGACGCCATACAGAATATGTATTTGTCTGGCTTATAGCACTCAGCATAATGCCATCAAATTCCATCCATGTTGTCATAGTGGCCGGAGTTCATTCTTTTTTATGACTGAATAATATTTTGTAGATACATACCATATTTTGTTTATCCAATCATCTGTCAGAGGACATTTAGTTTATGTCTATATCTTACCTATTGTCAATAAAGCTGCAGTGAACATGCGGGTACAGATATCTCTTCAAGATAGTGATTTAATTTTCTTCAGATATATAACCAGAAGTGGGATTATTGAATCATATGGTAGCTCTACTTGTAATTTTTTGAGGAATCTCCATACTGTTCTCCATAGTGGCCCTACCAATTTACAATCCCACCAATAGTGTATGAGGGTTCCCTTTTCCCCACATCCTCACCAACACCTGTTATCACTTGTCTTTTTGATAACAACCATCCTAACAGGTGTGAGGTGATACCTCACTGTGGTTTGAATTTGCATTTCCCTGATGATTAGCGATGTCAAGCACCTTTTTCATGTACTTGTTGGCCATCTTATGTCCTCTTTGGAAAAATGTCTATTTCGGTTCTTTTAAAAATTGGATTATTTGCCATTTTTTGGTCTTGTGTTGTACGAGTTCTTTATACATTTTGGATATGAACTCCTTATCGGATAGATATATGGTTGCAAATGTTTTCTCCCATTCAGGAGGTTGCCTCTATTGATTGCTTCCTTTGAGGTACAGAAGTTTTTTGTTTGATGTAGCTCTGTTGGCTGAGGTCAATGTTGGCAAAGACTGCAGGGGGTCTTTGGTGGGCCAAACTATGGCGGCCCCGCAGGTGGCAGTGATGCCTAGAGCTATTGAGCTCCAAAGTGGCAAAGGCTGCTGGTGTCCTCCTGTTCTCCTCATTTGCCCATGGGGAAAGTTCTAGCCAAAGGGATGCCTCTTTTACCAGGTCTGCTGTGCCAGCACTCAGATTGGCAGCAGAGTTGGGGTCCTGGGGCTCAGGTGCACTTGCTGTGGTGGTAGCACTAGAGTCACTTTTACACCCTTATGAGTCTCCACCCTTACGACCTAATCACCTACCAAAGACCCAACCTTGTAATACAATCACGTTGGAGGCTAGGGTTTCAACATTTGAATTTAGGTGTGTGTGAGGGTGGGAGGGGCAAGGACAGAAACCTTCAGTCCATAATCTTCAGTCGCATTACCTGTCCAGCACAACTTTAAACTGGGTTCAAGGTTTAAAGATTTCTGACCACCAAGATAACGTGGTCAAGGCTGAAAATCCATCTGAAGGCTGGTTTGCTTTGATCTTTCTATTCCTACATTAATATAATACTGGAGTAGTCATTTAGCTCTTTTACCCAAGGATCATGTAAGAAAGTGTATTTAATTTGTTTGTGGATCTTTATTGATGTTTAAGTTTCTGTTATCATTTATAATTTTTATGTATAGTTTTATATTTTTAAAAATGTTACTGAATGATGAAAAGCCTTAACGTTTATATACTGTGTTTCCCCGAAAATAAGACGGGGTCTTATGTAAATTTTTGCTCCATGAAGGCTTATTTTCAGGGGATGTCTTATTTTTTCATGTACAACAATCTACATTTATTCAGTTACAGTCATGTCATCTTCTTCTGGAACATCGTCATAATGTACTAAATGCGTCCATCTGGCTGAGATCTTAACTGGGGCTTATTTTCGGGGTAGGTCTTATTTTCGGGGAAACATGGTTATTACATTCTTAAGCCAACAGTGCAAGCCTAACACAGCAGGGTCAGCTCCCCATAAAACCACCAAGTCAAGATCATAATTATTTGCATTGAGAGTAACAGCTATAATGGGAGAACAAGACAGTTACACTGGAGGTAGCAGCTGGAAGTTGAGGTCAGCGCTCTGGATTGGGTTATTGGGATGGAGCAGAGGTCACTATTACTAAGAGTTGAATGCCTTAAGCTCATATCTAGAGCATAATCCATGTTATATTTGAAAATATTTATCACAAGCCACAGAAGCTGGAAGTATATTGTTTGGGGGAGAGGGGTTCATGGGAAGGGGGTGGGAGAGGAAGTCACATGGCATTATTGTTGAGATCATGTACCTTGGAATCAGACGAATGCAAGTTTGAACCCCAACTCCTCAAAGTTCTAACTCTGTGACCTTAGTCAAACTACTGAATCACTCCGAACCTTAATTTATTTATCTGTAAAATAGGAATAATAAAGGTATCTGACTCATGGATCTGTTGCAAAGGTTGATTGGGATTTAGTGTATATAAAGCTCATGGTATGGTGTGACATACATAATAAGCACGTGATAAATGTTATCAATCATTATTATGTTCATAACAATGTTGGTGGCCTCCTACTGGGAACTTTGTGTATTACTTCATTTAATCCTCCCAGTAACCTGAAGAGGGGATATTACTCTCATTCCACAGATAAGGATACTGGAGTCCAAAAGGGTTCAGCAGTTGCTGATAACTGGAAGAGCAGATCAATTCATCTACAAAGTCCATCAAGCTTCCCGAAGAGAATAGGCTGTCACATGGGTTTGGGGAGTAGTTAACTGAGGGGGACACAAGAGCCCAAGGGCTGCACTATACAGTCTCTCCAATTTCCTCTCTCTCTTCATCTGTATCACAAGACTCTCATTTTCT
Organism: Rhinolophus sinicus; assembly: GCF_057876585.1. Classification (NCBI taxonomy): domain Eukaryota; kingdom Metazoa; phylum Chordata; class Mammalia; order Chiroptera; family Rhinolophidae; genus Rhinolophus; species Rhinolophus sinicus. The sequence goes on from NC_142512.1 coordinate 17,705,013, forward strand.
AAAGGCCTGGCCTAGAAACTGATGATTGGGGGCAACTCCCAACGGGGCACCCCTGGTCCCTCCTAGCACAGCACAGTTCTTCTGCCACTTCTCAAATCATTAAGGGATTCCCACGGCACAGTCTCTGTTGGCCCTCACTAACAGGTCCCCAGGTGGGGTGTACATGGTTCCTGAGGATTCATTAAGAATTTGAATTTTAAAATGGCTTCTCCAGCTTTTGCCTCCTGCCTTGGGTGTCTTCCTCATTCCCAGGTTTAGGAGTAAGCTTGTCTCTGCCACCAGGTCCTGTTTGGACCAGGTGCCTAGGAAAGCAAAACCCTTAGTCTGGGGACCCAGATTCAGTCCTGGCTCCATCTCTAGCTCCCTGGGTGACTTTGGGAAAGCAAACAGCTCCCCTATGTCCCAGGTGTTATAGGGAGTTATTATGGTAACTACCCTAACTCTCCCGGAAGATTATATAGGGGATAGAGATAATGTTTGGAGAAATTCTAAATCACCACAGAGGTATAAGGCACCAGTGCTTTACCTCTGTAGTGTTTATTAGGGCTTATATTATTATCTGCCTGTCCTTAGCTCTCCCCACATCCTCCTCCCACTTCTTAGGCTAATTTTGAGGTCCCATGAGGATAACACTATGATGGAGAAGTCCCATGTCAGACATTCTCTCAGCATCTCTGTATCTCATTTCCATATGTATATATATACCCCCGGAGTAGCTGACTGAGCTTGTGCAGTCTCACCCCCTTTCCATCCCTTTCCATGAAACCTCACTGGCCTCTGTGCCAATACAAAGTGAGTTCTTTCATGATCCTCCCTCTGCTCCCATGTAACAGGGAAGGGACTTTAGTTGGTACTGAGTAGGGAGTAAGTCAAACCTCCTGGTTTTACAGATGCAGCAATCAAGGTCTCAACATCAAAAATAAGAGACTTGCTCAGGATGACATGTCAGGTGAGTGGAAGAGTTGGGAACTATAATGCAGAGATTGAGGTTCCTCTTTCAGGCATCTTTACCAATTCCCTCTTTTTTCAGATGAAAGCTTATTTTTCTATTCTGTTAGGGGTGAGTGGGATGAGATTCAGGGTTCGACTTACGCAGCTCAGAACCCAATCCTTACTGGGAAGCCTGTCCAGATCCCTAAGACCAACGTTAGTGCATGAAGGACCCATTGGAACTTCCAATCAGGGAGCGGTCACAGCATAATGAAGGAAGCCTGGGACTCAAATGGACCCCACGAGTGGTGACCTAGAAGGGCCTCCTCATCAGTGATCACTCCTGTGATTTCATCAGCACAGCTGTCCTAAACGGATAGGCCAGGGGACAACTCCGCATTAGGAGATCTTATGTAAGCTTCATCCCTTGTTGACTGAAGACTACACAGCAGCTACTAGGTGGGATTAGTACTCTGGCTAATGACTTACTTATTTTTAAGGAGTATGTCTTCTGATTATAGAAAATATGTGTGACGTTTATATAAAAAGCTGTGTCGGTGTGTGGATTGCTACAACTGCATGCGTCATCTAGACAAATGAAAGAGTCCTCCCTACAGCAGTAACCTTGTGCCTTTCACCCAAATCTTTAACCCCCCCCACCCCAAGTCATATCAATTCTTCAAAGTCTAGCACAAATTCCCACTTTTCCAGAAACCCTTTTCTCACTACTATAGTCCACAATAATGCCACCTTTGTCAGAAAACCTAGTTGTCAGCCAGTGCATTTATTCATTTACTCATGAAATGGTGCATAAATAAAAAGAGTGCATGCATGTAGCTCCTAAAGTTGAATCAGACATGAATTTTATCCTTAAACTGGCCTGGAGGAACTACACTGAATCACTAAATGATTGTGCAAAAAGGTGCAGTGGTAAGTACCACGTAGAAGACAATTAAAGTGCAGTGGGAATGTTGAAGATGCAAATATCACTTTTAAATGGACACAGATCGAGGAGGTATTTCTGGAGGAAGTAGCATCTGAGCTGAGTCTTGAAGATTTTGGCCATGTGATGGGGAAAGAAGGAAATTCTATATAGAAGAAATAGCATAAGCAAAGGTGGGGATGGAGGAAGTCACAGAGTTTGCAATCTGATGATGTGGGTTAAAGTAAAAAGGGAAAATAGGAGGCAGCTGTGGACCGTGACCCACCCACGGCACTCATTTAGACTTCAGCTTCTGCAGCCTGCAAGGCAAGACTTTGCAATCTCCGAGGGCACAGCTATAGCAAGTGTGGGAGTGGGTCTTTGAGTTTTAAAAATGAGTCAGAATAGGGTCAGCTGGTTAGCTCAGTTGGTTAGAACGCGGTACTCTTAAGAAGGTTGCCGGTTTGATCCCCACACGGGCCACTGTGCGCTGCGCCCTCCACAACTAGATTGAAACAACTACTTGACTTGGAGCTGATGGGTCCTGGAAAAACACACTTAAATAAGTAAAAGCTTTTTTTAAAAAAAAAAGAATGAGTCAGAATAGATTGAGAGAGTATTACAGGAGAAGGACTTTATGGCTTTATGATTCTCAAGACAACTTGTGTTTCCTCGCATGGGGTATGTGTAAAGGTTAAGATCTGGGGCTCTGGGGTCAGGCTACCTGGGTTAAAATCCTGTCTCTGCAACTTGCATTATGTGACCCGTGTTCTCTCTGTAAAACAGGAATTAAAATGGTATCCATGTCGTAGAGAGGTTTTGAGGAATAGATGAGTTAATACACGTAAAGCACTTAGAACTGTACACAGCGCCTAGCCCCGAGTACGTCTCCTCATAACTGTGAGCTGTGATTATTATCAGGAAATGTCCCCAGGAAACTGTCAGTATTAAAGATATTGGGGCAGCCTGAACAGTAGCTATCACAGGGAAAGGGATTTCTGGTTTCTTTTTTGTTCAGTTAGTTTATTGTGATGTTAGATTTAGTAGGTATGACATGAACATGCCCAGGAGGTGGGACTTCATAAAACATTATAAAAATCATCTGTATTCATTGTAGACAAATCAAAAAGTAATGAAGAGTAGAGGGAAAATAATAAAAGCTACCCAGATTATTACTCAAACGACTGATAAAGTTTGGTATTTCCTTCTAGTCTTGCTCGTGTGTGTGTGTGTGTGTGTGTGTGTGTGTATGTGTATTTGTGTGTTAGTATTGAAATAATATTTTGTTGTATAGTTTTGTGTCCTGCTTTAGTCACTTTATAGCATAAGAATTTCAGTTTTTTTAATTTTAATTTGAATGTATTTTGTATTATGTTTTCCACGAATATATGTTGATGGTATATAAGGAACATATGGATTTTTGTACATTTGTTTTTTATCTTGCTACTTTGAAAAATAGTTCTCCATTTGTTTTCTCTTATAGACAATCAAAAACCTTTTTCTCTACCTATCCAACATATAAACTTGGTTTTTCTATTTCTTGACATTTATTTTGCTAATGATTCTAGGACAATGATTAAAAAATAGATGTAATGGGGGGGGGGATTCTTCTCTTGTTCCTGTTTTCACAGAATAATTTGTTATTCTCCATTAGGAAGGATCCTGCAGTAGCCTCTCATTCCTAGATAACAAGTGGGTGTTTTTTCTTTAAATCAAGACTGGATTTTGACCTGTAAGAAGTACCTTTTAGGTAATTGATCTGATATATTATGTTATATACATACGTTTACTTATATTAAATCATCCTCAATTTCTTATCAGAGGTCTCCTTAATAATGTTAGATTATTCTTTCAAATATTCTGATTTTTTAAATTTCTGTAGTTGTATTTAGCATCTTGTTTCTATATTCATAACTAAAGTTACTCTCTAGTAATATTTGATATATTTCTTCCAAAACATTTTAGATTTTAGTGTCAAATGTATGTTAACTTTATAAAAAGTAGTGGGGTGCTTAAATTTTTTTCTCTGCTGCAGGAAGTTTATATAGCATGATAATATTCTGTTCATTAAAGTTTAAACAAAATATCTTTCAATAGCTTCTTTATAAGCCTAGGGATTGCTACTAGGGTAATTATTTCTTTGGAAATTTTTTCCACTTTCTTCTTTTCTCTGTTTTATTTGAGTTTTCAGACTGTTGTTAAATATATTTTCATTTACATTTTCCTTTCATTGTGCCCATTTTATTGAAATTTTCCATTTAAGTAATGTAGTTATAGGGAATATCTCTGGCTGTAACCCTTTCTAATTTGTAATTGTATTTACCCATTTTTTTTCTTGTTTATACTTTCTCAAATGTCCATCTATTTGGTTATTTAAATGGACTTATTTTCCTTTTAGTTTTCTAATTTATCATTCATTCTATTACACTGTCTCCTACCCATGCAATCCTGTTCCCCAGGAAAGACCAATACCTCCAGATTCTCAAGTAACCTTCTGGATATATACTTACAAGCAAAAAAAAAATGTATACATTATATTGCATTATATCATGTCATATTATATGTGTGCATGTGCGTATATGTGTGTATATTTTTTTCCTCTTTTTTAATGCAAACCAAATCATACTATATTCATTCTACAAATTGTATTTTACATTTAACAATATGGCTTTGATATCTTTCAGATCAGCATGGACTGGGCTGTTTCCTACAGCTGTATAGTATTTCTTTGTAAGGATATACCATAATGAATTTAGCCCTCTAACAATGAACAATTAGGTTATTTTCAATTATTTGCTATTACAAACAATGCTGCAACAAATAACCTCACATATATGTCACTTTTTACATATGACCATATATCTGTTGAATAAGTTCTCAGAAGTGGAATTGCCAGGTAAAGGGAAAATTACATTGGTGATTTTGAAAAATATTGCCAAATTTCCCTTTTTCACTTCTACCTTACAACTATTATGCAAATTCTCCTTATGGTGAACCCTAAGCTGGAACTATACACAGAATGGAATTTGGGAAATGTACTTCCAGTTTAGCTAATTTGCTAGAAATTTTGAATTTTAATAGATTAACCAATTTTTTTATTTTCAATTTTTTTCTATATTTTAAGTCATCTTTACACTATTAAAATTCTCCAATTTTTCCCAATAATTTTATGGTTTAATTTTTACATTTAAATATTTGATCCATTTATAATTCATTTTTGCAAAATATATGAAGGGTGTATACAACTTACATATTGTTCCCAGATAGCTATGTCACTGCCCCTATTAATAGCACTTATGGAATCATACATTTTCCATTCATTTAAGATATCAGTTATATCATGCACTAAAATCCTTTATTACTTTATGTCTATTCCTGAACTTTTCATTTTTTTAAGCTTATAAAATGTTATTTTATTTTTTCAGATTTTTGAGGTATAACTGACAAATAAGATTATAATATGTTTAAAGTGTAAAAAAAGGTGATTTGACATGTATTTACATTGTAAAAGGATTCCCACAATTGAGTTAATTAACATATCCATTACCTCACATACTTACTTTTTAAAATTAGTTTTAGGTGTATAAAACAATGTAATAATTAGACATTTATAGTTACCTTTTTTGGTGTGAGAAGTTCTCTTAGTAATTAAGTTTTCTTAGCTAATTCCAATGATGGAATATAGTATTAGTACCCACCTGGCACTACATGTAGTTATTACAATATTACTGACTATATTCCCTATGCTGTACTTTACATCCCTGACTATTTTGTAACTATCAATTTGTACTTCTTAATCCCTTCTCCTTTTTCACCTACTCCCCAAACCCCTCCCATCTGGTAACCATCAGTTTGTTCTCTGTATCTATGAGTCTGTTTATCTTTTGTTTATTCTGTAACCACATCTCCCTTCTGAAAGTTAAAAAAAAACAACTAATTTCACCTAAAGATGAGCAACAGAAAAAAGATTGCATACTAGAAAGAGTGTGAAAAATGGGCACTCATAAATTTTAGGGAAAATTTTTATTGGGACGAGCTTATTAGAGAACAATTTAGAGCATCTATAAAAATTAAAATGTTCCTTCTTTTTGAGACAATTCTACTTTATTAAACATACAATCTTATATTAGTTTAAGGTATACAGCATAGGTATTCAACATTTATATACCTAAAGAAGTGATCACTGTGGTAAATCTAGCAACCAACTGACCCCGTACTGTGCTATCACAATATTATTGACTATATTCCCTATGGTGTACATTATAACCCCATGACTTATTTGTTCTATACCTGGAAATTTGAACCTTTTATTCCCCTTCACCTTTCCCCTCTTTTTTAAATTTTTCAGTTACAGTTGATGTTCATTATTATTGGTGTCAATGGGGTGTTAAAGTCCCTCACTATGATTGTATTGCTGTTGATCTCTCCGTTCACGTCATCAATACTTTCTTTATATATTTACGTGCTCCTATGTTGGGCGCATAGATGTTTACTAGGATTATATTCTCTTGTTGGATTGATCCCTTTATCATTATGTAATATCTTGCTTTATTTATAATATCTCTATTATATTATATTTATTTATAATATCTCTATTATAGTCTTCATTTTAAAGTCTGTTTTGTCTGATATAAGGATTGCTACCCCAGTTTTGGTTTTGGTTTTGTTTTATTTGCATGAAATATCTTTTTCTATCCCTTTGCTTTCAGGGTGGTCTATCAGGGAGTTACCAGGATAGCGCATGTAAAGATCCCCAGGCTCATTCAGTCTCACATTTGGCTGTATGCAGGAGGGCTCCACATAGGAAAGATGTGTGCCTGCCTGTAGGCTATGCATGAGACATTTCGCCCTCCTCTACTGCTTGAATCCAGGATCAGAGAAGGTAATGATGCCATCCTATGCACCTCCTCCCATTATTGCAAAGAAGAGCTTTTGATTTTTGTTCCTTAGTGAGTCCCCCTTTCTATGGAGAATTGTACTTGCCTAGCTTTTTCTACTGTTATGGATTTTCTCTCCTTGCCACTCTCTTATTCGATCTCCACTATCCTTGAAGCCTTCTCACCTAGTTTGTGTATTAGAGTTTTGCATACTTACTAGTTTCTTTGAAGATAGAATCTACATTTTTATTCCTGTTCTGCTTGTCTTGGGAAGGAATGAGTTTTGAGAAGAGAAAGTTCCAGATTTACTCTGCCATGTTCAAACTAGAAATACACATTCTACTTAATTTATTTTTCCCAAGGGTTTTGTCCTTCATAATCACTACAAATAGATTCTTTCAGCTAAGACAGGGAGGGAGGTCCAGAGTGGTGATGTATCCTGTCCTTGCAACTGAGAATGATGTAAAGCTATTGAGATAAATGTAGTGAGAGACTTAATAAATGTGGTGTGTTCCTAGGAGTGGGAATGTCCTTACTTGGAGAGGGGGAACTTAGCAAAGGGCTCAGCACATGGAAAGGAGTCTATTTCTTCTTTTTGAATAAACATAGTAAGAAAAATGATTCTTTATCTTCTTGAATGTTTCCTTGCAGGAAGTAATGCAGCCAACATTTTGGGCCAATGAAACAGCCATTACGGAGTTCATCCTGCTGGGCTTGGTGGAGACACCAGGGCTGCGACCAGCTGTCTTTGTACTCTTCCTCTTTGCCTACCTGTTCACTGTCGGGGGCAACCTCAGCATCCTGGCAGCCATCTTGGTGGAGCCCAAACTCCACACCCCCATGTACTTCTTCCTGGGGAACCTGTCAGTGCTCGACGTTGGGTGCATCACCGTCACTGTCCCCTCAATGTTGGGTCGTCTCTTGTCTCGCAAGCGTACAGTTCCCTATGGAGCCTGCCTCACACAACTTTTCTTTTTCCATCAGTTGGTTGGTGTGGACTGCTTCCTGTTGACAGCCATGGCTTATGATCGATTCCTGGCCATCTGCCGGCCCCTCACCTACAGCACTCGCATGAGCCAGACCGTCCAGAGGATATTGGTGGCTGTGTCCTGGGCTTGTGCCTTCACCAATGCACTGACCCACACTGTAGCCATATCCACGCTCAACTTCTGTGGTCCCAATGTGATCAATCATTTCTACTGTGACCTCCCACAGCTCTTCCAGCTCTCGTGCTCCAGCACCCAACTCAATGAGCTGCTGCTCTTTGCTGTTGGTTTCATAATGGCAGGTACCCCCATGGCTCTCATTGTCACCTCCTATATCCATGTGGCAGCTGCAGTTCTACGAATCCGCTCCGTGAGGGGCAGGAAAAAAGCCTTCTCCACTTGTGGCTCCCACCTCACTGTGGTTGCCCTATTCTATGGTTCAGGTATCTTTAACTACATGCGACTAGGTTCAGCCAAGCTTTCAGATAAGGATAAAGCTATTGGAATTTTTAACACAGTCATTAACCCCATGCTGAATCCAATCATCTATAGCCTCAGAAACCCTGATGTGCAGGGCGCCCTCTGGCGGGTGCTCACCGGAAGACAGTCACCCGCTTCATAAGATCTTGAGTGTCACTTCCTCCTTTTTTCTTTTTAGATTAAAGGAAAAATTCTAGCTGTCTGGAACTGCTTCTATCTCCCTGAGCATGAGGATTTTTTTTTGTAGGGGATAATACTTATTGTTTCCCAAAGAAGCCCTGACCAATTATAGGCAATGGTTGTATAAGTTAATGCTAAGTCAATCCCCTTGACAAATTACAACTTCAGTCACTATGTGCTCCCTTTTCTGGGTAGAAGTGAAACATAGAAAGTCCTGAATGCTTACAGGTTCATGTCCCACAGGGAATGATTCTTTAGTTGCATATGGCCTGGATTCCCAAAAATATCTCAACAAACCTCCCATCCCCAAACTCCACCCCAGAGGGTCATCTGATTCCTTCAAGTTCAGGTATGCTTGGTCTGTATATAAAACATAGGCTTAGAAATGAGTTCTTTTATTTCTCCCATCAGGTTTCTACAAGCCTAAAAAAAGCAGCTCGTCTGTTCCCTATCACACAAAGATGCCAGAGGATATAGAGGGGACAGATGAGGAGCTGTACGGTCATGTATTCTCTAGTAACTTTGGAGGGCATGATCCCTGTGTGAAAAAATTTAAAACTCCATTAACACATATGATAAATCTTATAATACAAAAATAAAATTTCCTCATTTATCCTTCTAATGTTTCAAATCTTTTGAAAAGATAAGCATTTACAATCAAAATATTTCAACATTAAAAAAAATTAGAATACTCAATGTAAAATTCCCCTCTAAATTCTCACTCTCAGTCCCCAAACCTAGTTAAGACAACCCATAGCTGTAAATACAAGTCTGTTGTATTTGGTGATGCCTCACCCTAAATTTCTCTAATCAGTAGGAAAATATGTCTCTAACCCTGAAGAAGACCTCATTTTGTTTGCTGCTTACCAGCCTTTAGTTCAGTATCATGTAGCTTAATTCTCCTTCTAGCATCCTTTTAGGACTAATTGCCCATTCCTAGCATCTCTACTGTGCCACTGATGTTTCCCAATTAATTTCCCTACAACCTCCCTTTGGCCTGTACCTGTGGCTTGGCTTCTCCACGATACTTTATGGGGGTGAAGGGACTAGAAGGATGGGATGAGATAGAGGCAAAGAGAGAGGACATGATAGAGGAAAGCAAAACAAGGGGGAGTTTGTAGAAAAAAATGAAGATGAAAGATGAGGAATAGGGAGAAATAAGAGAATTTCAAGCAAAAGGGGACCGAATGGGGTAGAGATAGAGTGAAAAATGAGAAAGAATGGAGAGATTGGATAAGATTCCTTGAAACTGGTAAAAGACCAGAGGAAGGAAGTGTAGTAATAAAATTAGGGGGTCAGAGATGTGGGCCTCCTATTATGTACTGTCCAGCAATAACCAATTCTGGCAGCTCTGACATCGTCACTATAGTCCATCTTCTCTACCAAGAATAAAGCAATAGTTTAAGTTTTGATAAAAGTGCTAAAAAGTGTACAGGGGACTCATTTTTTGCTTCTCTAAACAGAAGGTGCTCTTAGAATGTCAGGGAGAAAGTTTATCAGATGGGGAAGAAGGGAAAAGGAATGCTGGTATTTTATCCACCTACATCTCTAAAATCTCATCAGCGTTTGTGACTAACTCCTCAACTTACCAATTTACTCCCTGCCTTTTGGGTCCTGCCTGCCAATCCTGTCAAAAACTTGGGGGAAATATGGGTCTCTCCTGATCCTGTTTAGGTCACCAGACAAAATTCAAGGATGCAAAGAGAGAGCTTTCTCCAAAGAAACTGTCAAGGAAGCCCTGCAACATGGTTCTCACCTTGTCACTTCCTCTCATCCACAATGCCCTTGACCTTGAGTAAGTTCTTTATCTTCTCTCAGCTTATATTTGATAGAGGTACAAGGTTATCAACATGGTTCTTCCACCTGTAATGTTCTCTGATTCTACTAGTCTGAATGAACAGACTGTTTCACTCATTTTACCCAGAAGAGTTACCACATCTGCCACTATCACTGCTTCTACCCACCAGCATTTCCCCCTGCTGCAAAACAGATTTTTCTTTACTTCCAAAAATCCCTGTGCCCCTGGCCTTTCTGCCATATGAACAATCATATAAAACCACAAGAGAGGATTTTGTGTGGATCCCTGGGGAGGAATGGATCCGTGGGTTCAGCATCATAAAGAAGGACCCAACAACACTGATTCTATCCACCTTCCAGGATCTCAGGGTTTCTTTAATAATTTTTCCTTTGGAATTTGTCTCTTCTTTTTTATTCCAAACTGGAAATCTCTTTGCTGCATATTTGATCATACATGTAATGTAAAATGTTGTAGAAATTCAAAACATACGGAATGTCATCATTACTCTTTTATATCATTCCCACAATAATCTCATTCTTTAACTATTGGTAATAGTTGGTGGCTAGCTTTGCAGACAAATGAACACACACACACACACACACACACACACACACACACACACACGTATTCCAAACACCATACTATTTTGTAATCTGTTCTTTTCCCTGTCCACATTATATCGTATCAGTCTTTACATGTCAACCAACAAATCTGTTATCCATTTTAAAGGATGCATAATATTCCATTTAATGTATAAACTATATTTATAACCTATTTGTATATAAATATATAACCTATTTATCCAAACATCTACTGATGTAATCCAAGTTTTTTTCTTTTTTCTTTTCCTTTTTTCAAATAATTGCTAATAATACTAGAATATTCTTATTTATATATCTTTCCATACATCTGAAATTCTTTTCACTGGTTAAATTTATAAAGGTAATTTGTGTGTGTGTGTGTGTGTGTGTGTGCACTCACACTAAGGAAATGCAAAGTTAAAAGTGGATAAATATTCTGCCTTTCTATTTGCAAAAAGATGTGTACCATTTTACATCCTGATTGGCAGTTTGAGAATCGCCAGGGCAATTTGCAAGGAAATATTGAGGATGATTGTTATCTTACTTGTTGACTTCCTTGGGTATTATAAATAAAACACTGATAATTACATTAAATACTGCATTATTTTTACATTTTAATTTATTTCCTTATTGTGGTTAGGTAGATGTTTATGTACAGAGGGAGCCAAAAAATGTATACACATTTTAAGAAAGGAAAAAACTGCATTAAAATTGTAATACTCAATATATACCTATAACGAAAGATGAATACAAGTCACGTTTGACTTCTGCAATTACAAGGGGTTACCATCAAAGTGGCTACCATCAGTGTAATTTTAATACAGTTTTTTTTCCTTTCTTAAAATGTGTATACATTTTTGTGGCACCCTCTGTATTTATTTGTATTTGTGTTTATTATTTCAAAAGCACCTCTTCATGTTTTTTGCTCTTTTGGGGGTAGTTTATCTTTATCTTTATTGGTGGAAACTCTTCACATTTTAGGATAGTATTTCTTTGACATATCTATTGCAAAATATCCCTCAACTTCCCATCTGTCTCTAACTTTGTTTAGGGTGTCTCTTGCCCAAATTAAGTTGGATATTTTAATGAAATTTATCTTGTTTTACGTCATGCTTAGAAAAAAACTACTTTTCCATCTAAATCCTGTACAAATATTTGCCAGTGATGTTTTCTAGTACTTTTACATTTCTTTTTAAATGAAATATTTAATACATAAGTGATTTTTTGACTGCCTTTTGAGTTTTATCAAATCAATTTTAATTATCATCAAATGTCTTTCTCATTCATATTTTTAACAAATGATCGAGTTCTAGTTTTAAGGCTAAGTTACCTCATCAGCTACAAAAACATAATCAATGGCAGTATTTATAACAATGTCATAGAAGAACTTCAATTTTTTTTTAAAAAAGTTATTTTAAAAAGCAGTCAAGCGGATTTCTGGTCAAGATGGCAGAGTAGATAGATCTTGTGCTTGCATCCTCTTACAACCACATCAAAGTTACAACTAAACTACAGACAACCATCATTGAGAATTCCCTGAAGTCTAGCTGAACAGAAGTCCCATAATGAAGGACATACAGAAAAAGCCACATTCAGACTGGTAAGAGGGGCAGAAAGGCAGAACGGTCCCATGTATGGTGGTTAAAATCTGTAGAGATATTGTGGCTGCAGAAGTGCCCCCTGAGAAGAAAGGGGTCCCAGCCCCACACTAGGCTTTCCAGCCCAGGGTTTTAGCACTGGGAAGAGAAGTCCCCACAATTTCAGGCTGTGAAAACCAGAGGAGATTGTAGCTGAGTGAAACAGAGCGTGGCTGAAGTCCCATGCATTCCTCTTAAAGGGCCCATGTGTGGGTTTATGCTGACAGACTCATTTGTTCTCAGCTCCAAAACTGGGGCAGCAGTTCAAAATGTGCCAGGGACATACTAGGAGGAACTGAATTGTCTGACTTCAGGGCAAGGACTGGAGAGGCAGCTTTCTCCCAGACAAAAGTGTTGGCAGAAGTCATTGTCCTTTGTTTAGCCTTCCCTCCTCCCAGCATACAGACTCAGGTGGTCACCATATCTGAGTCTCTGTCAACCTGGCTAACATTTCTCTCCACCCTGGTGATTCCCTGAGACCCCGCCCCACCCAACTTGCAGACTCACCCAAGCCATTTCCAGTGGCTTTTCCATACAAATGGCTTGTCTTGGCTCATGCTTTGGATTTTCCTAAAATCTCTCAAATGTTCACAAACCCCAAACTAGCAGCATATGGCCTCAGTGTGCTCCATACCTCTTGCTTAGTAGCCTCAAGACCAGCACTAGTGGCAGCTGGCCTTGTTTCTTTCAAGGCTTGGCCTCTCCCAGCCACTTCAAAGCCCAGCACGGGTGGTGGCCATCTGTAGATTACTTTGTGGCTCATTCCAGGTGGCCATGGGCTGGCACAGGCTGCAGCTGAACTTGGCCTGCAGCAGGTCCCCTCCCAGGAGACCCTGGGGCTGGCATACCCAGTGGCCAGCTTCAGACTGAGTCAGAGCACCACCATTCCACTTCCAAGGATGACACACCCAAAGGGCAGACTAGGCAGACACCAGAGTCCTACTAAAGCAAATTCTGCTTTGTAGGGTAAGCTCCTGCATAACAGCTCCTCCACTGTAGTCCAGGTAGGTCCTTACAACTAATCAGCCTGTGAGTCAATCCCTCCCAGTGACATGGAAACAGCAACCAAGACTCAACTACAACAGGAGGGCAAACACAACCCACACAAGGGACATACCTAGAATATCCGACTGAGGTGACCAAGGAGAATGTGTCACTGAACCCAACAGCACACCTACTACATAAGACCACTCTACTAAGACCATGAGCTATAGCAGCCCTACATAGAACAAACACAGGGAGGTAGCCAAAATGGAGAGACAAAAAAGCACATCCCAAGTGAAAGACCAAAACAAAGCTCCAGAAAAGGAACTAAACAAAACTTAGACAAGCTATAAACTTAATGTATAAACTATATTTATAACCTATTTGTATATAAATATAGAACCTATTTATCCAAACATCTACTAATGTAATCCAAGTTTTTTTCTTTTTTCTTTTCCTTTTTTTAAATAATTGCTAATAATACTAGAATATTCTTATTTATATATCTTTCCATACATCTGAAATTCTTTTCACTGGTTAAATTTATAAAAGTAATTTGTGTGTGTGTGTGTGTGTGTGTGTGAGACACAAAGTTCAAAACACTGGTTATACAAATACTGTATGGCCTCACTTACATGTGGAATCTAAATAACAAAATAAATGAACAAACAAAATAGTAACAGGCTCATAGATACAGAGAACAAACTGATAGTTGCCAGAGGGGTGGGGGATTGGAGAGCTAAGTAAAAAAGGTGAAGGGATTAAAAAATACAAATTGGTAGTTACAAAATAGTCACAAGGATATAAAGTATACCTTAGAGAATATATTCAATAATATTGCAACAACTATGTATAAGGCCAGGTGGACAACAGACCAATCGGGGGGGGGGGGTCACTGCATAAATGATATAAATGTCTAACCACTATGCTGTACACCAGAAAATAATATAATATTGTATGTCAAATGTAATTGAAAAATTGAAAAATTATTTTTAAAAAATTTTTAAAGAATTTATTTTTGTGTATGCTCTAACTTTTTCCACCAGTTGAAAAAAATTGCCCCAACACCATAAAATGTAAGCTTGATCATATCTACACTGTATGTGGTAGTATATATTATTATAATAGTCAGCAAGATGACAGAAAAGGAGGGTCCCAATCATATTCCCCCCTCAGCAATAATATTTGGCAGCCATACTTGGACAAAAGTGCTTTTGTGGGAGCTTTGAGACCTAGGTAAGAGATTGTGAGACTGATGGAGCCCAAGACCGAGGAGGGCTGTTTTAAAGCAGGCCTATGCCAAGGTGGCAGATTTGCTGACTGTAGTCCTGGCCACAAACCTGGTAACAGACTGGCTCCCCTGTGAGCTTGACTACAGCCCCACTTGGCCTTGGTCCTGTTGCCAGCAGTATCTGTCAAGGGACCTAGTGAGATTCATGCCCACCTGTGCCCTGGTAATAGGTCTACCAACCTCAGCCATGGCTGTGAATGCTAATGGGGTCGTGACTGACTTCCAGCCCCTATTAGCTGCTAGTCTTGCCTACCCAGGGACAAGGCAGGAGAGACACCCATCCATGCCCCTAAGATAGGCCCTCCAACCTTGGTCCAACTGCAGACACTGAAACGGCCCTGTGACTTGGCTCCAGCACCATAGTTATGGGCCAGGAACAATCTTGCTTGTCTAGAGACCCGCCAGAAGACACATTCTTCTTCTGTGGCCCCAGAAGTAGGCCCACTGATCTCAGTTCACCTGCAGACCTTGAAGTGGCCCCAGCTCCTATCATAATCCAGCTTCTCCCCCTTGAAGCCATGGGCTGGGAACACTCCTGCCCACCCAGGGTCCTGGAAGAAGACACGCTCCTGCCAAACTTGGTCTGACTGTGGATCTTTAAGAGGCCCTATAATCAATATCCAGCTTCAAAGGACATCTCAGCAGATAATTAGGACCAGCTCCAGGCATCCTTGCCTGGATGTTAAATCCCGATTCATGAAAAGTGCTTCCATCTCTTAGGTAAAACTTATTCATTCTTCTCAATGTCCCAAGGGTCCAGCCCAGGACTTAGGGCCCAGAAGACATGAATAGTGTTTGCCTTTTGGGAGATTATATGGCTTAGGGTCCAGCAAGGTTTAGCTTCCCGCATGCTCGTCGGCTCAGATGTAAGTCATTAAGAAACTACTACAGCCTAGGAGGCTTCCTCAGTAAATAAATTTGGGTTTTGGATTTTCTTGAATAGTGTCAGGGTCTTGACCTCTTTTATTACACTGAAAACTCTGACCACTAATAATCATGCCTTTTGACTTAATTCTATTGAGTTAAGAATATTAAAATAATTTGCATGCAACAGTTTCCTAAATGCAACAGATGAATTCTTTTATATACACATTTTAAACATACTATGTATATATGAGTCGGAAGTAACCTTGAACATTTTTAATCAGTAAAAATATACAAAACAGTCACAAGTGGAAATAATACTGGTAAAGTGCCCTGTGTTTTTATCACAGAAACAGAATAGAAATCTCATGCTAAGAAAACAAAAATGGGAGCAGCCAGATGGCTCAGTTGGTTAGAGCCTGAGCTCTCAACAAAGTTCCCAGTTCAATTCCAGTATGGGATGGTGGGCTGCGCCCCCTGCAACTAAGATTGAAAACGGCGACTAGACTCGGAGCTGAGCGGCGCCCTCCACAACTAGATTGTAGGACAGTGACTTGGAGAGAAACACTGTTCCTCAATATTCCCCAATTTAAAAAAAAATATTTAAAAAAGAAAACTGAAAAATGTTAGTTTGTATATTAAGAATATGTTTAGGAAGTGGAGAGAATAACAGCTTTCCATTTGTTTAAAATAGTCAAGCATTTGAAGTCACTGAGTTTGAAGTCATTGAACTTAGAATTAGAAGGCAGCGACCCCCTGCAGGAGTCAGAATTCTGAGGCAGGAAATCCAGCATGGGAGCACCCCATTGTTTCTTCACTCAACCCCTTCACAATGCTGGGCTTGGTTTCCACCTTAAAGGAGCTGCTGAGGTCACTTCTATCTCAGAAGGGTAATTATTTGATAGTATGAACAACTTTTTCATCTTGCTAACTGCAATGAATGATACTTTGTAAAACGCTTTTCCATTTTAAAACATACAAGTCTCTGTATCCCAATGGACGAAGCAGCAGGCACTATTGGGCGTCTGAAGGTAACGTCTGCACCCTACCAATCTGTGTGCCCTGTAAGCTGGAAGCATGGAGGTGTGGAGCAGCCTGGAGGTCAGCTCTCTGTGGCACCCCGGAGTTGACTAGAGTTTCTCTACTATAATAGCCAAACTGTAGACATTTTCCCTAAAATTCTCAGTTATCAAGAATTTTGTTTCACAGAAGAGAAGACTAGACTCATACAAATAAGTGGAGGCCCTTAGGTTAGCATCTGGGACTCCTGGGAACCAACCCAGAGGTTTTTCTTCATGAAGCTCTTCAATAAATTTGTTCCAAGTCCTCAACTTCACACAATGATTTTTGTATTTACTCTCAATCTTGACATGGAAATGTGAATTTTATACTCTAGAAATGAAAATCTTATCTTTGATGCAGCCTTGGTTGAGGCTAGAGGCCACAAGTCTCAATGGAAAGAACCTTGAGAAGATACAAGATTCCTTTACTGCATATCAGCATTTGCAATCAGCCATGACTTAAGCAGATAAGGAAGGTTAGAGAATATTACATTTGTATATTTTATCGTCTCATTAAAAATTATTCATAAATCTGTTCGCTGAAAATAACATGGACCATTCCTGTATTGTTCAGAGGTTTGTTTTAATAGTTATAAATATTTTTTGTTGTTGTTACAGGAAGACAAATTCTGAGAGAAGTCTAGACCTGCGCTCAGTTCCTGATGAAGGTATATCCTATGTAAAACCACAAATAAAATTACAAACTAAGCATGTGTAACTGTTTGTTTACATCATTACAAAAATCTAAGTAAATTTTGCTGATTGCCAAATGTCCAGTTTAGAAAGCCATTATCCCATGAGCATCTTCAAGATACACAGTCGTTGTTTTCAGTGTTAAGCTTGTTGCGGAAATTCTCTATTGCCCTATGGAAGTTACCTTATTAAAAGTGGCTCGACCTAGTTGAGTCATGATAAATTCCAGGTGAATAAATCAGTCTCTATTTCACTCTTCTTGTGGCCCTCGTAACCCTTCAAGATCTTAAAAATTGTGGTCTCAGAAAATTTTTTCTTTCGTTTCTATTTGCCAGATTGAATATATAATGTGGCTTTGTAGATGTGATGACAAGAGATTGGCCAGCTTCCATACTTATTTAAAAATCACTATCAGTGCCTCTACTGCAGAGGTTTTCAATTCACCCTCTCTAATCTGCCTTCTGAAAGATTTAGTGACCAGGTGATCAGGACTGGTGAGGAAGATCTTGCCTGTCAGAGTCAATATTTGTCCCTATCATCCTGCTGGCCCCAGCAAGAGCAGCTGGCTGTGGATGTCTCCACAAGTATTGCTAACCAGATTCCAGGTTACGAGACCCACCTAGTTCTAATATAGTTAAAATTCCTTTGACATTTTTATCTTTATAAATTCTTTTTATCATCTTTCTTTCTTTAACTACCTCTTATGTTTTTCCATTTCAAGTCTGTTCATATGTTTTCTTATCTTTGGCTTTATTTCTTTTACACCCGGAGATATTTCTACCACGATTCCATTTTACTATTACTTTCTCTCCTTGTCTGATGGAACCTTACCAAGCAAGTGGCCCAGCTACTCAAAGCGTACTACTCAGACCACCAGCAACAGCATCGCCCGTGAGCCTCTTGGCAATGCAGGGCATACGGGGAGATGTCGGTCAAAGGGTACAAAATTCAGTCCTGCAAGATGAATAATTTCTGGAGATTGAATGTACAGTAGTGTGACTATAGTTAACAATACTCCATTGTATACTTGTAATTTGCTAATTTGCTTAAAGGGTACATCTTAAGTGCTATCACCACACATACACACAGAGATGAAAATGGTAACTGTGCATTATTTTAATGGTTACAAAGATTTAGACTCATAACCTTGAGACAACAAGTGATTGTATAGTTTCCTATTTTTGTAGGAAAAAATATACTTGTTCACTTAAAATCAGCACTTGCAATCAAATATTGACTTTACTTGCTAATATTTTGCTAATTAACCCACAGTCCATCACCTCACTGATTGAGTTTTGATGAACTAGCATAAAAGGCTGCACAAACTTTTAGAATTATGAACAGTGCAAAAGACATTCATCCTCGTGAAGTTATTGTATAAGTAAAAAATGAGTAAATAAGTAACTCTTTAACAGATTAACTTTAAAGCACAATGCGAAATCTTGAGATTTTCCTCAGTAATATCAAATTCATGGTAGGAGTCAAGGAGAGGAGTGGCAATTAGGCACATGTGGGATTCAGAAATGAGACACTTGAAGTAGAAATTTCTATGACGTTCCTCACACGAAAGAACAGAAGACACCTGTAGTTTCTCTGCAGGCGTCACCGGCCCCACGAGAGGGAGACTTTGCCCCTGCAAAGTCTCCCCAGGGCTCCCTTCATGTCCTTGTTCCGCAGGCTGTAAATGAAGGGGTTCAGCAAGGGAGTGACCACGGTGTACATGACAGCAGCTGCTGTGTCCTCTTCCACTGAGTTGGAGGAAGAGGACGATGGGCACAGATAAGCTCTGATCGTGGTCCCAAAGAACAGGGCAACAACAGCAAGGTGGGACCCACAGGTAGAGAAGGACTTGCGCCTTCCCTGGGCAGAGGGAATCCTCAGGATGGCTGAAATAATGTGGATATAAGAGACCAGGATGAGCATAAAGGGGATTAAAAGGACTGCTCCCCCCAAGACGAGGACCACAAGCTCGTTGACCCGAGTGTCTGAGCAAGACACCTTCATCAGGGGGCCCAGATCACAGAAGAAATCAGGAATGATCTTCTTAGAGCAGAAGGAAAGTCGGAATATGAGGAAGGTGTGGGTCATGGCAGCGAGACTCGGAAGGGCCCAGCAGGCAGAAACCAGGAGTGTGCAGCGCTGGCGGCTCATGACCATGGTGTAGTGGAGAGGGTGGCAGATGGCCACGTAGCGGTCATAGGCCATTGTGACAAGGAGAAAGATGTCCATGATTCCAAAATGCAAGAAGAAGTAGAGCTGAGTCAGGCACCCTGCATAGGAAATGGATCTGCTCTGGGTCTGAATGTTCACCAGGGCCTTGGGCACGGTGGTGGAGGTGAAAAGAATGTCTGCACAGGACAGGCTAGCGAGGAAGAAGTACATGGGCGTGTGGAGACATGTGTTGGTGCCAATGGCCAGAACAATGAGCAGGTTCCCAGCCACAGTGACCACATACATCCACAGGAACAGCAGGAAGAGGATGCACTGCTGCTCTGGCCTCTCTGAGAATCCCCAGAGGAGGAACTCAAAGATGCTGGTCCGGTTCCCTCCTGCCATGAGCCTGGAAGTCAGAGAAAGACACCTTGAGTGAGACCCATTAAAACTCTCATATTTCACTGTAGATGATTGATGAATGTGCCATTCTCTGAACTCTAGAGAAGAAGAGGAAAGAATTATTTCAGTGGATTTGTATTGATCACATACTATGTACACTGTGTATTTTTATTGAAACCTATAAAATAGAATATACTAGGAAGCATGGGAGACACAATTTAGGAGAATTAGACTAGACTTCCTGGTTTATTTCTCTGCTCTTCTTTCTGTCCCAAATTTCTTTAGTTATAATGTATTTTTCTTCAGCTGTACTTTTAGGAGAATTAAATGTTATAAGTTAATTTTATTGTTGTTTTTAGGAACAAAAGATATTGTCTAAAGAAAGAAGGGACTAAGAGTATATATTATATAAAGGTATCAACATAATGGAAAACCTCATGTGATCAGAGAGAGCCCATGCAAATAAATGTGTAATTTCAGATGAAATGAATAACCTTTGGAGAATACAATGTACCAAAATAACTTTGGTAGAGAGAAAGTCTAAGCCAACCACATTTCACAAACAATAACAAAAAAATGTTACATTAATCATTTTTCTCTTGGTAGGACTGTGATAGAAACTACTCTCAAATCTCAGTGATTTACAAAAACAAAGATTTATTTCCTCTTTTTATATTATATGTCAACTGCAAGTTGTATGCAGCTCTGACTAAAGCAGCCCTTATTTGGGACATGCCATTCTTGATGAAAAGGAGAAAAGACATGGAGAGCTCATTATGTTTCTTAAAGGTTTTGCTTGGAAGTGGTACACATGTCCACTCACTTCCATTGTTAAAACAAGTAACATGGCTAACTAGATGCCAGGGGGACACAGAACTATAACCTCCCACAGGGAAGCAGTGAAAATGACATAGCAAACAGTGGGAGTGTATAATCTTCCTTCTGGGAAGGTAGATAACTGACAACAAAAATATAGTCTAGCATATTTGTCAAACAGCTACTCCCTAAAGAAGTGCCAGGATCACCTAGTTTCACAGGGCTTCCCACCAAGCCTTTAAAAAGTAGACAATCTCTTTTTCTATTTAGTATAGAGTATAGAAAGAGAAGGAAAACTTCCAAAGTCTTTTTTATAAAGCAGGTACAATATTGATTTTAAAGCTTGATAAGTATTGTACGAAAACATGAAAAACAATAGACTATTGAGATCAGGAATATGTTACAAAATCAACATACACAAATCAGTCATATTCATTGTATATAAAAACAATATCCACTTGGAAGATGTGATGAAAGAGAAGGACCTGTTTATAATAGCAACAACAAAAAAAGGCAAGATATCTACGGGAAAAACACTTAAAAAAAGTTTTCAAGCTTTATGTGAGGAACATGTTAAAGCCCCATTAAAACATTGATCCAGGCAAGGAGAAAATGATAACAAATGGTGTTAAGGCCATTCAGTGAATGGCAGAGGGAGGGCTGCATATTTATATGATGCCAAACTAACACCTCACAGAATCCTTCCTGGACACAAGAAAGAAAATGTGAGTTCACGATGGAGGGATCAGGCTATCATTTCACAAATCCAGATGGTGAGATCAATCATGGCATGCAATATAATGTGATGCATTTTAGTTAAAAATGTTTAATATCCATGTAATAAAATTGCTGGCAACTTCCAGTTACAGGAATACATGATCTCAAGGAGCACCTTAGCTCCACCAAGAGCAAAGAATCACATAAATTGTAAAGGTAGGAGACTACAGCGGTGCCTCCTAAACTTCAGTGTGTATATAAGCCACTCTGGGCACACAGGTCAATGCAGATTTGCATTCAGTGGTTCTGGGCGTGGGCCTGAGACTCTGCATTTCTTCTTTTTTTTTTATTTCTCTTTTCTAATTATTTATTATTGTAGAATAAGAACAGAGGAGAGTATATTAGTATGCTGCCATAAGAAAATACCACTGACTGGGTGGCTTAAACGACAGGAATTTACTTTCTCACAGTTCTGGAGGCTGGAAGTCTGAGACCAGCGCACCGGCATGGTTGGTTTCTGGTGAGAACTCTCTTCATGCCTTGCAGACAGCTGTCCCTTCGCTGTGCCCTCCCATGGTCTCTTCTCTTTTCTTTTTTTTTTCTTTTTTTTAATTTATTGGGGTGACAATTGTTAGTAAAATTACATAGATTTCAGGTGTACAATTCTGTATTACATCATCTATAAATCCCATTGTGTGTTCACCACCCAGAGTCAGTTCTCCTTCCATCACCATATATTTGATCCCCCTTACCCTCATCTCCCACCCCCCTTACCCTCTGGTAACCACTAAACTATTGTCTGTGAGACTCTGCATTTCTAACAAGCTCCAGGTGTTGCTGACGCTGCCATCAATGAATATAAATTTGAGAAAGAGGAGACTGAGGCAAT
Source organism: Rhinolophus sinicus (assembly GCF_057876585.1). Classification (NCBI taxonomy): domain Eukaryota; kingdom Metazoa; phylum Chordata; class Mammalia; order Chiroptera; family Rhinolophidae; genus Rhinolophus; species Rhinolophus sinicus. The sequence continues at coordinate 17,727,272 of NC_142512.1, forward strand.
CTCTTCAATTAGTCACTGTTGTGAAAAAATGAATCCTTAGACATAAAAAAAAAAAAATCTTCAACAAGATTCTCAATGACTGGATGCAATGCAAGGTCCTAGATTAAATTCCTAGTTTGGTAGACCAAAAGACACTGAAAAAACACTTTTGAGGATAAGTGGAGAAATTTGACTATATACTAGAAGTGGATAATAATAAGAAATTACTATTACTTGGGTTGATGTGAAAATGTTATTTAGGGCGTGTGGAAAAGATTACTTTTGAGATGTATGCTTAGTATTTAGGAATGTAATATCATGAGACACTCCAAAGGAACAAAGCAAAATATATGAATCTGAATCAAATTGTACTAAAATGGAAAGAGTCCTGCATTTGGACATCCAAATGGTTCTCTGAATTTTATACATAATTTTTGAAGGATAGAAGAACATACATTGTCATATCCTGGAATGTTTACATTTCAAAGATAAACATATACCAAATAATTTTAAATAGTAATCAACATATATTGAGAACTTACTCTCCAGAACCCTTTCCAAAGTTTACTTGTACCATCTTATTTAACCTTCACAGTACACCATGAAGTAGAAGCCATTAGCTGGCTCCAGCTACATAGAAGAGTGATGGTCAGACAAGTTAAGTCAAAATAACCAGCCTAGTCCACACAGTTTTTAAGTGGTAGAATCAAGACAAGCCAAATTCTCTCAAAATCTGAAACCTCAGCTCTTATCTTTGACCCCACCAAGTTGATTCTCCCTCTGATTTCCTAGGTGAGCTCAAAGCTTCTTTCTCTCCCTCCAAAGAACTCTGCCACAAGGCAAGAAGACATGCTGTTTCCAGGACTAACGGTACAACATTCACTTATTCAACAATATTACTGAGGGTAATATTAAGGGTGAACTAAGTGCTAGGAATGGTGTAAACTTCTGAGGATAGAGAGAAATTAGTATAAAAAGAAGGATGAATTTGAAAACACTTATTCGTAAAGATATCTGTATCCCTATGTTCATTGCAGCTTTATTCACAATAACCAAGACATGAAACAACCTAAGTGTCCTTCAGCGGATGACTGGATAAAGCAGATGTGGCACATATGTATATATATATTAATATATGTGTATATATGCATATATACCGGGGGTGCCAAAAAAAAGTATACAAGTGGACACTTCAATGTCACTCAAGCAGTAGTTCGCCGTAATCAGAAGTCTCCGGATGCTGATGGAAACCACTCTGAGCACCTCTTGTAATTGCAGAAGTCAAACGTGGCTTGTGTTCATCTTTTGTTATTGGTATATAATGAGTATTACAATTTAAAACAATTTTCCTTTCTTAAAATGTGTATTTTTTGGCACCCTCTGTATATACACATATATACGTATATATGTGTGTGTGTATATATATGTATATATGTGTGCATATATGTATATATATATATATGTATACTGGTGTGTGTGTGTGTGTGTGTGTGTGTGTGTAATACCCTGGAATGTGATAATCGGTTTTGTTGAACTTAGGACGAACTTGCAACAACGAAGAGTTGGCCTTCTATGATGCGTAAATATCGTAAATTTGTTACCAGTACATAAAATTTCGTGTATCTTGTATCTGTTCTTGTTTTGCAATTATTTGTTACATAAAATTTTTCGTACCATAATATATTAAAATACAAATGCTAGAATTCCTTTATAATACAAAAAACAAGTACCTAAATGCAAACAAATAAAAATTTGAATGAAGAAATTAAAATGAAAGAGTTTCTACCTGAAAGTGTGGGCCAAAAATGTGGGTGCGCATTATACACGGGAATGCATTAAATGAGGCAAAGCATGGTCATTTCACTCTAATGTGGGATATAAAATAGAAAGCAACAAACAAAGCAAACTCATGGACACAGACAATAGTATGCTGGAAAAACAAAAGCTCAGTCTTAGAATATACATAAAGTTGCCTTAGAACTGCTCATCTTTACCACTGAGAAAAACAAATAACTAGAGAATATGTGTTTACAGTTCCTTTTTGAACTTAGTATGAGGACATACAGTCAAAATACTGCATTCAAGAATTAGTTAGGTTACTTCCTCCTGCCCCCTTTCAGTGTAGTTACATTATTTTTGAAATACTTTTACACTTTAACATCCTCCTTCCTCCCAAACTGTGCCAGTGCTGAGATTTTGTTATACTTTCGTTATCAAATGCTGAGGTCTTTTCTTCCCTACTTGACTCGGACACTTCAGAGATGGACAGCATGCCGTAGTGACCTGTATATCCTCACTGCCCCTGGACGTGCTGGTCCATGTTTGCTGCTGCACAGGGAGTTGTGTTGGGACACGTGTGTCACCACAGCTGTCAAGCTTACCTTCCTGCCAGTGTCCATCTCTGCCACCATCACCGATGACCTATTGCCTCTTCCTCAATCCTCTACATCATTGGAGATTAACATGAAAATTCTGCTGTGGACTCCGAGGCAAGACACAGGGACACATGTGAACATAACAACAGGCTCATGTCCAGGTAGCCTGCCTCTGCTGCAGCAAGCCCCTCTTATACCCCAACTGCAGCAGGGCTGCAGACGGGGTTCTGTTCATGACAGCATAACCTGTGGAATAACCCTAGGGTCTCAGCCTTGGGCTATAAGGGGACCTGTGCTATTTATTTCCCAGGCAGCCTCAGTGTGAGTTCTCTCGGGGATCCTGTGGGAGTTTGCAGCTTAGTAATTGTCCCATGCCCTTGACAGCCTCTTAGGAGCAGTTACTGGACGGATGTCATCCAGCCATATTGTGATTTCCTTTAAGAAGAGTTATTAACTGCCTGTCTCTTGAGTTGAACGAGAGAACCACCCGATCCATCCAAAACTATCTCCTGTGGTTGCTCATCAATGAAGCGGCACTCTTTAATGAAGTCATAAAAGGTCTCTGCTAAAATTAGGAAATCTTGTGCCACCAGCATTTCTGTGGCTAGTGCTTTCCCTGCTCTTCCCTCAGGGAAACACTGGAGAAGAAAAGCTTAGACTCTTAGAATATCCTAAAGCTGTCATAGAACTGCTAACTCATACCACTGAGAAAAACAAATAAATAACTAGAGAATATGTTTTCAGTTCCTTTTTTAACCTAGTATGAGGCTATATATAGTCAAAATACTATGTTCAAGAATTGGTTAGGTTACTTCCTCCTGCCCCCTTTCAGTGTGGTTATGTTATTTGTTTGAAATACCATGGGAGTGGGGTGGAAATAATTTTACCAAGTTATAAAACACACCATATATATAAACACATCATTCATATATATATATATATATATATATATATATATATATATATATATATATATATATTCAGATATGGTATAGTTACCAGGTATAGATATAAAATCAAGGGTAGGAGAAAACCAAATCAGATAGAATGCAAACAGAAACAAATCTAACTGGGTTTCAAATGAATAATAGAATCACATTAAAAAGTGGGAAGGAAATTAACCCAAGTAGCTTTTGAACATGGTATTTTTACTACCCTCAGGCTAATGACACATTTAACTATAGAAATATATTTTATTCTTGTTGTTGATTTGTTTTACACAGTAGAATGAGTTAGTGATTCTGAAACGATGTGTGTCCTACAATTGAACAAATAAGTAATTCTAATGAGGATAATAACAGCCAGGTTTCTTATTGTTGTGGAAGGGAATTTTAAACACAGAAAGTGAAAAGGCTAGAATGAACCCTGTGTGTTGGGCTGAGACTAGAGGTATGCATGTAAACTCATGGTTCTCAAGATGATAAATACAAAAAAAAAAAAAGAATAAAATGAAATGGAACTAAAATTTGTAAACACCCAAATTTAAGGTGACGTGGAGAGAAAAATGCTATTAAGTATATTACAAAGTTGCCAAATTATACCATAATATACTAATAAACTGAACAGTTTTGAGAAAATAAAATAAAATAAAATAAAATAAAATAAAAATGGGGCTGTAACAACTGGTTCATTCAAGATGTGTCACAGACCTGAGTATGACAGCCAAAACTATCGAGCCTGTGGTAAGCAGATTTCTTAGGATGCAAAGAGCACTAAACAAATGAAAATGTGGATAAATTGTTTTTCATAAAAAATTCTGAGACTTGGGCCGGCCCAGTGGCTCAGGCGGTTAGAGCGCCATGCTCCTAACTCTGAAGGCTGCTGGTTCGATTCCCACATGGGCCAGTGGGCTCTCAACCACAAGGTTGCCGGTTTGATTCCTCGAGTCCTGCAAGGGATGGTGGGCTGTGCCCCCTGCAACTAGCAATGGCAACTGGACCTGGAGCTGAGCTGTGCTCTCCACAACTAAGACTGAAAGGACAACTTGACTTGGAAAAAAGTCCTGGAAGTACACACTGTTCCCCAATAAAATCCTGTTCCCCTTCCCCAATAAAATCTTTTAAAAAGATGATAAACACATAGGCAGAGAGATAGATAGATAGATACATAGATAGATAGATAGATGATGGATATAGAGGGTTGTGTATGTGTATATACACATACCTGTATTTCTCAACTCTGTCCACTGAGCAGACCTAGAAGCAATGACATCTCCATAGCAACAAGCACACTTATCATCCAGAAATCAGTTTTGAAATATCAGGAAGGACTTTACACCCCAAATCTGAAGGCAGGGAAGTGAGGAAACATCAAAACACAGAGAAGTAGAGAACAGAAACAGAGATGTGCATAGATAGTTGCCTCGCAGGAGCTGTGACTTTTACACAGGGATGCAGGAGTCACAGATTAGTAGTTTTAGGAATAAATTCTCCAACCTCTCTTTCTTCCCTCCCTCCAGTCTCCGCGGCAGCTCTCCATTGGCTAAACCAAACCAAATGCCAGAGGATAAGGCAGCCTATTGTTGCGTTCGTACTGATCAGCTTCCCTGAGTGCAGAGCAGGGTGGAGAAAAGAGATTGAATTTGGATTTCCGGTCAAGATGACAGAGTAGGTGAACGCTGTGCTCACCTCCTCTCAGGACAACATCAATTACAACTAACCCGCAGAAAAATCATTATTGAGAATCCCCTGAAGTCTAGCTGAACTGACGCCCTACAATTACGGACATACAGAAGAAGCCAGCTCAAGACTGGTAAGAGGGGCAGAGATGAGGAACAGGATGGTCCCATACCCTCATGTGACCATTAAAAATAGGGAGGATATCTCAGCTGCAGAGGTTCCCCCCTCCACCTCCCCACCTGGAGGAGCAAGGGGTCCCAGCCCCACACCAGGCTCCCCAGCATGACCTTCATTTTCTCTCAACATTCAAAACTTCTTTATTGCTTAAAAATTTTTGTCCTTTTAATTTTTCCTTAAGGAAGGATTTCTGCTACCGTCTGAATGTTTTTGTCCCTACCCGCAGCCCCCCCCCCCACACACACACACAATTCATATACTCAAATCCTAATGCTCAATGTGATGGTTTAGGAGGCAGGGCTTTTGGGAAGTGTTTGGGGAGTTCATGAGGGTTGGGGAGCCTCGCGAATAGGATTAGTGCTCTTAGAAAGAGACCCTACAGAGCTCTCTCCCTCTTTCTGCCACGTGATGACACAAGGAAAAGGGTCTTCTATGAACTGGGAAGCCTGCCCCAAACACCAAATTTGCCAGTGGCATGATCCTGGACTTTTCAAGCCTCCGGAACTGTGAAAAATGAACTTCTACTGTTTATAAACTACCCAGCCTGTGGCATTTTTTTTATAGTAGCTCAAATAGACTACGACAACTTCTGAATTCTGTCCCGACTGTTACTAATTTATTTTCTGAAATGTCAATTCTGCCTTAAAATGGAATTAAAATCATTTTTCTGCTCCTTATTCACTTCCGTCTGCTGTTTCTATGTCAATTTCATTTTCATCCGAATTTGTTTGCTACTCTCATTTTAAATGTCTTCAGAATATGAAAAAATAATTTTAAAAAATTCTGTTTCCTTCCTTAACTGCTTTCAAACACAAGTTTCTCTTCCACGTACTTAGGGGACTGTTCTTCTTCTCTTACTCTGCAAATATAGATCATTCTTTTTTAAAGTGTCTTTAAACTATAAGGGATTTAACAAAGCCTGAAATTTTCTAACAGAAAATTAAATTTAGCCTCTTTTACCATCCACAGGGTTTTCTCTTTAGGACATAGAAAGTCAGAAATCCCTTTCACTGGCTAATGAAAGGTGTAGTCACTATAGACAGAAATATTTGCAATGTTTGATATTAAAGTATCGTTTTCTTCGTAGTTCTTTTTGATGGCATTGTGTAATTTCTTGCTCCTACTGGTACCTAGAAAATAAAACATGGAAATAGTAAGAGATTTCAAAAAAATATATAAAGAGACAAATATGATTACCAGGAGGAAAATACTTATGATGAGATGTCATCTGTGTCTCAGGAGCCCACATCCTGGACGCTGGAGCATGATCTAAACACAGGACAGGTAATGAAAGAGCAAATAGGAAGGTGTGACTCAAAATATGTGTACGCCTAAAGGAAAATGGAATTCAACAAATATTTGGATATCTCCCATATGCAAAATCTGAAGAAGAGTTTGGAGAGTTGTCTAATAATTACATGACCAGTAGTAAACTAGGTAGTCAGTAGGTAGCATGATAGGTAGTAAAACTAATAGTATAGAGGTAGTAAAGTATTGAGTTAGTCAAATAACAGTGCTAACTCTGTGCCAGGCTCTAGTTTAAGAACTTTTCAGATATTAGTTCATTTGATCCTCAGAACAACTTTATGAGGATGTCGTTATTGCTGTTGTTATTCTAATTAATAGAGATGAGTAAGTACATTAAATAACTGTCTGAGGTCAGTTGCAGCCAGTAAGTGGCAGAGCCTGGAATGAAACCCGGCCAGAGCTTCACCATGGTCCTCTACAGAAAGTAATGACCTCTCTGCCACAGGAGGTGCTAAGTCATAGTAACATACTGACCATTAACGGGGCTGTTATAAAAGTGACACATACATGAGGTGGACTAGACAACATCTAGGCCCTTTCCATATCTAAGAATTTAAGAAATTCAGAGACTTGCTATTAAAATACTAGAAAAATAAAGCTGAACTATCACCATAACCCTCCTCAAGAGAAATCATAAACAAAAGGTGAAATATAATTCTTCTGTTTTGCATCTTTAATACCAAAAAGCCTCCAGTATAGCCTGAAATAAAACCAGGCGCTTGTACCATGGTCCTTGTATCTCAAGGGATGGTTTCAAGTTTGTACTGAACAGCAGAGAGGAGCCCACATTCCGAGAAAAAGCTTAGAATAGGTCAGCCAAGTGCTTAGACCCTGGAGACACACCATATTGAAAACTCCGTTGCCTATCCTTCCTTCTAGAACTCTGGGAAAGATTACTCTTGAGAACCACTGTCCCCTCAGGGCACAGACATAGAAGTGTGTAATGAGTCTCAACAATTACTCTGACTAAGACCTGAATGAACATGGGGAAATCATTTTTCAAGAGACTTTATAACCTAGTGAATCATTCATACTTTTCTCTATCCTACTTCTGAGAGGAGGAAACTAAAGCACTCATTTTCAGACTCTATCCAGGACAAGTTCCCTCCATCCCTTCTGCTCCACAGTTGGGAAACTTGGGGTTCCTCTTTCCAAGCCATCCAAGTCCTGTCTCCTCTGCCTCAGGAACAGAAGACCTGCTCTCCAACATGCCTGCCCCCGAAAAAGAATGCGAATGGGTGCTGGCCCATTGGCTGTAAACTTCCCATTTGTGGAAGAGGAGTGAAGGGCACAGGACCAAAGGCTTTTTGACAACATCTGAGCTGACTCCGCACATAGGGGCCGTGGACAGTGGAGAACAATCTCTATGACAGTGATATCAAGGGACAGATAGCCAGCACCTGCACTACAGGTCTGATCCCTTTTGAGCCTCACAACAAGAGGTAAGTAGAATTATTTTGTCATTTTATCAAAAGAAAAAATTGGTGAACTGAGTTATCTAAAATCACACAGAGAAGGACTGGCAAAACTAGGACTCACAGCTTGATTCCAGAACCCAGGTTCTCAAGATTGTGTGAACAAAACAGAGAGAGAGGAGAGGAGGAGAGAGGAGAGGGGAGAAAAGGGGAGGAGAAGGGAGGAGGAGGAACTCTCCTTGTGACAATGGTTATTCTTGGGCCCTTATCCATGAAAACCAGATGAGGAAGGAGGAATTTTGATTTGGTTATCTCAGTCCTAAGCTCTCCACCTCATGAACTAATATTGTGTGTGTGTGTGTGTGTGTGTGTGTGTGTGTGTGTGTGTGTACATGCACTAGCACAAACCCATTTTCTTAGAGAGGAGCTGCTACTAACCCACCTTGTATTCCCACATTCACAGTGTATGCTAACAGGCCCCTTCAGAAAATTATGTTATTTTTATTATCAAAACATAGATGGGTCAAAGTACTTGGACATTCCTTTGGCCTTGTCTGCTAACCACAATGGCAAGGGGGTGTATTTGGCTTCTTATGTCCCTGGAAAATTGTCCTCAGCACTGTCACACTCGTGTGACAGATATCTCAGAGCACAAACACTTGCCAGGAAAGTGGATTTTAGGAGCCCAGCATTGCCTGGAATTCTGATTAATTCCAGTGAACTCAAGGCTCTTACTCTGTCTCTAGCATTCATGTTGATGCTTCTCCTGGCTCCTCTCTCCGGGGACATACAGTTCTTTTACCTCTCTTTTCAAGATTTCAGCAGAAATCATCTCTCCCTGTGACATTTAACACTGAGGATTCCGAAGTCCCTGTGCTCAGAAACTTCCCTTCTCTGCTTTCCTGTCTCTCTCTCTCTCTCTCTCTCTCTCTCTCTCTCTCTCTCTCTCTCTCTCTCTCTCTCTCTCTCTCTCTCTCTCTCTCTTCAATGGTTGCATTTTTAGAGCATATGTTTAATTTAGCCATATAATCCATTTAAGATGTTATAAAAATTTTTTTAGTTTCAGATGTACAAAACAATGTAATAGTTAGACATTTACACCCCTCACAAAGTGATAACTCCCTGCTCTACCCCCTGCCAATCTACTACCCATCTGGCATTGCGTATAGCTGTTACAAGTCCATTGACTATATTTTCCATGTTACATTGATTTAACCAACTACTTCTCTGGTGCAGCTTTTTCTTATATTTATTAACTCTTTTTTTTTTAATCAACTTGTGATCATCCTTGCACCAGATTGTCATTGAAAATGCTGCCTTATTCACCAGCCCTTTTATATGCCCAAATGCTTGTATTACAAAAGGTTGCATATTTCTGTTGCCAAAAAGGGTAGTACAATTTACATCCACTATACTAATTTTTGGTATGTAACAAATCCAGTACAAAAGTCTTATGTTGGTTCAAAATTCTCCACATTATAACCCCAAACTTCTTTTCCTGGCTGATTTCCCACTTTTGTATGTTTTCTCCACTATTCCTTGTTAAATTTTGTTTTAATTTAGTTCAACCTCATTTCTTTTATTAGTCGTAACAGCTTCTTCTCCTATGATTGATCTAGTCTAACAAGTTGCCCATAGTTTCCTATTTTTGACCCTCTTACGAGTGTCTGGGACTCTTACATATTCTAATACTAATGCTTTATTGATTATATGTGCAGCAGATTCCTCTTTTGCGCCCATGATTTCTCTTTCCCCTTTCTTTATAGTCTTTTTCATGCCAATGTTTTCAATTTAAAATAGTCAAAGTGTAATAGATTTTTCTTATGTTTTGTGCTGGTTTAAAAAATTAGTCCCTTTCCTGATATCATAAACATATTTTCCTCTAATTATTTTCAGCTCTATTGAGATACAATTGACATATAATACTGTAAAGGTTTAAGGATTATGTGTTGATTTGAGATGTTTATATGTTCCTCTAAGTTTTTTGAAGTTTTGCTTTTCACAATTAATCCTTTAGGGGTTATTTTTCAATATTATTTTTCATATATGGGTATCCTGTTGTTCCCATTCTCTTTACTAAATGGTCAGTCTATCCTTTCCCTGCCATTTCTAAACCAACTTATGTCATGTACAAACTGCTAATAAATGCTTCATCTGATCCGTCTCTCTAGTCTGTTACACACATCTATTTTTCATTTCCTACGTCAGTACTACTCTGCTATTTGAATTGCCATAGTAAATTATTTTGATACCTGATGGGGCCATTATTTTCTCCTCATTTTCTATCTTCAAGTTGTCTTAGCTTTTATTGGCTCCTTATTTTTCTGCATGCTAAATTCCATGTTTAAAAGAAACCTGTAGTATTTTGACTGGGATTGCATCAAATTCATAGATTAATTGGAAGAGTACTGACATTTTTACCACAGTAACTCTTATCATTAACATTGCTTATCTTCATTTTTTCTTAGGTGTTCTTTTCTTGTCCTTCCTTCAATAAAGTCTTGTCATTTTTTAAACCAATTGGACCTCTTTTGTTAGAATTATTTCCAGATTCCTTAATACGTTTTATTACTAGTGTGAGTCTTTCTTTTAATTATATTTTCTAATTTATTATTATTTAAGAACAAGAACAGTATTATTGTTATTAATATTGGTCTACATCAAACGGACCTGCTAATATCTCTGGAGATTCCCTTGGGAATCCTTGATAGACCTAGAGATTCCTTTGGGTTCTTTGTAGACAATCAGATTTTCTGTAAATTTTATTCTTTTGTTCTTTCCTTTCCAATTCTAATATAGCAAAAATAAGTTCTAGTGTTATTTCACAAATAGGGCAATACTTCACGTGTTTTACACAGAGGACTCAAATTAGCTGTCTACTTCATATAGGCCTGTGGCCACATCTCCTGTACCAAAGGGGAATTACACACCAAACCCCAGCCTTTTGGGTCTTGTTTGTAGTTGGAAAACCCAAGGGTCCACAACACATTCAGCTGTCTTACAACTCTTGCTCTGAGTATTCTTTTTGTTTCTCACACCTAAGTATTCCCATTTCTTTCTTTTAAATTTGGTTATATGCATATTTTATTACTTTTAAATTTTGTCTAGAATTTTTATATGTGTTAATTGGAATGGGACCTATTGACATTGGCTTAGTATGCCACGTTGCCAAGAACCACTCCTCTAAAATATTACGCTTCCATACCATATGAACTAACCATAGTCCCTGAGCCCTGTAGCTTTATTGAGCCCTCTCAACCTTAAGATATTATGATTCTGTACAAAGACAAGGAAAAGTATTTCAAGAAAGAATACCAAATTCCTTTAGGTTCAGAGATGGAAAAAGCACATCATATTTAGGAAAAATATACTTAGATCTGCATCCACTATGCCTAGCATGTAATTCATACATGTACTATTGGAGATATTGAGAATTAGTGATTGAATTAATTATAGATTAAATTAATTCTTGAGTAGCGTTCTCTTTAGAATAGTGAATTATTTAGGATATCCTGGACTACAGTAATACATACATCTCAAAATGCATAATAGTTTACACAGAATAAACAGAATAAAAGTTCATTTCTCTCCTATGTAAGAGTCCCAGTGGGTATCCTTGGTGGTAAGTGGCTCTGCTGGGTGTAGAGAACTAAAGACACAAGCACATTTCCCCATGTGATTTCCGCATCCCACTCAGCTTCCTGGTCATTTCCATCTAGTTGTCTTGAGGGCAAAAAGAGTATGGAGGAAGCTCAGAACTGGAACACATGGATGGTAGTAAAATCAGTCACATGTCCACACCTCAGTACAAGGGAACCTGGAAATGTAGTCTAACGTATGTCCAGGAAGCAGAGAACAACATGGGCTTGGAGGAGTAGCTAGTAGTCTCTGCCATAATTAATATGCCTCAAGTACAAGTGGATTAAAGAGGAGGGAATCTATACTCAAGCAGTTAAGGAAGTATTATAACATTTCAGGTAGAAAATGACAATGATCTAAGCTAAAGCTCTGAGATAATAAGTAGAAAAGTTGAATTAGTTAAGAATTATTTTAAATAAAGAATCAATAAGATCAGATGTAGAAGTGAAGGATAAACTGGGTGAGTGTACCTGTAAGCATCCCAGATATGGGGAAACCAAGAAATAAACCTGGATTTAACTTAAGAACATTGAGTGCAAACTCATTGGTTCATATTATGAACAATATTTCACAATGATCTCTCTGGGGGTGATTAAAATAAAGTATGGTTTTCCTCCTCAAAAAATCTTCAAACTACTTAGGTAGGGATGTGCAGAGTAGGGAGTTTGTGCAGACATGTTGGCAGGATGCCTAAAGATAGAAATATGGGAAAGAGACATCAAGCCTACAGATACGGACCTAAGAGTTTATTACGCAGTAGTTGAAGTGACTCTGGAGTTGGATGAGTCACCAAAATAAATAACAAAGGAAAGAGAAGCCTGAAGAGAAAAGCTTTGCAATTATCTATATTAGAGAGTTTTCCAAAGAGATTAAAGTCTTCTTTGGGAATGGGACACCTGGGTAGAAAATTCAGTAGGCTTGTTTTCGCTAGGGTGTCAGCCCAGTGGTCTTTGTGATTTATAATCTTTCAATGTCAGTGTCAATACCTGTTATTTCCTGGGATTTGGGATCATTATGAGTTTGGTCATTGGAACAATTCCTGATTCCAGGCTAGTCCTTGCACTAATATAACCTTTGCACTGGAGTACTTTGTCAAAGACTCCAAAATGCTGTCCTTCCCAGGTCATGTGTAATGAAATTAACATGTAATTCTGGCTTCTCCATTAAGTTGTAAGGTCCCTCAGAGCAGAGACTATGCCTTACATGTTGAATAAATAGATTAACACATTTTATTTTTCACATATTTTTTTATTTTTCCATAAACCTTTCAAAGTATGAAGCACATGCAATATGAAAGTTAAGTGTCTGTTAATTGATTAAATGCTAGGTGTTTGGATGGTGGTGTTGGGATGGGGGAGGATGGGCACTTCTGATTCAAAGATTGCTCACTTCTTAGACATGAGTGTCCAGGGCTATCATTTAGTCCCACTGATGAACAAAGATATTTCCCCAAAATGTTGGCTTTCTCTGGATTTAGTAAACTCAATTGTAGAGGTGGCTGATCACTTGAGACAAACTGTTGGCTAAGGAAGATCATTATACACAGTAACTTCACTAATAATTCTGGATTCTTCTCCCCTTTCTTAATAAAGGAACCATGAGGGAAGAAAACCAGTCCTCTACCCTGGATTTCATCCTTCTGGGAGTTAGCGGTCAGCAGAAACAGGAAGATTTCTTCTTCATCCTTTTCCTGTTCATTTACCCCATCACACTGATTGGAAATCTGCTCATCATCTTGGCCATTTGCTCTGACATTCACCTTCACAAGCCCATGTATTTTTTTCTTGCTAACCTCTCCTTTGTTGACATCTTCCTCTCTTCTGTAACCATCCCGAAGACGCTGACCAACCATATCTTGAGCACCAATATCATCTCCTTTGGGGGATGCCTAACACAGATGTATTTCATGATTGCTTTGGGTAATACAGATAGCTATATTCTGGCTGCAATGGCATATGATCGTGCGATGGCCATCAGCCACCCACTTCATTACACAACAATAATTAGCCCAACGACTTGTGTCCTGCTAGTTGTTGGGTCTTGGGTGGTTGGAAATGCTAATGCCCTCCTTCACACTCTGCTTACAGCTAGTCTGTCCTTCTGTGGCAACCAGGAAGTGGCCAACTTCTACTGTGACATTACCCCTTTGCTCCAGTTGTCTTGTTCTGACACCCACTTTAATGTGAAGATGATGTATTTAGGGGTTGGTGTTTTCTCTGTGCCGTTACTATGCATTGTCATATCCTATGTTGGGGCCTTTTCCGTGGTCTTACGTGTTTCATCCAGCAAGGGTGTGCTCAAATCCTTCTCCACCTGTGGCTCCCACCTCACAGTTGTTTCTTTGTTTTATGGGACAGTCATGGGAATGTATTTCCGTCCCCTGACTAGTTACAATCTAAAGGATGCTGTGATGAGTGTAATGTACATGGCAGTGACCCCGATGTTAAATCCTTTCATCTATAGTCTGAGAAATAGGGACATGAAGGCTGCCCTGAGGAAACTGTTCAGCAAGAGAATCTCCTCATTACCAATGTGAGCTCATATTGGAGACTGCAGTTACTAATTAGGAGGCACTTGAAAATATCCCCAATGTCCTCCCCCTCCAAGAAGCCACCTTTGATATTTCCAGTTAGGAAGTCTTCTCTAAAATTATATAACAATTTATGAGACATCTTATTGAAATTACCACTCTGTACACATGATTGTCCTTTGGCAGAATGGCAGCACTGGACTGTTGGGCTCATGTCCCAGCTGTTGTACTATCAGACTAATGTTGAGAAGGTCTGAGACTCAGCTGCTACATCTATATTTAGAAAAAATAACATCTGCCTATCACAGGATGTAAGCATAATGATAATTCTTTATTTGAAGCTATAAATCACTAATCAAATATCAATTTTTATTGAACTATATCATGTTTAACTACCCCTACTATGCTTGCAATCTTCTGAGGGCAAGTCTTTTTTTTTTACTTTTTTTTTTACTAGTCCAGGTGTACAAAACAATGTCATAGTTAAACATTTATCATTTATATCCCTCATGAGGGCAAGTCTTAACACATCACTGTACCTTTCATAATATTGGTCTTATTAAGTGTATCCAATAATTCTTGGTGGAAAGTTAGATGAACAAATGAAAATATCAGTCTCTGAAATGTAATCTGAGAATTATCAGACATAATCAGATTAGACAATATTTAGCCATCCATTAAAATCTTTAATGGAACTGACCTGGGGAGATATTACTGTTTTTACTATATTGTGGATTAAACTAGACTGTTTCTAAAAAGCATATGACTCTCCCTAAAATCTTACTAAAATGATACTCATCAATAGAGTTGTTGCATTTTTAAATAATAAATATTCTGATTTAATTAATGCAGAAGTGCTGATTTAATTAATTATAACATGAAATAGAGCCACAGAGACAAAAAATTTGGATCCCAAATAATAAGTGAAGAAAGAGAAGTACTGAAAATGATGTGACCATGTTTCTCCAGCACGGCCAGGGAAGAGGAGACTTTTATTTTGGATGACCAACCCTGATTATGTAGGTGATATTCACCAAAACAGAGGCAGTTAATCCAGCAGGTCACTAAATTCCCATTAAGGAACTCCACTACCTATAATTTGATTCTGTTCATGAGAAAATTATAAAACTTTTTCAAAATATTAATAAAATATAAATGATTGGGGCAGCCGGTTAGCTCAGTTGGTTAGAGCCAGTGCTCTTACCAACAAGTTTGCTGGTTTGATTCCCACATGGGCCAGTGAGCTGCACCCTTCACAACTAGATTGAAGGACAATGACTTGACTTGGAGCTGATGGGTCCTGGAATAAACACAGTTACCCAAAATATATTATATTTTATATATATATATATATATATATATATATATATATATATATATATATATATATGATTGTCCTTAAATATCGTGTTTCCAAACAGCATAACATTTTGAAGAGGCTGATTGAATGTATCTTAGAACAGTGTGCAAGTTGTTTTGTTATCTACTATTTTTAACTGCCAGTAAAAATAAATATAAAATTATTATCTTGTACAGATAATTCACATTGCCAAGAATTTGTCCATGGATGTTGGAAGATGATATAATTCACCTTTTGATGCGCTTTGGGTCTCTAAAATGTACCAAGGATGAGAACAATCCCAATGATCTTCTTTTTAAGCAAAAAGGATTTGATTACAAATGCATATAAATCTGTGTGAATGAATGACCAGATCATGGAAAAAATGAAGGTACCTCGGGCTGGAGGAATCCAGGGCTGTCACCTTAACATCTGGCGCGGCAACCTCAACTCCCAGCATTCCAAAACCTACACAGTGAGCATAAACGGCCAACACACTGCCCTCCAGGACCGCTGCAAAACCAATGCCAAGTCGACGGGTCCAGCCCGCAAGTCACTGCCAAAAGCGCATCCACAACCCGTGCCCCGAGGAGCCCCGGGCAGACTGCACCGGGATGCAGCGGTTACCTCTCCCGGCCGCCCGATTCTCTCTCGAAGTCCCAAGTACCAGGTCAGGACAGGCGAACGCCGCAGGCCGTGGTTGTGGTCGGGGTCGGAGCCGGGTGGAAGCGGCGCCCCATGGATGCCCGGGCTCCAGACTCGCTCGCTGGCTGGGCGGGCCGGGGGTGTGGACCGCGCCTGCGACGGCAGCTGCCACCGCCGGTTTCCTGCGGCCTCTCTTGCGGCTCCGCCCCCCGGGCTCTGAGCACTCGGCACTTGGCCCGCCGCCAAGGCTGCAGACTGCCAGTTCTCTTTTTTCCCTACCTGTTTTACCGCCGCGGCCAGGCCAGCCGGGGATTTCCGAAACCCAGGGACTTTGCACTCGGCAGGTCACGTTCCCTGCAATGTCTCGGGTCGGCTCGCAGCGGCGCAGCGACATGGCGCAGCGACCCCGCCTGCCACCCGAGAAACTCCTGCGCCCCGCCCCGGGGTGTCCCCGCGTGAGTCACCTTGGCATTTCGGAAGCAGAACCCAACCAATATCACACCCACGTGCAAATCGCGGTTATGGGAGCTGTATATGAAGTAGGTTTTTTTCAGTCGTTCTTAAGAAAAGCAGCTGTGGAGAACAAGCGAAAAAGAAAAAAAGAAAACCCTAAAAACCAAAAAAAAAAAAAAAAGTACCTCATTTAAGGAATTTTCAAAGTTGGCCAATGAAAACATTACATAAATTTATTCTGTCTCTCCCCATGAGCATGTAAAGATTGGGGATCTGTTTTGTTCACTGCTTTGTCCTTAGCACTTAGGCAGTGCTGACATATAGTAGCTACTTAATAAGTTTTTATTAAATTAATAAATGAATCCTGCAACATTATGTTTAAATATGGAATGCAGCAAGGTTAATTTTCTTGTTATGGGTGAACTCAAGAAAGCCAAATGATATGAGATAGCTAAACTATTTCCCATAGTGAAATATTAAGTGCCAAAAGATAGTATAAAAAAGCTGAGGATGTAAACTCTTAGAAGACTTCCAAACCACTTAACTGTTCTATCAATCTGACATTATTCCTCTGTTTACATTTAAACAAGAGAAGTTGACCTCCCCTACTGTATTTCCTACAACAATCATAAGAATCGATATGTTTATACCTTTAAATGCAAATAAAAGTCATTACACCTATATATCAAGTCATGGTCTCAGCCATCTCTCTTTGATTCTGTCAAACATGCTGTCCCAGAATAATTTTGACACTATAATTTAAATTACTTCATGTACCAATGCCCAGGGATGGACTAAGTGTAGAAAAGTGTTTGTATCTGGGAGGTCAGTTCAGGTCAGTAAGGCTCCATTCAGGAAACAGAAATCACATCTGGTATTTTTAAACCGAGACGACTTAATACAGGGCAGTAGATATATAGGTGTGTCCTAAAAGAGACTAAAGGAGAAAAAAGACAATATCAACGTACCCCAGAATTATAAACTGCAAGAAGAAGTTACGTGCCCTCATCACAAAAGGGAAATGTGGTGTTACCAGGACCTAGGAGCTCAGAAGAGGTATGATCACATATCTAACGCTCAGATCTCTGAGAGGAGCTGCTGCCACTTGGTCTTCACCTGCTGAGGTGACACAAGCTTTCATTCCTGGAGGGTGTGAGTCCTCCATAGTACTCCCCTTTGGGGGGGGGGGGCGCTTGCTGTAGCCGCTATTAGTCTCTGTTATTGCATATGGAAATACAAGAGGCATGCCAGACATCGTTCTACACATGGTCCTCCTTACGCCATCCCATTGTGCAGCAGCAACAAAATGTCCTTGGTAATTGGCCCGTCACTCCAGCCAGTAGAGAAATCTCTCTTTTTCTGAATGGCCCACAGAGATATGCTACATGTGACTGAATCTTAGTAACATAATAGTAATATTTTAAAATGTAAATCCCAAAAGATTATTGATACCCTTTTATAAGGTTATAAACAGCTAAAGAAATCAAAACATAAACTTTCTGGGAACAGATATATATGTAATAAAAATGCATTAAAAACAAAAGCAAGGCGAAGATGAGCATAGAATTCAGAATGAGAAGAAATTCAAGAGCGGAGAGTCAGGAGCATGCAACTGGGGTTACAATGTAGTTAGATGTTAAGTTATTATTAAAGACCTAACCTTGAGGTTGCATGGTAGATCTAGGGGTATTTACAATATTATCTAGATAGATGATAGATAGATAGATAGATAGATAGATAGATAGATAGATAGATAGATAGATAATAACAGCTCTGTGTGAAGCAATGATGAGAGTTTGTGTTGAATTAAGATTCAATAGAGAGAGAGAAGAAAGGGAGCAGGGAAGAGTGGTGAGACCAGGAGGTTCATTAGGAAACTCTAAAGAATCTAAAAAGCTCTAAAGAATTTAGAACAATCTGAAAAACAGTGAACATATAAAGACCTAGATGCCAAGGTAATGTGGAAAGAGAAACAATAGAACGTGGTAATTAGTATGAAAGTAGTAAGCAAGGGGGTGTTTTCTAGGTTTTGAGGCTGAGCCACTAAAAGAAAAATGATGTCTGTAATGCAAATAGTGAACAAGAGTGTAATTTAAAAAAAATTAGTTCCTTTTTGGGCATGATTTCAAGGAGGTATCCAAACAAATAGTAGAATGAGAGACATGAAACTTTAGAATAAAATTAACAGAGCATGGATCAGAGTGGAGTTGATAAATAAAGTTATGAAATGGATGAAGTCATCTAAGAATATGAGGCTAAAGCCTGAGACTCTTGTAAAATGACTGAATTTTAAGAAAGGAGGCCATGATGCAGAATGAGGATTCTAGTTGGGGAAGTAAAACAAGTACAATCTAGAATTGATATCAAGCTATGTTTGTCTCCTTTTTTTAATCAGCCAAAGCACATAGCAGAGTGTATTGTCACAGTAATTTGGAGCGGGCATGCAATTAAACTATAATAGATGAATTATACAATATAAAACATGTATGTTAAAATGTATGTATACATAATATAAAAATATAAATAAGAAAGGAGTTTCGTTGTATCTTTCTATTTTTATACTCATATATTTGAAATATTATATAATAATAAGTTTAAATAAATATTATAAATAGTGGGGAAAATGATGGTCTTCCAGAGTAACCAATAAAATTACTCCTGGACTTTAGGCATCGTCCTTGACACTACTTGCTCTGCCTCACCCATCGCCATCCTATAAGTCACCACAGTATGGGATTTCATCACGCTGCTCAGAATGGTACACAATTTAAAACGTATGAATTGTTTATTTCTGGAATTTTCCATTTGATGTGTTTAGACCAAGTTGACCCCAGGTAACTGAAACTGCAGAAAGTGAAACTTCAGATGGCAGGGGGAGGCTACTGTCCTTGATCATTTTTTATATTCCTGTTTAACTTATCTGTTGCCTTCTTAGTTATTCCTCTTTGACTTATTTTTCATTTGTTACTGGGGATTTCAACAGACATCTTAACTTTTTGCAGTCCATTTGCACTGAATGCCATACCACTTCATGGAAAATGCAGAATTCTTGCATTTACGTAGTTCCATTTACCCTTCCACCTGCCTTTTGCTATAGTTGTCATATATATGACATCTACATACATTACAAGTGGCCAAATCAATGTTATAATTTTTCTTTAAATGATCATACGTATTTTAAAGAAATTAATAAGAAAACATTGACTTTTATATTTGCCTAGACTTTTACTATTTATAACACTCTTCATTTCTTCTTAAAAATCCAAATTTTTGTAGGATATTACTTCCGTTAAGCCTGAAACATTTTCTTTAAGTATTTCTCATTGTTTTGTTCTTTTGGCAAATAATTCTCTTAGTATTCTTCTATCTCAAAATTATTTTCATTCTTGAAAAGTATTTTCTCTGGATATAGATTCTTGGTTGATGGCTTGGGTTTTGTTTGTTTGTTAGCACTTAAAGATATGTTCTACTGTCTTCTTGCCTCCTTTATTTCTTCTGATACTACACAGTAATTTAAATCATTGTTCTTCTATATGTAAACTGTCATGTTCTCTGGCTGCTTTCAGAATATTCTCTTTATCTTTATCAGCAGTTTGACTAAAATTTGCCTATGTGCACTTTTCTTTGAATTTATCCTATTTCAGTTTCACTGGTCTTCTTGAATCTGTAGGTTTATGTCTTCTATATATTTGGGGAAATGTTGGTCATAATTTTTCTTCCTAATTACTTCCATTCTCTGCTTCCTAGACTGTAATTACAAATATATTAAACTTTTAGACACTGTCACACTTGTTCCTAAGGTTCTGTTAATTTGTGTTCAATAATTTTTCCTTCTGGCTTCAGATTATAGAGATTTATTTATCTTCAAGTTCTCCTACTCCCTCTGCCATCTCAATTGTGTAATTAAGGCTAGTCAGAGTATTTGTATTTCACATAATTGTAAATTTCAGTTCTAGACTTTCTATTTGGTTCTTTCTATAGTTTTAATTTTTCTACTGAGATTTCCTATAATTTTTTCATTGATTGCATATTTTTCTTTACTTCATGGAGCACAGTTATAATAGTGGCATTAAAAGCTTTATCTGATAATTCTAACAACTAAATTATCTCATGGTTGGTCTCCACTGAACGTCTTTTTTCTTGAGAATGGCTCTTGTTTTCCAGTTTCTTCATATGTCCAGTAATTTTATTGATTCCTGGACATTGTGGATATTATATTATGCAGACTTTGGGTTATATAATATTTTTCCAAAATGCCAAGGTTTGTTTGTTTACTTGTTTGTTTCAGCAGGCACATAATGTGGCTGAAATCAAACTAAAAACTCTTCCTCTTGGGCAACAGTTCAATTCTATTATCATTAGCTGGAATCTGTTACATGCACGATTGATTCAGGGGTCATTAAGATGAGGAAACTGGGGCTTAAAGAACTTATGAAACGTGTGCAGGTTCCCACAGCTGGAATTCAGTCCCAGACTACCTGACTTCAATCTTTAGATAACTTGCAAGATGCTATACATCTCTAGGTAAAGGACTGAGGAACAAAAGATAAAGGGGGGCTTTGGAGATGCTAACCTGGTCAAATTGAGGCAACATGGGTTACATATGGGCTCTCTTTATGTTCTGCCTCTCTAGATTCTAAGAGAAGAGGATGTGGTATAGGAAGAAGAACTCAGCACAGATATTTTCCGAGCTCCAACCCCTTCCTTGCTGTCTTCCCAATCACTGTCCATTCAGCTGTGCCAGTTGCCATTCCACTTTGGTCAATGGATTGTGAATATCAAATACCAATGTTTCAAGCTGTGTTACATGTTCTTCTTATAGGGCTAATTCGCTCTTTCCCTTTTGCTCACAGTAGAAAAGAAATTAAATTAGATTTTTTTTTAGTATGGAATTATGTGGTTGTTATTGTGTTCAATAAAATGAAATTGTATATTTAAACCATTGGACTACTGATTTAAGGTTATATCAGGCCAGCAGTTCTAGAACACACAAGAAATTGGCCACTGTCCCAAAGAGACCCCCAAAATAAGCCATACTCCCAGGTCTCCCATATGCTATGCTTTTCTATTCTCTGTGTCCTTGATTAGATAAACTTGGGGAAGAGGTGCTATTATGAGACCATTTCTACAGGAGAAAGAAGAGATTCCATTTGCTGATTGTCATTTCAGCTTTCACCTGCCCCATAGGTCTGCTCATACAACATCTACAAGGGTAGGGTTCAGGTTGCACCTGCCATGATAATGAATGCCCAGCTTCTTACCCTGGATCTCCCCAGCTCAAAGAAGGTATACATAGTACAAGTGGGGCTGCACCAACCTGAACTAGGATTTTCATGTCTAGATGACAAGATGGTAAAGTACTCTCTGAGTCCAAAAGTGGTTCACCTCATCTGGCCTTTTTTCATGGTGCTGAAGGCCACTGTTTACAACCCCCTGAAAAGTTCCAGGGGGGAAATCACAAGACTAAATGAAACAACCAAAGCTTACTTTGTTGCTTTGCTAGTGAATGCAATGCTAGGATCCTGTTAGGACTACAGAGATGTCATAGACAGGTCCCTAATGCCTTAGTCTCTCTTGGACCAACTCACAGCAGGGACACAGCCCTGGATTCTCTATCCTCTTGGGTTTTGGGTACTTCCCAGAATTAATTATCTTCAATTTAACAGATCTTGAGCCTGTTCCAACCGACAGCTAAGAATAGCAGAACCTTAATTCTAAGGGTGCTGATGAAATGACAAGAATGTATTTCTCATGGGTTCTATGAACAAGTAAAAGGGGCAGACACTAGCAGCAAATTCTAAAATAACTAGAGAAGGGACACTGTGCGTTGGTTATTAGGCTCTATGTGTTCTGTGAATGCAGCTTCCCAGGATGCCATATACTGGCATGCTCATACTCTTAACCTGGTTCTCTTGTCCCTTTTTCTCAGAATGGACAAAAATAAGTTCTCTAATACTGTAAGGCAAAAGGGGGAAACTGAGCAGACACAGTGATGACAAAAATCATTATTCAATATATCCAGAGCATGAAGCAAATTTCCTTTTGGTGCCTTTAAAAGAAGTTCCTGTCACCTTCTTCTGGCCATCCAGTGGGAGAGATGCATGTGAAGCAGACAGAAGCCTGCCAGTAGCACCCTCAGCAACTGGTAAGAACAGCAGGGTAAGTAGTAGGATAGAGGATACAAGACTCCATTTTGCTTCATTTTTCTCCCTCTTCCGCCTCTGCCCATCTCACTCTGTGGTTAGCTGGGAGCATAGCTTTCACAGATAGTCCTGTAACAACATTGATGATACTGGGCTACTTTAGTGGCTAAAAGAGGCAGAGACCCAGGTCTTTAAAATCTTACAGACGAGAGTCATATGAATATGCTATAAGGAGAACAGGGAACAGGAATCAACAGTGACTTCTCTTCAAATAGGTCTCTGAGATGATCTCTTTCATTCAACCTCCAGCCTCTGCAGGAGACACATACACACTCACACACCCACCCACACACAAATACACGAATGTGTACACTCATGACCCCACACTGCATTAAGGCATTACAGGGATGTGGCCCCAACCACACAAATTTCTCTGCTATTTATGGAATCTCCAGAAAAGAGAAGCTGCATTATTCTGCATTGTCTTTCATTTTATACATTTTATGAACCCATGGTTTGGTTTGGGGAAATGTTTTCCTTAATTTATTTTTCAATAAGTAGTACATTCACTCAGCTTAAATGTCTCACTGTATTGTACACCCAAAACTAATGTAATCATTATAAGATTGTCTAACAACTATACTTTAAAAGAAAACACACCAATGAGACTTAAAAAAAATGTACTAAAAGGTAAACATAAAAATCTCCTTCCCTCTCCTGTGCCTCATCCACCCAATTCCCATACCTCTAACAAGTAATCACAGTTATTGGTTTCCTGTTTATTGTTCCAGAGATTTTCAACAAACATACTAGTCAACAAAGTATATATATTATCTGGAGAGGTGGGGTTAAAATGTTTATATCTGGAATGAATATGGGAATAGGAGTTTGAGAAATGTCCTGATCACTCAGTCCCATCCCCACCACCACCACCAACACCACCTTATTCCCTCTGTTTTTTAACCTTATTAGTTTTACTTCTTTCCTCTGGATGCTTTTTTCCTCATCAGTGGAAAATATGGGTTCTCTAAAATTTCATTTCTGTTTTCAACTTGAACCTGAGTCCAGAAAGCATCCAAGTTAAGTTCACTGAAAATTATCATCAACCACAGAAAATTTATGTGCTAAAACAGCACATAGCTAATATAAAATATAAGAACAAATTTGTTTTGAGTGGTATGAGTTATAGTTTATAACAAGCCTGGAAAAATGTCCACTGACCCCATATGAAAAGGACAACACACTGAATGAGTTTTATGTTTCAATAAAGTACTAGGTATTCATATGGCAAAAGATAGCCTAAACATTGGGGCTAAACAGTAGCAAATGGGAAAAGAAAAGAGGAAGTAAGGTCTCTGGTCTGTAACTCAGGGAGCTAAAAGGGAAAGTGGTGGGTAATTAGGGCTGAGGGTTCTGTGTCTGCTGAGTCAGAAATGGTCAAGAGACAAGATTCTGGGGCCTTTTTGATCTTCCATAAGTCAATGAGAGGCCTTCTGCTCTGAGTGAAGGAGAAGTGACAGTCAGCTCTGGGCAGTGGAAAAAGCAATAGCTGTTGGGGCCCTGGAACCGCAGACATGACTGTACTCAGGAGAAACATTAGGAAAGGTGTACTAAAGCAGCCATGTACAAATACGCACTAAGCCCCACACTACACCTAGAGCTAGGTCTTTGGGGTGTGGGGAATACAACGTCTAATAAACACAGCCCTGAGTAGTGTAGGGACTCTTGAGAGAAAGTGGAAGAGCCACCCTCCATTATGTTCATGTTTTGGCCAATTGCACACAAGTGGGCAACCTTGGAGATTTCAGCTGCTAGCAGACAAAGTATGGTGATTTATGGAGAGACCACGTAGAGCATGGAAAGCACAAGTCTTGGAATTAAATGATTGAGACTAGATCCAGTTCTACCCATGCTGGATGTGATTTAAGGCTTAGTGATTATTTATTCATTTTTCTATTGGGGGCATGTCCTTTATTTATTAATTAAAATTATTAATTACTCTTTAAGAATGTTAATTCTTTCTATAATGTATGTTAAAAGAGCTTCCAACTTTTTGCTTGCCTTTTTACTTTGTGTGTGATCTTTTCCTTTAAAGGGAGAAATTTTTTATTTCATTTGATTAAACCAATGTTTTTCCTTCATCGTTGCTTCCATTCCTTTTAGTTAGAAGTGCTACCCTTGTCCTGAGCTCAAATAGTTATTGTTCAATATTTTCTTGCAGTTGCTTTATAGCTCTATCTGTAGATATAATGCCTTAGCAACCTGAAGTTTATTCAGTAAACACTGTGAGGTGTGACTCTAAGTTAATTTTCCCCAAAGACTTAACTAGCTTATCCCAGCACCATTGATTTCATCCCTCTTCCCTTTCCTACCAATGGGCAATGTCACCTTTACCAGACCAAAATCTGATATATACTGTGCTCTCTTTCTGGGCTTCCTATTTTTTTTCCCTTTGTTGGGTTTTTTAATGAGAGGATAGCAGCATGCAGCATGAGCTGGGGTATCTACATCCAAGAGGAAGATAGTTAGCTGAGAGATACTCATGGTCAGTAAGAGAATAACACAGATGCCACTATTGTCTGGTGAGTAGTAATTTCAGTGGTGCAGTTGGGGCTGACAGATTTGTAGGACATGTTTAACCTCAGAGGGGAAAAAGTAGCACAGGAGAAAACTGATTCTTTGGGTTAATTCCTCAACTGAAACACTGTTCCATTCCCAGAATTTCACTTAGGAAGAGTGTATCTGTTTTGTTTAACATCTTTATGCCTCTGTAACCATAATGTTAACTACGTATTCCTATGGCAAGCACTCCATTAACTCAAAGCTATTAAAATTATGCTGATGGTAACCACTTTGAGCACCTCTTATAATTGCAGAAGTCAAATGTGACTGTATTCATCTTTTGTTATCGGTATATATTGAGTATTAAAATTTTAATACAGTTTTTTCCTTTCTTAAAATGTGTATACATTTTTTTGGCCATATATGTATATATATATATATATTCACGGGATGTGGAGTACAGCATAGGGAATAGAGTCAATGGAGTTGTAACAGCTGTATATGATATCAGAGGGGTAGTAGATTGGGGGAGGGAGGTTATCACTCTGTGTCTATTACATTGTTTTGTACACCTGAAATTTAAAAAAAAAAAAAGAAAGAAAAAAAAGCAAACAAAAAAACACCTCTCTCCCATTCCAAACAAACCTTTGGTTTCCCATGGTACCAAGCATGGTACCATGCAATATTATTTGCAAATATTCAGTTGAACTATATGAAACTATCATTTTTATAGGTCCCAAGCAGTTAAATATTGGAGATTTCCAATGATTCCACTTCATACTAGAAGATCAACATTGGAATACTGCGTAATTTTCAGAGCTCACAGTCCAGGGCTTATCAGCTTCATTCAATTAACCCGACTTGCTGCTCACAGACAAATGGGATGGGAAAACCTGAGCAGCAGCTCAGAATTTTTCCTCCTGGGGCTCTCTGAGCAGCCAGAACAGCAGGAGGTTCTCTTCGGGCTGTTCCTGTCCATGTACCTGATCACCGTGGCGGGCAACCTCCTCATCATCCTGGCTATCGTCACCGATGCTCAACTCCACACTCCTATGTACTTCTTCCTGGCCAACCTCTCCCTCGCTGATGCCTGCTTTGTGTCCACCACAGTCCCCAAGATGCTGGCAAACATATGGATCCAGAATCAGGCCATCTCATACGCAGGGTGTCTATCACAGCTGTATTTTTTCATGCTGTTTGTGATGCTGGAGGCATTCCTCTTAGCTGTCATGGCCTATGACCGCTATGTGGCCATATGCCACCCACTCCATTACATCCTGGTCATGAGCCCGGGGCTCTGTGTCCTCCTAGTGTCTGCTTCTTGGACGGTGAATGCCCTCCATTCCCTCCTGCACACACTCTTGATGAACAGCCTGTCTTTCTGTGCAGACCATGAGATCCCCCACTTCTTCTGCGACATCAACCCCCTCCTGAGTCTGTCCTGCACAGACCCCTTCATCAATGAGCTGGTAATCTTCACCATCGGGGGTCTCGCAGGCCTGGTTTGTGTGCTTTGCCTGATTATCTCTTACGCGTATATTTTCTCAACAATCCTGAAGATCCCCTCAGCTCAGGGCAAGCGGAAAGCCTTTTCTACCTGCAGCTCTCATCTCTCCGTGGTCTCCCTATTCTTTGGGACTTCCTTTTGTGTTTATTTCAGTCCCCCCTCAACCCGCTCGGCACAGAAAGGCACAGTGGCATCAGTGATGTACACAGTGGTAACTCCAATGCTGAATCCCTTTATCTACAGTTTGAGGAACAGAGATATCAAGTCTTCCCTGAGGAAACTAATTTGGGTTAGGAAAATTCATTCTGCTCAGAGGTACTGACTTCACATCCAATATAAAGGTCTCCACCCAATTGCATTCCCCACAATTAAGCGGTGAAGAGTGAGAGAGGAAGAGAAAGTGGAGACCTCACTTCCAGGACCTGTGATGTGAACTTGAAATATTTGTGCCTCAGGGGGGCCGCCCCATATCTGTGAAGGCCCTATGCTGAGAGAACAGAAACTGGGACTGCAAAGGATTTGATGGAGTCTTTAGGTACTAAAGACTTTTAAAATTTTTTTTAATGGAATTTTGTTTTCTTAGATTAATGGCCAGACTCTTTTTTTTTTTTTTTTTTTTTTAAAGATTTTATTAGGGAAGGGGAACAGGACTTTATTGGGGAACAGTGTGCACTTCCAGGCCTTTTTTCCAAGTCAAGTTGTTGTCCTTTCAATCTTAGTTGTGGAGGGCGCAGCTCAGCTCCAGGTCCAGTTGCCATTTCTAGTTGCAGGGGGCACAGCCCACCATCCTTTGCGGGAGTCAAACCGGCAACCTTGAGGTTGAGAGGACACGCTCCAACCAGCTGAGCCATCCGGGAGCTCAGCAGCAGCTCAGCTCAAGGTGCCGTGTTCAATCTTAGTTGCAGGGGGCGCTGCCCACCATCCCTTGCGGGACTCGAGGAATTGAACTGGCAACTTTGTGGTTTAGAGCCCACTGGCCTATGTGGGAATCGAACCAGCAGCCTTCGGAGTTAGGAGCATGAAGCTCTAACCGCCTGAGCCACCGGGCCGGGCCCAAGACTTTTAGACCTACTGCAATATTTTACCGAATATCTAAGACCCCCATTTTTCCTAACATCTTAAATTTCACGTGAAAACATCATTTTCATCTTTAGGGAAACTCCTTCCATGTCAGTTTCATCTTTGCAGCCCCAGTGCTTACCACTTGGCATAATGCCTGGCATCATTAATATGTGCTATACAAAACTGGCATAATTGCAATCATAAAGTTAGGAGCCAGGAAAGAATGATTTTTATGGACACTTCATAATCTCTTACCTGAATGATTGACACACCCTTCTAGAAGTTCTCTGGTCCCCATTCTCTCCCCATTCAATCTATTCTTCACACCACAATCAGATTAATCTTCATAGAATACGGTTATATCACCCTGACCACCAACCTATAAAAAATCTCCAGCGGCTTTATACTGCCTGCAGAATAAAGTTCAAATTATTCATCTTAGCATTCAGGACCACCATCACCTGTTCATAACTTATATGGTCCACAGTTAGCCCACTGTCCTGTATTTCTCTCAAGATCAACTCAGGTCAACATCTTCATAATACATTGATTATTGCTGATGGTTACCAAAAAGCTGACTCTGTAAAAGTTGTTGGAAATATAAGTCAGTAAAAGTTAGGGCAAATATATGAGTATGTACAATAAGGTTCACCATAATCAATTAAATTCTATAAGAAAATAAAAACTATTACTGGGTACTATTTTTCATTCTTGTCTGTTTCCCTTTAAGTATCTGGTTGCCTGATGCAGTGACGCAGGTTGTGATTACTGAAGATAATATCTCGCCAGTGGAAGTTACTTGTTGACAGCCAGATCACCTGTTCCCTGTTTACCTTACAATAAAAAGTAGTGCAGCAAAGTGGTAGACAGCAGTGGCTCTAGAGTTAAACTGAAGCAAGTTCCAACCCTGACTTTGCCACTTGTAAGCTGTGTGACCCTGGGAAATTACTTTCAAAATGAGTATAACCTACCTCATTGTGTTGTCAGGAAGTCTGAATATGGTAATGTATGTAAAGCATTGTTTGTGATAAATTAGACATGCATGTAAACACGCAAAGAGTTAATTCCTAGTATACAGTACATTTTCAATAAATGTCAGCTATTGTGGTGGTGGTCCTTGTTAAAATTAAAGCTGAGCAGCAGCAGATAATGTCAATTCACTCTCGAGAAGGAATTGCCTATAGCTTGCCCTGTGAAACTAGAAGGGAGCTTGTGCTTAAATCATTCTTTTGGAGGACATCGTGGGGTTTAATATAGCATCATCCACTTACCAGGACTCATATGCTGGGAAGATTTCAGTCTATCTTTGAAACTATGGTTACTAAGTACTTAAATTTAAAGTAAAAATTTACTTAAACTTATAATACACAGGTCTGCATCATCCCATATTCCCTTTTAATTAACAGACGTGCAATTTTCACTGTTTAAATTAATATTCACCAATATTTTTAGTTCTACCTTTTATCTTAAATTATGTTACTCTTTAATATTTATATTTTGTGTATGAATGTAACAAGACAGTTTACACAATTGTCATAATCATACTTTTTAAGGTGTGCCAATACACCCTCACACCATAGTTTTGTCAAAGATTGCCCTACTGTGCTGTTTAAGGATTAATTCAAATTTTTAAATATTAAAAAAACAACATTATGATGAGCACTACTTTTTCATGTGATTTATTCTACTAGCCTACATTCTTAAAAATAATGACATCACCTGTACTTATGGATAGTTTTAAAGGTCATGTTCTATACTGCCAAATAGTTATCTGCCAAACAGTTATGAAAATGTAACTGTTTCCCCAAGGTTGCATCAATACTGTTTCATTGTTGTTATTCATTTTACTAGCAACAAATCTACTAGCATTTTATTATATTTACTTAATAAATATACAATAAACCAATATAATTATTGATAAGGGTGATAATTTTTCCATGAGCATTAAAAACTAAAAATTATTCCTATTATCTAGGGTTATAACAAATTTTCTATATTATTACTACTTATTCATCAGAGCATTTAAAAAGAGAAATTTGTCTGAGTTAAGTTCGTGAACTCATCCTACATAAAGTGCTACACACCTCATTGCTGAATATCACTATGGTCACCTTCGAAGTACTCCCCTTGGGAAGCTATGAACTGATGCCAGCGCCTAGTCAACCCTTCAAAGCAATTTTGGAACTCTTTTTCTGGAATGGCCAACAGAGCTGTCGTCATATTGCCCTTGATGTCCTAAATGCCATCAAAATGTCTTCCTTTCAATATTTGCTTTATCTTCAGGCAAAAAAAAAGAAATCATTGGGGGGCAGATCAGGTGTGTAGGGAGGTTGTTCCAATACAGTTATTTGTTTGCTGGCTAAAAACTCCCTCATAAACAGTGCCATGTGAGCTGGTGCTCATATGCTTGTCGTGATGCAAGAGCCATGAATTGTTGGCGAAAAGTTCAGGTCTAACTTTTTCACACAGCCTTTTCAGCACTTCCAAATATTCATAATAAACTTGGTACCAACTTTGTCCAGCTGGTACAAATTCATAATGAATAATCCCTCTGATATCAAAAAAGGTTAGCAACATCGTTTTGACTCTTGATTTGGACTGAAGGAACTTTTTTGGTCGTGGAGAATTGGCTGACTTCCATTGTGCACTTTGACACTTTGTTTCCGGGTCATATTGGTACACCCATGTTCATCACCAATGATAACACAGCCCAAAATATCGTCTTGCCTCTCAAAAAGGTCTTGGCAAAATTCGACCCTCCTTTGCTTTTGTTCATCAGTGAGCTCCTTCAGGACCATTTTGCACACACCTTTCTCATACCAAGATTTTCAATTAAGACTTTCCTAACTGTTTACTTGGTCTGCTGTGCTTCTCATAGTCAGCCGACGATTTTGACACACAATTTGATGACTTTTTGCAATGTTTTCATCAGTTCTGCTTGTTACTGGCTGCCTTGACCTCACTTCATCAGACACATTCTCTTCCCTCAGAAAAACATTTAATCCGTTTGTACACTACCATTTTCTTCATAGCATTATTCCCATAAACTTGGACTAACATGTCCCTGATTTCACTTCTACTCTTGTCAAGTTTAACAAGAAATGTAATGTTTGTTCCATGCTCTAATTCAAGCTCCAGACATTCTCGCAACGGCACATAAAAACACGCAACAACAATAATGACTGCCACTCAGCAAGATACCACCACATGTCAACACAAACACAGCTATGAGACACTGATATATCAATGTTATGAAACCTTACTGAGCTGTTTGTACAGTGCTGCCACTGTAAGCGCACAGTGGTGAGTTCGCGAGCTTAATTGTCTAAACTTGTATGATGATGGTCCCATAAAATTATAGCAGAGCTGAAAAATATTTTTTATAAATTTAGTGTAGCCTAAGTGTACAGAGTTTATAAAGTCTATAGTAATGTACAGTCATGTCCTAGGTCTTCACATTCACCCACCACTCACTCACTGACTCACTCAGAGCAACTTCTAGTGCTGTACGCTCCATTTGTTGTAAGTGCCCTATACAGGCCAACCATTTTTTATCTTTTATACTATATCTTTATTGTACTTTTTCTGTGTTTAATATGTTTAGATACACAAATACTTATCATTGTGTTCAACTGCCTTCAGTATTCAGTACAGTAATATGCTGTACAGGTTTGTAGACTAGGAGCAATAGAATATGAATATATATATATATATATATATATATATATATATATATATATATGTGTGTGTGTGTGTGTGTGTGTGTGTGTGTGTGTGTGTGTGTGTGTTGTGTGTGTGTGTAGAAGGCTATACTATCTAGGTATGTACAAGTGCACTCTATGATGTCCAAACAAATAAAATTGCTTAATGACTCATTTCTTAGAACATACTCCCATCATTACCTGATGCAAGAATGTACTTAAAGAAATAATGGCTGAAAACTTCCCAAATCTGGGAAGGGAAATGGACTTCCAGATTTATGAAGCCCAAATATCCCAATGGGTTGAACCTAAAGAGGTCTACACAAAGATACATTGTAATAATATTGCCGAAAGTCAAAGACAATGAGATAATTTTGAAAGCATCAGGAAAAAAGTAATCCATCACATACAAAGGATCCCCATAACACTATCGGTTGATTTCTCAGAAGACACCATGCAGACCAGGAAAGAGTAATATTATACATTTAAGGTGCTGAAAGAAAAATAATGTCAACCGAGAACATTATTCCCAGCAAAACCTTCCTTCGAAAAGGAAAGAACGATAAAGTCTTTCCCAGGCAAATGAAAACAGAGGAAGTTCATCACCACTAGACCTGCCTTTCAAGAAATGCTAAAGGAAGTTCTTCAAGTTAAAAATAAAGATGCTAACATCACTCCAACAGTATATAAAGTATAAATCTCACAGTTAAAATTAAATATATAAACTAACACCAAACAATATCATGCTGTAATGGTGATACAAAAATCACATTTAACCACAGTATAAAAAATTAAAGGACAAAAGTATTAAGAATAACTATAACTATAAAATTTGTTGATTTTAAAAGAAGTAAATTATGACATCAATAGCAAAGTGTGGCAAGGGAGTAAATATGTAGTCTTTGCATACGGTTGAAGTCATGTTTTTGTCAGCTTACAAGAGACGTTATATCTATAAGAAATTTTATGCAAGCCTCATAGTAACCACAAAGAAAAAAACCTACAGTAGATACAAAAAGATAAAGAGAAGAATGGGAGAGAATATTTTCAAATCACATAACCGATAAGGAATTAATATCCAGAATATATAGAGAACCCCTAAAACTCCACAACACAAAACACACAATCTGGTTCAAAAATGGACAAAAATCCATTTCTACAAAGAAGATATACAAATGGCCAACAAGCACATGAAAAGATGCTCAACATCACTAATCATTAGGGAAATGCAAATAGAAACTACAATGAGACAACACTTCACACCCATTAGGATGGTTACTATCAAAAAACCAGAAAAAAAGTGTTGGTGATGATACGGAGAAATTGGAACCCTGTGCACTGTTGGTGGGAATTTAAATGGTAGAGATACTGTGGAAAACAGAACGAAGATTTCTCAAAAAAGTTAAATATAATTACCATATGACACAGCAATTCCACTTCTGGGTATATACCCAAAAGAAATGAAAGCAGGGTCTCAAAGCAATATGTGTTCACAGCATTATGCACAATAGCTAAAACATGGAAGCAACCCAAGTGTCAAATCAACCAATGAATGGATGATTAAAAGGTGGTATATTCATACAATGGAATATTATACAGCCTTCACAATGAAGCACCTTCTGCAATATCCTACCACATGGATGAACCTTGTTGGAGGACATCATGCTAAGTGAAATAAGCCAGTCACAAAAAGACAAATGCTGCATGATTCCACTTGTATAAGGTATTTAGAGTCCAAAAAAATCATAAAGACAAAAAGTATAATGATAGTTGCCAGGAGCTTGGGGGAGGGGAAAAATGGGGAATTATTGCTTAATAGGTATAGAGCTTCAGATTTACAAGAGGAAAAGAGGTATGGGAATGGATTGTAGTGATGGCTGTACAACAATGTGAATGGATTTATACCACTGAACTGTACACTTAAAAATGGTTAAGATGGTAAAAGTTATGTTATGTGTTTTTTAACACAATAAAAAAAGAAAAAAGTTCACATGCAAATAAATAAATAATTGCATAATTCTGTCACTGTAGCATAGAAGCAGTCATAGACAATGTGTAAATGAGTGGACCAGGTTGTATTCCAATAAAATTTATTTACAAAAACAACTGGCAGGTAGATTTTACTCATAAAGTGTAATCTGTTGACCCTGATTCAAAGCAAACATTTATAATGCTGAAATATTTGCAGCTTTCCTCAAGATCAGTGATGAAGCAAGGGTCATTTATCACATTTATTCAACATTGTACTGAAAGACCGAGTTAGTGCTGTAAGACAAGAAAAAGAAATAAAAGACATAAGGACTGCAACGAAAGAAAAAAATGTCAGTATTCACAAACCTGAGTGTAAACATAAAGAATACAAAAGTCTGCAAACCAATGGAATTATTGGTGTCCCTAGCAAGATCACCAGATACAAAATCAATATGCAAAAAGTAATTGTATTACCGCATACAAGTAGTAAACTAGTATAAAACAAAGTCTTTAAAATGTCACCAATTTCGTAGCACTCTAAAAGCATCAAATACATAATAATAAATCTAGCAAAAGATGGGGAAGAAGTCTACTGAAGACTACACAATATTTCTGAAATAAATTAATAAAATAAATGTAGAAATACACCAAATTCATGATTTAGAAGACTCAGTATTGCAAAGATGTCCATTCTCCCCCAAATTTATCTCGTTTCAATACAGCACAAATCAAAATCCCAGCAGATGTTTTTGATACAATTGGCAAGCTTACTCTAAAATTTATATGGGAAATTCAGAGCCAAGACTAGCCAAAGATATACTGAAGAAGAGAATGGGGTTTAAACCATATGTCAATCCTAGACGAAGATACAGTAATTAATGAGCAGAGTATTGAGGCAAGGATAGACAAACAGGCAAATGGAATAGAGTCCAGAAACAGACTGGCATACAAGTATACAGTCACCTGACTAATGATAAAGATTTACATGTTAATGCAGTAGAAAAAGAATGATATTTTTAATAAATGGGACTGAATCAGTTGGATATGCACATCTGTGGAGAAAAATGTATCTTGATCTCTCCCTCACCTGATACAAAAATCAATTCTAGATCGATAGCAGATTGAAATGTGAATGGTAAAACAATATATGCTTTAGAGGAAAATACAGGAGAACATTGGCAAAGATTTAGCAAAGATTATTAAACAAGATTTTAAAAGCACTAATTATAAAATGACAATTAATAAATTGGACTATATTAAAACTTAAATGTCCTGTTTATCAATAGGTACTATTAATTGAATGAAAGTCAACCCACAAAGTTGGAGATGATATTTCTATATACATCTGACACAGGACTCATAACGAGAATACACAAAGAACTCCTACAAGTCAACATGAAAGACAGACAGCCCCATAGAAAAATGGGCAAAAGACTTAATGATATATTACACAAGAGGATATACTTATGGAGGTGGTTAGTTCATTAGTCATCGTGGAAATGGAAATTAAAATCACAACACCCACACAAAACCACAATACTTTTTACGTACCCAGTAAAAAGCTCAAATGAAAAGGATAGAAAAATACCAAATCACAGTAAGAATGTGGGGCAACTAGAACTTTTTTATAATGCTAGAGGTTGGATAAATAGGTAAGAATTATATATAATTACATAATTATATATACATAATTATGTAATTATGTATATATAATTGTGTATGTATATACATAAAAAAGTATTATGGAAAATTGTTTAGCACGATCTACTAAAACTAGACATAGACCTACTCTATCATCTAAAAATTCCGCTCCTATGTATAGTTGCCCAAGAGGAATGTGTAGTTGAACTATTCATAACATTCAAAAAATGGAAACTAGACATGTCCATGAGTGGTAGAATGCACAACGGAACACTACACAGCAATGAAAATGAACCATCTACAACCACATACAACAATACAGATGAACCTCACATATATAACAGTGAATGAAAAAAGCAGACAGAAAAGAGTGAAAAAGGTAAATTTCCATTTAAATAGGAACAAAAATGAGTAAAACTAATTGCTGCTATTAGGAGTCAGGGGAATGATTGCTCTTGCAGGAACAGTGTCTAGGAGAGAACATGAGAGGATTTCTGCAGCGCTGGTAATGTTTTTTACTTGACTGCTGGTTA
Source organism: Rhinolophus sinicus (assembly GCF_057876585.1). Classification (NCBI taxonomy): domain Eukaryota; kingdom Metazoa; phylum Chordata; class Mammalia; order Chiroptera; family Rhinolophidae; genus Rhinolophus; species Rhinolophus sinicus. Next base: position 17,762,870 of record NC_142512.1, read on the forward strand.
CTCACGTTTGTTTAGTTTGTAAAAATTTCTGCCAAAATTTTCAGGCTTGGCTATATACCAAAAATATTGTAAGCATCATTATTTATCAGTCTATGTCTGATTATTAGGTGAGTGCCCAAGTAATTGCGGTTTTTGCAATTTTTAAACTTTTAAACCGCAATTACTTTTGCACCAACCTAATACATTATCTAGAGTCCTTTTATGCTTTCATCTGTTGGTTCTTACATTCAACATCCTATTTCCTTGTATGTCTGTTTTGTGCCGAACGTTGTGTTTAAAAAAATTTGAGGGAAATAATTGGAGGTCTAAGATGACATTATTTTTCTCCAAATTTGACGTTTTTTCAATTTCTTTTACTTAGTACTCAGATTCACTAGCAATCTGCCATCATCCTAACCCAAATTTAGTGCTTGAGGTTTTTCCTGTCCTCTGATGACTCAAAGCCAGGCTGCAACATGTGTGTGATGCCTTCTTTAATCATAATTAGTAAGAGTAACTCCTAGGGCACCTTTTGGGTTGCTGACCAATGTGGAATTGGTTTACTCCATATAAACAAGACTCATTTCCCAAGACTTTTGCTTATAGTTACTCACATTGGATCAATTATCCAGGCGTATCTCAACAAGCTCTCTTGGGATTGCCTTCCCAAAACCTCTCCAAAACTGATAAATAGGCCTGATGTGGCTCCAGTTCAGCCTCTTTCTTCATGAACTTGGTATCAAGGGGTTCCCCAGGACCATCAGAGTATCCACAACTTTACATTCTTCTCCTTGTAGCAGGCACTGAAGATCCAGGCACCAATTCCCCTCCATCCTAACCCCAGCCGATAGGTTGACTCACCAAATCCTACTCAGAAGCAATGACTTACAATTCTTTATGTCCTGACAAGTTTTCATCTTGTACAGAAGGAAAGTGGAAGCAACAGAACTAAGCAACTTTGAGACCAGCACGGAATGGTAGGTAAGGTCTGGACATCTCAGACATTCTCTGTCTCTCTCTCTCTCTGTCTCTCCCTCTGTCTCCCTTTCTCCCCTCCTTCCTTTCTTATCTTCTTTCTTCTCCGTTTGCTCTCTCTTCCACAAACATACTCACATACTTTGAAAATCTTCTGTGGTTCCAAACAAATCTAATGATTTTTTGTTCTATTTTTTTAAAATTGTCACCCCAATAAATTTAATAAAATTAAATTAAAAAAAAAAAAGAAAATCTTCATATACTCTAATTCCTTAGTATTTAAAGAAAAGTAACAATCCCTCCAATCTTTTTAAGCATTCTATAGTTTTCAAAGTGCTGTCACACACTCTGTTGCATGTGATTCTCAAACTTCAAGAGAGGCTTTATGGGTGAGATAAGGAGGCTCAAGGAAGTTGTTTGACCTCCTCAAGATCAGACAGCTAGAGAGCAACACAGGAGGTCTGAAAAGGACGTTTTCTAATGCTGAGAATGGAGCTTTCTTCCACACCTCCCCCCCACACACATACACACACTCTCTCCCCTCTCCGCCCAGCCACACTATCGAAAGCTTTGTGTCTCTAAGACCAACTGACCACACAAGTGTTCAGAACCCACTGACTCTTACTCAGAGCAATGTTTCCCAAAGTGTACAGTCAGAATCGCCAGGTGAATTCGAAAAGAACTTGGTTCTTAAAAAAAGAACCAGTATTTCAAGTAGGAGGGCCAGAAAATGGGCTTTTTGTTTTAAAACATCACAAGTGATTGTTGATGACACAGGCTGTGGAAGGAAGTCATTTCTGATGTGGTCTAAGGAGGTAGATGACCTTTGTCGGCACAACAGAAAGAGAGGTGGTGGTGGTGGAGTGTGCTCAGGGTTGGGGTCACTCAGGGAGTCACCATGTTGCTCTTTTTCATGCTCAAGTCAATTTGAGGGTTTTGAAGTGGTCTCTGGAATGAGCCTATCAGTTCCTCTTTCTCACTGAAACTCTTTGCTTTTCTAAGATGCCTCTTTATCTCAAAGCCTCACTTAAGTACTGTGAGAAATAAATGCGGTCATTCATGGTGTAGCACCATGGGAGAACTATATGAGTAACAAAACCAGATGTGGGAAGCTGTACATACAAAAACGTCTCTAGAGCATGTCCTAAAGATTACTCTCATTTTAACTCAAATACCAAAGGATCATCACATATTTACTCTTTAATTTGGAATCTTAATGTTAAAAGAGAAATTAAGCAACACCTATCTCCACTGAATGCTTGAATCAGCTCTAAAACGATCACTCAGCCTATTATTTCATACAGCCTGTTTGAATGCCTTCTGTGACGGGGAAATCACTCCCCACCCCTACGCCCTACAGCACTTGTCTTCTAGGAGATAGCCTGGCTCATCTTTCTATCTCTCTTTTATAGTCTAATTCCTGACCTGGACAATCCATAGCCTCTTTGCATGTGAAGGCCATAATAATACATTCTCTCACTCTTCTCATCTCCATCTAGATAGTCCAAAGGGACTAGCCACAAATGAGTCTCCCCCTGGACATCCTGGGTCATTCCTTGCAGACACAGGTGGGCTGAGGCTGCTTCTGTCTGAGTGGGACGTCGAGACATATCTCGGATAAAGGCGAGACTGGAGTTACTATATATATATATATATATATATATATATATATATATAGTGGACTCAAGCCTGAATTCTCTACTCTACAATTCAAGAAAAAACAAAGGACTTCACACTGACATATTGTCAAAAGAAACAGTGCCAGACTTCCAGTCCCAAATCAAAGGAGTAACAAAATACAAAAACGTATTTAATGACTAAGTATTTCTATTTTCCATTAGAATTTATTCAACGTCAAAATTAAAACATCATCTTCAGAAGCACATTTTTTGAATTACAATAGAGGCATCATCCATATTTTAATAAAATATCTTTGATCAAATTTCCACAGTTGATTTTTCTTAAATCTGGCACGCTTTACACTCATTTACATTACCTGCTTGCCCCATACCCCAAAAAAATATGGGCACACAACCCTGTTCTATACTTTCTAATTGTATACGAAGAGAATCATAATTCAAAACCACAATGAGAAACATAGAGAAGACAGGAAAGACATTAGAATGACTAATTGACACTTGATTGAAATGGAATAGAATGCACCATTACAAAGGAGGGGAGTAAGATTCTATAGTCTCTAGTATAGTTGAGGATCTTGGGCTGTGGCACCTAACTACCTGAGTTCAAATCTAAAATGCAAACTTACTTCTTATGTGATGTTAAACAGAAAATTAACCTTTATTTCACTTTATCGATAACAAGTACAAAAGCACCCAGGAAGTGCTTGCTATTTATTATTTCTTTTAAAGAAAGTTGCTCGGATCTGAGCCCCAAAAAGTCAAATAAATATTAAAGGATAGAATAAAGTGAACATATGGCTGCAGAGAGGGTAGTAAGGGATGTTTCTATTCCCAGTGAAGAGTAAGGTGTGTTGGAAGTAGAGAACTCCAGGAGTTTCTGTGCTCTGAGAAGCCAGTAGGCTTCATCCCTTGAAATAAAATGTCTGATTAGGGAGCTGCCATCAGTCAGATATCACTTATCACATATGCTGCCATTGAGGAGACATCTGAGCCTACCTACTTCTTTCGTTTCTCTATGTGTTATTTTCTTCAGCATTAAAATGAAATTACTGACTTTTCCCTGCCTACCTCACAAAGCTACTATAAACTTGAAATCTCTTATGAGAATTCCTTGCAAAATATATAGGATTCCATTATGAAATACATATGAATACTATTTTAAATAAAGAGATTGGGTCTGGTAGACAGTAATCAAGATATTTCTAGAATGTTGAGCAGTTACTTGGATGTTACACTGCCTGAAGAACAATTCCACAGAGTCACATCATAGAATTTCAGTAATCTGGATACTAAGGTTGGAAGAGAACCCTAAGGCATGTACATTCCAGCCTAACTTACTGAGTGTGTCTGAAGATGACTTCAGGGCTTTAGCCCAGGATCCTTCACTTTTTTATTCATTATAGGCACATGGAGATACAGCCTCTGTAGTCATCACCTGAGTCTTTCCCATCCCTTCTCATTTATCTCATTTTGTCTTCCTAGGCCAAGGGATATTGGGTCCTAGTGGAACCTAGGTCTTCGAAAAACAAACAAAGTAAATTTCAAAGCCACTCTGAAACAAATCCACTAGGAGGTCTAGGGCAGGGACTTCTTAATGACTAGCCATCCTTTGGGTAGTGGAACAGGCAGCACAGGAAGCAACCTCATGCCTTACTCCACCAGGAATACTACCCTGGCTTCCACAGCCCAGATCTCTTCCTTCTCTGACTTCATTATTTTCTCTCCTGAAATATTTGCCCTCTGAAGTGTATAAGACTGATAACCTATTGTACTGTGTAGTCCAATTATTGCTTGAGAAATATAATTCCAGAAACAGAGAAAGAAATGTTCCTTATTGATCAACTTATTCAATCATTTAGTCCCATAATTTATCCCTACTACATTAAAGAAAAGTAACTGTGGGTTATTTTAACACATCAAAACTTGTAGCAGTCATATGTACTGGATAAAGAGATTGGAAACCTGAAGGACAGAAATCCATTGATGGCTTTCCTCATGGGACATTTGCTGGTTCTGGTGGAATTCTAGGGAGCTAGGTGGAGTCTTCTCAAAGGCAGAGCAAAATGTCCTGCTGTCTTTCAGGACTAAGAATCAGACTCATCAAGGGCGGAGGCCTTCTTCAAACACAAGTCTAATATTTCCCTTACGATTATTTGTCAAATTTTGAAGTTTCATGAAGTAAAATGTTAAAGAGCTAAGAAAAAACAAACAAACAAACAAACAAACAACCTCTAAAGAGAATTCCCCATTATTTTACAGAGCTGAGGAACTCATCAGCTTCTCAAAAAAAGCCTAGAAGGACCACACATTAGGAAGCACTAAACTTACTCTTCCTAAGACAGCAACCCAACTCTAAACCAAATCAATACCTGATTGTATTAATCAACCCATTTACCATATCTGTATTACAGAAAAGAAAGTACAGTTGCCATTAGAAGATGACATTACCTGGAGCCAGAATAATACCAGTATTAATAATATCCAGCATACAATAAAAAATTACTAGGCTAGGGAAGAGGCAAAATCATATGAAGAGAAAAACAAAACAATAAAAAAAAAACAATGAAGAAGGAGGAGGAGGAGCAAAGATAAGCTTGATGTTAGAGGTGGCAGATAAGGAATTTAAAATGCAATGACTAATATCTGAAAATAATTAAAAGGATACATAATTTTCACCAGCAAATCATATAAATAAAAATAAAGCAATGGCTATTCTAGAAGTGAAAAGTAAGAGTATTTGGAATTAAGAACTCAGTGGATGTGTTTAATAGCAGACTAGACATAGCAGGATACAGGATTAATAAACTAGAAGACATCACAATACAAAAATACCCAAACTGAATCCCAAAATTAAAGGGGGAAAAAACCCAAATGAGATTATAAGAGATATATGGGACATACACAGAAGGTTTAACATATATACATCATTGGAATCCAAAAAGGACAGGAGAAAGAAAATGGAAAAGGAGAAGATAACCAAGTATTTTCAAAACAAATAACCACAAACATGAAACTACAGATTTAGGTTGTTCAGCAAACACCAAGTTGTATAAAATCAAACAAAACCAAATCTAAGCATACAATAGTAAACTTCTTAAAACCAAATACAAAGAGGGGAAATCCAAGATGGCGGAGTATATAGACACTGCCTGCTTCCTTCCATGAACAAATTAAAATTACAACTAAATTCTAGAAAAATCAACCTGGGAACCATCCGAAGTCCAGCTGAACAGAAGTTTTATAACTAAGGATATAAAAAAGAAGCCACATTGAGACTGGCAGGAGGGGCAGAGACACAGAACTAGCTAACGCAAAACTTCGTGTGGTGGTTGAGAACCGGGAGGGAAATCTTGGCCGCGCAGATTCCCCTCAGAGGAACAAGGGACCCCAGCCCGACAGTGGCCTCCCCAGCCCAGAGTACTGGTGCTGGGAAAAGGAGCCCCCACAATATCTGGCTATGAAAAACAGTGGGGACTCTGACCATCCAAATGGGATGGAAGACAGCAGGAAACCCAGGAGTCCTCTTAAAAGGACCGTGTACAGACTCTCTCACTCCCACGCACTCACCTTGGGCTCCAGCGGAGGGACAGTAACTCGGAGGATGTCGGAGACATTCAGGGGGCAGACTGAGTTCTGTGGCTTCAGAATGAGGGCTGGAAGACAGTCAGCATTTTCCCAGTGAGGAGTTCTTCTCCTGTGTAGCCGGCAGGCTGACGCCATCTTTCCTGTATTGAGCCCGCCCCTACACTTCCGGTCAAATCTGAATTTGATTGATCTGGTGATCTCCACAGCTCCATTCTGCTGACTCACTGGGACCCTGCCCCACCCAAGTCCCCCAATGCCAGAGGCACTTTCTCCAAGAGCAGCCAGCCCCGCCCGGATTGCACTCTTGGAAAACTATCAGAGTCCGATAGACCCCAGGCAGGCAGCGGCTGGCCTTGGTGTGCTCTGAGACTTTTGCTGAGTAGCTTTAGGCTCAGCACTGGCACCAAACCAGAATTTATGTTAACCTGGTGACTACAACTCTTCCCATTCTAGTGACTCCTTGAGACCCTGCTTACCCAACTTCCATACCACATGAGGCTTTATCAGTGGCTGAACCTTAAGGGAGTTGGCAAGTGGCAGCAGGTTTCAGGGTGTCCTGGCATTTTGCCGAGCTATCCCACACCCAGTACTTGTGACAGACATCCTTGGTTCACAGCGTGGCCTCTCCCACATGCCTCCAGGCTTAGCACAGGCAGGAAACAACTGTGGATCACTTTGTAGTTCTTACCAGGTAGTCCTTGGCTGGTCACAGGCCACAGGTGACCTGGGCCTGCACCAGAGCCCCTAGCAAGAGGTGCCATAGCCAACATACTTGGAGGTTGGTTTCAGACCACAGCAGAGCACAGCTCAGTTAGCCCCATAAGTGGCACACCCAAAGGGTGGTCTCAAGAGGCATCAGAGCCCACTGGGGCAAATTCCATTCAGTGGGGCAAGCCCCTTGCACAGCAGCCTGTAAGCTGTGAATGTGGCCAAACCTCACAGCCAATCAGCCTGAGGGTCAATCCCACTCACTGAAGTGCCAATAGCAACCACGGCTCAACTATAACAGGAGGGCATACACAACCCACACAAAGGACACTCTTGGAGTACCTGGTGCAGGTGACCAGGGAGACTGTGTCACTGGGCCCCCAATTGGTTGTTACACAGTAATCATGTGGATGTAGGGTATATCATAAGAAATAAAATCAATAATATTGTAATAACTATGTATGGTGTCAGATGGGTACTATATTGTTGGAGTGAGAGATGGGAGGGGGTTGGGGGCAGAGTGTAAAAGATAAAGGGAGTAGGAAATACAAACTGATAGTTACAAAATAGTCATGGGAATGTAAAGCAAAGTATAGAGAATATAGTCAACATACGGTAATAACTATGTATAGTGCCAGGTGAGCACTAGACTAGTCAGGGGGATCATTTCTTAAATTATACAAATGTACACCTGAAATTAATATAAACTAATATTGAATGTCAACTGTAATTAAAAATTTTTTAAAGGAGAGGAAAGGTGAAAGGGAATAAGAGGTTCAAATCTCCAAGTATAAAACAAATAACTCATAGGGATATAATGTACAGCATAGGGAACATAGCCAATAATATTGTGATAGCGTGGTACAGTGTCAAATGGTTGCTGAACTTATAATGGTGATCACTTCTTTAGGAATATAAATGTTGAGTAACTATGGTGTACATAAGAAAGTAATATAATGTTGTGTATTAGCTATATTTTCATAAAAATCTCTTTAAAATAAAATAAAATAAATGGAAAAAAATGCAAAGAAAAAAATTGTAAAAGCAGCCAGAGGGGGCGGGTGGGGGCACGTTATCTTCATAAAAATAACAATTAGACTGGCAACTAGCTTCATAACAGAAATGATAGAAACAAAAAGAAACAATGCAATGCAATCTTTAAAAAATATATTTATTAAAGTATAGTTGGCATTCACTATTATATTAGTTTTAGATGTACAACATAGTAATTTGACATTAATATGCCTAATGATGTAATCATCATAAGTCTAGTAACTAACAGTCATCATGCAAAGTTATTACAATATTATTGACTATATTCCCTGTGCTCTACATCATATCCCCCCTACCATGGCTTACTTATTTTATAACTAGAATTTTGTGCCTCTTATTCTCTTTTACCATTTTCACCCATCCTTCCCCCTTCCTCCCCTCTGGCAACCATCAGTTTGTTCTCTGCATCTTTTAATTGTTGAATTAATATAGACTATATACAGCTAAAACATTCTTCAAAAATGAATGGAATCTTCTGACAAACAAAACTGTGGAATGTGCCACACACAAAAATTTAATACTAAATGGTGTGTTACAGGCAAGATAAAAATAAGCACACGGTGGAGTAGAATAATGATGCAAAGATGGAAAATTTGACAAATAAAATATAATAAAGAGTTCAGAAGCAAATTCACATATATACATTACCTAACTAATGATAAAGATTTACAGAGCAATGCAGTGGGGAAAGGATGGTCTTTTCAGTAAGTGGGATTGGACTAGTTGGATATCCATACTTGTGGGAGAAAAATGTACCTTGATTTCTCCCTCACCTGATACAAAAATAATTTCTAGATCTATAGCAGATATTAATGTGAAAGGTTAAACAGTATAACCTTTAGAGGAAATTATAGGAGAACATTGGCAAAGATTATTAAACAAGATTTTAAAAGCAGTAATTAGACGTCATAAAAATGGTGGTGTGAGGGGAGCCTCTTGAAATCTCCCCTGGAATTTACAACAAATTGAACAACTATAACTCCACAAAGGACTCCCTGCAGAGCAGACAGGCAAGACTAAGAGGCGCATTACAGAAATCATCTAAAAGTGGGCAAATTGCGTGAGCAGGGGAGGAGGGAAGGGAGAAGGGTGGAGACGGAGCTGCGCGGGCGCAGGACGCAGACCTAGCTCAGTGTGCCGAGCTCGCTGCATCCCGGAACCACCGCAGCTGCGGGAGAGGGAAGAACTCGGACTGCTAGGGCTCCACTTATGGCCCACAGGGCTGAGGGGACAGCATATAACACGGCTGAGCCCAACACTCACAGAAGAGACCGAGGAGCAAAGACTGAGGGAAGAAGGCTGAAAACGGTGGTTTAAGCCCTCACTGCTGAGCAGAGAGTGGAAGCCTTAGGCACTAAGCCCAGCCACCCCCTCCCTATGCTTCCAGAGCTTGCTCCACCTCCACGTGCCCAGTGCTAGAAGTGGAACAGTAGCAGTGTCAGATCAAAAGAACAGAATATTTGCAGTTCTGAGAACTGTGGTCCGCACACACGGACTCGTAGCCCGACTAGTTCCAGCAAAGAGGAGGGAGCTGTGGAAGCAGGACTGGCTGTGGTGGTGGTCACTGCCATTGCTCTGTGTCACCTCTCACAACCCACCCCTCCCCTGTCCCCACCTATCTGGGCCGGATCCCTGCAGGAGTAAACAGAGCTGTTGAAACATGGGCTCTGAATCTGGTGCAGGAAGAGTTTTGGAACTTCAGAAACTCTCCACATCCCTCCACAGAGGTGGTGCCCTATGACCCAGGCAAACTGTTCACAGAGGAGAAGTCTGCCTTCCAGGGAATACCCCCATTGTGTGAGCAGGCAGAATAGTGCAGAGAAAATATAACACTGCAGTATGAGAGAGAATAAAAAGCTACAGTCAGAGAGAAACTAAAACATTCTACCAACATTTACTGGGAAACAAAAGAAAGACCTTTCTATCAACCTGTTACAGAACCCACTCCTGTAGATGTCTGGGAAGAGAAATAATAAATCATTAATTGCCATGAATAACCAAGGTAACAAGACAGCTCAGGAAGAAAATGTAAAGTCTCCAGAAAATGAACTTAAAAACATGGAAATATGTGACTTAATTGACAGAGAATTCAAGATTGCAGTTCTGAAAAAACTCAACAAGATGAATGGAAACACAGACAGGCAGTTTAATGAACCAAGAAACACAATCAAAGAATAAAATGAACATTTTACCAAAGAGATTGAAATTTTAAAAAAGAGCCAAATAGAATTTCTGGAGATTAAGAACTCAATAAAAGAAATGAAGAATGAAATAGCCAGCTTAGGTAGTAGAGTTGACCAGATGGAGGAAAGAATCAGTGACATCGAATATAAAAATCTGCAAATGACACGGATGGAAGAAGAAAGAGACTTGAGACTTAAAAGAAATGAAAGAACTCTACAAGAACTTTCTGACTCCATCAGAAAGAGCAATATAAGAATAATACCAGAAGAGAAGAAAGAGAGAAGGGAACAGAGAATATATTCAAACAAATAGTCGACGAAAACTTCCCAAACTTGTGGAAAAAACTGGATCCTCGAATCCAAGAAGCAAATAAGACACCTAATTACCTCAACCCCAATAGGCCTTCTCCAAGGCACATTGTATTGAAGCTGTCAAAAATTAATGACAAAGAAAGAATCCTCAAGGCAGCCAGGGAAAAGAAGACGGTAACCTACAAAGGAAAACCCATTAGATTATCATCAGATTTTTCAGCAGAAACTCTACAAGCCAGGAGGGAGTGGAATCAAATATTCAAACTATTGAAAGAGAGAAATTATGAGCCAATAATAATATATCCATCAAAGATGTCCTTTAGCTATGAAGGAGGAATAAAGACCTTTCCACACATACAGAAGCTGAGGGAATTTTCTAGCCCATGACCTGTGCTACAAGAAATACTGAAGGAGGCTATTCAACCAGCATAAATAGGGGTAATCTATGACAACCAAAACATAAAAGGAGGGAGAGTAAAGACCTGAACTGGAATATGGGAATGGAGAAAGTAAGTATGCTGAAAAAAATGGAATACTGTAAATATGAAACTTTCTTTTACATAAACTTAATGGTAACCACTCAAAAAAATCCAGAACTGAAATATATAATGTCATAAAAGAAGAAACAGAGGGAAAAATCATAGAATACCACCACACAGAAATAATAGACAACAACAAAAAGGCAAAGAAACAATAAAGACACAGTCTTACCAAAGATAGAATGATAGGAAATCCTCACATATCAATATTCACCCTAAATGTAAATGGACTGAACTCACCAATAAAAAGGCACAGAGTAGCAGATTGGATTAAAAAACTAAATCCAACCATATGCTGCCTCCAAGAGATACAGCTCAGCTACAAGAATAAAAATTGATTCAAAGTGAAAGGGTGGAAATTGACACTCCAAGAAAATGGAACCCAGAGAAAATCAGGAGTAGCCATACTGATATCAGATGAAACAGACTTCAGAATAAAAAGGTAACAAGAGACAAAGATGGACATTTCATAATGATAAAGGGGACTATACAACAAGAAGACATAACAGTAATCAATATTTATGCCCCCAATCAGGGAGCACCGAAATACACCAAGCAACTACTAACAGAACTAAAGGGAGAAATTGACCAAAACACAATTATACTGGGGGACCTAAATACATCATTGACAGCTATAGATAGATCATCCAAATGGAAAATAAAGAAAGAAATAGCACCCCTAAATGACACATTCTATGAAATGGACATAATTGACATTTATAGAGCATTTCATCCTAAAACATCAGATTATACTTTTTTTTTCTAGTGTACATGGAACATTCTCAAGGATAGACCATATATTGGGACATAAAACTAGCCTCAGCAAATTTAAGAAGATTGAAATCATACCAAGCATATTCTCTGATCACAAGGCTTTGAAATTGGATATCAACTGCAAAAGGAAAGCAGGAAAAACCACAAATATGTGCAGATTAAACAACATACTTTTAAAGAATGACCAGGTCAAAGAAGAAATAAGAGGAGAGATCAAAAGATACATAGAAACAAATGAGAATGAAAATACATCCTACGAAAATTTTGGGGATGCAACGAAAGCAGTTTTAAGAGGGAAATTTATATCATTACTGGCCTATCTCAAGAAATAAGAAAAATCCCAGATAAATAAACTCACGTTACACCTTAAAGAACTAGAAAAAGAAGAACAAATGAAACCCAAGGTCAGCAGAAGAAAGGAAATAATAAAACTCAGAGCTGAACTAAAATAGAAAACAAAAAGACAACAGAAAAAATTAATGTGACAAATAGCTGGTTCTTTGAAAAGGTGAATAAAATTGACAAATCTTTGGCTAGACTCACTAAGATGAAAAGAAAAAAGACACTAATAAACAAAATCAGAAATGAAAGAGGGGAAGTTATCATGATGCCACAAAAAAACAAAGAATCATCCAAGAGTACTATGAAGGACTATATGCCACCAAATTCAATAACCTAGAAGAAATGGACAAGTTCTTAGAAACATATAGCCTTCCTATGTTGAATCACGAAGAACTGGAAAATCTAAACAGACCGATCACCAGTAAGGAAATTGAATCAGTCACCTGAAACCTTCCCAAAAGCAAAAGCCTGGGACCAGATGATTTCACTAGTGAATTCTACGAAACCTTCAAAGAGGATCTAATACCAATTCTGCACAAACTCTTCCAAAAAATTGAAGAAGAGACAGTACTCCCTAACTCATTTTATGAGGCCAACATTACCCTGATACCAAAACTTGGTAAGGATAACACAAAAAAAGAAAACTACAGACCAATATCTCTGATGAATACAGATGCAAAAATCCTAAACAAAATTCTAGCAATTCGAATGCAACAATGCATTAAGAAGATTATTTATCACGACCAAGTGGGGTTCATCCGAGGGGCACAAGGATGGTTCAACATATGCAAATCCATCAATGTGATACATCACATAGACAAAATAAAGGACAAAAATCATATGATTATATCAATTGATGCAGAGAAAGCTTTGACAAGATACATCTATTTATGATTAAAACACTTAATAAAATAGGTATAGAAGGAAAATACTTTAACATAATAAAGGCCATATATGACAAACCCTCAACTAATATCATAATTAACAGTGAAAAACTGAAGCCCTTTGCTCTACGTTCAGGAACACGACAGGGCTCTCCCCTATCACCTCTGCTTTTCAACATAGTGTTGGAAGCCCTTGCCAGAGCAATCAAGCAAGAGAAAGAAATAAAAGGCATCCAAATTGTGAATGAAGAAGTTAAATTGTCACTCTTTGCAGATGACGTGATGCTATATATAGAAAACCCTAAAGACTAAACCAAAAAGCTATTAGAAACAATAAATGAATCCAGAAAAGTTACTGGCTACAAAATCAATGTACAAAAAGTCCATTGCATTCCTACATACTAACAATGATACCTCAGAAAAAGAAATAAAGAAAACAATTCCTTTTGCAATTGCAACAAAAAGAATAAAATACCTAGGAATAAACTTAACCAAGGATGTGAAAGACCTATATGCTGAAAACTATAAGACATTTTTAAAGAAATTGAAGAAGACACAAAGAAAGGGAAAGATATTCCGCACTCATGGATTGGAAGAATCAACATAGTTAAAATGGCCATATTACCCAAAGCAATATACAGATTTAATGCAATCCCCATCAAAATCCCAATGGTATTTTTTAAAGAAATAGAACAAAAAATCATCAGATTTGTTTGGAACCACAAAAGACACCAAATAGCCAAAGCAATCCTAAGAAAAAAGAACAATGCTGGAGGTATCACACTCCCTGACTTTAGCTTGTACTACAGGACAACAATAATCAAAACAGCATGGTATTGGCAGAAAAACAGACACACAGACCAATGGAATAGAATTGACAACCCAGGAATAAAACCACATAAACATTGACAGATAATTTTTGACAAAGAAGCTAAAAACATACAATGGAGAAAAGACAGCCTCTTCAATAAATGGTGCTGGAAGAATTGGAAAGTCACGTGCAAAAGAATGAAACTGGACTGCTATCTGTCACCATGTATCAAAATTAATTCAAAATGGATCAAAGATTTAAGCATAAGACCTGACAGAATAAACTGCATAGAAGAAAACATAGGTACTAAACTTATGGGCCTTGGGTTCAAAAAGCATTTTATGAATTTGACTCCAAAGGCAAGGGAAGTAAATGCTAAAATAAACGAATGGGACTATATCAAACTTAAAAGCTTCTGCACAGCAAAAGAAACCATTGACAAAATGAAGAGGCAACCAATTGAATGGGAGAAGATTTTTGCAAACAGCACCTCCAATAAGGGGCTAATATCCAAAATATACAAGGAACACATACAACTCAACAACGAAAAAACAAACAACCCAATTGAAAAATGGGCAGAGGACCTGAAGAGACATTTCTCCAAAGAGGACATACAAATGGCAAATAGACATATGAAAAAATGCTCAACATCACTAACCATCAGAGAAATGCAAATAAAAACCACAATGAGATATCACCTCACCCTAGTTAGAATGGCTATCATCAACAAGACAAATAGTAACAAGTGTTGGAGAGGCTGTGGAGAAAAAGGAATCCTTATACACTGTTGGTGGGAATGCAGACTGGTGCAGCCGTTATGGAAGGCAGTGTGGAGGTTCCTCAAAAAATTAAGAACAGAATTTCCATATGACCCAGCAATCCCTTTCCTGGGCATCTACCAAAAATATCTGAAAACATTTATCCATAAAGACATGTGTGCTCCAATGTTCATTGCAGCTCTTTATTTATTGTGGCCAAGACATGGAAACAACCAAAATGTCCTTCGATAGATGAATGGATAAAGAAGATGTGGTATATATACACAATGGAATACTATTTGGCTGTAAGAAAAGATGAAATAGTACCATTTGTGACAACATGGATGGATCTTGAGATTATAATGCTTAAGCGAAGTAAGTCAGACAGAAAAAGCAGAGAACCATATGATTTCACTGATATGTGGTATATAAAACTGAAAACAACAAAAGAACAAGACATAAAGCAGTAATTACAAAATGAAAATTGATAAACCAGACTATTTTAAAATTAAAATCTCTGTTTCTCAATACCCACGATTAATTGAATAAAAGTCAGCCCACAATGTTGGGGAAGATATTCTTACTACATACATCTGACAAAGGACTCATAACAAAACTACATAAAGAACTGCAACAAATCAACATGAAAAGGATAACTCAGTAGCAAACTGGGCAAAAGACTTGAATAGATAATGAACACAAAAGGATCTACTTATGAAGAATAACCATATGAAAAGGTGCTTACCTTCATTAGTCATCATGGAAATGAAAAATTAAAACCACAATGAGATACCACTACATACCCACCAAAAGGCTCAAATGAAAAGGACAGAAAAATATAAAACCATGTTAAGAATATGGAGATATTGAAACTCTCATACACTGCTACAGGGACGGTAAACTGGTACAAGTACTACAGGAAACTGTTTAGCACTATCTTCTAAACTAGACATAGACCTGACCTATCATCCAGAAAATCCTCCTACAAATAGATGCCCAAGAGGATTGTGTAGCTGCACCATTCATAACAGCCAAACAAATGAAAATTAAACATGCCCATCAATGGTATAAAGAATTTTAATGGTATATTCACACAACAGAACACTCTGCAGCAATAAAAATGAACAATCTACAACACATACAACAATATAGATGAACCTCATCTATACAACAGTCAGTGAAAGAAGCAGATGAGAAAGAGTATAAATGGTATACTCCCAATTATACAAAGTAAAAAAATAGGTAAAACTAATTTATGCTATTAGAAGTCTGGGGAGTGGTTGCCCTTTCAGGAACAGCAACGAAAAGGGAACATGAGAGGATTTCTGCAAGACTAGAAATGTGTCTCTTACCTGACTGCTGGTTACTCATGTTAGTTCAGTTTGTAAAAAGTCCTGCCAAAATGTTCACACTTGGTTCTATATCCTAAAATATCATAAACATCATTGTTTTTCATTCTGTGTCTGATTATTATGTTATCTAATGTCCCTGTATGCCTGCAGGTATTGGTTCTTGCTTTTGGAATCTTATTTCCTTGTGTGTCTATTTACCTTTGAGTTTGTGCTGGATATTATATGTGAAAATATGGTGAAGAGAAATAATGTGACGTGTAAGTTGGTATTATTTCTTCCTAACATGATTTCTTTAAATCTCTTTTACTTAGTACTTAGAGTCACTAGCAATCTGGAATTACCTAAATCCAAGTTTGGTGCTTGAAATGTCCCAGACATCTGATGACTCAAAGTCAGGCTGAGCTCTATGAGAAGTCTTCTTTATTTCTGGTTTACTCTAACTTCTATTGCTGCCCGATTTGTAGGTGGTTTACTCTTTGTTTACAAGACTAATTTCTCAAGAACCTTGTTTTTATATATTAACATTGGAGCAATTATCCAGGTTTATCTCAACAAGCTGTCTTGGGATTATCCCCCAAAGTCCTCTTCAAAACTGATAAACAGGCCTGAATGTGGTCCCAGTGCGCCATCTTTCTTTACGAGCTTGGGATTCAACCAGCAGTCCTCAGATTCCCCCATCCTCGTCAGGGCATAAAAAGCCTAATCTTCTGCCCCTTCTTTTGCAAGGACTGACTATCCAGGCATGAATTGCCCTGCTTCCTACAGTCAGCCAAAAGGACAAGTCATCAAGCCCTATGCAGAAAGCAACGTCTAGCATTCTTGACATCCTGAGTGAAATTTCATCTGAAGGATGAAAATGAAGGCAACAGAACCAGGGAACGCTGAGCGCAGCACAGAGTAGCAGGTACGGTCTGGACATTTCTGGCTAACGTTTTCTGTCTTTTCTCCCTTTCTCATAGTCTCTATTTACTCTCTCTCACAAACACACTCACATACTTTGAAAATCTTCATATAATTTAATTCCTTATGATTTAAATGTAATATAACAATCACTCCAATCGTTTTAGCATTCTATAGTTTTCAAAGTGCCCCAGTGCACACACTTGTCAAACATGCAAGAAAGGCTTCGTGGCTGAGATGAGGAGCCCTGCGGAGATTGCATGCCTTCTTCAAGGTCATGCAGCTAGGGAGCAACAGACAAGGTACAAAAGCCCAGTTTTCCAATGCTGAGTTGGAAACTCTTTCCCATTCGGTCCCCACACTCTCTCCCTTCTCCACCCAGCCACACTGCCCAGGAGTATGTGTCTCTGAGGCCATCGGACACTCATGTTCAGACTCTTACAGACTCAGAGCAGTGTTTCCCAAAGTGTACCATCAGAATCACTGAGTGTTTGCTGAAAACAGTTTCGTTCTCAGAACAGAACCAGTATTTCAAGGAAGAGGGTCAAAAGAACCAGATTTTTGTTTTAAAGCATCACAGGTGATTGTGACGGCACTGGAGTGTGGGAAACACATGGCTTGAGAACTAGAAAGCAAAGGTGTCTGTTCTTCTGGATGTCCTCTGACTTTCCCAGTCCTCTTTCCTGCCTCCTTCTCTCCATCCTGTCAGGCAGACTTCCCAAGGGACTGGAAGTCCAGGCACAGGCTATGGAAGGAAGTCATTTCTGATGTGGTCTGAGGAAGTGGACAACCATTGTCTGCATGACAGAAAAAGGTGGTGGCAGAGTGTGCTCAGGGTTGGGGTCACTCAGGGTGCACATTTTTACCCTCAGGTGAATTTGGGGGTCTTGGAGTGGTCTCTGGAATGAACCCAAAAGTTCTCATTCTCACTGAAACTCTGATTTTCTAAGAGGCAAGCAGCCTCCCTTTTACTGGCCTAAGTTTAGGTTTTCTATGTACTCCCAGTGCTAGGATCACATAAAGCAAATACTTCACTTGGAACTCCTGGTCAAAGCCTTGTCTCTGCCACCAAATCACTTGGTCACTTGGGCAGATTTCTTCAGTTAAAACCCTCCCTAATACTGGGAGAATAAATGAGCTCATTCATGGTGTAGAACCATAGAGTTATATGGGTAACAAATAACAGATGCGGGAAGCTGTACATACAAAAAGTCTCTAGTGCCTGTGCCAAGAGTCGCTCTTATTTTCATTCGAATGAACCATATGGTTCCTGTGGAATTTGGAATTTGGGGGGTTAAAAGAGGCCTTAACCACCACCTACTTCCACTAAAAGCTTGAATCAACTCTGCAATAATTACTCAGCCCACCACATCGTACAGCCTGTTCTAATGCCTTCTGTGTGGGGAATTCACTTCTCCCTCCAGCTGTGATCCCCATCCCAGCACCTCCCATTTACACAAGCTTTAAAAGTGCTTCCACATCCAGCGTTTCCGCTCTTCTGTAAACCCACAGAGAGGTAGGCATCATCACTCTTGTTTAATGCATGGCAGAGCAGCTAGGGTGTGAAATTGGGAGGCAGAAAACAGGGGTCAATTACCAGCTCCGTGAGTTACTGGTTGAGCAACAATGAGAAACTCATTAACCATCTAGGTCTCAGTTGCTTCACCTATAAAATGGAAAAAATAGAAATAGTGCTGTCGTGTGGAATAAATATAAGATCCTAGCATATGTAAAAGCTCTTAACACACTGTTTAACCAAGTACTCAACAGAGGGTAGTTATTTGCCCGAAAAATGGTCATGTGTGTTAAGCTGGGACATGAACTCAGACTTCTGATGTACAATTTCCTTTCACTGGACCATCGACACTGAGTATCTGGGAATTCAACTCTGTTCATTGAGATAACGAATACACTCATTTACTAAAGGTTAGGCTGGCCTCTCCCCTAAAACCTAGAGCTCAAAATTGCTATCTCCTAGGTGAGTCACAGTTCCCACCCCTACCTTAAGTAATCCTGCTTCCATTTCAAATTAATTTTGTTCCTGATTGAATTTTCAGAATAGGCTCCACATTTCCATGGCTCACTGGCTGATTTTCCAAACAACTGCATTTTTATGTGTACTGTCACTTACTCATTTAGGTTCTTGGACTTATAACTCTTCTCCATCTCAAATGCATGGAATGCCTAATATTCTAGCCAGTTCCATTCAACCCTCATTGCTTGATCCCTATCCTGTGCCAGGCTCTGTGAGAGGTCCTGGGATACAGTAATGAAAATGATATTGTCCCTGCTCTCAAGACTCTCCCAGTCTTGGTGGAGGGGTAACCTGACTTTTAAGGGTCAACATTAAAGAACATCAAGACCAAGAATAAGGCAAAGGCTAGAGTCGTACCTCTGGAGCAAGAGGAGATGTCACCAGGAAGAATTTCTTGTGTGGGAGCTTAAGGGGTCTTGCCAGACCAATAATGGAAGAGCAGAGTGGAGAAAGCACATTTGGTGAAAAGGAATAGCTGATGAGAAGGTTGGAGGCAAAGCATTTTGTGGCCTTCTGGAAAAATACAAGCCGCAAGGCATTGCTGGACTGGAAAGCACAAGATCAGGGAAGCAGGAGGTCTACTGGGAATCAGGCATCCTCAGGCCTTAGACACCTGGCCACAGACCTGGGCTGTTCTGGAGGAATTGAGGAGTTCAGTTACTGTCTATTCAGGTCCTCTGCCCATTTTTTAATTCAGTTATTTGTTTTTTGGATGTTGAGTTGTATGAGTTCCTTATATATTTTTGATATTAACCCTTTATTGGATATATCATTTGCAAATATGTTCTCTCATTAATTAAATTTTCTTTTTGTTTTGTTGATGGTTTCTTTCACTGTGCAGCAGTTTTTTAGTTTGATGTAGTGCCATTGTTTACTTTTGCTTTTGTGACTCTTGCCCAAGGAGACATATCCAACAAGATATTGCTAAAACTGATGTCAACGAGTTTACTGCCTATGTTTTCTTCCACTTTTATGGATTCAGGTCTTACATTTAAGTCTTTAATTCATTTTGAGTTTGTTTTTCTATATGGTATAAGAAAGTGGTCCAGATTCATTTTTTTGCACATATCTATACAGTTTACCCAACACCATTTATTGAAGGGACTGTCATTTCCCCCATTGTATATTCTTGTCTCCTTTGTCACAGATAACTGGAGGCCTCAATGTTTTTAAAACCCAACCTTTCCTAACCTGCAAGATCGCCTTCCAGGACTGAGCCCAGTCCATTTCCCCCTATACAAACGGCTGCTGAAAGCACAGCTCATCCTTCTCCTCCTCTCAGATCTACCCTCCAGCCTCTCAAGCTTTCTTCAGCCTCCTCACCTTCAGAAACCATGTCTAGCAAATCCACCATGAGGATCCAAAGCAGCAGCCTCATGGCTTCAGTGCCAGCTCAGCCAGACTGCCTGGGATCTACCGCTCCAGCTGCACCAACACCTCTGTGCCCTGCCCCAGGGGCAGGTTTTATTTGAAAGAACAATTGACTGATAAATGATGGTTATTCAGGCTTGAGTGTTTGGCAGATATTGTCTCAAAAAAACGAAGGAAATGAGCCTATCCCTGTTAGGAAAACAACTGACAGCATCCGTTACCGGTAATAATACTTGAGCTTTCAAGTAAATACTAGAATTTCGGAAAACTTGTATCCACCATAGTGAGCTTGACAGCTTCCCAACACTTTAAGTCTTTTTTTTTTTATTATTAAATTTATTGGGGTGACAATTGTTAGTAAAATTACATAGATTTCAGGTGTACAACTCTGTATTACATCATCTATAAATCCCATTGTGTGTTCATCACCCAGAGTCAGTTCTCCTTCCATCACCATATATTCGATCCCCCTTACCCTCATCTCCCACCCCCCACCCCCCTTACCCTCTGGCAACCACCAAACCATTGTCTGTGTCTATGAGTTTCTGTTTCTCATTTGTTTGTCTTGTTCTTTTGTTGCTTTTGGTTTCTATACCACATATCAGTGAAATCACATGGTTCTCTGCTTTTTCTGTCTGACTTATTTCGCTCAGCATTACACTCTCAAGAGCCATCCATGTTGTCACAAATGTTCCTATATCATCTTTCCTTACCGCCGAATAGTATTCCATTGTGGTATATATACACTTTAAGTCTTTTTTGATGAGGCCCATGATGATGATATAGGCGATATAGCTATAGCTATAACTAGATATGGTATCAACAACATATAATGAAATGTGTTAACAATATATAATAAAACGTTCTCACTAAAACTTTGTTTTGAAAAGTATATTACTTTTCATTGAAAATTCTACTTACAGTAACATATAATGGGCACATTATTGTTTTTTAAGTGAGTTATTAAATAAATATTTAAAATATCCTTCTAAATATGGCAATATTGATAGGTACAATCCAAGACACAGATATAGATGATACAGGCGATACAGCTATAGCTATAGCTAGATATGGTATCAACAACATATAATGAAACAGGTTAACAATATATAATAAAACATTTCAACATTTGGAAGATATTCATAACTCAGTAAGCCAATATTTTCCAAATAACCAATATATTATGTAGCAAAGTCACACATTAATAAAAGATCAATTCAAAATGCAAGATAGACCAATAGGCTTTAATGTCATAGAGGATAAAAAGCTCACTGATACGGTATCAGATTCCACGTTGCTAATGACCTTTAAGAAACCACCATTTGTCAAGTTTTGATGTAGTATCATATAAGAATATCCACAATTAACTGAAAAGGTATTAAAATACTCCTTCCTTTTCCAATTACATATTTGCATAAGGCTGGATTATCTTCATAAATTTCAATCAAAATAAGAAATCACTGCAGAATAAATACAGAAGCAGATATGAGTATCCATCTCTCTTCTATCAAGTCGGATAGTAAAAAGATTTGAAAAAACTATAAAACAATGCCATTCTTCTCACAAAATTTTTGTTTTGAAAAGTATATTACTTTACATTGAAAATTCTACT
Source organism: Rhinolophus sinicus (assembly GCF_057876585.1). NCBI lineage: Eukaryota > Metazoa > Chordata > Mammalia > Chiroptera > Rhinolophidae > Rhinolophus > Rhinolophus sinicus. The sequence goes on from NC_142512.1 coordinate 17,784,683, forward strand.
TATAGAAACATGTAATGAGCACATTATTGTTTTTTAAGTGAATTAATAAATAAACATTTAAAATCTCCTTCTAATATGGCAATATTGATAGATACAATCCATGTAAACAAAAGCTCTGGGTTTCGGGGCCCTCAACATTTTTGAGAGTGTAAATGTATCCCGAGACCAAAAGTTTAAGAACTATCCCCTAAAATACAAACATACTTGAAAATGATTCACATCAAATTCAGGAAAATGGTTCCTTTGAGAAAGAGGACAGAATGGAGTGGAGTGGGGGGGGGGAGAAATTGGGGTAATGCTTTAGTAGTATTTATAACATTTTAAACACTTTTTAAGAGAGAAGGGACACAATAAGGTAACAAATTAATATCATTTAATTTTTGTAGGGAGTACTTATATGTCTAACATTATTTCTCATATTTTATTGTATGTTTGAAAAAAATTTTTTAAATGATCCAAAAGTTTGATTTGCCATTGGGCTTGACTTCCAAACGGGAAGGATGATCAGATGTGGGAAACATACTTCTTGCCCCTCCAAACACATAGACAGTCTGGATAATATACTTTTAATTTTAAAAAACAGTCAAGTTTGAAAGCCTGGAAGGAAAAACGACCAGTTGCCAGAAGTGGAAAGTGAATCCTTAGTAGTAAGGAGTTAAATCAGTGTGGCCTCTGGGACTACTGGGAACTTTAGGAGATGGAATTTTAACTCCCATAGAGACAAGAGTTGCAGTCAGAGGACTCATGTCAGTGGGATCTAGAACTGGACTTCCTGTACATAAAAAATAAAAAGAGCTGAGAAGGCTCTGTTCATTTATGAGTAGAGCCTAGAAAGTTTCCACCCTTTGACTTAGGGTCATAGCTGGAAGTGAACCAGCTAGCTACCCTCAAACCTTTCATATTTCACATTTCTTTACTTCTATGTGTCACGTCTTAGGAAAAATCGTCAGCTTGATCTTTCACCTCACTACTTACTCATCACCTGGGTCCATTCTGCTACTTGGACAATTTATTCTTTTTTTTTTTTAACAATTACATCTTTCATTTGCAAGATTGCTAACCAATTCTTTTACACACCACTGTCTTTTTTTCATGGATGTGTTACCCTACCATATTGTTCTTAAGATACCCTCATACTTATCTTAAAATCCTATTCTTATGCTTTATTAAGTCTATTTCTTTGGTAAGTTCTTTCTTTTTGTTTGTCTGTATCATGACACTTTCACGGATTTCGTTCTCTTGAAAGGGCTGGTGATTCTTAATGTACATACTCATTTTTGTAGCTGCGATTCCCTACTTAGTTGTCCTTTGTCTTTGCATATCACCCCTTGGGTGGGGGTGGAAGTTAATATGGAAATTAATATGGCTTGCATTTTGCCCTGTTTTCAGTTGAGTCTACATAAGAGTTGGGTCTAGATAAGAATTTTGGCCAGGATAAGAGACCTCAGCAGCTGGCCTTCTGGGCCTGAGTGTTCCAGTTTTCCCCAGATCTCACTAGATATTCAGGGCACTTCTGTCTCCAACCGAACCCTCCATACTCTCTCCCTCCCACCTGTAGACAAGTAACCCCATCACTGCTATCTGACCCAGTGGATTTATGCTGTTGGTGCTCCCCTTGCAAAACCACAATTAATTGCCTTGGCTTCTCAGGTAGTGCCAAGTCCGTTCCTGCTCTAGAGTTCATCACTCAGGGTGCAAAACACACTTCATACTATTGTACAGCGCCCACCAAGTACAGCAGTATTCTGTAAACACTGAAAAGTAGGAGAGCACAGAGAAGCAAATCGAGCTAAGGGGAGGGGCCAGGCGGGAGATGTCCCTTGACCTCGGTCTGGGATGACAGGAAAACGCAGTTGTGTCAACAAAAAGAAAGTAAGAAGAAAAATTGAGGCTGACAGCCAATGGGGAGACCACAAAGGCGGGACTCGCGCCCGAAAAGGTCGGCGTTCTAATTACCCTTCCCAGTCGGCCGCTGAGCTTAACCAAGTTCCGCAGCGTGCACGCGCCATCCAGTGGCGGATGGGCAGAGATAATAAGCGTCGCTCTTACATGCAAAAAACCCTACTCTTCCAACCTTCCTAGCGTTCCCCCAATTCAGAAAAAAGGATGACATTGCCTACCCACCCCGCCCACTCAGGAGCAAAGTAGTCCCAGGCCGTCCTCCCCACGACCACCAGGCACCTGCTCCCCACGGCCCGGGCTCTCTCTTGTGTGACAGGTATTTGATGCAAGGATCTAAACGGAATACCAGAGGATGAAGCCCAGGATTACATTTAGAGAACAATGCACAGTGACAATGATCAATCAGATCGTTAGACATTTGATAAATTTGATAAATTTTAACATCGATTACTGAGTTTAAAAACAAAAATGAAATTCTCAGTAAACTAGGAATTTAAAGAAACCTTAATTTAATAAAGACTCAGAAAGCACAATCTCAACACTGTGTGAAACACCGGAAACGTTCCTAGCAGAGTTAAGGGGCATATAAATACCCCCGATCTCACCATTTCATTTAATGTTTTGTAGAGCCTGATTGAGCTATAACGCCTTAGAGGGAGCAGGGCAGTTAAAATGGGAAAGGAGAAAAAAGACAAAATATAATTTCAGGTGAAAAGATTTATACTTGAAAATCCAAAAAATTCAATAAAAACTAGAGAATTCAGCAAGGTATCTGGAAGAAAGATATACATGTGTGTGGAATGCGTTGTGTGTGGGTATTCAGGAAGAAAGAGGGAAAGAAATAAAAGGAAAGAAGACTATAACTTTCCTCTATGCTAGCATCAAAAACTGAAAAGATGTTGTAGAGGAAAAGATCCCATTCACTGGAAGAGGGAAGGCAAAAATGTGTTACATGGAGATGATGTGATTGTATACTTGAAAAAATAGAGAGTCAATTGAAAACTACTAGTAACAGTAAGAGAATAGCATGATTTGTCTGGGTACAAAGTCAATATCCCAAAACAATAGTGTTTCCATATGCAAAGAACCAGGTAGAAAATGTAATAGGAATAAAAAGGTCCTACGTGTAATAGCAGCAAAAAAAGGAAAACTAAGTAGGAAAAAATTTAACGAGAAGCGTTCAGTTTCTTCTATAGGCCACTGGAATGTGTAAAAGAAAACTTGAAATAATGGAAAGATATACCTGCTTTGTGGATAGGAAGCCTCAATATAATAACGATGCCAAATCTCCCTAAAATAAATTATAACCTTAATGTGATCCTCATAAAAATTCCAAAAAAGTGTTTGGGAACTAGAAAAGTTTATCTTAAATTTACATGTATTTATAAATTTGCAATAAAAATCAAAGAAGTAAAAATTTCCCTACCTTATGGTCACACATATGAAGGCTAAAAAGTTCACTGAGTGTCCAAAACAATGAAAGTAATCTATTTAGACCTCATACCAAGACATATCAAGAAATTTCAGATCAGATGTATATGCAGATCACAAATGTGACCAGAAAATACAGTATAATCAACTGTAAAACTTCAGAATCAGAATGGTTATTCTGGTTGCTAGAAGACAGTGGGCAATGCCTTCAAAATTCTGGAGAAATAAATATTTTCAACCCAAAAGTTCCAGCCAAACTAATAATCGAGTGCACAGACAGAATAGAGACATTTTCAGATAAGAAAGGACTCAAAAAGTTTGTTTCCCATTCTTACTTAGGAAGCTGCTGGGGCACCAGCTCCAGAAAATAAGAGAGGAAATTAAGAACAAGGAGTTCATGGGACCCAGAAAAATCACAGATTTACCCCAGAGGAGCAGCAAACAGGAGTCCCGGGGCAATGGCTACAGGAGTCCCAGGAGGCTGAGAAAGCAACCCCCGATGAAGCAAAAGGCAAAGGGTTCAGTGCCAGGATAAAAGGAGACTCCCTACAACTTCAGGAAAGAAATAAGACTACCTACGAGGATGTGAGAAAGTAGGACCACGTCTCTCTTGCTCCCTCTACTGACAAAGTTTAACGCTGTGCCAACTGGCAAAGAAAGCATTTAAAGGACCAGATCCATCTCACCGTCTAGGCAGCCAAGGGAAAACTTGGTGCTGGGACCAACTCCACTGGTCTTCAGGGAGAGAATAACGTTAAACAAAAAATTATCACAAAGCTGTAAGGAAAAGACCAAGAACCCGCTAGAAAGAAAAGAAATGCAGAGAAGCACAGAGAAAAGCAGAAAGCAGAGGCAAGAGATAGGCAAGAGGCCGGACGACCTTTGCTATCCTTCCGGTGGCTCACCTGCATCCCTGTCCTTTGATTCTTACAGACACCTCTGTCCCTTTTTAATAAATGCCTACTTTTTTTCCAGCTTAACCTAGCTTGCGCTGGCTTCAACCCTGCAACAAAGTCTTCCTAATCAACACAGGCTGGCAAGAGCGAGTCACTGAGTGAAAATCTTAGTTACTTTTATCATTGCTGAGTCCTTCTAATAGGTTACTTGTTTGTATCTGCTGGAATTTTAACCTTTCCAGTTTATGGAAACTCTCTTCCTTAGTGGAAAGTTCTATAATTTAAAAAAGTTAAAATCCTTTTCTAGTATATTCACTACTGCACTCTCAAGTGGTGTAACTGGATTTCATCTGGGCTTTATTGTCTGTTTTTCCCTGGAATTTTCCCTCAGGTTCCTTATTAGTGATAAGTTCTTGTAAAACCTACCAATCTGATATTTTAGAGCAAGGCTATAAATACTTCCTTGTTAGTCTTTTATTTAAATTTTTTAGTGTAATGTCTTGCAGGGGATTAGTAAAATTCATCTGATCCAATAATTTGAGCAGGTTTTCTACCCTCCTTCTCAGAAATACAACTTTCCATAAACAGTTTCACTTGTGTCTGTCTAATCACTCATTTTTATGTTTTCATGTGGAGCCGTTTATGTTGTAGCTTGTTTTTATTAGTTTTTTTATATGGGCTGTTTTGTGTTATTATTCCACTTGATGGAGTCAATTCATCCACCACATTCTTTATCTACTGTAGTTACTAGATTATTTTGCCTTTAACATCATTTGTGACAGGGAACACATCACCTCTGGGTGTTCGCTTCAGCTCTTTCCAGCAGCTCTGTTTTGTTCCTAAGTTGCTGGTAGGTTTCCACAGTCTCATGTCACATCTTTCATCTGATAATTTGCTTTGGTTTGGAGAAAGAGGCTCTTGCTGTGTATTTCAATTTTTTATTTTAATTTTCAATTCTCTCTGTATCTTGTTTTTCTTTTCACCAGTTTCCTTCTATCTGTTTCATGCATGATGCTCATTTTTCTCCCAGTGTTTCCTGTTACAGATGCCCTTGTCGTTTACGTGGCCATAATCCATTTTCATCCTAAACTACTCCTTACAAGCTTCATGTTTTATGTGTATTTCTCTATTCTGTTCTCTCTAACGATTCCCTTTTATTTTCCTGCAAGATCTTGTATCTTGCTGGAACATACATTTGCCCCACATTGGGGATAATGGTGATGACCATCCCCTTAGGTGGAGGACCAGCAGCTGTCACCCCCTGCACCCTCACTGTTCCCCACCCCTTCCTCACAGGGCCTGAGACTGAAACAGAAGAGAGACTTACTAAGAGACTGCAAACTGGACTAGTGGTTCCCAAGTGAAAGACTGCATCAGAATCCCACGTGCGTTTGTTTAAAATGCAGATTCCTGGGCCCAGCCCAATTGAATTCTAATCTCTGGAATGGTGCCTAAATCTGCGTTAAATTTAACAATCTCTCCAGGTGATCTTTATGCACCCTAAAGCCGAACTGCTGGAGAAGATGGCCTTCCACAGATAGGAGCCGTATCCTGTTCTGAGAGCACAGAGGACTGGTCTGAAGTTGGGAACGACCATCTACACTGCTTCTGCAGACCCTGATACTTCCAGCAGGTATTACCTCTGCCTGAAGAAATGGCGACCAGAAGTCCCCTTCCAAAAATCACTGCCTTTAGGTGTCACAGGTGTCTCAGAGTTCCTCTCTAGAATTGAACCTTGGCTCCCATAAACGGTGTCCGCCATAGGAACACAATGTGCACCATTAAATGTGTGAGGGCCGATGTTTGAATGCGCCATAGCAGTAATCCACGAAATTCATATTTCTAATTCAGAGAAACATTGGAGTCACTGGAGCCAGCCCTGGAGCCCCACCAGGTTTGCCGAGAGGCACCATGTCATCAGAACCAGCAATAAAATCAACACCCCACCTCATTCTCCAGCTAATGAGAGGACTGGCTCTGCAAAGGAGGGGGAGCATTTGACATGGCTCTGTCTATTCCTACAAGATTGAGGGTCCTCCAAACACATTCTCCAATGCGTCACGGTATGGTGATTATCTTAACATTGCCAAGACTACCTGTCACTGCTAGGGTCTGGAGAAAGGAGAAGGTAGATGCAGAGTAAAGAGTGCTAGGCTATGGCACAGAGCAGCAGACATTGCATCCCACTGGAATGACTGGGGTAAAGAAACATCCTGAGAGTTGAGTGGACACCCAGGAGGTGGTGGGGCTTGAAGTGCTTACACTGTGAACCAAAGGCTGCAAGGTAGACTTCTTTGAGAAGGAGCTCGGGAAGGGGGAGAAAAGGGTCCAGCCTGAGCCCATCTCTCACAGCAGGGGACTTGTGACAAAACAGCAGCATTTGAATGCCTGCCAAGCAACATGAACCACTGGAGGGTTGGTATTAGACAGAGAGGCAGAGAGAACCAAGAGAAAGGGGGCTTCCACCTCCTGCTGCACTACTGTGGACCTATCTGCAAATGAGAGGAAACTGTAACCAACCAAAATTGGGGCAAGTTCATGTGGTGACCATGAGAATGTGCCTCTCACGTCTCCAAGCAGGGGGCATAGTTGACCAATGGCCCCAGTTGCTTTGAAATCTATCACTGTTCCACAGCTTGCACCACAGCCAGTTTTTCCATAGGCTGCTCTCGCCCAATGACTGGGTGTGTCAGGCGGAGTACATTTAGGCCCATCGTTGTGATATGCAGCACCCCCCTGGCAGGCACCTTTGGCTAGGGGAATCCCCAACAGCCTTGCTGAATTTTTCTTAGAAATGGACTGTTATCAAAGATGCCTCCTCCCAACCTTGCTCCCTGCCATCTCTCCTTCACTTGGGCTCAGACCTGCATCAGGGGCTGACAGCTCTCCAGCCTTCTCCAGTCCCCTCTCCGCTTCCTCTCACAGCCCTTTCCTCTAATAAAATCCTTATTCCTATCTTGGTGTCCGCTTCTCAGAGTACCCAGACTAACACTGTGCTCTTTCAGGGGCAGTCTCAAAATGAGAGGTCTCTTCTGCCTCTCTCTTCCTCACCCCAACACTGGCGTGAACATGCAGAGAAGGAGGGACTTGGGCATGAGGGTAGGCCAGCCATCTGCCAAACAAAAATTACACCGGAAGGAGTTCAATAGTCAAGGAAGACTTTATTCAAGACTATTGCAATCGGGGAGAGAAATTAAACTCAACTCCAAATACAACGGGCACAAGTGGGGATTTCTAGACACCAGGTAGGATGAGGGACTGGATGGAAAACTACTAAGAGGAACTTGGTTAGATATCAAGAGTGGGGGAAGAGCAACTTGATTGGATATCAAAGGTGATGAGTAGGGGTGGGGGGAGATCCTTGATAAACCAGTTTAACGGGATTCTTTGCTAAAACTGGGCTTTGCAGGACAAGGACAGGCCAAAGATGACTCCTAGTTGAAAAGAGTGCTGAGAGGAACTTGACAAAAGTTAGGTCAAGGAGGGGGTCCTTGCCACAAACCAGACACTGGACCCACCAGGCTAGCCTGCCCCAGAGGGTTGGTGGGGAGGGCTTTGAATTGAATGTGAATTGAAGTTTAAAACAAACAGGACTGAGTCTGAACTGAACTGACACTGTTTTAATAACGGGTATCTACTGCAAAGTTAAAGAACTGGACTGTGATATTGTTCCTGGAGCCAGCTACCCAATGGGCAAAGCGTTGGTTAGAGCACAGCTGGTAGCACCACTGGACACAGCAGGCACTTGAAAAATGAGATTGAAGGAAAAACTGAGCACGGCCTGAGCATCTGCTCAGGAAAACCTTTCCCCCACGTGGCAGGCAGAATAATGGCGCACAAGTTCAATGACTGCTATGAGCTGCTGGGCACTGAGGTGGGGAGGTTTCAAGAGTCCCAAGGATGAGCCCCTGACTTGGAGGAGTGCGCCATCTAGTGGAGATACGTGAACACAGACCTAGACTGAAACGTGAGCTTGCATGGCCTTCAGAGAAATCAGGTTTGGAGGGACAGGAAGTAGCCCAGCTGAAGGTTGCCCATGCCTCCAGCAGCACTTTCCCACAGACGCAGAAAACATTCAGCCTCCACAAAGGCTCCTGGGAATCAGCTATCCCTCAGCTCCTGGGAAGAAGGCTTGAATCCAGGAAGTAGCCAAACCATGAGGTTCAGATGGGCCTGGGCCGTTTGTGTAAAAGATGCAGCTTCACTTGCAGCCATGGGAACTCAACAAATGGAATCTAAAACTCTGAGCAACAGGAGACCTAAAGCCATGGGCTCAGCTGAGACAGGACACAGCAGACATGGGTTCCAGCACTGCGGCTCCCAGCTGGGCAGAGAAACCGAAGAGGGCTGGAATGCCCTTTACGTGGCACACCCCTGTGCATCTGGAACCCCATGGTTTGAAACACACCTTCATATTGAGGTTAGCAGCATATCCATGTAAATCTACATCAAATTTGGATTCCAAGCCGCAATTTGATTCTGATTCTTTAAATGAAGTAGAGACAACCACACGTTTCAATGGGTTGTTTGGATGACTAAATGAGATAATACAGTCAGTTCTGCTGGAATACTTGTTTTGAAAATGGGAATTTGGTCCAATGCAATTGATGTAAGAAAATTTGATATCACACAAATTGCACATTTGATAATACAACTCTTCCATGAGAGACGATACTAGGTGATAGCTGAAAACCACACCCAGCTGAACTGAGTTGCACAGGAACACACAAAACCCACATGCACACACCTCAAACATCCACCAGCTACCTCGACACTCAGTGAGTTATGAGCTACGCCCATCCATACCTGGTGTTACTGCTGTCTGATTTCAGAACACCTCTCATTCCACTTCTTCGCAATAACTCACAAGTGGCAACCCTTCCAACGCCCACTTCCACAGTCAAATTTCAGGTCTGTTTCAAAGTAAATTGCCATATCTATTAGTATTTATGTATTTCTTAATCATTTGACATATGTAAAACTATGCTACCATTTTCACTGAGTAGTGAATGAATTTTTATGTGTCACTGACAAACTTTGTTATATGTCCCTAGCCCTATTTTTTCCATTTGCATAACTTTGCAGTGTTGTGATTTTTTTAGGAACTAGTCTATCATGTTAGAGCAGAACTGACTGCGTATGTAAAACACGTATGCGCATGGTAAGCATTGAATAAATGTCAGCTGTTGTTGTTGTTAGTATGATAACAATTATTATGGAACTTCTGGTGCTTGAATAACACTTGCCATTATTTTTCCCAAGTTCTTTCTGAGTTATGAATTCACTGTTATCCTCATGCTTTTCATGTGGATTATTTTTCCAATTACACATTTAAAAAATTGCAAATCCAGAGGTTAAGTAATTTGCCCAAGATTACACAAGCAAGTCCCAGCAAATAAAGGTCTGGTCCTTGCTTTCAAGTTTTTTAAGGAAAAAATAATACAGATATTACTTCTAAATTTACATCTAAATGTTGTAAAGCAAAGTGTCCGTATGTAAGAGTGTGGCCATTCAGGAGGCAAAGGGGAGAGGAGGGAAGGCATTTATTCATGAAAGAATCCTTGAAGAAGTGAACCGGGAATTTGGAAAGAAAGTCGGCAGAAGGAAGAAAATCCCCGGCTGCAGACAAATCAGTGAATAGCAGGCGTCTCAAACTCAGAGGGCCACAGGGGCCACGCAAATAGCAGGTATGAGTGAAATGCTCCAGGTATAACCCTCAAGGAATGGGGGGGGGACAATGGTGCACTCAGGTCCCCCCACAAGGGTAGCCTCTAGTGCACTCTGACCAATTAGTGCCACTCCTAAGGAGTGGATCCAACATCTGATTTTTAAGAGAAGCAGAAAATTCATATTTTCTGTGAAGTATCTAGGTTGTTTTTTTTAAAAGAAAGTTTAATTGTGGTCAGTTTTTAAACATCAGCAACTAACTGGAACATTATGGCCCATGGGCGGCCAGTAGTCAACCTCCAGGGAACTACAAGATGAAGCTCAGGGATGGGGCCCCAAGCAAAGAAGTCTGAACACTGATGGACACAAAATATGTTATTTATTGTCAATTTCTGCAAAGACACATTTAAGCAACAAAATATACATTTGTTGACCTTTTAGAATTCGTTTTATACATTAACAAATACAATGTGCTACCATAGCAATAAATTAAATGTACACTATTTACATTACATAGGCAGTCAGGGTCTACAAATCACCTCAGGAAGAGGGAAAAAAGAAACTCACCATCACATGGGTCATTTCCAAGTTACACTTCTTAGGTTCTACCACACAGAGGAATCTCCTCACACTTAAACGTCAGCACTCCCGGCTGGAGTGTGGAAGAACGCCAGGACAGGGGGGAGTTGGCACACATGCGAAGGATCGGGAAGGGGGGTTGACCCTTCCAAGCGGAAATGTCACAATATCAAAAACGATGGCATTTAAATTCCAGTCTTCCGGACAAAGAGCCTCTCCCCAGGGATGGTAAGGCACAGGACAGGGCCACTGCCCTAACAGCCTCTCACTAGGCGGGGCTCCACTGTCCTTGGCCTTAGCAGGGCCTGTCTCCTTCCTCCCAAAGAGGCACATGGCTAAGCTGAAAGCAGGGCGACGTGGGGCTGGGGTGGGCAAGGGGCTAGTGGTAAAACAGACATCAGCGCTTGTAGGAGAATGCTCCAACCAGCCCCCCAGCAGGCTGCAGCGATCACCTTGACAAACTCCACTGACCCACCCTCACCTTTGAGAAAGGGGTGGCTGGCGAGAGGCTGGGGGAGGAACCGGAGGGTCCCAAGCATGGCTGACTGGCCAGGACCCTGCTGGCCACCTGCAGCCGTAAGATCGAGCTGAATCCCAGCCATTCCCCCACAACAGACCTGTCTCTGTTGACTCCGAATTGAATGAAAAAGGTAGTGTTTGCGTCGGCACCTTGAACAGTCAGGGTAAGAAACTGAAACAGGCTCTTGTCCCACCTCATCACTTGAGTCTACATTTTTACTAACCTAACCACCCTTGTTGAAGGATCTAGGAAAACCAAAGAGTTTTCTTTTACACTTTTTAACTTGAAAAGGGGAAACCCAGGGCTGGTTAACTGCATCTCTGCCCTGGCCTCTATCCCCTATAGACCAGAGTGGAAGCGCCGACAGCCCTGAGGCACAACCCACTGACATCTCTTTCCCTCCTCATTTCCTTTGCCCAAGCCGCATCCGAAACCCCAGGACCCTCACTAAGAAATCCGAGAGAATATCCGACCTGATGAAAAGAAGAGAAACTGAGGCCCCACCAGCACCCTGACTGCTGACCTCTCCCAGTCAGTGCCAAGACACCAGCTAACTGGCTTCCACAAAATTCAGGTCCCAAGAAATGCAGCCATTTGTTTAACCAACCATGTCGGCGGTGCCAAAGCAAGGGCCCTGGGTTGTGGGTTCTAATGCCAGCTTTGCCACCAGTTGGTTATGTGACCTCAAGCAAGTTGTTGTCCCCTCACTGGAGCAGAGGTTTCTCATCTGGGAGATGACGTGGTTGGATTAGATGCTCAAAGGGGCCCAGAAGGCCCTGTGCCAAGGCTGGACCACAAAATGCTTTTCAAGAAATACCATGTTCCACTGATCAGTGTGGACAGAAACTCTAGCTGTGGCCTTCTATCTCAAGCTCTTTCTGCATCTGTATTCAAGCATCAAGCGAGCAGAAGCATCTGAGTGCCCTAGAGGATGACAAATATAGTTTCTTCCGTGAGTCAGGCAGTTCCCAGAGCCAGAGACGTGTCCAGTAAACACTTCTCCTGTGTCCAGATAACGTGCAGGACGCCTCAAACACCAGCATGAGCACCAAATACCAGGATGAGTCTAGTCACAAGGACCGATGAAGCGTGAGCAAATCCTTGAGCCCCAAGACTGGGCACAGAGATAAAAGGAAAGACATTTAGGGCCAGAGAAGATGCAAAGGGAGTGTGGAGGAAGCAGCATCCAGGAACGCAAGCTGCCTGCCCCCAGGGCCCCCAAGGGTGAGGGGAGACTGCTCAGTGCTATTCAGCCCTGGGACCTCAGGGGGACAGGTCAGGTACACTGTGGAAGCCACAGCATGGACTTCCTAGAGATGGTGACACAGGACCCAGAGGGAGAGACATTTCAGATCCTGCCCAGAGTACCCCCATGAGTAAACAGAAGGTAGACACCACCTCTCAGGGCTGCTTCTTAGGGCACAAGCCTGCACCTTTCGGTTTCCCTGGCCATATCCAGCCATCCTGGCCACTGGCTCACAGGCAGGAGCAGAGCCTCCCAGGAGGTGGGGGCTGCAGGGAGAGCGACCAGAGCAGCAGGGGGAGATCAGGATGAGGTCCCCAAGTAGGATAGAGTGGGGGTAACCTGGAAACCCCAGGGGGGCCCCAGAGCACAACACAACACAGCACAACCACTAAGCAGCTGTAAATACCAGCTCCCCAGAGAAGCAAGCCAGAGCCCTGGAATTGTTTTTACAGAAATACAGTTTGACCTTCCAAGTTCCTTCAGAAACCCAGCCAACAGGACGCTGCCAGGATCCGTGGGCCTCATTCCAGCCATGGGTGCTGCTCTAGAGATTTTTCATAAAAGCTAAACAGACATTTGTTGACTTTCTAACTAGAATAAATTTTACTGGACTAGTACGTTAAGTAAACACATTTCCCAAAGAGTGTGAGGGGAGAGGTCCACCAGCCTGCAAATAGGATTCCACAACGTCCAGGTGAGTGGGGAACGAAGGATCGAGGTTTTGCTCTCATGGCAAAAGCGATGGGGAAATTGTCACATCAGCCAAAAACAAGTATAACGTTTATGTGCCTTGACTTGGGAATAGACCCAGCTCCCAATGCAAATAAAGCATTGGTTTGGAAATCCTTGTCGTTTGCTCAGTAAAGCAGGGGCCCAGCCAGCGTCACCTTGGCAGCCCGCTGTCACGGAGGCCCCATATGCACTTGACGCTGCCGCACCTTCAGACTTGATATTTTCCTTGGAGGACGCCCTGCCTTGAACCCCACCAGGGACCATCAGCAGAAACGCCCTGCAGACTCGGATGCGTGAAAAGCGAGGAGCAGGTTGCTGCTCAGAGGCGAGCTGGCTCATCCCAGCGAAGGTGGCCCGGCCGAGGGTGCAGGCAGCAGTCTGCAGTCTGAGCTGCACCCCACTGGGGCCCAGGTTACAGGAATCCCATCAGTGTGACAACTGCCAGTGGACTCACAGTTGGAGAGGGGAAGAGGAGGACTGGGGGACCAACCCTTGATACAGCCAAAGGGCACACCCCCAGGCAGCACTGGGCCCCCCACAGACGCCAGGAACATAAAATGCAGGACACTGCTCCTTCACCACAGCCAAGGTCTCCACCCACACATGGGCCTGACCAAAGCTGACAAGCCATCCCCACCTCACGTCTCTGGCTCTCACCTAAGAGGTAGGCTCAAGGCACGCTCCCACAAACCTCCACAGCCAGCAGAGACCTGGACCCCAGCCTAGCCCTCGGGTCTGAGGTTTTCCTCAGCCAAGGCCCCAGCGCTCACTGGCTTGCTCTCCAAGAATTCCTTCTCACTCCCATCTGCCCATCCCTTCATGGGAAAAACATCTGCTCAAAGGGGAGAGACTGACACAGGGCTGGTCCCACAGCGACCACAATCAGGAGCCTGTGGAAAATCAGGCCGTCAAGGAAGAGAGGGGCACCCGCTCCCACGCACACCCAGCTCTGTCTCAACTCCAACCACTGGGCCGCTCAAGACACACTGGTGGCAGGCACAGATGCTGCCTGTGGCCCGAGGTCAGCAAATGGGTACAAAGTTCCTAGCACAGAAGCAAACGGATGTTTGGGACCTCCCGAGATAGGAGCAACAGAGCTGATTTCTGTCAGGGCAACTTCGAGGAGCTACACATTTTGGCTTCTGGAAAAGTGCTTCCTCCACTACCACTAAACTCAGTCGTTGTGCCTGCCACCTCCAGGATACAGCACTGTCCCTCCCCGGGCGCAGCCCTGCTGCCAGCCTCTGCTCCCCACCTCACCACTCTCTCTGCCTCTCCGGTCTCTGAGTCACCAGTACCCAGAACCCCCTTACCCAACTCTTGCCTCTGCAGACAAAACAAGATGACAAATGACCCAGACACATAGCAAATTGGGTGGTCAGGAGCAGGGGAGCCTGGAGGCAGGAGGCCTGGACCAGAGATGGGGAGGGGCTGGCAGGGTATCTTGGCGAAGAGGCAGGCAGGGCTGTGGCCAGGTCTGGACACTGAGACAGACAGCTGGTCTGATGGGCAGGTGGCCAGTGGGGCAGCAGGCCTGTGACAGTCAGAGTAGTGGACGACACCCCCAAATGCTGGAATAGGAGCCTTCTCCGAGACAGAATCAGAGCTTCCCTGGAGGAGACAAAGAGGAAGAAGATGATAACCAAACAGTGGGTGAAGGGAGGAAGGGAGAACCCATGTGTCCACAGCCAAAGCCCACTGAAGATGCTTAGGACAGGAGAGTGCCAAATACAAGGGTACCAGACTGTCTACAGCCTGAGAAGCTGGGCATAAATGTGAATTTCGTGAACTGAGGCATCTGAAGTACAGGATGAGAGTTGGAAGTCATGTCAGCATTCCCATTTTCTCTTCTGGTTTTTTTCATAGGTCAGGTATTTATAAAATGGGCTTAGCTTTGCCCTTCCCCTTGAATCCAACTGCGACTCACACCCCTGAGCCTCGTGGCAGGGTGGAAATTCAGATGGGTCTCTAGTAACTTCACTAGCAGGAGTTCAGGCCTTGAGGTGAGCTGGACCCATGCTCCCTGCTCTGCTGAGAACCACAAGCTCCGCTGGCTGAGGCTGGAGCAGGGGTCCTCCCTCGGGTCTTCCCGCACAATGTGTAGGGGGTAAGGCATGTCTGGATGTGCAGGGAGGACACATCTCGGCCCAGAGCCTGGCCAAAAACACAAGGAGGGAAAGGCTGGCTGGAGCAGAGAGGCGAGGGGGCAAACTGAGGGCTCCCTACTCCAGGGGAGGAAGGTGGGCTCCAGGCCCCTGCCCCTCAACCAGACTCCCCTGGGGCAGGCAGATGGCCTCAGTGAGTCTGGGCAATCCTTTAGGACAACGCTTCCCATCCACACCTGAGGCCACTGGCCTTCTTCCCCATCATAGGCTTCGGAAGAGGCGACTGACCCTCCCCAGCTGTCAGGGAATCTCTGGCCATTCTCAGGTTATCAGATCATGTGGCCAGAGCAGGAGAAACACCTGACCCACCTTTGACAGGCGAAGGACTCCTCTTCTATATTAGTGACCCTGTTTCAAGAAAAATCCATATAAGCGTCTTATAAAACTAGACGACAGAATCCCCACCGACTGCAGCTTCTGTGCACTCAGCTCTCAGCTCTCCAGTGGGCTCAGGAAGGGACTGGAAGCCCCCAGAGCCAACAGTCCAGAGCTCACACCTGTGTGTGTCCCAGGATGTGACTCCAACACAGGACATGTGGCAGAAGTGGCTGGCGACCCCCAGGCTGACTGCACCATGTGGGGGCCCAAGCATCCCCCCAGATCTGACCAGAGCTTTCCTTCCCCTGGTGGGATGTGCCCCCAGGAGGGAAGTCTGGCTTTTGGAAGAGGCTGGAGTGTTGGGTGCAGGAGGCTCCCCCTGCCACCTCCCTCCCCCTAGTCCTTACCGCACTGGAGCTGGCATGACTGAGCTTATCAAAGCGGAATTTCAGGTTTGACCTCGGGGAGTTTCTGCTTTTGGCATCTAGGAAAAAGAGGAAAGCCCATGAAGAGAGGGTGGAACTAGAGAGGTCACTGTGGAGGAACCTGACAGGGAGGCCAGGAAACGGGGGCCTCGTCCCCTCCACTTCGCACGAGAGCCAACTCTTACATTTTTAGAAATGTTGTGAGCTGGTTGATATACACATTTTTAAATTAAATTATGTAAACTTATAATTAAATAAATGATTTTCCTCAAGGGTACTAAACACTCAAAAGTCATCACTTCCTCATTAGTTCACTACATTCTACTATTATCTATTCTCTTAAGGTTATTGGTGTTTATTGTATCTGTCTGGTAGTTCTTCCCAACTCCACGTCACATTGGTAGCTACAGATCAGCCAAAGTAGGAGTATTAAGGCCACAGAAATCAGCAAACACTATAAAATATAGCTTCATTTATTGTTTTGTTGTCTAGACTTAAGAAATTAACGGAGAAAATATTCACAGTATGGGCTAAACTTGAAACTGTATTGTATCTATAGCGATTACACTGTGAACAACACAAAAATAACTGATTAAATATTCTTCCAATATTTCAAAACTATTGTCTGATTCTGCAAAGAAGTTGCTTGTGTCACTGACAGAATAATATCAATCACCATTGAGGTCAGAGGAACACTTGTTTGTAATTTGCAACCTAAGTTGTCTACAAATACAAAGGTTAGGCACATATCAATAAAAGTATCTGTAAGCATCAGTTGGCTATGTGGGATTTATAGGGAAGAATATTGTATATTTTACCATTATTTATATATTGTGTTTCAGGTCCTTTACATCAGTAAAATTTACAGTAAACATATACGTGTGTGTGTGTGTGGCAAGAGAGCCCGTTGTTACATATTTACCAACACACCACTGACAGGGGACCACTTGGCTTTCTGGTTCTCCTCTGACCCGGGGAGGGAGCCGACAGCTCAGTACCCTCCAGCTGGAGGCCGCTGACTTACTGGTGCTTCGGTCAAGCAGCCCCACCCAGCACCGGGAGCACCTCTCCGCCACTCCCCTCTCAGGGCCCCAGGGAGCCCAGGTGTGAAATGACGGATGGTGGATGGTGGGAGCATCTGAGATCATGGAAGACGGATGTCAGGCCCTTCCAGGCCACCTCCCTCCCCTTAACCCTGTCTCTTCCCAGATACCACTGAACAGCCTAAAACAGGTTTCCAGGTCTCCGCAGGGCGAGGATGGTCCAGTGGGTCCCAGGACAACTTCCATGGGGCTGAGGGTGAGAGGTAGCGGCCGCTCAGGGTTAGATACTATGGTGGGGGGCCACGGCGGATGCAGTAAGCACCAGGCAGGAGTTACCAGGCCTATCCCAGGTCCCCTTCTTCTCCGGGTGACCTTCAGCAAGTCACAGACACTCTCTACACCTCCCTTTACTCAAACCTTATTTATTTTGAAATTTATTTAATACCAAGTAGGAGCCGAGCTTGGTTATGGATTCGTTCATTCATTTCTTCAATAGTTAATTAAGCCTTATTTTTTTAAATCATGGAATCTGTATGACTACCCCACTTTATAGATGAGGAAACTGAGGTTCAGAAAGATGGGCCTGTCCAGGTAGCCAGGATTAGGACCCAGCTCCACAGCTGCCCGGCCAAAGGGAGCCGAGCAAGAGGACGCACCTGAACTGGTCCTGTCTATGTCTCCATCATTTAGATCAGAGTTTCCTACCCTCAACCTATTGACATTTGGGCCAGATAATTGTTTGCTGTGGGGGCAGCTCTGCACATTGTAGGATATTTAGCAGCATCCTGGACCTCTGCCCGCTAGATGCCAGCAGCACCCTCCTCCCGCAGTCGAGAAAATCAAAAGGACATTTTGCCAAAATGTGCCCTGGGAGCAAGATCGCTCCCAGGTGAGAGCTACAGATTATATGATCGTTCTATTCTGGTTATTTAACAAACACTTAGGTTGACAGTTGTAAGTTTCTTACAAGCATAAAAACAAGCTCATTTAATCTTCCCACAACCAACCATGAGGGAGGAACGATTCCCCTCCCAACATTTTTTGCTTGGGGAAACTGAGGCACAGAAAGGCTCAGTAACCTGTCCAATGTCACACCGCTAGTAGGTCGGGGATCCAGGATTAGGACGCAGGCTCCAGAGTCCTGTGCGTGCCCCACACGGGGCTGCCCTCCCCGAGGGCGAGACCGAGGCTCTGATTTCTAGGCACCCACGTTGCTCAGCAGTACCTACCGTACACATCCATCTGGATGCCCCTCAGGTGCCAACGCTTCACCCTCTCCCCAGAGCCAGTTATTCCTACTCTGCCCAACTGCAGGGATCGCAGAACCCCAAGAGGCCCACGCTCCTTGCTCTCCCTGAACCCACACTACTGAGCCCAAAAGATTTTACCTCCTTGGCAGCTCTTGAATCCACGTGCTTCTCCCATTGCTCCAGACACCCCCAGGTCCATGGCCTGTCACCCCTCACCGCTCACTGTGACCCCTCACTGATCTCACTCCCTGTACCTGCTCCCCACCAACCTCTTCTACTCAGCCAGCTGCCGCCACCAAAATAGGCCTTCTCAACTCCTGACGATGCTTCTCTACTTAAAAACTTTCCAAGACTTACGATCCTCCAGTAGCTTCACCAGGGTCTCCGTGGTGGCCTCAGCCTGGTGTTTCAACTGCTGTCTCCCCTCTCACCCATCCCCTCCACAAACTTCAGCCACACTGACCCATGTGCGGTTCCAGAACACAGTCTCTTGATTCCCTCCAGGCTTTTGCTTCACATGCTGTCCCCTCTACCTGCAAAACTCTCACCACCTCGTATCCTCGTATATTCAGGACCATCACTGTGGCAGGGCGGCCCTGAGTTAGTGACGGGGTCAGTGGAAAGAGCCTCAGCTTTTGACTCACACAATCCTAACTCCTCCAGAAAAACCACTGAACTCTCTGAGCCTCAGTTTCCCCATGAGTAAGGAGTACAAAAACACAGGCCTCTTAAGGGTGATGAACAGATACCATGAGCTAACAGAGCTCAAGGGCCTCTCGCTTTGGGGTTGGGGTGGAAACGGGCCAGTTTAGTACACCTGGGGCACAAGCCCCACGAGCAGTGGTCAGGGCACAGCTCCAGAGCCTGCCTGTGGTCACGTGGACACACCACCAGATGCCACCGACCTGTAGGACTCCGGCTCATGATGATGGGGGTGGCGGCTGCTGCCAGGCTGGGGCTCTCGCTGCTTGGGGACGGGCTGTAGACAAACACCTCCTGCTTGAAGGGTGAGGTTGTGGACGGCTGGCTGCTCTGGGGAGAGAGGCCGGGTGAGTGAGACCAGCCCCACCCCCGGCAGCCCCCAGAGTGGCTGGCACCTCGGCAGACCCCGCACAGCACCTGCCCTCCACTCCCCACTTGGACACGCTCTTTCCTTCTGCTGCCTCCAACTCTCCCCTCCACCCCCCAGGAAGTGCCCCCGACCCAGCCCCTTGAAGCACTGACCCCTCTCCTCTCCAGCCAGGAAGCCCATGGCAGGGACACCACTCCGCCTGGCCTCTGACCCTTTGCTCCTGCTCCTATGTCACGCCAGGGCAACCCCAGAAAGCCCTGCTCCCAGAGGGTGGAGTTTCCACACTTCCCCTTTATGTGCAGAGCCTGGATGGGGCTGTGCCCACAGTAGCTATTTTAATACACAGAGCGGGTGTCTGGCTGGGCCCAGGGTGCCCTCCCCACTCCCCAGCGTTGGCCAGGGCCACACCTACCCCACTGTCACACTCCTCCAAGGCCTCGCCCTCCCCGGCCGCGCTGCTGAAGCTGCTGGTGCTGGAGGAGGAGCGGGAGATATTGGCCCGGCCATTCTCCTTCCACTTGATGAAGGGCCTGGAGGGAACAGGGAGGCAGGCCCTGCTCACACGCCGGGGCCGAGGGCAGGGCAGGGCGGCCTCACAGAGATTGAGCTTGCCCGCCAGCAGCCCCATCACCCTGCCTGTTGGCTTTTGTGTTCCAGGGAGTTCCCGCAGCAAAAGGTGCCCGGAGCGGAGATACAGCCCAGAACGCCAAGTGGCTAAAGCTATCCCTTCCCCCACCTTCACTCTTACTTCTCCTTGTTGGGGCAGATTTCCGGAGAGCTGGGATTCGATGAGGTCTCAGACTTTATCTCCTGAGAAGAGTGCCCACCATCCGGGGTCTTGGGGTTGCTGGATGCACTGTCACTGAGGAAATGAGGATGAAGAGGAATGAGGCCAGGGGGCCGGTCTCCAACTCCCACCTGAGCCCCAGGCCTGAGACAAAGGCCCTAGCAGCTCTCAGTACCATGGGGGCCTGTGTGGTCACCGCGCCCCCTGTCAGAGCACGGCCACCAGAACCTCCATTCCACCCAAGCCCCCCTCAGAGACTGCAGGCGCAGACAACAGGGTTTTGTGCTTTGCAAGGGTTACTCAAGGTTCCTGAGTGAGAGTCAACAGCTACTAGACAGGAGTCCTGGCTCGATGCCCCCATGCCCAAATCCACCCCCCACCCAAGCAGGCAAACCCTGGCAGAGCTCTAGGTCAAGAGCAGGCTACAGAGGGAATAGAGTGGGGTCTAGAAAATCTACCGCCACAGCCAGAAAACAACACCGTGTACATGTACTCCTCGGAGTGCTGCCAGGGCCACTGCTGCATAACTCTAGGGAGCCCCCTCACACAGACTACAAAATGAGCTCCCTGGAAGCATGTGCCGAGGCAGCCCTGAGTGCTGGGAAGTGCATCTGGGTAAATGGGCTATTCCCAGCCCAGGGCCCAAGGGTCTTCTTCTGCTACAGTTTAACAAAGACCATGTACTGCTGCCCACTATTTGCCCTGTGCCCACTGTTGGGGACATAATGGCCCTGTCCTCAAGGCACTTTTATCTTTTAACAGCTTTATGGAAATATAAGCCACACACCATTCACCCATTTAAATGTACAGTTCAGTGGTTTTTAGTATATTCATAACCATCACCACAATCTAATTTTAGAACATTTTTATCCCCCCTAAAAGAAACCCCAGACCCATTCACAATCACTCCTGAATCCTCCCGCTCCTGGCCCCTGGCAACCACTAATATATTTTCTATCTCTATGGACTTGCCTACTTTGGACTTTCATATAAATGGAATCATACAACATGGTGTAGTCTTTTCATGAGTGGCTTCTTTCACTTAGCAGTGTTCTAAAGATTCCTCTATGCTGTAGCATATATCAGTATGTCACTCCTTTGTATTGCAAGATAGTATTCCATTTTATGAATATACCACATTTTATTTACCCATTCATCGAGTGATGGGCATTTGGATCATTTCCACTTTGGGTTATTACGAATGCTGCTGCTATGAACATCTGTATGCCAGTTTTTATGCAGACATATGTGTTCTTTCTCTTGGATATACAGGAGTGGAAGTGCTGGGTCATGTGGTAACTCCATGTTTAACCCCCTGAGGAACTGTTCGCCAGACTGTTTTCCAAAGGAGCTGCACTAGTTTACATTCCTACCAACAATGCATGAGGGTTCCAGTTTCTCCACATCCTTGCCAACACTTGTTGTTATCTGTCCTTTTAATTACAGTCATCCTAGAGGCATGAAGTACCTCCATGCCCTTTTAACGAGGTCACTAATGAGTTCCTAATTGTCAACCCAAGCAGGGGTTCAGGTCATTGTGCTGGACTTCTCTGCATGTCTGACCCTCCCACCTGGAATGTCGCCTCTCCAAGCTCTCCCCGTCCTTGCTCTCCTTCCTTCCCAGGCTTCTTCACTGGCTCTTCCTTTCTCCACGTGCCCTTAAATGCTGGTGTTCCCCAGGCATTCTACACACATCCCTGGCTGGTTGTACTCACTGACCTGTCTTTACCCACCCTCTCCACCCCTGGGACTCCCACCTCCTGCAATTCTGACCACTCAGAAATCGAGGCTTCTCTACTGAGTGACCCACAGGACTCACTCACATGTCCATGCTCCAAACAGAGCTTTTTATCCTCTTCCAAAAACCTGCCCCTCATCCTGCATGCCCAAGCTCAGGGACTGGTGCCCCCATCCAGGGCGACAGGCAGACAGGTTGGAAACTGGGAAGTCAACCTGAATGCCTCCCTTTCCCTCACGTGACCATAAGCTTCTGGAAGGCAGGTTTGTGTCTTCTGTAGCTCTTGTCTGAGCACTGAGCCCACCACATGGCAGATGCTCAAGAAATGCTGCTTGCTAAATTAAACAACAAATGGGCTCACTGGTTGAAGAGTCAGAGAGACAACAAGAACAGGTGAAGTATGATACAAGTATTGCTGCTAAAAAAAAAAAAAAAAAAAATTCTAGAAGCCCGAAGGAAGAAGGTTCAATTAACTCTGCCTGGCAGAATCAGGGAAGGCTTCCATAAGAGGGGACATACAAGTGAGTTTTGAAAATGGAAGCAAAGAAAGAGAAAAATCTAGTTTGGGTCCAAATGCAACAAGAACAACTTTGGAAGTCCAGTGCAGAGACGGCCAAAGTTGCCTTGGTGGATAGAGAGCTGAGTGAGAAACAGGGGCCTGAGGTGGGGGCCAGGTTGGAAGGAAGCCATAGCCCTCCCCGAAGTGGCCATCCTACAGCTTTTGTGGTGGAGGAAACTGACGAACCCCACACTGGACAGTTACCATCGTGCCCGGCTGTCCCCTTGGCCTTCAGAGCCCGTGTGCAGACGGGGGAAGAGCCCCGACCGTCGCTTGATGGGGCTCCGTGACTGGTTCTTTGCTGTTGCCGCCGCCACTGGAGGCTGCCAATGAAATCACCAAAATGAGTGTTCACACCACAAACCCAGATCTCCTCCTCATCATCCCCTTTCCTGTCCACAAATAGCCCCCACAACCTTCTAACTGGCCTGGAAGAGATGCCAGGAAATAGCAAGACAGCCAGTAAGGTTGGGATCTATGTAACAGGAGCTGAGACCCGAGGCTCAAGCCACTTGCAGCCCATTTTCCTGTCTTCTTAAGCCAGATGCTAAGGCCCCGGGTAACAATCCACCGAAGTCCAGAATCCTTGGAGGAACACGGGGTCAGGACCACTCTAAGGAGAGCCCCACATTTTGATAAGGACAGGGTTTTCTTCTTTTTCTTTCTTTTTATAAAATAGCAGAATACCCACCATGCTACTAATGATTAGTATTATAAATCATCTTGCATAATTCACATAATTTACCAGATATTTTCATTGCTCTTATCTTATTGCTCCCAGAAGGTCTGTGAAGGGAGCAGGGGCTCACAGATGGAGAACCACAAAGCTGAGAGAGCCCTGGACGTGACCTGGTTCAACCTCTGGCTTTACTGGTAAGGAAACTAAGGAGAGGAGGGGATTTGGCCGAGGTCATAGCAAATCACCAGCAGGATGAGAACAAGAACCCAGCACCCCTGACTCTCCATCCATTCCTTGCAAACAAATGGGTCCAAGCCGGGTGTCACGGTAACAAGACAGAAGGAGAGCAGCCGAGCCAGGGCCACGCGCACCCACAGGCAGGGGCGGCGGCCAAGAATGAGGTTCTGCTTCAGCCACACGCGGGGAAGAGGGAGGGTGGGAGACTGAGCGGGGGAGATGGGAGCCTGCAGCCAATCTTCAGATCCTGCCACATCTCTAACCCAGGCCCCAACTTCTGCCATTCACGTGCTGTGCAACCCTAGGCGAGTGGCAAAACTCCCTGGGCCTTTCTCCTCATCCACAGAGTGGAGGTAATTGCCCTGCCCTGCTCCCTTCACAGACCTTCTGGGAGCAACAAGATAAGAGCAATGAAAATAGCTGGTAAATTACGTGAATTATGCAAGATGATTTATAATACTAATCATTAGTATCATGGTGGGTATCCTGCTATTTTAAAAAAAGAAAGAAAAAGAAGAAAACCCTAACCTACACGAATTCAAAGCCACTTTGCTTTATAAAAGGCCCAATTATGTGGTTCTTTCACCCGGCCCATCCCTGGTGCAAACTGACCAGACCCAAACCCACAGACCTGCCAGGCTCTTTCCTTGGAGGATACACAGTGACTAAGGGCGAAGGCTTGAGGTCAGCGCAACCTGCACCCAAACCCCAGCTCTTCGGCTTAGCCAGGTGCCCTGTAGCAAGTTCCTTAACCCCTCTTAGCCTCCTTCTCGTCAAATGTAAAGTGGAGAACACATCAGGACCTACCTTAGACAGCTGTTGCGGGGATCGGAGGAGATAATGCCCAGGCATTACTTAGCTCAGTGCCTAGCACACAGCATTCAGGGGCGGCTACTGTTATCACTAATAATAACAAAGCAAGGACACCCCTCTCACAGTCATGGGTCCCAAGCTGCTGGGCAGAGAAATGCACCCCAGGACCATCTCACAGGGCTGGCCCCAAGGGGGAGGCCCAGTTGTGAAGGAAACCCAGAGAACAGGACAACAGCAGGCTTCCAGTCTGGGCCGGTCCCAGGTGCTGCCTGGAATGGAGGCTCCACTTCAGAGGGCAGGGCCTGGGGTCACCCTCATGCAGCCTTAGTTTCCCTCTGTCATCTAGCTCACCCTCTTCTACTCGCCTGGCCCAAGGCTGGGTGAACACACCCCTCCCCCACAGAGGCCTGGGGGACCCCAGTGTCCATGGGCACTCACCGAGAAGGTGGTCTTGGTGACCTCCGTGCTGTTGTGGGAGATGCCCCCGCTGAGGCTGCCGGGGAGGCCCCCGCCGTGAGGCTTCTTCTGGCTGCTCACCATGGTCTCCATGGAGTGGCTGCGCACGCGAATGGCCCTCTGTGGGGACAGCAGGTGACAGGGGCCTGAGAGCTGGAGCCAGGCCTGTGCAATGACCCCACCTTCTTGGCTGGGTGTGCAGACACAGCCCTCAACACGTGTGCACGCTCACGTTCTCTCTCTCTCTGTCTCTGTCTCTCTCTCTCTCCCCTTGGTGGCCCTACACTAATCACTACAATATGCACAAGATTTTCACATGCTGTGGACATAGGTGGCTCTTTGCTGGCAGAGGCTAGAGAGGACACCAGCCAGGGAGAGTCTGAGGGGTCAGTGCCCCAGGTCCCCTGCGAGGTGGACAAAGGCTGTTAGCCCATCTTACAGGGAAGGAAAGTGAGGCTTAGACAGCTCACCCAACCTGTGTGGCCCCAGTACCAACCTCTCCGAGATGCAGCTTCCTCGTCTGTAAATTGGAAACGACATGATCCAAGCAGGATCACAGGGGGATCAGACACAAGTGCCTGACCCCAAATTGATAGGGGGTTTTTTCGTTTTGTTTTTTTTGGCAGAAAGCTAAGCATCCCTCTGTATTTAAACACTGGGTATCCCTTCTGTTGTCACCCCAAAGAGTGCCTTGTACAACTTGGAATATGTTTGCTACTGGGGAACCATGAAAGGAGCTCTTTCTCACTGTGCCCTGAGCCACCACTCACGCTCGCAGGGGCTAAAATGTCGTCCATACGAGCCTGCCGCCCGGTGCAGCTGCCCAAACAGGACACGTACGCTCGGACTTGAAGTGCGGGATCTCGGAGGGCCCAGAGCTGCTCAGGCCACACAGAGCCCTGTGTCCATTTAGGGCCACCAACAGTAAAGGGTACATCGGCAAACAGTGAAGTGCCCAGGAGGGGAAACCAGGATGGTCAGTGCATGCAACGACGAGAATAACAGCTAAAATGAAGACTGGTGAGCCCACGGCAGAGGCGGACCTGGGATGGGACGGTCGCTCGCCTCAGACTGCTCTGCAGGCCTGAATTCCTCTGAACCTGACCTGACGGTAGTGGTTATAGTGAGGCAGACAGATCTCAGCTCAACTCAAGGGAGGATTTCCTGATAAGTCAAGTCCTAGGGAATTCCACCTACCACGAAGATGATGCTCCCTGGTTCTGGAGGCCTTCAAAGATGACACGAGGTTTCTAGGAAGGGAGGTTTCTCTCCAGTAGTCCCCAAGCCCCACATCACTTCTTTTTAATCATTCATTCAGTCACTCAATAACAGCCAGGCAGCCATGCATATAAAGCTCTTAGCAGAGAGCCCGGCACATCATAAGCACCCAGTAAAAGTGGCTACTCTTATTGTTAATAACAAGCATTTGTCACGTGCGTCTGGTGTGCCCAGCACTGTGCCAGAAACAAGGAGAATTCTAGGAGGAGTGTAAAGAAGTGTGAGACATGGACCCTGCCTCCGAGGAGTGCACAAGTCAGCAGGGGAAACAAGACACATTCCTAAAATTGGGGCAATGTGAAAAGACGCAGGGCCTGCGGGGGTCCTCCCTCTGTATTCAGTAGCTGTCCAGGGCCCCCACGGCCTCAGGGGCACATGCAGACTCGTGGATGCACATATCATTACTTGCTCACGTGCAAGTACCACCGAGGCCACGTTCCTTGCTGGCAGAACCACTGTTCGGTCCAATATCCCCTCTTCTTCCATCAAAAGGAGTAAATTCTGACCTGTCTAGAGCAGTCACATAACCCATCCTCTTGCCAATGGAACATGAGGGGACATCTGCTAGGGGCTCTGGGGAAAGGTTTCCTTAATAATTCCTAAAAGAGATGTGATATGTCTGTCCCTGGAACCACAGCAGCCACGTTGGGTCGTGAGAGATCAAGCTTGAGACAAAGCTGACAAGCTGGCGATGGCAGAGGGGGAAAAGGGAAGGAATCTGGCCACCGATGACCACGCTGAGCCATGAGCCACATGGGGCCTTTTCGTTAAGTGAGTTAATGGATTTTCCTTATTGTGTGAGGCATTTGAGGTCGGGTGGACTCGGAACCTCGGCTTCAGAAAACTGACACAGAAAGACAAATGTGTGGACGCTGCTCCCGTCCTCACCGGGTTCAACCCACACACATACAAACACGTCGGCTTACTCACTCCATGTGCCAACACACAGATGGTCTCGTGTGGAAGAATGAACCCTCTTCCCTCCCTTGAAGCATGAAGGGAAGAGCTTGGTCTACAGCAAGACAGTCAGTCCCAAGAAATCAGCAGGAATTCTGCTCCCAACCCAAATAGCAGATGCCCCGGGGAGCTCTCCCCAAGATCAGGAATTCTCCAAGTGCAGGAATGGCCAAGGCCCACATCCTGCCTGCCTTTCTATCCCGACATGGAAAGCTGATTCAGGAAAGAGGACCATTTGTAAATATGACCACCGTGAAGACCAGCTCCTCTTGAATGAGGCATTGAGCCCACCAGCCTCGCACCGCTGATGTCATCTAGCCTCTGCTGTCTGAGTCAAAGACGCCCCCTGGAGGGACGTCAACTCTCTCTCCCTTTCTAGACCACAGAACAGTCGCCTAGCAACAGTTTCCTGCAACATGTGTTAAAACAGCCAGCACCTTCTATTCATTCCACCACTCAAAGATCATTAAGTCATGTGCCCTTTGGAAAACTGAGGGCAGGAAAGGTGTGGCACCACTCTGAGGTGTCCTTGGATAAACAGCCAGTTTCCGTAAATGAGTCAAGTGCTCCATCAGCTCAGCATCATGACATTCTGTTGGCGCCCTCCTGTGTGCCACCACCACGACGGTCATCAACTATGACATGTCAATTACTCATGTATGTTCTGATAGATTCTTCACCATCCATGTCCAGCAAAGATTCGACGTGAGGAATAAGCCCTGTGTGATGGTATCTGTCTGCTGAGCTCCACATACATGATCTCATTGAGTCCTTACAACTCTAAGATGCAGAGAGGACAGGCACTGATAGAAATGGTCCTGAAAGGTAAATGATTGCCCAAGGTCACCCTGCAGGTAAGAGAGGAGCCAGGACCCAAATCCAGGACCCTGGGCTCCAGCTGAAGGGGCCCCAGTAGCCCAAAAAGTGGTGCAGAGTGAACGTATATAATTCAACAGGTGGATGGACTAAGGGTGATTAGAGACCAAGTGGTTGGCTTCCCCTCAAAAAAAATCTGCAAGGTTGATGTCGGGGAAGAATCTTCTCAAATGCCCTTGGTCCTACTGAGTCAGTGAGATAAATCTGAGGAGATAATAGGCTGACGGGGAATCCCAGGGATGGACAGGGTGGCCGTCTGCTGCTCAAAGCAAACAGGAAGGGATTTGAGTCTTGTTCTTCCCAGCATGGTGTGTGAACCTCTCTGAGACACAGTTTCCTCATCTGCAACGTGGTGACTGTCCCTGTGTGAGGATGACATGCTGTGTGCCAAATACCTGGCATGATACCTGCTCGCTCAAGGTTAACTCTCCTTCCCAGTTCTTGGGGGGGGGGGGGGGAGGGAGGAGAGAGAGAAATTTAAATAATGCTCCTTTCAGACGGAAGCATCCAGTGACATGGTCTAAAGTACTTCATGCTTCACTCTGATGCAGAGCTGGAAGCACTAGCCTTCTCACGCTGGGCAGAAGAGACGGGTACAGGGTGAAGAAGAGAACAGAGGGCAGTGATATGGAAAGAGGGAGGCAGGAGAGAAAAGGACAGGCCCGTGCAGCCTTTGTATGGGCATCGAGAGGTCTCCAGGGACGATCTGGCCCCTCTCCTACTCAGCCCTTTGGACATCGGGCCACATTTCATCCACCCTCCTCTCAGGGACCGGCTGCTCACTGCTTTCAAGGCTGCCTGTTCCAGCGGTGGAGAGCCTGCCCCTTGGAAAGTTCTGCTGCGCATCGAGCTGAAATCTCACCATTTCTAAACCATGGAATTTTAGACCAGTCCAATCCATGTTTCACACAACTGTCCCTGGCTATCCTGAGTCTGCTCTCCTCCCAGCTAGTCATTTCCAGTTCTGTACCCATCCTCAGTCACCATGATGTCCCAGCCCTCAGCACACATCATAGCTTACTTTTGAACAAGTTCTCTTTTAGGGGAATGAGAAAAAAGGGATGATCACTTTCTCATTATCTGTTTATGTCACTTCATTTCAGCCGGGAATACAAACACCACTTAGCATCACGGAGGGAACATGTTTCCTCCGGGCCAGCCACAAACCTCGCTTCCTTACAAATGGCTTCTGTGAGTTGTTTCCATTTAACAAACTCATCTTAAGGGACCAAATGCACGGGGATGACCACTAAGGGGGACGTGCCTACCTGTACCGGGCAAGCAGCCAAGGCAGGGGCCCCCTTGGAGAGAAAGATGAAATTCCTTGCCCACCGCCATGGCCCCTAATCAGGAAGTACTCTGAGGTCCAGAACAGGGTCTTCTGTCCCACTAGCAGCACACATAAAGGACAGAGACTGACGGGAGAAGGAAATATCCCTCCACATCTCCAATTCAGATATTCCAGAGCTCCAATCCATGAGCTGCCCCAGCCTGCGGGTACTTTGCTGAGAATATCGGAAGCCTGGTGCTCCTCTCCTGCCACTAGGGGTCAGATCAGACCAGAGCGTTAACTACTAGTGGCCCTCAAAGGCTGGGAGAAATTCACCTGACAGCTCCCTGCTTTGGGTGGTCCCAGTTCTGGGGCCCCTGGGTGGCCTTCTCCTCCCTGGTCTTCCATTCCCCTTCTGCATGATGAGGTCTGTGGGGCTAGCTCGGGGTTTCTCAAAATGTGGCTTCCGTGTGCTTTATGGACATATGTGGTATGTCAAGTAGCATCACTTTTTCTTTTCATTTCACTGGGGACCAACAGAAACTTCAACAGCTGGCAGTGGCTGAGAATGGCATTGAAGAACAATAGTCTGGAGATCAGTATTTTTCAAAGGTGAATAATGTACAGCTCCTTTATAAAGAAAAATATTCTTGCAAGACTCCAAGAACATGTCCACAGACTCCCAACACCAGTGGTCCTGTGGCTGCATTTGCAACATACCTACGTATTTATTCATGTCCTTCAATGGTGAGTTTCACTGTAAAAGTTCGGTCTCTATAATTGGAAATATATTTTTTTATATTTTCAGCTAAGTGAAAATGCAAAATTTCAAAGTGTCTGTAGAACTGGCAAATTCCTGAAAATATCTCCAAGCATCTCAATTTGAGAAGTAGGTCTAGACGTCCGTAAACCAACTGTTCTCTCATGGAAGAAACACTGCAATGACAGCCAATGGAGCTGAAGAGAGATGTGAAGAAGAGCTATTCTAAGTGGTGTGAGGTGCCAGGAGCACAGCCTAGGAGAGTGACAGTTCTGCTTCTCCAGAGAGGGACAAAGGGTCACTGCACTGCAGGGTGGGGAAGAACAGTCATAAGAAGCAGGGGGTGGATGGCTGCGATCGCTTCTAGCCCTGGGAATTCTCAGTTATGTTTCCATGTGCCTGTGAAAGGAGAACTTTGACAGGAAGGAAATAAAACATGTAACTTTTCTTCCTAGGACCATTCCATGCACCACGTCTTGCAAGAGGACTCTCACAGAGGTCTGGGTAAGGAACGCCCTCAGGAATGTCAACAAATCTGACACCATAGCACCAGCCGAAGCACCCAGGAAGAAATACCCAAACTAGAGACAGTTTCCTGAGCTGAGACGGACCACAGGCCTGGCCGCAGGCTCGGCCCACACATCAGAATCCCCCAGGCCACTGGATGCTGCAAGGCTGCAGCGCCTGGCCTGGTCCCAGCACCGGCCTCCACAGCTTGGGAGATGTGAGGACATTAATGGAAGGGACAGGGCAAAAGAGCTTGTGTGCCCCAGCAGGGAGGGCAGAAAAGCTGCTCTGTGCAACTGACCGACTGTGAGAGCCCCTCTCTGTCACCCCCCAGGGCCACCTGGGACACAGGCATGGAAGCAGAATGCAGACGCGAGTCTATCTTCAGCGTGTAAGGTGGAAAAGAAAAATTCCCTGGATTATTGGATCAAAGACAAGTAAAGATGAAGTTTTGAGGCATCTTCCTCTCTCGGAAATCCCTTTAGTCAGACCTGCTGGAGTCCAACAGAGATCAAGTGCTACTCCTGCCAGAGGCAGGGGACTGAAAAAATAGCCTCAGGCCACTGTCCTTTAACACGCGCAACCTGTATGCAGCTGCCGGGACATTTAATCCACTGGGCTCTGTGGGCAGAGTGTCCTCAGCCGACAAGCTTTTCTAGGTTATAAAAATATTTGAAACCTGGAAAAACAATTGTTAACTCCAAAATACAGAAAGAAACCAACAAAACTGAAAGCAACAAACGCCTCATTAAACGGCTGCAAAACATAACATTATGCTCGCCAGTCAACTACAGCTGAAGTCTTATATAAATTACATTTACTGTGGGATGTGGGAGTATCTGATACACTTGATCTGATATGGGGCGGAACCTATGAAGGTTTTCGTGTTTACCCAGTCTCATATTCACCCCTTTCAGCTAGGCTACCCTACCTGGCTCCCCCTTCCCCCCCTTCCTCCCCGCCCCCCCCACCCCACCCCCCCGGTTTCTCTTCTCCCCTTGTCCCCTTTTCCTCTTAGTCTCCCAGTTTCTCCTATTTCACGCTGGCTGCCACTGTCCATCAGGACTGAAACAGATGTCCCAGGAATCTCCCACCAGCCTGGACAAGCAGCTTGGCTCCTACCCGCGCCCTTGTGAGGAATCTCAGCAGCTGGCCCCGATGAGGGCCAGCAGAGGCCTGCCCTGCTCTCTGAGGTGCAGCCCGGACGTCAGGGATGAACCCCAGGCTTTCCCAGGTCAGGCTCGCATGTGTGGAGTCTTAACCGAGTCGGGGAACCGGGAGGCAGTATCATGTAGCCATTGGGAAC
The DNA here is from genome assembly GCF_057876585.1 of Rhinolophus sinicus. NCBI lineage: Eukaryota > Metazoa > Chordata > Mammalia > Chiroptera > Rhinolophidae > Rhinolophus > Rhinolophus sinicus. The sequence goes on from NC_142512.1 coordinate 17,816,152, forward strand.
ACAGGCTTTGGGATCCAGCAGACCCAGCTGTAACTCCCGTGTTTGCTGGGTGACTTGGGACAAATATTTTGTCTCTTTGAGTCTTAGTTGCCTCCCATGTAAAATTATGCTCATAATTATTAAAATTGGGTATGAATTATGATACCAAAATAATTATACCCTTAATAATAGCCTTCCCCACAGGGCACAGAGGGCAGCTGTGAGGCTTTAGACGGGATAATGTGTGGTAAACTTTCTCTTTCCAGGATAATAATAACAGCTCACACTTTCACTGAGCATTTACTGTATTCCAGGCCATGTGAACTTTTCCAGACTTTATTTCAATGAATTCTCCCAACGACTCCATCACAGAGGTCCTATTGATCATTCCTGTGCTGTTGACGAAAACACTGTGGCCCACGGACTGTAAAGACCATGCCCAGGATCCCAAAGCTGGCGTTTCTAATAAAGGCAGGTCTAACCCCAACCCCACACACTGTCGCTTTACCCATCACTCTGCAATGGGCAATTCAGCAGAACACTGATCTAAGAACCAGAAAACCTGAGTACGAAACAAGGCTCTACCTCTCAGCAGGTGTATGGTTTTAAGCACTCCTGCAGCCTCTCATCCTGTCCCCTTGTGTGTGAGTGGAAATAATAAGACCTGTTCTGCCAACTGCACAGGGTAACAGCCAGGCTCAGATCGGATGCTGGGTGCAAGTGCTGTGTGGACCAACAAGCACTTCACAAGCATACGATGATGAATCTTCTTTACGTCATGCCAGCTGTCCAAGCACCACCTGAATACTTCCAGGGACAGGGAGCACGCTACTTCTTTTAGCAGCTCATCCTAGTTAGAAAGTTCTTCCCTTTGCAAAGTCCACAGGGACTTACTCTAACTCCATCCCAGTGACCCTGACCAGGTCCCCCAGTGCCCTGCCAGCTGGGAAGAATCCTTACAGTACCCCACACTGGCTGCTACTGCTAAAGACCCCTAAGATTCGTGTTCTTGCTCCTGCCATCCTGCCCTGGGCTCTGACCGCAAAGAAGGCAGATGGAAGCAATAATATTCGTGGTTTGCACTGGCTCCTCTCCCGCTGCTAACTCTGTCCCTGTCCCTACTTGTCAGACTCCCAGCCAGGAGGAGACGATCCAGATTAAGGAAGGATGTGGAGGACGCGGCAGACGCTGTTGGCTGCTCCGACCACTCACATTTCCTGAGGCCCGGCCCCTCTGCAAACTCCTGTGGTGCCCCTGCTGGTCCTGTCACCTGAGGCTGGCACTTGGGCTCTGCGGACCTCAGACCTCTGCCCTTGTCTGTCCCACACCTCCCTGCCACAACAATCCTCAGCCACTCTTTTGCCGTACCTTAAAAGACTCCAGGAATCCCCCGTGGCCCCCATTTTCAAACTTGTCCTCTTCTGGGCCCAGTCCCAGCATGGCCTGTGTGTGGGCATGGAGCTCGTCGTGAAGATTGTCTAGGAGGGCGGCCCTCGTCCGGTCCTGGAAGGGAAGAGGGTGGGGTCTGTGGAGCTGGCACTGAAGGCAGAGATGTGCCCTCTCCCTGGGGGCTCCAGACATCTAGCCTGGGGGCTGTTATTCTAGTCAACTGCATCCGGGTGATGGTGTGACCTAAGGACAGACTGGGCTCCATGCTCACACATGCTGCAATTAACACTACAGCCCCGCGCCCAGCCCTCTGCTCCCTTCCCTCTGCCCCTTCTCCCTGGGCCATCCCACCCTCCCAGCTCCACCCCTGCTGACTCCCAGATCTCTGCCCCAAGCTCCATATCCATATACCCAACTGCCCATTGCTCTGCTCCATCCAGATGTTTGTACAGAGCCATGTGTATGACCTCCAGGGGGCGCCATTCACCGAGACCAGCAACCCAGCCTTTGCAGGCACCCCCATATGAGCAGGTCCTGCCTGAGCTCATCTCCCACCAGTGCCCATGTCAGCAAAGAGCCCAAGCTGAGGCCTAAGAGCCGCCCCACAATTCCAGTTGGCCCCACCATTATATACAGAAATCCATCAAGTCTTCCCGACTGACCCCAAATCATTTCCTTCTATGCCCAGTAGAAGCAAGCTGTCATCACTCTCTTGCCTAAGTACTTTATCAGGGCCCCACCACCTCTTGCTCAAAGCGCTTGCTGATCTGACTGAACCAATGTCTCCAACCAATGTCCCCCCATTCCATCCCCCACATGAGCCCCTCTCTCAGGCCATATCAAACCCTCTGGAGCTCCTTCACAAAGTCATGCTCTGATTCTTTGCTCATTGTTTTTCCATGCCTGGTATAACCCTCCCTACTCTTTCCTCCTGGAAAAAGGCTTAGCAGCTCACAGGCCACCTGCTCCAAGCAGCCTTCCCTGAATACATCCCAGTCCGCCATAGGCAGAGGCAGTCACCATCCTGAGTCACAGCCCCGTGCTGGCCCAGGGCTGGCACTCTGTACCACACCTGTCTCTTTAGTAATGGCCCCTCCCACCTGCCTGTGAGCTCTGTAAGGGCAGAAACAGAATCTCATTTATGCCCATATCCCAGGTAACAGACCAGAGCCTGGTACATAGTAGGTGCTCAATAAATGATTGGTGAATGGTTGACTAGACCTGAAGTTTGGATTTAGCTTCCACAAGAAGACAGAGTTCCAATATCAACACAGGGCTGAAGGCTTACAGAGGCAAAGACAGTGCTCACCACCACCACCCCAACAGCCCCCCAACAGAGGCTGGCTAACAGGTGGCCAGGAGGGCAGGAGGAAGACCGTCAGAAGCCCGCTCTCACCTCTAACTTCGCAAACTTGTCCGACTTGCAGCAAGCATTCTCTGCATTGGTGAGCTTGGTGAGCAGGAATTCCCTGAACTCCGGCCCCTGGAACAGACAAGAAGCCCCGGGACGCTCCCAGCCTCAGTAACGCGTAGGCAGAACAGAAAGTCTGGGAGATCCCCTGAAAGGTCCTTTCTGGCATTTGATCATTTCTAGCCCAGGCCAAGCCCACCTGCTAAGATGCCAGCATGGAAACCAACTTCCCTGTGTCCCAGGAAATCAACCCTCCACATCCACAATTTTTGCCCAAGGCGCCTGGGACTGAAGCATAGTATAAAAATGCTTCTTTTAGCAGAAAGTCAAACACCCTGACAAGTGCCCTGTGGTAGGTCAGGCTGGAGCAGGAGAGGTGGGGAGAGACCCCCAACCCTGCCAATGGTCCTCCTGATATTCCCAGCCCAGATTCAGTCCCACTCCAATTACTGCCACTGAGGTATGGGAACCTGGAGTCTTGGACATGAGAAGAGCAGAAAGAAGAGTTTCTTACCTTCTGGAAAACAGGGGGACTGGGCAGAGGTGGGCCAAAGGTGGGCACATCTTCCCGCGCAGTGACTGAGACCTGAAACAGAGCCTCAGTGTGGGCCGGGAGGGAAGACACCCAAGCTGAGGGTGATGATGACGCACTGCACATGCCATGCTCTGGCCCTGGGGGAGCCCCACTTCCCACAGCAGATCTGCTCCTCTTCTCCCTCCACTCCTTGCCAGAATACAAATAGACTGCCTGTGTGAGCCATCACCAGCAAGGCAGAGCTCCTAGCAGTGGGGCTGGACCCCATGGTGCCATCCACGTGCTCTCTTCTGTGATGCTGGAGGCCAGAAGCAAGTCCAGCAAGATGACTGGACAGGGCTGGGGAGCAGCCTGGGACCCTAATTCTAATGCAGCACAAGCCTCCAAGAGGCCTTATCTCATTACCTCGTTGGATTGGGAGGCTAAGCCTACAGAGAAGGCACAGTGAGAATGATTAGCCCTGTTTCACTGATGAGGAAACAGACGCCCAGAGACAGGAAGTGGTCCCCAAGGCACCCAGGTGATCTACCCACAGAGATGAACAGAGAATCCAGACCCTGCTCTGGGATTCTCTCCACAACACTGACCCGAAACCTGGCCACAGGCGGCCGGGAGGGCAGGAGGAAGACCTTCAGAAACATTAGATCACTGCAAGTGTTTAAACAATAAATACCAGTTGCATGGGCTCCACCCCAGACCTACTGAATCAGCGGCTCTGGGACGGCGCCAAGAACCTGCACCCGTTAAACACTCCCGAGAGCTTCTATATATGGTGGGCAGACTAGTGTTTGGAATCCTGACCCCACATGCAGGGTCAGTCAGGCTGGCTTGAACGAACAGAGCACAGGGCCCAGGCTGGGAACTGGGGGTGGGGGACATCAAAGTATGCTGCAGAGGGGTGTACCAGGCTCTGGGTGGGCGTGTGCCTTGGTCAGCCTGGCAAGGCATGAACTCATGGGGAGCATCCAGGGGCTCTGTGTGGGGTCTCCCAGGATTGGGATGACCCCACACCTCCATCTCCCCTCTGCAGGCAGGTGCCCTGGTTTCACCTGCTCTCAGCCCATGAGGCTGCAGGCCTCTCTGGAGACGCTGCCCTCTCCCTTCCCCAGGCAGGCGGCCGCTGACGTGAGCCTGGCACTGGCACGCCGCCAGCCTCCCTGGCCTGTGAAGTAGGGCAGATGCTGAGAGTCTGCCACAATGGGTGAGCAGGCAGCTTGGAGCCGGGCCAAGGAAAGGCCCTGCCTGGGTCTGGAGGGGAAGGGAGCAGGAGGATGCTGGTCAATACCAAGCTGAAGGTTTTCTCTCCCCAAGCTCAAGGTTGTCTGCATGGCCCAAATGGCAGTGCCAAGAGTCAGGATCCAGGGTATGTTTGGCTGCCATGATTTCTGGCTGGTCCCAACTGCCAAACACAGTTCCCCACCACCACCCACAATGCACCCATGGCACAAGTCAAAAAGTCCACCCTCAGAGCCAGAATGGGGTGGGGGGATAGTGGGGGAGGCTGGCTGGTTGGCCCGAGGCCAGAGGCCAGGCCCAGCTCCCCCTCTTCCCATCTCAATACTCTCTCCTTCTCAGGCTCACATTAGAATGGGCTGTGCGGACTGGGTAAGTAGCTTCATATATGCTTTTCAATCCACCAGGTCTCCCAGCCAGACAAGCCCACTGCAGCAGCCACGTCAGAAAAGCAGAGGACAGGATCCTTCCTTGTGACAGCCATTCATCTCTGTCCCCATTGTGTTCCCTCTCCTGACCCCTTTCCAACAAAGTGCCGGGCCTTTGTTGTTCCCTCCTCTGGGGGACGGTTGGGTTGCTGGGCTGAAAGCAGAAGCTGCCCCCACACAGCCCCACCTTCCTGTTTTCTAAATTCAGAAAGGGCCTCCCAGCAGGGGCTAGGGCAGGGCTTAGGAGAGAGGCAGGAGGTGACTCTGGGGAAGAGATTCTTCGAGGTGGAAAGCGGAAGGAGGCTTGGGGGCGTGTGAGGAATAAGGGTGTGCCAGGAGGTGGGCAACCTCAGAGGGCCCCACACTCAAGATCCCCACCCATGCCCAAGTGTGGCCCAGAAGCCTTCGAGAACCATGGAGTTGCTCAAACAACAGGTCAGCAGTGAGGGGAAGGGCCACACCACCAGGACTCCTCCTCAGTGGTCTGCTGCGCATAAGATTCCTGAGACCTCTGCAGGACTTCAGGGGCAGGGACGGGGCGACCTAGGGCATGGAGAGGAGGGGGTCCCAGTGATGGCTCAGCTGGAATTTCCTTCCAACCTGGCAGGACGGGGACAAAATTTGTGTCTGAACAATAATCTGATGTGACATCTCATGCACACCCGAGCTTTGGAGCCAAGTTCCCACCTGTCCTGACCGCTCAGGGATGATGACCAGAGACCTGGACAGGGAGACTCCAGCGCCAATGCTTCTGTGGCCTCAGGACTTAAGTGACTTAAGCTCTCTGCCCCAATTTCCCTCCTGTAAAACAGGGCTAATGAGAGGCCCTGCCGAGCCAGAGACATGTGAGGGTTCAAGAAGACCGTGTTTTTACTGGCATGGAGCAAGGACCCGGTAAGAGGTAGCCATTGTCACCAGCGCTTTTGTTTTTTTCTTTCTCTACTGATCTGCACCTAATGAAGGATACCTGAAATACTAGCGTTCCCCCAAACCACTTCTTAATCTCTCTCTCTCTCTCTCTCTCTCTCTCTCTCTCTCTCTCTCTCTCTCACACACACACACACACACACACACACACACACACACACCTGTTTCTCAATTCCCCCTCTTTCCTCTCCCGCAGCATGTCAGGGCTGGAAGGAACTCAGAGGTTGTCTAGTCCTACTTCCTCATTTCATACAGAATCAGAGGCCCAGAGAGGGAAGGAACTGGACCAAGGTCACACAGCAGTCAGAGGCAGGCCCAGGACAAGTACCTCAGGCTCCTATCTGGAGCCTCTTAGTCTGGGGCCCCTTTCTGCACATTCCCACCCCATCCTCTCCAGGGGATGCTGCCTGGGACATTGCTCAGCCCCTGGGGAAACCACACCCTCCTTTGCCATAGCCCAGAAGCCTGCAAGGGTCAGCTAAGGTCTCGCTTCACCCAGGACCTCTTGAGGGATCTAACCAGGCCCTCCTCAATCTGCTCATCCCCTGGGGTTTGCTGGGGGTGTGGAGGGACAGAGCTATGGGGAGCACCTTGGAAGTCTGTCTCCCTCCCTGCCCCCAATCATAGGTCTTGCCCGACAACCTCAACGTTTTCCTGGCAGGTAGAACACAAGGTCCCACATCCCAGGGACAGCCTGGCTCTTCCTGTGGGTCCTTACGTCTCTGCTTCTCACCACCTCCCTGAGGACAGTGATTTTTCCTGGACCATAGACTGGCTGGGAAGACTCAGTAAAGGCTTCCAGCATCAAAGCTGGTGCTGGGGTGGTATTTTTTGGACCTCTAATTTTTTTCTATTGTCCCACTCCACTGAGCTCTTGGGAAAGTGGAGAAGTCAGTTAGTTAAGCTCCATTTCCTATCAGAAACTAAGAGCAAATACTAAATGTCCACAAGAGGCCCCATTTTGCCAGCAGAGGCCCAGGAGACAAGCCACACATATGTACATGACTGCCTGGCCGGGTCTGGGAGACCCTCCAATCACACAGCTTTCCTTTGGGGATTCTGATCCGGTAGCTCTCTGCCTAAGGTTTCCAGGCAGGAATTCCCGCCTGGTCTCAGGAATTGTTTTCGCTTTCCCGTTCCCAAATCCCGAGATATATTTTCCACGATGAATCGTTTCCACAAAGTGATGGCCGATACTACCAACCACCTGAGTTCAAGGAGCCGATTTTCCTGATTTCCCAACCAACTTTTCTCGGGATTCGGGAACAGAAAAGCGAAAAAAATTCCTGAGAATGGATGGGAATTCCGGCCTGGAAACCCTATCTAGGCCTCTACTGGCTGTTCAAAAGAACCAGCTGGCTGTTGGAGCGGCCCAGTGGCTGAACTGCACTCACTGGCTCTTCTGTCCCTTCCCTGAGTGCTGGTTCTGTATGTCACTTCCACCCCTGGCACACAATAGGCACTGAATGAATAAAACTTGCCTCCACCCACAAATCCAGCAGCTGTTTGAAGGAAATTCCCTGTCAGTCAAAGCAGCTGATCCTGGAGCCCTCCAGGAAATGACCAAATCATGGCTTCTCCAACTTTTCAGCTAAAACTGCATAATGACAGAGAAGCATGAATATGTATATGGACATGGAAAGGAATCATCTCCTCAACAGGAGAGACGTGTGGGTTTTGTGGGGGGATTTGTTTTGTTTTGTTTGTTTGAAATCTCATATTTGGATTTAAAATTGATATGAATTTTGCAGACATGAATAATATATCTATCCGGCTTTGTACTGATATAACCATTATGTAACATCATTTCCCCAAATCTTCAAGCAAAATTGCTCCTTCATGAAGATGCCCATGAACTACTATGGCTTCGTGAACCCCAGGAAGCAGCACTAACCTAAGTTATTAAATAGGAAACATTTGCAGGCCTCAGGGTTTCCTATTAGCAAGGACAAGCTCTTTTTCCCTCTCCCTGTAACAGAGGTTCTTACCATTTTGGGGAGCAGGCAGCCCTCTGAGAACCTGAGCTATGGCCTTTCTCCCCAGAAAATGCAAAGGAGCACATAAACTCAACATCCTGCGCGTATCTGCAGGGAGTTCAAAGGCTATCTAACGTCCACCTTAAAAACCCTGCCTCGGCCTATCTCCCCTGGGCCCCAGGCCCCCCTCCCCCAGCCCCACTGTAATATAGAGAAGCTGTTGTCCACGAGGTTTCTCATGAAGAGGAGGGGAGAGGGTTAGTGACACAGCCACCAGGAGCGGGCAGGGTAAGGGCGGCTGAGGATGATAGGTTCGTGTGCATGTGTCAGGAGGCTGAGACCCAGGGAGACTCACAACCCCTGAGAGTCTTCAAATGAAGATCAATCATTTATTCTAGAACAGCTAAACCAGAGGGCCTACCCAGTGCCCTGGGTCTACCAGGCCCCCGCTCTCCACCCTTCTCACCATAAACATGTCTCCGTTTTCTTTCTTTCCTTTCTTCCCTTCCTGACAGTCCTCTCTACTTTTTCTTGCTCTCCTCTGGCTCTGCCTTACTCTAGAGCGGGGTGTCCAAACTTTTTTCAACGTTTTTCACCAAGGGCCATATGCGGTAAAATACACAAACAGCCGGGCCACTCACTCGAGGTGAAGTACGTATTGCCTCACCTGGTTTATTTAAGTAAACTAAATATATTTTTGGAATTTGCTGCAGGCCAATTAACAATGGATCGCAGGCCGCAGTTGGCCCGTGGGCCGCAGTTTGGACACCCCTGCTCTAGAGAATGGCATTACAAGATTCCAAATAGGGGCACCGGGGCTTCTCAATCCTGGAGTTAGATGTCATCGAGCCTGGAGGAAGCCAGGTGGATGAGATGACCTCAGACGGTGTTCTCCACCAAGAGTTGAGCTCCCAAATCCCAGAAACCTGAGAACCATGGAAAATTGATCACACCTAAACTAGGAGTGCCATTTTGGAGAACGGCCGGGGAGCCACTGAGAACTGGCGTTCCTTGATATCACTGATTGAATCCATAAAGTGTGGTGAGGTGCCTGGACGTCCTCTGAGACTTTCTCCTTACCTTGTAGGATGTGGTCTCTGTGCCCGGGCTCTCAACCTGCACCACAATGTAGGCATGTAAAAAGTTGGAGGCAATCATATCGGGGACAAATGGTGTGTTTTCTTCTTGGAAGATGATGGCCACGATGTCATTCCCAATGTGTCTCTTTCTCTGGAGCTAAAGAAAAAGTGGTCCATTGTCATAAGCCAGTTAGGAACATCCGGAAAGCAGAATAGATCTATACAGGAAATTCCACATTATTCTATCTTTATATGTAAACCCTGCAACTCGGAGACTTAGCTCTCCAGGGCGCTTTTTCTTTCAATCTTTAGAAGCCATCAAAAAAGAAAAAAAAAGTTAGGAAGATGCCCAAGTTGTTAGGTAGAGGTTAGCAAGCATCTTACTGAGCTCTACAGCATGCAGAGCCCTGACTCGGGACTCGGGGAAAAGAGTTAAAAGATGAGGGCTGGGTTTTGGCCTGGTAGAGTCTGTAATTGATACAGAAGAGACACAAACACAGATGAAGCCACCTGAGAACACAAACAAAGCCACTAGCCAGCAAGTGCTAAATCAGCTCCTGCACACAAATGCCTAACACTACGGGGGCAGAGAAGAGGGCAAAGTTAGAGGTCTGATGGTAATCTGAGAAGGCTTCCTGGAAGAAGAGATGGGGGGGACTTGATGGACATGTGGATGAGCAGGGATGAGGCGCCAGATAATTCTATACCAAAGGGGAGATGAGCCATGCTTAGAGAAACATGGGCAATCTGGCTTGGTGGAGGTCATGGGGGAGAGAGAAATCCAACCCCATTCAGTATCCCAAACTGTGCCCGGTGTTTTCACAGGCGATCTCCATCACCAAGCACCTACTGTGTGTCAGGAACCATGCTGGGCTGTTCACATGCATGATTGCAAACATAAAGCCCTCCTGTGTACCAAGTCCTGTCTAGGTGTTTACACATGCATTTGTTCCTTTATTAAGCACCTACTGCATGCAGGTGCTATATTTCACTTTGAATTTCTCATTTATTGAGGACCTGCTATATACTGAGCCCCATACTGGTCACTTTTACACAAATTTTCTCACTTATTCCACACACATCATCCCATTTCTTGGAAGAGAAAATTAATATTTACTCAGTCCTGCCGAGAGCCAAGCTCTGCGTCCTTCCCACTTAACACAGGTGAGACTAAAAGAGAGCTAGGCACAGAATAGCCCTCAGTCGCCGGCTGGGTAGGGGGTAAGGGGGGCCGTGAGGGAACAGAGACTGAAGGTAAAACACTGAGAGAAAACCTCCTTTGGATACAAAAGGAGTCCTGCTCCCATTTGTTTCTGGAACATTCAGTAGTTATTTTAGAGCCAAATCACAGTCTCATTTGCCAACTTCCTTTTTTCCAAAGACAGGCACTATGTTTACAATATCACATCTGTGCTCCCTCCCAACTCCCTGCTCAGAAATGCATGGGTCAGAGTCTGGTAAAAGGCCTACTTTCATTTATTATTTTCCTAGAGACTGAGAGGGCCATAAAGAGTGGGATGAGGCAAATGATGCAACAGCCAGGAAATCAACTGCTGGCATTAGGGCGCAAAGAGAAAAAATGCCAGGCCATCCCTGGGTACACACAGCTGTCAGAAGCAGCAAATGAGAGGGCGAGCAGGAAAACCCTGGAAGTGGAGGTCTCATCCAGGGTTCCCTGGTTGAGGCAGAGGCTGAATTCCTGCGTGCAGGCAGGTGAGATGAGGATAGGAGACTAAAAAAGCTGGAAGGTGGGGATTGTCTCATGCAATAACCAGCTTTACATCACTGGGGCAGGAGCGAGGGCAAATGCCTAATGGCCTGGACAGTGAACAGCTGTTACATAGGAAGCCTGCCACAAGCCGGGCATCGTACTAAGCCCTACATTCAGAACCATATGAACCACAGTCAGATCCCCACAATAGCCCTCTGACATACAGGGTGTTATGCCCATTTTACAGATGAGAAAAGTGAGGCCACAAGGTTAACCGGCTTGCCCAGGGTCACATACCCCTTCCTAAGTGCAGAACTGGCTTCAAGCTGACATCTGCAGACTCCATCATATACTGCTCTTCACCACCACCCTACATGACCAGGGCACCCGGGCTCTGCTCCCAGCTCTGCCCCTAATCAACTAGTAAACAGTCTTTTAACCACGTTGAGCTGCAGTTTCCCCATCAGTCCACGAGCCCTGTACTGCTTCCTGCACCCGGCTTCTGACGTGTGGCCTTGGCGAGATAACACAATAGAACAGGCTTTGACGAGAAGAACACAGCTGAACAGACTGGCCTCTTGATTATGAAAATGGGGGTGGGGGAGCGCAGTCCCTCAGGTAGATGGACCAGAAGCAGGCTTTCACCTCACACGCCCCGGGGCTCCCACAGCCCTCCTGACCCAGGTTACCTGCTGGGCGTCACCCTCAGTAAACGGCAGCTTTGTGGAGACGTGAAACATGATCTCCCTGTCCCGGAATGCCGTGTACACTGATTCCACTCCCGTCTGTCCGTGGGTCACATCCAGGCCTCCTCGGAAACTGTCAGTAAAACAACAGGGCAAGTGCCAGAGAAAGAAAGTGAGGGTGAGGAGGCAACTGGGTGCAACCTTCCCTAAGGACACGGGGGTAGGAGAACGAATGAGAAGACGCGGAGAATTGAAGGCTGAGAGACTGAGATGCGTGGAAACCGGGTAGATCTCCTCCTCTGAGCAGACGAGCCCTGACGTTCTAACCATAAACCCGTATTTAAAAGACAAAGGCAGAACCTCCATTTCAAGCTGTGGCTGTGTCCCCTCCACACCACAGGGTCATGTGGAAAGGGGGGTCATCCACCCACAATCACAGACAAATGCCACCCCAGGTACCAGGGGCCCCCACGGCTGGGCATGAGCCTTTGCTCTCTGCAAGGTCATGTCTAAGTCCTCAGCCCAGAGCCAGGGCAACTGGCCATCGTGCTGGATGGTGGCGAGCCCCAAGTGGGAATCTGGAGTCGGCCTGAAGAGGTGACAGATGCTTGACTTCTACTCAGCCAGTCCCTGATTAGAGACCCAACCACAGCAGCACCCAGCCTGGAGGTGTCCGACGAGGTCTCTGGCTATCTCCTCACAGACAAGGAAGAACAGTACTAAGGAACCGGGTGGGCTTCTAGGAGCTGCCCCTTCTTCCTTTACGGAAACAGGGCCACTGGCCGTGGAAGGAGGATGCGGGTTCCTTTAAGAAAATGAAATAAAATAGACCCTGGATATCAGTTCCCCCAAGCACTGTAATACGAGCCAGAAAATGTGCTCAGCCTGGCGCAGCAAAAAGCACGAAGGGGCAGGAGTCAGATGCTCCAGGTTCTAGACCTGCTTCTGCCCCTATGTCAGCACATGACCTTGGACACATCACTTAATCTCACTAGGCCTCAGTTTCTTTTCTCTATAAAATAAAGGGATAGGATGACGTGATCTCTGGGGTCCTTCCTGGTTTTAATATACTTTATTTCACTTATCCTAAGACACATTTTTTCACATTTTAATATCTCTGAAATCAGGATGCATCTTATAAAGACGGCATCTGAGAGTCAGTGGAAGGTAATATAATAAGAACAATAACAATAACGACTCCCAGTGTTTCCTCAAAGCACAGCACTAGCTTAAGCACTTCATGTGCATTTTAATCCCCAAACAACCTCTGGGGTTGGTACTGCCTTTATCTCCCTTTTCACAGATAAGGAAACTGAGGCTTGCAGAGGTTAAGTCACTCGTCCAAAGTTATAGAGCTAATAAGGGACGGAGGTGAGATTGTAACCCATCTGTTATTGACTGCAGACAGTAATGATGACCTTGAAGGAGAGAAAGATGGAGGAAGAGGAGGAAAAAGGGAGACGGAAGAAGAGGAGAGAAGGAAGCAGAGGAAGGAAGTAATTACTGAACACCTACCACCGTGTTTCCCCGAAAATAAGACCTAGCCGGACAATCAGCTTTAATGCGTCTTTTGGAGCAAAAATTAATATAAGACCCGGTCTTATAACATAGTAAAAATAAGACTGGGTCTTATATTAATTTTTGCTCCAAAAGACGCATTAGAGCTGACTGTCCGACTAGGTCTTATTTTCGGGGAAACAGGGTACCTGTTAGGCACGGAGCCAGGTGCTTTCATACATTAGGAGAGCCTATTAATTTGAGGGCTCAGCCGTGTGCCAGCCACGAAGCATAGAACAGGCTGGCCCGGTCTGAAGGCCCTTCCCAAATGTTGTCTTTGCCAAGGAAAATCACGGGCCAGAGTGTTCTAAGTAATAGCTGGATATCCTTTCTTAAGGATAATTGAAAGAAACATAGTAGACTATTGCATAGATTCCTGCCAGGCGAATTACTGTATTTCCACCAACTCCTAATTATCCTTTCTTTTTGTGCATGATCTAAAATGGATCGTTTCCCCCCAAAATGCAAAGGGCCCTCTTTCCTGGTTGCCTGGCAGGTGAGTGATAGGGAAGGTGGATTCATGTCACTCTCAGTCTGAGCCAAATGTAATTAGGAAGGCAAATCTGAGGTGCAGCAATTTCATCACGCATCCTAAGGCCAGATGTCAATGCCTTTCAGATAACCTGCCAGAATGGATTATCCCTGGGACCACCGTTTCCTTAGGAATGAGTGTTGCTCATTTGCTGAAAAACAATCCCATGTTTTTCATATGTGTTTAATTCTCACATGCCCTCCCTGAAACTCAGCTGTCACCCCTTGCCCTTCCTCTAGAGCCTCATCGATGGAGCCTTCACTTGGCTAAAACCCACCCTTTGAAGTCCTGCAGTGTGATCGTGTCTCCCAGCTGGTCCAAGAACTCCTTGAAAGCTGGGCTCTCTTCATTGTTCCCAAACAGCTCCTCCTCCTGGGTCTGGAAGTGAAACAGGATCAAGGTAGGAATTAGAAAAGTCTTCCTGGTGCCAGGGGAAGGAATGTGGTGGTCCCAATACCTGGTCCCTTTCTTCCTTTCTCCCTATACCCCACCACAGTCACCATCCAGTGGCTCTGTCCTCAAGAGGAGGAAGGACTGAGGCTCATTCAACAGAGATGGATTTTGGGGGCTAGTTAATGAGGACGTTCTCTTTGAACAAAGGCTGCTGGTTAGTACAAAAAGCAAAGCTGAAGCAAAGAGTTCTTAGACTTGATACCAAAAACACAATCCATGAATGAAAAATTAATAGTTGGACTTCTGACAAAGGACTACATAAAGACTTATCTAGACTACATAAAGAACTCTTAAAATTCAATAGTAATCAAAACCACAATGAGATAGCACTTCACACCCGCTGGATGGCTAGAATCAAAAAGACAACAAGTGTTGATTAGAATGTGGAAAAATCAGAACCCACAAACACTGCTGGTAGGAATATAAAATGGTGCCATCACTTTGGAAAACATTCTAGCAGTTCTTCAAAGGCTAAGCACAGAGTTACCATAGGACCCAGCAATTCTGCTCCTAAGAATATACCCAAGAGTAATAAAAACGTAAGTCTACACAAAAACTTGTGTATGAATGTTAACAGCAACATTCTTTATAATAGCCCCAAAGTGGAAACAACCAAAATGTCCATCAACTGACAAATGGATAAACAAAATGTGGTGTATCCATACAATGGAACATTATTCAGCCATAAAAAGGAATGAAGTGCTGACACATGCTACTATATGGATGAACCTTGAAAACAGTATACTTGGTGAAAGACACTAGACACAAAGGGCCACATATTTACGATTCATTCATGTTAAATGTCCAGAGCAGGCTAATCCAGAGACAGAAGGCAGATCTGTGGTTGACAGGAGCTAGAGAGAGTAGTAATGGAGAGTGACTGCTCATGAGATAGAATTTCTTTTGAGGGTGACGAAAATGTTCTGGACTTAGATAGTGGTGAGAGTTGCACAACTCTGTGAATATACTATAAGCCACTGAATTGTACACTTTATTGAGACATAATTCACATACCATTGTAAATTCTACGGTATGTGTGTTATACCTCAATAAAGTTATTATTTAAAAAAATTTAACTTAACAGTAAAAAATACTCCAATTAGAAAATAGTCAACAGTCTGCTATCTTAACAGGAGAGTTAGATGGGGTTTATTTATGTCCTGAAACCAGCATAGGGATTTCATGCAACAAATGTTCATATTAAATGTTCCCCAGCTATAGGTTTGCAAAACAACAATCTGCCTAGTTGGTTTTTTCAAAAAAAGACTTTTATCTCCCTGCACGCCCCCATCTTGCCTCAGCAGCATCAGGTACATCAACAACAGAGAGACTCCTTCTCAGAGGTGGATGGTTAATGGTCGGTAATTATAACTTTGCTGGAACATTGGATTGTAATCGCCTTATGAAATCTGCTTTGGTAAATTTCACAAGCAAAGAACTTTAATTAGGTGGGTTATGTTAGTAGAGTTGTACAAAATAAAAATACAATTATGTGAAAATCATCAGAGCAGCTACCTGAATAATCTCCCTTAAATTATAAGATTTATCTGGGTTGATCTTTCAGCTCCTCAACTCTTCACTTAATTAGAGTGTTTGTCAGTGATCACATGTGTCTTGTGGTCTAATATCTTCAGACGAGGAAGTTAGCTATCATCTAGCCAAGAGAGACAACATCATGCGCCAGAAAAGAAAAAAAAAAGCACAGATAATACTGAAAGCTATCGACAGACCTTCCATTAACAGGGCCCAACTTTTTATTCATTCATTAATTCACATAACAAAAAATTATGAGTGTGATTATATAAAGTCACCATGCTAGGATCTTAAATGATACAAAGATGAAATGGGTGTGGAACCTTTTTTCATAAAACCTAGGAAACATTAACCTGTTCATCAGGCCACGTCTCAGGATAGCAGTGAACATTCATGGTAGGAAAAATGGGAAGTTTGTGGTCAAATAAGTATGGGAAATACTAAGTTCAACAAAGTGACAGAGTTCTTTACTTGGGGGGGGGGGTTCTTTACTTGGGTAACAGCCTTTAAAATATTCCTATATAACGGAAGACCCTCCAAGTCATTTTTCACAGAGGACCTCACCAGACTGGTGTCTCATGGAACACACGTTGAGAAACATGATTTGGCCAACTAGCTCCAAAGCAGCGTGTAAGTGCTATAAGAGACCGAGGAGGGTGAGACGGGTACATTGTTTAACAACCAATCCTGGTGATGCCTGATTTCCATGGTGTAAATACTTCTCCCTTGGCTGGTTGATTTCAAGCTACAAACATGAAGTTGCTGAACACAGATTTGGGAAGAGATGCACACAATTGGCTCGAGCACACTAGTGAAATCTAGGTCAAGAAAGCTATTCCCAGCTGGGAGGAGGGTGGGCAAGGAGAGAGCAGCTTGCGCTAATCCATTCCCTCTACCTGGTCTGATAGTCTGATTTGTCTTGTGCAGACAGCCCATAGATAAACATAAGCTGAGGCAGTCAGCAAGAATTAGAAGTTACTGTATGGAAAACTGCATTACCATTCAAAGGCTTTGTAGGCCTCTCTTCATAGCCTACCTTAAAGATTCTGCTACCTCCAGTCTAATGCATATTCGAAATGTGGTCATGGCATTCCGAATACAGAAGAACCTAGTGCAGGGTTCCTATGCTTGAGGGAGGGGGAAAAAAGAGTCCCTGGTGATAAACCACAAGATACAGTGACCAGTATGAATTCGTGGTGCTTACCTGCCTGGCTTTCTGATAAATGACCCCAAATTTGAAGGTATTCTTGACATCGTGCTCGTCATACGACACAATCATTTGGGAGGCCTGGAGAATGTAGGAACAAAAAGTCAGATTGTTTATTAACATGGAGGCAAGTGAGGGAGCAAATGGAAGGAGAAGCACCCATTTTGGTGAAGAATGTGCCCCCCTGACACAAGACATCCACACGTATGGAAAAGGAGAAAGGGTAAAGTCGGAAGTAGACGCTCAGGATGCAACTCTAAAGGTTTTTGCTAGTTCTCAACACCTGGGTGTCCCCCGCCAGTAACCACACCTCTGGCTCACCCCTTCCATTCCCATCCAGACGGGCCAGCCAGGGCTTGGACACACAAGGAGTCCAGCAGGACCCAGGGAGCTGACTTCACCCCCACTGTTTTATCTGTGGTGTAAAAAGTGAAGCCAGGACCCCAAAATGGACAAGTGACAATGACACTAGCTCTAATTCCACCTGTCATCAGCAATGTCACTTGCACAAGGCACTGCTCCTGCCCAGACTTTAATCCCCCTTATCCATACATGAGAGGTCTACAAGGAGACCACGGTAAGAAGGGACGCACCCTAAGACAACATGCAAAGAAAAAGAACAACACCCAACCCCTGGTTCTATCTAATTTTCTATTGCACTTCAGAGAGTTGGTGTCCGGGGGTCAGAAACACTAAACTCTAATTTTGAGTCGGCTGCTTTTACCTGTGTAGTTTCAAGTGAACCATTGAACTTCTCTGGGCCTCAGTTTCCTCATTCATTAAGTGGAAATGTGTGGTTGACCCCCAGAGCAGCTATTCTCATCATCATCGTCATCATCTATGTAACCCCCCAAAAGTTCATAGAGGAACAAGGTCATTGGGAAAGAGAAGATGTGGGTACTATGGGAGTATCCTCTGCAATAAAAAGGAATGATCTGACCTCGTGTTATCCTACCAAAAGAACAACCCAGGCACGACTTGTGGGCCGGAATACGCGGCCCGTGTCAGGTAGCCACCCATGACATCTCTCAGCTGCCTGAGGAAATGGACCCTTTCCCAGCTCCCGCTGGAACAGCACTGCTGGCTGACCCGGAGGGAGCCTCCCACTCCTGCCTGGGTGAGTCAAAGGAGCAGAGCAGCTGCCCCACCAGAGAAGAGGCGCCCAGCCGTGGAGACCTTCCAAGGAACGTTCTAAACTCTGTGAATTTTAAAAACACACACACGTCTCAGCCCGATTAACATCCCAGCTGGACTAGGCTGTCCTTCAAATATAGAAAACATGAAAATACAGCTGTGCCTTCATTATTCCCAGCGCAGGAGGCTTTCCAAGTTATAGAGAGAACTATGCAAATGAGCATCGTTCGGTTCTCTCAGTGGATATGATTTGACAACAAAAATTGCCAAACTTGTAGTTAAGTTAGGCCTTTATGATGGGGTTTTAATGTTTGGTTAAACCTCACTAATTCAGCTTTAATTATAAAGAGGAGGGCAGTCTGAATGATAGAAAATGTTCAGTGGAGTGCAGCATATTACTGGTAAGTGCCTACAGATGCTCAGAGAGCTAAGAAGAGGTGCATGAGAGAAGAAGGGCTCTGGCACATTCTCTGTGCAGGAGAGGACCCTGCCATTAGCTCAGCCACTGCGTAGGGATAGAGTGTCCTGCCCAATCATGAATTGAAGGCATTTGTTCCAGGGGGTGCTGGATGGCCCAGCCAGGACAGGGCCTCTCCTCCCCGCCAAACAGTGTACCTCGTGGTTCCTGGTTGTCTGAGCTGGGACTCAGGGAACGGACTGAACCAGCCCCAGCAAGCCTCAGCTGCCACAGGGTTGGCCCAAGTACAAGCTCAGAAACACAGCCCTGCTTCCATGTTCTCCCTCTAGACCCTGCTGGCTCGTGCACAGGGTCTCTTCCTGTGGCCAATCTGAAGCAATTCACTGTCCGTGGGTGATTTAAGTCCTGTCATGCCGTAATTGTTCCTGAGTGGGTTTGTTAGTTTGTTTGGTTATTATTGCTCCTCTCCACACCCCACCGCCATGCCCACATCAGAACTGGGGTCAAGATCAGGCCAAGCCTAACGAAACTAATAACAGACAACCAGGGCCAGGCAGGGGCTTGTAAGGCCTCAGGGCTGAGGTAACCCTGATAATGAGGAGTTGCAGTTTGGCCTTTTATATTTTAGTGGAGTTCTCTGCCTTCTGCCCACCCCCCAACCCTCCACGAGGGCTGACCATATCTCCACCAGCTCCACAGCTAGAAATAAAATCATGGAGGTTTATCATGGAGACCCCACAAAACCCCACCAAGATGCAGAGAACTTCCCTCAGAGTCACAGGGGTGCAAATCCATGCTAAACAAGCCACAGAGCCCCAGGTAAGGGAAGAGGGAAAGGTCCTCACCTTGGGGTACAGGACAGGGCTGAATTTCAGCCCCACTGCGTCATCACAGAAAGCCTAAGAGGGAGAGAGAAACACACAGTTCAGGGGCGATGTCCTGGAGAGCTTCTGGGCTCCTCTGCCCACGACAGAAACAGTATGGGAGGTCTTGACCTGCAGGGTCAGGAGGCCTCGGGCCGAATCCTGGCTCTGCTGCTCACTTACGTGTGGCCAGGAAAGTCAACGAAACTTCCTGGGGTTTCCTAATGAAGTGAGGCCACAGCAGGTATTGGGCACAGTTCTGCCCAGCACTGCCACTCCTAAAGTGTGGGTCCAACCCAGCCCAGCTGACCATCCTTCTCACCCCACTTTGCTCAGTTCCCAAGTCCCCGGTATCCCACAGCAGTGACACAGGCCCGTCCACCATCTGATGGCTCCTTACCTGAAGGGGTCCTCCATCTGGACCAACAGCCTGACTGTCCTGCCCAACTCTCCTCTGCCATGAAGGCTGCCTGGCCACCTCCTCCCCTTCCTCCTCTGAAGTCCTACTTTCCATATCCAGCCCTGTCTTTCCATGTCTCTTGTCTCCTAAACTCGCTGTGAACTTGGGGGCAGAGACCATGGGTTACATCAAGTAGCCTCAGCAGCAAGGATGAGCTGGGAAGGTGTCGGGAAGATAGAGGATCCTCCATGCAGTCAAGAGACAAAAGGTCAAGTGGCCTTCCTCTACACAAGGGTAAAGCCCACCCCAGTCAAGCCTGCACCCCTACCCCAGAGGCCAGCCCTGGGCTAAAAGAGAAAGTCAGCTTCTCTCAGGGGTTGGTTTTTACCTTTGCAATCTGAGGGATGCTGGGTAACTTGCTCAGTCCAGCCAAGGGAATCCGCTCATGCACTGTCTTCACCTTGGACCTGCAAAAAGAGAAAAGAGTGACAAGAAATGGAGTCAGTGAGGAAGGTAGCTGAGATCATGCCAGGCCGCAAAGCAGGGACATTTGCTTCATGTCTCCCCAGGGCAGACCTGTCTCGTTTCACCAACCCAGGCTTTGGGCATCACTCAAACAGTGGGAAAATGAAATCCTACACAGGTACCTCATGGGAGGTCTATACTTAAATAACCTGCCTGGTCAAGCTGACTAAAACCAGGATATGGGAAAAGCAAATAGTCACTTTCAAGTTCACCAGTATTTTTTGGTTTGTTTGTGGGGGTTTTTGTGTTCTCCCAAAGAATTGGGCACAGCTTCTGAATATATTTGGGTTCTCACAACGAAATTTTTATGAAAAGAAAATCTAGTATTTGAAAACCTGGATTTACTCAAAATATAAATGGGGTGAAAGTTGCTTCATAAAAGGGATTCACCATAAGACTCTAAATTTAGCCTGTTCCCGATTCATTTAGCACATCATGAAAGTGTTGAATTTTACTGAATGCTTTTCTGCATCTGCTGAGATCATCATGGTTTTTAATCTGTTAACCTGGTGGATTACATTTCTGTTGAGCCATCTTTTCATTCCATGGGTAAAACTCCACTTGCTTATGTATTATTTTTTCATATCCTGCTGAATGTAATTTGTTAATATTTAGAGTTACACATGTGTGTTCAATAGCAACACTGGCCTTTTTTTTTTTTTTTTTTTTTTTTTTTTTAATACTTTCCTTGTCAGGTTTGGATATTCAGGGTATTAGTCCAGCCTCATAAAATTGCTGGGGCGCTTCTCATCCTTTGAACTAGTTTGGGATACCATAGGGATTTTCTGTTCCTTAAAGGTTTGCTAAAACTCATCTGTAAAACGTCTGGGCCTGCTGTGTTTTGTGGGAGGTTACCTTTGGCTACCAATTCAGTTCTTTAATGGTGAATGTTTAGGTTTTTCTACCCCTTATTGAGTCAATTTTGGTATCTTATATTTTTCTACAAAATTATCCATCAAATGCATTGACATAAGTTGTTTTGGGCCTTGTCTTAGGGCTTCATCTCTATCTGTAGTTGTGTTTCCCTCCTTCATCGCTGTAATACTGTCTTTTCTGTTTTCCTTAATCAGCCCTTGCTGCGGGTTTATCTGTGAATCTTTTCAGAGAGATAGCTTTCGGTTTTGTTGATTGTCTCTCTTCTTTCTTCTTAATATTTTTGCTTTCTACTTCACTAGCTTGTTCTTGTCTTTTTCATTTCCTTCCTTCTATTTTCTTTGAGTTTTTCTACTATTCTTTTTCTAACTTCCTGACCCACATGCCTACACAATTAATCTTTCTTCTTTCTCACTACGGCATTTAAAACTATACATCTTTCTCTAAGTACCACTTTACTGCATCCCACACATTGCTAGGTAGTATTTTCATTGTCATTTAGTTCTAAATATTTTGTCAGTTCTTTTGTGAGTTCCCCCTTTCGCCCAGGAGTTATTTAAAAGGATTTCTTTTAACTTTCCCAATGTATGAGTTTTTTCCTTCAGTATTTTAATTGTTGAGTTCTAATTTAATTTCCTTATATTCAAGGAACATAGTCTGTATGATATTAATTATTTGAAATTTATTGACTTAATATACACACTTTGGTTTTCATGTTCAGTGTGGGTTTGAAAAGAATATATTTTTTCTTTTGTTGAGTTCAGGCAAGTATAGTAGGAAATCAAATGTGTTAACTGAATTGGTCAAATCTTCTATATTTTCACAATTTTTTGTCTGCTTGGTCCATCAGTATAGGAGAGATGTTATTGAAATCTCCCATTATAACAAAAGGTTTGTCTATTGCTTATGTCCTATCAGTTTTTGCCTTTTCTAAATTCAAGGCTATGTTACTAAGTACAAGTTCACAAGTTCGTGACTACTCAATCTTCTGGCAGTCACGACTGTTCTCTTTATCATCATGTAGGCTGACGCCTCTGAGGGGGTCCAGTAGAGGTCATCTTTCCCTGCCCAGGTTATGAACAAATTCAGCAACAAACGAAAAATTAAGAGTGGGAAGTCAAAATAACTCCTGTGTTACTGATGAAGGCCAAGAGGAAGCACATAGCTTAGCCTGAAGATGAACTAAATCTCTTCACTAAACCCCAGAATTCCCCACCCAGTCACAGGCCCTGCTACATGGAGGCAAGCCTCCTCTCGTGGGGTCTGCTCAGGTGGCACTTTTAGTACAGGAGAGCAGAGGGAAGCCCTCGTGGCAGCTAGCTCCAAGAGGGTAAAGGGAAGGAACACAGATACACATGTCAAGTTCTTGCTCCCAGATTCACCTATGAGAGAAGGTGGAGAGAGCCAGGGCTGTTACTCAGACGTGTTCCCGCCCATCCAGCAGGAAACATTGGGAATGGGAAGAAGTGTTGCCAAGTTACAAAGGAGTGTTCCCTTTATCCCTTTTAATGCTTTTTTCCCTGAAATTCTATTCTGTGTGGTATTAATAGTTCAACATCCACTTTCTTGATTAATATTTTCCTAGCATCCCTTTTTTCATTTCTTAATTTTAAATCTTTCCACATAGTTTTTCTTTAGGTCTTTCTTTTATAAACAGAATACAGCTGTATTTTAGTCCAATCTGATGATCTGATATATTCATAGGGTACTTTAATCTATTTATACTTATTGTGGTTATAATGTATTTGGAATTATTTCTATCATTTGGTGTTTTCTATTACCCTGTGTTTTCTTTCCTTTTTTTTTCCTCCTTTCCAACCTCCAGTTTAATTAAGTTTTTTAAAATACTCTTTTTATCCCTCTGCTAGTTTAAGAGCTACAGAGTGTACTTCTATAACTCCCAATACAAATATTTATATACCGTGTTTCCCCAAAAATAAGACCTAACCAATCAGCTCTAATGCATCTTTTGGAGCAAAAATTAATACAAGACCCAGTCTTATTTTACTATAATAGAAGACCAGGTCTTATATAATATGTTATTATATAAGACCAGGTATAACATAATATAATATAATACTGCATCTTATCTAATATCACATAAGACCGGGTCTTATATTAATTTTTGCTACAAAAGATGCATTAGAGCTGATTGTCTAGCTAGGTCTTATTTTCAGGGAAACACGATATTTTTCCAACAAATTCTAAACTACTTAATATCTCTCTCCTGAGGAGGGAAGGGTAAACAATAACTACTCTTCCCTTCCCAGCGTCCTTCTTACTTTGTTTGTAAATTTAGTTCACAAGCCTCCTTTAATTACTTATTTTTTTCCAGTCAATAATTAAATTTATCAACAGATTTTACCTATTTCTTGTCACTTTTAATTGCATCTTTTCTTTTGATTTCTCTTTTCTTCTGGCTTAAGTACATCCTTTAGTAATTCTTTCAGAGAGAGTCTGTGAGTGGTACAATCCCTTCTTTTTTTTTTTTTTTTTAATGTCTGAAAACAGTTTTATTTTGTCTTTGTGAATAGTTTTTCTGGGTATAGAATTTTAGGTTAAAATAGTTCATTCGTCCTTCCTTCCTTCCTTCTTTCCTACCTTCCTTCTTCCTTCCTTCCAACACTTTAAAGCTATTGTTCCATCCCATGGCTGATAAGAAGTTTGCTCTCAGCCCAGTTGGTGTTACTTCACAGATAATGTCTTTATCCTTACGTAGCTTTAAATTTTTCTCTTTGTCTTTGATGTTTTACTTCCATGTGTCTAGAAGTATTGTTTTGTTTTAAAATCTTGCTCAGCACCATAGTGGGTGCTTTCTTTCTTCAATTCTGAAATATTCTCAGCCATTCTCTCTTTGGATATTTCTTCTCCACTGGCTTCTCTATTCTCTCCTTCCGGAACTCCTTTATGACAAATGCTTGGGCCTCTCTTTCATATGCTTATCTTCTTTTTCATGTAATTCATCACTATATCTATGCTGTGTTCTGGATGAATTCCTGGAGACTATTTTCCAATTCACAGATTCACTCTTTGACTGTGAACAGATTATATTAGATTTTATTCCATGTATCGAGTTTTTTATCTCAACAACTATTTTTTATTTCCAATAATTCCAATTGTTTTCTTTTTACACCCATGTGTATCCATTCTTGATTCATTTTTATTCATTCATTGTATCAAAATTCATTATCCCTTTTATAGATGTTACTCATTCTTTATCTTTTGAGGACATTAAATATATTTAAGTCATAATGAAAGTGTGTCATTATTTGTATTTCATCAGCAGTAAATGCATTTCTCATTTGTTGATGTTGTTGGCTGTCTTTCTTAATGTCAGTTTTCCCTGGGTATTTAAAATTTTCCCACCCATTTTTCTCTATCCTCAGTACAAGACATCCTGACTCCAGTTCCCATCAAGGCTGTCAGTTAACACAGCTCTGGGGGCACCACTCACATTATACAACCTGATGGCCTAGATAATCATCAGTCTCATCAGAACAGTCTCTCGACTCATCTCCCTGCTCCTGGTTTTACCTTCCCTCCAAGCCAATCTCCTTACTCTCGCCATGACATCTACAGTGCAAATCTGATCATGACACTCTCCTTTCAGGAGCTCTCCTATTGCTCATAGGATAAAATCTACGTTCCTAGACACAGCCCATACATGATTTAGCCTTTTCTTACCTTTCCAGCATGACTGACCTCTCAACCTTACACACACTCACACATATACACATTCAGACACACACTCCACATTCAAGCTCTTCTGAACTTCTTTCAGTTCTCCCACACCATCTATCTTTGGATCCCCTCACTAGCCTATAATAATCCATATCCACAGAAGAAGGTGAGTAGGAATAAGACTATCTAACATGTATGGAATGCTTTCTATAGCCAGGTAACAAGAGTTTATTCCTCACATTATCCCTACTCCTAGAGAAAGTCTGGCATTTATTAAGCCTTGGTTTAAAAACAGTGAATGAATAAATTCCTAATGTTAACCATTTTTGCATTCCTAAAGTAACTCTTTCTTGGCTATAGTGAATTATTCTATTAATAGACTGCTTAGATTTGAGTTGGCAGAACTGGTATTTTGTATAGAATCTTTACTTCTATTTTCATAAGGAATACTGGCTCCTATTTTTCTTTCTTTCTTTTTCCATTTCATTGGTCTGATATTTTTCATGAGACTCTTCTAAGCATTGTTAAATTAATTGGGAAGCTTTCCATACTTTTTTTTTTTTCTTGAACAGTTTAAATAGCATGAAATCTGTTCCTTGTGAGTTTAAAATAACAACCTGCAAACCATCTAAATCTAGAAACTTTTGGAGAGATAATTCTTTGAAAAATTTTTAAATTTATTCCATAGTGATTGAGCTGGTCAGGTTTTTGTCTTGTGTTAAATGTAGTAATGTATGCTTTCCTAGGAAGGTATTTGTTTCAAATAAAATTTCCAATAGCATGGATTGAATATAACATCTATTAGTAATTGTTTAATTTTCTTCACCTCTGTGGTTACATGCCTTTTCTAATGCCTAATTTTGGGTATTTTCATTTTCTCAGTTCATCTACATTTGACTGGCTAGTTACCTACTTGGTTATTGTGTTGTTCTCCCAAAAGAAGTATATCTTTTTCTATGCTATAAATAAATCTATAGCCTAGATTTATTTATCAAGACTCGTGTTCTTATTATTTCTCATTTATTTATTTTGGCCTTAATCTTTGTCAATTCCTTCCTCTTATTTTCTTTAGATAATAATATTGATAATAACAGAAGCTACCCGTGCTGAGTAGCTATAGTGTATCAGGCTCTAGCACATAATAAGCATTCAATAGTTTTAAGGTGGATACTACCATCGCAGTTCACAGATAAAGAAACTGAAGCACAGAGAAGTTGCTAACAACCACCACCTTAACAACTTGCAAACATCATTCTTTCACATTTAATAAGAAATTATTTAAGAAAATTAATTTTCCTCTAAGTACAGCTTTGGACACAACCCATAAGTTTTTATATGTAATATTATAAATGCCATTATTTTGTAAATATTCTATAAATATGTTTATAAAACTCTTCAGGTTTGAGTTTCTCTTTGGCCCAGTAGTTATTTAGGAAAGTGTTGAGACTGTTTATTTCTAAGTGGGTAAGAAGGTTTTTTTAAACATGATTTTGTTATTAATTTCCGGTTTTAGTGTCACACTGTAAGCAAATATATTGGGCAAAATGTCTGCTTTTTGAAACTTATTTAGATTTACTTTGTGCCTTATAAGACTGGTTCCTAAATCTACCTGCTATCAAGAATTATCTGCAAGATTTTTAAAAATAGAAATTTGGACTAATAGAAAAGGAGCCAAGTTTACGAACAGAAAGTGCACAGAAAATAAACACGTGAGGCCCTTAAAAGTATGAAGACATGCTCAACGTAATTCAGTAAAATTATTGTAAATTTAAACGATACTTAAACTCCATTTTCACCTATCAGATCGGCAAAAATCCAAGTGTTTGACCAAATACTCTGTTGAAGAGGCTTTGGAAAAATGGGCACTCTGATACATTACTGGTAAAAGTTCAAATTTACAGACTTCCTATCGAAGGCCATTGGGCAAATCTATTAAAATACAACTGTTTATATTTTGACCCAGCTGTGTCACTTCTGAGAATTATTTTAATCCATACAAATTGACATTTGTACAAGGTTATTCATTGCAGCATTATGTGTGATACCAAAATACTGAGCGTTGCCATTAATAGGAGATCCATTAAATATATTATTTCACATCCATGTAACGAAATACTATGCCACAGTAAAAGGAATTAAGATGCTCTTTATGTACATATGGAAGGGGTTTTAGATATATTGCTAAGAGATGCAAGTTACAGAACAATATGTTCTATACAATGCTAGAAATAAGGAGGAAATAGGAATATATATTATTATTTATGTCTTTGTATACCTTACACATTTATATTCAAATATATACATATGTTTAAATTTTTATTGCTTTTTATTTTTTATTAATTTTTATTAAATTTATTGGGGTGACATTGGTTAGTAAAATTATAAAGGTTTCAAGTGTACAATTCTATAATACATCATCTATATATTGCATAGCTTTTTAAATGATTGGCGCCTAGAAGTCTGGGTCTTGTTTCTGGTGTTTTGCTTTGTTTTGCCTTAAAGCTCCAAGATGACACACTTGTAGCAGATTCACAGAAAACCACTAATATACCTTACAATCAATTTGTAAAAATATTCCATAAGCAGTTGAAAAGAAGCAGAAATCTCAGAGGATCAAAGCTTGATAGCTAAATATAGATACACACAAAAATAAATATGTATAATTGACATAAATATTAAAATTATTCACATCTTCTCATTTCCTATCCTAGTTAATCTATGATAAGAAGATACCACTACAATTGTATTCTGTGAATTTCTCCATATTTTAATTATATATGTATATATACACACTATATATACATATACACTGTATATATGTATATATACAATGATATATATGTATCATTGTATATATACATTATGTTATAATATATACTATAACAAAAAGGCTCATCAGATATCTTTGTGGATTTCATCTCATGAATAACCCTCTTTATCACACTGAAAACTTTTTTGCCTTGAATTCTAGTTTTCCATATTAATATTGCCAACTCTGCTTTCTTTTCGTATTTGATTGTTATAACTTTTTCTCAATACTTTTCATTTTAAATATACTGAGCTACTTTCTTTAATAAAATATGGATTGATTGGGGTTTTTTTTTGTTGTTTGTTGTTGTTTTTGTTGCTATTGTTGTTGTTGTTTTTGAGGGATGACCCAAACTGAGAATCTTTCTGTTCAATAGTGGAATTTAACTCACTATTTATTATACGTCAGCTCTGTACTCAGACAGACTTACTTCTACTATCATATTTATTTATTTATGATTCCTTTATTTTTCATCTTTTTCTATATGTGTATGTTTTCTTTGTTTTTATTATTTGGGATGTTTTCATTCAGTGATTTTATACCCATGGAATATTAAATTTTCATCAAAATATGTCCAGCTACTGGTTTTCTTTCACTGATTTTCTCTGATATTGGATGAGTCATTTTGATCTGCAGATTTAAGTCTTCAATCAGCTTAAAAACGTCAATTATCCACATTTAATTCCTGCTCTCTGTTCTCCATATTCATTATAATTTTGCTCATCATTTTAAAGTTATGTTTTCTTTTAAATTATGTGAGAGCTTCTGAAGCATGTTCTCAATATTACTGTGTTTTCCACAAAGTAGATTCTGTTCTTTACTACTTCTACTGCCATTTAAAATTCTTTTTCACCATTTTCAGTTTTCTTATTTCCTTAATTTAACCAGCAATGAGATTTTTCATCTCATTCTGTTGCCTCATTTTATCTATTGTCTTTTCTTTCATCTTACTCAGATATCCTACCCCATCTGGGTCTAATTTTTATTAAGAAAGGAAGTAATTTCTTTACAGAGGTTCACCTAGCTCAAAATCTTACTAGAAATGGAGATCCAGCTTTACTCCCTCATAGATAGGCTGTAGTGGTTTACTTGACTCTTCCGTGCCTTGCAAATATGATTTCTAGCCAGGTGAACCTCAGTAAAGAAAATTGCTCCCTTTCTGATTAAAAAAGCAAGCCAAGATTGGATGGGCACTGACAACTTCCTGGTACCACTCCATCTCTCTCATAGCTGGGCTATGTGTCCCTGTCCCTTCCCATATTTACCTCAATATTAGGGCAGGAAAAAAAATGTTATTGTTCTTTTCCAAATACCTTCAAGGACTTCTACTTAGATTCCACAAATAGGGACTGGGAGCTTCACAGTTTCACAGCTAAGTACCAGCCCTCGGCCTTCACACTTGCCCTCTTGGCTCCTCCAGCCCACCAGGGACACAGAGAAATAAGACACAGGCTCTCTGTGCTCTCACAGTATCCTGTGCATGTTGCTTAAATAATACCAGTGACACATATTACAATCCTCTGCTTTTCTCTCCCACTAGACCATAAACCTTTAGAAGGCAGTGACCACAGCTCGGTCATCCCTTCATCCCCAGTGCTTATAAAGGAGGTTCCACACAGCATGTTAGTCGAACCAAATAGAAAGCAGTTCCAGTTCCTGCCCTTGAGAGAAGTCCCTGGCTTAGCTATAAATCACTGCTCCTGTCGTGACCATCAATCCATCTTGGGGAACAGATGCTTTGGGATCTATTTCTCCCGTTGACAGTGTTCTGGCAAACCCTCTCCCAGGACGCTCTGGAGCTGTGTCTCAGCAGGATGAGCCACACTGACTTTTTCTTCCCATCCTCCCCAGAGCCATGGTCCCCGGCAAGAGAGGCCGGTCTAGGTGATCGTGAGACCAGGATAGCACTCTGACTCCCGCAACCAGCCAGCTGGTATAAACACCTGTCTCCCTGCCTGGCACCTTGCACACAGCCGCAGGATTCCAGCTGGTCTATCCCCCACTCACCCCCCGCCACACCCACATCCCACTGGCCAGACTGGTATTTCTGGGTCCCCACCACCAGGGGTGTGGCCTCCAGCAGTGCAGCCGC
Source organism: Rhinolophus sinicus (assembly GCF_057876585.1). NCBI lineage: Eukaryota > Metazoa > Chordata > Mammalia > Chiroptera > Rhinolophidae > Rhinolophus > Rhinolophus sinicus. The sequence goes on from NC_142512.1 coordinate 17,845,583, forward strand.
CCTACCTGAGAATGATCCGAAGGTACTCAATGCTCTCGGCCTCCTCGCACTTGATGGACAGAAGCAAGTTTCCCAAACTGCTGCCGGTACAGTAAAAGTTCAGATGATCCTAGAAACAGAAATCAGGTGTCAGCGAGGAAGAGGGGGACCTTCCAGGCATGGCCCCCAAAATCACCTCCTGGCTGAGAAGCCCCACAGGAAGGAGGAAGCGAAGGATGCTGCTGCTGAAGGCCGCTACTGATGACGATGAGGAGGAGGGAGGAAGAGAAGGATCAGAGTCATGGGTTCCAACTGCCAAGTGCGCAGGATGTGGCAGGAGCGGGGCTAAGGGATTACCACCTATTATCTCCTTTAACCAGACCACGACTTTATGGGGGAGAGACTATCATCATCCCCATTTCACAGATGGGGAGACCATGTTCGGGGAGGTTAAGTAACTGTTCAGGGTCACACAACTAGCAGGTGACAGATCCAGGGTTCAAACCCACATCTGACACCAGGTCTACTTCCTTGCTCCCAGGGCGCAGCCCCCACCAATTCAGACTATTTGTGAGAAGAAAGCTAGGAGGGAACCCTGGCACATCCACCCAAGTGAAGCAGGGCGGTCTCTGGACAGTGGGCCTCACCCTGGCTCAGGGAGCCCACCTCAGACCTGCCATATGAGGTGGGGCCCTGGAATCTGCATTTTAACGAGCTCGGGGAGGAGAGACTTATCTGTCTCCTCCCTGTGAGACTCAGAAAAGCTGCCTCAGGCTGGAGACTTCCAGACTCTGCCCTTGGGACTTCTGAAACCTGGTAAGTCTGAAGGGCAGGATATATTTAAAGAAATGTAACTGTCACTGTTAAGCAACCAGAGGCTCACAACACATCACCCGGGACAAGCACCTGACCTGCTTGAGTGAGGGCATGAGAGATTTGTACGATTTAGATGGAAATAGAGACTTCCAAGGTGTGAGAACACATTTTTCCTTCCACCCAAATACTACCCATTCCGTCACCTCCTAGAACGTTTTCTCGGGGTGAACCCCACAAGGACCCACCACGCTGAGCGTTCCAGACTTCTGCGCACCCTCTATCCCCCTGCCCAAGAGCAGAACCAGTCAGTCCTCTCCAAGGAGGACAGAGGTAGGCAGCAAGGAGGGGGACAGGACGAGAAAGGAACGGAAACAGAGAGAGAGGCACCGGAGAGGATCGCTGGGTTCCCCGTGCAGAGTCCCACACTGGCAGCTCTTTTCACCCAGGGCCCCTCAGCCTCACCTTCCCTAGGAAGTGCCTGCGATAGGCCCTGGCCTCGCTCTTGCATTCGAGCTTGTAGCCAAAGGTGTTGGGGCTGAGGCTGTCCTCTTCCTCCTCCTCACAGATGCTGCTGCCCAGGGAGGTCGGTGTGCCCACGTTCTCCGGGTCCTCAATCCAATAGCCCCCAAACTGGGGCAGGACGATCAGGGGGTACGGGCCTCCTTTCTCCACAACCTGGAAGCAGAGGGAGGATCACACACTGAAGTCTGCCCTGGGCCTTCAGGGGGAGGGGAGCGACCCCATAATTGGTGTCCCACCACCTCTGAGCTGCCCCAATAAGGGGGCCCCAGTATCCGAAGCCAAAGGCAAAAACAGGAACCCCCTCCTCTCAGTGTCACAACATTTCCAGCTTTACCGGCCCTGCAGCCCCAGGGTTGCAAGGCCTAGACTGGTACTCCCAGTTTAAACCTGGAAAAGCTGAGGTCATAAAGGGGAAGAGGCCTCAGGCCCCAGGTTCTCTTCCACGTGGGGCGAGACAGGGACCCTCACCATCAGTGCCCCCAGCCTCGCCCCTGAGACAGGATCCAGGGGGCTCCTACCTCATCGATGCTGGGATACGGGATATAGTCATCCTGCAAGACAAGCCAACAATGCCACCGTTAGTCCCAGCAGTGCCCAGAAGTTTGATCACTGCTTCCCTTCCCTCTCCCCAGTCTGGGGACAGGGCGCACTGGGGAGCCTGGTAGGCTGCACCAGGACAAACAGCCTAGGGGCAGTTCTGGGATCTGGCTTCCCTGGCGTTCTTCCCCAAACTGACAGAACCTGAGCGCAAACCAGCCAGCTGAAGATGCAATACACAGAAGAAGGAAGATGCAGAACACAGAGACACTGAAATTCACACCCCTCCTAACAGCAGTTTCTCACCCTAGGAGGCTCCAACAGGAAGCTAACCCCTGGTTCCACCCAGCACACGGTCCAGGCAAGGGGCCTGACCTCCAACTATGGAACTGCACTCTGGGCCTCAGAAATGGACTTGAAGCTGCCTGATTCCTGCTGGAGCCCAGAGCACAGAGCCCGACACCCCTAAATGCTGTGTGTGGTTCGCTCACAGGAGTGGGTACAGAGGACCCAGGCCAAGCCATAGCCTCAGGTCTCCCCTCAGGCCTCCACCCCACCCAGCTTTGCTGCCCACTACGTCCCAGTCAACACAGGTGCAGCCACTTATGTGTCTCTTGGTAAAAATCAGACAGTGTACAACAGCGGCCCCCAGCATGCCAGCCGCTCCCCCTACCTTCCTCTCACCCGGCCGCCTCACCAGGCCCACCTGGCTGCCACCTCACCCACCCAGCCCACCTTCTTCTTCTGGGGTCCTGGCTTCTGCTCTTCAAGCTTGATCCCCTGCAGAAACAAGGAAAGAGGATCCATGGAAAAGCAAGGGTCACACAAAAAAGGGGCCAAAGAAAGGAGAAATCCCTTGAGATCACCTGCCTTAGCTGGGGGTCAGTAATAACAAGAACAGCTGCTGTGTGCTGAGACCCTTACAGGTCGCACACCTTGTCACACTCAGACCTCACAGCAACCCAGGCAAGGCACCAGCACAGCCAGACCACTGGGGTTTCAATCCCAACACAGCCACTTACAAACTTATGACCTTGGGCAAGTCACAAAAACCACTCTGTGGCTCAGTGTTCCCATCTGTAAAATGGGAACAATAATGGCACCTACTGTAGTGGTGAAGGTTAAATGTGGATAACGTGTTAAGTCCTTAGAAGAGTGATTGGTATATGGTAAAAGCTAGGAGTTATTATTATCACAAGGTAGGCAGGATTATCATCCTGGTGTTGAAATATCTCCTCCAGGCTCTCAGAAGATGAGGCAAGAGGCAGAATGGGAACCCATGTCTGTGGGGGTCAGAGCTAGCACTCTGGAGGTCATGCCACAGCAGCACCATGCCCTCCCTGATAGGAGGACGCACCAGTCTGGGTCTGGTCAATTCTGCCACTGTCTTACTATTGGTGACCCTGACAACATTGAGCCTTTTGCAGCCTCCATAGTTTCATCTGTAAAAGAAAGATTCTAACACCCACCCTCCCACCTCACCGATACATCACTGCAAGGATCAGACACCATGACTGGGCCTGGATTAAAAGGGTTCCCCTGCAGGGATCTGGAAAATTCACTGCTCGGGAGCAGCACTTTGTCCAGTGGTCCTATAGTCAAGTTCTGACAACTGGGTTTTGTGGGAGGAGAGCACATGCTGTTCCCAAGCTAATCTGAGTAAATCCAAAGAGGGTAGGAGATGGTGGGACAACTAGGAGAAACAGATCCCCTCTGGAAAGAAGAGAGTCCGGAAGCAGCGGCTGCCTAATCATGATATAACACAGTGGGATTTGAACCAATGAGGAAACTGAGGCCCAGGGAGGAAGTTGCTTGCCTAATGTCACACAGCTAGTAAGTGGCGGGGCCTGGATTTGATGCCATCTGACCATATCTGGCAGCCCGCAGGGCCCAGGGTTCCTGTTCACTGGGCAGATTTAGACTCTGGCTGCTCCAGGCTGAGTCACCCCAAAGCATTGTTCAGCTGGGTGTGGGGGGCCCTTCCTACCGGACAGGTACTCCTCTCCCCACACAGGAAGAAAACCACCTGGGTGGCCTTGTAGACCTTATCCAGGGAGGCAAACTGGGCGGATGGGGAGGTGGGTGATGTCAGAAGTGTGTTTTGTTTGTCCTGCATTAGTCATGCCAGCCTGGGAACAGCCCCTGGGCAGAAGAACAAACCTCCTTGCCACCCCTCCCCCACGTCAGAGCCGCCACCCAGCACTGGGCCCTCTCCCCTGTGTGTGTCATCCTTTACAGTAAGTATTGTCACTACCTCCCTTTCCCCTGCCATGAAGAAACTGAGGCTCAGAGAGGTAGAGTGACTTTACCCAGCCACTTAGCTAGAGAGTGTCCGGGTAACAATTGGAACCCAGGATGGAGGGGACGCCACACTGTGCATGTAACTCCTGTTGCTTCACAGGAGCTGGGCGCTTCTTCAAATTCCTCAACTCTCGGGCTGGGGCTCAGAAGTCCTGGGTCTTAGTTTCAGCTCCTCACAACTCGCAGAGCATCCAGGACACTTGACTGCAGAGCCTCAGTCTCCACAACTGCAGCGTGAGGACAGACAGCACCCACTACTCAAGGCCAGAATCGGGCCCCGCCACCCGCTTCATCCCCACCGGTTCCCCATACGTGAGTTTCCCACATACAGCGGAGTTGGAAACCAGGGCTGGGGCCCAGTGAGCCCGTGGTAGGGACCTAAACACCGGGACTCTGATTTCAGGCCCCAGCGGTCTCAACTGAGACGGAACTGGCAAAGCACCTGTGGCGTCGGCTGCCGTGGAAATGAGGAGGGAGCGAAACACAAGAGTCCTGCCCTTCAGAGGCTCCCAATCTAGGAAGCAGGCAAGCCCTGGAGCCTCAAAACAACAGAACAATATGAGGCTGGGCACGTGGGGCTTCCAACAGAGAAGCCCTCTGTAGGGGCGGGGCGTCAGGGTGCTCCAACTGGGGGTGACGGATGGGTGGATGGTGGGAGCAACCAGAGAGAAGGCAGGGTGAGGACAGGGTGAGCCGCCACAACCCCTGCCAGCTTGCCGGAGTGCCATGATTCCATGGGCTTGGGGTGAAAACACCAGCTTTACTCCAGGCAACTAAGCATTTAATTATGCACGGTCTCCCACCACTCGCTGTCAAGGCACATGCCATTCCTGTTTCCTCAACCTGACTGTAAGTTCCCTAAATGCATATAAATGCATATAAAATTCATTTGGAGTCCATACACTGCTGGGCACAGAGGAGAATCTTAATAACTTGCTCATGATAATGACATAACTACTACTAATATTTTTCCCTCAAACAGTCCCTCCCCTTCCCCATCCTTAGAGAAACCCAGCTTTCCCATAAGGACCTCACTCCCTCACAGCAGAAGCCCTGTCAGCAGCTCCACCTGCATCTCAGGACTGCAGTGGGCACCCTATGTGCCTCTCCTCCTATACCTTCCAGACCATTCCTACAGAATCTTCCTTGCTTGAGCCTGGAGCATCTGCTTAGGGTAAAATGCATCATAATACAATGAATGGCTAAGCCTTCTGGCTCTGAAGCTACTGACAAGCCACGAGCCCTTGAGTGTTTTATGCTATATCTCTGCCTTTCTCACCTGTGAAATGGGGATGATGATATTAAGATACCTACTTCCTAAGGGACTTGTCAGGAAGAAATGAGATAACATCTGTCAATCTCTGACTCCAGACAAGTGCTTAAAATATATATACTATCAATATCTTCTTCCCGCTCTTTCCACCTGTATCAATTAACCTTCTGGACTTCTCCCCATATTCCCTAGGGTAATAGGTCTTACCTGTCAGCCCTGACCCCTTGGTGGGGAATAATTATAAAGGCCCCCAAATCCACACTGAACACTGATTTCTATTCTGTGCCTACGAAAGTTTTTACATATATTATCTCATTTCATCCTAGCAACCATGTAAGTGGGTATTTTTATTCTTGCTTATTTATAGAGCCTGTGATATTGTGATTTTATAATAAGAAACTTATATTTTGGTCTTCATCCCGTTCCTGGCACAGAATTCCTAAAACCCTTGGAATTTCCTAAGTGATAAGAGCAATGGGAATATTTGGGAGCATTTTTCTTACAGTATTTGGCCTTTTGTCCTTGGTTCCTAAAATCGCTCAAGAACCATAAAGGTAAAAGGGGTGTTACTGATCAGTTTATATTAGTAAGGTGACTTTTGGGACATCCCTAAGGATGGGGACCTGGTCAACAAGGGAACCAACCATAATCATCAGAGAGTTGGAACTTTCACTGCCACCCACAGCCAACCTCCCAGGAGAGGGGAGGGGCTGGAGGGTTCAATCAATCACCAAGGGCCAATGGTTTAAGGAATCACGCCTATGTAATGGAACCTCCACAAGAACCCAGAAGGCCAGGATTCAGAGAGCTTCTGGGCTGGTGGACAGACAGAGGTGCTGGGAGAGTGGTGTGTTCAGAGAGCATGGAAGCTCTGGGCCCCTTCCCACATGCCTTGCCCTATGCATCTCTTCCATCCGGCTGCTCCTGAGTCATATCCTTTTACAACAAATTGGTAATCTAGCAAGTAAACAGTTTCCTGAGTTCTGTGAGCCACTCCAGCAAATTAATCAAACTGGAAGAGGAGGATCATGGGAACTCCCAATTCACAGTTGATCGGAAGCACAGGTGACAAGCTGGACTGGCACTGAAGTGGGGGCAGTCTTGTGGGGCAGAGCCCTTACCCCGTGGGATCTGACACTACAGGTAGACAGTGTCAGAATTATAGGACACTCAGCTGGTGTCACAGAATTGTTGGGTGGGGGGAAACAACCACACATTTGGTGTCACAGTGAGGTACAAACAGTGCTGTGAGTAGACAAAAAACAGGAGTGAGAGGCTTAGAAAAGGGAAGGAATTTGGCAAGCAAGTGTTAGTTGCAGGATTCGAACTCAGGTCCATCTCTTACCTACCACTCTGCCTTCCAGACACAAGATAACTTCCCTAAGAAGGGGCTTTCCTTTTCAGGCTTTCTTGCCTACCCATTACAGGCACAACAGACCCTCTCAAACCCTTCCCACATCAGTGGGGTTGATGACACCCCATCTGCTCTTCTGTGTAGTTCTGAAGTCGTTTATCTTCTCCCTGTTCTTCAGGCAGGAGCCTTCCCAAAATCGTCTGTGCCACTCAATATGGAAATGGCCTCAGGTTGTCCAGGCCATCGGGACTTGAGTTCTCTCTTCTCTGCCCTCCCTCCAAGGTCCCCTGAGTTTCGCCTGGTATTGTGACCCTCAAGGTCACTGCAGCACCTTCCACCCAGGACTCGGCTTCCCCACTTTGGGGATACTCACCTGCATTTTCTCCAACATCTCAAAGAACTCCGCCGACTGAAAGACACAAAGAAGATAGTGAGAGAAAGACAGGGCATCAGCCGGGGGTCTGCTGAGAAAACCTCCTCACCAACCATCTGGAAGCTTAGCCAGGACTTCCCCAGGGACAAAATTAATTTGGATAAAGAGTGAAGATAATTTGATTTTGCTTTTGCAGGGCTGGAGGGCCAGAACACCCCACACAACAACAACAAAACATACTGGCTGGCAAATGGCCCTGGAGAGAGCAGCCACTCTGTCTCTGTCAAGAGAGAGGAGCCTGTAGGGCCCCTGGGAAAAGCTAAGTTCCCCAAAAGGCCTGTGGGCCCGGGACTCAGCCTCCAGCAGGATACATGTTTGGGATGTTTTCAATCCAACAGTGGGGCTAAGATGTCCACCAGGGCAGTTTTCCAAATGTGGTGCCATCACAGCCCTTCTAACTCCTCCTTCAAAATCTAACTTAGAACGCCAATACACAAAAACAGCAAGAGCAGAGCCGCGCTGGCCAGGGCAGCTGTGGGGCTTGAGCCCTGGATGTGTCAACCTCTGCCTGCCCCGTCCCCTGCCCCCAAGGCACCTCTTTGGGATCTTAGAGCTTGGGAAGCAAAGCCTGAAAGCCATTGAATGGCCTGCGTGGGTTATTTTAAAATCTCAAACTACCTAAGTCCAAACGTTTAACCTACTTTGGTGCCACCTTTGTAACTCCAGGTAAGACCAATAGGAGAAAAAAGGAAGTAGAATGGAGGGGTGGGGGGCTGAAAGCGCTGCCTTAACAAAACCCATGCAGAGGTCCCTCAGAAGTTTCCCCACTCCCCATTCCGTGGAAAGAGCCACACTTTCCTGTCCTAACACCACTGCCCACATCAGGGCACTGGCAAGCCATGAGTTAAAGAGTGCCCGGGACAGACAGCTCCCAGGTGAATAGGAGAGAAAAGGAAGCAGTGATAAGAAGGACCACATGTGTCCTTGTCACTTCTTCAAACACTCCCTTCCTCTGCGGGCACCAACGGCCAGGACTCCCTGGAGCTCCCGCTGCCCTCAGACTCCTCAGAAGAGAACCTCCAAGGGAAGCACCCTTGTAAAGTCACCTGGGGAGACTTCGCCCTGCTGTGGGTGCTAAATGAACTTTCCTAGGCCAAAGCTGGCCTGTCAGAGGCAGAGTCTTTAACCTCCAGGGTCTCAAAACCCCATGTGTGAATGTACAGAGTTGAGGACACGCATGGCGCACCCCCCATCACACACCCTGGACCAGAGGCAGCCACCAAACCCCCAGCTCCCAAACCTATCCTACCACTTGCTCTGTGCGTTCTTCCAAACTCCAGTCTCCAGGAGACCAAGATTACTAGACATAAAGTACGCACACATATCAATAAGTCTAGAAAGACAAACAGAAAGAGAACAAGGGCTGCAGAAACAATCAACAGGTTAAATACACAGACCTCTGACGCAGCAATTCCACTTCTAGACATCTATACTATAAACATACTTGCACATATACACAGAGATAGATACAATACAATCACAAAGATAAGATACATTAAGATGTTCATTGCTGCATTGTTTATAACAGTAAAAAAAATGGGAACAACTTAAATGTCAATCTATAGGAAATTGGTTAGAGTAAGCTACATTCATAGAATAAAATATAAATATCATGAAAACTCAAATTAGATAACTTTGATGAAATGGTGAACTCCTGGAAATACACAAACTATCAAAATTGACTCAGGAAAAAATAGAAAATCTAAATAGAAAATCTAAAAAGACCTAATAAATAGATTGAATTAGTAATCAAAAAACTACCCACAAAGAAAAGACCAGTCCAGATGGCTTCACTTGTGAATTCTACAATTTAAAGAATTAATGTTAATTCCCCACAAACTCTTCCAAGAATAGAAGAGGGAACACTTCCCAACTTATTCTATGAGGCTAGTATTATCCTAAAACCAAAACCAAAGACATCACAAGAAAAGAAAACTACAGATAAATATAGCTTATGAACATAGATGCAAAAATTCTCAACAAAACAGTAGCAAACTGAATCCAGCAACATATAAAAAGAATTATACAGCATGACCAGGTGGGATTTATCCCAGTAATGCAAGATTGGTTGGATATCCAAGAATCAATGAATGTAATACACCATATAAATAAAATAAAAAGCAAAAACTGCATTATCATCTCACTAGACATAGAGAAAGCATTTGACAAATCCAAAACCCTTTCTTGATTGAAAAAAGAACACTTAACAAAGTCGGAATAGAAAGGAAGTTTCTCAACATGGCAAAGTGCACCTACAAAAACCCACAGTTAATATCATACCTAATAATGAAAGACTATACTTTGCCCATAAGGTAAGGAACAAGACAAGGATATGCACTCTCCCTACTTTCATTTAACATTGTACTGTATGTTCTAACCAGAGAAATTAGGCAAGAAAATTATATGAAAGGCATCCAAACTGGAAAGGAAGAGGTGAAACTATTTCTATTCACAGATAACGTGATCTTATACAGAGAAAATCCTAAGGAATTCACTGTAAAAAAAAAGCTTTAGAACTAATATAATAAATGAGTTCAGCAAGGTTGCATGATATAAGATCAATATACAATAATGAATTGTATTCCTGTGCACTGGCAATGAACAATCCAAAAAATAAAATTAAGAAAGCAATTCCAATTACAATAACAAAAGAGAATAAAAATACTTGGATGTAGATTTAACAAAAGAAGTGCAAAATTTACACTCTGAAAAGTATAAAACATTGAGGAAAGAAGGGGTTCTAAATAAATGAAAATAAATGCCATGATCACAATTCAAAGAGTCAGTATTATTAAGATATCTGTACTCTCCAACTGATCAACGCAATCTCTATCAAAATCCCAGCTGGATCCTTTCTAGAAATGGAAAAGCTGATCCTATAATTGGTATGGAAACTCAAGGGGCCAGAATAGCCAAACCATTCTTGAAAAAGAAAAACAAAGGTGGAGGATTCATACTTTACAATTTCAAAATATTACAAAGCAAAAGTAATTAAGTTAGCGCAGTACTAACAGACATCTAGATCAATGGAATAGAATTTAGAGTCCAGAAATAAATTCGTGTATTTAGGGCAATTGATTATCAACAAGGGTGCCAAGACCATTCAATGGAGTCTTTTCAATAAATTGTGCTAGGAAATCTGCATAGCCACATACAAAGAATGAGGTTGGACCCTCATCTCAGGGTCCAAATTAAGTGACAATGGATCAACAACCTAAATGTAAGCACTAAAATGATAAAACTCTTGGAAGAAAATATAGGAGTAAATCTTTGTGACCTTGGATTTGGCAATGGATTCTTAGATATGACACCCAAAACATAAGCAATGAAAGGAAAAAAAAGCAATAAATTAAACTTCACCAAAATTAAAAACATTTGTATTCTAATGGACACTATCAAGAAAGTGAAAAGACAACCAATAGAATACGAGAAAATATTTACAAATCATATGTGTGATAAGGGACTTGGATCTAGAATATACAAAGAATTCTTACAACTCAATAAAAAGATACCTCAATTTAAAAATGAGCAAAGGATTTGTATAGACATTTCTCCAAAGAAGATGTACAAACAGACAACACACACATGAAAAGATGCTCAACATCATTAGTTATTGGGAAATGCAAATCAAAACCATAATGAGAGACCACTTTACACCCGCTGGAATGGCTATAACCAAAAAGACAAATAATAACAAGTGTTGGTGAGAATATGGAGAAATTGGAACCATCATATACTGCTGGTGGGAATATAAATGGTACAGTCACTGTGGAAAACAGTTTGGCAATTCCTCAAAAAGTTAAACACGGAGTTACCATTTGACCTAGCAATTCCACTCCTGGGTATATACCCCAAGAGAAATAAAAACATATGTCCACACAAAAACATGTACACCAATGTTCATAGTAGCAATAGTCATAGTATCCAAAAAGTAGAAACAAGCCAAATGTCCATCGATTCGTGAATAAACAATTGTGGCATAGCCATACAATGGAATAGTATTTGGCCATCATAAAAGGAATGAAGTACTGACACTTGCCACAACATGGCTAAGCCTTGAAAATATTATGCTAAGTGAAAGAAGCCAGACACAAAAGGCCACATATTATATGATTCCACCTCTATTAAATGTCCAGAACAGGCAAATCTATAGAGACAGAAAATAAATTTGTGGTTGCTTAGGGCTGAGGGAAATGAGAGATTTTGACGGTGATAGTTCAACGGTACAGGGTTTCTTTCTGAGGTGATGAAAATGTTCTAAAATTGATTGTGGTAATGGTTACACAATTCTGTGAATATACGAAAAACCACTGAATTGTACACTTTAAATGGGTGACTTTATAGTACATGAATTATCTCAATAAAACTGTTCCGAAAAAAACACACTATGCAGCCATTCAAAAAGAAAGCAGTAGATCTGTATTGTTTAATAAGATGCTCTCCAAGACACAGTAAGTATGGAGTGGGGGCAAATCAGAGAACAACACAGAAAATATGATCCCATTTTATAAAAACAAAACCTAAAGTAACCTACATGTATGTGTGTAAACGCATAGGAAATACTATGGAAGAATATACCTCACACTGTCAAAAAGTGATTCTATGGAGAAGGGGAGGAGACTGGTGAAGGAGGTTTTGTTTTATCTAAAAAAAACAAACAAAAAAAAACTATCTTTTTTTTTTTTTTTAAGGAGGGCGCAGCTCACCGTGGCCCATGCAGGGATCGAACCGGCAACCTTGGTGTTATCAGCACCACGCTCTAATCAACTGAGCTAACCGCTCACCCCAAGGTTTTTGCTTTATATACGGCCAACTCCACAAGCATGTAGACCTACATTACTTGCATAATTAAATTTCAAATAAGTTTTGTAAAGGAAACAGAAAAATGTGCGAAGGGCATGAACAATTTGCTGAAGGAGAAAGACAAAGTGACCAATAAACACAAGGAACGTGCCCAACCTCCCTGATTATTAAAGAAATTAAGATAATACAATAACATCTTTCATCTATCAGATTGGCCAAGATTAAAAAGAAAAGCCCGTGTTGGCAAGGATATGGAGCTAAGGACACAGGGACAATACAGAAGTGTGTACCTGGCACAACCTTTCCGAAGGGCAATTTGGTGCTGTGTGTCCAAAGCCTTAAAAATGGTCACATATTTTGGTCCAATAAACCCATTCTCGGGAATTTACTCTAAAGCAATATTTGGGCAACTACACAGGATACTTATACAAGGATATCTATTGAAACAATGTATACAGGCAAAAAAGTGCAAACAACCAAAGTATCCACCAAGGAGGGAAAGAGTAAATATTGCATGGGAGTATGTCCATACAGTAAAATACTATAAGAGGAGCTCTGTGCTAATTCTGCTAGTGCAAAGATTCACACTGCGTGGGTGAGGAAAATAGAGTTGGGAACATGATCCTTTTTTTATTTTCAATTAAATTGAAAAAACATGTTTGTAGGCAGATGATAGATAGATAGATAGATAGATAGATAGATAGATAGATAGATAGATAGATGAATATATACATCACCCATCCAGAGAAACATATCTTGCAGGGTACATGCCTAAATGAGTGATACGTTAAGGATAAATTTTTCCTTTTTGCTTTTCAGTATTTTTTAAGTTTTCTACAATTATGTTATTTTTGCAATTAATCAATGTTTTTAAGACTTCAACACATAAGTAGAGGTTTGGCATTCCTTTGCTTCCCCCAACCCCTGCTATAGGGCCTTCCCCCACCTTCATGACAGGGTATGTTTAGGGACATGAGGACACAGCCTTCAGTGCCCAAAGAAAGTCCCTGGATTCAGGCTAATTCATGCTCAGGTCTAACCCTGGCTTTGTGTATTACAGACTAAGAGGCTCTCTTGAAACACCCCCAAAACCAGCTCCCTCTGTTATCCATGCAAACTGGTAATCAAAGATTATTTTAGGTGTGTTTTTAGACAATGCCCTTGTATTGGTTAATCAGCTCACTCCAATTGAATAAGCCCCTGCAGGGCATGGACTGGACGCTGGAAGTACTAGGCAAGAGCCCAATTTCCAGGGTACTGATCTTAGTTCTGAGACAAAGCTGTCCTGGGGTACGTGACAGATGACCAGTGCCACAGAGGTCCAGAGAACACATGAAGCACTTCAGGCTAGGAGGTCAAGTGTATTAGTTCTCTACTGCCATGTAACAAATTACTCCAAAACTTAGTGACTCGAAACAATTTCTGTGGGTCAGGACTTCAGAGAGGCTTAGTTGTGTAGTTCTTGCTCAGGGTTTCTCAGGTGCTTGTAGTACGATGCCAACAGCAGCTGCATCATCTGAAGGCTTGACTGGGTCCGGGGGCTCTGCTCCCAAGACGGCTCCCTCACAAGGTGTTGGCAGTCCCTCATCACATGGGCCTCTCCGTAGGCTGCCTGAGTCTCCTCACAACATGGCAGCTGACTCCCCTCAGAACGAGCACCCAGGGGAAAAAGCATGGAGGAAGCGACAGTACCTTTTATGACCTAGTCTCTGAAATCATACACCTTATTTCCACTCGATCCTATTCGTTAGAAGCAAGTGACCACGACCAGCCCACACTCAGGAGGCGGGGGTGGGGGATTAGTTTCCACTGCTCGAGAAGTACCAAAGAATTTACGGGCATATTTTAAAACCACCATATCAAGGAAAGCTTCTTGCAAAAGGTGGGATCCCAGGAAGACCTTAAAGAATAAAGCAATCACTTGATAAAGAGGCGTGAAGAAGACATTACAGGTAACGGTGTGGACCAAGGTGGGAAGGTGGAGAAGCGTGATGTGTATTCGATGAAAGATGAGGGGATCAACCTGGCTGCACTGAGACCTCTAGGTCAACATCCTGAAGCTCAGACTGGAGAGGAGGGCGGGGGTCTAGGCCTGAGACCACGAATGCCAGAAATTCAGGCTTAATCTGGAAAGCAGTGGAGAGCTACTGAGGCTTGGGGTATAGTTAGAAAGATACAGGGAGCAGTAGAGTCCAGTGGTCAAAGCCACTGGCGAGTGGCCGCTTGCTGCTGTCCAGGTGTGTGGCATAAGCCACGTTACTCAATCTCCATTCCTTCACCTGGAAATGGAATAAAATAACCTCACATGTCTTTCAAGGCTCATGTGAGGATGAAGTGAGAACGTGGACGAGAGATGCCCAGCCAGGGCCTGGTCCACAGCAAGCGTTCGGTATGTAACAACGACAGAAGGGACTAGGAGAAAGCTCCTTCGGCAAGCCTTGTCCTATTGGGAGACGGCCTAGCAGCTTTAGCATAGTTAGCTTTTCCTGATTTAGGACACTTAGCTTTCCTTGATTTCATTGGTCTTCCCAGAAACAGTGTTTAAATTACTGTTAAAAATGGGTCTGTGTTTCCTGAATGAAGAGGCCCCAGGGTTCTGGGGCTGGCACAGGTGGTGAGCTAAAAGGACTGTGATTCAGCCTCAGCCCTGAGTGATGCACTGGGTGGATGGTTCCTGGGGACAGTGATCGGAGCAGAAATCAGCCAGTGGCACCCGGGCCTCAGCTGGGCCGGCCCCACTTCTTAGTGACTGGTTGAACTTTCAAATAGGACAGTTCCAGCCTTGGCCAAGAGGGAGTCTCCTTTCCCACCCAGCAGCGGGGTGACTCAGGCCAGCCTGGAACAGCAGCCCCAGCCACGCTTGTCCACACCCCCTGAGAGAGCTGCACAGCCCAGGGCACGCAGCAAGCGCTCAGTAAATGCTCACTGACTCACTGGTGTTGCCTCACAGGCCCTTTAGGACAGAAGGAAGTCCCGCCTGGGGCATCCTTACAAGGGAATCCCTCTCCATCAGGAAGCCAGGCACGGATTGTCACAGAGAAATGTAATTCGGCCTCCTCATCAATACGTAGCAGCATCCACTCAGCTGCCTCATTTATTATTAGCAACAGCTGTTGCCACCCAAATCAGAGCCATGGGCAGCATTTCCCCATGGGCCGTGCTTTAACACCAGTCAAGTAGGCCGTGAAATACTCATACAGAGCCAGCGCTCCGCCAAGGAAATTGCAGACTGGCCCCCAGGGTTCGGTTCGGGTTCAGTCCCGGTCCTCCTCACCTCCCAATATAGAAACTGCCTGGTCTTCCCTTGAAAGGGCAAAGGAGTCCTTGGGGGAAGAAGGCTGGAGGAGGTCAGAGGTAGCAGGAGCAGAAGTGAACAGGAATTGCAAGGCCAGTCTTGAGAAATCTTCCCGATGCCCCTACTTGCTGTCTCTGGTGCTGCCCCCTGCCCAGGCAGTGAAGCAGCAGAAGCGTGGCATGTTCCTGTGTAGGAGGGCCACTGCCACCCCTCTCACCACCCCATGCCAGAACCTCCCTCTGGCCCACAGAAGCTCTACCCATGGATGTGGCCTTTCCCTGCAGATGGGCAGCCACCTGTTCTTTCCTCCTTGTTGCATTGAAGCTCAGGAGGCCCCCACCATCACACTCCCTACTCCCTCCTCCTTCCTGACCCTAGTTGGAGAAGTTGATACCCACTGTCACCCACCCACTGCCCACCAGGTCCCTGCTGGGCAACCTGCCCTAGCTCTGGGCTCCTTGCCTCCCCTCCTGGAGGCAGGAGTGTGTTTACATGCAAGCAGCCTTTCTACATCCCCTGCCCAGGAGGTGCCACGTACCCACTGCTCACAGCAGAGGATGACGTTGTCTGAGCGCCTGGACCTTGAAGCAAGGCCTATAATGTAACAGCACCAACACACAGGGCTGAGGTGGGATAACATAAACCAGTCTGCACTGCCTGGCAGAGCACCCAACACAAAACACCCCCATGCATGGGGCGCCTGCCTCCTCATCCCTGCCCACCTAAATCCAGGACACACGCAAAGGGGCAAAGGCACGTCAATAGCAAGCAGAAACACTAAAAACACAAGACAAGGCTAGAGGACAGAGTGTTTTCCACCCCACACAGGTCGCAAAAAACAGGATGGAGTCGTGGAGTGGGCAGTGCTGGGTAGAGGAGGAAAACGGGTCAAAGCAATTCTCTCGTCCCCACGGAGAAGGACCACATCCAAAAGAAAAGGATTTCTGGAGAGATTTTTAAAGAGCTTTCTGGAAAGTTGGGGGAGCTGGAAATGCACAGCACACACGCCATTGGGAGCCAGGTGAGATATGTCCCACAGCTGCCTGACCACAGTGCATGCCACACTGCCCAGGCTCTGCTGCTCAGAGGCCCTCAGGGTGGGCAGGATGCAGACCAGCTGGCTACCAGCCTGGCTGCCAGGACCTGAGGAAAACCTGAGCTGTTCCCCACAGAAAGGCAAAGAAAACACTGGAAAGGCACTAAAAGAAAAGGCAGAGCTCTTTTGTCCACTACTGTATCCCTGGGTCGGTAACTGCCTGGCACATAGTAGATGCTCAGGAAACATTTGCTGAATGAACGACTAAATACTCTACCCAGCAAGACAAGAATGAAGCAGGCAGTGGAGGCTGAGTCCTATGCCTGGGCGTCAGGGCTGGACAGGCCCATGTCCTTGCTAGCAAGCACTGTCTGTGCTCTGGCAACAGACTGCACCCCTCACCCTGCACAGCCAACCCTATCCCCAACAGATGCCCCAATGGTAAGTCACAGCCAGACACAGGTCCTGTCCCAACCAAGTCTCAATGCCCATCTTCCCCATCCTACCTTCATGCTCCTCTTTTCCTCCTTTGGCCTCCCCACCCACGAACTCACACTGAGCACAACTCCTCCGTTGGGAGTCCTTCGGAGGCACTCCTTCAGTTACATCAACTTGGGCCAGGAGGCTGCCAGGCTATTACTATATTTCCCCGAAAATAAGACCTAGCAGGACAATCAGCTCTAATGCATCTTTTGGAGCAAAAATTAGTATAAGACCTGGTATTATATTATATTATATTATATTATATTATATTATATTATATTATATTATATTATATTATACCCGGTCTTAAGACCAGGTCTTATACTAATTTTTGCTCCAAAAGATGCATTAGAGCTGATTGTCGGGCTAGGTTTTATTTTCGGGGAAATATGGTACCTATGGCAATGGTACTACAACAGAATCACCTGGAGGGCTTGTTAAAACACAGGTTTCTGGCCCCAGCCATAGAGTTTCTAATTCTTGGCCAGAGACTCTCCATTTCTAACAAGTTCTCAGGTGATACTGATATTCCTGGTCCAGAAACCACACTTTGAGAACCACTGACCTATAAAATTGTGTTTCATGTAGGTGGTGTGTCCAAGGGACCAACCTGGCCAGAGTAGAGATGGGGCAGCGTAAGTTAGAATGGGAGGATGCCTGGGTTTTTATAGGTCTTCTTAAAAATTAGGCAGCTTCATGTTTAAATCTCAAGCTAGGATTTGAAAATGCAAAAAATAATTACAGGTAACAGGCAAGGAATGTAAAACAATGAAGGGATAACAAGTAAAGACATTGATTCAGTAATCAAAAAGCTCTCAACAGGTCGGCCCAGTGGCTCAGGCAGTTGGAGCTCCATGCTCCTAACTCCGAAGGCTTCCAGTTTGATTCCCACATGGGCCAGTGGGCTCTCAACCACAAGGTTGTTGGTTCAATTACTCGAGTCCCGCAAGGGATGGTGGGCTCCACCCCCTGTAACTAAGATTGAACACAGCACCTTGAGCTGAGCTGCCGCTAAGCTCCTGAATGGCTCAGTTGGTTGGAGCGCGTCCTCTCAACCACAAGGTTGCCGGTTCGACTCCCGCAAGGGATGGTGTTCTGCGCCCCCTGCAACTAGCAACGGCAACTGAACCTGGAGCTGAGCTGCGCCCTCCACAACTAAGACTGAAAGGACAACAACTTGACTTGGAAAAAAGTTCTGGAAGTACACACTGTTCCCCAATAAAGTCCTGTTCCCCTTCCCCAATAAAATCTTAAAAAAAAAAAAAAAAATCTCTCAACAAAGAAAAGTCCAGGACCAGATGGCTTTGTGGTAAATTATACCAAACATTTAAAGAATTAGCACCAATCCTTCATAAACTCTTCCAAAAAACAGAAGAGAGAACACTTCCTAATTCATTCTATGAGACCACTATTACCAAAACCGTACTTAAAAAACTACAAGGAAAGAAAAATTACAGACCAATAACCCTGATAGACACAGATGCAAAAATCCTCAACAAAATAGTAGCAAACTGAATTCAACCGCATGTTATAAACCATGACCAAGTGGGATCCCAGGATGCAAGGTTGGTTCAACATAAGAAAACCAACATAAGAAAAGCAATGTTGATTACAACACATTAATAAAATGAAGGGAAAAAACACACAGGATCATCTCAACTGATGCAAAAGCACTTGACAAAATCCAACACCCTTTCATGACAAGAAACACTCGGAAAACTAGGAATAGAAAGGAACCTCCTCAACATGATAAAGGGTTATTTAAAAAAAGTAAATCCAGTTAACATTATTCTCAATGATACTGAAAGCTTTCCCCCCCACTAAGACCAGGAACAAAACAAGGATGCCCACTTTTGCCATTACTATTCAGTGTACTGAAAGTTCTAGCCAAAGTAATTAGGCAAGAGAAAGAAATAAAAAGCATCCAAATTGGAAGGAAAGAAGTAAAACTATCTCTATTTGCCGATTACATGATCCAATATAGAAAACCCCAAGAATCCACAAAAACACCCTACTAGGGCTAATAAGGGAAGTCAGCAAAATTGCAGAGTACAAGTTCAATACCCCAAAAAAAGTTGTGTTTCTATACACCACCAATGAACAATCTGAAAAGAAAATTAAGAAAACAATTCCATTTGCAATAGCATAAAAAAAAAAAAAAACTTAGAATGATACAACCAAGGAGGTAAAAGACTTGTACACTAAAAATTGCAAAACAGTGATGAAAGAAATTAAATGAGATCTAAATAATTGGTATGATATCCCTTGTTCATGGGTTAGGAGACTTAATATTGTTAAGTAGCAACTCTACCCAGAGTAACCTACAGATTCAGTGCAATCCCTATCAGAATCCCAGCTGGATTCTTTGTAGAAATTGAAAAGTTGATCCCAAAGTTGATAGGAAAACTCAAGGGACCCAGAATGGCCAAAATGTTCTTGAAAAAGAACTCACACTTCCCAATTGCAAAACGTACTACAAAGCTGCAATGATCAAAATATTGTGGTAGTGGGGTGAGGATAGATATATGGACCCAGTGAAATACAATTTAGAGTCCAGAAATAAACCAACACGTTAATGGCCAACTGAATTTTGACAAGGGTACCAAGACCAATTAATGGGGGAAAGAACAGTCTTTTCAACTGCCAGAAAAATTAGATATCTACCTACAAAAAGAATAAAGTTGGACCCCTACACCTCACACCATATACAAAAATGAACTTAAAATGAAGCAACAACCTAAACCTAAGAACTAAAACTATACAACTCTTAGAAGACAACACAGGAGTAAATCTTTGTGACCTTAGATTGGCATTGAATTCTTAGATACGACACCATAAGACACAAAAGAAAACATAAACTGAACTTCATCAAAATTTAAAACTTTTTCGCTTTAATGGACATAATCAAGAAAGTAAAAGCACAACCAACAGAATGGGAGAAAATATTTGCAAACCATACATCTGATGAGAGTCTAGTATCCACAATATATAAAGAACTCTTCTAGCAGAAGGACAAACAACCCAATTTTAAAATGGGTAAAGGAGTTGAACAGACATTTCTCCCAAGAAGGTACACAAACAGGCAATAAGCACCTGAAAAGATATTAAACGTCATTAGTTGTGGGGAAATGCAAATTAAAACCACATGACATACCACTTCACACCCACTAGGATGGCTATAATCAAAAAACGGAAAATAACAGGTGTTGCCACGAATGTGGGAAAATTTCACCCCTTGTACATTACTGGTGGGAACGTAAAATGGTGCAGCTCTTTTGGAAAACAATTCAGCAGTTCCTCGAGGAGTTAAACACAGAGTTACCATATGACCCAGCAATTCCACTCGTAGGTAGAAACCCAGAAGAACTGAAAACAGGTACTCAAACAATACTTGCACACAAATGCTGTTCAATTGTATACTGAAGAGCAGCACTAGTCACACTTGCCAAAAGGTGGAAACATCCCAAATGCCCAGCAGTGGATGGATGGATAAACAAATCGTGGCATACCCATACAATAGAATAACATTCAGCCATAAAAAGGAATGACGCACTGACACATGCTAGAATGTGAATGAACCTCAAAAATATTATGCTTAAGTGAAAGATACCAGATACAAAACCTTACATACGTACGATTCCATTTCTATGAAATATCCAGAATAGGTCAATCCATAGAGACAGAAAGTCTATTAGTGGTTGTCAGACGCTAGAAGGAGGGGAGAACGAAGAGTAACTGCCTAATGGGGTTTTCTTGGGGGGTAATGAAAAGATTTTAGAACTAGATAGGAGTAGTGGTTGCACAACATTGTAAATGTACTAAATGACCCTGAATCATTCACTTTAAAACGACTGATTTTAGGTTCTGTGAATTTCACCTCAACAACAACCAAAAAAGAAGGGGAGAGTGAAGCAAGGGTCAACTGAAGCGTGCACGCCCCTTCTGAAAAGGGCAGCTGCTGCTCATCTGTAGCCGGGGTGCAAGCAGAAACACAAGTTCAGTGTTACCAGACTTTTCAACTTTTCAAGATAAGCCAGAAATCCAAATTTGAGCGTGAACTCTCCCAATTCTTATACATTGATAACCAAGTCAAATCTTTAAAAATCTCTATGTAGACCATATACATCTATGAGCCAAATCAGCCCACCAGACACAAGTTCCAAGCTCGACTCTGAGCAACAGGGAGCCATTGATTGTTCCTGAGCTGGAAAATGGGATGATAGAAGCAAACTTTTAGGAAGCCCCAAGTATCCTCTGTTGGGTACCCATGATGGGCCAGGCCCTGGGCACTGAATTGGGCACTTCACAAATGCTACCCTAGAGTAGCAGGCTCAGAGTGGTTAAGCAACTTGCTCAAAGTGAACCCAGTGAAGGCAGAAGCCAGATTCAAACCCACGTCTGTCTAGGTTAGACAGCTCCACATCTCACACGAATGTCCGATAGGCATCTCAGATTTAACAAAGCCCAACAGAACACTCCCTAACTTTTTCCCTCAAACACTTTCCTCCAGCCCAGCCTGTCTCCCCATCGTCCAAACACCCTCACACTCAGGACAAAAGCCCAAGGGACGTCACTGATGTCTTCATCCCTCACTCCCCAAATCCAATCCACCCGCAAGTCTGTCAAGATAAATCCCGAGTCTGAGCAGTTTCAGCATCTCTCACTGTCCCTCATGGGGACCATGTGGCAGCCCCATCTGGGCTCCCGGCCTTCACACTAGCACGTCCCTAATCAGCTACCCATACAACAGGGACAAGGTCTTTCTGAAAGATCAATCAGGTGACCTGGGTCCTCAGCTTAAAACGCGCCAACATACCACTCCATACCCCTGCCAAGGTCCAAAGGGCTCAGGCCGTTTCTGTTTGGTAACAGACACCAGGCTCACCCCTGTCCTGGAGCCAGTGGTGACACAGCCTGAGACTGGGGGACTCCTTGGCCCAACCCCCAAACAAGTACCCTGTCACTCCCCACACGCATCCCTAACTTGCCATCCTCAGCTCCCCTAGAAAAAGGAGGACAGCACAGGCAAGGGGAAGAAGACAGGAAAAGGACACAGACCACCCCCCCACACTGGCTCCAGCAGGCAGGTCCATGAACGAGGAAGGGCCCGTCAGTCTGGGCCCCCACGTCCACTGGGAGGGGCACGAAGTCCTGGCAGAGCCGAAACAGGGGACCCACAGAGCCTCCAGGCACAATCTTTCTTGGAACAAAAACACACTGACTCTCCAGGGCCTACTGGGAACGTCACACACACCAACCCCAAGTGTCAAACGAACCGCACAACTCTGAGACTCTGTGACAGGACACAGAGTCCCCTGCCAGGGCCATCCCGGGCACAAAGGGGAGAAGGGCTAGCCCCCCAAGGCTGATCTGGCCAGCTCCAAGTCTCTGCGAGCCAGGCGGAAGCCCAGCTAGAATGCCTCCCTCTCTCGCCCTAGCACCCCCACCGGCAGCACAGGCAGCTGGCTGTGGGTCCTCTCAGGCCCTGGCATGGCACCAAGAAGCCTTGTCAGAGGAGCATAGACGTGAGCTCTGCCCAGTGCAGTGCCAGGACGCCCACCTCATATCTCTGGCCAGAGAGGAAAGGCCCTGGTCCCTGACTCTATGCCATGGTGTCCCTCGCCCGCCTCCACACACACAGCCCTCTCTGTACCTGCTGTCTGTTCCCCCTTCCCCTGAGGGACAGGCACCTCCCTGCCCCATGAGAGGCCAAGCAGGGGCTCCCTGCCAAGTGACAGCAGGAGGAGCTCTGTCTCTGCCCCCCTCACCCACTCTGGGCTGGGGGTGGAGGGGGCCCGGACAGGCATTCCTCCACAGCACGGGCCACTCACCAAAAGATTCTTTAAGAAATCCATCATCTCCCACCAGTGCCTGTCCTTTGCGAGTTGGGGACCCTGTCTGTCTCCCTGAGCACTACTGTAGGTGTGGCTACTACCAGCCCAGCTGCTGCTGCTGACGTTGAACAACTTCCTTAAGATCAAACAAGGAACTGCAGGACTTGGGTGTCCGCCCGGAGCTGTTATGCCACATTGACTGGCCCTGACCTTTGACCCCTCCTTGGCCAGTGCTGTTTATCTGGGCAGCCCAGGGCCGGTAGAGTCACCACACGTTGTATGTCATAAGGCAAAGGGTCCCTCCACGGGAAGAGGCACCACCATGCCAGCAGGTTGTAAGAGGAGATCCATTCAGGGGCCAAGGAAACTCAGGATTCAGGAAGCATTCCTGCCCTTCCATTCTTTTCTTGAATGAGTTCGCAACACTGCTGGCCTGTGATGCGGGATGAAGGCAGAACCGAGCAGAGGACACAGGAATAGTACAGGCCTGAAGAAGAACCAGTGTCTAACACGTGTGGGACGCAGGGCAGGCCCCACTTGCTTGGAACCTCAATTTTCCCATTTGTGAATTGGAAAGCCCTCAGTGTAAGGAGCATAAAGATACTCAAAGAAAGCTGGGGCCTGCATCTGTTTTTTTTTCAAGTGTGTTTTTCCAGGACCCATCATCTCCAAGTCAAGTAGTTGTTTCAATCTAGTTGTGGAGGGTGCAGCTCACTATGGCGCATGTGGGGATCGAACCGGCAACCTTGTTGTTAAGAGCATCGTGCTCTAATCAACTAAGCTGACCCGCCGCCCTAACCTGCATCTTTAAAGGCATTCACGAGGACCTCATGGAGCTAAAACATCCTAGTCAAAGGTTTGATGAAACAGCTCAAAGAGTTAAGAAGTAGTTCCTTTGTGGGTGGAGCTTGTAGGAGGGGGCAGGGGTAGAGTGAACTGTTTCTTTCACAAACAGCCTGGGTTTTGTTTTTTAATCATTGCATATATTACTTTGGTTTAAAAAAATTTTTTTAAATGTGCTTTTAAAAAGAGAGAGTAGTCCCCATGCCCTGCAGCTATCCCACAAGAAAAATTAAAAATAAATAAAGTGAATGGCTTGCGGAGATGCATACAGCATGTCAGGCTCGGGACCCACAGGCGCTCGAGAGCTGTGCTGTTAACAAGAGCACAGTGTGGAGAGGAGACAGGCCCTGGAGCTCAGCCCAGGGCTCACCTGGGTCTCAGAGCCTCTTTCCAACACTAATAAACACGTCACACTTAGAACCCAGGCAGGGCCCTCCATCCTGTTCCAGCTTTGCGAGGAAAACAACATGCTCTGCTTGGAAGGAAAAAGGGGATTTTTTTTTTTTATTGGGGAATATTAGGGAACAGTGTGTTTCTCCAGGGCCCATCAGCTCCAAGTCATTGTCCTTCAATCTAGTTGTGGAGGGCGCAGCTCAGCTCCAAGTCCAGTCACTGTTTTCAATCTTTACCTGCAGGGGGCTCAGCCCACCATCCCATGCGGGAATTGAACCAGCAACCTTGTTGTTGAGAGCGCACGCTCTAACCAACGGAGCCATCCGGCCGCCCGAAAAGGTAAATTTTTAAATCCCTCAGAAAATGGCATTGTGGTGTGGTGGAAACTGCCCCGACTTAGTGCTGCAGACAAGGTTTTACCTCGTGGCTCTGCTGTAATGGACCAGCTGTGCGGGCTGCTGACTCAGCCTCTGAGCCTCAGTTTCCAACCCTGTAAAATGGGAGATCTGCCCCACTTTGAAAGATGGTTGTAGAATAGGATGTGGTTATAGAGTGTGTCCAGTGAAGAGTGAGACACAAATTACCCTCAGTAAATGGCAACCAAGGTGGTCGTCATTGCTTCCTCCCAGCTCTGGCTCCGGGCTCGCTCTTCACGCCCTGGCCCCCAAGACAGTGTGAAAAGTACCCCACCACCTACTCAGCCCCACCCAGAAAACCCAGCTTGTCTCTGCTTTCCCTCTTCTGGCCCAGCCCACCACCAGGCACAAATCCAATTTCCTCTCTCCAGCCCAGCCCCCCTATTCCTGCTCGAGCTCCAGCAACCCCAACACCATCCACAGGAGAACAGAGGTCAGGGGCTGGGAGCAGGCACAGCTCGATTGAGGTCAGAGAGGGCCTTGGCATGGGTCCATCCCTGGGGGCTTGAAGTGACACTGGAGGTCAGAAGGAGTGTGGGGAGGAGAGGGACAGAGTTCTGGGATGTGAACTGGGCCATCTCGAGAATTTGGAGAAGCCGCGTGCTAGAGGGAACCATGGCTGCAAAGAAGGCTGGCAATGTCCCTTCCAACTCTTCAAATTCTGATAGAAAACAACCACGTTAGGAGAAGGGACGCAGTCAAGCTCAGCGGCCTGCCTCTGTAGGCAGAGGCCCAACTGGGCTGTCCTGACTGAGCCCTTTTCTCTGTCCCCTGGAGAAAGGGAGCCAGGGTGAGGCTCCTGCGTCCTCAGCATCTTCCCTGTTCCCTCCCACACCTGCTTCTGGCTCCCCGCATTCCTGCTCAGACACAGTGACTCATTCTGCAGAGACCCACCCCACCCTGCCACTCCTGCTCCTGCCGCCCAGTTCCCCGGGACATGCCATATCCAGAAGACCCCTTGGCCACAGCAGCCCAGGGCCCAGGAAGGCTTGTGGTCCAGGCCCCTGTCTGTGTGCAGGAATACATTCATAGGCAGCGAGGAAGGAAAGAGACGGGGATTGACTTACTGATACCCTCTGGGCCGGGCACTGGCTTGGGGCTAGGGATCCAACGAAGGGCAGTCTCAGTCCCTCTCCTCCTACATACTCCCCTTTATTTTGGTGGGCTCCTACTTGTCCCATAGGCGTTAGCTTGGAGATCACCTCCTCTAGGAAGCCTTCCTGGCCTCCATTCCCCACCCCATCCCCGTCCCTGAGGTGGTACTCCCCTAGCATCCTGCATGTGCCCTGTCGAACAACTTACCTCTCTGTATTATAATTTCTTGTTTATCTGTAACCTCAGCACCTGGCACATAGGTGCTCAATAAATACTTGCTGAATGAATAACTGAACAAAGGAACTGACTTCCATCTAGTGACTAAGACAATCACAGAAGTAAATAATTACAATCCAATAAAAGAGGAGCAGTAATGGGGGTAAGCCAACACCTGCAGTGACACACAGAGGAGTGGACAATGGCTGTGCTGCAAAGGAAGGACTTTCCAGCAAAGGGTTACTTTCCCCATTTTGCAGACAAGGTCACAGAGGATATCTGAATCTAATGACACACAATGGTAGAGCGGGAGTCAATATCCAGATCCAGAATTCATTCCCACTACTTCCCATTGGACCCTGATGATAATCCAGTTAGGGAGGAAGTGGGAAATGAAGCTCAGAGAGGTTAACTGACCTGCTTAAGGTCACACAGCCTGTTAGTGGAAGAGCCGAGTATTCTAGGTGAAAAAGAGGATGAAGTGGAAAGAATAGAGAGGAAGAGCGGGAAAGGGTAGGGAGAGAAAAAGTGTTTGCCTGTGTTAAACTCAGATGGCAGGAAGGAGACTCCAGGCAAGGAGGCCCACGGGGTCATGAGTAACATAACAGTGGTGACGACACACTGGTGGTCTCTCCGGGGTGGGCAGTAAGGGGACACAGGCCAGTTGGAGTGAGCCCCAGGACAGCCAATCACAGAAGAAGGAACAAGAACCAGGGAGACCAACAGCCACTCTGGTGGGGGAAAACTGCCCACTTTCCACTGGTGATGGAGATGGGGAGGGGAGACTAAGATCTGAGCAAATTCACCCTCTGTCAAATTAGTCTCCTGTACCTTTGAATAAGACCTCTATCCTTCTACACCGGAAACCCCACTTTCCCGAGCACCCAACGGTAACAATTTGATTAGGAAACGCCCTGCCTGAAGCGAGTTCTCAGGATCAGCAGGATTTCCTTCCTCACCTATAACTTTTCAGCAGCAGCTGAAAAAGAGCACGGGACTGGGGTGTCAGACAGACCAGCATCCAAATCCCAGCCCAGCCCCTGGCTGTGTGACCTGGGCCCTGTTCTCTTCATTTGTAAAGTGGGCATAATGGTCCCCACCTTCCTGAGTGCTTCCGAAAAGGAAATGAGATGACAATCATGAATGCACCCAACACAAGGACAGCAATTGATCCACAAATGACTCGGGTGAATTTATAGTTACTGTTACGATGGGAGCTGTGGACATTTATTGAGCTCTCACTACGTGTACCAAGCCCTTGTCCAAGAATTTCACACGTGTCGTCGCATCTATTCCTCATGACCACCTATGAGGCAGTCACTATTATCCCCACTCTACAGCTGTGGAACCAAGGCTGAGAGTGAAATAACGGGTCAACAGACGGCATCAGCGAGGCAAACACAGTCAGCCTCCGGCATCCCGGCTTTAAGCCGCCACACTGACGAGGACGGGTCTGCTGTTTCCATCAGCTGGTTGATACCCAAGACGCAGGACGCTCAGGATCCAAATCCCACCCATCCTCTCCAACACCTTTCCGAAACCCCCTCCGCCAGAATTCCCATAGCACTGGACTTGGTTTGGGTACACTGCATACTGTTTTATAGCAATGGCTAGGACTGACTGATCTTTCCTCTAGACTGAAAACTGGCAGGCAGAAGCTCTGTCCACACACACCAGAGTTGTACACACATCGGATTTCATCAAATCTAAAATGACATCCATTGTAAGATACACATTACATTAGGTACCACTAACAAAGCAAAAACACCACCAATTACAAACTGTGGAATGCTATTGCTGGGAGATACAGCCTGATTTCAGACATGATAAATGTGGTGGGGTGGGGAGCGGGCGGGGGGAGTGTGTCTTAGAAGCCACGAGATACAGTAGTAGACACCCAGTAATTATGTGTACTCAGTAATTATTTCTTGGAGTAGTAGAAAGAATGCTGAACTTGAAATCACAAGCCTCAAGTTTGTGTCTTACCAGCTGACTAAAGAAAGTATTGCATTTGTCTAAGGCTCAATTTCCTCATCTATTAAGTGAGCAAAATAATTCTTCTCTTCCAGGGTGGCTGTGAGAACCAGAAGAGTTTACGAAAGTGTTTTATAAACTGTAAAGCACTGTACCCGTCAATCTAAAGCACAAACAGGACAAGGATGAAGCGTGGATGAGGGACATGACTAGTGGTCAGGAGCGAGGCCAGGAGACCTTGTGGGTATTTGTAAGGGGCGCTGTGAGAACGTGGCTGCCTTTCAGCAATCCAGACCCATTTTCTAGGAAACAACTGTGGTTCCTGCTTCCCAGTTGCCCCTACCTTGGAACTTGGGTGTGTGTGACACACGTCCCCAGCCCGGCACTGGCTAAGGAATAGGCGTCTACACCATGCAGGCTCCTTCGTGCCAGGCTTTGGGGCGCCAGTTGGCAGCGCTTCTGGTTCTCATCGTGTCTGTGGCCTGAAACTTCCGGTCTGCCCAACCAAGTTGGGCTCCGCTTCAGGTCTGAAACTCACAGTGAGGGAATTGTAAAAAACAGCTCTGCAAATCTCATCAGGTTATTTGAAACAGACCTTGTAGGCCTGCAGCAGGGTGAGCTGGAGGGCTAGGCACTCAGGAGAGGCAATAGCCGAACCCAAGGCTTGGAGGCAGGAGAGTGAGGAGGGGGTCGGTGTGGCTTTGGTCTCACCAGAGGCCATCCTTGTGGCCCAGGCAAGAAGCCCAGGTGCCTCTGCTGGTCTCTATCCTGAGGAACAGGAAACAAAGCGACCCCGAGACTGAGCATGGGAGCAAGGGACAGTGTTGGCCTCCCGAAAAAAATCTCTGCTTCTCCCGCAGACCTCCTTGTCCCTGAAATGCAACGTGTCATGTGCTACAAAGCTATACTCTCCTAATTGGCGCTGGCAGCAGGCGTCTGGCTGAGCCTCAGCGGCATGGCTCCCACCCTCCGTCACTCCAGTGGTCTTTGTTCCCCAGGCAAGGTTTCTGCACAAACCAGGGCACCGGCCAACTCATCCTCTCACATTACGAGTCTTTCCCCTCTCCCTTCCTTCCTCCCCTCCCTCCTGCCCACTTTCCTGCTGGCTCCTTGAGAGTGGAAACTGCAGCCATAACCAACACACCTGGACTCGGGGCTTGCAACTGGGGCAGCAGAAGCTTCCCGAGCCTGGCCACCACCTCTCCCTCCACAAGTCAATTTTGGGAACCAGGCACTGTAGACCCTGGTACCAATTTAGCCTCCTCCCCCAATACTGGCCTGGACTTGTGCCTGGGAGGGAAGAGAGGCAGAAAAATGCCCTTCAGAGAGAAGCCGTCACAGAGCAGAAGTGGAACCTGTGCCCTGCCCAGCAGACCCTGCTCCCATCCTTTATCTCAGAAGCGGTCCCCTGCCTGAAGCTCTCCCTCCATCTCCCCCACCGAGGGGAGCATCACTGCCCCAGGGCAGAGTCAACATTATCTCAGGGAACCAGAACATACCCGGCTACCAGGTGTCCTTGATCTACGGTCACTTGGCTGTGACCGCAGCTCAGTTCACTCATTTCCAAAATAAAGATTCTCACTTCCAGGGCTTTTTGGGGAAAAGCGAGTGGAACGATACAACCTCACACCATTCCTTAAGCAGGAGGCACCATATACTAAGGCATATACCATATACCAAGAAACCTTCTCAATGAGCCTCTCCTCTCTCTGTGCCTCAGTCTCCACACACGTTACAGAGTATGCAGGTGGCCACCCTCCCTTCCCTTCCATGGGGGCTGAGCTGTTGCCCCAGAGAGAACACTGGGTGCCAGCCGCAGACTACTGACTGCCCAGAGCTTGGCTACTCCCAGCACCCTCTTGCTAGGTGACGCTTCCAGCTGCACAACCTCTGCTCTAAGGTGAAGAAGAAAAACAAAGCCACCACCCCCATGCCTACATCAGCAGTGTGAGGAAGTGGCAAAAGCAAGCTTTAGAGATTATGTACGCCAGAATTACAATTATCTGGGTTCTTCCTGTTGACACCCCCCTCCCCATAGGACAATAGGTTACTGGGATTTCGCTGGCAGCAGTCCCCTGCCTACCACATAGATTCTCATCAGATGGACTGGACCGAGAACTGAATCAATCAATACGTGATGTTTTGCTGCTGGGCCTGGCTGAGCCAAGGGAGATAATCAGAAAAGTCCTGAGAAACTGGTAATTTGGGGGGTCATGCTCCTGACGGGCCTGAGAGATGTCATCCAAGTCACCCCACCGCTAAAAGACCCCAACCTTCGTTTCCCCAGAGGGAGATGGCAGGAGGAAGGCTGTTTCCTTTCAGGCTGACCTGCAGGGAAGGGACGTCCGCAAATTGCATGTTCTTTTCCTTCCCCATCTTCTAGTTAATGACTACCTAAATAAATGCTTTGATCCCAAGTGATTCTAACAGTCAGTCCCTGAGCTCCAACAGCCTAATTATACAGATACAACCGTGTGGGGATTTCGACGCGGAACAGCTCTCTTCTCCATAAACCATATGTCAAATAGCACGATTGTCCCGCCCCATTTTGCCAGCTGGGGCTGATGAATGGGGTACTGGTGCAAATTGAGGACCTAACAAGGTTTGGGGTAGGGCCACCGGGTTGCCCACCCCAGGCCCAGCTGTTCGGGCTGGGAGAAGCATTTGGCTACAAATCCATTCACACCAACGCGTGCCCAAACAGATTCCCAGAACACATGGATGGTACACAATGGAGAGCTCCCCAAACATTCACATTCACCCCACACACACAATAAACACTCACTCATAAAAACACACATGCCCAGGCTTTGGAGAGGTTCATGGGCCCCCAAGGTGAGGAGCAGTAGCAGCCAGCTGCACGTGCCCTCTTGCTATAAACAGTTATCATCTGTTGCTGCTTGCAATTTGCCTGCCCAGCGGTCCCGTCCTCAAACACAGACAGACAACAAAGGAAGCACATAGAGGGAAAGAGGATGAAGTTAGAAACCTCAGCCTCTTTTTCACGATCCACTTCCTTTTCTACCAAAAGAGATCCATGCATCCAGGGGATGTGTTTGAAGTGGTGCCAGCGCCTGGCTCAGAGGGCTGGTGCCACCTTCCAGAGCTTGCACTGAAGCCCCAGGGGGACTGGAACAGCCAGTGAGCCTGCCAAGCTAGGGATGCAGGACCCAGCAGCAGAAGTGCTCAGCCTGACTGAGGAGACTCCCTCGGCCCCCCACTTAAACCGGGTCTCTCCTAAGGAAGTCTCCAGGGGCACCTGAGTGGTGAGGTTTAGCAGTGGACACAGTGGTGGGGCCCCAGCTCCTGGCAGCCTGAGCCCCTGGTCTGCTGAGCTGACTCAGAGGGCAGCTGGAGGGCTTGTCACTCTCCCCAGTCTCAGCTCCCACCCTGATCGCACCCCTCCCCCCTACCTGCCTCCCGCCCCTCTGCAGCCACCATCTGGTATTGATGGTATCGGCCACAAGGGGGCCTGGTGAGCCATATGGAAGGTGCAGACCCACAGCTGGGGCTCCAAGCCACTCTCCTGTGATGTGGATGGATACAGTCAAGACAAGTGATTGCAAAGCAGATCTATCTAAAGAGAGCTCTGGGATAAAGTCCCAGACACACTTCCAGCTCCCCCAGTGAGCAGGTGGTATGCCCTGGACTCAGGGCATAGCCTCATTTTCACTAAATTGGGAGTTCCTTTGGCCCTGCGGCTATCCAGACTGGGAGTGACCAGTCTGAAAGGGCCACCAGGAGGTGAAATCATGACCCTGCTTTCCCAGGCCTAAGGAAGGCGCCTCCTGATTTTGGCTGAACCTATGAGACTCAGGCTGGCCACTCACCCTCATAAACATCCCCTCCTGGAACCATCAGGCAGCCTGGATCTGTTCTGCCCGGGAAACCGTGTATCTGGATTGCGAAAGGATCCCACTGCCTTCGCGGGGCAGGGTCGTCAAGGGGTCCTCACCACCAGGATAGCTTCACCTTGCACACAGGAGACCCCACCTCCAGCTGGAACGAATGAAGTTGCAGTGTTCCTAAGCTTGGCCACTCTGGTCAGTTCTGGGGAATTCTACACACCTTAAGCAACAGTCTTCCTGCCTCCATCAGCGCAGCCATCAATCTGGCCCCACAGCCCCCTTGAAAAGCTCTTATCAAGGCCACCAACGACCTCAACATTGCCACATACAAGAAGAACTTCTGCCCTCCTCTTCATCGCGCAGCACCACTCCCTCCTTGCAGCGTTCCCTCCACTGGGTGTCCACAGCAGCCCTGCTCTCCTGTTTGCCTCCAGCCCTCTCCACCGGCTCCGCCTCTCTGAAGGCCCTCCTCTCGTGTGTCTCCACTGTCCTCCCACGCGACCCATCCATCCTCCCAGACTTCAAACCGCCTCTCTGCTGATTGCCCCACATGAATATCTCCAACCTTGACCTCTCCTTGGACGTCCACATCAGCATCTCCAAGTACATATTTGATTTTTCCACTTCACTGTCTCATGAATATCTCAGACTTGGTGTGTCCAAAATAGAGCCTCTGATCTTCCTCCCCGAACCTTCCCAGGCTTCTCTGTCTCAGAAAAACGGGACCAAAACCCATCCATTGCTCAAGTACCATCTAGGATGACGACACAGCTAGATTCCTCCCTGTCCCTCACCTCCCATGTCCAGTCCATCAGTTCACCCTGTGGTCTCGACCTGCTCAATAAAACTTGAATTCACCCATTTCTGTCCATCTCCACTGCCAACCTCCCACGTCCAAGCCCCCTCCACTTTTTTGTCCAGACTAGAGCAACAACGCCCAATCTGGTCTCCCTCCTTCCATTTGTACTGAACTGTAATCCCTTCGCCACATGGCAGCCGGACAGACATCACATCACTTTGCTGGTGAAGAAGACCTAAACCCCTCCAAGGCCCACAGGCCTGACAGGCTCTGCCTCTCTGCAGCCTCGCGTTGTTCACTCTACTCTAGCCACACAGGCCTCCTTTCTGTTCCTCAAAAGTACAGACTCTTCCTGACCTTGGTGCCTTCGCATTTTCATTTCCGGCATCCAGGCACACCCCCGGCTCTTCACACAGACATTCCTTCTCATCCTCCTCAGGGCTCAGCTTAAACATTACCTCCTCCAGATGCCTTCTTCGAGCCCCCATAGAAAGCCATTTCTCCCTCCCACTGACACTGATACGACACCGATATTCTCGAATAGCACCCCTGAAATGACGACCACCCCAACATCACGTTTGTGTCTTTCTCTCAGAGTACCAATCAGAAGCTGCAGTTGTAGGTGACTTTCTTATCTACAGTCCACCTCCCTGACTGGCAGGTACGCGCCATGAGGGCAGGAATCGTGTTCGCTGCTGTATCCTCAGGCCTTAGAGCAGTCCCTAATCCATGGCAGGCAGTCAATAAATCATTTGCAAAGTGAATGAAGGCATTTCACTGGCACTTCCATGTGTAAGGTGTTCTTAATGCAGGAGAGCAAGCAATACAAACTCTCGCTAGAGGAGTTCAGGGAAGGCTTCATGGGGGTGGTGGCATCCTAGCAGTGCCTTTGAGTCAGGAGATTTAGAAAGAAGGAGGGAGGCAATAGGGTGGGGGAGAAGAAGAAGTCTTCAGAAGAGGAACAAGCACAAAGCACATGCAGGGAAAATAGTCAACCTCACTGGCTGTGGACCACCCACTGCTGTCAAATGATCCCTGCCAGAAGTGACCCTACTAGGACACCATCCTAGGCTCTCCCCCCACTGAGTGCCCACAGGTACCCCAGGCAGCCATTTGTGTACCTCCAGCTAAGAGAAGGCCGGCCTGCTTTCCTACCACTTACGAAAGACGTGGGTCTGTCCACCTCCTGTTTCCCCAGAGCTGCCAAGACCCCTGCTCCACCTGAGGAGGCACTGAGGCTGCCTGGGGACAAGCCACACGATGCTTGGCATCCCACATGTGGTCTTTGGGACTCAACCAACTTAATGAGTCCCCTTTAGCAGGACCAAGGCTATCCTTTGTGTGAATTCAAAAAGGGTACCCCTCCCGTGGACCAACTGGGAAAAGCCATCCTTTCCTCTGGTCAGAGGTAGCCGCACACAGGACACCTTGTTGGCCAGCAGATTGCTGACTTCAGCCCCTACCCATCCCCTGCGCTGGGCGCCCCAGGCAGTGCACACCTTCCGATTGCTGCAGTCCAAGGCAAAATCTGCATGAGCTGCCCCAGAGCCCCGTGCCCTCAAAGCTCCAGCCAGCTGAGGCGTCCAGGCCAGCCCCAGAGTGTCTAAAGAGTCTTGCCCAGGTGACCAGGTTGACAGTTCCCCTGGGGCTGAGGCTGTAACTCACCCACCCACTCCCCGTCCCACACAACAACGGATGGCCAATTCCCAGAAGAGACCATCTGGGTCTTGGTACACACACACACACACACACACACACACACACACACACACACACACACTCTCATGGAGTGAAGAGAATTACAGATTCTCGGTGGGCTGGAAGGTGCTGCCACATGTTTGACTGCCCAGTGATACTGAATTGTAAACATATGTGCCTATTTACTTTCCCTGCCAGAGCCGCGTTGGCTGCCCCGTAGCCAGGCAACACTATCTGACCTGGGGGACCAGGACAGGGACGTTCTGTGCCAGGCAGGTCACCTGGGGAGGGTTATCTAAGCACAGCCAGTCTCAGCATAATGAAGTGCTTCCCGCTCCTCCCACGGGCCTTCCCATCTTCACCCCCAGATGACCCTGGACCTACACAACAGACAGCACACTCTGATGAGAAGAAGCAGAGGGTGGCCTGGGGATAGAAGTGGTGGCACTGTTACAATGGGACAGAAGCAGATCACCAGGATTAGGTGTCATTATCGACCTGGCGGGCAGCTTTGCTGCTTCCCTGCCAGCCAAACTGAGAGCCAACAGGCTGAAACTGCAGCAAGAAAGATTCAGGTTAGATGGGAGGGAGATGACAATGTGTGATTGGAGGTAGGCAAGGGCACCTCCTTTCAAGAGAATATTGGACAACTGCAAATCAGGGCAAGGTGAAGCTCACCTAGGCCATCTTCTCCTCAGTGAAGGGTTATCGTTCCACATGGATGGGAGATCAGCTAGTTGCTGACTCAAGGTAACAAAATCAAGGCCACCTCTCAGCTCTAGACAGACAGTGTGGGTGTTGTGTGGCCTTCCTTTCTCTGTGGAAAAGCTTAGGGACATGCGACATGCTCTTCAAATCCCATAGTCAGGAGGAGGATATTTGAAATCATATAATGTCATGGGCCCAAAAAGCAATGAAATCAGGCAGGCCAAGAATCAGTCACAGAACCACGGAATCCTACAGAAAGAAGCCCTACTGTGTG
Source organism: Rhinolophus sinicus (assembly GCF_057876585.1). Taxonomy (NCBI): domain Eukaryota; kingdom Metazoa; phylum Chordata; class Mammalia; order Chiroptera; family Rhinolophidae; genus Rhinolophus; species Rhinolophus sinicus. The sequence goes on from NC_142512.1 coordinate 17,880,513, forward strand.
CTGGGCCTCTAGAGTTTCCGCTAGGAAGTGGATAAAAAATCCCCCATCTTACAGATGGGGAACTCAGGTCTAACAAAGCCCAGCCTCTCCCACTGAACCATGAAGGTGCCCTGATCTTGTCATAGGCTAAATAATGCCCCCCTAATCCTCAGTGCCTGTGAATATGTGAGGTTACATGGCAGCAACGGGGAATTGAGGTTGCAGATGGAATGAAAGTTGCTAATAAGCTGACCATGAGATGAGAAGAGGAGCCTGCATTATCCAAGTGGGCCCAGTTCAGTCACAAGAGTTCTTATAACAGGAGGCAGAAGAGAGAGAACCAGACAGATGGCAGTGTGAGGATCTGGTTTAGTGGTTGCTGCCTTTGAAGACAGAGGAATGGGGCCAAGAGCCAAGGAATGCAGGCGGCCTCTAGAAGCTGGAAAAGGCCAGGAAATGGACTATCCCCTCGAGTCTCCAGAAGGAAGGCAGCCCTGTCAACACCTTGATTTTAGCCCCATGAGGCCCTTGTCAGACTTCTGGCCACCACAACTATAAGATGATAAGTCTGTGTTATCTTAAGCCACTACGTTTGTGGCCCTTTGTTTCAGCAGCCATAAGAAACTAATACAGACAGCTTGATAGTACATGTCCAGCAAGACTTTGTGGAGAGGAAGGAACTCGGAGGCTCTAGCTCCGTGCCTCTGACTGGGTAACCTTACCCCATTCCTTAAAACTGAAATGCTCTGTGGTACATATGCACCATCTGGGGTGAACTTGATTTTAATATTTTAATAACTGCCTTGATGCTCTTTCCTGGTCTTCACAAAACCAGGTGTGGACTCCTGACCTCCACTGGACCTGGGACTCAGGCAGCAAGGAGAAAGGTTGCCCACCCGGTGGCAGAGGACCACACCACGCAAACAGGATCAGGACACTGTCTGTCCATGACAACTCAGGCTGGGCCAGTGACCTGGAAGGCCTGGCTTCCTGGTTCCTACCTCCGCTGCCAGCACCACCCTCAGGCACCTGCAGGCTCTGGGTGACAAGACTTTGAAGACCCACCTTCCTGCTCCTCAGATCTGACCATGGTTCCTGACCTGCTTTCTGTTTCACTATGCTGGTGTTTAAGGGATTCACTCTGGGGCCCCCTAGATCCATCCCCTCATTGGGAAGTGACATCGTGCAAGGGTTTCCTGCCTATTTGCGCTTACTGAGGCCACCCTTGAAGGGACCCCGGGAGCACTCAGTAGACATCGTGTCTCATCTCCAGTCACTCTCAGAGCGTGGTTTCTTGGGCTCTGCGTCCTCGTAGTCATCATACCCTCTAAGAGTAGAGATCATACCTTTCCAGTTCAATAAAGAGTCACCAAACATGAGGAGATGGAGATAAATAAGCCACAGCCCCTGCTTCCTGTCTCCCACAGCCCAGCTCTCCCAAACATGGAATCACCCCCCACAAAAGGACACTCAAATGCTGTCCTGAACCCCATCTGGACACCCACAGAAGGGTGAGGCTGGGGAGCTGGGAGGGAATCCAGCCGGATCCTGATCCCCACTACATCTCTGGGGGGAGATGCAATTCTGTCTCCTCGGAGCCCAGGCCACCACCACAAGCAGCCCCAGGGAAGGGAGAGCTCTAGAAAGAGCAGCAGCCCATCTGGCAAAGGTCCTGAACCCAGACACGTTTAGGAATCAGGAGGATATAAGGCAAAATAGGGGTTGGAGAGAACACATCCTTCCCCCATAGCACTGAAATGAATTTTTAAATATCATGTTGGTCGAACAAAGTGTATCTGGGAATAAATTGGGCCCAGGCCTACCAGCGAATGATGAAGTAACCCCAACTCCTCCTCCTCACCTATCCCCACCCTTTTCCTTCCTTCTTCTACCACCACCGGCCTCCCCACTCCCTTCTTCTACCGGTCTTTCCCTCTTTTCCTCTCCTTGCCTCCTCCCCGCCCCCACCTCCAATTTCCTTTCTCCCCCCTTCCTCTTCTTTTTCTCTTCTACAGCAGCTCACACCACCGGCCATCCACCCCTCACTTCTGGCATCCCACTTAGAGCCAACCAGCCATCAGAGTCACATCTGACATTTCAGAAACTTCTTGGCCCCGCTGCCAAATCAAAGCAACTCAGCCCGTGTCATCTGCTAACAAACCCAACAAATCCAGCAGCCCAGGGCTCAGTTTGCTTTCCATGTGTAACTGAGCTTGGGCTCTCACACGCTCCCTTCATGTGGCTGGAGATGCAGAACGCATCAGCCCAGTCTCCTGGGAAGGGCATAGGAGTTCCCCTCAAAAGCAGTATGTCGTGCCCTCTGAGAGGCCAAGTTCACAGACTGTACCACCTCCCCTCCAAAATCACCTGGTTCTCGTATTTTAAATCAGGGAACCAACCACTATGTATAAAGTTGAAATAATTTAGTAAAAACAAAAATTAATGTCTCTACCTTCAAAGGTTTTTTTTGTGTGTGTGTGGGTTTTTTTTTTAATCTTTTACCTTATCTTTAGAGGACTCTTATAAGAATTAATACATCTTACAGAGAGGAAACATTTATCCAAATTTCAGCAATCCCGCCTGAGCCTCCTGGTTTTTTTCTCCACTGGATAAATGCAAGTAAAATTGAATCTAACTCTTTTTATTACAAAGGAGCACAAACAGTGAGATCCCGTTTATTTATGCCTCTATCTGTGTGTATGATGCCAAGATGTCTGGACGCTGGGCAAATGGTAAAGATGAATGTGTCTGGATGGGAGGATATTGTTAGGGGTGGGTTTTTTTCCTTTCTCTGTACTTTACAATTGCTTCATTTTTTTATAATAAGCATATATCATTTTATTTAAAAATCAGGGAGGGGGGGTTGCTATTTGGGGGAAAAATAATTCTTATGAAAATTCTCCAAGAAAATACTGGGCTTTTTTGTTCAAAGTCACATTCTCAAGGCTGGCTCCATCAGTGAAGACTATTATGAGTTTTTATTAAGCACCGACTACTAAGTGTTTATGAAGCGCCTACTGTGGGCCCCTTATGTACCAGGCCCTTGGCAGCAAGGATGGAAAGAAACAACCCTGTCCCTCAGGATACTGAGCTGGGACGGCCCTGGACCAGATCCTCCCAGCCCTGCCCCTGCGACACCCCGCCCCACCCCTGCACTCACACTTAAATGACACCCAACTACACAAGGGTGAGCAGGTGCTGGCACAGCTTTTGAGCCTCACCAAACTCCCATCAGGAGCTCCTGAGAGACGGCAGCCCATACCTATAGCGGGTTAAATGGTGGTTCCCCCGCCAAAAAAATATGTCCATGTCCAGTAACCTTCAAATGTGACCTAGTTTGGAAAGAAGATTTTGCAAATGGAACCAAGTTAAAGATCTTGAGATGGGACCCAGGTGGATTCAGGTGGGCCCTAAATCCTTGTAAGTGACCCACAGAGCAGAGACAGCCAAGCCAGGGAGAAGAGGTGGCCGTGTGAAGATGGAGGCAGAGAGTGGAGTCCCCAAGCCAAACGAATGCCTGGCGCCACCAGAAGCTGAAAGAAGCAAGCAAGCATCCTCCACTAGTGCCTTTGGAGGGAGCACACCACGCCAACACCCTGATTTTGGACTTCTAGCCTCCAGAACTGTGAGAGAATAAATTTCTGTTGTTAGGCCACCAAGTTTCTGGTCATCTGTTACAGCAGTCCCGGGAAATGAATACCCCACCTAAGGCCTAAAACGCCATCTCCACACTCAGCAGGGAATCTGCCAGAGGTGGGGCAGGGGGAGCTAACAGGAGAGGGACACATAGGAGCTAGCCACAGGGGCTCAGAACTGTGCGGGTGATGTCCCTTCAGGAGCAAACACAGAACCCCCCATCCACTGCCCCCCAAAGCACCAGACACACTGGGCTTGAGTGTCAGGTAAATGACATGCATGCATGGGGGTGGGGGGGAACCCCTCCTGAGCTGGTCCCAGTAAAGAAGTGTCTGTGGCAGCTGGAAGAGGAGAAGAGAGGGATACTCAACGAAACCAGCCCACAAGCATTCAGCTCATTGCCTGAAAACAACCACTAGTATTCATTACATACGAATGCATAATGCCTGTATGTGCCCGGTGCTTTCTGAAGCCCTTGCCCACCTGCTTCCTCACAGCAACAATGTGGGGTGGGCTCAGTTCTGCAGATGAAGGAACTGAGGTGCACAGAAGATGACCGAACCGCACGATGTCACACAGTGGTTGCTAAAGTCCAGGCCCAGGTCCCAGCCTCTGCGCCCCAGACCTAGAACAATCCATCGGGAAAACCGGGACCCCACACAAGCAGGATGTCGCAGAGCCAGGGGTGAGTTAGGGGAGGAGGGCTGGTCAGGCCTTCCAAGGCAGGTGGCACAGCCTGAGCTAGAGCAGTGTGCGAAGCAGCCCCCCAGAGACGCCCTGAATGTAAAGTGCTCTATCGGGGCACAAGGTCAGTCAGAAATATGGACTGCTCTTCATATTAGCCACAGGCAAAAGGAATTAGGAAGGAAACCTCTGATGGAGACAAACATAAAATGCACACTAAGGCCAACCGTGGAACTCTCCACAGTCTTGAATTATCTAGGTCTCCACTCCGTCCAACCCCAAAATCCTTTCTGACGACTCCGACATTGCAGAGTCTTCCTGTTCCCATGGGGGCCACGTAGTCTGTGCCCCCGATGGGCTAAGGCCAGCCCGACTACAGGAGTTGGGAGCATGACGCAGAGGGATGCTCCCTCCCTGAAAACCCTTCCCCAGGTCTGTCTGAGTTTGCTGGGCAGGGCCTTTGTTTGGGGCCTTTTTCCAATACTCTCACTGTCACCCACATTTTTCAGGCAGGGTTTCAGGTCTAATACACAGGGCTCAGGTGGGGCAAATCACATCAAATGCAATTTCAATTTCTGTTCATTGGACAACGAGAGGCACCTCAGCCGTGGGGACCAGGGAGGGCAGGAAATCAGGGAGTCCTGAGGAGAAACTGTATTAACAACAGGAAAATCAGTGTCTTCCTCCAGGCTTCCTCTCTCAGCACGGCTCTTCTCTGGCAGACTAATGACTAACACTTCTGCCACACGTGCCATGTGTCTCTGTTCTAAGTGATAAACGTTCATCATCTCAATTCGTGCCCATTACAACCACATGAGGCAGGTTCTCTTATATCCCTATTCTACAAATGGGGAAACTGAGGCACAGAGAAGTTACAAGCTAGGAGGTGATAAAGCCTTAAGCCCAGGCACACTGGCTCCAGAAACTGTGTTCTGAACTGCGATTCAATATTACTTCACCTCTTTTGATGAAGAACCTCAAAGGGATGCAGGTCCAAGTCAAACTAACGGGATTAGCCGCCATGGAGACCATGTGGCCTGTCCAAAGGAAAGGGAAATAGGCTGGAGAATCAAAGGCGAGGGAAAGAGGGCTCCCAGAGAAAGCATTCTGGAAGCCCAGCAGGCCTGTTCCCCAACACAAAGGGGAGAAGGAGTAAGGCCTAGGTGGTCTGGACACCTAGGGCTGTGGCTTGGGCTCCATTAGCAATTCCTAGGAAGCAGGACTCCCCTCTGGGGCCTCCAGCTTGAAAGGCCAAGAGCCCAAGGCTCCATGGGAGCAGGCAAGGGACTCTCATGTGCTGCTGGCTGCCAGTTCCCTAGAGAGAAGCTCTAACTGCTTTTCAAGGGCAACAACCACCACGTCATCGTCGTCATTATCACATTATTGCATTACCACTTAGTGAGCACTTACTCGTGTAGGCACGCCACCAGCTACTTCACTCCACCACCTCACTACTCTGCCCAGCTGCTCTTCTAGGTGGCCACTGACCCTATTCCACAGGTGAAGAAACTGGAGGTCAGGGAGATTAAGTAACACGCTTAAATGATTCCTGCCAAGCAGTCCGGAGGAGTGGATAAGACAGCACAGGCTTCGGTGTCACACAAAAAGACCGGATTCCAAATCCTGCCTCTGCCCTCACCGGTTGTGGAATCTGGAGCAAATAGCTTAACTTCTTCTGACAATTTCAATCAGCGATGCCAGAAGTAATTCATCTCGAATGTCAACTCCAAACGACTGGCGGTGGCTGCCTGCAGTGCTTTGTTGGAGAGGATTCTGAGACCATGTCTAAACTTCTGGGAAAGAGTGCCATGATCAACTACTAACAACTGCCATAGGGGCAGAAGGGTGGACTGATAACACAAGCGTCACCTACTTGCCATCCCTGATCTAGAGAAACACCATGGCTTACAGTGACAAACTACAAATACATGGGTGCACTCACACAGCCCGTGGAGTTTTGACTAAGGTACCAAAGCAAAACATTGTCTTTTCAACAACTGGATATCCATATGGGAATAAATACACCTCGACCCCTATATCATGCTTTACACAATTAAATTACATTAAGATGGATCTTAGACCTACAGCTAAACCAATAAAACTTCTAAAGAAAACATGGAAGAAAATCTTTGTGATATAGAGTAAGCAAAGATTTCTTAAGACACAGAAAGCGATAAACACAAAATGAAAAAAATCTGTAAATTAGATAGCATCAAAATGAAAACTTCTGCTCATCAAAGACACCGGTAAGAAAAAGAATGAACTTGTACCCAGAATATGTAAAGAATGCACAAGAAGACAAGCAACCCAATTTTAAAAGGGGAAGAGGGGGACAAGACACTATAAGAATGGTCAACAGAAACTGTAACGATATTATTAGTCATCAGAAAAACACAAATTAAAACCACAAGGAGATACCCTTACCCGCCCACACAAGTGGCTAAAATTAAACAGACTGGCAATGGCAAATGTGGACGAGGACATGAAACAGTTGAAACTCTTGTAACACCGCCCCGTAGGAACGTAAAATAGTATAACCGTCTGGCAAAAAGTTTGACGTTTTCACAGAAAGTTAAACATTCACCTACCCTTTGACCCAGGCATTTCACTCTAGATATTTACCTAAGAGAAATGAAAACACATGTCCAAGACAAAACAAAACCTATGCACTATAGTCAAAAACTGGAAACAACTAAACAGGAGAATTAAAAAATTGTGCCTCATATGCAAACTACACGTACGTTCGGGAGCATGAGCGAATCTTCCAGATACTACGCTGAATTGGACACAAAGGAGTACATGCTGCATAATTCCTTTTAAATTAAGTTCTAGAACACGCAAAACTAATTTATAGTGAAAAAAATCAGAACACTGGTTGCTTGGGGGGTGGAGGGGATTGCCTATAAAGGGACATGGGGAACTTTCTACAATGGCAGAAACGTCCTACATCTGAATCAGACTATGGGTCGCATGGGTAATAAAAGTATGCATTTAACATTTATGCATTTCGATGTACGTCCATTTTTTTTTAAATCCAGTTATACCTAAAGTAATTTGCAAGAAGTGTAAGCTAGTTGGCCTTAAAACATGAACAAAATCAGGAACAATATATACTATATATATGCACAGCTAAGCAGACATGAGGGTCCACGCCTCCAAGCTGTGTCCCCACAGATGTAGACCCAAGTAAGCCCTTCCTCACGTCTGCACTGCCCTGGGGTTTCCCTGTCCGCTGGCCGAAACGAAATCAAAGGGCTTCTGGCAGTGGCTCCTGAGGAGAGGGCATCTGGACAGGAGGCATAAATAGGGCCTGTTGGGAGACCAGGGACGGCTCTCCCAGGGCCCACAGCATCAACAAGAGGACCCGCTAAACCTCTTGCAGCAGTGGTAATGAGGGGAACAAATATTTGTCCTCTCATGTCCCCCTCCAGCGCTTTCTTAACGAAAGGGAAAACCAAACCTCTTTGCTGATGTCCTCCAGCCCTCCCTGCCCCCACCCAAGAAGGCTCCCCACATCCTGCACACAAATGCCTCCTTACTTCATCCATAAAAATGGGTAGATCTGAGGGATGCAGATACCCCCTCACTCAACCCTTCCCAAGGTAGATGGAAGAGAGGGGTAGGTAGGAACCAGGGGCAAAATGAAGAGATGGCATTGGGCCTGGGGCTGTGCTACAAACTGGAAAGGAAGCCCCAGCCCACTGCCAGGGAGAGAGACTGGCTGGGGGGCAATTGGTGAGCCTGGGAGGACAGAAGGAGACCAGCGCAGCTCTGCCCAGAGGGAATGAAGAGACGGCAGAAGAGAAGGTTCCTCTGACCTCCATTTTCTTCCCCAGCATCTGGAGACTTACGTACCTGCCTGACCTACCTCGGAGGGTTTCGGGAACATTCATGAGTCCGGGAGAGCGAAGTACCAAGGAAGCAAAGTAGGAACAAGACTTCCCGCTCACCCCACAGAAGGAACCCTGGGCCTCTTCATCCTCTTCTGGAAAGAGGAAGGTCTGAGCGGGCGCTGCCCTCAGACTTGCAGTAAGTGGGTGGAGAAGACGGAACAACAGTCACCTCCCAGCTGACCAGGCCAGCCCAGGTCTGGTAGGGCTGCAGAGGCCAGTGGTGACGGTTCAGATCAAGGTCACATAAAATCCCAGCATTGTCACCTTCAACGAAAACTCTGCACACGTACTGTGAGCTAACGGAGAATCAGGAGGCTCCACCCAACCATGACTCCTTCACTTCAAGAAGCCCAGGGAGGTCGTTGTGTATGGTTGGGCCCAGGGGGGCTAGCACAGCCCCCATGCTCGCCATTAGGGCCCCTCCTAACTCCCCACTCCGCGTCCCCACAAAGCTGTCCTTACTTCTCTCCACCACACTGAAAAGCCACTTGACACACTTGAGCTTGTTACATGCTGAGCCATATGGTTTCTTCTACTCAAGGAAGGCCCCCTGTAGACAGCAGGTTCTTTGAGGGGTGAGGTCTGCGGCCTTTGTTTGACCCCATGGGACCCAGTGTAGTGCTGGGCACACAAAGCCAGCCCTCCCTAAAAGCCTGTTGATCCATTTGGGCATGAAAACAAGATGACAACAAACGTGGGCCTGGAAACAATCCACAGCATTCCCAGGGAGACAGCCCCAAACTCCTCTCCCAGCCCACCCTGCGTCATCCACAGTTTGAGCTCTGGCTGGGAACTGGGCTCTCATTCAGCCCATCTGCTCTGCATCTCTTTCTCTGGTTGCTTTTTCTCAGTTTCATATTAGAAAAAAAATCCCCTTGAAAAACACAAACAGCAAAGAGGTGGGGGAGGGTGAGTCAGGGACCAGTTGCAGCAGTCATGGCAGTGAGGGGCAGGGGCCTGGGGGGAAGAGATTCTCAGGCTGGAGGCTCGCTCTTCCTCCACCAGTCCCTTCCAGATGAACTAGAGGAAGGGCTAGTTCATCCAGAAGCAACTAGAGGAAGGGCTGTCCCTGCGTGTGTGGGGTGGGATGAGAAGAGAGAGCACTTTACCAAACATAGTTTGGGTCTTGTAATTTAACTTAATCTGCTGGCTACCGGAGGAACACGGGATCTTCAGGGGGACCTTGGGCGAGTCATTTCCCATCCAATTTATCTATAAAGGAAATAGACCATCCATCCCTGACATTCTGTGACTCCCCAAGCTAACCAATAACAAAGGGGTATGCCTACCAGCTCTGCCCCAACCTGCATTGCCAAGGGAACTGGGTGAGACCCTCTCCTACTGCCCAGATGTTGTGTGGGGGCTGTAGAACCCCCAAGGCCAGAGACCTTGGAGAGAGTCGTCTCTACCTCGGGTGTCTCAGACCTCAGTGTACAATAACAACCAGGAGGTCAAGAGCCTGATCCTGCCCTCATCGCAGGTGGGCGCCCAGAGTCTGCCCAGGTGACCCCACATGAGACAGATGGGGAAGGATGGGGCTGCAGTCCACATCGCGGAGAACATATGTCTACGAGCTTAATTTAGAAGAGTATTACCTGGAGACAGAGGTTCAGCTGGGATGTAAGATTCAAGCAAACCAGAGGAATAGATCAAGTTTAAGCTTCTCCCACCTGGAGTCCCGTACGGTCAACACACCACAAAACATCTGTCAGGCACCCCACCCCAGACAGGACTGGGGACCCACAGAGCAGGACAGCCCTCAAGGAACTCAATGCAGGGAAGCTTCCAATGACCAGCAACACGACTTGATAAGTAAGTCACAAAAGGGACGCTCCCTCTGTGGAGGAGGCCGGGCGAGGTAAATGAGGCTCGTGGTCTGAAGCCCCATATGGATCCGTTAGCTTTACACAAAGGGAAAAACAAATGTCCCTGCCACAGACAACAGACTTCGAATCACAGCCACAGGACAGGCTAAATCTTAGGCAAGAATAAACCCAAATGACAGTTACAAAGAGACCCCTAACTCCAAGTATGCCACATGTTGACCCCCAACGCCAACCACAAAAGGGTCCCACCCCGAGGGTGAGTCCCCAGGGTGACCCCTGGCATCTTCCTCTGAGTTCCCAGCTCTGACCTCGGCCTTGGGGCTTTGGACAGTAAAGTCACAGGCTGAGAAATTCTTGAGTTCAGAGATGAGAAGGACAGGGGGCTGGTCCGGTGGCTCAGGCGGTTGGAAGTCCATACTCCTAACTCTGAAGGCCGCCGGTTCAATTCCCACATGGACCAGTGGGCTCTCAACCACAAGGTTACCTGTTCAATTCCTCAACTCCTGCAAGGGATGGTGGGCTCCGCCCCCTGCAACTAAGACTGAACATCACACCTTGAGTTGAGCTGCCGCTGAGCTCCCGGATGGCTCAGTTGGTTGGAGCGCTGGCTCTCAATCACAAGGTTGCCAGTTCGACTCCTGCAAGGGATGGTGGGCTGTACCCCCTGCAACTAACAATGGCAACTGGACCTGGAGCTGAACGGCACCCTCCACAACTAAGGTTGAAAGGACAACAATTTAACTTGGAAAAAAGTCCTGGAAGTACACACTGTTCCCCAATAAAGTCCTGTTCCCCAATAAAGTCCTGTTCCCCTTTCCAATAAAATCTTTAAGAATAAAAAGACAAGAAGGACAGAGCACCGGCGGTGGGGCTGTCTTCTGACCATCGGTCATGAAGACTTCCCTGCAGGTTGCTGCTCTGTTCTGAGCCTACCTGGGGTCCCACACAAGCCAGGCTTACCCGCTGACAGCCAGCTGGCCCTGTGCTGCTGGCCCTGTGCTGCCAGAGCAGAATGGGGTCAGGCACCCAGTGGATGTTCATAAATCATTTTCCGAATGAATCCATGTGTTAACTAATAATGCCTTGCTCGTGCTCCAAATTCCTGATCAGCGCCCCTCTCTCCTGTATCTCCTTATACCCTCCTGGATCCCTCCTTTCAGCATTTCCACACACTCATGGGTCCCACCTCACAAGCACTGTCTACACCCTCTGACTCTCGCACCATCTCCACTCACTCCTCACACACCCAGGGGTCACACACCCATCCCTTCCCACAACTCTTCTCGGTTATATGAGCAGCAGCAACGAGGCCACTAAGCCCAGAGGACACTGTGCGCTTGTCGTACTTGGCCTCTCCGGCCGCCCACCCTCCTTTGTGAAATGCTCCTCCCACCATGTCTCCAGCCCCCTCCACACCAGTCTCTGCAATGCAAGGTGCTAACCCAGGAAGCTTCTTCTCTTTTTTTTTTTAAAGAATTTTTTAATTGGGGAAGGGGAACAGGACTTTTTTTTTATTGGGGAACAGTGTGTACTTCCAGGACTTTTTTCCAAGTCAAGTTGTTGTCCTTTCAGTCTTAGTTGTGGAGGGTGCAGCTCAGCTCCAGGTCCAGTTGCCGTTGCTAGTTGCAGGGGCGCAGCCCACCATCCCTTGCGGAAGTTGAACCGGCAACCTTGTGGTTGAGAGACCACTGACCCATGTGGGAATCGAACCGGCAGCCTTCGAAGTTAGGAGCATGGAGCTCTAACCGCCTGAGCCACCGGGCCGGCCCAGGAAGCTTCTTCTTACTCCACCCTCTCCTTGGAGAGCTCACTGCCCCCACCCAACCCTCCACCCCAAGCTTCAATTCCCACCTCTATGAAAATGACTCCAGATTTTTACCTCCAGTCCTGACCCTCCTTTGAAGCCTGGCCCCCAAATACCCAGCTGCTCACTGACACCCCCATTCATGTCTCAAGCATGTCCAACCCAGCACTTAGAGCTTAAGCTCTCATCCTCCCTGCCGGCTCACTCCATCTCAAAGAATGGCTGTAACATTTATCCAATTCTTCCAAACCTGGGCCCACGCTTGCCTCCTACCTCCCCACAAGTCCTCATATCTCATCAATCTACCTCCTAGGAAATCTGACCACTTCCAAATCACCTCACACAGCCCTCAGACTCAGGCCACCGTCCTCTCCTCACTGGGTCCTGGGGAGGCCTCCCGACTCGTCACCCACTTTCCACTCTGCTCCCTCCTATGCACTCTCCACACAACAGCCAAGGTGACTTTTTAAAAGTCCCGTCCTCTTACTCCTCTGACTAAAATCTTCAAGATTTCAATGCCCATAATTAGGAGAAAGCCCAAAATCTTCAGCAAAATTTCCAAGGGTCTGACTCTTCGTCCCTAACTATGGATGCTCGGGCCATTCTGGTGCTCCGGTTAGAGGAGCTCTCTCTCTCCTGCGTCAGGGCCTTCCAGAGTCTAGAGCAGTGCTTCTCAAGCTGTCACGTGCACACGAAGGGGAATGTGGGTAAAATGCTGATTCTGGTTCAGTTGTCAGGAGTGAGGCCTGAGATGCTGCGTTTCTAAGGAACTCCCAAACGATGAAGGTGCTACTGGTCGCTTGGCCTCACTTCCAGGGGTAAGCATCTAGAACATTCTCCTCCACCCTGACTGCATCTTTGCCTACGTCCCACTCAACTCTCAGGGTTCCGATGAAACATCATTTCCTCCAAGAAGCCCTACCTGACCCTCGCCAAGATTAGGTTAGAGTCCCCCCTCCACAGACCTTATACTGCCCCCCAGCTATGCTGCGCGTCTCCTTTGGAACACACCTAACTATCCATCCCTCATTCTTGAAAGTATGTTTCCAACTTTTGTCTCCCTAGCTAGACCACAAGCTCCAGAACAGGGGACACAATGTCTTATTCACTACCGGGTCCCCAGCGCTCAGCACTGGGCCTGGCACATGGTCAAAACTGGAAGTGAAAAGCTGTTGGTCTTGCCTGTCCTGCATCCATTTTCTCTTTTTCTTATAGTAACACTTCAGTTTTCCTTTGAGGAGCCACTCGTCCTCCACTCTTGGTTCTCAGGGTGCAGGTGGTGGACATGAGACCCAAGTCTGGCCAGTCAGAGCCTGCCATCTCTCTGGCTGCAATGATTGGTTCAGAGATAGACATGTGACCTAAGCCAGGCCAATGAGCTTCCTCCCGGGTACTTTTGTTAGCACTACTAGGGAAAAGACTCTTCTTCTCACTGGAGTTATTTACCAAGTAGGAACAGCTGTCACCATCCTGCCACCAGAGATAGAGTTTAACAGAGAATGAAACCAGTATAGAAGAGAGATGGAAAGAGACAGATTTCATGGATGCAGCCATGCTTGGAGTCTATACTTGCCACTATGAAGGCAACAAATTTTCTCTATGCTTAAGCCAAAGTGAGTTATGTTTCTGTCACTTGAAATCAAGAGTCTTGACTAATACAGCATTCAAATAAATATTGGGTGTTGAATGAATTAAATGTGTATGTGAGGAATTAAAGCCTGCCAGGAGAACTCAGTGACTCCTCCTAGGAAACTTTCAGAGTTCTCTCTGCAAACTCCCACCATCCACAAGCACAGAGACTGGCATCTCACACCCCACTCCTCAGCATTACCTCATGCAAACAAGCCACCCCAGCACTTGGCTCAGATGCCAGCAACGTGAGTAGGTGGATGAAATTGGTCTGGCTTTCAATACCCCCAGACACCCCACCAGGAAGAGATAACAGGTGTCCTCAGTCAGCCATACACCCCACCCATTCCTGAACTTCTAATCCAACCGGGGCCGGCTCCGGCTGCCCTTCCATGATATTCCCCCAAGTATACCAGCTCTGTGTGTGGAGGGCATTCAACATGGGATGAAAACGGGAAGATGGTTTTCATCTACTTCCTCTGGGGTATCACTTTGCAACAGATTAGGTCAGAGAAGAGGGAGTGCAACAGAGAGCAATAGCAAGGAGCCCTAATTATCTCCCTGGGAGTCACCTCACAGAAGAGCTCCAGGACAGAGATGGGGGCTGGCTTAGATGTCCCCTCAGATGATGCAAGAGGCAGGTGACTTCTTCAGAGCTAGTCCTTACCTGGCAAAATGGGATGGAGGGAGGGAGGGAGGGAGGGAGGGAGGGATGGAGCGAGGGAGGGAGGGGCACTGCTGCCTAGGTAGGAATACTGGCTGAGCCAAAGTCCTCCCTGAGGGTCAGCTCAGGTGTATGTGACCATCCTGCCAGGGGAGACTAAAAGGTAAAGGGGGAAGGGCATAGTAGGGGGACGGTGCTGCCCCCTTGGCTTCTTTCCAGGAATGAAAGGGGCTTGGACTTGGGGTCCTAGGATGTGATCTCCCAGGAAAGAGACTTGTGAATAAAGTGCCAATAGGAAAAGAATTACTGGCTCCCCAGAACCTCTAAGGCATTTAATTCTCCTACAGAGATTGGGACGTCAGGGCCAGCCCAAGGGAGCCCATCAGAGGCAGGAAGATCAGCATGCAAGTGCCATTCAGGTCCCAGGAGGGTCCCAGCCCACAGGACCCCTTCTTCCCCACCCCCAGTCCCTGGCAGCCCTTTTGGGCAGTAGCCCCTTAAGGCACCAGCCTGTAGCTACATTCTAAGTCTCTCCCACTTACTCCTGCCTGGGCTCCTTGTTCCACAACCCAGGCCCACAGTTCCACAAGGCCTCTCGCTAACTACCAAGTGTCCTGCCAACCCTGTTCAGTCCCTGTCTATTTCCTGACCACGCCCTAACACCTGAGTCTCACAGTCACATTTTCCTCCTGCCCTGGTGAGCTCAAGGGAACGCTGTTTCCAGAGGTATCTAGGCACTCAGTGGGCCCCACTGGGACGGTCTGGTGCCAATACAAAGCAAGGCCTTGAGATTTCCCCCACCCACTTCCCCTCCCTCTAACCAACTCTAAGTTTCTTACCTTCATAGTGGGAGGCGCCGTGAGAGGAGGGGACAGCGACCGGTCTGGGAGGGTTACATCCGAGCTGTTGGCCAGCTCCTGCTTCCTGTAAGGAGGGCATGGAACACAAAAGAGGTGAGTGGGGGCCTGCCTGCACCTTCCCCTCTCTCGTCGAAGAGTGGCTGGGCTTAAGGACACAGTCTGACACACACACACTGAGCAAAACGAGAGTGGAGTGCATTTTTTTGCTGGCATGTACTAAAATCTAAAGCAAGACTGCTCCTAGGGTGCTCCCTGCTCCAACAGCAGCAGCACGTGGGAACTTGGGAGAAATGCAAATTCTCAGGTGCACACCAGACTCTCCAGTGATGGAGCCCAGGAATCTGTATTTTAACAATCTCTCCAGCTGATTCTGATGCAACGCTGACGTCTGACAACTATAGGGCCACGAGATACAGGCCTGGGGATGGAGAGGGAGAAGAAGGGGAGAGGGGTAAATGTTTTCAATTCATCCTCCCTGGAGTCTCTAAATACACACACACACACACACACACACACGCACCAGCCAGAGAGCTGACCTTGGAAAGGCGGGACTGCCTGCTATGTAAGCTGCAGGTAAAACTTATTTTAGTCCATGTGGGCTAGAATGGGGAGAGGCAGCTAAACAGAGTTGTGTCACCATGACAACATGATTGCAACAAGTTCGCTGCTCTCACACACTCCCCACTTTCCATCTGGCCCTTGCTGGTGACCAGGAAATGCTGGTTTGCAGTCCGATCACTAGGCAGAATGTTTGCAGTGGGATAAGGCTTCGGAACAACAGTTACACAATAGGACCAGCTGGGCAGAACCTGGGGGAGTCCCCGGACGAGGGCCTCTGGTGTCCCGGATGTGCCCTAGTTATATCCTGGGATGGGAGGGAAGGCAAGGATAACATTATGAAGAGCCTAGAAGACCGGACTGAGCCGTCAAAGCCCCCAACTTTGCAACTGTTTCCTTCTCCAGAACCCCAGCCTGAGTCAGCCTAACACCTGGTCCCACTTAAATGACCAGAGGACTGCCCTGCCACCTCGAGAGAATGCTTCTGTACTTCCTTCCAGCCCACATCCTACCAATGGGGTAACAGCTCCAACCCTAACCTCCCTCAGGAGAAACCCGCCCCCTACGGAGCCCAGCCCTCTGCCTTTCCAGAGCAAGCCCTTGCCCTGGGGCCCAGACACCACCCCATCCCAGCTTCCCTCAGCCAGGGAGGCCCCAGCTAAGAGAAACCAGGCCAGGCGCCATAGGGCCCCGTGCACTCTGATACAACCCCTGCCTGCTCTGCAGCCTGTCCTCCAGGAAGCTGGGTAAGGAGGCTACGTGAACATCTGGCTTGGTGGAGGAGCCACGCGACCCCATTAACCTCAACCCTGCCAGTCCGCCTCACTGCTCCTCCATCTGCCTTCCCCCTCTTTCTTCTTGGACCTTGGTCTCACTCTGATGGCTGGAAAGGGGGGGTCCCCTCCTTCCTGATCCAGACTGTAACTAGCACAAGAGACAGCAGGGCTGAGACAGAGCACATGTGTGTGCACGTGCACACACACGACTAAATGTGGCTTCTTCTAGCTCCATCAGAGCCACCAGCCTCCCTTCCATGGTGGGGTCCAGCGGGGATGCTCCGGCCTTCACCTGCCTGTGGAGCCGACAGAGCTGGGTCTAACGCCGGCTCGCCCCCTCCCACCACTCTGCACTCTCTCAAGCAGCCCCTGCTCCTCCTCAATGGACCTGCGCCCCTGAGAGCCCTGATGGGGAAAAGGGAACGGAGGAAGGATGACGAAGGATGGGGAGAGCCAAGAGCACAAGGACGGACAAAGACCGCTCCCCTTGGGGGCTGGGAGCCTGGGAGGGAAAAGCATGCAGGGAGGGAAGGGAAGGGGAGACGAGCCCCCCCAACCAGTCTATAGGACTGCTGGGGTTAGCTGACAATCTCTGGCCTACTACCCTCGAGATGGCTTGTGGGCAAACTTGACCGAGAGCCACCCTGGCTCTCCAGAAACACAAACCCTAGGAGAGGATAATGATGGCAGGTTTTTAATATCAGTGGTCAAGGGACACTCATATACATGGTCACTCTGGGTGGTTCTCTCCATAAGGGCAAGATGTCCACTGCCATTGGACCAGAGCAGATGTGATTCTTATCCAAGGTCCATGCGTCCCAGGCAAAGGGTCCCCATGCCTAACCCTCCGCTCCCTGGGCTGAGCCCCTCTCCCCTGCGCCAGCCTGTTTTCCCTGGACACTGGCATAAGCTCCTGGGACCAGTCTCCAGGGAGTGGTGGGGACTATCACGTGGGAGCCCAGGGCAGCTCCTGCCAGAAGGATTTCCCAAATGCGGCTGGGAGCCTGGAAGGTGCTGGAGCAGGAATGAGCACCAGAGGCTACCAGCCTCATGCTAGCTCCAGGGCTCCGTCCAAGACTCCAGAGGGGATGCCACGGTGGGCAGAAGGCATGGCTGCTGTTCTTAAAAGAATCAGAACTCAGAGCACACACAGGCCCTTGGCCGCAAATTAGAATCTACTCTGCCTTAGTATACAGATGGCTTGGAGTGGCACCTATCAGGGTATCAACCACACTGAACCATCCTTACTCTTGACTCCAGCCCTCCCTCCTGGGAGCCAAAGGCACTTATTTAAGAGTTAACTGCCTATTAGAGTTGAATTGTGTGTCCCCTCAAGATATACTGAAGTCTTAACCTCCAGGTACCTGTGATGTGACCTGATTGGGAAAGGGGGTCTTCGCAGATGTAATCAAGTTAAGATGAGGTCATTAGGTCGGCCCCTTAATTCAATGTGACTGGTGTCCTTAGAGGAGAAGAAGGCATCCATGTGAAGACACAGACACACAGGGAGAAGGCCAGGTGACAACAGAGGCAGAGCTGGGAGGGGTACAGCCAGAATGCCAAGCAATGCCAGGGATGGCTGGACACTGTCAGAAGCGACAAGAGAAAAGGAAAGATTCTTCCCTGGAGGCTTCAGAAGGAACATGGCCCTGATGACACCTTAATTTTGGACTTCTAGCCTCCAAAACCGAAACAATAAATGTCTGCTGTTTTAAGCTGCCCGTTTGTGGCACTTGGTTACGGCAGCCCTAGGAAATGAAAACACCGCCCAAGCCCAGGTTCTAACCTTGGCATTGTAACTGGAGAATCCAAAACAAGGAGGGTGAAATCTCTGCTTCGACCTCACCTTGTCCTGCCTCACCCCTCACAACCAATGACATTCACGTGTGAGCCAATCTCCCAGGGACAGCCAGGCCCAGCCATCCGCTGGCGCTGAGATAAGACCACGTAAGAACTACAGTGCTCAAGGTGATTCCAGCCCTTTCTCGGGCGAATGTATCACAGGGAAGTCGGTGAGAGTGACACAATTCTGTCACTGAATCTGCTCTAATTTATTATAAGCAAAAGGTAAATTATGAGCAGAGGTAGCACCCTTACACTTCTTTGAAACCTCTTTCTAGTAACCCACAGCGACCTTGACATGTGTCCATAGCACTGAGACTGAAAACTGCCCCTCCAACCAGGCCAGCCAAATGCACACATACAGCTCCGAGGACACAGGCTCCCAGACCCACGCAGGGACCCACAAGAAGAGGAGGTGGTGATGGGGGCAGAAGAGGGGAAAAGCAGGACAGGGAGAAGACAGAGGAAGGGAGGAAGAAGATCATTCGCCCAGCTAAGAGAAAGAAGGGTGGTAAAACCAGGTGTGGATGGGCAGGTGAGGAGCATCCCCCCCTCCTCTGGGGATCCTAGAGGTGCAGCCCGCTCAGCATCCCTCTGCCCCAGAGCCACATGGCATTGAGGTTCTCTACTCTGGGATCCTTTCCCCAGAGCTGCTGGGAGGGCACAGGGAGGCCCGGAGAAGTCCTAGCCAGCTTCAGCCAAATGCAAATCTCAGGAGGAAATGATCAAAGAGCCTGGAATAGAAGCCAAGAAACCAAATGGATGATGCACCCAAATGGGGCTGTTCGTAGGGAACTGGACAGACTCGCATGGGAGGACCCCACGGACAGCAGCCAGGCCTCCAGGGTTCTCATCTCTAGTCTGGTTGGCTCTGCCTCACACCACTTGAGGTCACTGCAGCCATCATCGGTCACACACTTCTGAAAAATGCCCTCCACTGAGAATCAAGAGAGTCCTGGGTTCAAGTATGGTTCTACCTGCAACCCCACATAAAGTCCTCTACAAATGTAGACCATCATTATCATAATTATCCTCATCTTTACTGTCATCATAACTCATAAAATGGTGATTTGGTCTCCAAGTAGAGAGAGAGAAACAAGGGTCCAGGGCAATCTTAATGTCTTTGAAAACATCTCTGGCATCTCCAATAAGCACCAATTCCAGCCCCAGGGATCTACTCTCAGGATCACAACATCGGTTAATAATCAACAGGAAACATACCCACTCACCATCAGATGGCTCTGGGGCCACACATAAGCCCCCCCTCTGGCAGAGAGTTCTCCCAGACTTTCAAACTCCCCTTGTTTGCATCTGCATCGCTCACACCAGCTCCCCAGCCACCTGCCACGCTTGGCTGCGCTTTCTCCAACTTTCCAAATAGCCAAGCTAGAGAAATATAGACAGCTGGCCACTGCAAAGAGCTTCTCAGGAAAACCAAACCAAAAGGAATGAGAAACATTATTCACAGCAGCCAAAAGGTGGAAATGACCCAAGTGTCCACGAACCGATGAACAGATAAACAAACTGTGGTCTGTCCACAAGATGGAATATTATTTGGCCATAAAAATGAATGAAGCACTGAAACATGTTACAACGTGGACGAACCTTGAAAACATTAGGCTTAAGTGAAAGAAGCCAGACACACAATGCCACATGTTGCATGCCTCCATTTATATGAACTGTCCAGAACAGGCAAACCCAGAGACCGAAAGCCGTTAGTGGTTGCCAAGAGCTGGGGGGGGAGATTAGGCAGTAACTGCTAATGGGTACAGGAAATTACAGCATGAGGTGATAAAAATGTTCTGGAACTACCCAGGGGTGATGGTGGTACAACTTTGTGAATATACTGAAAACCACTGAATTATGCATTTTAAAGGGGTGAATTTGATCATATATAAATTATATCTCAATTTTTTTTAAATGGCATAAGAAAGAAGGGGCTAGATGGGCTCCATTTCTGTTATTCCTGCTGTTGAATTTCTTCTCTGTCTGCCTTTTGGTGCCCACCGGGCCCTGGGCTGCACGCAAGTTCTTACTCTGTGGCAATGCATAAGATGCTGAGTGGGGCTTCCTCACAAGCCTCTCCTGCTGAATGAAAGCAACACCTTATATGTGAATTATAGCTCAATAAAAATGAATGAATGAATGAATGAATGAATGAGGAACGAAGGAAAGAAGAAGAGAGGGAGGGAGGGACAGAAAGAGGAAAGAAGGAAGGAAGGAAAAAGAAAAGAGAACGGAAGCAATGCCTTTCTTCCCTACTCCCAGCACTCAAGTACTTGCAACACAGACATTCTCTTGGAGAGATTTTTAAGAGTTCTAACTTCACATTTCTACATCCTATATAACCAACTCGACCACAGACAATAAGAAATAAAATAATAGTAACATCATATAAAATAAAGAGCTTCAAGAGAAATCATCATAAAAAGCAACTCAATGGAAGAAAAAGGGAGTCAGAGGCCAGGTCGATGACAGACAAGCTGGGCCCTCGGGGTCGTGGCCTCTCTGCTTTCCCCTCTGCAGAATGGGCACGCGAACTCCCAACTCCCACTAACTTCCAACCTTCCTGCACAGGACTCAGAGAATTGCTCAACTCCTCAATATGACTGGAGTCTTAGACACTTTCCATGGTGGCAGAGAATGATGTGGTCTCCAGGCCAGGGATAGAGCTGGGTGGGGGCTGAGGGTCCATGCCCAGATCTGTCCACCTTGCTGTCTACAGAGACCCAAGGCCCCGCGGCACAATCATGTAGCCCACATTCTAGCAGCCAGCAGTGCTGGGGCATCCCCATGGATAGGAAACTCGTTCCAGAAGTTCCATCCATACATGGCAGAACAGCCTGTCAGCCTCGAGGGAGGCGGGTGTGCAGTGGGTCAAACGCACTGGCTTTATGGTCCAACAGGCCTAGGTCGGGATTCCAGCACCACCCCGATGAGGGCTATGACCCTGGTCAAATTATTCACCTCGCTATGTCTCAGCAACCTCGTCTGTAAACGGTGTGATAATACCACCTCACTGGATGGTCTGAACGAAGCCTGTAAAGCATTCAGCACAGTGCCCAGTTACTCAGCAAAAAACGCCGCACTGGGCGCCTCTGTTCTTGTTGCCAAGGCTGTCGTTGAGTGAGCTGGAAAGTGGGCGTGACGGAGAGGGTCAAGGCAGAAAGCCCATCAGAGGCTGGAGGGGAGGCAGGGGTGGCTTCAAACCTGGGGGAACTCGAAGGCCCACATACTTTGGACCCTAAGTCTGGGAGGCAGAGAGAGGAGATCACAGCCGTTGTGTGGGGGCCACCAAGCCCTGGGGACATGCACATGACTTGATTCCAAACCCCACGGGGACAGACACGGAGGTGAGGACATTAGCGTCATCCTGCGCAAGGGCTCCTGTGGAAGAGGCGACCCGAGCCCAGAAGAGCTGGCAGGGGTGCGGAGGGAGGGAAGGGGGGCCAAGGATTCAGGAATGAGAGGCTCCGAGGGGTCGAGGGACAGCCTCCCAATGCCCCCCTTGGAGAACCCCCTGGAAAGAAGCAGGTGTTGCTCACCTGTCAGTACCTGGCAGGGTGGACTTCTGGTGTCACATCCCATCCCCACACATACTCTAGGAGAATCCTGGTGAGTTAGAGCACAACTCTGGACCTTCGATAACTCAAAACTCCCCAGGGGATGCAAACTAGCAACCCCCACCGCACCGTGCCACCCAATCCCAGGGTTCACAGTCACAGAGACAAGCGGCCCTGAGACAAACCAATAGGAGTCACCAACGGCCCCATCACACAGACCAGGCTGCTGAGGCCCGGAGAGGTGGGGATGCCCAAACCCCACTGCTAGCCTCTCTCCTGTTCTCCGGAGAGGAGACACAGTTCCCAAGTCACCTCCGCACAGGATGCGGGAAGGGAGACGTCATGTCTTAGGCAGCACAGCTGGTTTATAAACAAACCTTTATGAGTGCCAGGGTCCTGTGTGAGGGGAGAGAAGGGGCGGAGGTCCAAGGGGTCTATGGTCCCCTATAAGGAGTAGAGTGACGACGAGGCCAGGGCTGCGCCAGATGTGACACACAGGCCCAGGTGGCCAGACGTGGCTGCACGTGGGACCCAGAGGCCTGGGTCATGCTCCATGCCTGCAGCTTCAAAGGTCACACTGGCTTCTCTCTACGTGTGATGGGTAAGGGTGCTGCTATTCCCTGGAAGACCCTGAATCCCTAACCTGGGCCCAGGGTGGGTGTCAGGGGGAGTCAGGATACAACAAGGCAAACCAGCCCTGGAGACCCTGCCATGGAGACCCAGCCATGGCCCCGGCTGGGGATGACTAAGCCTCCTCCTCCATCATGTCTCAAAGCGGATGGACCACCCTATATGCACAGACAGGCAAATCTCCACACTCCTAGGGAAATCAGCTTTTTCTGAAAAGACAGCTTTTAGAACTCACTGATGCTACACAGTTCACAGATGAGTAAGTGGAGACTCTAAGGGGTTCTGTATGGGCCTGAAGGTCACAGAGTCAGAAAATTCGAGAGTTGGTCCTCCGCCCCCAAGATCTCCAACTCCAATTCCATGGCCCTTCCCCACCACAATGACAAAGCCAGCTCTGTCTGGCCTGCGTGCCACAGCAGGATATGAGGAGAGGCCATGGGGCAGCACCAGCTCATGTGCTTTAAGCTTGAGTTCCTGGAGACCAAGGTGGGCTGTGTCCTAGCACGGGGGACGATGCTTGTATGGTTTACAAGCAGCTGAGAAGACAATCCAGGCAGAAGTGAAAATGCAAAAACCAACCTGAAAGCGCGGCACATGCATTTCCCAAACGTTAAGTGTGGGTTAGGGATTAAAACAGATATAGAATAAAGTGTCATGGGCACATGGGGAAGAGAGGGATAGGTGTCCTTGGGAGACCAGCTAAGGTATCACAAAAGAGGTGACAGCTGAGCTAGACCTGGAGGGAAAGGCCAGCATCTGCCTGGGAGAGAAAAAGGAAAGGGAAACCACAGCAGCAGAGGCTAGGACGGGGGGATGGGGGAGGAGGAAGCAAAGTTGGTCTGAGGGGGACTGTCTGGTTGTCGCCGATGGAGAGGAAATACATCCCTGGCACTTAGCAGGCCCTCAGAAAGGAGAAGTAAAAACTAACAGTCCTCAGGGCTTACCCTGGACTTGGTACTATTTCAAGTGAGCCCCATATCCTATCTAATTTAATAGTTACAACAACCCTTTGCAGCGATATCATTAACCCCATTTTACAGATGGGGCCACTGAGACTCAGAGAGGTTAAGTTACTCGCCCAAGTTGTTACAGCTGGAAAGGAGCAAAGCAAAGCTTGGACCCGGCAGGCTGGCTTCACATTCCACAACATGAACCACTGCGCTGCACTGCCCATGGGAGAGAACAGAAGCCCACCTGCAAGGAGCGCCCACATCACACTTTCCCAGAGTGGGGTGCATACTTCTCTCCTAGCAGCTGAGTGTGATCTGGGGTGGACTTGACTGTAATAGTTATTTATTGATCTCTTACAGTGACCTTCCATTTGTGACAAGGCCACTCTGATTTTCCTTTTATGGTAGCGACATAACGCTGCCTTCTAAAATGAGTTTATTCAAGTTTTAAAACCTGAGCCTGGTACAGGAAACTATTAAGTAACTAACACAGGTGGCGTGCAGACGTGACAGAAACAGTGAAGGTGGTTTGCGGATGGCTGAAGTTTGGGAACCAGGCGCTAAGCAAACTGAATTCTCTCTCGTGGGCAGGGGAGTGGCAGGTTTCAAAGGCAGGGCATGGCTGACCGACAGGGCTTTGCTGCAGGGCTCTATGGCAGCAGAGCAGAGGACAGAGGGACTGGAAAGGGAGGAGGCGAAGGGGGGAACAGAATGGGAGGGGCTTCACCATGCCTATGACCACAGAAGTGAAACAAGAGGGTCAGATCCATAGGCATCTCAGAGGCAACATTAAGAGCACTTGGTGACTGACAGTAAAGCAGGAAGCGAGCTAAACATATGAAAAAGTTTCGGAAAACTAAGTGATCAATGCTTCAACTATGACAGACTGAGGAGGAGAATTGGTTTGCAAGAGGCAGATGATACTGCATTCATTCTGGATACACTCAAGGCCCCTGGATACGAAAAGAACTGAAGCCTAAACAGAGACAGGTGTGAGGAGAGCAGAGGTGGAGGCTGAAGCCACGGGAGGAGTGTTCCCAGGGAGGACAGGTAGGGCCATAAAGGCAGAAAGGGACAGGAGCCCTTAGTGGGGCAAGAAAAGAGAAGTGAGAGAGGGAAGACCACACCCGGATAGAACAGAGTACAAAAGCCACAAGAAGGGTGAGTGCCAAGAAGGGGGTAGTGGGCAAGTCACCCCATTTACCAGAGGCCCCATTTCCCCAGGGCTGAGGAAAATCACTAACCTATATGCGCATCTCATCCAGCCCTTAACGCACTGTATCACTTGAAAACTGCCCAGTGAGCCGCTTCCCTCATGGGGTCAGTGGTTCTGCTTGGCACTGCCTGGCCTCAGTTGAGGGAGCTACATCATGGTCAGAGCAAAGGCGGCCAGCTCACAAGGTCATGGCCTCAGACAGCTTCAGAGTCAAAATCACAAAACCACTGAGTCACAAAGGCACAGAATCGCAGCGTTTTCCCAGCCTGTTAGTATTTCTTGGCCTGGATGGCAAGTACTTGGGGGCCTCTTTCATGTTTCAGTTTGGATGTATAACATGGGTCACAATAAAAAATAATTTTTAAGTAGTTCTCTCTTCCTTTAGGAGAGATAGATATAAATATGGATATGGATTAGATATGAATGTACAGATAAAGACAGACATAGTCTTCAGTCTCCTGAGACTTCCATAGTGAACATATTAGACTGATCACAGGCATTTATTTTGCTTCTTCTGAATCCCTTAGAATAAGGTTTTTGTTTTGTTTTGTTTTGTTTGTTTGTGTTTTTTGTTTGTTTGTTTGTTTGTTTGTTTTTAAGGAGGGCGCAGTTCACAGTGGCCCATGCGGGGATCAAACCAGCAAACTTGGTGTCATCAGCACCACGCTCTAACCAACTGAGCTAACTGGCTACCCCAGAATAAGGTTTTTAAAAGACAAAAAACGTGTGAGCTGACAAAAACAAATGTAATAGATGAAATTAGAGGAAAACTCAGCCTACAAGAAATTACAGGTGCCTGCAAGATGGAGCAGGGATGGACTACCGGGGGGAGTGCTTGATATTTGAGACACTGAGACTTTGGATGTCCCCAACCCATCACTTCCTCGACAGCCAGGTGACCTCCCCAAGTTTCACCACCATGAGAAACTGAACAATCCCTCAGAAAAGACAACATCTGGGTTCCTCCAATGGAAAGGGCAGCTTGCTACCCAATCATCATCCTGCATGGAAGCGCCCAGCTGGCACAACTTTCCCAACACACACAGTCCCCAAACCACTTCCTAGTGCCTCATTCTTGGGTACAGAAAGACAGCCAAGGGTGGCCAGACACTTGAGGAAAGCTTCCAACACAAGGAAGAGCACATCAGAATAATCAAGAGGAACCTGAAGGAAACAGACAAATGCAAGCAACCAATGGAGACTTCAAAAAATACTATAATGAATAGCCTCCGAGAGATAAGATTTTGTATCCATGACACAAGGAGAGAGTGCTATGGGCTAGTGTACAACTCAGTTTTGACTAATGGAATGGGATAAAAGTAACATTACTTAACTTCCAAGTCTGAGTCATTGGAACCCTTGAAGCTTCTACCTCCATCTCTAGGAACATTTGCTGTAAGGAGAGCAAGCCAGCGTGTCAAAAGTCTGACTACCCTGAGATTGCCATGCTGTGGCTACAAAATGGAGAGGTGGCATTGAGAGCCAATTCTCAGATATTCCAGACATCCCAGTCCATGCAAGTGAAGAAATCATCTTAGACATGTCAGTGCAGCAGATGCCATAAGGAGAAGAACCTAGGAGCAAAGCCAGAGCCAAAGGTTCAGACATACGATCCCAGCTCAGCATCCCAGCCAGCTCCAGCCATCTAAGCACCCACCAACCCCTGCCACAAGATGAGGTCTCATACGTTGTGAAGCAGAGTTGAGCCATCCATCTCCGATGTGCCCTACCTGAAATCTTAACCCACAGAGTTGGAGCATAATAAAATGGCTGTGGTTTCACCATGACAGGAGCAAATGATCAGAGAATCAGTACAAGAACATTTCCCAGAACTGAAGGACCTGAGTCTGGATCTACCAAGCACCCAGCACATGAATGACAAAAGATTCACCCCAAACACTGTCAGCAAATTTCAGAATACCTGGGTAAATGAAAAATCCTCAGTGACTCCAGAGAGAAAACATACATACACACCATATGCAAAGGAATGTAAATCAGCGTATCATTAGACTTTGCAACAGCAACCCTGGAATCTAGTAGGTAAGGATGTAATACCTTTGAAATCTTGAAAGAAAATTATTTTCAACTTAACATTTTATACCCAAGCAAACTATCAACCAGGTTTGACAGTAGACTAAAGACTTTCTAGAATATTCCAGAGACCAAAAAAATTTGCACCCTTTCTTAGGTTAAAAAGCAACAGGAAAGGGCTCTGGAAGCGAGGACTCTGATGAAAAGAATGGAGTTGACAGGATATCTAATGGGTGTAAGCTTTTGGTAGGAAAAAAAAATGTTTAAGGAATTACGGTAGAATAAATTTTAAAAATAGGAAAATATAGGTACACAGAAAACTATGCTAATTGGGAGAACATGAGTGAATCATTAACTCCAGGAAAAATAAAAGGTTAAACAAGAAAGAAAACATAATTATCGTACCCTCCTTGGCTCAACAATATTTGCACGGTCATAATAAATAAACACTAACTATTTAACTGAACCAAAAAATGCTGCTACTGGGAGAACACAAAGCTTCCTAAGTGGTCCCAGGCCTTGGCCAAATTCCTAGTAAGCCCTATGAGAGAAGGAGCCCCACCTCACGGTGCCCAGCACAGCAATGTATGAAATCATTCATGTTAAAAAAACTATTCAGGGGCTGCTGGTTGGCTCAGTTGGTTAGAGCACAGTGCTCACAACACCAAGATCGCTGGTTCAATTCCCACATGGGCCAGTGAGCTGCGCCCTCCACAACTAGATTGAAAACAACAACTTGACTTGGAGCTGAGCTGCGCCCTCCACAACCAGATTGAAAAAAACAACAACAACTTGACTTGGAGCTAATGGGTCCTGGAAAAACACACTGTTCCCCAATATTCCCCAATTAAAAAAAAAATTTTAAACAAAAACTATTCATCAGTCTGTCAGCATTGGGAGTCACCTATCACAGAGCGGACCAGCCTCCCAGCTAAGCCATCACCCCACCCTCTACCCCAAGACTGTGTCTCTTACCTCTTAACTCTCCAGAATAAGTTATTACTTGGTGACATACCAGATTAGCAATTTTCATCATTGGTTCAAACTAAATGACAGTCTCAGTGGATTTAGACCACTGAGTGTCAGGGTAAATATGTGTCAGAGTAAATATGTCTGATCTAGTCAATTAATAACGTTATTCCCTGTTTCATTCATTAGAAAGACAAATGCTTGGAACTGCTTTCCAGTACCCGGATGGGACATGTGGCCCATCGTCATTCTTGAATCATTGGGACATAAATGTCCAGAGCACAGGGTGCACCTCTGTCCCAGCAACCAAGCGCAGGTGACTCAGCCCCCAAGAACCAGGGCTGCAACCTCATCTCACCAATGACATGCTCTAACCCAGCCTACAGAACCCGATACAACTGAACCAAACCCCGTGACATCAAACTTCTCGTCTCCTTCCCGAACTGGCTTGTTTATGGGGATATTAGGAAAGGAAAGATAGGATAACTGAGCCTCCAGGGGCACACTGGAAAAGGGCATGACCCCTGCAGTATTCTATGACTGGAAGGTTCAGGAAAAGGGCTTGGCAGCCTGGAGCACAACTGGATAACCAAGATCTCCAAGTGATGAGCAGAAACCTACTCCTGGGCCAGGCCAACTTCCTGACTCAGTGAGAACAGAGGGCCCTGACAAGCTACCCTTGTCTGGCCCCTTCGCTGGTCTGTAACATGCACCCTGCCCACTGGCCCAGCCCCCAGCACAGCAGCTGGCACTGAATGAACTGAAGAATAAATAAACAGATGAAGAGCTCACAGACCCTCAGAGCCAGGGGGCTAAGTTAAAGGAGCGTGGGGGAGGCCCCATTATCACCACTGCAATTTGGTCTACTCTCTGTTGTTGCTCTAACTGACCTCAACTCCCTGCTCAAGTGTCTGAGACAGAGTTAACCCATTCCTCAACAGTTGATCCCTGGTAACTGATTCTGCTCCTGACCTTGGATTACTCCTCTGGGCATGGATCGTAAAGATAATAGACGTGTCCTTCAACAGCAGTATCCTAATACCAGCTAATAATTATTTACCACTATGCGAAGCTCTTTACATGTATCATTTCATCTTTTCAACAACCCTATGGGGTAGATATAGAATTATTCTCCCATTTTTCAGATAAAGAAACCGAGGCTCAGAGAGGTTGAGTGACTTGTGGAAGGTCCCACAGCAAGTAAGTGGCAAAGCTGGGATTCTAAGAGACTCTCAAGGGTACATTCCAGATGGCTCCCCTCTGTTGCATTCCTGCTTCGGAGGCCTCAGCGTCGGTCCTGCTCCCCACCCCAGCAGCCCTGGTCTCTAAGACCTGGCAGCTGACACACTGGGATCATTTATTAAACCCTCTGTTGGAAAAAACCCTAAAGTTCAAAGGCCTGGGAGTTTCCTCCTAGACCAACCTGAGGTCCAAAAGCAATGCTGCTTGGGAAAGGGCCTGAGGTGGGCTGTTGTTTTTCTTAAGAGGTTTATTTGTCATTTGTTAAATGCCTACAAAAATATCCTTTTAAGTAGATATAACGCATTCTGGATTGTTTCAAACAACACCACTGAGTGAGAGACTATCATTCTATTTCTGATTTGTATTATAAATATTAATACATACTCATTGGAGGAAAAATTCAGAGAATCCAAAGGCATCTAATGAAGTGGACTGGTGTGGGGAGGGGCCCTGCCACATCTGCTTTCTGCTCTTCGGATGCAACCCATCACACCAGAGCACGCATGGCCCTGGGGAGCAGACGCAGCACCTGCCACAGGGAACCAGGGCCTAGAAAAGGCTGCTGTTGCAGCCTTCATTTCCAGCTGTCATAGTCAATTAACTGACAAGATGATGCATCAGTGTCAATAAGGCTAGAAGGGCCTGTCCACAGACATGGCATTATTCTCCCCGGGAGGCATCAAGTCAGCCTCCACAGGCAGCTGGGGCTGTGGAGAATGAAGGGACCTTGCCCAGGGCCTCTGTCATCCCGTCCTAGATCAACTCCTTGGCCCAGTTGTCCAGACCCTCAGTGACAAGAAGAGGCCACTCCTAGGCCAGCCAGAAAATCACTCAATAAACAGGCATGACCCAAAGGCTCTTGACTCAGAACCTAGTGAATGTGGGGGGACAGGAGGACACAGAGCCTCCTTCTGCGAGAGGAGCCAGGCACAGCTTCAAGGCTGAGTGGGCACCTGGGCCCTTTGCTGGTCTCCAGCGTGCCCCCATGTACCACCTGGCTCCTGTGGGCACTCGGTAACTATTTGTTGAATAAATAGAAGAGCTTGATAGCTATGTTGGGTCAGTGCCCCAAGAGAAAGCACGATGAGAACCTTCCAGCCATATTCTCCAAGAAATGTGTCTATTTGCAGGCCAGGCTGTAAGCTCTCCGAGGGCAGGAACTGTCTTAGCCACCACGGGCCCCAGAGCAGCATTCGTACACCACAGGCCCTCCGAACTGTTAGTGCCAAAATGCTCCATTCACATAACAATTTGCACTGACAACGTTTATTATCACCTATCTCTGCCAAGCACAATTCTCAGAAGATGATTAGGACAAAGAGTGATGATTTCGTCTTTTATGCAGGAGTCGGCGGAGGCTTGGGGAAAGCTGAATGATTTGCTAAAGGAAGCACAGCAAGTTGGTGGAGGAACTAGAACTCACACTCAACAATTCCGACTGCAAGATCTGTGCTCCGAACTATCCTGTTATGTGTGGCGTGAATGCGTGGAAGAACGAGGGAAAGAATGAACGGAAAGACAGCTGCGGCCGCAACCTCTCCCACTCTGCCTTCCCACAGCACGCATTCCCGCGTTCCATCAGCCCCACAGCAAAGCGCAGAGTGCAAGGCACTTCATTTCCCCGCTCAGTCAGGGTCCTGCTATGTCAGGATGATTCTCACTAGCAGCGCAAATGCCAAGCTTCTGGGGAGCACATGCTGTGCTCCTTACACCCCCCTCCATCTCCAACCGTGCTGAGCAATCAATTCCTGTCTGGCTGAGCAAAGGACATGGCAGTGACCTTGTTGGGGTAGCACCTGGGGCTGCTGCATGGCTCACTTAGGTCAGGAACACAAGCCCCCAGGAGGAGGTGGGCTCCAGCAAATCCTCCCTGCGCTCCCTGCACTCTCCCTGGGGAGGGAGAGGAGAGCAGGGAGGGGTCAAGTCTGCCAAGAAGCCCACAGTCCACACAGACGGGGGTGACTCCAGTAGACTATCTAGCTTTGCTGTTGCTCAAAGACTGGCTAAAGTCTCCCAGTCCCCTGCCTGTCCTTTCTGGGTCCCTCTCCAGAGAAGAAGGTAAGCAGGGAGTACAGAAAAAGGGCCACTACCCGCCTATCTGGGTCAGAGCCTCTGAGGCCTGGCTGAGGAGGCCCCAGGCCACATGGCAGTGCCCTGGGATTCTCTGCCACTTGCCGCAGGAACAGAGCTGACTAAAGCCCAAAGCTCAAAAGCCAACTCCCAAGGGAAGCAGCAGCTTTATCCAGCTCCCAGCTGCTGATACTGTGTTTCCCGGAAAATAAGACTTAACCGGACCATCAGCTCTAATGAGTCTTTTGGAGTACAAATTAATATAAGACCCAGTCTTATTTTACTATAATATCAGACAGGGTCTTTATAATATTACATAACATAACATAACATAACATAACATAACATAACATAACATAACATAACATAACATAACATAGCAGCAGGTCTTATATTAATTTTTGCTCCGAAAGACACATTAGAGCTGATGGTCCAGCTAGGTCTTATTTTCGGGGAAACATGGTAGAATAGATAAATGAGATTTTTTCCAAATGTGTTTGTTTTACAGATTTACAGAACAGAGTAGACAAGAGAGAGAAAACAGGGGTAGGGGCCAGAGGACAAAAAGGGAGAGAGAAAAGACAGGAAAGACAGGATGGAGAAAGGAGGAAAAGAGAACAGGGAAGCTTTTGGGAGCTTTATATAGAAGACATTTCCCTCCCCATCAAGGCCAAAATCCATCAGTTAAAAGGCCAACAAGCTGGAGAAGCCCCACCAGAGCCAGGAACATCAGTAGAACCACACAAAGGGCTGAGCCAGGTCTTTCTGGATCCTCCCAGAATCCTGCCAGGAGTGTCAAGAGTGGAGAAAACCCCTGAGTGCTCCCCAGATGTCCCCTCAAGGAGCAGCGGGGAGGGTGTAGTCCCAGACCTATCCGCAGACAGGAAGTGCTTTTACCCAAAGCCTGGGGACCTCAAAAAAAGCTTTGCTGCCCTCAGAGCTGCCAGTTCAGCCACTGACTACCTCCCCTTCCCTTCTCCCCCCCACCCCCAGGTTCAGATCCTCATCCAAAAGGCCATTCTTTCCAGTTCCCCAACCCCACCCACATGGTGACCTTCAAATGAAAAAAGGATGGAGGTGGTCCAGAGCAGGAGGTTGCTCTGCTGTCCGTGCCTCCCCTTACCATACTCCCACCTGAGAAACCCTGCAGACTCCTTCCGAAGAGAGGCTTCCAAGGCCTCTCCTTCCCCGACCCCTCCAAGATCAAGGGCACTATGACGGAGTAGTCATGGGAAGGGCCATCAGTAAGGGCCCGAAGAGCATCACAGCCCCCTCTTCTCCTTGGGAATGTGACACTCATTGAGTATTTATAAAGCACCCACTAGGTGCCAGCACAGCTCCAGCCCCTAGGAATGTGACAGGAATAAGTCGTGTCTGAGCCCCTTCTTCCCTCGCCCAAGGCCTCCAGTGCCTCACTAAGTCCTCACCACCTCCCCAGTCGGTTCCGTTCTCTCCACCCCACTGCCACTGTCACCCCATCATCTCTCAATCACTCACCTAGACAATGGCACGCCCATCCTACCCCATCTCCATCCACTGCACCTCTCAATCTACCTTCAGGAAGCAGACACAGGGACCTTTCTAAAATGAAAAATGCATCCAACATGGTAGGATGACCATAATTTTATGAATAAATGAATAGATAGATTAGATGATAGACGATAGATAGCTAGACAGACAGACAGACAGACAGACAGATAGATAGACTTTTTTTTTTAAGTAAATAGATAGGGGGAAAAGTATACTTTCTTTTATATGGAAGTCCCATACATTGCTTGTAAGAATATAAAATGGTACAGCTTCTTTGGAAAACAGTTAACAGTTTCTCAAAAAGTTAAACACAGAATTACCACATGACCCAGCAATTCCACTCCTGGGTATATTAAAAAACATGTTCAAATAAAAACGTACACATGAATGTTCATAGAAACACTATTCACAATAGCCAAGAGGTGGAAACAACCCAAATGTCCACCAACGGATGAACAGATAAATAAAATGTGGTCTAGCCACACAATGGAATATTATGCAGCCTTGAAAAAGTCATGAAGTACTGACATAGGCTACAAACATGGAGGCACCTTGAAAACATTGTGCTAAGTGAAAAAAGCCAGTCACAAAAGACTACATAGTGTATGATTCCATCGCAATGAAATGTCCAGAATTGGCAAATCCACAGAGACGAAAAGTAGAGTGGGGGCTGCCGAGGGCTGTGGGGGGCAGAGCTGAGAGTGACTGCTAATGGGCAGAGTTTCTGTTTGATGAAAACGTTCTGAAGAATGGTGGTGATGGGTGCACAACACTGTGAATATACTTCCTGCCAATGAATTGCACACTTTAACATGGCTAAAATGCTAAGTTTTCTGTGACGTGTATTTTACCACAATAAAAAAATAAAGGTGAAAAATAAATGCAAAGTGGATCGTGACACCCTCCGTTCAATGGCTCTCCATGACCCTCAGGCTCAAACCCAACTTTTCAATGTGCTCTTGAGCCCCTTTGTTCCCGCCCCATCTAGCCTCATCCCCTCTCCTGCGTCCTCTCCTCACCTGCCCCACAGTCCACAAAACCTGCCAGTTTTCCCACTAAGCCACTCTCTCACTCACAAGGGAGCCCTTCTCCTTGACCATGCCGCCTCTTCAGACTTTGCCGACCTGTGTCCTATTCACCCCCGGGTCTCTGCCTACGTGTCCCTGCGTTGAGATGCCATGACCTAGTGCCACTCCGGGTCAGGGCGGTTGGGCTCTCTGTCACAGCACCCAACCCCGCCACGATAATGACCTGTTTGGTGCCTGTCTTCCCTGCTGGACCAGGAGCTCCACAAGGGCAGAGATCGGATCTGCCTCACCCCTACTTTACCACTTACCCAGGCTTAAGGACCTCAAAGTGTAATGAGGGACAGAGATGGACAGGTGGACAATTACACTGTCCCCAGGGAGCCTACAGGCAGACTCAGAAGGGAAAAGTGAATGGGCGAATTCACTTGAACACATGGGCACCAGCGGGATTCAGAGCAAGACGGTTCATGGGGACTGATCTTAATGAAGGGAGAGGGTTCAAGCCAAGGAAAGGGACCAAGGAGGAAGCAGGGATCTTTAGTGTGAGAAGGGCTTGGAGGCAGGGCTGAGCCAGGTGCATGCAGCGGGCAGGGAGGGAGGAAGTGAGCCAGGCCAGTGCCCATCCAGACTGTGCCCCACCCTAGAGATAATTCCTACTCTGACCTTGCTCAGCACCGGCCAGCTCCAGCCTCTGGGCTCAGTGTGTTGTACACACCATCTCATTGCCCCTCACAACCACTGTGATGACCCCATCACACAGATGAGAAAATCGAGGTCCAGAGAGGTGGAGTGGCTTGCCCAAGGTCACCCAGCTACCAACTGGCTAAGCGGGATCTGAGCCCAGGTTTGCCTGAGTCCACAGTGGGGCTCCTGGGCAGCAAGGGCACCCAAATGCTCCAGGACGGCCCCTTGGGGCAGCTGCACCAAAACTGGAGAGAGTCCCACCTCCTCCTTGCGAACCAGAGTTGTCTGTCTTCCCTCATATGCCCCCAGGCCGGCCACCTCCTCCAGGGAAAATGTTCCCTCTCATTTCCTCGGTGGGGCTATTAAACCAGCAAGGTCAGAGCCATACTGCCTGAGCCTAGTGAGGAAACGACCTGCCCCAAGTCCTGCCGGGTGTCTGAACCAATGGCTGTGCCATGGCAGTGCCAGGAACACAGCTTCCGGAGAGGTCGGGGGTCCTCACAGCCCTCGATGCACCCTCTCCCTACTCAGTCCCACCCCTGCCAAGGCTGCATTTGCCGTCCCTATGATGATGCCCCATTTTCCATCTCCAGCTCAGGCCTCTCCTCCAAGCTTCAGGCTCCCCTGCCAACTGGACATCTCCCCTTGGGATCTCACAGCACCTCAGACTCAATGTGTCCAAAAGTAACCTCATCGTTTCCTCCAACCTATTCCTCCCCCAGGCTCTGCCTCTCAGGTAAAGGCACCAAGCGCTCCTAACCCTTCCTGCTGCGTGTGCTGGCCATCCAACCCCACAGGGTGTCCGTAGACCAGCAGCAGGGCTGTCACCTGGAGGCTCATTCAAGGTGCAATTCTCAAGCCCACCTCAGACCCACCAATGGGAACCTGCACTTCAACAAGATGCCCAAGTGACCTGTGTGCACAGTCAAGTATGAGGTGGGATCAGAAAATATGGTGAACGTTTAAATTTAAAAAAACGTATTATAGTAAAAGACACATTGCCTTTAACACCCCTCAAAATACTCCCCCGCACTTCAAACACACTTATCCCATCGTCCTTGCCACTTTCTGAAGCAGTTCTAGAACTCCTCTTTCATTAGTGTCTTTAGTTGCACTGTCATGGCTGCCACAATGTCCTGAATCATTTTGACTTTGGGGAAGAGCCAGAAGTCGCACGGTGCCAGATCCGGTGAATGAGGTGGATGAGGATACAGCGTAATGTTTTTATTTGCAAGAAACTGCCATACTAGAAGTCATGTGTGACACAGAGCGTTGTTATGATGGAGGATGAAGTAAAGACAGTCACCAAAGAGGACTTCCAGAACTGCTTCAGAAAGTGGCAAGAACGATGGGATAAGTGTATTCAAAGTGAGGGGGAGTTTTTTGAAGGGGATTAATGGCAATATGTCTTTAACTGTAATAAATTATTTTCTATTTAAACATTCACCATATCTTTGGATCACACCTCATCTGAGAAGTGCAGCTCTAATAATCAACAACCCTTTTATTCCGCCTCCTACGTTTCCCTCAGGTCCTCCACCACCCCCTCCACCACCCCCTCCACCATCTCCCACTGACAGCTTCCTAACCAATCTCCAGGACCCCACTCTTGTCCCACTCCAGTACCTTCTCCCCTTGGAGCTGAAGTGACCCTTCAAAATGTAAATCTGATCATATAAGCCTCACTACCTAAGGCCTTGAAATGACTTCCCATTACCTTCACTATGAAAACCAAATTTCATATTCTTTCAGGACATTTTTATTGAGCATCTTCTATGTGCCAGGCACTGTTCTAGACAATGGAGAGAACAGCGAACAAAATAGACAAAAACCCCTACCCTCGTGAAGCTTATATTCCAATGAGGAAAAGAGAAACACCTAATAATGGAAAAACTTTAAATATGAAGTGTATCAAGTGGTGACAAATACTATGAAGAAAAATAAAGCAGAGAAAAGTTTGCAGATTTAAATAGGGTCATCAGAGAAGACCTCAATGAGAAGGTGACATCTGAGGGAAGACATAAAGGCAGTGAGAGAGCAAGTGAGGAGGGTTCCTGAGAGAAAAGCATTTCAGGTAGAAGGAACGGCAAGTACAAAGGTCCTGAGGTCGGAGCATAGTTTGTCGAGGAATAGCAAAGAGGCCGGTGTGGCTGGAGCAGAGTGAGCAAAGAGTAAAGAACAGGAGCTGAGGACAGAGAAATCACAGGGCACCGATCATGTAGGGCCTGTGGCCATAGTAAGAACTTTGGCTTTTACTGTGGGAAATGGGCAACCGCGCAAGAGAGGATTGTAAGCAGAACAGAGCTGTGATGATGGATTCAGAGGATCATTCTGGCTGCAGTAAAGACAACAGACTATAAGGGGGCAAAGAGTATCAGCAGGGAGGCCATTTAAAAGATTACTACCTCCATGACCCAGGTGAGAGCTGACGATGGATTGAACTAGACTGACAGTTGTGAAGATGGTGAAACGTGGTCCAACTCTAGATGCCATATGAAGGCAAAGCCAACAGGTTTGCTAATGGAGTTGGATGTGGGGGTAAGAATACAGGATGATTCTAAGAATTTTGTCCTAAGCAACTAAGATGAGAAAGGCTATAGGAAGGACAAGTTTGGGGAGGTTGAGGGGCAGGGAAATAGAGACCAAGAATTCCACCTTGGGCATATTCAGTTTAGAATGCCTTTCAGACAGCCAAGTGGAGAGGACTGAGAGAGATAGAGGAAGAGGCCCAGACAAAACGAACGCATCGAAATCAGAGAAGGAGGACACAATGTGATACACAGGTGATGTATTACAGAACTGCACCTGAAGCCTATGTAACTGTACTAACCACTGTCACCCCAATAAACTTTAATGAGAGAGAGAGAGAGAGAGAGAGAGAGAGAGGGAGGGAGGGAGGGAGGGAGGGAGGGAGGGAGGGAGGGAGGGAGGGAGGAAGGAAGGAAGGAAGGAAGGAAGGAAGGAAGGAAGGAAGGAAGGAAGGAAGGAAGAGAAATCAGAGAACAAGGATGAGAAAGTGATGGACTGGCCAGGAGATGGAGGAAAAGCTGGAGGGAGGGTGAGTCTTCACAAGCAAAATGAAGAAAGCGTTTCAGAAAGGAGGGAGTACTAAGCTGTGTGAAATGACTGACTCTTAAGCTGCAGACGGAAAAGGTAACCACTGGATTTGGTAACCAGAGCAGATGCTGCGGAGGTGTGGGGAGCAAGGCTGGGCAGTCTTCTAGAAGTTCTGCTGTAAAGGTGAGCAGAGAGAGCAGTAGGTGGAGGTGGATATGGGGATGAGGGAGGTTGAGGTGGGAGGTCTTTTCCGGGTTGGTTGATATCTAGTTTGTTTTCAAGGACTGTCTCATTTTCTCTAGATTCAAACCTTCAGGTGTGGACCCCTCCCTTCTCCTAGTCCACCCCCCATCCCGTTAGTGGGTCATTCATTCTTATGTTTCCAACCCAACCATCTGGGCCACAGGTGAGGACGAGGTAAAAGTTTAACTCTCCTCAGGAAAAGAAACAACCTCATTTTCCCCACTTGGAGCTATAAACTTTTCTGAAATTCCAACCATTCCTCCCTTTGAGTTTTGAATGTATTTAGTCTTCAAGACTCTCCATTAAAATGCAAATGTCCCAGCTAGCCCAAAGGAGAGGGAGCCTGACTTGGGCAGCCCTGGTAATATGCATCTTTTTTTTTTAATTGAGGAAACATTGGTTTCTAATGTTATAAAGTTTCAGGTGTGCAACATATAATTCGGTCTCGGCATATACTACATCATGCTCACCATCAAAAGTCTAGTTTTTATCCATCACCATATAATTGACCCCCTTTACCCATTTCACCCTCCCCCCCACTTGTCCTCTGGTAACCACAGATACCCAAAGAATACAAAACACTAATTAGAAAAGATATACGCACACCTATGTTCATTGCAGCATTATTTACAATAGCTAAGATATGGAAACAACCTAAGAGTCCATCAAGGGATGAATGGATAAAGAAGATGTGGCATATATAGTAGTATACAATAAAATACAACTCAGCCATAAAAAAGGTGAAATCCTGCCGTTTGCAACAGCCTGGATGGACCTTGACGGCATTATGTTAAGTGAAATGAGCCAAAGGGAAAGACAAAAATACCATATGATTTCACTTATATGTGGAATATCAAGAAACAAAAACAAAACAAATGAACAAACAAAAAACTCTTGGAGACAGACAACAGATTGGCAATCTTCATTTTGTAATCCTCATTTTCCTCGATAGCTAACCCACAGGGTGGCCTACGATACCCCAGGCTCTAAGCTAAATCCTGTACCTCTCATTCAATCCTCAGAATATAGGGCCTTTTTACTATCTCTATTTTATAAATGATTAAACTCATTCGCCAGAGAAATTAAGGCATTTGTCCACAGTTCTAGAGCTAGAATGTGGCAAAGCCAGGATTTGAACGTAGGCCATCTGACGCCAGGGCTCACATGCCATGTGTTGTTGTTATTTCAGTTTCTTCCACTTTTTTTTTCTTTTTTTTCTTTTTTTGTCTATTGACTTTTTTCACTTTTTAAAAATTGTGGCAAAACCTACAAAATAAAATTCACCATCTCATTCATTTTAAAGTATACAATTCAGTGGCTTTATGTACATTCACAATGTTGTACGACAATCACCACCACAAACATTCTAGTTCCAGAACTTTTTCATCACCCCCGCAAAAAACTGATCTGTTGATTTTTGAATGAATAATACATTAGTGCAGCTCAAAAGCCAAAAATGATCAGAATGTATATAGTGAAAGGTTTGGTCTTTTCCTTGTCCCAATCTGTCCGCTTCCCACTGGCCCATGAAATGGTGTTTATACACCCTTCTGCAGTTTCGTTATACAAATAGAAGCCAAGACAAAGACGAAGCCCTATTTTCCCCCTTTTTTACACAAAATGTAGTATATTGTACATTCCATTCTGCACCCTGCTTTTTTCACTCAAAATATCTTGGGAGAACTTCCTATCAGTACATAGAAAGCTCTCTGTTCTTTTTTAAGTAAGGTAGTACATCATCCATGAATGTGAAATCATTCAGGTAACAAGTTCTCTATTGATAGGCTCTTGGTTGTTTCCAATGTTTTGCTATTTCAAATAATATTACAGTGAATGACCCGGATCTACATCATTTCACATGTGTGGAAATATACATGCTGGAAATATACATGCCAAGAGTGTTCACTGGGTCAAAGAGGATATGCATGCATAATGGTGACAGGTGTTACCAAATTGTATTGCTTAGAAGATGGTACCAATTGATCACCCATTATTAAATTAGTACAAGAATGAGGACCCACATGCCCATCCCACACATTGTGCTAGCCCCCCGTGACTGGAACCAATGCCAAAACAGCTTTTGTTTGGGGTTTCTGCCTGCCCAACTCACTTTCACCCCTTCCTCTGGTAATAAAATTCCCCGCCTTTACTTTAGGGATCTGCCTTCTCCCTCTTGTAGTCACAATACCCACACTAGCCACAGGAATGAGCCCTGGACTCAGGCTGGGCCAATCCTAGTTCCCCACCCCCACCCCCAGACAGGGATTCATGCAGAGATGGGCATGCGATACAGGCCAATCAGAACTCGTTGGGACCTGTCTAATTATAGCTGATGGAAAGCAGCTTTTCTCCCCTCTGGAGGAAAAGGGGTTAAAACGTTAAGCCCACAGTGGTCTGCAACCATGAATGCAACATAGTGGGGTGAGATGGCCCAAGAAAAGAAAGACAACACAAATAGACCCAGATACAAGAAACAGAGAGGAAGAGAGACTGTCCATGGTCCTGGATCCAGCTGTTCCTGAGGTCCAGCCCTTTCCACAGACGGATTATGCCAGACAATAGATCCCCCTATTTCATTTGGCTAATTCAACCTGGGTTTCTGTCACTTGCCCCCAAGAGTCCTGACTAATACACTGTATGTACATAAAATATAATCCCAATTTTGTTACAGAGAAACAGGTGTAGACACAGATGTAAATATATTGTGTGAGTATGTGTTTGGATATGTGTGTGGTATGTGTTTGGATAGGAAAAAAAAAATACAATAAATGTTAATAGTGGTTATCTCTGCAATTCCCCATCTGGGATTACAGATGATTTTTATTTTAGTCTTTGTACTTTTCTGTGTTTTCCAAATTTTCAGCAAGGAACAAGGATTTTCTAAATATAATAAACATTTTTTAAAAATCGAATGAATGCCAACTATAATTTTATATATATATATGTATATATATATATGTATATATATATATATATGTATATATATATATATGTATGTATATACTTACAAGAAGCAGACTACAGCATTAGGAATAGAGACAGTGGAAATGTAATGGCTCTGTGCGATGTCAGAGGGATAGTGGATGGGGGAGGAGGGTTCACACAGTGTGAGGGATATAAATGACAAACGTCTAAGTATTACTTTGTCTTGTGCACCTGAAACTAATAAAAAATAAATAAATAAATAAAATAAATAAATCGGATTGGCAAGAAGCAGCCCAGAGAGTGCTCAAAGGAAGGTTCTAAGCCCGTGCAAATGTCAGGGACAGCAGCGATGTCCACTCCTGAAGCCTGCCCTGCATGGTCAATGTACCCTGAGTTGGCTGCTGCCCACCTCAGGGACAGATGGCAGGTCGCTAAGGGCATCCACACTGTGTGCACAGAACCCAAGCCTTCCCGCGTGTGGCCAGGGGCTCTTGTCTACGCCCATCAGTCAGCACAGAGCCAAGACTCTTCTTTACACATTCCTCCTGGAACCCACGCTGAGCCCCCAAGTCCCCACGCACCCCTCAGCCTCAGAGGAGAGCCCCATAAGGCACTAGCACACCCATATCCATGAGCCCACGACTGCAGGAAAGGGAAACGTCGGGATAAAAGCAGAGCTCACACAAGGTGGCCCAATCCTCCAGCACCTGCTCCCTAGGCTGACCTTCCCCAGTAACACATGACGATCGGTGGGGGAAGTGAGCTTGGGCAGGACAGAGGCCCTGGGACCTTGAACTTCAAAACATGGGCTGTTAGGGAAGGAAGGGCTGTCGCTTCCCTGGAATCCCCAAGGCACGCTGGCTCCAAAAGCATCTCAGCTTTCATGGGGACCAGGCTAGAGCCATCCCCACCTGCCCGTCTCATCTGCCACCAGAGAAACACACCCTTTTATCTGTTTTCCGTACTCTAGGTACCTTACATAAGTGGAATCATACAATACCTATCCTTTTGTGGCTGGCTTAGTTCAGGTAGCATAATGTTTTCAGGGTTCATCCACGTTGTATCAGAATTCCATTCCATTTTATGACTGAAAAATATCCCATTATATGAATATACCACATTTTGTTTATTCATTCATCTACAGAAGGGCACTTGGGTTGCTTCCACTTTGGACTATTGTAAATAATATGCTATGAACATGGCTGTGCAGATATATGTTCAAGTCCCTGCTTTCAATTCTTTTGGGTATATACCTAGGAGTGGAATTGCTGAGTAATATTTTTGTTTACACAAATAATTCCATTAAAGAACAACTGAAAATCATTCATTAGTCCTAGTCCCATTTCACAGATAGGGAAACAGAGAGCCAAAATTCGAACACCACATACGTTCAAGTCACATATGGTGCTGTTTCCCTGGGTTTTAATGAGGCTTCAGGCCGCCCCTCTGCCCTTCTGAAGTTATATTCTTGCTATCTAGGGGTCCCTACCTCTCATACCCTGAGCTCTCTGCTGGGCCTGGGCCTCCAGCAGGGGAACGGACCACAGAGAGCCAGCCCCACTCTCAGCCAGGGCCTTGTGACCAAGAGCACCCAATGGTTAGATGGCCGGAGGGAGTGGCAATCCGTACGCAAATAACCTAGACTTTCTGTGTTGAGGGCAACTGGGGTCCACTGAGCATCAGCAGAAGAGGCTGGGGAAGCATTCTTTAACCCCCCCCCCCCCACCGAGCCAAGGGCCAACCCTGAGCAAGGCCAGGCTGTCCTCCCAAATGAAGTCCAGCACAGTCACATGTCTGACTGTCTCAACTTTCAGGATGGATTCAGGAAAAAGGGAGCCTTGGGTGGTCCCTCCTCTCTTTTGACAACCAGCACCTGGCACCTCTTCTCCGACACCATCCTCTTCTGTGTTGGGGTCACATTCCATGTCTGGGCTCTCCTTCTGGAGCATAGGCTGCATGAGGCAAGGAGAGTGTCTCATTCTCGCCCTGGACCCTGTTGTCTAGTGCCTGGTACACAGCTGGCACTCCACAAATATTGATGGAAGTGAATTAAAACAGCTAGGAATGAATGTTAGGAACACAACCCTTTTATATGCAGGACTGCTGCCTACATTTGCATTTATGGAGGAGAAAGAGAGGGCACATGCTGGGAGGGGGAGGAGACAGCAATTTCCTGCAAGTGGAGGGGGGGGGGGGGTCCAGGGAGGCCAGAAGAACTGAGATGTGGAAGCCAGGTGTCCCTGTTCCCATTACTTGAGCCAAGGCTTGCATCCATGGCTGTGCCCTTGGGGGACCTTCTCGGTGATCAGAAAGCAGCATTTGTTGATGTCACACTCAAAAGTCCTTCCTGGCACCTTTGCAGATCTAGGCAGCCTATTTCAGTCACCTCTTGATTGATACGCTGCTTCTGCCTTTGCAGCTCAGGTGAAATATCTTATTAAAATAAATGTTCTATTAAAATACAGATGGCACGGGTAACCCAGGCTCCAGGCCGGACCTGCTACTCGTTCTCACAGAGAAGCGGGAATGTCTGTTCTAATGAATGAGGACTGCAGCCAGGAGACCTCTGTTTATCGGCAGCCTGGCAGGACAGACCATTCCCCCCACTCTAGGCTCCCCCACCCCCCACCCCAGCTCAGGCCTAGGTGTCAAAAGAAGCCCAGCTGCCCAAGAGACCCACACAGTCCCTTCTCCAAAAAATAATGAGAATGTGCTAAGTACCACGGTTTTGAATGTTCTACACCTGATGTGCATTTCATATACCCAAACAGCCTTACCGTCCACCTCACAGATAGTGAAAGTCAAGGGCAGAGAAGTCAAGTAACCCAGCCAGGGTCACCATGTAATTGGTGATGGGAGAAAAGGCATAGAATTTGGCATCGAGACGGACAAGAGGAGACAGATTTGGGTGTGAATTGCAGCTCTGCCGTACAAGCGGAGCGACCCTGGCTATGTCACCCCTTTGAACCTCCGCTTTCTCCTCTACGAGAAATGGAGATGACGATAATAAGCAACGTGCAGAGAATGAAATAAGTGAGGCTGAGGTACCAGCCCAGTGCTAAACAAAAGTGGAGCTCAACACAAGCTCCCATCCCTGCCCCTTCAGTGGGGATTCCTAAGTTTTTATACTGTAATACACAGCCTCCCGTACTTCTGTTATTTCATTTGGGAGTAACTAGGGAGGGTGAGGGAGGAGGAACATCTAACGGCAAATTAACAGTGGTCATTCTTCAGCCCAGCTCCTGCAGGGAGCCCAGCCCGGCTGCCCTGTCCCCTCATTTCCAATCACAATGGACCTGCCCCAAACCGAGGAAACCTAGACCTAACCTCCACCCTCCCCATTCAGTGAGTTACACCTAGAGCGCCCCAACGCTGAGACACCGGCTTCTCACACAGTATATCCAATGCTCTCGGGGGCGGGGTGAGGGGCTCAGGTGTGGCCAGGTGTGGGTGCTATGGGTGAGCAGGAGGGCACCAGCCGTCCTGCAGAAAAGCAGGCCCAGTCCATGTTGCCCTGGCTTCTGATTTCTCAAGAGAAGACTGAAATATAGATTCGTAACACGGAACCTTCTGATTTTAAAACAGCAACTTAAAAGGAAAACACATATGTGGGCCCCACAAAGCCCCTGGAGAATGCACAGGGCTTTGCTCCTGTGCTGTTTCCTCCGGATCCCCAGTGCCTAGAACAGCGTCTGGTGCAGAGCAGAGGCTTCATGAAGATTGGGGGAACTGCAGGGGCCGACGCAACCTCTGCCTCAGACTGCAAACTCCCAGGTGCCAGGGGTGCTGCTATCCCCGCTCTCTGCAGATAGGACAGCATAGTAACGTAGCACATGACAGTGAAAAACGGGGGTGGGGGAGTCCTGCCTCCACCCTTATTGGGGTCTATCCTATAAATCAGGTGAGAGCTGTGCCTTGCTGGGGGGCCGTTACGCGTTACAAGCACTTAGGACAATCACAGCGCCCTTATTCTACCACTCACATTCAGTGTGCCCCGTAACGATCTTTACAGTAAAGAAACAGAAAGAGGGGGAGGAGGTGAAGGACAGAGGAGGAGGCAGCTCTAATCAATGAGCCTGCTCCCTCCAGCCTTCGGAGAAGTGGACTAACGTGAGGCCTGGCAGGGTCAGCCCACCCCCAGAGGGCTCCGGGAAGGACTTGGCTGGAGTTCCAGCCTTCACGAAACAGTGTTCATAACTGATAAGCTTAAAAGCAAGTGACAATTTTTCAACCCACCCTTGCTCCAAGGGCAATGAATAAAACACAGCATCCGCTCCAGGTTCCCACCCAGCGTATCTGGAAGGAGAGGAAAAGGTGAAACCAAGTTCACTCACCCCTAGAAATCGGCGTGAATGCTTGAACACTATCCTCTTCAGGGTTGAACTCGAATTTTCCATTCACAGATCCTATTCACAAAATCCCAGACGTGCTCCTCCCTTGATCACGGGTGTCGAGGCTTCCCAAGG
Organism: Rhinolophus sinicus; assembly: GCF_057876585.1. Taxonomy (NCBI): domain Eukaryota; kingdom Metazoa; phylum Chordata; class Mammalia; order Chiroptera; family Rhinolophidae; genus Rhinolophus; species Rhinolophus sinicus. Next base: position 17,925,268 of record NC_142512.1, read on the forward strand.
TGGCACCCAGATACAAGGCGATGGGCCTGACTCCACAGCGATTATAACCAGACTGTGGAGTGGCAATGAGGAAGCCAGCTAGAAAGCACTGGAAAGTTCTATACCTTGATCTGGGTGGTGTCTACACAAGTGGATACATATGTGGAAATTCATGGAGCTGTACCCTCAAGATTGACGCACTTACTATATATAAGTTACAATTCAATACATTCATAAAAAAAAGCAGCAGCAGCATGTATCAGGCGCTTCTCAGAAGCCACGCACTGAGTAAGTAATTATCCTGGGTTCCAAGTAATATAATAGTTAAGAGCATGGCCTCTGGACCTCAACAGACAGGGTTAAAAATCCCTGCTCCTCCACCTCTGATTCTGCCTAACAGCATGGTCCTGACCTCCAAGCCTCTGTCCCTCAGCTGGAAAACAAAGATAGTACCTGGTAAAAGTAACACGGATATGCAGATAGCACAGGGCCTAGCAAACAGTAAGCCTGGAAAAGCACCATTCAACTTTCAACAACCCCAGGACATTGGTGCTTATAAGGTCCATTTTAACAGATGAGAAATGTGCCCCCCTACCCCCCGCCTTCCAACCACTCTCCCTAAACCACAAGTATTTCCTCACCATCTTCCCAATTTTCCCCAAATCCAAGTACCACCTGACTATTGCTTTTCCTAACTCTTTCCTTTAAATCGACTTGCGATCTTTTACTTAAACAAATTTACTTTTTTTAAATGTTATGTAACTATCATACATGGAAAACCAGTATCATTTGCCAGAGCTCATTTTTTAAAATACCTATTAAAATGAAAAGCACTTGTCTACCTGACATCATCTTGCCTACCTCATTACTTTTCTGGATTCCAGAGGCCAAGAAACTCAGTTTGTGGGGTGTGATGGGGGTGGGAAGTCAGGAGGGCCTCATCTGCTTAAAATGATTGAGAAACTTCCTGAACCCTTCAGCACTTTCGTTTGCAGAGAAGTGATTTTCATTGGTTTAACCAAGCAGGCCTGGCAAGCCCTCGATTTGGCAACATTCTGGTAACCAGCCATCTGTGCACCACGCAGGCTCCAAAGAGATAAAGCTGCGTTTAGAAAAATATATATATTCGCTAATAGCAACTGTTCACTAATTCAGAGGCCCACTGGCCCCTCTCTGGCATGAATGAAGGAGATCTGCTTTGTATCTGCTTATCTGACAGCAGCTCCAGGACCCTAGACCTAGGAACCCAGAGTCAGAACACCTCTGGTGCCCAAACCCAGCTTAGGATGGTCAGGACTGAGGCTGGACCCTCACATCTATGGGTCCCCAAACCACGCAGAGGCAGAGAAGGACTCAGAGGAATAACAGGCAATGGGCACATTTCACCTGGGGAGGAATCAGTGAGTCTTGTTTATTCATTCCTTCATTCATTCAGCAAATATTTACTGAGCACCTCCTCTTCTGGGCAATGGGGACCCAGAGGTGAAAAAGGGAAAGTCCCTGCTCTCAGACAGCTCACATTTTGGGGATGGAACAGTCAATAAACTGTTTACTACAAAAGGTGGATAATAATGATCGGTAGCACAGAGGAAATAAATCAGGGTAAAATAATAACGGCTGGAGTGCGCTACTTCGATTAGATGGTCAAGTCCTTTTGGAGGAGATGATATTTGACTTGAGAGCCCAATGACGAGGAAGCAGCAGTCGATTGAATCACCATAAATAGCATGTGTAAAGGGCCTGGGGCAGGAACAAGCTTGGCATGGTCCAGAAACAGAAAGAAGGTCTTTGCAGCTTCAGAGGTACAGTGATCACAATGAGTGAGGGGGAAAATGGTATGAGATAAGGGCAGAGAACCAAGCAGGGGGTGCAGGCCCAGCTGTGGAATGTGGATTTCATTTAAAGTATAATGGAAAGCCTATGGAGAGCTTTCTGCAGTAAAGACTTGATTTTATACGACTTTTTAAAAACTTCACCCTGGGAACCATAAGGAGAACGGATAAGGGGGACAAGAAGTTGGGTACACCAAATAGGAGATTAAAATAGTGACTCAAAAGGAATCGAATAAACTCTGTCCCTTAACTCCTCAGACTCTCAGTGAGGTTAAAAATGGGAAGCTGGTTAAAGGGTTTGTTCTTTAAGGCAATGACAGCCAACAGGGTGGGCATTCAAACATCAGACAAGAGAGAGTGAGTGACAGGCCCTTCCCCAAAGGGCAGGACCCAGCAAGGTCCTAAGAAGGAAACAAGCAGCTGTCTGTTCTGGAGCCAGGGAATGGATCTGCCCGCTCCTGCCTTGTACCCCTTACAGCCCTGGAACTCTGGGACTCAGGGCTCCTGGACACCCCACCGGCTCACACCCCACATCCACCCAGCTCATAGGGCTGTCACTGGCTCTCTCATGGCAGAACACAAATATCCTCCCTAACACCAGCCTTCAAACTCTAAGGACAAATCAATCAATGGCTGCCAACATCAGAAAATCAGACAACTAGACAACCTCCAATAACACAGTCTTGCCAAAAAAAAAAAAAAAAAAAAAAATCAAACCCAAATCTTACAGAGCCTCTAAAACTAAACACCCACTTACGGTAACATAAGGGACAGCAGAATATGTTAAATGACAGGAGAAGACACCATCCACAAAATCCTGACTGTGGGAAACTCCCGAAGACAAAACAATCCAGTTTCTTCAACAAAGAAACTGTAAGGAAAAAAAAGAGTTGGAAGAGAAAACTTCTAAAGAGAGATATCACCAATCACATTGGATTGTTTGAATCCTGACTCAAAAAAATTTGGGAAAACTTTAATGAGATAGTTGGGGAAATTTGAACACTGATTGAATACAATATTAAGAAATTAGTGTTAATTAGAGTATATAATAATGGTAATGTGTTTTTTAGAATAATTCTTCAAGATGCATACTGAAATATTTAAAAATGCAATGATATAATGTCTGGGATTTACTTCAAAATAATCTTGTGGAGGAGTGGGTTGGTAAATAAATGAAACAAGATTGGCCATGAGTTGATAATGGCTGAAACTGGGTATCGTATTACACTAGTCCCTCCCCTTTTGTGCACACTTGAAAATTTCTGCAATAAACGTTTTTAAAAGGGCGGGGCTAGGGATGGGCTTTTTCTAATAATCTCCACAGGAGTAACCCACTAGACATATACCCCACAACGGAAAGATTACATTCATCAGATTCACTCTTCTGCCCTCCAGAGCCCACTGTTGGTGATTTGCGGAATGACGAGTGAATTCATACATTCCTCCTCATAAACCCCATGGTGGGAGTTGACCCAAAATAACTACCCTGTGTAAGTACTGGATTTCTTTTACATGTATGCTAATTGACCTCTCTCCAGAGGGTACCGCTCCCCCCACCACTTATTCCCGTCATTCCTGAGAGGGTGCTCTGGGCCACCCTGATCTGCCCCATCTATAAGAAAGCAGGCTCTGAAAAGCAAAGCACTTTCAAGGAGCTCTCCATTACAGCTGTTTCCCAGGAAGGCTTCATTCAGGTGCCTCCTTGAAACCAGGCTCAACTCCAATCCCCTCTCCAACACAACATTATTTTTGCAAGATCCCAGGTGATGGCATCCCTGGAGGATGGTCACAAAGAACAGAATCCCCAGGTTGTCCCACAGCTCCTGTACAGAGTTGTCATGTGAAGGCAGATGTGCACTACACCCATTTCTCCAGAGGACAAACTAAGGCTGGAGCTTTGAGCACAGTTCTCAGGACCTACCAAGAATGCCTGGGCATCTCCTGGGTCTGGGCCCATATGGGATACCTGAGTCACTGCCATCCTGCCTGGCACACCTACCTGTCCCCAATATGCAATATTTCCATGTGGCCTGGGAGGAGAGCAGAAAGATGACACGGACCGTGGGCCATCACTGCAAGCCACATGGGACCATTTCATCCCTGATGGCCAACAGCCAGGAGTGTTATCTCCACAAGCCTGTCAATTAGAGGTACAGGGAAGATCGATGGATGGATTAAGCCTTCAGGGAAGGACAAAGACGGGGCCTGAGTCTGACCTGACCCTTTGATGAGAGGTGGGAGGAAGGAGGAACTCAGCAAATTTCACACCCAGCGTGGAGTACGGGAGTGCTTAAGAGAGGTTGGCAGCTGCAGCCTGCTCCAGGCCCCCCATGGCTGGTGCCCACAGAGGAAGGGTCAATAGTGTGCACTGAACTGATTTCAGATGCTTAGAGAAAAAGAAACTCCAGATTACATCAAGGGAAGCAAAGGTCATTTAGCATCGACATGAAAGCAATCCCTCTCTCTCCTTAGGTAGGTTAAGTCCATGGCCAAAGCTATCAGGATGGCAGAAGGAACAGCAGAATGGGATGAAGGCAGGAGCTGGGAGGGTCACCAATGTCTGCTGCATTGCAGGGAAGAGCACAGTGCATCCAGGAGGAAGTGGAGATGCCATGAGCCTGGAGCATTCTCACTCAGACCAAACCCTTCCTGTCCCTTGTCCACGTCCTTCCGTGCCTCATTGCTCCCACCCACCCAGGCCCATGCCTACTTGGCTGCTTCCTGGGCCATGCATGGCTGGTCTTGACTAATAGTGGGGCTGTCACCATCAGACATCTCACCTTGGTTTCTAGGGGCACAGGCCCAGAGAGAGGAGAATGGGAGCAGTTCTGATAAAACCTCTCCATCCTTATGCAGCCCTTTGTACCTTGCAGATGCATCTTCCCCCCAGTATCTCACTTGAGCCTTGCAACCCCTGTGGATACAGAAACTGAGGCTCAGGGAAATTAAATCTATACTATCACATGACAGGACTAGCTCCCGGTACAGGGACATTCCCCCACCACACATTCTATCCTCAGAGCCAGGCACTGCTCTGATACACCTGTCTTTCTATCAAGCAAGTCTTCCTTCTCATTCCTCAGAATAGGCCCAGGTTGTCTCAGAACAGCCATCCCATATCCTCCTGACTTGAGAGGGCTGGCTTGTTCATCCCACCCTTACCGATAAAATGCTGATGGGCAGAGTACGGAAAAGAATCAAAGTCTAGGAAAGAATGGGGCCCAGACCTGGAGCGCTGGGCTCCAGAGTCCTGCACGCAGCTTCTTTTGCTACATGATTGTGTCCCCATCACCAGCCATTCCTAGATCACCTGCAGGATTCCTGCCACTTTCTATACCATTTGTACTATAACTACTATTTCTATTACAGAGACTCACTCTTGTGAGTTATACATTCAACTTGGAGTAAGGCTTTCTATCACCACCAACTACAAAGGGGAAAATCAGTACCCCTGGCCATAACTAGGAGAGAATCCTAAAAATAAATAGTACAAAAACAACCTAAGTGGTAGGCAGGCACTGTTCCTGTTCCCCATTAGAGGCCCTAAGCCAAAGGTCTGCTCTCACTTTCTTATAAAAGGAGGAGATAAGCCAGTATTTAAAAGGCGTTAAAGCCAGACTAGCACCAACCAGAAACTTTTCCCTTAAAGAAATCACAAGGATTAGTAGACAACTGAAAAGGAAAGAACTTTCTTACTAGGTGACTCAGGTTATTTCATGTTTAACCACCTTAAGTCATTTTAGTGGAGATTCACCCTGTGCCGTGGGGAACATTGAATTACACTACATTATAGGAAGCGGGAGGGAGGGGTGTCAGACAGCCACACCACAGGGGCAAGCCACGCCAGCTTCTCAAAGTGCTCCAGTACCTACCCCAGGCACACCACCTCTGGGCAAGCCCAGTGGCCACCAGTCACCAGCCAGATGTCTCTGTCCCTCCTGCCCTAGTCTTAGCTCTTATCTAATGCAGAGCACAGCACTAATCACTCCAAAATTCCTCTGGAAATTAGGACCCAGCAGGGCCAACTCCCCACAACATCTCTGTGGACAGTCAGCTCCCATGACCCCCAGTTGCTGGGAAGCTTGGGGCTCCTGTGCTCTAGCAGAGGAGAGAGGCTGTGCCAGCCTGTGTGGGCAGCTCCCTGCGATCTTCTGGACATCAAGCCTGCAGCTGGGGGCTGGAGCCCAGGAAGCTGCCGTAGAAGCTCCTCTGCCCACCCAAAACCCCATACCTCTTCTCCTACAGATCAGATCTCTGAAACAGCAGCGAGGATTTTCAATACCCAGGAGCAAACAATCAGGAGAGTAGAGTAATCCCAAGAAAGGTGAAGAGTTACAGACAGAAAAACCCAAAGACAGAGAGACACGGGGAAGGGGGAACGGAGGGGCGGGTGGAGGTTGAAGCAGCATCCAAACTTGCTCCTTGCCTGCCTGAACCAAGAGCAAAGCAAGCAGATCCCGGGCTGGCGGGCACATCGAGGGATCAGCCAAGTTGCAGAGAAGCAAATGGCATCCACAGTGCATTGAGCCACTCGGGCTGAGCCAGGGACTGTCGCCCGGGTCGGATCAATGCTCCCCGCGCTGCAGGTTTCGGGAAGGACGCCGCGATCCGCAAATGCCGAGAGTGGGGGCTTAGGACTTGGTGCCCGTCTGCTGGAGATGAAGTCCTAAGGGCCCTCCCGGCCGCCCTCCGACCCAGCCAAAGCCCTGCCTTGGCTTTCTCCTAACAGCTAGTGCCAGGGGCCAAGCTCCGAACTCGCTCCCCCGACGGCGCCTGGAATGGAGGCTTCTTCCCATCCCACTCGGAGCCACACGCCCTTTTGTAAAAGTCGACCCCAAATAAAACGGGATTTTAGCACGAGAGCGGAGGGGAGGGGTAGGTGGCGCTGCCAGGCTTTACCTTTTCTCTTTATTCTGTTTTCGGGATTTGTGCAGGAGTCCGATGAGCACCACGGCGGCGCGGATCCCCGCCTTTCGGGAATGCATCCTCCGCGCGGGCTGGGACATGGCGAGGCGGCCGCCGGTGCCCGGCCGCGCCCTCGCCCTCCCGCCGCGCGCCCCCGCCGGCCCGGCTCCGCGCGCTCCGCGCCGCCTGCTCCCGGCCCTTGCGCCCGCGCCCCGGCCCCCGGCTGCCCGCCTCGCATGGGCCCCGCCCCGCCTAGGTGCGCCCCGGGGGTCAGGTGACTGGGCGCTCACTTCCCGGCGACCTTCAGCGTCTCCTCAGGGCCCGCGGGGCGGCCGGCGTCCGCTCCCTGAGCGCGAGCATTTCCAAAGCTCGCTCCGGGCGCGGCCTGGACGGGTGGCTCGAGGGCTCCGGCTCAGACGCGCCGCCCGCGCCGGGACCCCGCCCTGGCCCCGCCTCCTGTGCCCAGCCCCGGGCACCCGGGCTGCAGGAGAACTGGCGGCCCGGCCGCCAGCACCGGGAGGCGCTCCGCTCGCGCTCAGTGCTCCCTGGGGCTCGGCGCCCGCCTTCGCCCTCTGCCCCGCGCCTGGGCTTCCGCCCTACTCTCGCCTCCCCTCTCGGTCTCCTCCTCTGCGCTCCCCGTCCCCCGCCCCTGCTGGCCGGGCCGGGCTCCCTCCCTGGGCAAAGGAGGCTGACGCGCTTTCCCAGCCCGGCCCGCCGGGATACTTCTCTGATGCTGTCACTGTCTTTAAAACAGAGAAAAAACAAGCACCGCGCGTCCTCAGTCCAAGCGAAACTGCCTCCGCCTGCGGGCACCGCCGCGGGCCTCCCGGCCTCAAGGCCATGCTGTGGGACAGTGAGAGAGACACCCAGCGCCAAGCGCCCGCCTTCCCCGGCCGAGGCTCCCTGGCATTTTGACTCTGCCGGACACTACCTCTCTCTCTCCCCAAGTCTGGGAAAGGATCGTGGTGCGGAGGGGGTGGGTGGGTCCACTCCAGCGTGGGCGCCTACGGGGGCGGGGGTCAGTTCCCTGTTAACGTTTGTTTTCCCGGCTCTGGGAGTTAGACACACACAGGGTCAATGATCAATTTCGGCTACACCTCGGCCTCGCATCCCATGTTGCCAGGGAGACGCAGGGAACACTCCACCCCACCAGCACCCGGGCCGTTGCGCTGGCCGCCGCACACAGCCCGCGTTCGGTCTTCCCCTCCTGCGCACCGCGTGCAAGCTTCATCCTCACGGAAGTCGAGCCGGCTGGTGAGAAAAGGGGCATGGCCTGATCTCTGCTAAGAGCGCAGGTGCTTCTAAGCCCCACTCACTTCCATTTGCTGCCTGGAAGTCTAGCCCCCTCTTGCTACCACCCCCACCAACCATCCCTGCAAAACTACTGGCTTTGCTTCTCCTTCCAGCCCCCTAGGGAAGGGAATCGGGCAGAGGGCTGGAGGGAATTAAAACAAGCCAATTAGTCCATCTTTGGAAACAGCCCTGTTGGGGCCAAAGAGGTCCCTGAGGCAATTTGCCTTGGTTTTTATACCGTCTGGTGTTCAAGCAAGCACATAAAATCCAGGCAGAAAAGGGGACCTTGCTAGAGAGGGTACAGGGGCTGCAGATAAATTCAAGGGCCTGAGTCCTCAACCCTGCGTCTCCTGTGAGCATAGTTTCTTGCTGGCATTGGCGTTGGAATAGAGGAGAGGGAGCACCAGAGTGGAGCCAAAATGTGCCTGGTTTATTTATGAAGCATCCATTAGCAATGGCCTCAGCCCCCCTGAGCCTGCCTGGATGGTGGGGATCACAAATATCCCGATGGACATCTATTTATAGCCCGAGAGTGAGTGACCCAGGCCCCATCCGTGGGACTGAAGCTAGGCCAGCTGCAAGGACTACACCAGTAGTGCCCTGAGAACCACCCTGGAAAAAGAATGGGGCAATGAGTGTCCTCGGTAGGGAAGAGGGCAGAGCACAGCACATACAGCCCCGGCTTCTCCTGCCTCCAGCAGTACACAGAACTGACAGGTTGGCTGAAGGACTACTTCAGCCAGACTCCAGGGAGGATGGTGGGCGCACACAGGCCATAGATCTAGCCCAACAGGGGGTGTATTTTATCTATACACAAGGGTAAGCTGCTTGTCTCAGGGCAAGGCCTGACTCCCTCCCAGGTGGGTGAGTGTAGGTGGTCCCCACCCATCCCCCACTGCCTGGGAGATGCTTTAGATCAAGTGCATCAGTGGGCAACAGGGCCTTGGGATGAAGGCAAAAATGTCTTTCACCAAGCAGGTAATTTTATTCATTGTTATTCTGGGTGGGATTCCAGGCCCTCTCAGCTCCTCTGCTACCATGATTGATTCCAGCCCTAATGTGACGGAAAACACAAGGATGTGCCCAAAGGCCATAACCTGGTCTGATTCCTAGGGGTCCTAATAGGGAGAAGTTTCCTGGAGAGCCTTTCCTTCTGCCCACACCCTGCACAGGAAACATCACAGCATAAGGGAACCCATCCAGGGCAGAAAATGTAATGGCCGTCTATGCCAGATTTGCCCACTCCACCAACATGTATTAAACATTCAGGATGCGTCCAGCTTTGTGCAAGAGACTAGGATAAGAGAGAAATGGAAGATCACCGCTCTTGCCCAGAACAAACAGGACTTAACACACACGAAACCACAAAACGATCCCAGCCAAGCTTGTGCAATGTGACCCAGCCACTGTTCCCCAAAATCACCTCATTCACATATTCCCTCCACAAGTTTTTGTTTTAATACCATACTACTCGGTTATTAACTCATTGTTTTGCTTTAATGAAATCAACTCACTTTTTTACTTAATTAATTTTAAAAGAAAACATTGTTATCCTAAATTAAAATCCAGTATCATTCGTCATTCACACCATGAAAACAAATACCAATTTATTAAATTTTAGCTAAATATTGTTGCCTGATGAAGGCTCTGAGCCTGAAGGGCCCTGGTTAAAAGAGAAAAATAGACAAGTTTTAGGTGTTAGCTACACACTTGCACCAAAGGTAGACACTGTCCTTGAAGAAATCACAAAGTTTGAAAAAGAACCCAAAGGGAACAATTTGCACATTAGTGACTCAAAGGTCTTCTAAGGCCACATCCATGTGGCACTTTGAGGTCGACAGAGATGGCAGGACACATCAAGACCACAGGGAGCGAGGGTGCTGAGGGCGGCAGAGGTCAGAGAAGGGTCTTCTCCCAGATCCCAATCCACCTAGCAGCTTATCCCCAGCAGGGTCGCAGGTCACAGGACCTGAAAGGCCCGTTTCAGCCCTCCCTCCCCCAAGTCCACAGTCCCTGGGAACAAAGTGCCAGGCAGCTGCCAACCTGAGTCTCTGCCCCAATCTGGGGAAACTCAAAGGCTCGGGGGCCTGGGTGGGAGTTGAGGCGGAGGGGGACAGGGAAGTTAATCATGAACACAGGGCAGACAGCTGCACAGTCCCGTCCTAAGGGGCCAGCGGAGTGAGACAGACAGACACGCATGCTTGGTCCTGAAGAAAAGGGCCTTCTGTGCCTGTGAAGCCGCTCCAGGAGGCCCGTCCGTGTGAAACTGGGAATCAGCCTCGCTGCCAGAGCCTCCCGGAGGTCTCCCAGAGAGCGTGGAGCCAGTACTCCCTCGTCCCACGCCACCTCCGACTCCCACGGCCTCCACTGCTTTGCAAAATGACTGCAACAGTTCTTGGCTAGGTTTGGGAGTAGATGTGCAGCAAGAGGGGCTGTGGAGCCACGGGGTGGGGCCCTTTAGGAAAACCAGATTTCTTCAGATGCCTTCCTTGCCCCGCCCCTTCTGCAGAGACAGCGCCCCCAGCCAACCCGTGCATCACAAAAGCTTGGGAGCAATTCAAGAGCTGCAAACAAACAGCTTTAGACCTGTTCAAGAGAGGCAGGCACCCCCATTCTCTTATGCCTTGGGGGCAAATCCATACACACACCAACTGGGAGAAATCACTCAGAAACCTCCCTCACCTCTCACTTGTGCGGGGCACACACACCTGTGCTGGTTTAAAAAAGCCTGACATTCATGCTTGGCTGGTACATCAGCGCCCCCTGCTGGGCCACATTACAGTTACGGCTCTGGGATACCACCATTTGAGAAAAGGAGAAAGGAAAGGGGGAGAGAGAGGACAGGGAGGGAAGGAGCGAGAGAGAGGAAGGGGGTGGATAAGGGAAAGATGGAGAAAGTCATTTGAGGTAAGGAAGTAGTTTCTGTTTTGATGAGAGAGAGAGAGAGAGAGAGACTTTGCCAACACCTTGGCTCTTCTCCCAGCTCCTCATCTCCCTTCAAGAACCCACGACCACCCCAAAAGTGTCCATCCCACCACAACAGGGTCCTTCACTGACAACTACAGGCCATACCCAGGCCAGGCTGGGAGGCCTAAAAGCCACGCTTGGGAACCGCAGCTTAGCTGTACTTTCCTGGAGCCACACATATCATACTGAAGTTCTGGCGAGAAATTGGCTCAGCTTTTGGAAACAGATCTTGGTGACTTGTGCGGCATTTCCGAGCTCTGGGGAAAGGAAGCCATGCCCCGAGGCAACCCACAGACCCCACCCATGGGCTGCACATCATTTGGTACCCTGAGTCTGTAATGCATGATGTCCATCAGAATTTTGCTGCTTTCCCATTCAGGGGTTAAAAACGGGGCAGGAGGAGAAAGAAAGGAGTTCTTCATCTATTTCTTGGGTTACTGAAGGTATTTAAAATATTTCTTTTTGGTTCATTTATGGAATTTTGACTCCATGCATCTAAGCAGCATGACCATAATTTTCCCCACAGTAGAAACATTTAAAAGGATTCTTCTGAGTGTGAAATTTCTGATGAACATGAAAAAGTGAATTTTGCATGGAGGCTGCCCAGGGGTCACTGCAAAGAATCAGGAGCCAATGAGGCAGAGGGCTGGTGGCCTACAACATGGTCCTCTCACACCCAGGGTCCCCTGGCCCCCACCTCACTGATTACCAGACCGCCCCAGCTGCTGCTGCCACCAAAGACACTTCCAGCTCTAGGGTTTCTGGGGCTGAGTGGAAAAGAGGGGAGGGAAGATGTCTTTCCATAATATTAGCAACATTGCTTAGCAACATCTTTCAAAGCAAGAACCAGCAGACTTTCCAAAAATCTATTCTGTTTGGCTCTACAGAAAAACAGAATGGTTTCTTATACATGTATTATTTATATACTATTTTATATACCAAGTAATGCCTTCTGTGCCTGGCTTCCTCGGGAGATGATGCATTACACTTAAGTGAGATTTCCAGACAACAGAACTTTGAGTAGCAAAACTTTTGTTTGCTTGCTTGCTTGCTTTGATGGTAATGACCTTGACTAAAAAACCTCTCGACAATGTCTTCCATATTTTTGTCCTTTTTAAAGACAGGTTTAATGTAGCCTTTTCTTGGTGACTCAGAGCCATTATTATCAATATCCCCTACTCTACCGAGCCAACACTCAGGTATGGACTCACAGGCCATTAAGGCGAGGACACATTTGTCCCTGCACTTAATGATTTCAATCAGCAGTGATGCAAAGATTCCACAGTGTGGGAATAAAAACTAAAAGACCCTGCAGTCAGACAAACCTGGGCTAGAATCCCATCTCCAGCTTTTACTATCTGTGTGGCCTTGGGCTAGAAATTGAACTTCTCTGAGCTTGAGTTTTGCCATTTGTAAAGTGGGGGTAACAACAGTGCCATGTTCCCAAGATTCTTGCAAGGATTAAATAAGTATGCATGGTCCATCCAAAGACTTGTAGGAAAATGTTCATAGATTTATTCAAAACAGACAGCCTATCAACCAACTGCAGTATATCTACACTATGAAATGCCACACTGCAATAAAAAGAAACAAAATACTGATACAAACAACAGCATGATGAATTTCAGAAATATTATGTTGAGTGAAAGTAACCAGATGTAAAATATATATACTATATGATTTCATTTAAACAAAGTTCTAAAACAGACAATCTAAAGTACAAAAAATGAAAACAGTGGCTGCCTCTGGGGGTGGGTGTTTTGTGGAAAGATGGATAGAAATGGTCTATGTCAGGATAGGGTGGTGAGACGCATTTGTCCAAAATGTATAATTAAGATATGGGCATTTCAACACAGGTGAATTTTACCTCAACAAAGAACTGAAATTAATAATAGTAATAATAATAAAGTAGGAAGTGGAGTGAGTAGAGATATAGATGAAACAAGAACGACAGAATGTTGATAATTGTGCAGGGGTTTCATTATACGATTCTATTTACTTTGTATGTGCTGGACATTTTCCATAAGGAAGGAAGGAAGGAAGGAAGGAAGGAAGGAAGGAAGGAAGGAAGGAAGGAAGGAAGGAAGGAAGGAAGGAAGGAAAGAAAGAAATGCTCATAGTATAAGAAAAGGTTAATAGCGATTCTTCCCGGAATTATGATTTTTATTGCTGTCTTTGTATTTTTCTTCTATTCACAAATTTATAAGGACTACATATTAATTTTGTAAATAAATAAAAAGGTAGATATTATCATTAATTAAAGGAGAATGCATGTGAAAGCAATTGGCATATACTTGTTTAAGTGGCCTTTCTCTCTATTTTAAGTTCTTGCTCACAATGACCCCTCACTGGGAAACCAAATAACCGAGCTTGACAAAAATCAGAGGGAGCCGCTGGGGGGCTTTCTGACCCCAGCTGTAGAACCTCTCTTTGGCTCCCCATTTTTCCTCCTGACTTGTATATGTTTGCTGCGGGCAAAAGTTTTGAGAAAGACTGAGGTGCCGCTGTGTCTGAGCAGAGTGTTTATTGACACACAGACACACAGACACCCACTGTGCGAAGCAGGGCTTAGGTGGTAGTGCAGTGTTTGCATTCCCCAGGGCTTCACCATAGGAGAGGAGAAGGCAGCTGGCCTGTGTGTGTGTGTGTGTGTGTGTGTGTGTTACCAAGCCTGGTCAACCAGAACATTCATGAGTTGGAGCCCCATCTAGCTGATTCCAGATAAATTCTTTTTTTTTTTTTTCTGTTGTCTTAACTAATCTCGTTTCTCTGGGTCCCTAAAGAATTCTGGGTTGGATACTCCTTTCCAGAGGAAATTGCTCCTAGTGGTGGGCTGAATCAAAGCCTTCTGGCTTAGCGGCGAGGATTTTCCTTCACTACGGACTCTGGACTCTTTGGTGTGTTAATGGCTCTTTCGCACCCTGACATTAAGTCCTTTTAGCCTCATTGGCAAACACAAAGCTTATCTTCCTTGTGGACACAGACTCCCCAGCTCTGAGCCTCCCGCTGAGCAGCTGTGTGTCTGCAAGTCGCGAGCTTCACACCAGGCCTGCTTTTCTGCCCTTTCTATCAGGAAAGTTCTTCCAGCTGTCTTGCCTGCATCACTCCTGTTGTCACCTAAGCTCTCTTTTGGTGAGCAACTCCCCTCCACCCTTAGGGAAAACCCCACTTAGTTCCCACTATCTTACCCCTCCCCAAGTCCCAAGCATCTTCAAAAGCTAAACCCATTTTCCTCTAACCCCAAGGCTCCAAACTGCTCCGTCCATTCTCTCCCCTGCCCCCAATATCCCCGCTGTCCTCCCACACACACACACCCCCACACACACACACACACACACACATTCATAATCACAAAGCAGGACAGGAGTGGCATGGGTCACAAATGATGGGTCACAGTGACCAAAGTTTCCCAATTATTCACTTCTCCTTAATACATTAGAGCAGTTTCAAGGTTATGGGGAGTTGGACTCAGCAGTCAGCTTCGTGTGAACACCATCCATCAAGCCTGTCATGGCAGAGGAGACGTGGAGAAGGTGTTATAAGACCGTCTCCAGGTAAAGCCAGCCGTGACCTTCATGTGGCCCTAACCGTGAGAGAAACATCAGACAAGTCCCAATTGAGGGACATCGTATGATCTACCTGATCTGTGCGCCTGAAAACTGTCAAGGTCATCAAAACGAGCAAAGTCTGAGAAACTGCCCCAGCCCAGAGGACCCTAAGAAGACATGAAAACTAAGTGTAATGTGGTATCCAGAAGGGATCCTAGAACAGAAAATGGACATTAGAAAAAAAACTAAGAAAATCTGAAAAAAAAACTATGAACTTTAGTTAATAATAATATATCAATATTGGTTCATTAATCATAGCGAATGTACCACACTAATCAAGACATTAAAATAACAACAGAGGAAACTGGGTTACGGGTTATATGGGAACTCTCTGTACTATCATCTCAGTTTATCTGCAAATCTAAAACTGCCCTAAAAATTTGTCTACCTTTCCAAAAGTAAATATAATGAAAGTTAAATAATGTTATTACATTCCAGCTAGCTAGCTAGACACTGTTGCCTGCCCAAGGTCCTGAGCCCAAGATGCAGTCTCCCTATTAGTTAGGATTATTAGCCCGTGGTGTAGAGGTGTTAAAGACATGTTAGCACCTGACTGAGATGTTCTCCTGAGGTTGTGAGGAGCAGTGAAAGAGTATTGACAGTCTCAGAGACATAGAGGAAAAACTGAAGGTTGATAGATGGGAGCGAGGATGGGATGAGAAAGAAGGTGAGGGGATTAGAAAGCACAATCGGTAACCACAAGATCGCCACAGGGATACGAAAGTCAGTTTGGGGAATATAATCAATAATGTTGTAAAGATTTTGTAAGGTATCCGATGGACACTTGTCTCATTAGGGAGACCACCTCAGGGATGATGTAGATGCCTGATCACTGCACTGTACACCTGAAGCTGAAGCTGAACAATAATGAATGTCAACTGCAATTTTATATATATAGATATAGATATAGATATAGATATAGATATAGATATAGATATAGATATTCACAGGATGTAGAGCACAGCATAAGGAATAGAGACAGTGGAACTGTAACGGATGTATGTGATGTCAGAGGGGAGAAGATTGGGGGAGGAGGGTTATCACTTAGTGAGGGGTATAAATGATAAATGTCTATTACATTGTTTTGTACACATGAAACTAATAAAAAACTTTTTTTTAATGGAATGGCTTTTTCTGTGAGGATCAGTGTCCGGCAATGTTATGTCCTTATACCACCAAATGCCACTTTCCCAGTTCCCACTTGGGAATCTCTGTGCCAAACCATGTATTCCACCTTCTTTTCCTCCTCATCGGAAGCTCAGAGAATGAGCAAAGGGCTCGGATGGTCCCCTTGTGGGCAGTGCTCTGCCCTGTTCTATGGTCACCATCCTGAGGGGTCCATGGCCTGGTGTAGACCACTACCCCACCTGCCTGAGGGGCAGCTCTGAAGGCAAACCCCGCTCACCCTGAAGCAGAAGAATCTCCTCAGACGGTAATAAGCATCATCCCTTTGGAACAGCATTTTACAGTTGCAAGCACTTTCACACCTATTACTCCATTGGAAACTCACAGCTCTGTAAGGAAGGAATATTAATATCATCCCCATTTGCTAGATGAGTAAACTGAGACTCAGAGAGGTTAAATCTTCTGTCCAGGATCACACAGCTACTAAGAAGCAGAACTGGGACTCAGATACAAATGGTCCCCATAGACACAGAATCCCACAAAATCCAAAAGGAAGAGGACTAGAGACCCCAGGAGATGAGGAGATGACTCAGTCAATGGAAGCTCACCATGCCCGTCACCAGAGGAAGTGGAGTCTGCTTTTCTGCAAGCTCAGCACCCAGGCCCCTTCTTCTGGTTGACAGACCTTGATTTTCCCTTGGGGAATACCCTGACACCATGGTTGAGTTTTGCGGTTCAGGTGGGACTGTCCTTCTCACGACCTACCCATCCTGAGCTCTAGGGTGGATACATGGCCCAGGCCTGGCCAATCCATGCACTCTATTCACCAGGCTGCAGTGATTGCTTCAGGGATGGGCATATAAACCTAGTTGGTCCAAACAGAAGGTACACCTGAATTTTTGCTGGCACCATAGAAAGAAGAAGCTTACTCCTCCCTCAGGTTTCCAAAGTCAGTAGCTGTCTTAGGAAAGGCGAGTTGCCTGTGAATGAAGTGAATGCAGAGGAAAGCAGAGCCAAGAGGTAGGAACAGATTGTCTGATGACATTTTCTGACCCACCTGGATCCAGCCATACCTGAAGCTACTTTTCTTAAATGTATCACTTGTAAGAGTTTTCTTGGATTTGTTTTTCTTTTCGTGTCTTTTTTTTTCTTAAGCTCTTTTGAATTAAATTCCTGTCACTAGCAGTCCAGATAATTAATATACCATATCTCTATCTTCAAGGAAACACATGAAGTAGCAAAACAGCAGCTTTAGGCAAGTAAAAAGGCTCCATCACTCCTTCACGCAAGGGAGCATCCCCCAAAGTGGGCTACGGAGAAGCCTTCCCAGGAGGAGCTTCCCCAACACCAAACAGACTCCGATGTACCAGTGCACCCCAGGAGTGAGGCTTGGGGACAGTCCCCTCGACCCTACTCAAGGGAAGGCAGGATGACACAAATCTGACCCTGCAAATAAAAAAGGAATTGCTCCCTTCCTCACTGCTGTCAGCATGTAGGTCACTCATTTTCATCTTTATTCAGTAAAATCAAGGACTATTCAAGGAAAACACTGAAGAAGAAAAAGGGAACATTCAGACAAATCCAAATTGTGGTACATTCTACAAAACAACTTTGCCAGGTCTGCTGTTCTATATTTAAAGAGACTAACAAGATGTGACAACCAAGTGCGATGAGTGACCATTAATAATAAGTCAGTAATATAATCTAATATACAATCCATATTTATATTTGGGGAACGTTTGAATATGGAATGTATATTAAGTAATAGTATTAAATTAATACTAATTTTTTTATGTGTGATAATAGTACTGTGGTTATGTCAGAAAATGACATTATTTGGGGAAACACCTGCTGAAGGATTTAGGTATGAAGTATTACAATGCCAGCAACTACCTTATTTTATCATCATTATACAGAGAAAGATCAACTGTGGCAAATGTTAATGAGGCTGAGTGAATACAGGTGCTCATTGCACTATTTTTCTCATTTTTGCATGTTAGTAATTTACAAAATAAAAAGTTGAAAAAAAAACACACCACCCTTGCCTATACCTGCCCTCAAATCTGCACATGCACATGGGTACATGTCTGGCGAGTGACCTTATGTGTGCACACGCGTGCATGTATTCTGTGACACAGCAGACTGGTGTGCAAAGAGCACTGGGTCAGGGCCAGCAGAACCAGCTTCTGGAACAGACCTGTTCTCTCATTATCTGTACGCCCCTTTCCAAGTCTGTTTGCTCAGCTGTGAAATGAGGGCTGAAGTGTCTAAGGGGCACAGTACAAGCATGTGGGTAGGCGGGGCGGTACAGAGAAGGAGCTAAGAACTAAAGGCAGAGACTTAGATGAGATGGTCCTTTCTAGCCTAAGGTCCTTTCTAAGGATGTGACTGTAAGTGACAGAAACTGTCTCCAAGGTCACCCCTTTCCCACCCAATTGCCCATTTCAGGTCTCTCAGGGGACCCAACCCTTAGAACTTGCACTTGGGTTTGAGATTGACAGACAACTCCCCTGGACTAGCCCAGTAAGTATTGGCCTCTCAGTCAATCAGCAAAGGAAATGCATTTGGGCTCCAAGCTGTGGCTTCCCCGAGGGAATATCCTGGCAGAGCCTAGGACTTAATAACTGTGAAAGGATGAAAAGCCAAGGTCAACCCCTCTCCACCTGACTGAAGAAGTCAGTGTATTCAGTCTCACAATCAACTTGTGGGTCAGCCCTCCTGTCAATAAAGCTCTCTGGATTCTTGGGGCTTCTGAAAAGGGAGAGGTTGAGGATATTCTTGGCCATCCTGCAAAGACCATCATGCAAAGATCCCAGGCGGATACAGGAACTTCAGAGAGCAACAGTCCACTGACTTCCAGGGGACTGTGCTAATAGATTGGGCAAAGGGTGTGGCAGGCAACGCACAGCTGGGGAAACTCAGAAACGGAGAAACCAGAGAAATGCAGTCACAACACAGATAGGATGTTTCACTCAACAGACTGGCAAAATGTACACGCCTACTAGTGGTGGGTGTAGAAACAGGAGGGCAAGTTAGCAGCATTATTAAAATAAAAAGTCACCTACCCAATCACCCAACAATATCACCTCTAAGATTTACTCAAGTCTAGACAAATGCACGCATGTGTGTATAGAGACAAGTCTGAGAATGTTCACGGAGGCATTTTCTGTAAAAGTAAAAAAGTACCAGAAACTACCATCTAGAAGAGAAACAGACAAGTAGGTGGGATATATTCATAAGCCCGCTATTATACGATGATTAGAAGGAATGGGCTAAGTCTGCACGTAAGGACATCTGTAGTTACTTAAGACGCATGTAAAAATATTTTTTAAATATCTAGAAAAATATGTACCAAACTCTGAACAGTGGCTACTCTGGGGAGTAGACCGTAGGAAGAGACTGGCGTTACTGAACACAAGAGACTTCCCCCCTGGCAGGAGGCTTTAAGAGACCAAGCTCTTAACCACTGTGTTCACCCAACAGCCTTAACCCTGACAGATAATAGCCAGGAGGTCAACACCAGGCTGCAGCCAGTCAGTCTCCATGTAGAAATCATTCAAAGGGCCTGGCCTAAATGTAGGGTGGAGTAGATGCTTTATCTTTGTCAGTTAAACTGACCCTTTCTTAACAGACCCTACGCGGAGCTCTTCTGCTGTTTCATGCCATCTGTTTTGCTGTCCAGTTCTCCTTTCTCAGTTAAAGCCCTAGTTCCCACTGTCAGGGACTAGCTGAAGCCCCGGCTGCAGGACATGGCACTGGGAGGCAGACTCAAGGGGTCATGGAGTGAGGGGTCCCTGGCGGCATTCTCTGCTGATGGGGGTCACTACGAGAGCCCTGGCCTTTCATGGAGAAGCCCCCGGAAGGAGGGGGAGGCAACAGAGATAAGAAACTATCTTCCTGACTCTAACTCACCATGCCCTCCATCTAAGCTACATCAGGAGAGAAAGTAATTAATCTTTGAGACAGGAAGCAGCTGCGCTAGGGAGCAACGGGAGAGGGGAGGAACAGAGACCGAGAGAGAGAGCAAGACTGAAAAGCAAAGAGAGGGGAAAGACGCAGATACCCAGAAACAGGGAGGGAACAATCACCGCGGGAGGGGAGATGAGCAAAGAAACACTGAAAACGACACAGCAGAGGGAGCAGAACGGTTCAGAAATCGTCACCTGCTCTTCTGGCGCTGGCCGTGGCTCCCAGGAGCGTGCATGTCATCTCCCCAGAGGCAGGAGCACACATTCCTCAGTTACAAACCTGAGGTCAAGGCACCTACTCTCCCCGCCCCTTGCCGGCCTGGCCACATCCCAGAGAGGGCAGTCCTGGGCTAACAGCGCCACCTGCTGGCGTAGAGGGAGAACTGCCCGTGTTCCCATCTTGCCCACCACCCAGGACGTGCCCACCAAACTCCCATCCTATCCCCTGCTCCTTCTTCTTCATCTTCACACCTTCCAAGTCTGTTCCTGACTCTAGGCCTTTGTGCTGTTCCCACTGCCTGGAATGCTCTTCCCCCAGGTATCCTCGTGGCTGGCTCCTCGTCACTTCTAGGGAGAGGCTATTCCTGACCACCCACCTAAAGTAGCCCACCCCTCCGTGCCCTGACCCCCATCACCTCAATGTCCTGTTTCCTTCACAAGACTGGACGTTATCTGAGACCACAAAGGCTCTTTATTCTGTTCCTGTCTACTTCCCCCATTAGAAAGTACCACGAGGCCCCACCGGATTCAAGTGGTCCACTTTCTCACTCAGAACATGCTTAGCAACGAGCACTGTTGAATAAATGGTTCCATATTCATTCAGCTGAGCTCAAGAACCAACTTCAAACTCCACAGGGACTACCCACAAGCTCTTCAGACTCTCCTTGTTCAAGGCCAAAGTCATTATCTTCCCCCTGCAAACTGGGTTCCCCTCCTGCACTCCCCAGTGACCCATATGACAGCTCTGCAAATCCTCTGGGCATGAAACCCTGGATTCTACAGGACTCCTTTCACACTTCCCACGTGGACATCACCTGAGGATTCCACCTTCACACGGCCCTGGCTAGGTCCCTCCCCTCTAGCCCCAGTCCCCTACCTCTGGGTTTTTCAGGACCGAGTTTCCTCACCTCCCTACTCCATTCCCAGGACTCCCAAAGCTGCCTTGGAGACAGGGGGCTCCCCATCCCCTCCTCAGCACCACATTCAAAGCCTCCCTGAGCCAACTCCACACTTGGCCTCAGTACCTGACTCACTGTTTCTCAAACAGCTCTACATGCTGTCCTGCCCTGTGCCTTTGCCCTGGTCATTCCCTCAGTCTAAAATGCCCCCTGCAACACTCCCCTCCTAGGAGATTCCTTTTAAACCTTCAAATACCTCCTTCAGGGAGCCTTGCCATAGTGATTCCCCCAGGAAGAATTCAGTGCTTGTCCCATATCTCTACCGGCACTGGTTGTTAAATGTGTGTCTCCCCCAGAGACTGTGAGCAACTTGGGCACAGGACCAGGCTCTGAGTCACCTAACCACGCTCAGTATCCTCAATAACAGCTACAGTCGTGAGCACTAAGGACCACGCTAAGTGCGTTTCGTGTGTGAGCTCATTTAACCCTCAAACATCCCTATACGGTAGGGACGTGTATCGCCTTCACTTTCTAGATAGTGAAACAGAACCTCAGAGAGGTTCAGGGGTTTGTCCAAGAGCTTCATTAGTGAGTGACAGAGCCAGGATCCCCAGCACCTAAAACAGTGCCTGGCACAGGGAGGTGCCCCCTGAATATTCATTAGATAAACAAACCCCTTCATTTCTCCTGCCTCAGACCTCGCTGCTGTTCACAGCTCAAAGGCATGAACTTCCTGTGTTCTTGCTTCCTCTATTCCAATTCTGACCCAGTTACACGTGCAAAGTTTCTCCCTCTCTTCCTCTCCCTCCTCCTGTCCAAACTGTGAGCCAAAAATGACCCTGCTGTGACAGGTAAGAGAAACACTAGTGATAAGCTTATGTTTAAAAGGGATGGAGCATGATAAATTTTTAGGCGAAACCAGACACTGGACAGAGGCATCCTTCAAAGATTTTGGATGTTCGTTTCTGAATAGCCACATGCGTCCACCTACCTCCTCGTCCTTTTTTCCAGACAAATTCTGCTTAGTCGACGGAATTTGGGATCAGTACACTATCTCTCATCTAATTTCGTTGTTTCCCCATTCTGTTTAATCAGTAATTGTGCTAATATTGTTTTGCACTCTGGCCAGCTGCCTTACCTATTAAACAGCCATTCAGGAACATGGCCACCTCTTCTGACCTTTACTCAGTGGGTATGTGAGCTGTGAGTTCTGGACAGCTCACCCTGAGGGGAGCGTGCAGTGCTCGGCTCCTGGAGAAGTAGCTGTCAGCCCACATTACTTTGTATGCTCAAGGCCCGTCCACACCACACACGAGTACTACTCGGTACTTGTACTTGCCTAGGAGTGGATTGTGAGACACCAAGAAAAAGATGGTTTTGTAACTGAATTAGAATCCTAAGATTTTCTTCCTCAGATGTTTATAAATTCCTGAACCCACACCATGTGGGAGGCGGGGCGTGCAGACATCGCTGGGGCTCCCCTGACAAAGCCTGGGTCCCAATTCACTCCAAGGAACGTAGGCCCCAGGGTGGGAGACCAAAACAAATAAGACACAGGCATCTGATGTGTCCTCTCTGAACACAGCCCTCCCAGTCCCACATGACCAGAATCCCGGCTGTGTGACACGGCCGGTCACTTAAACTCCCCTAGCTTTGGCTTCTTCCTTTTTGAAATGAGAAGAACATCAGGAGCCATTTCACAGGACAGTAGTGAGGATGGAATGAGGTGACAGAGCCAGTGCTATTTTTGTTGCTGTCATAATGGAATGTGGCATCAGCCAAGCTTGTGCCTCTTTGGGGACTGTGTTTCTGAGATTGGATGTGACTGTGTGTGTGACCCTGAGTGACAGATGTGTGTGTGATCATGTCTGAATGTATATGGGTGTCTGACTGTGGGTGTCTGAGTGCGAATGCGGGAGAATCCAGGTCCCACAAGTTATTACACTTGAACTGGATGTACCAAGTTATCTCTGCTCCTGTTCACACAGCTCCCAGCTGCCAGGTAACAGCTCGTGGCCGCCTCCGCAGTGCCACCTAGTGGCACTGGATTTGTGCGGTTCAGACAGCTGCACTGGAGGTCTGGGAACATGTCTGCAGCATGTGTCAACTCACAGACTGGGTAGAATCTCTGGGCTTGTCCGGCCCTGGGAAGACCACCAGAGGAGTCTGGCCTTCAACCTTGACCAGCGCTGTCCAACTGAACCTTTTGTGATGATGGAAATATTCTGTATCTGTGTTGTCCAATACAGTAGCCCCTCGCCATGAGGCTAGTGCAACTAAGGAACAGAATTTGCAATTGTCCTTAAGTTTCATTAATTTAGATTTAAATTGCCACCGGTGACCGTACCGGTCTGCAGGACTGTTTGAGCCCTGGGATCCAGCTTTGCCTCAAGCCAGACAGACCGAGTCCCTGGACAACCCAGTTCTAAGAACCGAGATACCCCTTTCCGTGTACGCTGGTTTGACCTGGGTTCTGGCCACTTCCACAAAGAATCCTGACCAACCAGATGATGACCAAGTGAGCAGTTGGATCCTGTTCTAGGGCATCTAAATACAAAGCGCACTCGGCGAAGGCAGCAGGGAGCAATGAACACCTGCTAGTGAAAGACAAGGAGTCAGGCCCCTGGAGTTGCTAGTGGGTCCCAGGCATGCTTCTAGGATGGTACACACCCCAATCCTGGAAGAGCTGGAATGTCACGTGACTGAAGAACTATCCAGGGCCCTTCTGTGCCTCCTTTCTGCGAGCACAAGCACGTGTTTGATGATACATAAACCTGGTTCAGTCCCTAGATTGCCAGTTGTGTGACCTTACGCAAGCCACAGTCTCGCCGAGGCTAATTTCCTGCCTCTGTGAAATAGGAATCAGAGCACGTATCTCCCAGGGATTGGGGGAGAATCAAGGTAATGTATACAAAAGCATTTCACACAGTGTAGTTGCACAGAATAGCATGCAGTGTGTGTTAAAATTATTATTTGTCCTGCATAGTTTTATATTAAACCATCGTCATATACGTTATTACAACCTGAAAAAAAAACTAATTAATAGAACAATTTTCTGGGTCACCCAAGATGCCATGCCAGGACATAGCTCTTGGCTCCCCCTTTCCTCCCAACCCAAGTCCAGCCAGTCTCCACATTTTACAGATTCTACCCTGTGGCCTCTTGCAGCCATGGGTCTGTTTCCACACCACACTTGAAGCCACCTTCACGTCTCACTTGAGCAGTAGCTTGTCCAGGTCTATCCACTTCCAACAGGGTCCCATGGGGTCCACCCTAGCAGCTAGTGACCTTCCTATAAAGCTTAGATGGAATCCTCCAAACCTCTCCTCAAAACCTCCAACTATGTCCCCATAGTTCAATAAACTGAACACACACTCTGAAGGCTGACTTTTAAGGCCCACAAACACCACCCGCCCCCCAAACTTTGGACCTGAATCCTCACTCTTCTGAGATCCCAGCCTCACCCGATACTTAAGCAAAACGTGTTCTGTTTCACCTCTGAGCCTGTACAAGAGTCAACAGATAGGTCAACGGAATCAAACAGAAACCCAGACAGACATCTTTGAATACGTAGGAATTCAGTGATGGAAATGGAAAATTAAAGTGTAGTCCTGGAACAACTGACTATTTGGAAAAAATAAAATTATAATTTCATCTCTCATCTTACCTCAAACTAAATTCCAAATGGATTAAAGAGTTAAATGTGAAAAGGAAATGAAGCGATTTAAAAAGAAGAAGAAGAAGAAGAAGAAGAAGAAGAAGAAGAAGAAGAAGAAGAAGAAGAAGAAGAAGAAGAAGAAGAAGAAGAAGAAAAAGAACATACAGAAAACCATCAACTCTGTGGGTGGAAAAGAACTTGACTAAGCATAAAAGTAACAAAAAAAGTCATGAATGACTGACAGATTCTACTCTTAAAATTTAAAATGTTTGCACTAAAAAACAAGAGTCAAATTTATTGGTAAAGGGTAAACTGAAAAAAAATTATTTGGAAATAAAAATATGAATGACAAAGGATTAACAGCTTTAATTAAAAGAGAGCTTTAATGAATCAACAAGAAAAATGTGAATATTCCAATAGAAAAATAGGCAGAGTCATTAAGAAATATTTTCTCAAAAAATTTTTTAAATAAATGTGTGAAAACATTTTACCTTTAATGGTTGCCAAAGGAAAAACCAAAGATACACAAAGATTTCTATCCAAGGATGTTTTTACAGCATTACTTATTAATCATTTAAAATTGAAACAACCTTAATATCTAAAAATAAAGCAATGGTTACATAAATTATGGAACAACATAATGATAGGATAGTAAGCCATATTTTTTATCATGTTTTTAAAAGATACTGAATGATGTCGAAAATGTCATTATACAATAAATTTTAAAAAGAAACTAAAGAACACATAAAGACTGCAAAGAAACACATCAAAATGATAACATTTTGGGTGGCAGGTCATGGGTTTTTATTTTCTCTGAATATTCATTTCTCATTTCTCATCTCAGTATTTGTACATATTTCCTAAATCTTGTACGGGGAGCATGCACTATTTTTATAATCAGGAGGGGAAAAGCTATTTTTAAAAGGGGACAAAAGACTGTGCCAATATGGCGAAATGCTCGTGATACAATGCAGAAAAAAGAACAGAAGCACATCTACCCGGCCGTGGAGAGAGACCCCAGGAGTCTATGAGGGCTTTCATTCGCTCATTCAGAGTTACATTAATGTTTGTACAGTAAAGAAGAAAACAACACGTGCTGTGATCAGTCAAATCCATGTAAAAATTAAATATCAGTGAGGACATGGGGACGCGGACCCTAACAGAATTCTCACACACCCTGGGTAGGAATATAAATGGTAAAACCTCTCTTGGGGGCAATCTGGCTACATCTGGCAGAGCCGCAAGCCAGCGGCCCCGCCTCCATGTCCCTCTCCACATGACCTCTCAAGCAAATACACAGAGCATCACAGGAGACAATCACGGCAGCATCGTTTGCAATATAAGAAAATGAAAACAATCTAAGAGGCCATCAACGGCAGCTACAATGAGGGAAACAAAAAAATGTGATATGTTTATACAAATAAATACTACATGGCAATTTAAACCAAGAAAGCGATCTGTGACACTATGGGTAGATTCCATGTGGAGGGGGCACAAATGCAGAACTGTAACAGTACCAGCTAACACATCTAGTGCCCTTGACATCCCACACTATTCTAAACACATGACATATGTAAGCTTACATAATCCCCAAAATAACCCTACAAGAAAGTTTTAGGGTTTACTATTATTCCCATTTTACAGATGACTAAACTGAGGCGCAGAGAAATTAAGTTACCTGCCTGAGGTCTCACAGCTGGTAAGGGGCAGAGCCAAGACCTGAACCTAAGCAGTCTGATGCCATGACGCATACATTCAACAGGACATTGTACATGTGGATTTTTAATATACACAAAAAACTATTTAGTGTTTCTAGATACTTATCTATAGATGTGAAAGTATTCAAAACATGGACTGAGAAAAACACACAAAATTCCTGTGCACCTCTCTGGACAGGGGAGACAGAGTAATGAGGCCAAGAAGGAGTGATTATAGGAACTTAAATTAATGATGCTTTATTTCTTTTATTTAAAACTAAACCTCAAAAAGTTAAATATAGAATAACCATATGATCCAGCAATTCAGGTTCTGGGTATAACCCAAAAGAACTGAAAGCAGGGACTCAAAAAGATATTTGTGCATCCATGTTCATAGCAGCATTATTCACAATAGCCAAAAGGTGGAAGCCACCCAAGTGTCCGTTGACAGATGAGTGGGTAACCGAATGTGGTGTCTACATACAGTGAGATAGTATTCAACCTTAAAAAAGAAAGAAGGACATTCTGACACATACTACAATATGAATGAACCTTGAACACATTATGCTAAGTGAAATAAGCCAGTCATAACAGGGCAAATATTATATGATTCCACTCATATGAGATTCCTCGAGTAGTCAGATTCACAGGAAAAAAAACAAAAATGGAAAGTAGAATGGTGGTTGCCAGGGGCTGGGGGAGGGGAGAATGGGGAGTTAGTGTTTAATGGGTATAAACTCAGAGATAACGAAAAAATTCTAGAAATGGATAGTGGTGACACTTGTGCAACATTATAACTATACTTAATGCCACTAAATGGTGCACTTAAAAATGGTTAAAATAGAAACTTTCACATTATGTATATTTTACCACAATTTTTTAAAAGGTTTGATGAAAATGCAACAGAATGTTAACAACTGTCAATTCTGAGTCATCAATACTCAGAGGTTTGACGTGTCATTATTGTAAAACTGAAACAAACAAAACAAGAGCCTCAGTACAGCTGAGGCTGTGGAAACAGGGCCAGTGGCAGGCAAGGCACCCCTCCCAGCCAGCTCAGGAGGTTCAGGCCTTCTCCTCTCTTCCCTCCACCTCCTATTTTTACTGCATTGTGGTTCCTATGGAAACAAGGGGCACCCTGGGCTCCCAGAGCTCAGCCCAGGTGCTGCTAACTCCAGAAATAACGTCAGAGTGTGAATGAAATAAAAGCATCGTACACACACACATCTGCCCTCCAGATACGTTTATCGAGTGACCACGTGTTCCCACGTGTGCCTGCAGTGATACACCACCTGCAAGGTCTGTCCTTAGCAGCAGGCCTGGGTGCACATGTTCCAGTTTACCCTTGTGGGTATGCTTGCATATGCTAGGTGGTTACATGTGTCCACACAGCCCAGGATTATTATTACTAATACCAGGAACATTTAAGGCAGGTAACACTTACCAAGCGTAACTATGTACCAGGCACAGTGCTCCATGCTTACCTGGATTATCTCCTTTAAACCTCACATCAATTGTATCTACATGTAGGTACTATTATTAGCACAAGATAGAGAAACTGAGGCACAGAGAGGTTGCTCCAGGTCACCCAGAGCACATGAACCTAACCACTGATTCTGTACTGTGGGGAGAGAGAGCTTTAAATGTCACTGGTTCCCAAACCGCTGCAAACCCAGCTGCCTGAGAAGCACCACCTCTGGCCCTGATAACACTCAGGTTTCCTGGCCCCACCCAGGCCTGAGGAAGCAGCATCCCTCACATGGGTCTGCATTGCAGCCAGAGTGGGTAATCTGGTCCAGCCTAGGTTGAGCTGGCTGATAGGGTTTGGACAGGGTGTGGCAGGGTGGGGACAGGCACTGTCTCTTCAAGTCCTGCTCCTGGGCCCAGAAGTGGGCTCAGGAAAGTCTAGAACTCAAAGCTCCTTAATTCCAGATGGCATCTGTTAGTGGCAAGGCAATCACAAAGGTGGCAATGGCTGCCGTGTCACACACACACACACCCCAGGGCAGGACTCCACAAGTCAGTTATGTGGCTTTGTGGCCTGCCAGGCACGGATTTCCGCCCACTCCACCCTCTCAGAATGAGCTGGGTGTGAGGTAAAGGGTGACGCTGCGGTAAGCTGCTGGTTCACAGCACAACCAGAGGCAGGGAGGGGTCAGCCACCTCACCTGAATAACAAAACAGTGATGCAGCCCGGGCTGGGCAGCCCAGAGGTTCCCACAGCCTCTGAGCTAACGTGACCCTTGGGGTTCTAGCTTCTCCAGGAACACGAGGAAGGAGGCGCTTAGGAAGGAGGTCTTCACAGAGGAAGCTGCTTCGAGGCTGGTCTTAGATGAGCAGGACGATGCTAAGAGAGGCGGAAGAACTACAGGCATTTCTTGCCAGCGGAACAGCATAAGCAAAGACAGAAGCAAAGGCTGAAAAGTGCCAGAAAACAGCAAGTCACACCATCTGGCTGGAACGAAAGGTCAAGAGGAAGCACAGTTGTAAGAAAGAAAGAAAAAAAACTAGATGTAATCAGGCACAGAGAGGTCAAGTAACTTGTCCAAGCAAGATCACCCAGCGGATAGTCAGGATTTAAACATAGGCTGCCTGACTCCAAAGCCCACGAACTGACCACTAAGAGGGGTTCACCTGTTAGTCACCTTTCTTCTGCACTTACTTTAGAAAGCTCTCAGGGTGAACCTGGCTTAGCCTGGAACAGTGATTCTCAGCAGGGTGGGGGAGATTTTATACCTCTCTCCCAGATTGTCAGTACTAGGGGATAGGTTGCTGGCATCTCGTGGGCAGAGGGGATCTTTTAACAGTACCGACATTGGGTCCCACCCTAGATGTTCTGCTTTCTGATTCTGGCCCTGGGGGCACCCTGGGCATCAGAACTTGTTGACAGCCTCCTGGGGGATAGCAAAGTGCAGAGAAGTTCGGGAACTGCTGCATTGGGGGAGAGGGAGAGGATCAAACTATCTGCTGTGGAACAAAGACAGTGGATGCTAATGCCAGAAAGAGAAGTCACTAGGGAGTCAACACCCCCAAAGACTGCCCAGCCCCCCACGCACAGGGAGTGGGGCCATCCCCACGCCAGGGTTGGCGGGACAAGCCTGTGTGGAATCAGCACTAACAAGGTCTTCCATCAATGCCAGGGAGGGCACAGCTAGCGAAGGCTTTGGGGATGATGAATTAGTCAGAGCTGGCAGAGCCCAGACGAGAAGGTTAATTAGACAGCCTTTGTCACCGTCTGGGCAGGAGATAATGGGCCTGAACCGGGAGGAGGGCAGGAGAGGACCAAACCCCGGTGGCAACCCAGTGACAGAGAAAGAACTGGATCTGGAAGAGAGGAAAGGTTAATTGAGAGTGAGTCCAATCTGGGGATAGAGCAGGAAATGACCAAGTCAGCTGCGGGACAAGAGCACGAGAGAAGGGGTGACCTGAGGAGAGGGCCGAGGGAGTCCACTGGGGCGAGAGAGGAGCTGAGACCTGAGAGGGATGACACCCCCGGGACAAACGTGGTGCCCTGGTGACCCAGGCGCTAAATCTGACTGGCAGCATAGGCCTCAGATGGCTTTGCTTTTACATTCTTGAGTTAGTTGTCCAGATTTTGCCTAACACTCCAGATTCCCAGCTTCTCTTGTAAAGGGAAGTTCTGAGGAGACAGGTGGCCTCCCAGCAGAGCACCGCTGTGTGCTTGTCACTGCTCCCGGCCCCTCCCCGTGGTGGAATCTGGTGCTGCCAGAACCCTGCCGACATCGAGTCTGTCTTCAGAAAGAAGAGACAAGCTCCTCAGCCAGAAAGCTGTGAAGATGGAGGATTGGTGGAGGCAGGCAGGAGCCAGGCACTGCACAGAAACTAAGGGCTGACCTCTCACATCCTCATCCCACCTTCGCACTGTGCCATCTCATGTTAGGAATATTCCCTACCCAGGTCTCAGTGTACTAATCTGTAAATAAGGAGGCTGAGGCCCATGACCTCTAGTTGTCCGTCCTCATGTCCACTGGGCTCCTGCAGGAGGCCCAGACCCACCCCTCTGGCCCAGCTTTTGAGAGGAAGCCTGGAAAACCTGAACCCTTCCACCAAAGATCGGCCCAGGCAGTGAGAAATCCCAAATAAAACCGAAGGGGCCAGGGATAGCCAGCTGGGGTAGAGAAGACTCTGGAAACAAGAACCACCTTCCAAAGTCTGATGGGCTCTCAGGAGAGAAAGGGATTCACCCTATCTGTTTAGGGCTGAGGGATAAGAAACCAAGCAGGGGAAGTTATAGAGTCCAGATGAAGAGAATGGTCAGCTTTGAACAATCAGAGCTGTAATGCAGTAGACCAGGCATCCTTACAAGCCTGAGCTTCAGGAAACAAGCTGGAGGTAACCAATCTCAGGCTGGGTGACTAGTTTTAGAGGCACGAGGGACACATAGGAGTTTATTTGACTTTTTTTATTTCACGCCCCTAAGGTTCAAGGACTCCAGAGATCTGGGGCGGGGGGCTGGGGGGTTCTCTCCTGAAGGCTCCCGCTCTCTCTCACACCGTTCCCAGGAAGCACTATTCGGATTTAGGCGCCGGACTCACTCTGCCTTCCAGAGAGAAAAGGTCTGAAAAAAAGCACAGAAAGGCCACCTCTGTGCTCCCCTTGCCCCTCACCAGGACCACAGCCCCACGGCCAGACCCAGCAAGCCCTGAGGCCCACCCCATCCCAGCACAGAGGCGGAAGGAGCAGCTAGCCCCTGGGGGAAGGCCTAGCTACATACCCTCCTGATGCTCCCTGCGAACTCCCTGCCCCCAGCGCCAGAGGAGCCAGCAGGAGGAAGGGGGTAGAAACAAGCACACACACTCCCACTCCCAGACACCTCTGAGTGCTTCCTGGACTGCTGTCCACCAGGATACACCCACGGCCCACAGTGTGAACAGGACGCACAAGGGATGCACATGTGGGGAGTCAGAGTCTCTCCCCAAAGCCCCATGGGAGCAACTCTTCCCAGCCCTGGCCAAAGCAAGCTCCCAGTGAGCCAGGCAGAGCCCTCTGGCTCCTCTCCACAGGACCCTGAGCCTTACCATCCAGGCCAGGCCAGCAGGCCTCTGGGCCTGGTGCAACCTGTGAAGAAGCTGAGTGGATGGCCAGAGACCTGGGGGTCCACAAGGACTCTTTCAGGGAGCCGAATGGGGTGAGGAACAGCTGACCCCAGGCTGGCAGGCCACAGGCTATCCCATCTACATTCTGCTCTAGTGCCTTTGTCCCCAATAACACAGTGAACCCTGTCCCATGGGTCAACAAGGACCATTCAGCTCACCAGCCACACAGAAAACCACCTCACAGGGCCCTGGGAAGGAGCAGAGCCCCTCCTGCCCACACCTGTCTCCGAAGAGCCCCAGTGCCCAGTACCTGCTGACCAGAGCTGCCAGCTGGCCCCTGCCTGCCCATCAGCAGATACCCACCAGACCATCAAGGCCCAGGGAGATGTTTGTCCATCAAGAAATCAGAACAGGGACTCACCAGGGCTTCCTGGGCATGTTGGGGACCGGCCAGGATGGGGGCCACGAGCACACAAGGCCGGGACTGTGCAGTCCTGGCTGCCTGGCAAATGGCACCTCTAGGAGCCTCTCCAGGGTCTGGCAGTGAAATCAGGCCACAGCCCAGTTGCCGGCTAAGCATCTGCCTGCCTTGCTTCTCCCTGTAGCCACTCACGCCCCACCACTCCAGATCCCAAAACAGACATGTTCTTCGTGGTTACCATAGGAACTTGCTAAAGCCAAAAAAGGCACCGCAGTCACCCACATGGGCCCTCAAAGCTCATGTCCACCTGCACAGGCAAGCATACCATGTGCCTACACACACCAGCTGAAATGTGTCTGAAAGTGGGTTCCCTGAGTGTCCGGTCTGGCCAGCTGTCAGTTACAAGGGCAACCAGTGCTCACCTGAAGCTCGCCTGCCAAAGACGCTCCAAGAGCCAAGCAGGGTAGAGCCCAGGACCTCCACCAGCTCTGCCTGCAAGGCCAGGGAGAGAGCACTGCCTGGCTTGCTTCGCCGGCCACAGACCAGCTCTCGCAGCCCGAGATGCTGCTGCTGCTGCTCCTCCCCTCCATCCCCTTCTACTGGGGGGGGGGGGGTAGGTAGAAGGGAGGGGGTAGCTATAATGGTCATAATCTAAGCCAGCCGCACAGGAGGGGAGAGTGGCAAGAAGAGAGCAGAGATCGTATATTCAGAGCCTTACTCCCTCCCTCGTCTCCTTAGATGGGACTAACATCCATTCAAAGGCCCACGGGGAAACCGGAGAATCTTCACCTTGACCCCTCCCATGCCCTCACCTCCCATATCCAAGCCATCCAGAGCTCCAGGCTGGGAAATCCATCTCCTCAATAGGTCCCCAGTTAGTCACCTTTCCCCAACGCCACTGCCCCTGCGCCAATCTCCAACCTCTCTAATGAGTTAGCAGAGGGCAGCCAGGGAGGCTGTCAGTCTCAAATCTGGCTACATTACTCTCCATTGTAAAACCCTGTGATTACTCCTGGTCAGCCAGAGAAGCAAGCCCCGCCCTCCACACACAGCCCTCCTAGACATGGCCGCCCACCCTGTCCTGGCACACCTACCCCAGTTTTCTGCCTGGTCCCTCCCGACCCACTGCCTGTGTGCGTTGCCACTGCCTAGAGTGCCTCTCTCTTCTTCTCCAAGCTGGTCTCACTCACCTTTGGAGACGGCTCAGGCATCACCAGGTGTCCAAGAAGCCCTCCTCCATCACCCTCTCTGAGGACATTTGTGTTAGCACCTGTCACATTCCATTGCGATTGTCTATCTATGTGTCTGTCTCTCTGCAGGCTGTGAGCTTTCATGAGCACTGACTGTCTTTTTCATCATTGCTTCCCCAGCAACCCTGGGACCTACCACTGGGCTTAGAATGTAGGTGCCCAGTAAAGTGAGCTGAACTGATTCAGCCTTCTAACCCCCCAAAAACACCAAGTTCTCCCATCCTTGACAACCCCAGCAAACTCCCAGCAGATGTCCTCGGTGTGGGAGAGAGGAGCTGACTAAGATGGAGCAGCCCCAGAATGTTCTAGAACATCTTTGTGGTGCCCCAAGCATTCTTGTAATCCACAGTAAACAAAGACGTGGTGGAAGACGGGAAAATGGATTGGTGATCATGGCCCTCAATCAAAGCATGAAAAGAGCTAGTAATTTGGAATCAAGGGGAAGACTGGGGAGGGACGGGCTTTCTGGAAGGAAGGTTAGAAAGCTGGAAGCACAGACATGATGCACTGAAACCTGGTCCCTGCCTTGGCTCTCTCTCCCTAAGATGAGAATGCGGCTTTGTTAACAGCACCAAGAGAACTAGGTGTCTGTAATCATCTAGATTTTGTGCATACTTCACATAGAATGGGGATGGAAGCCCTGAGTTTAACAGGGCTGTGACATAGCAAGAAGTTGAGCTTTCTAGATATGGCAAGCTCCCATCCCCCATCCTGCATGGACAATGCCTCCAGCAGCGGCCAGCGGGGACCCCAGGGACCAAGGGAAGGTACGCTGAGACACACTGTGTCTGCTCCTGCCCTGTGTGGTCAACTCACTTCTAATAGGATTTTGAATTCTTAGCTGGTGAAATCTGAAACCTATAGTACAGGTGGCTGTGTGGTGTCTTCTGGCTAAACCACAGGACAGCTGAAATGCTGCCCTAGCCAGGCCCTCTCCTGAGAAAGAAATAAAAGGACACAGTCACCTCTAGGCTCCATCATGAGCTTTCTCTCTATTCAGAGATGCCATTTCTAGTGACGAAGAGCTGGGACCATCAATTAAAAAGTTGGATTCTTTTCCTTATAAGGCATAGGTTCTAGATGTCCCCATCATCAGGAGGGTGCACGATACTGAACCCCCAGCAGTGGAAACAGGCTGCACTGAACCATCCCACACGTATCCAGTCCCATGATGGCCAGTTCCTGTGTGACAGTCATCTCAGATGGCTGGAGCATGGCTTACCAGCCTGTGCAGCAGACAGACATATCTCTTTCTTTAGCAAAGAAGCATGGTCTCGGGGCCAGCCCGGTGGCTCAGTCAGTTGGAGCTCCGTGCTCCTAATGCCGGAGGCTGCCAGGTCGATTCCCACATGGGCCAGTGGGCTCTCAACCACAAGGCTGCCAGTTCGACTACTCAAATCCCGCAAGGGATGGTGGGCTGCACCCCCTGCAACTAGCAATGGCAACTGGACTTGGAGCTGAGCTGCGCCCTCCACAATTACGATTGAAAGGACAACAACTTGACTTGGAAAAAATCCTGGAAGTACACACTGTTCCCCAATAAAGTCCTGTTCCTCTTCCCCAATAAAATCTTAAAAAAAAAAAAAAAAGAAGAAGAAGAAGAAGAAGAAGAAGAAGAAGAAGAAGAAGAAGAAGAAGAAGAAGAAGGAGGAGGAGCATGGTCCCTGAGAGGGTGGTCAAAGGCAGCAAAAAGGAGTGAAGGAAAGAATCTGAGGCTCCCAGCTCAGGTCCTCACCCTTTGGATGCTGCTTCAAGGACCTCCCTGAACAAACCCCCGACACCTGGTCCTGCCACCCTGAGCTTTCCTCTGCGGGGAATCTAGTTTGACTATGGCTCAACGACTGCAGACGGGGGCCTTATCTCAAGCTGGCCCCAGAGCAGGCTGGAGCAGGGGGAGCCAGCCCAGCCTGCTGACCCTGCCTCTTTCTCTCCATCCTTCCACCTGCATATGAAGGATTAATTCTGATGACTCGTGATTCATTCAGCAACTGTAGACTGAGAACCTGCGAGGTGCTGTGGTGTTAGATCCTTGGGAGCCAGAGACAAAGTGTGCAGAGGCCCAGCTCTCAAAGACATCCATTCACTCGTGCATGCATTCACTTAGTCAACAGCCAGCACCTACCATCATCAAGGTCCTGAGAGAAATACGAAATGACGACAGTCATGAAGGTAAACTCCTAATGTCAAAGCTAGAAGAGGGCAGGTTAGAGACTTGTGCAAGCCTCCCATTTTACAGATGGGGAAATTGAGGGTCAGAGAGGTTAATGATTTGCCCATTCGTTAGCCTGGGGCTATAACCTCCCCTCCCAAGTCTTTCTCCTGCATGTACTGCCACTGCCCCCCTCTCCAGCATTCTTGCGTGGCTCAATGCCCCCTGCACCCTTTGCCTCTGAGGGTCCTTGTCATTCAGGCACCACAGACCCCTCTCAACCTGGACCTCCAGCAGGGGGATGGGCCCTCCCACCCAGAGCATTGTGGAGGCAGAGGTGCATTCTGTGGCCAAGGCACATAGACTCTCTATATACATTGGGAAAAGAGGGGGAAAGTAGGGTGGGGTAGGTGCTGACCAGTACTCAGCTCCAGCCTGGATTGAACCAGCCATGAAGTACAGACCTAGATTCAATCCCAACTCCATGACTTATTCTCTGATGACCTTAACCAAGTTTCCTAACCTCTCTGAGCCTCCATTTTCTCATCTGTAAAACGCAGAGAGTAGGTGCTTCATGAGCTGGTTGTGAAACATCAGGGAAACTGTGCAATGAAATGCTGTGCAAGTAAATGCTTGATAATAGTGGGGCCAGAAACCCCATTTTCAGAGCTATATGGTTCAGGAACACCTCCAGGAGTTGCCTGGCTGCCTTCATGTCAAGGACACCAGGTCCCTGGAGAAGGCGCTCAGGCAACCGGGAGCACAGGTGCAGCCCAGGGATATCTGGTGCTCAGTGGAGCAGTAAGCAGGGCATAGGAAAGAGAAAGACGTCTCACCCAGCAGAGGCAGAAATAAGGAGCTATCTCAGTATCTGGCCGCCTAATGGACCTGTCAGTGAGCAGAACCATATCCATATTAGGCACTGCCAGTGGGGGAACGGGAGGGGAGAGGGAATGGATACCGACCTTCCTCTTAGTCCCAAGGGGAGTGGGAGTGGCTGGATAAAACCTCCTATGGTTTCTTCCCAGCCCTCAATCCATCTTTCTTCTCTGAGAACTGAACCCTCCCACATAGAGAGGTGGCCGCGGCAGCCATACTTTATCCCTGAAACCCCATCTCTAGCTAAACTGATTAGACCAGAGGGATACAACTGACCCACGCTGGGCCAATCAGATTCTCTCTTTTTCTAACAGCTTTTTTTTTGTTGTTTGTTTATTTTATTAAATTTATTGGGGTGACAATTGTTAGTAAAATTACATAGATTTCATTGCAGCTTTGTTTACGGTGGCCAAGACATGGAAACAACCAAAATGTCCTTCGATAGATGAATGGATAAAGAAGTTGTGGTATATATACACAATGGAATACTATTCAGCGGTAAGAAAAGATGATATAGGAACATTTGTGACAACATGGATGGATCTTGAGAGAGTAATGCTAAGCGAAATAAGTCAGACAGAAAAAGCAGAGAACCATGTGATTTCACTAATAGCTTTTTTGAGGTGTGATTTATATACCATACAATTCTCCATTTTTAAAATGTTCAATTCGATGGTTTTTAGTATATTCACAAGGTTGTGCAACCATTACCATTATCTAGTTCCAGAACATCGTCATTACCCCAAAAAGAAGACTGTAGCCTTTAACATTCATTCCCTTTGTTTCCCCAACAGCCTCCCAGCCCTAGGAAACCACTAATCTACTCTCTGTCTCTATGGATTTGCTTATTCTAGACATGTCATATACACGGAATCATACAATAGGTGTTTTTTTGTGTGATTTTCCCTTAGCATAATATTTTCAAGGCTCATCCATGCTGTAGCATGTGTCAGCACTTCATTCCTTCTTACGGACAAATAATATACCATTGTATGGATGGATATGCTACATTTTCTTTATCCATTCACCTGTCGATAAACATTTCGGTTACTTCCACTTCAGGCTATTATTAATAATGCTGCTGTGAACATTCCTGTACAGGTTTCTATATGGACATATGTTTTCATTTCTCTTGGATATATACTTAAGAATGGAAGTGTTGATCTTATGATAATTCCATGTTTAACCTTTTGAGAAACTGCCCGATTATTTTTCAAAGCAGCTGCACCATTTATATTCCCACCAGCTGTGTATAAGGGTTCCAATGTCTCCGTATCCCCACCAATGTTTGTTAGTTTCCATTTTCTAAATTATAGCCATCCTAGTGGGTGTGAAGTGGTACCTCACTGTAGTTTGGATTTGCATTTCCCTGATGACTAATGATGTTGAGCATCTTTTCATGTGCTTTTCGCCCATTTATAGATCTTCTTTGGGAGAACGTCTATTCAGATTTTTTGCCCATTTTTTAATTGTGTTGCCTTTCTTTATATTATTGAGCTATAAGAGTTCTTTATGTATTTTAGATATGAATACCTTATCAGATATGTGATTTGCAAATATTTTCTCCAATTGTGTGGGTTGTCTTTTCACTTTCTTGATGATGTGCTTTGTAACACAAGTTTTTAATTTTGATGAAGTTCAATTTGTTAATTTGTTATTATTGTTTTGCTTGTGACTTTGGTGTCATATCTAAGAAAGCATTGCTTTGTCTAAGGTTACAAAGATTTTCATTTATATTTTCTTCTAAGAATTTTATAGTTTCAGACCTTACATTTAGGTCTTTGATTGATTTTGAGTTAATTTTTCTATATGGTATGAGAAAGGGGTTCAATATCACTCTATTGCATGTGGATATCAGTTGTCCCAGTAGCATTTGTTGAAAGACTATTTCTCTCCATTGAATTATCATGACACCCATGTTGGAAATCAATTGACCACAAATGTGAATGTTTATTTCTAGACTCTGAATTCTATTGCATTGATCTATATGTCTATCCTTATGCCACCACCAAACTGTCTTGATTACTGTAGCTTTGCAGTAAATTTTGAAATCAGGAGTATAGTCCTCTAGCTCTGTTCTTCTCTTTCAAGATTATCCTTGAATTTACATATGAATTTTAGGATCAGTTATCAATTTCTGCAAAGAAGCCAGCTGGGATTTTGATGGGGATGGGTTTCCAGTTCCTGGTCAACCTCTCCAGAGCTCTAGCTCCACCTCCTCCTTGGGTTCCCTGAGGCACTCTCGGATTTTTTTCCATAAATTCCATCTTTTGCTTAACCAGATTATACTGGGTTTTGTTTCTTGAAATCAAAAGAATCCTAACCAAGTACAGTAGGAACATGGTCCCACACACTGTCCCAATCATCTCAACACCACAATCATCTCAATCCCCAGGGCCTAACCCCTCAGATTGTCCCCCAGGTACCCAAAGATCCCACTGGGGTCCCAATCTCAACATTGGCCCATGCCGCCAGCCCTTCACTCCACCACGTAACTAGTTCCTTTCTAGGTTACATATGTCACCTTTACCGGTTAAAACAAACAGGCCCTCAATAAATGCTTGTGAAATTGAGCAAGATGTCCCAAGACAGCACCAAAAGAAAGACTCCTGTCACTCGACACCCTTTAGCATCTCTGCTTCATGCTTAGCATCACATTTAATATGCAGATAAGAAGAGGGAGGAAGGTCAAACATTGTTGTGCCCATTGGACAAAGGATACGGAAACTGAAGTCCCGAGAAGTTGTGTTCTGCCCGAGAGTGACTTGCCCTGAATAGTGGGCTGTACTGATGCACACCCACGTCAACCAGCGTGGGCACAGGTGGGCCCACTGTCCTGCTCCATCTTTCAGAGCTGCTTTAGAAGCCACCTCCTCTGTCAGTCTTCCCGGACTGCTCCCACTGCACCCCTGGCATCAGCTCGACAGAGAGACTGAAAGCTTTCAGAGGGCAAGGACAGTTTGCCATCCCTCCCTGCGCTGCGAACTGCCCACCCTCACCCGTCTGAGCAAAACAAACCAGAATGAGAAGCCTCTTATTTTGACCACCTTATATG
This sequence comes from Rhinolophus sinicus, assembly GCF_057876585.1. Taxonomy (NCBI): domain Eukaryota; kingdom Metazoa; phylum Chordata; class Mammalia; order Chiroptera; family Rhinolophidae; genus Rhinolophus; species Rhinolophus sinicus. Next base: position 17,964,229 of record NC_142512.1, read on the forward strand.
ACAACTGTCAAGACTAGCTGTGCTTTGCCCAGTGACCTGTACCCAGGAGATACACGGTCAGTGCGGGCAACTGAATGGCACAGCAGAGGGCGGCAGGCCTAGAAAACCTTTCCACTGAGATAGGGGAGATACAGGCATGAAGAGCTGCCTCCGAAGGAGGGGTTTGTCATATAAAAACTAACCCACATGTGGCAGGATAATAATTTGAGCTAGTGACCAATGCTACTTTTCCTTCGTAGACTTTCCCTCCTTTTCAACTCACTCCATTGAAGCAGGTAGTTGGTCAATACTCATTGCTCAAGGGAGGGATGCAGATGGAAGTTGACTTTTGTTAAGTCTCAATGGGGAAAGAGATCAGGATGCAGACAAGATGCTTTAACCAGAAATGTGGAGGGAAAATGAAAGAAGGTGGTGAGGGAAGTGCAGTCGGAGGTTATAGGAGAGAGGTGTGTCTGCTCAGGTCTTCCCAGACAGAGAAATGGATAAGCGGTAAATGAAGCAGCCCCTGAATCTGGTGTTGAAAGCCTCAGAGAGCCCCAGGACCAGGCTGACCAGCATGACATATGTTTGCTAACAGATGACTCAGTACCCAACTGATCACACACACACACACACACACAGGGGTATTTTATACGGTCCTAGAATGATGTGGCACAATTTTCAGGTAGGTGGGCGTGTCAGAAAGCCTGATGGACCAGGCTGCACGTGAAAATTAAGGAGATAGAAAATACAATGATCTTTCTTACATCCCTAAATTGCAGCCTAAAAGTCGCACCACTAAACACATTCCCACCATTTTAGTACCTGCTGCTTCCATTCTAGTTTCTATCTTTTCCCAGATATGCCAGGAATCAAGAGCCTGATCCAGACTCCTCCAATCCGGAAGCCCCCCAACTAAGATGGAGAATGGACAAATGCAGCCCCACCCATATTTCCCACAACTTAAGGAAAAAAGAGGGCCCCAAAGGAGCCCCAGTTTACCATCATCTTGGACCACTACATAACAGGAAGTGGGTACTTACTTGACCTTCAGGCTTGCCAGCATGGTCTTGTCGATCCTGCCAAGAGAAAAGCAAGGGCTCCCGTCAGTGCCAGGGCTGAAGGCTCCCACCTAGCAGGGGAGAGTTCCCTGGGCCAGTCCAGACGGAGAGGGCGCTGCAGGAGACAGCTGCTCCAGGGGGAAGTTCTCCTCCAGCCCAGGAAGGGAAGACCGTGAGCTCTGGGAGGGCTGGAGCCACACATTCCCCTTGAGATGAATACAGTTATTCTCCCCATTTTAGAAATGAGGAGAATGAGGCTCAGAAGGGTAAAATCACAGGACCAGTCTGCATCCAGATATCCAACTCCAGATCCAGGGATCTTGAGCACTTTGTATGTAGCCTCTCCCTTCATTACCCTCCTTCCACAAGAAGACTGCCAGTCACTGGCAGCTGGACGTTCCACCATCAATATTTCCCGGGATTCCGCTTTGGAAAGATACCAGCACCCTCAGCACCCCCAGTACCAGGGACCTTCCTGTTTGGGAGCTGCCAGGCCAGCCAAGAAGACAGACCCCATTCCTGGGACCAGAACCTGACAGCAGGCTCCAGGGTGCATGGGGCATGTGGGACCTGTCAGGCCCAGGAGCTCAGAGCAGGGAAGGTCACATTCGTGGCAGACTGTCCCGGCAGCCAGCTCCTCCGCCGCGGCCTGCTCCTCCCTCACTGGACAAGGCAGTGCTGCTATCTCCTATTTTCACCCTCTGCATATGTCAGCCTTCCTGGCTGGTACAAGAGGCCCCTTCCTCTCTCCAGAGACAGAAAGGTGGGCAAAATTCCCACTGTCTGTGTCTCCTCTTGTTTAGGGGTCACAACCACTAGTGTCAGCACCAATGTCACCGTCACCACCAGTGTCACCATCACCATCAGTATCATCACCACCATCAGTGTCACCATCACCAATGTCACTACTACTACTGCCATTATGACCATCGCCACCACTGTCACCACTGCTGTCAGTGTCACCATCAGCATCAGTGTCACTATCACCATCACCAATATGACCATCACCATCAATGTCACCACTGCCCCATGTCACCATCATCACCAGTGTCACCATCACCATCGATGTCACTACGCTCATTGCCACCATCACCACCAGCATCACCATCAGTGTCACCACCACTCCTATGTCATCATCACCGTCAGTGCCACCAAAATCACAACCACCTTCAGGATGCCTGAAACACTGGAGAGTTCTTTTCAGCTACCCCGTCCAGCCAGTTCAGCTCTGCCACAAGCTTCCTTCCCCTACAAAGGACTACAGGGGCGAGCAGGGGGAGGGGACTGGTGTCAGGGGCCACCTGGTGAGGATGCCGAGCTATTCCAGCAACACGAGTCAGCACCGAGCCATTGAGCTGGGGCCTGGGATCCTTCCACTCCGAGCAAACTCCCAGCACCTTCTGCGGTAGGTTCCCGACAGTAAAACAAGCCCCACCCCAGGGGTCCTGCCCTAAGGGTCCTGGTCCAGGTCCCTCCCAGCTTCTTCCTCACACACCTTCCCAGCCCCATCCTTGAGGCTTCCACAACCGGTCTCTAAGGGTCTCATTGGGCCCCCAATTCCTTGTGTGATGCAGCCCCTCCTCCTCCCCCATCCAACCCACCAGGTGGAGGTAGGTTGGACCCAGGAGTCAGAGCCCCACATTCTGCTGTAATATTTGTAACCCCAAACAATAAGCCCTCACGTTTTCTATTTTCTCAAGGAATCTCTTTTAATTCTTTCAATATCTCTGTGTTGTGGGTGAGGCAGAAATCTGCCACTTACACATGGGGAGACTGAGACCCAGAGAGGGGAAGTGTCCCATCTGAGTTCCTCAGTGAGTCAAGGCGGAGTCAGCAATAGAACCCAGGCTTCTGGGGTGACACCCTCTCAACCCAACCACCATTCTGGGTCACAAGAACCCAACCCGGAGCCCATATCCACATCCACCCAGCAAGCAGCCTGTCCAGCACAGGGTTCCCATGCTCGGGTGTGGCCCCAGGAGGGCGGAGCCTAAGGCCTTGGCAGGGCTGAGGCAGAAGATAGAGCAGCAGCTCTGACACTAGACTTTTCCTTTCAAGAAGTCAAAGTCCCCAGGTTGTCCCTGGCACCTTCTCTCTTTCCTGCCCACTCCATTTCACTCACTCTCATCACCTTGTCCATCCCTGGCGCTAGTGGCTGTCCACCCAGGCATCCAATGGGACTTGTAAAATATCATCCCCAAGATTCTGCTCACTGTCTGAACCAGGGCTCCAGGAATCTGTCATTTAGTCCCCAACCAACTGTCATATACTCTCCCAGCTGACAGCCATCCCCAGATGATACCCACCCTACATCTCCAACCCCACCAGGAAGCCCTGGCACCCCCTTCAGCTCCACAAGCCCCCAACCAAATGCCTGTCGCGGTCGACACACCTCACTTAGTCATTCCATAAGCATCTAATGAGCATGTACAATGTGCCAAGCACCTTCCCTCTGTCTGCTCCATGCCTCCCAGACAAGGGTGGGCATCAGAGGACACCATCTCACTACCTGAGTCCTGCCCGACAAGAATCCCAGCCCAGCCTCGCATACTATCCCTGACCAGAAAGTAGCTTAGGTGATTCAAACCCAGACCCCACCCTCAGGACCGCAGCCCCTTGGCCTGGGTGTCAGGGAGCGCCCATGAGCAGGCACTAGACCACACTGTGCTACCCCTGGCATCTTCTCATCCTCACTGTCCCCATCTGCCAAACGTGGAGCACCCATAAGCCCTTCCTACCAGAGGATGGACAGCAAAGTGTTTTCAAAGAGGAGTCAAGGGGAAATGGAAAGCTGCACACATATGGGAGTGAGGAATTGGCCAGAGGAACAAAGCCCACGTCTTCCCAGTCCCTGGTGCCTCCCTCCCCGTCTCCCTTGCTTCTTGCGGCCTCCCATTAGCCTACCAGCTTCCACCCACCCCAGGACACCCCCCAGCCATCCTCCCTGCAGCAGCAAGAGACTTTGACAATGCCCCAGGCCCAGAAGCTGAAAGGAAACCGATAATTAAAACCACGAGTCCCTGTTCCCCAGCTGAGGAGAAGCTGCCAGCAGCTGGTAACCAGAGACAAGCCTTTGACTTCAGTCTCCCCACGTTCTGGCTCCCTGGGGAGAAAAAAGCCTTTGTCCCATGTCCCAGACAGAAGCTTAGTGGCCAAAGGTGGTCCAGAGGGCCAGGCAAGAGGCTGTAGCACAGACCCAGCTGCTCAGGCTGGGACAGAACTAGGATTGGCTGCCAGGGTGGGGGAAGGAGGGGCAGGACCGCTGGAGACAGGCCTGCCCCTCCCTCCAGCTCACCCCCTGCAGAGAGGAGGCAGCCCCAAAGGTTGAGCAGGCCACAGACTCCTCCTGCCACCAAGTCACAAAGATGACACAGACAGGAGCATAATACACATGCACACACAGGTACGCAACTCAGGTGCGGACGGTCACCTGCTCAGAAACGAAGAGTGTACCCATGGGCACACGCATTGGCACCGCCACCCAGCCAGGCACATGCTTCACACACGGTCGCACAGACTGTCAGCTGCAGACATGCACACTACGCACGGTTTCGGACATGCGCACACACGTGCACGGTCATCACAGAGGTGCCTCCACATGTATGCGCATACATGACAGGGACACACACATTCAACCACAGTCACAAGCAGTCACATTCACACTAGTTCCAGCTCTGCCCTTCAGAATCCCCGCGAAGATTGTACCTGAGGGACCGTGAGGAAAGCTTACAGTATCTGATGCCCCCAGCAGAATCCTCCCTCGCCATCTGCTGGGCATCTGAAAGTGCCCCTACCAACCCAGGGTTCAGGCACAACCTGAATGCCCCTCTTCCCACAGGCACCCACAACACGCAACAAGATCACACAGCTAGGTCACTCCCATCCCTTCAACCACCCCCCCACCTGTCACCCACCATCCGAAGCCCCCGAAGGACACGCTGCGCTTCCTGCTAAACATGGTCGCGGCTGCGGGGCCCCAGGTCCCAGCAATGTCCCCAGGGCTGTTGTCAAAGGGACCAGCTGTAGTGCAGCAGGGTCAGCACCAGGGGTGTAGGGCGGGGCGCCCAGCGTGGCACCTCCCCTATGGCCTGCCCCCCAACCTGGGCTTCCTGTGGGTGAGGCTGCCGGGCCAGGAGGTGTGCCCTGCACTCTGACAAGCAGAGGAGGTCGCAGAGGGCAGCTTCCCCACCTAGAGGAACCCGCAGCTCCGGAAGAGGCTCAGCTGGCAAATTGCACCACAGCCTGCCTTGCCAGCCCAGCCCCACACAGCCCTAGCTTCCTGGAACCGAAAGGAGGCCCTAGGAGTCCCACACTGGGCCTGGCAGGGAGAGGAAGACCCGGCTGGGAGACTCAGGGAGCCCTGCAGACCGGGGCCCCTCACACCCCCTCCCTGGGGCTGGCTGCTCAACACCGAACCTTTGCCTTCCTACCCCACCATGGCTCAGCACACACCAGATAAAGCCCCCCACACATATAATGACACCTGCACGCATGTAGTGACCTGCACAGGGACACACACATAGGTGCACATATATATTCACAGGTACACAGTGGCACACACATGCTCACATACGTGTCATTAGACACCCGCACGCACGAGCACAGGTACTGCACACTCACACGCAGGTTCATATAGACGTTAACAGAGACACCTGTACATACAGCTATACACACAACTCCCCATACAGACACAGGCTCTCATATGGGTGCAGACACGCCTGCTCACATATAAGCATCAACATACACATGCACACCCAGGCCATACACAACTCAGGTTGCACACATGCCTACAAAGTACATTCACATGTACACATACACAGGCTCAGGCACAGATTCGCACTTCTCAGACCCCTCCGAATGTGAACACAGAGGTCAACAGCACACGCTTCAGCAGTGGTGGAGGTGGGAGAGTGGCACCTGTGAGCCAGTGTGTTTGTCTTTCCAGCTGGAACTAAAGGCTAGCTCTCACTTCTGCATGCACCAGTGCTGACCATGCCAGGTACACAGTAGGAGCTCACTAATGACAGCCCTCAGAGGGTTGTGGCACATGTACTGCAACAAGACTAGGGTAAGGGGACACAGAAGCAGCGCCAGGCCCATGCCCCGCCCCCAAGCAGTGGCGAAAGGGAAATAAAGCTGTGGCTGCAGCCATTGGCCTCTCTCGCTGGCCCACCCTCCCCGCAGTTTCCTGTTTGGGGCCCTGCTGCCACTGTGGGAGTCAGATCTGTGCTGTGGTGCCAGAGGTCCTCCCACCCAGGTCATGGAAAAAGGGCACAGACATTTCTGTTTTCTTGACTCCCCCACAGCGAGGAACTCTGAGGGGCCTCAGGTAGCATTCTGGATGGGCTACAGGGGCAGCTTCAGGGTCCTGGCCCAGTTCATGGCTGGGGGTGACAAGTATGGGGCCCTTTCCTCCAAGGCAGCTGGCCTCTCAGCAGGAGACTGGTGATCCTCGGCTCGGGCCCCACCCTCCACCCCACCCTCACCAGGAAGGGAAGGGCCTTGTGGTTCACCCTCTGGGCTTGCATCAGACCACTGGCTCCCTATTGGGCATCCACTCAACACCCCCACTGCCTCCTACACCCAGGAGATGCTCACCAGGTACCGTGGACCTGGGTCCTGCCTGCCCTACATCCACACGGCCTTTCTCTGAGCAAAACCATTCCCTATCCGCCCGAGGGGGAGCACCTGGCCGGGACTGGCCCACCAGGGCATCCACCTTCCTGGCCACAGTGCCTGGTTCAGGAGTGTGCAGGAGACCTCGGTGGTCCCAACAGGACTCACTCCCAGAACGCTCCTTCCTCTTTTCCCTAGGGTTGCTAAACCACAGGGTGGAGAGCACATGAAAATGCAGCCAACCCAGAGGAAGGCAAGGGAAGGACTGACAGAGAGGGGGAACATGAGAAAGACCAGGTTTTAAGGACATCGTCTGAGTTTCTGGATCCAGCTGTGCTGGAAGCCAGTTTGATCCTTAGGTAGCTAAGAAACAGTAATATATCCCTCTATGCCTAAAGCCAATATGAGCTGAATTTTTCTCTCTCCATTGAGAAAGTCCCAACTAAAACAAGGAGTTCGATGAGCAAAAGAATGAAGGTGAAAACAAACAGCCCATCAGCCGCTCAGCCAGCGCCCTCACCTATGCCGACGACACACGGACTACAGGCCAGGTACTGTGCACAGAACACCAGGGTAAGCCAGACACAGCTCACAGCCTCAGCTGGTGTCACATGGGTTACTAATAACAAAATTCCTTTTGCAAATGACTCTCTTTTTCATCAATTAGAGGGAGTTCATGACAAGCCCATTATTGGAGTGCATTTTGATGTGCTTTCACATAGGAGAGAAAGAGCTGGAGTGAAGGTCACCATGCTTGGGCATTTCTGACTCATCTCTACACACATGGGACCATGCGTGATACTGTCCATCACACGTGTTCTAGGGGAAGACACAGCTGAGAGACGCTCCTGTATAAGCCCTTACAATCTACAGAAACACATCGACAAAATAAAGAGGCCACCAACTGAATGGGAGAAGATTTTTGCAAATAGTGCCTCCGATAAGGGGCTAATATCCAGAATATACAAGGAACTCATGCAACTCAACAACAAAAAAACAAACAACCCAATTGAAAAATGGGCAGAGGACTTGATGAGACATTTCTCCAAAGAGGACATACAAATGGCAAATAGACATATGAAAAAATGCTCAACATCACTAATCATCAGAGAAATGCAAATCAAAACCACAATGAGGTATCACCTCACCCCAGTCAGAATGGCTATCATCAACAAGACAAATAGTAACAAATGTTGGAGAGGCTGTGGAGAAAAAGGAACCCTCATACACTGTTGGTGGGAATGCAGACTGGTGCAGCCGTTATGGAAGGCAGTGTGGAGGTTCCTCAAAGAATTACGAATAGCATTGCCATATGACCCAGCAATCCCTCTTCTGGGTATCTACCCAAAAAATCTGAAAACATTTAGAGATAAAGACACGTGTGCTCCAATGTTCATTGCAGCTTTGTTTACGGTGGCCAAGACATGGAAACAACCAAAATGTCCTTCGATAGATGAATGGATAAAGAAGTTGTGGTATATATACACAATGGAATACTATTCAGCGGTAAGGAAAGATGATATAGGAACATTTGTGACAACATGGACGGATCTTGAGAGTGTAATGCTGAGCGAAATAAGTCAGACAGAAAAAGCAGAGAACCATGTGATTTCACTGATATGTGGTATATAAACCAAAAATAACAAAAGAACAAGACAAACAATCTACAGAAACACTCAGGTAAACACCCAGTAGGAGGCCACCTGGGCCAAGTGTTGACAGACCCAGGAAGGATGCAGGCCCAGACCCACACATCTGAAGGTCAGCAGAGCAGCCCAGGGACCAGGCAGGGAGGAGCATTTCAAGGCCTCAGCTGCTGCTACCCCAAGGCTGGATTCTCCCACCTGGGCTTCTGGTCCCTTGCACGGTAGCCATAAAAGATACAGTCATGGGATTCAGACACCTATCTAAGACGCGGCAATGGCCTGGCTGTGTAAGCAGAGAAGGGCACAGAACTCAGAGCATCTTGGACTTTCTTAAGGCCACTGGGCTCTGGGAACCTTGGAAGAGGGCCTGTGTCCTCCTCTCCCCCAGAGCGAGGGCCTGGAGAGAGAGAGGGGAGGGCCCCAGAGGACTTTTCATTTTTCTCTGTAAGTCCTGCAGGGCAATGAGAGCCATTCTAGAGCTTCCCCCACTCTCCTCTCCTCAGCACTCAGTCTCCTAAGTTTTAAAACTGTGTGACCTCCAGCAAGTTATTTAACCTCTCTAGGCCTCAGTTGCCTCCTCTATAATGTGGGGTGGCTGCCACCCACCTCACAAGATTATAAATGAATGTAAATACTTACCGTGTTTCCCCGAAAATGAGACCTAACCAATCAGCTCTAATGCATTTTTTGGAGCAAAAATTAATATAAGACCCAGTCTTATTTTACTATAATATAAGACCAGATCTATATAACATAATATAATATAATATAATATAATATAATATAATATAATATAATATAATATAATATAATATAATATAATATAATACCGGGTCTTATATTAATTTTTGCTTCAAAAGATGCATTAGAGCTGATTGTCTGGCTTGGTCTTATGTTCAGGAAAACACCGTAGCACAGGGCTCCCACACCCTTATGGGAGCTGTTATAATTATTATCTATCATAGTTCTGCCCCCTCCCCTGGGCCCGCTCAGCTTCCTGCCATCCCTGCTCTAACCCCTTCTGTGCGGAGTGGGCAGCAAGGGGTCCATGGGTTCTCTGTGAAAGATTGTGAGTCAAGAGAAAAGAGAAGCACGCTGTGAGCCCGGCCCAGCCCTCCTGCCCCCACCAAGCACAGCTCAGCTTCCTCCTAGACCTCTGCTGATTCAGCATGCCGGGAGGTCAGAGTGCAGATGAGGACGAGCTATGGGGACCGAGGAGCCAGGGGCAGTGCCCGTGTCTGTGAGTTTACTACAGGCCAGCAGTAACCTACCAGTTTAGCTCATTTCAATCTCACAACCGCCTCTGAAACGGTACCACTGTTATCCCCATTTTACAAATGGGAACACTGAGACTCAGCGAGGATAAGGAATTTGACAAAATTTACCCAGCATGATGGGGGCACAGCTCGGTCTGACTCCAGAGCCCAAGTTCTCGGCCACTGTTCTGTACGATCTGCTTCAGGAGGTGCCGATCTCTGGATCAAACCTGCCCCATTGATTGTGAAGCCTACAGAAATACACAGTTGATGTAGTGCCCATTTACAAATGGAAAAACTAAGGCCTCGAAAGCAAAAACTCAGCTCAATAGCTGGAAGAGAACAATGATGAAGTGGGAAAGAGCAAGTGCCAAGTCCCCCCAACACCTCGCCAGATGGGCTCCCTCTCTTCCGAGGTTGCTCCTCACCTCTTCCACAGAGCCCACCGTGAGTCACCAAGTCACAAGGCCCTGGCCTCCCTGGTGGAAGCCTGTGGGCATTTCTGGAACCAGCTGAAGTGGCAAGTCCCAGTCAGCCTCCCAATTCCAGGGCAGAACTCCAGGGAACCCACCCAGCGCTCTGGGTTTTACAGGAACAAGGTAGCCGAGAAAGCTGGCTGGGATCAGAGGAGACGAGGCAGACCAGGCCCCTGCCAGCAGTCCCTCCATCGTGTCTGCACGATGGGAGCAGGAGGGAAGGGAGAGACAGTGTGGTTTCCTCTGCTTAGGCAGCTCTGTCCTCACAGCCACCAGTGGGAGCTGAAAGATGAGACAAGGTCCCTTCCCAGGCGTGGGGATGAGGCAGTTACTGGAAGCTCAGGATACAGATGCCCCGAGAGAGGCAGCCACCCAATCATTTGGCCTAGATCTTCCCCCACTCCAGACACTGTGAGTTGGCACCAGTACTGACCCAGTGGGGCTCAGCTCTCCTCCCAGCTCTACCACTGAATCACCTTGAGCAGGTCATGGACTCTTTGGGAGCTTCAGCCAAATGTTCCTCAAAGGGGAGGCTGGATTAGCCTCTGTTTCCTTTATAAGCCAGGTGAGAACAGAGGACGATGGCAGAGAAGGACACTCTGAGAAGGAAATCTAGTCACAGTGGCATTCGGAGCCAGCAAACCCATACAAGTTAGGAGTTCACACCTCGGGGCAGAGATCAAACGACATCTAACCTCTGCACTGTGATTTACAGTACACTGATCACGTCCCCCACGCTCATCTCAAGGGCGAGATTGAATTTTCCATTGCACAAGTTCTGAAAAGCAAGACAATAACAACAAAAACAAAAACAAAAACAAAAAAAACTTCAAGATGAGTGCTTATGAAAACTGGGTTCCAAGAGCAGGACCCCAACATAGGCTTGCACAGTTTATTCTGATCTGTTCAGTAATGCCAGCCTTACAAGAGAATTACTAGCAGTACATGGCTATGAACTAAAGAAGCTACAAAATGTACCATAATTTTTAAAATTTTTTAAGAAGAAGAAGATATCACTTTTGCCCATCAGACAGTAAAGGTTAAAAAAACACACACACACTTGAGAATGGGGTGAAGACATAAGGAAACAGGCACCCTCACCATCAGTGTGTAGATATTTGGTAGTATCTATCAAAATGGTAAGCGCACATACACTTTGTACCAACGTGTTTGTTTCTAGAACTTTATTCCACAGGCAAACTCATACAACATGAGAAGATGTATGCACACAGGTGTTCAATATCTCTCCGTAACAGCAAACACAAAAAATAACCTAAATGACCACCATTTAACTATATTGTGGAACAAGCATATATGGAATATTAGGTAACATTGAAAAGAAGGAGGCAGAATTTAGATAATGTTACTGTTTAAAGATACCTTTAAAACTCAGGTTAAAAAAAAGAAAAGACACAGAACAGCTCATATGGTAGGATCCCATTCGTTTAAATAAATACGTGAATTTTTATATTTGTCTAGACAATTTCTGGAAGGAAGCAGAAGCAATGGTGAGACTGAAGAGTGAGACTGGAACTGGAAATCTGGGGGAAGGGACTTTTCACTCAGTGTCCTTCTGTGCTACTTGATTTTTTTTTTGTCTTTTAACCACGAACATGTTACAACTTAAAGAGGAAATGTTAATTATATGGATGGTTTGCTCTAGAAGAAGGACAAAGAGAAAAAGGACAAGAAGGAGGAGACAGAGGAAGAGAAACAGGTACAAAGGCTCATTTCTTTAAAACCTTCTTACACCACGTGGAGCTCAAGCTGACCACTGACCCCAGTCCTGGGACCACCTCTTCCACCCCAAAGGGAAGTGTGTCTTTCCCCAGACAGGGAGGACCACCGTCTGTCTCTCATTGCCTGATTCCAGATAGTTCTACCATCACTCTGCTTTTAAGAAAAGAGTTTGCATTTCAATCTTAAGAAAAACTCAAAGGAGAGCCATGTACAGCTTTGCTGGAGGAAATCTGACATTACAAATCAGAACCCTTACATGCATGCCCAAGGGGCTTCTCGAGTGCACATCATGGCCCATTTTTGGACCTGGGTGTTGGTTTAACATGGGTGTGTCAAGTTTGTGGAAATTCATCAACCTGTACACTTACAATCTGTGCACTTCTTTGTATGTATATTATGCTTACTAAAAAGGTTTTTTTGTTGTGTTGTTTTTTTGTTTTTTTTTAACATGCATGCCTTTTGACCTGGCAATTCCATTCCCAATTCGATACCATCGCACGAGGAAGAATTCAGAAATGTATGCCAAGTTGTAGTTTTGAGCGTCTCCAGCACATTGTTATCATAACTATGAAACACTGGGAACAACCCAAATATCCAACAGTAGGGGGTAAGTTAAAGAAAGACAGTATCTCCTAACAACGGAGTGCTTCTCAGCTAGTCCACAGTAGGCATGGAAGTATATGTAATGACATGGAAAAGAATTACAGAAAATTTCTGAATGGAATGACACAGGCTAATTAATATGCTTAGGACCATATTGTTCAGGGGATGAGAGTCAAGAACATAATTTTTTTTCTCCTTTGTGCTTTTCTGAGTTTTATAAATTTTCTGTAATAAGCAAATCTTGCGTTTATAATTTGAAAAACACAAATGCTATTTAAAATAACGACAAATAAAAGGAAACAAGAAAGGGGATGGGCCCGATGTTATAAAATAGTGGTTCTGAGATGCAGTGGGTGTGAGAACCACCTGGGGCTTGAATAGCATGGGGTCAAACCCCAGCCCTGCTGCCTTGCCAGCAGTGTGATCTTGGGCAAGTTTCTTAACCTCTCTGTGCCTCAAACCAGACTCCCTACCTATAAAACGGGGATTCTAACAGTGCCTATCTCATAGGGATTAGGAGCAGTAGGTAAATTAATACATGCTAAGCCTTCAGAGCAGGGCCTGGCACAGACCTATGGCCGTGTCAGCTAGTGTGAGTGCTAAAATTCTGATTCCCTTGTCCTGGGTTGGGGCCAGGAAATCTACATCCTCAGATGATTCTGATCCAGTGAGAAATACTGGAATGAAATCTACTACAGTATTCCCATTATCTTTGATGGCCCCAGAGTTACCTGTAGAAAGGCTTGAGCACTAAGAGCTGTCTGAAGGGGATTCTCACTGAGAAATCACAAAGCCAGCTCTTCACTCTCCCTCCACCCAGCTGGGTCCCTCCCCACTCTCCATACCCCTGCAGGGCCTCCCCCGGATACTTTCTTCACCAGGATGGGCCAGAAGGTAGACATCAGCGCCCCTGCAGGCAAGTTGGGTAGTGCAAGAAGGAAAAGGGGGGCCACCTTCTTGCTGGTATTTCTAGGATGGCAGACATATTGCCCACTGGCCAAACGGATTGAGGGATGAGGGAATTCTGTGTTGCAGGAGATAAATAATAACCAGTAGGTGTCAGAACATCTGGGTTCCAGCTCTGGTTCTGACATGTAAAATAGCTGTGGGGAAACCACTTAAACTCCCTCCTCAGTTTTGTCATTTGTAGAGAATAACTGCCATCATTTCTTGAGAATCTCCCATGAACCAGATATGCCTCACGTTTTATCTCATTTAATCCATACCACAACCATGTCCTTTTTCCTGTGAGGAAATGGAGCCTCAGAAAGGTTAAGAGACTCACCCAAGGTCACAGAGCTAGTATTACATTAGGGTGGCAGCGGAATTGAAACCCAGCATCCCTGCTTTGAACTATACTGCCATTCCTATAGGGAAGGCTCACTGAAGAGCAGGCCCCAAATGAGGGCAGCAGTAGATGTGAGTAACTGCCAGGCTGGGCTGGGGCAAACCCCAAGATTCTTCCTGGGTCCCCTGCCAATGCCCAGCGGAGGAGCAGCCCCAACCTGGATCAGGAGGAGCAAACCCAGAGATTCTTCCCCCCAGGCCTGGCAGTCTGGGCTGGGGAGTCATACTACTGGCAGATGAGCAGTGACTCAGGTGGAGGCAGGCAGGGAGACAGAGGAGAGGCAGGGAGCTCCCTCAGACACTTAAAAATAAAAATAAAAATGAAAGGCCTACATCTCAAACACAGCATGTTCATGACTCATTTATCCTGATTTCCTTGGATAAAGACGGGGGTCCTAGTGGGGTCTGCCCCACCCCCAGGCCCAGAGGAATCCTGTTGGAGGTCCAGCCTCATGGCATCTCCATCGATGCTTATCCTTTGCCCCTTTGGAGGGCTGACTCAGAATAATACAATGAACTGAGATGGAAAAGGCCTTTTCCATTCAAGGCCCGCTCTTCTCTCCTATTACTGGCCCCACCCTCAGAAGGGTTCTGCCCAGTTAGGAACCTTCTGTATTACATTAGGGTGGGTGGGGAATTGGGGCTGGATACTGTAGTTTGGTGGAAATCTGGACCAACGCATCACGTGTGGCCAGGGAGCTCCATGGGTGGAAGTGTAATCACGACTAAAGGAATAACCCATGAGGTACATATTGATGGTATCCCCACTTACAGATGGGGAAATTGGGACACAGAGAGACTAAGTAATTTGCTCAAGGTCACACTGCTAGTAAGTGGCTGTGGAAGATTGTATATTCCAAATATGGCCACACATCCCACAATATATCACCCCTTCCCATATGCTCTTCTCACCATGTGACACTGACACCCCACCATTAAGAGGTGGGATATACGAAGTACGACAATTAAGTTCGCAAACTCATCCTAGAAAAAGTGCTACATACTTCACTGCTGAATATCACTACAGCCACCTTTGAAGCACTCCCCTTGGGAAGCTATGCACCAATGCCAGTGCCTAGTCCACCCTTCAAAGCAATTTTGGAACTCTTTTTTGGAATGGCCATCAGAGCTGTCGTCGTATTACCCTTGATGTCCTGAATGTCATCAAAATGTCTTCCTTTCAATATTGCCTTTATCTTCGGGTAAAGAAAGAAGTCTTTGGGGACCAGATCAGGTGAGTAGGGAGGGTGTTCCAGTACAATTATTTGTTTACTGGCTAAAAACTCCCTCACGGACAGTGCCGTGTGAGCTGGTGCATTGTCGTGATGCAAGAGCCATGAATTGGCAAAGATCAGGTCGTCTAACTTTTTCACGCAGCCTTTTCAGCACTTCCAAATAGTAAACACAGTAAACTGTTTGTCCCGTTGGTACAAATTCATAACGAATAATCCCTCTGATAACAAAAAAGATTAGCAACATCATTGCAAAAAGTTCGCGAACTTGATTATCCGACCTCATACGTTCCCTCCCCTTGGATCTGTGTGGACCTGCAGCATTTCTAACGCTAGGTACGAAAAGGTGAAATAGACTCGGCCTGGCTTTTTCTTGGGATTCTTGCTCAGTAACCAGCCACCAGGCCATGAGGAAGCCCAAAGAGCTCACGGGAGAGGCCCATGTGGTGGGGAACTGAGCCCCCAAGCCAACAGCCAGCATCAAATGCCAGACATGCGAGCGACTGAGCCTTCAGAGGATTCCAGCCCCTGGACTTTGAGTCACCCTGGATGACGATGGCAGAACAGAGACAAATATCCCCACCAAGCCTTGTCCAAACTGCAGATTCCTGAGCAAACTAAATGTCACCATAGTTTTAAGCCATAAGCCTTTGGGTAGTTTATTATGGATGCAGCATTAGATACCAGAACAATGGGAGAGGCAGAATTTGAACCAAGTGAGCTGGCCCCAGAGCCTGTGCTCCCTGCTGCTCTGTGGTCCCTGCTGTGGGGGGGACAGTGTAGAGGAGGGATTTAGAGCTTGGCCTGGAGTCAGACATATCTTCAAGTATTCATTCATGCCTTCATTCATTCATCGAATGTTTATTGCATCCCTACTGTGTTTCAGGCTCTCTTCTGGGACAATTGGGGGCGGTGGGGGAGTGAGGAGATAGAGGATAAAAGAGGAATAGCTTTACACAGGTATTTACCCTAAGGTGATGTCCAAACCAGGCGGGTGGGGAGCTCTGTTTAAAGGGGAGGCGCTGGGACAGCCTCTCTGAAGAGGAGACTGCAAGTGTGAAATGGATCCAGCTTTGTGAAGAGTGGAGGAAACAGCAGCAAGTGTTAAGAATAGACCTGGGTTCACATGCCAGCTCCATTACTTACTAGCTGTTTTACCTTGTAGAAGTAACTCGGCCGCTCTAAGCATCTACTTCCTCATAAGATCGGGATGCTTTCAGAATCTACCTCATAGGATTGTTCCGAGAAGCCAACGAGCTAACACATGTGTAGCGTGCAGTTCAGGGCCCGGTGCAGGAAGAGCTTCTATAAATTTAAATGATTGTGATGACAGGAAGTATACTGAGGCCTAAGTCCCCAATGGGATGCCCAGAGCTGCAGAAACCACTCTGCTCCCCGTCAGAACCTATGCTAGCCATGGGGGAACAGAGCGTGGCTAGCAGGGGTGAGGGAGCCTTCCCACTGCTGTGCTGTGCCCAAGCTTCTGAGAGTGGTATGAGTAGGTGGAGGGTACACACTTCCCTAAGGCATGCTGACATACAGCCCAGCTTCCACCCACCCCTGCAGCCAACCCTGACTCATCTCTTCAACCCAGGGCTCACCCACCCGTCACCTTCAGCCAAAAGCTCCAAGGATAAGGCTGGAAGTTGGACTGGCTGCCCCTCCCCAGGCCCCGCCCCAACAGCAGTGGGTACCCACACAGCCACTGGAGGAGAAGCAGCTTCCTCAAGGCAGAGGGAGGAACAGGGACAGGAAGCCTGGAGAGAGGGCAGAACTGGGTAGGGCAGAAGATTCAGGAATTCCAGGGGGCCAGGAAACCCTGCAGGGGTAAAGGCTCGCCGGCCACCCAACAGGCACACCCTCAAGGCCCCTGGAGAGTGCTCGGTGGGCGGCCCACACACATACCCACAGAAAAGAACAGGAACAAACCAGAGCAGTGCGCACACACACACACACGCTCAGGGGACACACACAGAGCCACACACAGATGTGCAGACCCAGCGACCCAGCAACACACCCTCCAGGGACACACGTGCCCAGATGTCCACACACCTACAGGCGCATCTCACTGTGACTCACTGCCTGTCACTCCCCTCTGCTCTTGCCCACTACCGGTCCATCTCATCAGCAGGTCCCCCGTGCCCTTGCCTGATGCCATCTGCTGACCGAGACCTGGCAGGGCCCAGCCAGCACTCCCGGCATAATCCAAGAAGGAGGCTGACAGCCCTGGATCTGAGCTAGGGAAGGGGCTGGGCCGCCAGCCAGCCCTGAGAGCAAGCTGCAAGTCCAGACCCTGAGCGTGGGCAGGGCCGGGGGCTCAGCATAGACTGGTCTCAGGCCAGGTCCCCCAGGGCACAATCTTTTCCTTGGTGTTCCACCTGCTTCAGGAGCCCCTCCATCTGCTTCATATCTTAACCTGGTGGAGAGGAATCCCCTATGACTATCTGGAAGCCCTGAAGGGTTGTGGCAAACAGAGAAAAAAAATAAGAGCAGCATGGGAGGCTGAGCTCAGACATGAAGCAGAACTTCCCCCTAGAGAAGCACCAAAGCATTGAAAGAGGTGTGGGCAAGAAGAGTGCCATCTGGCTCCATAAAGATGCTCTCTTGAAAAGGGGAGACGATGAATAGGCTGGCGTTACTGTTTTTTGTCTTTTTGACTAAAGTTACTAAAAACAAAAGGAGTCCCAAATTGTGGTGCCTTTAAATGACCGTAAATGAAGAGAGTGGCTGCTGCGTCTCCCCAGCCTAGGCTGGGTGTGACCTTGCCTGTGGGCTGAGGGATGGACGCAGTGACCTTTATATTGCCAGCCTGTGTGGCCCATGCATGAGCAAGAGGCAGCTGGACACCTTCCCCACTGTGCGACCTCTCCCTGAGGGGGTGGCATGTTGCTCAGAGATGGGAGAGGGTAGAGACACAAGGGCCACCATGGTACCATGGCAACAGGCCTCAGCAGACACGTCCGCGCCTTCTCCAGTCATCACTCACAACAGGACCTGAGTGTTTGCAGACAGAATGTCCCCTGCAAATGGGGCAATGGCCCAAGAGGGACAGGTAGACACATTAGGGAAAAGGAGAATGAGGAAGCCTATGATTGCTGTACCTTGAAATACGAAGCCTGCTCTGCTTTATGGCCTAGGACTCCCCATCTAATCTTCAACCACTGCTTTCACTTCCTTCACGCCACCCCATCACTCTCCCATAGGCCCAGCCTGCCCCCCCCACCCCAAACACCCCTAATCCCACGCATCAAGGCTGTGTAAGTCGCCCCACTGCCCTGATTTTCATATTTATTGTCCACTCTCTGCCAACCTACTCTCCCCTCCCTGCCTTCCGTTTTCTCTCTCCCTCCCCCACTCTCCTACCCTGTCCTTCCTACTGACTGTAACTGACCAGACCAGTGCCCATGACCATCTGCCAGCTCCAAACGCCAGCATCCACCTTCCCCCCACTCCTCCTTCAAGCACCTGCTTCCAAGCTGCCTGCTTGTCCCCTCTCCCCACTGCCAGGCTCCCATGTCCTCCTGGGGACAGACCCCAGCAAGAGGCACGTCTGAGCAGCTGGCCCAGGGGCAGGGTATCGCTGGCTCCAATTCACAAAATAGAACCTTTCAGGGGGTCTGGGAGACTGGGCCACAGCTCCAGGAGGAACTGGTGTGTGGCCCTGGAGCCCCAGATTTTATAACCAGGAGGGGTATCTTTAGAGGTCACCTTACCCAGCCTCCTCCTCCACTTGAACAAATGAATATCTGAGCCACCCAGAACATGCTGTCTTCTCAAATACACAAAAATACTCCATTCATGGAGTCCTTGCTATGGACCCGTCAGTGTGTTCAAAATTTTAATAAATATCTTATTTAACACTCGCAACCCCCAGATAAGGAAGCTGAGCCTCCAAGAAGTTAGGTAATTTGCCCAAGGTCATGCACTATGTTGGATGCCTCAGTGTGCCACTTCAAACTCTCTCTGCCCCACTTCTTACCCCAGTCACTTCCGCAACGACCTGTTAGTTCCCATGGCAAAGCTTCATCTAGGGCCATGCCAGGCCTTCTTTGAAGCTACAGTGAGGGATGCCCACAGGAACCCACATGGGCCTCACACATGCCCATGGAGGTACCCTTGTCCAGCGGGGGGCAGAGCTGATGGATGAACACTCCCCTGTTTTTGTCTCCGACAGGGCGGCTCTGAAACCCATTCCATAGGCTCATCAGGAGACCCGCTCAGGACAGAGTGATGGTAACGCTAAAAATAATGCACCCTGTGCCGCTTTCCCCTTCTCTCCTCATACCCTTCCCCCCACCCTTATTCCGAGACCACCTCCCAAGTAGACCACTCGGGTTCTGCTTTGGGGGAACACAGGTACAGACCCCTTGAGTGGGAGGTGGAGGTGGGATTCAAACCCAGGTGTGAGTGACAACGGAACTGTTATGCTTAACCACCATGCTATGCGGTGCCACCACCGTCCATGTCAGGGTCCCTTTCCTTCAAGGTTCAAGTCATTCTGAACCACTGTGGCTCAGCCACACTTAATCCAGTCAGGGTCATGGGAAAGAGGAAGGAGATGGTGTGACGGCACCTGAAGCACTAGGGTCATCTTCTCTGGAACTAAAGCCACCTCTCGCCAAACTGCCTCAACACCCTGGGCTGAGTGACAGTCCCAGCTCGATGTGCCCTAGCCCTCTCCAAGTTTAGCATCTGCCTCTGCCCAGAAACTTCTGTGGCTCTTCAGCTCCAGTCGCCATCCCAGACCACCCCTTCCCAGACCACCACCCCCCCAAGCTCCACTCCACCCCAGTCCTCAATGTCTCAGAAGGAAGGGGAGACCTGAGGTCGCTGTTTGAAGCCTGAGCAGCCCTATGTAGCAGACACCCACTTTGCCCCACCCCTGGACTCAGGAAACCCAACACACCTGCTTGGAGGACAGGGGAGAGCGTCCCTGGACTCCTGCCCAAGTTACAAAGATGTGCTGGGGCTTTCCTGGGGAAATCCACTGCTGGGGACCTCAGGCCCCAGTAGCTGTGTGAGCTTTCTGTTTACTCCTCACCCCACAGTAGGAAGAATGGGGGAGGGAGCTACCTTCTCCCCTCTCCATGGGAAACTGAGGCCCGTGGGGCTTCAGAGACAGCCCCAGGGTCACAAAGCATGAAAAGAACCAGAGAGCCCTGGCGCCCAGCCCAGCACAACCTTATTATTCCCTGTGGAGGCTGCTCTAATGGGGGCCACTCAGAGGCGGATCCCAGCATTCAGAGCCCAAACCCCACTTGCATGTAAATGCCCTTCAGTTGGTTAGAAGGGTGAAGGAGGAGATATAGAAAACAGATGAGGAAAAAGAAGGATGTCCCCCCAACCAGCTCCCAGATCCAGACACACACAGCGTATGGTGGTGGCAAAACCAATTGGATTCTACGCAGTCCTGAGGTCCTCTGAACACACACCTGCCCTGGACCCCCACTCAGGGCTGGCTGCCTCACTCGCACCTACCCAGGCCCCCAGAATTGAATGTCAGCCTGGAGGTTGGCCCTGCCCCAAAGGTCCAGGAAGGCGTCTCAGCCCGCACCCCACCATCCTAGCTCCCCTCCCTGTCAGAGACACAGGTTGGAGCGAGGACGGGGTGGGGTTTATGACCTTTCAGAAAAAAACAAACCAAGCCAGCCTCGCTACAGGGTTCTCCTGGGGTTCCTGGCTTTTTCCTTCTACCACCACCTGTAAACACCCCAACTCTGACCTCCGCCGCGGTCAGCTTCTCTAGCCAGAGACTGACAGGGGCTGAGCAACATCTCACTCAGGAGCAACGCCCCACTCGCATGGATTTCAGAGGACAGCCACCCCACCTCCCAAACAACACATCACGCTGAATTGCTCTGTGGAATCGCAGCACGCAGCTCACACACGTCCATGAGGACTGGATTTCTCTTTGCAAACACACGCATTTCCACTCACAACACACACCCCAATTCCACGTTCAGTCACACCCGGGACTCACGTCCCGATCCAGGCTGACTGTGGAATTCCCACCCAGCCCTGGACCCACTGACCTTCTGTGACGCCGGCGCCCAGATTCACTCCTCGACGTGGACGGAATGTCAACAGTCAGTCGCGGCGGCTGTCCCCGCCTGTGCGCCTGCAACGGCGGCGTCCGCTGCCTCCATCCGGACCCAGGCCCCCTCCTCCTCCTCCCCGGCGGCGGGCTGCCCGAGCCGCCCGCCCAGCGCGTGCACCGTCACCGCGGCGCGCACACGCGCACACCCGCCGGCGGCTCGGAACGCACCAAGCTGCGCCCTCCGCCCGCCGGCAGCTGCGGCACACCTGGTGGGCGCCCCCAGCCTCCCGAAAGCGGGCGCACGGCGGGAGGCGGGGACCCTGCAGCCGCCACCCGCCTGCTGCGGGCCGTGCCCACCTCGTTCTCCCGACCCCCGCGGCGCCCCACCCGGCTCCGGCCGGGGTCCGGGCTGTGCCGACCGGGCTCGCCAGGCGCTGCCACCACGAAGCCGCGGGAGAGGGGGTGGAAGGGCCGGCGCAGGGGTGAAGGAGGGCGCCGGGGCTGGGAAGGGGGATACCGCGGGTCCTGAGCGCCGTGCCCGCTGTTGGGACTCCTGCGTCGCCGCCGCCAGGGGACTGCCCGAAGCGGCTCCTCGGGAACAAAGGCGCGGGGCGGGGCAGGCGCGCCCAAGGGACCCGGAGGAGAAAGGCGAGAACGGCCCACCTACCCACAGAAGTTCCTGGAGGATGGGGCCCCGGGGCGCTGGGGAATCAAGGTGCAGAAAGATCCACGGGTTCCCGGTCTATTGAAGACACTCGGGGGTTCTCTCCAGCCCTGGGACTGAGAATGGGGAACAGTGCTGTCTGGACTTGCAAATGGGAGGCTTCAGGGACTGCCACAACCAATGAAAGTGCCCCTGCCTTGGACCTGACAGCCTGGAGCTTTGACTCGTTCAAGCCACACAAATCTTCTCGGCTTCTGCCAAACCAAGGACGCTGAACTTGAAGGGGGTGAAGGAATAAAGGGTCTTCTAGGCAGCTTTTGGGATGCCCGCGTCTCTTAGTAACTTCCAGGGAGAATGTCCTCTGAATATGGCTGCACACCTCAATGATGGGAATCACTCCCTAAGGGGGCAGCCTACCCTGTCCTCAGGCAGCTCTCAGTGCTAGAAAGCCCTTCCCGTCATTGCCAGCAAACTGGCCTGGCTTCTATCTGTTGGCCACGGCCTCACTCTGCTCTGGCCACATGGCTTTCTGTTTCTACAACATAATTAGGGCCTCCTACTTGCTGTCCCCCCTGCAGGAATACTGTTCCACCCCATCTCCTGAATCCCTTCCCCCTATCCATTCAACATCCCTCACCAGCAGCTTTTCCATATAGCTGCCCCCTGTACCCTGCAGAACTCAGCTCAGATGTCACCTTCTCAGAGAGGCCTTCCACCTTTTCCAAAATCCCATATACCCACTGGTCGCTCATTAGCTCAATGCCCTGTTTTAGTTTCTTCAGCACTCTGATCATCTTGGGACATTTTCTTGTTTATGTGTCTATAGTCTATCCCTCCCACTAGAATATGTGTCCCACAGAGGCAGGACCTTTGTCTGTTTTGAAACAAGTCACTGTAACCTCAGGGCCTGGCTCAGAGCAGGGTGGAAGGAAGAAAGGAAGGCAGGGGTGGTCCGCCCACGGTCTGAGTCCCTTCAGCTGCCTGGTCCATTACCCCAAAAGGCAACCTGCTCAGCCATTCGAAAGTGACGTCTGCACAGTGTTAGCGGAGGAAAAGTCCTCAGTCCCTATCCACCAAATACATGAACAAACAAGGGAACGTTCCTCTTAGAATCTGAGACTCAGAACAGCGTGTCCTTCGCTCCCTCACTCTGGACATTGCTCTGAGCTCTTATAGCCCCAAGATACAAGCATGTTCTTAAAACCTAAAACACAAGGCCATACCCAAGCTTCTAGTCAATTGGAACATCTCACACAGTTCTGATTCCCTTGCCCTGCTACCCAGGGACAGACAGGACTGGAGGCCAAAACAGACTTCGCCTTTATCCGTGTTACATTGTACCTTCTAGATTTGGATCTGGAATCCAGCCTGCAGGGCAGTATGGGTCCCAGTTCGGACACCTCTCCTGTTGGGAGGGTGCCCAGGTTCCTGCCATCAGCAATGTCACCAAGCCACTCAGAAACTCAGCCAATGGCAGCCCACTCCTCAACCTCCCTAGCTGTGCCATCTCCCTGCCCACACTCCTCTGTGTCACCTGCAAGGCTTTGCCAGGAAGAAAGGAACAATTTGTTGCTCAAACTCACAACTGCTCCAACAGCCTCAACCTACTTTCTAGTCCGGAAAACTAATCAGAACAGCAAATAAGCTCCCCGCAGCAGTGTGGATTCTCCAGACATTCACTCGCTACTGATGATCACCCACTTCTTCCTTTTCTAAGTGCCTCCAAACCATTTCTTTAATAACAGACTCTTAGCCGGACCAGGACTGATGCTGAGTTCCTTTATCTATGGTCTGTGGACTTATTTCCTCTTTGTAAAGATAGAAATTACCTTCCCCATCTCCCGCCTTTGGGCACATGCCTTTTTCTCTGAGAAGCAATGTGCACAGTGGTGGTGAGCACTGCCACTTACTCGCTGTTATTATTTTACCTCTGCTCCTCGGTGTTGTCATCTGAAAAATGGGGAGAACAGTAGTACCTAGGTCATAGCATGGTGATTAAGACTAAATCCATTTTTCCTGCAAACGCGACACATAATGAACCCTCAGAAAATAACTATTAACATTCTATCCCAGAAATTAGCACAGTCACGGAGCTATGGCAGCCTCCTCTTCAAGTATCCTGGGACGTAACATTCCCAAGTATGAAAGCTGAAGTTACAGCAAATGGCTCCATCCTGTCTTATGATTGCTTCCTTCATTCACAGACTCGGCTCTGCTCCTACATTCTGAAGAGAATCCTTGTTCTTTGGTTCAGAAAACAGAGCAGCTCCGTCGCCTCAGACCACTTGCCCGGGCAGGAGGTCTCACCCTCCTCTTCTTCCCTTGCTCTTATCTTGGGCAGGTGTAGCTGGCCCACCTCAGTCTGGGGGGGGAGGGCCTCCCTACCAACCTTCCTACAGGTTCTGAGACTGCGTTGTGTTCCTTTCCCATCCATCCAGTGCCTGTTTAATGAGCTCTGCTCTGGGCTAGGACCTCGGGGTACAGAGGAGAATGAGATAGAAAGGCCCTGCCCTCACAGAGCTTATATCCTGGGGGAAGGGATGGGGGCACCAACAATGAAAACACAGACAAATAAGATAATGCCAGGAGAGGTGCGAGCTTTGACGGTCAGGAAAGAAGATGAGGGAGAAACTACATTATGTCAGATGGCATTTGGCTTGCACTAGGCTTTGCATGTGGCCTAAAACTGAATCCCACCGTGTACCCTTCATGTCCGAGTGTCGCTAGTATGCTCCCAGGGCAGCCACACTGGCCTCTTTCTCTTTCCCTGCATGCGTTCACTACTGTACACTCAGAATTTCCTTTTTGCACCCTTCCCAATACTCTCGCCTTAAGCTCTAGGGGCCTTTGTGTCTTTTCACTACATTACTTGAAATCCATTATTTGAAGTCCAGGGAACTTGTCTGACCACCCATTCCCTGAACACTAGGAGTTCCCAGGTGGCCTGAGTCACCTTTCCCAGGGTTCCTGTCGCTTCCCCATCATCCTCTAATTATTTCTTCCTTTTTGGACAGAACTGAATCCAAAGTACCCGTCCACTTCATTGTTTCCCGTACCTTCTGAAGTCATCACTGCGACAAAGCAGATGAACTACTCTTAGCTAAATAGGATTCCTGGCATGTGTCTGGGGGGATGAAGGCTCCCATCACTTCTAAACCTTATTCCTGGGGCCAGTTTGGGGGACTTCAGTAAGAGCATCATCCCTGTTCTCCTGTTAGCCAGGCCACGTTTCCCCCCCCCCCCCCCATGATATCACTTCCATTTCTCTTTCCTTCAGCCACTCCTGGGAGGAGAGCTGTTCGTTCTTGGATTCATTTAGGGTCCTGCTCATTTAGAAGCTGGTGCAAAGAGATTTTGGTGGGGAAAGTGGGAAGAAAGGTCCAGAATCAGGTCTAGCAGAAGCTTTGGGAAGGGGGAGGTTGGCAGGAGGGCCACCCAGGAGATTTCTGTTGACGCTGCTAACACTGGTCATACTTGTCTGCAGTGTGGACAAAGAGTGGGCAGGAGCCTGGGAGCAGGAATTTGCACCAAGAAAAGTCCTCATATCCCAGCCCCTCACCCGGACTCAGGGTCCCAGCTGGATTCCCTGGTATGAGGGAAGAGAGAGACAAAGAAGGCAGGGCTGTCTCTACCCAGGTCAAAGCAGGGGCTGCCCAGCCACTCTCCCTCTTACAGAGGAACCTGCTGATCTCCAGGCTTTGGAAATCGCTGCAGGCATCATTTCACTGGAGACTCACGATCTTCCTGATGGAAAGCAGAGAAAATATGATCATACCCATTTTACAGAGGAGAAAGTGGAGGCCATGATCTACCTCAGATCACTCAGTGCATTCTAGGCTGGACAAACTCTTTGCAGGACCCTGGGAGGCCTTTCCACCACTGAGGGCAATGATTCCCCACTGTGAGCTTATGGACCAGCGTGGCTGTGTAAGTACCACCTGAGGGGGCCTAGTCCCCAGGCAAAGAATATGAGTAAGGGCTATGGGATATTTTACCTGGAGGGAGACTCGAGGTCAGCACGACTGAGGATGCGATGTTGCTGAGGGCTGTAGAGCCACTGGAAGGCTGTCAGCGTTCTCTCCTCGATTCGGAAACGCCCTTCCTGCACGTACCTGAGGGTGGGACAGGAAAGAGTCAGGAGGTGGGCAGGCAGGGCTCTGCAGAGCTCTTCTGGGGAGTTAGCCCTGCTTGCTGGAAAAAGAGAGAGCAGGAGTACCTGTCCCCAAATATGCCCCCTGCTCATCTTCCTGAAAACACTGTTTCCAAAGGGCCACCATTAAAATTCCCTAAACAGGAGGCAGCTACAGGGAATAGGTTTCAACTCAGTAGGTGGAATACTTTCTAAAATTTAGTTGCCTGAAGTTGAAAGGAGTCACTTGGGAGGAGTGAGTTTTCTGTCACTGGAGGTAAGTAAGCAGAGGATTTAAGCATCACACAGGGTCTATTCTCCGATCCCCTACAGTACTAAGACATTGGATTTCTTGATATCACAGCAACAGAAGGGCTGCTCGGGAGAGGGGGTCATGAGTTAAATGTTGGGCTTAGTTCTTCCAGAAACGCAAAGATCTGTCACAGGTCCCCAGCCACCCTCCAGATAGACAATCAGCCCAATGTAAGGATGGGGGAAGCTGGGCTGGGCAAGCTGAACACAAAAGGGTCTCTCCCACTCTGGCCAGCCCCTCCTGGTAGAACCATGAATCCATTCATACATCCAACATTTACTGAGTGCCGACGATGATGCACAAGAGACTTGACCCCTACCCTCCTGGAGTTCATGGTCTTGTGGAAGAGAAACCACCAAATAAACACATAAACAAATACATCATTACCAACGGCCCCCTTTATACATTACCAGTGGGAGTGCTGATGGGTCCAACCCCTCTCCAGGACAACCTGACAACATCTGTCTAAGTTATAATTACACTTCCCTTACAGCCCAACGATTCCCCTATTGGAGAATTAATCTACAGACTCTAGCATGTGGACAAGGTTATCTGCAGCATTGCTTATAATAGCAAAAGACTGAGAACAACTCAAGTTCTCATCAGTAGGGAGCTGGTTAAATACCGTATTTTGCCGTGTATAAAGTGCACCCACGTTTGGGGCCCAAACTTTCAGGGGGGGGGGAAAAAATTTTTCGCTTTAATTTTTTAATTCAAATTTTTATTTGTTCACATGTAGGTACTTGTTTTTTGTATTATAAAGGAATTTTAGCATTTATTTTTTAACATATTATGGTACAAAAACTTCATGTAACAAATAATGACAGAACACAAGAACAGATACAAGGTACAAGAAATTTTACATAGCGGTAACAAATTTATGATATTTATGCATTGTAGAAGGCCAAGAACTCTTCATCTTTGCAAGTTTGTCGTAAATTCAACAAAATCGATTATCGTATTCCAGGGTATTATCTTGCGTACGGATGTCGTTATTGATTTCTAGAGTTACATTTTTAACTCATAAGCATAAATAGAAGAATTAAAAACATTTATATGGATACGGAATTAGTACTACCCACATATAATGTGCATCTTTATTTTTCCCTCACAAAGCTGGGCAAAAAGGTGTGCATCATACACAGCAAAATACAGTAAATTATGGTGCATCCATATAGAAAGACAGTGCGCAGCCATATAAAAAAAAAAAAACGTTTTCAATGTTCTCTGTGTGTTATCATACAAAGATCTCCAAGATGCATTCTTAAGAGACAAAAATCAAGTGCAGAAAGAGCGGTATGTTATAATTTATGTTAAAAGGGGGGCAAGGAATAAACTATGAATTTATATTTACTTATCTTTGTATATAGATTTCCTGGAGACACAGAAGCTAATAAAAACGGTTATCCAGGTGGGGAAAAGGGGGAACTGAGTACATGGGGCATAGGAGAGTGACTTTTTAATAATGTATTCATACAGGAGAGGTTTTACCTATTCCAAATGGGGTGTGTGTGTAATTACAAACTGCATAAAGTTCTATGAAAAAAAATTGTGCAGCTGCTCTGATACTGTCCCATGGGGCTCAGGCTATTTACTGGGGGCAGGGATTTCCCAGAAGGCAAGGTTCCTGGAGAGCAGAGCAGGCTTGCATTGCTCCCTTGGCCTCCCATTCAGAGCATCTGGCCCCACCTTTCTCCCTTTACTCTACTCGACATGATCCAGTGGGCATTGTGGGAAGATCATCTGGCTGCTGGGTGGAAATTAGCAAAGCACCCAGGTGAGATGCTATCGCAGGGGTCCAGGTGGGACAGTGCTGGTTTGTAAAGGGGGCTAGTGCTGGAGGCGGAGTGAAATGGGAGGACTCTTGAGTGCGTTAAGGCTGTAGTGCTGGCTGGACCGGGTGATGGGTTGGACATGGGTGAGGGGAGGAGACAGGTGGCAAAGTTGTGCCAGTTGCTCCTGGTTTGTGCAGGCAGCTGGCTGCAGTGCTATTGTGCTGGACAAGGACAGGTTTGGGACAGAAGGTCCTGACTTCATTTTGGGACATGACCTTCCTCTGTGACCTGCTTTCTGCCCCAAGATGACTCCCCTCCTACAAAACCTGGCTTAAAACTTGGCTCCTCCAGGAAGCCTGCCCTAATTAATCCCCTCCTGTTCTTTTCTTTTTTAATTTTTATTCGGGAATATTGGGGAACAGTGTGTTTCTCCAGGGCCCATCAACTCCAAGTCATTGTCCCTCAATCTAGTTGTGAAGGGCGCAGCTCAGCTCCTAGTCCAGTCACCATTTTCAATCTTTAGTTGCAGGGAGCACAGCCCACCATCCTATGTGGGAATTGAACTGGCAACCCTGTTGTTGAGAGCTTGCGCTCTAACCAACTGAGCCATCCGTCCGCCCCTCCAGAAGCTCAGCGGCAGCTTGTTGTCTTCAATCTAGTTGTGGAGGGCGCAACTCACTGGCTCATGTGGGAATCGAACCGACAACCCTGTTGATCAGAGGTCACACTCTAACCAACTGAGCGATCCAGCCGCCCACTCTCCTCCTATTCTGATGACAAGTTTCCATGCCTTTCCCCACCTTTGGGCTCCTCAGGACTCAGTCCGAATGACAAGCTCTTGTGTCTGTGTGGGATCAACAAATGGCCATTAACTAATGGCCTCCAAAGAGGGAAACTGAGTGGCTGGGTAGCATTGTAACTGCTTTAGTGCTTTCTGAATTTGAACCATGCGAATATACTATGTTTTCGAACAGTAAACATCTTTTTTATTTTTTAATTTGAGAACTCTGCTGATCACGAAGTCTTAGATCATTAGGACCAAAAAAAAAAAAAAAACCCCAAGAGGTCACTCATGAGTCCCATAGCTTTATTTTACATGAGGACATGAGGTGCAGAGCGGGCACAGGGCTTGACAAGGCCAGAAAGAGCCAACACCTGATAGTGGTATCCCCTCCACTCCCAGCTGACAGACCACAAACAGGGCTGTCCCTAACCCCACCAGGTATACACACATCCCTAGGCTGAGAGCAAAATAAGCGACTCAGGAACCATCCCCACCCAAATCCTCCCCTCACCCATCACTCACCCCTGCCAACAGGGGAGTGCAAACAACCTCAGCCACAAGCACCATCTCCACTTCCTTGCCCCAGTCAAAACCCAGGCACCCCTCCCTTCCCCTCTCTCTCCATCCCCTTCTCCCAGAGACAGGTGGAGGGGACTGTCTCCCACTCTTTGAAGGCGCCCTGACCCGGATTCCACTTACCAACTGTAGGTGAGTGATTTTCCACGGGGAGTCCCAGATTCCTCATCTGTCAAATGGGAGTAATAATAATACCCACTTTGAAGGGTTGTTGTGATGATTAAATGAGATAATGCTAGAGAAGCTCTTGTCATGGCATCATTATCGCCTTCCCTCCCCACCATCCTCATGGGCCTTCACCGGTTACAGGCCTTACATGCTTCCCCGATGACAGACAAATCCACTCTCCGCATTCTCTGCTCTAAGCCTCACATCAAACCCCCTAGAAAAGGTGGATCCCATTTGAGAGATGAGGAAGAAGAGGCTGGGGAGGGACATGAACTTGTCCGAGGAAGCAGCAGAGGCTGGCCTCCTTCGACCCTTCAGCCATGGCATCCAGATTCTTCCTAACCAGCCCACTCCGCACACGCACCTCCTCTCCTTCCCCCATACCAGCCCCCACCTGCCAACACAGACCTTGTCAGCTCCCCCACTGCCCCAGAACTTAGTGTCTTCCCACTGCTTGTCAAATATCATCCAAACTGCTCACCTCAGACATCCAACCCTTCCCCACTTTGTTCCCTTCCAGGCTTTCCCACCATTATATGTCACCCTTCTCCACATTCACACATCAGACCCCTGCATGCCTGACAGTCTTTCCTTCTTCAGTCATGCCCTGGCTTTTCTTACCTTGAAGCCTTTGTTCAGGCTGTGCTCTGACCTGAACTGCCCTCCCTCCATCTCTACCCCAGACCTGCCCACCCTGCCCCAACTGCTCAAACCACACAGCCTCTAAGAATCGGTCCCCAACCCCCAGCCAGAATCCAAGTCAGCTCCAAGTTTCCCAGGATGCTTTGCCTAACCTTGATCACAATGTTGTTCTCTGCCCGCCTGTACTTGAGTTATTTATGTGCCTGTCTGCCTCCCCGCTAGAGTGCAAGACTGTGTCTGCTCGGCTCTGAAAACCCTGCAACATCCTCACGCAGCCCTCTGGTCGACTAAGCCAGTCTGCCATAAAAATCATGACAGCAACAGTGATTGTCGACTCATTACATCCTTGGGAAGCTCTGATACAGATTATCTCCACCATAAATCCAGTTTAACTTAGGAAGCATATTTGCTGAATTAGACCACATTGAATATGAGGAAAAACAGGACACTACCCATCCCCAAATATCTCCCTGCCTTGTCCCTGAAATTCCATTGACCAGTACACTGAATAGTGCAGAGGGTCTGCCTTATAAACCACTATGAGCCATTAAAGCTTTAGCAAGAACCAGCTTCTCCCTGGGAAAGTAGGAGTCAAGGGACCTGGGCACTGACTGAAGGGAATGAGGAGAGAGAGGGAGGGTAGGAGCTGCTCATACAAACAGGCTCCAGATTGTGGGGGTGGGTGACACACCCAGGAGGACGCAACCCATTACCCAAGAGAGCAGGGTCTGGCATTTTACAGGTTACACCTGTTTGTTTCAGTTGAACACTGGGGTAGGTCATGCAGGCACTGAAACCTGAACCTTGCAAACATTATGCTACGTGAAAGAAGCCAGTCACAAAAGACCACATACTGTACAATTCCATTTATATGAATTGTCCAGAATTGGCAAATCCATTGAGACAGAAAGTGGATTAGTGGTTGCTTAAGGCTGGGGGGAGCCGGGGTTGGGAGGTAATGGAGGAGGAGGGACTGCTAAAGGTTATGGGGTTTCTTTTGAGGGTGAGGAAAATGTCCTATAATTGATTATCGTGACGTTGCACAATTCACTGAATGTACTAAAAACCACTGAATTTTACACTTTAAATGGATGAGTTGTAGGGTATGTGAATTCTATTTCAATAAAGCTGTTATAAAAAATAAGTGAATATCCATACATACGTACTGATATAAATAAATAACTGAGTAAATGAATAAAGGGGGGAAAGAGACAAATCTTCCTTGCAGAAGAATTCCAAACCGTATAGGTAAATATTCCGCCCTAGAAAAGATAGATCACAACTCCACTCCACTTGAACGTGGGCTTCACTTAGTAACTTCCTTTCAAAGAGTACATTATGGAAAAGGGGTGGGGGAACAGTAACTCTACAGTGGAGAAGGCTGACAAGCACCACCTCAGCCACGTGACCAAGGTCAACATCAACAGTGACAAATCATGTTGATAGTATGTACCCTTGATATGCTGTGATGCAAATGCCACTTCCTGAAACTAATATAAGATAAAATTATATTGAATGGCAACTGTAATTGAAAATAAATAAATAACAAAAAAAGGAAAGAAAGAAAATGGCACTCTATCCCCGTGGTCCTCCTCCCCCAAACTCATAATCCCAGTCTAATCACGAGAAAAACTTCAGACAAATCCCAATTGAGGGACATTCTACAAAATATGACCAGTACTCCTCAAAACTGTCACGGTCATCAAAAACAAGGAAAGTCCAAGAAACTGTCACAGCCAAGAAGAACCTAAGGAGGCCCGACAACTAAATGTAACGCAGCATCCAGATGGGACCCTACAACAACAACAAAAAGGACACTGGGGAAAAAATAAGAAAATCTTAATAACCTGTGGACTTTAGTTAATAATAATAATATAGCAATACAGCAATATTGGTTCATTAATGTAACAAATATGCCATACTCGTGTCAAACATTAATAATAATAGGAGAAACTGGGGGTGGGGTGTATGGGAACTCTGTAGTATCTTCTCAATTTTTCTGTAAATCTAAAACTGTTCTAAAATATAAAATTTACTAAAAAATAAAAAAGACTAATTCCCATGATAAACAAAGAGCTTTTACAAATCAATATGAAAAAATATGTAATGAGCAAAAAGGGGAGGTGAAGGGCAAAGGAAATTAATGAGTAGTTTATAAAAATAGAAACACAAATGAACAGTAAACATGAAAAAATGCAACTTTTCTTTAAGTAAAGAAATGAAAATTAAAACAATGAGAGACCATTTTTCACCGGTGAGATTGGCCAAGATTTAAAAGTTTGTTAATTTTCAGTGTGAGCCAAGTTGTGGAGGAAGTGGCACTTATACATCACTGCAGATAGTATAAAATGGTACAATTTCTTTGGAGGTCAGGTTGGCAGTGTCTTTTATAATATGCATGTGTTTTCACTCTGCAATTTCACTTTGAAAACTATGTCCAACTATTATCTCTGCACATGTGCATGTAATAGGTTCAAAGATGTTCACTGCAGGATTGTTTGTAATGTCAAAATACTCAAATTACAAAAAAAAAAAAAATATTCAAATTACCCTAAAGAGGCTAGGTGAAGAAATTATGGTCCAACTTACAATGGAATACGATGCAGCCAGTAAAAAGAACACTGCCAGAGCACTCTGCGCTGCTTTTCAACCACTTGTTGTTTCAGCCTTGACCTCTAGCTTCAGTGAGCTCCCTGTCCCAGACTCTAAGACCTACCCTCAGAATCTGGCAAGGCCTACCATAGGCCCTTAAATATAGTGGGAATTCTGAAAAAAACATGCATATTTAATAAATTGAGCTGATGAACCCAATCAAATTCTAATTTAACTATGAGTACTTTGTGGGGAGTTTGGAGGAGAGTCCGAAGGAAGAGGGCTATTCTGGAAGGACAAGTGGACATGAGTTGTTTAAAAAACAATGTATCCATCATTGTAATATCATACAGAGTATGTTCACTAACCTAAAAATCCTCTGTGCTCTATCTATTCATCACACACACACACACACACACACACACACACACATCCCCTTCCAACCTGATCATTTTACTGTCTCCTTAGTTTTTCCTTTTCCAGAATGTCATATAGTTGGAATAATACAGTATGTAGCCTTTACTTTATGTAGCGTTTCTTTAACTTATTGATATGCATTTAAGTTTCCTCTAAGTTTCTTCATAGCTTGATAGCTCATTTCTTTTTAGCGCTGAATGATATTCCATTGTCTAGATATACAGTTTATTTGTCCATTCACCTACTGAAGGACACCTTGGCTACTTCCAAGTTTTGGCAACTATGAATAAAGATGCTATAAATATTCATGTGTAGGTTTTTGTGTGAATATAAGTTTTCGACTCCTTTGTGTAAATATTAAGTGTAACTGCCGGATCGTATTGGTAAGAGTACGTCTAGTTTTGTAAGAAACTACCAAGCTGTCTTCCAAAGTGGCTGTACCATTTTACATTCCCACCAACAATTTACGAGAATTCCTGTTGCTCCACACCCTCACTGGCATTTGGCACTGTGCGTGTTCCAGAATTTGGCCATTCCAAAAAGTATGTCTCATTGCTGTTTTAAACCACTACTTCTTTTAAAGCATACATTTTAACAAATTATTGATATGGTTTCTAAAAGATCTCAATTCTCCCACAGATTCAAACGTGGTAATTTACCACCCTTGGACATTAAACAAAGGTTCTGCCTTGGGTTTTCACTTTTTAAAGGCATGTGAAACATTTTATTTTATGAGAGAACCACTAAAGTCTTGCCCCATATTCTATGGCTATTTAGGTGTGCCTATACTCTTACGTACCATGAATATATAAAGAGGTTAGCCAATCTGAACAGCTGAAACCTTTTATGACCAAGGAACTTAACTGCTATGCATTTATTTCCTGTGGAACTGGTTCGACCTATACCAATAGCTTAGGGTATGAATCTGGTCATCTCTCTTTTTATTCTAATTGCTTGAATCCTACCTCTCCCTCAAACTCTATTCTTATAAAGTTCAATATCTTGCTTTTGAATTTTCCAAAAGCCCAGATCCTTACCTAGTCCTGCTTCTGAAATACCAGATGCTGGGAAAACTGGAGTCAACAACCCTCTACTGCCCTTGCCTCTCCACACCACAAGGTGGCACTGTTGAACACCAGTCCTGCACAGCCGCAGAGACATGGAAACTACTTTGGGGAGATCTGTATCTGCTGTTTCTGCAGTGGTGTCCCACAGTTGGGCTCCAAAGCTGGCTCCTTCGGTTCATGTTCAGACATTATTTCCCCAAAAGAGACCCTGAACAGCATCCACTAGCTTTCAGATGTTGAGCCTGAATCATTCACCATCTAGACTCCAGGATATTTGGCAAGCATTACGGACTGACGTTTGTGTCCTTGTCTCCTCACCACCCCCAACACCAGCCAAATTTGTGTATTTTGAAGCCCTAACTTCCAATATGACTGTATTTGGAGACAGGGCTTTCGTGGAAGTAACTAAGGTTAGGTAGGACCCTAATCCAACCAGATGAATGTCCTTATTAGATGAGACACCAGAGAGCTTACATACTCTCTCTTCATCACGTGAGACCACAGGGAGAAGGTGGCCTATGGCAAGCCAGGAAGAGGGCTTTCACCAGAACCCGATAATGCTGGCACCTTGATCTTGGACTTCCAGCCTCCAGAACTGTGAGAAAATAAATTTTGGTTGTTTAAGCTACCCAATCTGTGGTATTTTTAAAAATTCATTTATAAGAGTGCTTCTTTTTTTTTTTTTATAAGAGTGCTTCTAATATTTAGCAAAATAATATTTAACCTGTTATGTGGAAATATTGTTATCTAGTTTCCATTCTACCTTTTAACTTCATTGTGGGTTTGCATGGCGTGTTTTTGTTGCCCAATAATTCACCATTCATCACTCTCTCTCCTACTAAAAGTCCTGTGGTTTGGGTGGAGCTGACCCCAGGCCCCAGCTCCATGGGTGGGCACATGACCCAGGCTAGCCAATCTGAGCAGTCCATCCTTCTGACCACAGTGATTGGCTCAGGGATGGACATGTGACCCAAATCAGGCCAATGAGATGACATCCTGAGACTTTGACTGGAACCACTGAAAAAGAAGAGCTCTCTTTCTATGATAGTCACTAACTTGGAAGGCTGCCTGCAACTGATCACCACTTGCCTCCACAAGGAAGTAAAAGTGGAACAGCTGAGAAAGTAACGGGACAAAGAGAGTAAAGCACTATTTGTTGATAATATTTGAGCATCTGAATGTAGTTATGCCTGAAACACAGAGTTCCTGGAGTTTTCAGTTCTGTGAGCCAATAAAGCCTGTTTGAGTTGAGAACTTATGCAACCTGAAATCCTGGAACCAGGAGTCAAGGCTGACCATGTTGGGAGCATGTCATGGGGTTCAGAGGGTTTCTTTGCCCTCAAGAGTGCTCCCTGCCAGGCTGTCTCACCACTCAAGTCACTTTCAGGACCTTCTTAAAACAATGGGCTTTAATCTGGAGGTGGAAGGTGACCCAAAACCTAATTAGGGCACTAACAATGATTCACGCATTATAAGGTCCAGCCCAAGATCCAACCCAGCCAGGCAGTGCCAGGGCAGAAAGAGAGAGTCAGAGCAGAAATCCAAGCTCTGCCCCTTTTAAACTCTCCTGTTTCTCCTTCAGGAAGTGAGGTAAGGATTTAAACTAAGCAAAGTGATCTGGGAAGTCCTGTGGTGATGCCTCATTTCCAGGTAGAGGGCACTAAGTAACTGCCAGTCCCCACCAGCTTTCCAAACAGATTAATTCTACTTTTATCTGACGTATGCATTGGGGCTTCATTTGAAGAGTAGTTCCACCGCTAAATAATAATTTTGAGGGCCTGCCCGGTGACTCAGGCGGTTGCTCAGTTGGTTGGAGTGCGGGCTCTCAACCACAAGGTTGCCAGTTTGACTCCCTGACTTCCGCAAGAGATGGTGGGCTGTGCCCCCTGCAACTAACGGCAACTGGAGCTGAGCTGCGCCCTCCACAACTAAGATTGAAAGGACAACAACTTGACTTGGAAAAGTCCCGGAAGTACACACTGTTCCCCAATAAAGTCCTGTTCCCGTTTCCCGATAAAATCTTTAATAATAATAATAATTTTGAATATTTGGACTTTGATTCTTGTAATCCTCCCAAGGTGGGGGTTGATGAGCAGGCTGGAAACGCAGTGACCCCTCCTGCTCTGATATACTGAGATTTTTCTGACCACATGAAGTTGGCTGTGTAGCCAGGCTGGGTGTGATGGTCCAGGAAATAAGAAGCAAAACAGAGGATCAATTAAGCCCCTAAGCAAGATTTGAGTTCAAACCCTGACTGCCACTTGCTTGCTGTATGACCTCGACTAACCACTTTCCTTCACTGAGCCTCAACTCCTCATCTGTAAAATGGGGGTGCTAATACCTTCTTCTGAGTATCACTGTGAAGAATAACTGAGTTCAATGCCTGGATCCTGATTATGGTGGAGCCAATAGGAAGTACTCAGGAAGCCTAGGTTGTTATTATTGATAATATTGTTGTTATTTATATTCAAGCTACAGAATGTAACTGGTGACATGTGCCTGGAATGCTACTTCAGAGATGCCCCTGGCCTTGGTGTGGGCGGGATGATGTGGGATGTGAAGGGGTCCCAGCCAGGCATTCTCTTTTGATTCTTGGAATCCCCCCAGGTCGGGGGTGGGCTGAGCAGGCTGTGCTGAATTCCAAGCCCCTCCAAGCAGAGGTCAGGTCATTGGCTGAAGCAGCCCTCGACATTCAGTCCCCGGGGACATGGGCCCAACCCAGCTGACTGAGCTGCGATGCGTCTGAAACCCTCTCAGCCTGCAGTCCCGTAACCTGACACCGGCTGGCTCTGATTTCCCAGGCTAGGCAGGTCTGCGGTGGGGGTAGGGGTAACCACCCCGCACACTGAGACCTCTTCCCTGCCTCCTAGGCATCCTTTTGTACGCCCCCCTCCCCACAGTGTCCATCCCCCGGGGTCCCTGTGTAGAACAGGGCAACTCCTTGAACACAGGCGCTGAGGGCTGTGCGTTGTGCCCTCTCCAGGCTCAAGTCCGTGGCCCGACCCTGAGTAGCAGAAGGAATGGAGGTAGACAGGGGACCCCCAATGCACAAATAAAAAAGCGAGGTGGGGGGGGAAAGGGAAGGAGGGGAAGCCCTGCCCATGAGCCTGTGACAGGAGGATGGAGTCCCTCCAAAACCTGACGCCAGGGACCGGGTCCCAGGTCCCAGCGCCGATCTCCCTGGAGAGCCGCAAAGACCCGGCGCGGGGACTGTGACCAGGCAGCCCAGAGCCTCTCCGTAAACCCGGGCCCGCAGCCTCAGTTCCAGAAGAAACTTTGGGCCAGCGCCCCTGCTCCTTTCCACGCCCGGCCCTGCCTCGGGTCGCAGCGCACACGGGTTCGCGCCAGCGGTGGCCAGGCCCCCTGACCCCAGGTGCCCACTCACCAGCGCACCAGCTGCCAACGCTTCTCCCCCGGCGCCCGGCGGCTCGCCATGTCTCGCCCGGCCGGCCACCCTCTCCCTGCCCGCCTCGGCTGCTCCGGCTGCCGCAGGCCAGTGCCGAGGGCGTGCTCGCTGTCGCAGGGTGCCGCGCCGGGCCCAGCGGGTGGGGCGGGCGTGAGGCAAAGCGGGGCGAGCACCCGCGGTGCGGTCAGTGTCCCCCTAGTGCTGAGGCCCGCCCCACCTCTGGAGCCCACTGGGGCTGGGTGACCGCGCTCCTTTGCCAGAGCCAGAGACCACAGACTGTCCCTTCACCAGTGTCTCGGGAGTACTGGGCGAGGACTCAGTCTCTCCAAGTTCTACTGTGAGGGAAACCTGACTTGCTGAGTAACTGGAAGGGATCCACCTAATCCATCTGCGTTTTATTCCCTATGACACCTGTTCTGCCTACCCAGAAAGACATGCCTTAAAGAAAGTAAGCTACTCTTGGGGCGGCCCGTTAGCTCAGTTGGTTAGAGCGCGGTGCTCTTAACAAGGTTGCCGGTTGGATCCCCACATGGGCCACTGTGAGCTGCGCCCTCCACAACTGGATTGAAACAACTGCTTAACTTGGAGCTGATGGGTCCTGGAAAAACACACTTAAATAAATAAAAGTTTTCTTTAAAAAATTAAGCTACTCTAAATGTCTAACATAAAGACTGAGGTGCCCTACAGATTATTAAAATATGTGAATGGTGAGCGTAATTCAAACAGCATGGCATTGGCAGGGCACACTGCCCAAGCCTAGCACCAGCTCCTCCCAGGCTTTCAACCTGCTTCGACCCTAGGATGCTTTCATTCCTGGAGTTGAGCGGAAACCTACCTGGCCCACAGCATCATGGGAGCATGCACCTCAACCCTGGTTTGAAGGAACTGAGTTTTAGAAATATTTATAAATATAAACATTTCTCTACACATTGCACAGTGCCCTCCCAATTCACCTGCTTACCATACCAGCACAACCCACATCCTCTGCAGGAGGGAAACAATGCAGAGAGGACAAAACCTGGCCGCAGTGTGGAGATCCTGGGAACTTACCTTCCTCTTAGGGAGTCTGGGCCATTCCCAGGAGCACTGGAAAAGTATGCAGAGGAATCCAAATGCTATTGACACTTGTCATTATAGTCATAGGTGCCCTTCCCAGCATTCAACAAAAATCAAGATTATATAAATGCTAAGAATCCTTACCTGTGCTTTCCACTATGTCTCAACTAAAGAAGTAACAGGAAGCAACAGAAGGTGGAGAATGTAACCAACACAACAGCATCCTATAAAAAAAAAAAATCAGGCAGGAGATACAAACAAGGTAGGCTGGTAGTTTGCCTTTGACCCCTATGTGTAGTAGTGTCTAGAAAGAGGCTAGCAATTGCCTTTGAGCATCCTTCCTTTAAGCTTTCCCAACATAATTAACACAGAGACCAGGAAACAGAATAGAAAGTCTGGAAACATCCCCAAAGGGGTGTGTGTGTGTGTGTGTGTGTGTGTGTGTGTGTGTGTGTGTTATATGCTTTTCAAATTAGTGAGGGAAATGATGATGGGACAACTAGTTCACTATTTATAAGGGGGAAAACAAGGTCTCTATTTCACATCACAAAATATATTTCAGATAAGTTATAAATGTAAGTGGATAAATACATATAATAACTAAAAAAATACATGGGTAAGTACTAACATTATATTAAAGTGGAGATGGATTTTTTTAAGCTTGACATCAATGGCAGAAGCCATAAAGGAAGAGATTAATGGATTTGACTAAAATAAAAATATTTAACTTTAGCACATCACAGAAACACAACAAACTGGTTTTTAAAATGCATATCTGTATTTGTGCATCCATGTTCATAGCAGCATTATTCACAATAGCCGAGGGGTGAAAACAACCTGAGTATTCATGGACAGGTGAATGGATCAACAAAATGTGGTGTGTACATACAATGGAATATTATTCAGCCCTAAAAAGGAAGGAAATTCTGACATATGCTACACCAAGGATGAACCTTGAGGACATTATGCTAAGTGAAAGAAGTCAGGCACAAAGGACAATACTGTATGATTTGACTTATATGAGGTACCTACAGTAGTCAAATTTATAGAGACAGAAAGTAGCATATTGGTTACCAGCGTCTGAAGAAAGGGCAGGGGGTAGAGAATGGAAGTTATTGCTTAATGATCACAGGATTTCAGTTTGGCAAGATGAAAGAAATTCTGGAAATGGACAGTGGTGATGTCTGCACAGCAGTGTGAACACATTTAATGCCACTAAACTACACATTTAAAAATAGTTAAAAGAGTAAATTGTATATTATGTGTATTTACCATAAAAAATTAAAATATTGAAAATGCATTGTAAAGGAATAAGAAATGATAAACACTTCAATAGAGAAATGGGTACACATGAAGAAACAAGTCCCAAAAGAAATAAATGGCGAGTAGCACACGTTTTAAAAATTCGGTCTTACTAGAAATTAAGTACTTGAAAGTTAAGTAAGTGTGATACCATTTTTTCCTTATCAAATTTGGGACAGTTAATTATGTTGCTTTTAATTACCCTACACAGGGTTTGTATGGAGAAGGGTTGTGGGCACTCCTGGGTCGTGGGCACTCCTAATCGTAACTGAGGTTGGAGTACAAATTGGTCCAATCTTTGTGTCTGGCAATTTGACAGTATGATGTAAAGCCATCAAGTGTGCATGTCTGGTGACTCAGTGATTTCTCTCCTTGGAAGTCATCCTAAGGACGTAACTAGAAATGTGGAAAAAGGTCTCTGTAGAAGAATATCCATTGCAGCATTGTTTATAATAGAGTAAAACTGGAAACCACACAGAAGTCCAACGGGAGATTAGTTAAGAAGCTTGCCCCTGTCATGCGCTATTACACCGCTACTCAGAAAGACTTCATTGACATGAAAAAAATCAAGATATGTTTTGTTGTAAGCATGGTGACTATAGTTAATAATGCTGCAGGGCATATTTGAAAGTTGTTAAGAGAGTAGATTTTAAAGGTTTCCATCACAAGAAAACAATTTGTAACTGTGTGGTGATGGATGTTAACTAGACTTATTGTGGTGATCATTTGCAAGATATACAAATATTGAATTATTATGTTATACACTTGAAACTAATGTGACATGTCAATTACATCTCAATTTTTTAAAAAGACATATTTGAAATGAAAAATAAAAAGTTTCCAAATAGAACTAGTACATTAGTATACTTGCAGAAAATCTGGAAGAATTATGGAACATATAAAAAAGTAATTTATCTCTAGCTGGGTAAAGTTATAGTGATTTTTATTTTATTCTTTTTCTTATCCATATAGTCTAATTTTTCTAAATAAGCATGTGCAATAACAAAAAACAATAAAAGTCACTTTTAAATAATTAAGCTACAAGGATGTTCATCATATTACTATTTATAACATTAAAGAGTAGACATACTCTAACTTTCAAACAATAAGAAAATGGATAGAGTATACTGTAGTTTATTCTTACAGTGTAACAATATTCTGCACAGGAGGAAAATGTTCATGCTGTATTGCTGACTTAAAAAGCGAAGTATAAAATAAGATGTTAAAAATATGTATAATGTTTATATATGCAAGGAAAAAAGATTTTAAACAAATGTAAAATGTTAGGGGGTTGTTATGACTGGGAGGTATAAATGGCAATTTTTTTCATACCTTTGCTTATCTAGAATTCCTAATTTTTCTACAATGAATAATGAGAAAAAAAATTTTTTTTAAACACACAGCCATGATTAGCAAATGAAACATTTAACGATCTTTAGGAGACCTCCAAGATACAAGTAAAAAAACCACAGTGCAGAACAGAGTGTGGAACTGTATGATCTGGTCAATGCCTTCAAAATAAAAAACTGTGTGTGTGTGTGTGTGTGTGTGTGTGTGTGTAAATTTCCACCATTAACAAATATATAGAGAGATGTAGTATCTAGATGGTGAGATTATAGACTATTTATTTTCTTCATTAGAAATTTTAAAAATCACTTTTAAATAATGTATTTCAAACAAATAGACGAAACCAACCACAAATAGCCAATTATCTTTAAAAGGTTGCAAGAATTGTGAAGACTATACAGAAACATGGGGGAACAATAATACAATGTGGATTAAAAAAAACATCAGATAGTTATGCCATGGAAACAATGTGTAAATATATGCAAGGAAAAAGGGTTTTTTCCTTGAATATGAAAATACTAGAAGATAATTCACAAAATAATACTAGTTGCATTAGGGCAACAAGATTATAGCTACCTTTTTGTTACTGCGTTTCCCAATCTTTCTGAAGTGTAATTCTAACACTTCTCTAACAAAACATAATGTTAAAAAGAACTGACTGTAGGAAGGGGTACATTTAAGGCAAAATGTGGAGCATCATGTGTGGCAAAGCTGATATAAAGTTGGAGCAAAATACAGGGAAAAGGGTGTCACAGGGTACACTAGATCATGAAATATTTGGGGAGCGAGTTGCCCAAGATCACAGAAAGTGGTCTGAAATGGAAGGATTTCAGGCACAGGCAGTGGAACCTCTCAGGATCCCTCCAATGACACCTGGGAGATGAGCTACTGAGCTCTCTGCCCTAGATGGAGGAGGATGTGGGCATGGTTAAGGCAGAGAGGATGTGTCTGAGGCGAAACTGTAGCCCAATATGTACACACACACACACACACACACACACACACACACATCATTCCTCTTGCCATGCTAGTAGTTTAGGAATGATCAATGTATTGCTAGAGACTCTGAAAGTCAGAGCTGAGATTTTAGGGACTATTTTGTCCAAATCAGGCATCTCACCACTAAAGAGAGTACAGCCCTGCCCCAGTTTGATCTTTCATTAGAAGGTGAGCTAGCTAAGAAACGTATCCACAGTAACCTCTGGTTGACTCTACCATGTCAGAGCTCCCAACACACCATCTCTCTAGCCTCAGAATCCCAAGGAACCCAGATTGGGTGGTCTTTTGAGGGCCCAGCTGAACTGAGGCCAGGACAATATAGCCAGCGTCTTTGACGATTAGAGGCTACCCCTGTAATACTGACACCTGCCTCTTTGTTGCATAAAGGGGTCTTGGTGCTCACCGATGCTGGAGCCCTCAGTGGGCAGCAGTCCGGAAGAGAACAGCAAACTCAGCCCAAGCCGGCAAGGAAGACTGTGCCAGATATCTTGGTCCTCCAGAATCTTTCTTCACCTTTGTCTACTCTGCCTGTGCCCTGGGAAGTCAATCTGTACAAACAATGTTAATGGACTCCCTTAACTTCTGGCCTCTGATTAAGATTGACTGAAGGAAGCACTAGCAGGGGTTGGGAGGCAGGAAGAGAGGAAGGTTGGCTTATTTATTACTCAGTTCCTTCCCTGACAGTTCACTGAGGGTCAGTTACTTCCCCTTAAGGAAAATCACAGCCCTCTCCACAAATCCATCCTTTCTGAGTTCCCATAACGGCCTTCTTCTCTTGTCCCTCTAGGCCTAGGGATGCTAATAGCTCTGCCTATCCCTGTCCTTAAACTCTGTCAGCTGCTTTGTAAATAGTCCCTTAACTCTTTTGAAATGATCAATTTTAAATGTCCTGTCTGCTCCCTGCCAGGACACTGACTCATGCAGAGTTGTTACCCAAACAGAACTCAGAAAGGCAGTATTACAAGCTGTCATGAGGAGACGAAGGGACCTTCTAGGCCTTCTCTGCCACCCAGACCTCATTCTCCTAGCTAGCATTCAAGGCACTTAACTTCGCCTAAAGCTCATGACCAGTGTGGGTGCCTTCTGCCACAGCTGGATTCATGTCCTTGCTGAGAGGCGTGACAAACCTCACTTCCAGCCTTGACTGGGCTGGAGCCTGAATCCTGGCTCTGCTGCTTATCAGCTGGGTGGTGTTGACTTTCCAACTCTGAAGTTTCAATGAGATTACATGGGTAAAGTGCTCAGCTCAAAATAATGGTTATCTCTGAGGTGAGATGTGTACTCTTTGTACACTTTAGTTGACTTTGACTCGGGGCAGACAGAGTGAAGAGGGACCACAGAAAGCACAGCGAGAAGCTGGAGTTCCTACAAAGTGGGATTTGAGACGCCTTCGAACAAAATACAAACCCTACTGCCTGTCAAGCAGAAATGACTAAGAGTCATTTCTTCAGCTTTTTGAGTCTTAGAATCTTCCAGGAGCAGCTAAAGCTTCTATCCATTGACACCCAAGCCCATTTAACACTTAAAAGTTGACTAGGGAGGACAGGGAGAAAAGGGATCCATAGAGAAAAAGCAGACAGCCCTTGAGACCACTGAGTTGCTGAGACACCTCCCCCCCCAGGCCCTCATGCCAGGGTCTCCCAGCTGGGAAGACAAGGAAGAGGACTTCTCTGGATATTTGGCCCAGAAGGTCAGGGCAGGGAATGTTTGGCTGCGAAAAGCCAGACAAGCCCTTTAGTCTGAATCCTCTCAGCTCCTTCCTTAGGTCCCTGAAGG
Organism: Rhinolophus sinicus; assembly: GCF_057876585.1. Lineage (NCBI taxonomy): Eukaryota > Metazoa > Chordata > Mammalia > Chiroptera > Rhinolophidae > Rhinolophus > Rhinolophus sinicus. Next base: position 18,008,235 of record NC_142512.1, read on the forward strand.
CAAGGGTGGAAATGACTTACCCAGAGAGAGCTCTGAGCCACCAGCCACTCACACAATGTCATCTGGTCCCTTGCCATCATGAGCACAAATGCCTAATGAACACTCAGCACTGTTTTAAGCCCTTTACACATTCAAATTCATTTAATCCTCACAACAACCCAAAGATCTTATGTGCTGCATAGACCATCAGTATCCCACTTTACAGATGAGAAGACTGAGGTCCAGGGAAGAGGAAGGTATTGGTAAAGCCAGAATTAGAAGCCAAGCAGCCCAACTTCAGAAGCCTTCCGTGTGCGGTGAAAGTGGATCGACAGCAATATTCTAGACTTTAGAGTTTTTAAAGTATCTACTCTTGGCTCTTGGGACCTTCATGTAAAGGGAAAGAGGATGTCTTATCAACTGAGGCCCAGAGAGGTGATGTGATTCACCCAAGGTCATACAGCTAGTGGAAGGTCTGGGGCAGTTTTGCTGCCAACTAGGCACCGGGTACATTATCTGACCCCTGGCCAGCTCGCCCCTCACCCAACTCTTCCCTGGGCCAGTGGGGGCACTGTGCCAAGGGGTGGGCAGAGGGGCGGAGCAGATCGGGACCTGGCGGCCTGGGCGCTGTCCGCGGTGCTGATCCGCCCGCCTCACCCTTGTTCGCCAAGTGGCCGGCGGGTTCCCGGCATTTCCCTTCTAGCTCCCAGCCAAAGCCAGCTCCACGAATTCGGTGGCCCGCTGGGGTCCTTAGGCCCGGCTCCTGGGGCTCCCGGGGTTTCCCCCTCCCCAGACCGCGGAGCCGCCAGCCTCCCTTCCCCCCCGCCCCGCCCACTGCCCCTCCCTGCCAGTCCCAGGTCCCTCCTCCTCCCCCCTTATCGCTCCCGCCCCCCCCCCCAGCTCCCCCCTACGGCTCGTTCGCCAGTTCCGGTCACGTTGCTGGGTGTTTACGCCCGGAGGCCTCCCCGGACGCCCCCTCAGCGCCTTGGAGCCCCCCAGAGCACGGGCCCTGCCGCCCCGCAGCCTCGCAGCAGCTGATGGCGCCACAGCCGGAGCGGGCGCTGCGGAACCCCGAGCGCAGCTAGCGCGGGGAAGAAGAGCGCCTCCCCCACCCAGCCCGGCCCGGACCCAGGGCTCCTCTGGCCTGTAGCTCCCTCAGGTCCCCAAGGTGAGGAAGCTGGTGGGCTTGAGGGGTGGGCGCCGGGGTGACCCCGGGTGGGGAGCAGCACGGCCCGAGCTCCAGCTCCCCTGGGAGGGCTGGTGCGGGGCTGGGCACCGCAGCGCGCCAGGCAGACAGGACCCACGGGCTGCTGGCAGAAGTTGTGCTCCACCGTGCAGACTCGGGCCCTTTCTGGCCCTGGCGGAGAGTCCAGAGCAGCCGAGGTTAAGCCACCGCCACCTCCTGTCGCACACATCTTTCTTTCTGCCTACCGTTTTCTGTCCTGCCTGGAGCCTCTCTTCCCCCTCCGCCTTAGTCTCATATCCCTCCACCGTCTCTGGGAGTCATGTTCCAGGAGTAATCAGGGCAGAACATCAAGACTGAAGGGGGTGGGGGCTCCAGTTTTCCCATATACCCCTCTCCTGTGTGCCTGAATCCTCAGTTTTGCTGATGTTGGGGTCGTGGGATTTTCAGTGGAGTGGGGGAGCCATAGCCTAGGGGTACTGGAGGAGGAAGGGCCTGGAGTGGACAGGAACACAAGACCCCTAGAGAATGTGGCTCCACCAGTAGCCAAGTGCCCCCCCTTACAGAGAGTCTCAGACATTTGTCAAGGGCTGACTTCTTGTTCCCAACTCCAGTCCCCCAGGAGAGCCAAGGACCTGGTGGTGGGGGAAGTGATTATTTTTTAATACATGTTCTTAGTTGCCCTGGTGATTGCCAGTAACATTCAATTCATTCTCCCTGTTTCACCAATATTCCTTGTGCTCCTGTTCCATGCAAGGGATTCCTGAAGACAAAAACCTGCCCTCAGGAAGCTTATGGCTTAGAGCAGAAGACACACACACACACACACACACACACACACACACACACGATACATGGTAGAATGCCTGGGGAACACGGTGGCAGGAGAGAGCCAGTCCAGCTCGATGGGGGTGAGGGCAGGCTTCCTGGAAAAGGCAGCATTTGAGCAGGGGAGCATCCTTCAAGGTTTAAGGAGGCAGAGATGGGGGAGGGGAATAGTAAGTGAGGGATGTTCACAGGTACGAGGAGAGTTTGTTGTGAGAACAGCAAGAGGGAGAATCCAAAAGAGGAAGAGATCAGACTGCTTTTAGATGGTGAAGAGCCTTAAATGCCAGGGGAGCACCCAGTGGAGTGCTCCTATTTGCCAGGCGCTGTCGGTTGTGTGTATTGGGCAGACTGCTTAACCCCTCCGAGCCTGTTTTCTCATCTGTGGAGTGGATATGTGTACTAATAGAACCTTCGACGTAGGATTATTGTGAAGATAAATGAATTAACACATGTAAAATGCTAAGAACAGTGCCAGCCATTTGTTGTAGTTATTATTGTTATGAGTATTATTACCTGTACAATAATAATTATTATGTATTATTACTTGTGCATCCAGATCAGAGAAAGACGTCTTGAGTTCCTACTCTCTCTCTTACTACAGGTCTCAGAGTCAGGTAGTTAAGAGGAATAACAACTAATAAAAATAAAAAACATTTTAATTCATTTACTTGCTCATTTATTAGCATGACTGTCCTACCTAATATGCCTGCCTTGGCAATTAGAATGATGCAAATAATTTTAACATTCTCCTTGAAACAAGAAGGCATACTTAAAGAATTTTAACAAAATGTGGTTATTGAGTGTTCAGAACAGCACAAGGATATTTGTTGACTCGATAAATATTTTCAGTCCCAAAGAGAAAAGACATACTAAGAATGAAATAGAAACTGGGACAAGAGAAGCAGTCAAGGGTGAGAGGTGGCAGATAATGCAAACTCCATGCAAGCAGAAAGCAAGAGTCTTCAGTTCTAGTTCCTCTCCCAGCCACTGCGTGTGCCTGAGGGAGAGATGGGGGTCAGCAGGGGATAGGGGACATTGAACAGACTAAGGGAGGGGGAGTGGTTGGTCACCCAAGGAGAGATTGTATTAGAAAAGTGGTTTTCAAACTTTTGGTTAGCAGGAGCCTTTTCTCCAATGAATTTGTGCACACAAGCCCATAAAAAAGAGGAGTAAAAACAGCAAAGCCTCAAGTCCTGCCCCTTGCACCCAGCCCCTTTGGGCATCATCTGAGACCCCTCTGCAGACCTCGGGGGCTCCATGGAGCAAATTTGAAAATCACCGATTGAGATGATTCTGAAGACTCTTTAGAGCTTTGAGCGCTATGATTCTGTCCTTTCTGTGGTTCTTCCAATCCAAAGAACTGTAAGAACTGGAGAGGGGAGAGAACCACAATTTCCTACTTGCCAAGTCAGTTGTAGGCAGATAGCTGGGAAGGAAAGTGGGTACCCAGAAGCTCCAAAGAGACAAGCAGGAGGTGAAGTTGTTTTCAGGGACCAGGAGCTCAGGCCTTAGAGAGTCAGAATTGTGCCAGGGTCAGAGGGTTCCTGCGCCTGACGCTTTGTCTGCAATTGGGGAACTGAGCACAGAAGGCGCCTCCTACCAACTTCCCAAAGGGGAAAAATATTTGTAACTTTCAGACAGATCAGAAGCATGTCCAAAGGACTTGGAATTAACTCTATAATTAACTCTGTGTTACGGGCCGTTTTTATTTAATTTTTAAAAATGAACTTTTGCCATCGAGCAGGAAAATGAAAAGAAGGACAGGGACAGCAGAGACAACGCAGTTCCTGAGGTAGTTAGGAGAGTGGACAGACGCTTCTGACTTTAACCTGTGAGGTTGGGCATCTCAGACTGGGTGTGGGGAGACGACAGAGCTGATGGTTCTCACCCTTCAGCTGCTGCACTGGCCTGGACCCTCCTCAGGCACGAGGTTCTGAAGCCAGGAGGTTCCGGGGCTGCATTTCTCTGTTAAAACCTGACCTTTTCCCTGGGATGGGCCTTCCAAAGTACACGTGACTCCCCAGCCACACAGAGATCTGTCGTCCCCGGTTCCCCTTTCCCCACTCCATCTCCCGCCGTTCCCCAAACAAACTAAACAATAACGTCTAAGAAAGAATATTTGCCAAGATCATTTGTGACCCAAATTTCTGCCCTGAGAAGAGCAGCCTGCCTAGTTGGAAGCAAATACTCAAGTCCTTCTGCAAAGGCACGGAAACAGCTGGTTGACTCATCGTGTCACTGTGGCCAGGGTCCAGTCTCCAGGGCTGTGTGGAAAGGGCTTTGACTCTCCTGAAACATTTGCACTTCAGCAGCTGGGAATAGACATTTTCTTTCTTCCTCATAAGCACAGGCCCACACACCTTCATCTTCCAGTTACATGCACAGCACACATACAGATTCCAGAAAAGCAAGAGCCCACACATTCAGGCATGCACACAATCGTGCACTCCTTGAGGCATGGAACAGGCACAGGGACCTGTACACACACACACATGCACACACATCTCAACATAGATTTTTCAATAGCAGTGACATAGCTCACCTGTTCCTCCCAAGTAATGCCCCAGGATATCGCACTGCCCGTTTGGCACCTATTTCTCCTTGTCTGAGTCTCTTGAGCACGTCAAATCTAACATGTCTCAGGCTGGAGCTTACCTTCTCTGCAAATCGGCTCCTTCACATCAATTCACCCTGGCTCTGCAAATTCTCTGACTCATATATTCCACCGATATTTACTGGGTATCTCCTGTTTGCCAGATACTGTGCTAGGTGCTAGGGAACAGGAGGAAACAAAACAGTCCATCTTGTATTGCTAACAATCTGGCAGGAGAAACAGACAATAAACAAAAATGCACTATATGCATGTGGTGATAAGCTCATGGGAGAAAAACAATGCGGATTAAGGGTGTGGAGAGTGACAGAGGGCTCTATTTTAAATCAGATAATCAGAGAAGGGCTCTGAGTAGATGACATTTGAACAGAGTCCTGGATGGAGGGAGGGAATTGGCCATGAGGGTATCTTGGTGAGAGGCATTCCTGGCAGAGAGGACAGCACATACAAAGTCCCTGAGGCAGGGGTGAGCTTGGCATATTCAGAAAACAGCAAGGAGGCAAGCGTGGCTAAGATGGAGCCAGCAATGAGAGAATAGTAGGAGATGAGGGCAAACAGAGCCTGGAGCAATTAGGTAGACTCTGGTAAGAACTTTGGATTTGGTTTTAAGCCTGATGGGAAGCCACTGGAGAGTTGTGAGTGAAGGATGGGGTGACATGAGCAGATTTGCTAAAGGAACTGTCACTGCTGTGTGGAAAACAAAGGCAAGCATAGAAGCGAGAAGCCAGTTAGGAGGCCACTGCAGGGGTATACGAGAGGCTTGGCAGCTGGGCTAGGGAGACGGCAATGGAGGTAGTGAGAACCGATTGGACTCAGGATTTTTTCTGAGGGTAGAGCCAACAGAATTTGCAGATAGATTGGCTGTGGAATACAAAGAAAGAAAGGAATCAAAGATGACTCCTAATCATTTGGCCCGAGCAACTGGGTGAAGAGGCAAATGGCAGCACTGTTTTTCAAGATGGCGGACAGTAGGCAAGAGCAGGTTTGTAGGAACAACCACAAGGGTTTGGTACTGGGACTTGTAAGTCTGAGGGACCTATTATACATCCAAATGAATGTATTAGGTAGTCAGTCTAGTGTTCAGGGGAGTTAGTTTAGGGGTCAGCATATAAACAGAATTTACAGCTGTAGGATTGGACGAAATCACCTTAGGAGTGATTAGATAGAGAAGGGGTCCAGCGTGAAAGTGCTCTAATGAGAAAGATGAGAATGTGAGGGGGAAATCCAGCAAATGTGCCTTCATACTTGAGGTGCCCAGGCCGGCAAACTGGCAAACATCATGGACATGCCCCTGCCCATCATCATGACCTATCCAATCCATCCCACATCCTGCCAATTCTACCCCCAAAATATACCTGGAACTTCTTTCTATCTTTACCTCCATCATCTGGTCCAGGCCTCCATCATCTCTCACCTTGACAATGGCTGCATTCTCTCAGCTGACCTCCCCGTATCCACTTTGCCCCCTCCAATCTGCCCTCCCCACAGCAACCAGGGTGATCTTTTTAAAATTCAAATCATATCATGTCCCTCCCTGCCTAAAATCCTTTAATAACTTATCAATTCACTTGATATGAATCCAAAATTCTTAATCTAGTTTACAAGACCCTGTGTGAGCCTTCCTTTGCTAACCTCACGTCCTGCGAGCCTCCCCTAGTACCTTACACACCAGCCGTCACCAGCAGTTGGTAATGTCTCTGTTTCTCAAAAAGACCATGTGAAGCACTTAGTACAGGGCTTGGCACATAGTAGGTACTCAATAAATGTATTCTATCATTATTATCCCAACTCTGGGCCTTCACAGATGCTGTTTCCTATTTGGATGTTCTTCCCAGTACTCTTCTAACGCCTACCCCTCCCTCAAGTCTGTGTCACTTTTCTGTTGCCTAACAAATTGCCACAAACTAAGTGGCTTACAACAACATAAAAGCATTTTCTCACAGTCTACAAGGATCGGGAGTCTGGCATTTTTTACCTGAGTCCTCTGCTCCGGGTCTCACAGGCTGAAATCAAGACTAGCTGCATCGCTAACAAAAGGCTCAACTAGGGAGAGATATGCTTCCACGATCTCTTAGGTTGTTAACAGAATTTATTTTCTTGTGGTTGTAGGACTGAAACTCCTATGGTCTTGCTAGCTGCCCGCCAGGGACCATCTTCAACTGCTAGAGGCCTCTTTCAGGTCCTTGCCTGTGGCTTTCCCCACAGCCTGTGTCACAGCATGGCAATTTACCCCTTCAAGGCCAGCAGAATTTCTCTCAGGCTTCAGATCTCTTCCTTCAGTAAGGGCCCTTTGAACTGGCCTGCTGAGAACAATCTCCCTTTTGATTAACTCAAAGTCAGTTGATTGGAGGCCTCAATTACACCTGCAGAATCCCTTCATCTCTGCATTAACCTAATCACAGGAGTGAAATCCATCAGAATTCACAGTCCCACCCACACCCAAGGTAAGGAGATAAAACAGGAGAGTGAGACTACCACAGGCTGAGAATCCTGGGGGCCATCTTAGAATGCTATCTGCCATGAAATCTCTGCCTAAAGTCACTTCCTCAAAGATACCTTCTCTGACCCCAAATGTCAAATAGGTTTCACTTTATATGCTTTCACCTTACCCTGTAGGTTTCTTTCATGGTCCCTATCACATTGCAATTGTACACTTCTTTGTATTATTATGTTTGTTTGATGCATTATTTACTTGTTTAATTCTCTCCCCTTCGCCCTGTGAGCTTCATGAGAGCAAAGATTTTGTTTTGTTCATCACAGTGACCCTGGTACCCAGCATAACAGTTGGCGATAGTCAATCATTGAATGAATAAATGACGAACAAATGAGCAAATCCAGACAGGGATTAACCTACACTCACACACTGAACAGAGAAGAGAAGGGACGTAGCACTGATTCAGCCAGGTCCTGTGCTAAGTGCTCCATCCATTTTAATTTTATTTAATCCTCACAGCTGTCCTAGAACTGTTAGAATCGTGTTTCCCCAAAATAAGACCTAGCCGGACAATCAGCTGTAATTGGTCTTTTGGAGCAAAAATTAATATAAGACCGGTCTTATTTTACTATAAGACCAGGTCTTGTATAATATAATATAATACAATACAATACCGGGTCTTATATTAATTTTTGCTCCAAAAGACACATTAGAGCTGATTGTCCAACTTGGTCTTATTTTCAGGGAAACATGGTATTAGTAGCCTCATTTTACAGAAAGGGGGTAAAAAGGTTCAGAGGGGTTAACTGTCTTGCCCAAAGTCACACAGCAGGTAACTGAAAGACCCACGATGTAAACTGGGGATTGTTCTCAGTGTAAATGTGGAATATTCTTAGGATTCAAAAGATTTGGTTGGACAATTGGGTCTGCCACCACTTATTGACCATGTGAACTGGCATAAATCACTTCAGCTCTGAGTCTCTGTTTGTTTGTGAAATGAGGTGGCATACCTACTGAAGGGTGGTTGGCAGAAGTAAGATAATGTCTATACAGTTCCTCAAACATAGCAGATTGTCAGTAAATGTAGCCAGTGATACCCACAGGCCAAAAGGCCACCCTCTGCTGAAATGAAAGACCTATTTGGTTGGACTCTGGTGTCGGGGGGACACAAGGGAAGGAAGTCCAGAAAGAGAAGCCTATGAATGTGAGGGTCTCAGGTAGACCTGCTTGGGGTGACCCTATAAATGAGAATCTGCATTTGCAGAGACTTACATGGAAGCCCATTGGGAGGGGACCATTTGCTGAATGGAGCCATCCATCTATCCATGGGCCTTCTTCTCCTCTGTCCAGGGAATTCCTGGGGCAAGTGGAGGCAGTTCCTTCAAAAGTTTAGGGAGTCCCTGGCAGAGAAGGTATGAGCTGAGTGCTGGGTTCCAGAGGTCTGGACCTCCACTGCCCCCCGCCTCCTGTTTTTGCCCTCTGCCTCTCTTTTCCAGGATGCCGATGACCACAGGAAAGACTGACTGGGAAATGGGAGGGGCCAGAAGAGGGCGCCCTGAAAGGCCAGGACATCTTTAGGATTCAGGGATGCAAACCTCCCCCTTCCATCAGTGTCTTAGGTTTCATTTCCCCCATGGATTCCCTGCATGGGTCTCCTTAGCACCCTCTCCCATTCCTCTTTTAAAAAAGAACTCCACCACCTGCCTTCAGCCCACAGTTAGTGTTAGTAAAACATTCATCAGATCTTCCTCCTCCCTGACCTAGAGGAGCCCAGAGCTCTGGGTTGGGGTTAAGTCAGAGAAATGGAGTTCAACTGGGAGAGGGTGTTCTCAGAACCACCCTGCTGCCCTGCCAGGTGAGGGTGGCTCACGAGCTGGGATGCTTACAGGATGGCAGAGCTGGAAGAGACCTCAGGGGTTTTTTTTATTCCAAACTAAGAGAGTAATCTTAGTTTAGCCCTGAGAAAACCAAAAGCCCAGAGAGGGAAAGAGCTTGCCTAAAGTCACACAGCTGGTTAAGAAGCAGACTAGAACCCATCTCTGTCTCTCTTTACTGACTTTGCTGCTCCATTGGTTTTCCTCTCTGAGAAGTAAAGGAGACCATGGGGCAAGGGAGTGAAGCGATTTCCCTCTGGACCTCTGGTTTTTCATCTGTTAAATGGGAATAATTATATTTCCCTGCCAACCCACCCACATGTTCGTGAAGCTTTGGTGAGTAAATACAGGGGAAATGACCATAAAGGCAGAATCATCTAGCTGGTGGCAACAGGACCTGAGATTGAAGGACACTGTGAGGGATCTGAGGGCAGATGGAACCAGAAGATGTGGGTTCACTTTGTCCTCCTCCCCAGGTGGGGCCCAGGCCTGGGTTTCCATGGATACCATGTCCCTGGAGCATCAGATCCAGAGTGTGCAACGCCACATCAGCTTCCTGAAAAAAGAGCAGATGGCCTTGCTGCGAGACCTGCACCTGGAAATCCTGAGGCTGCAGAAACGCTGCTCAGGTGAGGCTGGGAAGGATGGCTGGGGGGTGGGGGCAGGGCGGGCAGGGGCGACTGCCAACATCATAATCATTTGTCTCCGAAGGGGTGCCCACCGTGAGTCTCTCTGAGCCTCACAACAATCCTGCCAGGTGGGTGTTCATCACCCCTTTTTCTGGATGACAGAACTGAATCTTGGGGAGATGAGATACAAGTTTCAGGGCAAAGGGCTCTGGTTCGGTAATGGAGGGAAACCTGGAGTCCATTCCTGGGGATTTCCTGTCCTTTTCTATCACATGTTCACCCAGCATCCCCCAGCCCTAAGAAGTCCTTGGTCTAGTTGGGGAGACACACACGCACAGGGAATATTAAGAGGTATAGAAAATAAATAGGGCCAATGGGAGTTCATGGGTAGGATCCAGTATGGCTTGAGGCGTGGGTAATGGGAGAGGAGACCGGGAATCCCAGGTTCCCCAGAGAAGAGAAGCATTTCACTCTCTGAAGGCTGAGTAAGATTTAGACATACTGAGACATTACATGGGAATGAGGGTAGAGAAAACATTCCAAATGAAAGGAACAGCATGACCAAGTACAGAGGTAGGAAACCAAAAGCTTAGGGAAACTTCTATTTGATGGATAAAGCTGAGCTTAAAGGAGCAGGGTGAGAAATACGGCTGGAGCCAGATCATGGAAGACCTTGAGAAATATCAGGACAGCTAAGAATTTGGCCTGTCCTCCTGGGTAGTGAAGGTTTTGAGCAACATAATGCTGCATTAAGAAACTCAACCTGGCAGTTGTATGGAAGATGAATTGGTGGGAGAGGGAGGCAGGGAGGCTAGTGACAGAGCTGATGAAATGGTCCAGAAGAGAGATGAAGGGGGATAGAAAGGAGAGGACCAGTGGGAGGCAGATGGAAGGAAAGTACTTGGCAACCAGTTGGGTTTGTGAGCAAGACAGAGGAAGGCACCAAGGACAAAGCTAAACCCGGGGCCTGACCTCCCTCTTGGACTTGAGGCCTCAGCTGCCTGGCCCTCTCAGAGGCCTGCCTCTGGCCTAGGTGCTCACTCAGGCTGAGTATCCAAGTGCAGGCTTTAGAGCCAATGACTCACAGAATGTCTCAGCTGGAACAGCTCAACCTCCTCATTGTACAGGCAGGTAAACTGAGGCCCAGAGAGAGAGAGAGAGAAAGAGGGCAATGTTAGTGGCAGAGCCAGGATTAGAACCCAGAGCTCCCAGTCTTACGTGCCTCTGCAGCTTTCTGCACATTCTGTCCCCAAAATGTTCCGACTTCTACCTCTTTTCCAGCCCCTCCCTGTGCATGGGAGGCTCCCCATTTCCCAGAGGGAAACTGAGGCCCAGAGCATTTGAACACCCTGCCTGGCTTCTAACTTTGTCATGGGAAACCAGTAGTCCTGACTGTCGGCCCCACAGCTTCCTCTGGCTCCGTATGCACTGGCCACATTCCAAGGCCAGGCTCCCTGCAATCTCCCCCAAAGCCTGGACAGCAGCCATGGCCAGTCCCACGCCAACTCACCCTGCCTGATGCCACTTTTTCATTGCAGTAGCATTAAAGGAACGTTGAGATGAGTGAACCCTAAGACCCAACAGTTCTTCCTGTAATTTCTTTTTGCTTTGCCCTGTTTCTGAAGACCTGGGTCCTTCCATTCAGGACACAGGCCAAGATCCCAAGAAAGTGTAATAGGCAGGAACAGAGGGCCCTTGGCCCCCACCACCTTTCTCAAATGGGTATGGACCTGCAGCCTCTTGGTTATAGATTAAGGAGATAAAAATAACTCTGGGCTGGCCTGGGGCAGCCACTCTTGGGCCTGAAATGACTGAGTAAGGCCCTCCCTCTAAGGGGTGGGGGATTGAGGAGGAGAAGGGAGCAGAACACAAGAGAAGACTTTTTAAAAAAAAGTAAATTCAAGAGGGACCCAGAGGCTGGGAAGGGGAGGAGGGGAGAGGGGAGGGGTTGGTGCAGGAGCAAAGGGGACAGGGCTGCAGGGAGAGCCTGCCAAAAAGGGGTGACAGCTCAGAACGAAGGGCTTGACAGGTGGGTGGTGGGGCAGCTAGATGATAACAAGAACTGACCCTACGTATTATTCAGCACTGACTCAGCCCTGGGCTGAACCCTCTGTTTATTTTCTCTCATTTAATCCCAGCAACAGCCCCTTGTGTGGCAGGTGTGATTTTTGTCTCCGTTTTGCAGATGAGAAAACTGAGGCTCAGCTCAAAGAGCTGCTGTCACTGGCCCAAGATCACACAGTGTGTCTGACCTCACAGCATGCTCATCTAAACCTTGAGGACTCTGACCAGAAGATGGGCAGAGAGATTTGATGGGATGGGGGAGTGGGGTCCAGCTGGGATTCTATCTCCCCTCCCCCACTCCTGTGGTTAAGGTTAGAGGAAAAACCAGCCCAAAAAGAATTAGTGGCAGAGCCAAATTCCCTTGGGCTATGCCCCTGAATCTAGTCCAGGGTCCCTTGGGCTACATAGCAGGGCCTTGGAGGAGGGGCCAAGTTGGCCCCAGGAAGCCCTGGGGATGGAGGCATCAGTCCTCCCAGGGTCCTCAGGGAGGAGGTTCAAACTCCAGTCACAGCAAAAGGCCCAGGTACCCCGGTTCTCCGTCTCCTAGCAATAGCTGGCCTCCCCAGAGCCCCTGGTCTCTAGAAGAGCTGGATGAGGGCAGAGAACAGGGGCAGGCAGAGGGTCCACAAGGCTGTCTCTGTAGGTGCTGCTGTGTGCTGGTCCCAGAGACATGTTACCTGCCTCCACCCCCAGGTTCACACCTCCTTTTGGGCACTAGACTGCACCCTTTCAGGTACACACAGGTGCTCCTGAATAAGTGCCCTCACACAGGAAGCTATGACTCCCCACCTCCCTGGTACCCCTTTCCCCAACACCTGGTGGAGTTGGGGAAAGGTGGGTAGGACTGGAAAAATGATCAAACTCAGCTGGCTGAAGGGTGGGGCGTTCTGGGCTGTAAGTAATGGGGACTGGGAAGACAGACAGGCAGAGAGGTGGGGGCTGGGGTGCTCTACTGCTCAGGGAAAAAGTGCTCCTACACCAGCGCCCTTGGCGGGCTCCTTGGCTGCCCCGCCCCACCCCTCAGCGCCAAGCCACACACCGTGCCAAGTACCATGCAGGCTTTCCATCACCAGGTGGCGCTGTGCTCCGTGAAGCCCTTTTCCTTGTCTGGTGGAATACGATGGAAGCCGGGCTTGGAAAGGGGCAGGGCTGATATTCAAAAAATAACATTGGCACAGCAGTGCTGGCTGTGAAAACAGCGAAACGCATGTGTCCTCTGGGTAAATAACCGCTACTCTGAGTCCTGCTCCAGTGATCCAAGCAGCCCAGGACCCTCCAGGCTTCCCAGATCCACCAACTAAACACTAGAGGGGTCTTCCAAAATGGCTCTAATTGGTTGGCATGTTAAATATTTATATATCACCTCTGGGAAGGGGCAAATACTCCTCCAACCCCCAAAGCAAGCCAGGCTTCTCAATCCCACCAGAGTTAAACTAATCCCGAAATCCAGGCCATAGAGCATGCACTGGAAAGATCCCTGGGCTTAGAATCAGGCAGATCAGACTCAGGCTATGCCTTGACACCTCTCTTCATCTCTTCCCTCACTGGGCTGTAGTAAAATAGGTAACTGTTTCCCCGAAAATAAGACCTAGCCGGACAATCAGCTCTAATGCATCTTTTGGAGCAAAAATTAATATAAAAATTAATATAAGACCCTGTCTTATTTTACTATAAGACTGGGTCTTTAATGTAATATAATGTAGTATAATATAGTATAACATAACATAACATAACATAATATCTGGTCTTATTTTACTATAAGACTGGGTCTAATATAATATAATACCCAGTCTTATATTAATTTTTGCTCCAAAAGACACATTAGAGCTGATTGTCTAGCTAGGTCTTATTTTCAGGAAAACACAATAGGTATGTGGGGGCGTAATTTGGATGGTTTCTAAGGATCTTTACTGACATTTTTACTGAGCTGTGATTCCCTGATCTCTCTCTCTCTCTCTCTCTCTCTCTCTCTCTCTCTCTCACACACACACACACACACACACACACACACACACACACACACGCGACTACCTTTTTTTTCTCTCCCCGCAGAACTGACCCATGACCTGGAGATGAGAGAGGCCCAATCTCACCAGCAAGGTAAGAGAAGGATGACTGATGGGGAAGTGCCCTGGGAGCGCAATAGCTCACCTTTTCCCCACCACTTAGTAGGATCCAAGCCTTCTCTGTCCTCCATCCAGACTTGGGGACAGCCACTCCTCAGCTTGTTGAGCACAGTGCAGGATGTCAGCCCCACTTGCCCACTCAGCTGGATGACCTTGTGCAGTGGACGACCTGCACCACCATACATAGTGCCCTGTATCCATGTCTGTGGCCAAAGTAGGAAAAGGAAAGCAGGAAGGAGATGGCATCCAGGAAGTCCACCTGGCCAAGTTCATTCCTCTCTGAAACCTACCTCCTCAGTCCTTCCCATGTTGCACAAGTGATTCCCATGGCCAGTGTCCATATCCTTCAAGATGCTGAGTGTCAAGATGCAACACAATGGCATATGGGGTCCTTGACTTCAACAACTTTAGCCTAGATGAGGAAAAAGTAGACACACGCGTATTAGCAAATCCTTCATTTTTACAAAAGCATGACTTCTTGCCCATGTAGCCATTCCACTAAAAGACTTTTTTACAGATTATGACTTCAGCCATAAAATGCAAGGTGGGGTGGAGAGATGGTGTTCAGTGGGGACAGAGTTTCAGTTTTGCAAGATGAAAAATTTCTAGAGATCTGATGCACAACATTGTGAGTACACTTAGCACAACTGAACCATACACTTAAAAATGTTTAGAACAGTAAATTTTATGGGGTTTTTTTAACACAACTTAAAACTATTTTTTTTTTTAATGGAAGGGGTTGCATTGTTGAGATCTTAGTCACCAGATTGTATGATCTCTGAGATCTAGGACTGGGTGGCACCCATTGTCTCGAAGTGTACCACACATTACCTGACGTGGAGAGGGACTCTGTTGGTGCTTAATTAAAAATGAATCACAAAAAATAGTCTTTCTTAGCCAGGAGAGATTTAAGAGTGGACTCCTGCCATACTGATGTGCTGCTTATACAACTAGAGCAACACGACGTGAGTTAGCGATGGGGAAGGCTGGAAGCTTAAGGTAAAAGGGTAGGAGCCCTACAAATTGCTTTGAGTATTCGTGCATAAGAATCTAAACACTTATGGACTTGAAGGAATTCTACCCACTTCTTTTAAGTGGCAACCATGGGCTACCTCTTGGTGCCTAGGTACTTGGGAGGAAGGGGGCACACATCCCAGACACCAAGTAAGGACAGTTCTGTGACAACAGTAGCTTTCACTCCAGCTGTTGCCCTTCCTCTAAAAGGGTTTTGGGGGTTCTCTGGACTGAAGTCACTGCCCCAGTGTCCCGGTTTTTATCTTCTCTCAGTGGGCTTGAGAGCTCTCTTTGTTTTCTTTTTCTATGAAAATCACTTGGTGACTCCATTCCAGTCACCTTTTACCTACCTTTTGTCACCTTTCAGCTACCTGTGTCCCTATACTCACTCACATGTGCCAATCCTGGGATGCTTTCCTGCTGAAATGGAGCTTATGATCCAGGAGGCAGGGGTCCTCAACTCTGGGGGTCCATTAGAGTCACCTGGCAAGATTTAAGTAGTGCCAGTTCCCAGGTCCATCCCAGAGATGCTGACTCAACTGGTCTTTGGGAGGGGCCGAGAAACTACATTTTAAAGTTCTATGGGTGGTTCCAATGTATATCCCGGGTTGAAACCCAATGCAGGGGGCAAAAGCAAACAATAGACAAGTAAACAAAAAATTACGAAATGTAATAAATGCTCTGTCTCTGAAGGAAACAAGGTTGGGGCACACTGACTTCCCTTTCTGCCCACACTCCTACTTCTTTCAGCCCCTTGCTCTTGCATGTTTCTCCTGCCACAGGCTTTTGCACAAGTTGTTCCCTCTGTCTGAAGCACCCTTCTCTCCCCTCTCCACTACTTAACTCCCATGCATCCTTCAGATCCTACCTAGCCCAAGTCGCTATTCTGCTGAGGAGACTTCCATGATTAAGTCACATTCTCATGTTAGTCAGGGCATTGGCACATGACTAACCTCGCCTTGGTTTGTGATTCCGTCCTGTACCTCTCCCCCAGCGCTTGATGAAGCTTCATGAGAATGTTTTCTTACCCACCATATCCCCAGTGCCTAACATGGTGCATATAGTAAGGGCTCAACAAATATTTACGGGGTGAATAAATGGTCAGGAAATGTTTTGCATTTAAGCTGAAATCTGAAGAATTAGGGGAGAGTTCAAGCAGACGGTAGGATGGACGCAAGGGCCCCGAGGAAGAAAAAATACTGCTTGCGTAGCCGTGGGGAGGGAGAGCCGGACAGGACGTGTAGCTGGGGAGTCAGAGGCCGTTGTTATAAAGATGGGTGAGCTGTGCGGGTTCGGCCCGGCGGGGACTATCACCTCTATCTCCCTTTTCCAGAGGCGACGTCCCGGGAGTTGGAGAGCAAGTGCCGCACGCTGGAGTCCCAGCTGGCGGAGCGGTCTGCGGCCAATGCGGAGCTGCGGCGGGAGGTGGCGCAGCGCGAGGCGCTGGTGTCCGCGCTGCGCTGCAGCCTGCGCGCTGAGGAGCGCCGCTTCCTGGAGGAGCTGCGTCGCCGCAGCCACCGCGCCACGGTTCTGGGCACCGAGCTGCAGAAGCACACCGAGGCGGCCGCCTACCTCTCCTGCCAGCTGCATGCCGCGCGCCAGAGACTGCAGACACCACGCCCAGGCCCCGTCGCCGCGGTCGCCGCCGAGTCCCGGCCCCGCCGGCGCGCTCAACGGGCCCGCCGCCAGCCCGCCGCGGAGGCCGCCTCCAAGGGCCCGGGTCGGGACTGGGCTTCCTGGGACCGCGCGGGCGGCCTCCTGGATGACGCCGACCCCATGCCCGACCCCGCGCTCTTCCTCTACGCCCGGAGGCCCCCGCGGCCCAGCGGCCGCAGCCCCCGCCAGCCGCCTCCCCAGGAGCCCCCGGACCAAGCTGACCCACTGGCTGCACCCAGCCCGCCCAGTGCGCCGGGGGCCCCCGAGTAGGCACGGGGCTGGCGGAGTGGAGAGTGGGGGTGGCCGGCCCCCGCCTAGGGACGCAGCCCGGGCCACACAGGCAGATCCCGGGGGCCGAGGGAGCCGGCCACTCCCCCAGGGAGCGGGCAGAGGTGGCCCCGGCTCCTCCATCCGTTCCAACCGCCCCGCCTTTTGTATTTCCCACCGTCTCCGAAGCTTCGAGCTCTCCGCTCCCGCGAAGGCGTTCCTCCGCGGGACTCCGCCAGCGCACCTTTTTTGTAGAGGACTAGCAGTACTGATCCTTATCTGGTTCCCACCCTGCCACTGGGAGGGAAGGAGGTGGGGGTCGCGCCATGCCCCGGGAAAGCTGACAATCGTTTGGCAGGAGGGGGAAGGCTGGGCTGGCCTACAGAAAGGAGCCAAAGTGGCACTTAGCACCCCTAGGCCTTCCAACCTGTCCCCACCCCGCGACCTCCCCCAGCCCCGCACGGCTGCTCTTCCCGCCAAGCCTTCCTCCAAGGAGAGGCTCGGGTTCAGGGGCTAGAGGCTGGACCTTTTCCTCGGAAGCCGCTTCTCCTCCCTCTCCCCCGCAGATAGGTCCTTACAGGTGAGCACCGAACACTTTAGAAGACACCTCCTCCCAGAGACCCTGGTGGGGAACGTGTGGCCTGATGGAAGTTTGAACTTAAGGAAGGTAGCACCCACAGACCCTTAGAGAGGATTACAGGATGGGTTTGGTGGCAGAGCCTGGTTTAGAACTGTCTTCTGCTGGGTTCCTCCACAGGACACCAACTGAGATTCAGACTGGGAGCTGTGTTGGTGAAGTGAGGGGACGCTGGTGAGTTGGCTGCCCTGTCAGGCCGGTGGAGGAGCAGAAACTGCCTTCAGGAGGTAGCTGGGAATCTGAAGGTGCCCTGGGAGTTGCCTAGTCCTGTTTATTGGTGCTAATTTTGCCCAGCTTCCTAATTAGCTGGGTGCACCCAGAGGCTGGAAGAAGGGCCCAGTTTCTTGGAAGTGGCAGTTGTTGATAGAGGTCTGACAGTGGTGGGGTGCTCCATGCCCTTCTATTTAGGTTGGGGAGTGGTGAAATGGAAAGTGGAATGCCCCACCTCCTAACTGCATTTCTCCCCAGCTCCCCTCTCATGACCAAAGGCAGTTCTAATCCAGCTGATTGCCTTCACCCCACCCCAAGCCCAGCCTCGAAAGAAGGACAAAACCATAGAACCCCCATCTTGCCTGCCCCATGCCATCCCTCCTCTGTTGGTCCCTCATTGAGTCCTAAGTGCCTGTGAGGTCATCCAGGGGCTGCAGAGGGAGGACATGGGGCAGGGAGAGGCCTTTACCTCACAAACATCCCATCCTGGCACATCCTGACCCTGGTTGAGGCTGAGCTTTCTGTGTGTCACCCAGGGATCCGTGAGATGAGCAGAGCCAATGACTAGGGGTGATGAGCCCTTCTCCCATCACAGCCCCCATGAGGAAGAGGGGGAGAAATCCCCATGCATAC
Source organism: Rhinolophus sinicus (assembly GCF_057876585.1). Classification (NCBI taxonomy): domain Eukaryota; kingdom Metazoa; phylum Chordata; class Mammalia; order Chiroptera; family Rhinolophidae; genus Rhinolophus; species Rhinolophus sinicus. Next base: position 18,026,380 of record NC_142512.1, read on the forward strand.
CCTCTTTGACTCTGTGACAGGGAGCAGGAAATAGCACACTCCCAGCCCACACTGACACAGTCCCCTCCCCGGCCTGTGGCGCTCGGGACTGCTGAGACCACTGAGCAATAACCAGCCTGGTCTAGGTGTCCAGCTACTGGGATGCAGAGGTCACGGTGTGGGCATCCTTGGCACAAACATTGCTCTCCAGTCTAACTTGGGCCACAGGAGTGGCCTAGGGGCCTTGCTCTGCCTGCCCCCCTCCTGAACCCCCACTCCTTCTAGTCTCTGTGGTTGTGCCTCTGCTCTCTGTCTCCCCTCAAGTGTGTGTAACTCACTGTACCCTCACTCTGTCGCCTCCCTTTCAGAGTGTGTCTGTATGAGGAGGCCTCTCTCCTCTCTTGGCTGCACTCACTTGAAGGGGCCCAGAGGACTGTGGGAAGGAGGGAAAGGGTAACTTTCTGAAGGTGTCTACCCAGACCCTCATGTCCCATAACCTCACTTTTGGGGTTAACGGTGACTTTGCTACGTCAATTCTTCTACAGAGATGACAAAGTACTTTATCCACCCACTCACCCACCCACGAAAAGCCATAGCTACGCCCACCTGGCCTACCCCCCAGCTCTATAGCAATAGCCCTCTTCCCCTTTTCCTTCTGAACCCGAGCTGTCCATTGGGGACCCCTACCATACCCCAAGCCCAGGGATCCTCAGGTGACCTACCTGCCTCTCCCCAAGTGACCCCCATCAGCACCTCTCAAGTCCTGTCTCGCTTCCAACAACCAGTGATAATGACACTTAATTGTGTGTGGAGTGCTTGGAGATACCCCAGATGAAAGTCCTGAGTGCTGGGGCGGCTGACTAGACTCTCAGCTGCGGTGTTGGGGGTGCCTGGGAAAGGAAATAAGACAACCCTCCCCGCCCTACTCAGCCAGCTAGGGAGGGGAGGGGCAGAGGCAGATGCAAGGCTTCCAATTTTAACAGACATTCCCCTTCCCCACCCCTCACCTGGAAATAATGGGCTAAAGACTTCCCTCCACCTGCCTCCCCTGGAGTTTGGAACAGAACCCTCAGGGCAGCAGAATGGAACTTGAAGTCAGTGGCCTAGGCTTGGCCTCAGGGGTCCCAGAACTCAGCCTCAGGGCCTGGAAAGGCCCTGCCCGCTTCCCTAGCCTGGGGAACCCACCCTCCCACAAGCCCCTGGAACACCTAGGTGACCAGAAGGGAAAGGATTGTTTCTCCCCCTCCTCCCCTCTTGTCTACTGCAGGGATCCCCATTGGGGGAGGGGCATGGTGACATGGACAGTCAGGGGTCCTAGTTGGAGCTCCAGCCACCCCCCAAATGTGGACAGACCTAGGAAGGAGAGCTGAAGCTGGGGACACCTCCCTGATCTGGAAACCAGCCAGAGACCAGTGGGCAAAACAGCGTGAGGCTCTGTACCCCGACCCCCGCCATATCCCACCCAGAGTGGCCTGCAGTTTGGAGGACCAGTTCAAGGCTGAAATGGGGTAGCTCTTCGTCAAACAAGCAGCAGAATGGAGGCCTCCTTTGTGGAGAGGAAGGAGGCCTAGAGGGTATGGAACCGCATCTCAGCACAGAGAGCCAGGATCTGTAAGCGCCTGCTCGCTGAGGTGCCAGCCTTGAATGGGGGACACGCAGGGTAGGGCAGAGGCATCCTGCTCCAAATTCTCTGTTGGCTGTGCTTTTTAATCCAATGCTTTTCAGAGTGTAGTCACTCACCCACAGAAATAGAGCCCTATGTGTTAGGGGTGACTGTCATATGCCTTATTCTTAATAAAATATCTGAAAAACAAGCCAGACCTCTTCTCTGTGGCACTCCGCCCCACCCCAACGCAGTTCCGGAGGGTGTGGGAGACATGTGGGGAGATAGAGTGGTTTGGGAGTCAGCCAGTGGGCTGGGTGAGACTGGGAGCTAAGACTTGGGAGTCCCCTCAGTAAGTATTCCTCACACAAGGCAGAAGGTGCTCATCTGAGATGTCCCCCATGCTCAGGCTCATCCTGTCCTCTCCATGCCACCCCAATTTAAATGAAAAAATGAGGCCTTACCTCAGAGGCTCCTGGCTAGGCTTGGGAGGGATAGACTGGAAGAGCTCCATGCCTGAAGTTGCCCATTGTCCTGGCCCGGAAAGAATCCTGGTATTCTGGCATCTTTGGCCATGCTGGTCCCCTTCCCCGACACCCACCCCCATATGATCCAGCTGCAAGAAGCCCAGCACCTCAGAGAAGAGCCCTATTCTTATCCTCCACTAATGACAGTTATCCTGGGGCTGCAGTTTGACAGCTCAGCACACCCAGCACCCACAAGAACCCAAGCTTGTACATTTTCAGTGTAGTTCTGTGTTGTGGAAGGTTCTAGCAGAAAAAGCAGCAGCTCTGTATTCTAAGGTTGCAGGGGACATATTAGTTTTGCTCAAATCCTTCTGATAACAGGACCATGGCTTCCTTTTGAGCAACTGCCCTCCCATCTCAGTCCATGTGTTGGGGGGAAGGGACTGACCCCACACACATGACCCAGGTAAGGTAGGTCACACTGATTGGGTTGTAGTTGAGCACATGACTCAGTCTGAGCCAATGAGAGTTGATCTCAAGACTTTTACTGGAACCATTCAGTCAACACCAAGTTAGGTGACAGGGATCTAGCAGGGAACAAAACGGGATTATTGAGGACAAACTCTTGGGTGGCTAAAGTGGCAGCATATCAGCCTGGAGGTCTGGCAGGCTGTTTGCCACCACAGGGCCTGCCTGAGTATGAAGCTCCACCAAAAAAAAAAGCAGGACCAATTGAAATGGAGACAATTCCTGAGAATTAAGCAGTCTGGATCCAGCTATGCCTGCAGCCCACATATCCTTGCCCTTTTCAGTTATACAGACCAATAAGCCCCCTCCCCCACTTTTGTACTTAAGTAGTCAGCATTAATTAGTGGGTTTTTTCTACTTTTTATTTTAAACAATTTAGACTTAAAAGTTTTGATACAAATGCAGATTTCCTGTGTATCGCTCACCTAGCTTTCCCTGATGTTAACATCTTACTTTATTATAATACAATTATCAAAACTAAGAAGTTAATATTGGTACATGAGTATTAACTAAACCACAAACCTGATTTGAATTACATCAGTTTCTCCTCTAGGGTCCTTGTGGGGACAGAGTCCCAGAGAGCAGTTTCCAGGCTCTCAGCCTCACATAGAAAGGTGCTGGCTCAGGTAGTAGATAGCCATCAGCTGTGACTAGTTGGGCGTCAGCTGTAACCAGTGAGCCATTGGCCACTAATATAACTGCCGTGGCTACACTAGCAGCAAATGGGGGCTAGCAAGAAGATGGTGGCTGAGCTAGCAAGAGCAGATTGCAGTTAGCACGGTGGATTGCAGCTAGCAAGTGAGGTTGGTTGGCAGAGAAGTGGACAGCAGGTAGTGGATGTGTGGCTCCTGCTTCCTGTGTCTCCAACCCAGCCGCCAGCGAGAATATAGTGGTATAACTCCCCTATCTATGGCTCCGTGGGTGTTCCTTTTTGGCCTCGCCATATCCTGAGTTCTTATGTCAGGAGCAGGAGCTGAGTCCCCGCATGACACCCTGCATGACAGTCCTCTTTCTGTCCCAGGATCCTATCCAGGATCCCATTGCACTGAGTTATTTTTTCTTAGTTTCCTCTAATCTGTGACACACTTTTAAAAGCCATTTTGAGTTGAGTTTTAGTGCCTTGATAACTTCAACAGTCCTATGATGTCCAAGAACAACTCATCAGTGAGGGAAAAACAAGTGGATGCCAACCAATAAAATATATTGAATAAAATATTCGCAGAGTTCTGGGGAGGGAGTGACCACTTCCAGCTGCCAGGACTAACAGGAAATTTAATAGACACAGTGGTATTTGAGTTTGACTTCGGAGACCTGGGATCATTTCCACATCTGTCCCCAGTTGACTTGCTCAAGGTCACATAGCGGAAAAAGTCAGGGATGGAGCTAGACTTGAAGTCACATATTTTGATTCCTATCCAGTGTGTCCAGGTGGAACCAGTAGGCAGGCCCAGTCAGTCCCATCTCAGTTCCTGGCTCCAGCCTCTGGGGATCAGGTTTGAACACAGGATGGGCTGGAAAGCCCAGGAAGTATGGCCCAGGCCTCTGCTTGTCCCTGGCCTTTGATCTCCTGGGGCAGCTCCGGGAGGGAAGGCCCAACCCTGGATAAACATCTGCCCAGGATTCGGGGTCTCGTGTACAATTTGAGAAAAAGGAGAAAAGAGGGCAGGGAGAGAAGGATCTTAGGGTCCCCCCCCAACCCCTGAGGGTGCTCTGCTGAGCCCAGCCAGAATCACAGTGTGGGGTGAAGATGTATAATATCGTCATCAGATAACTCAGAGATGACCCATGTAAACCCCTCATTTTACAGATCGGAGGACTGAGGCCCAGGGCAGACTATCGTCCCTTCCCTCCCGGCGGTTCTGCCCACACAGGTTTGGGATTGAGGAAGGTGGAGCATTTCCTCTCTTACAGGTCCCCAAAGTCAGGTCAGTGAGGTAGGGGGGAACCCTCCTGCTATCCTTGGGAATTCTGAAAAGGAGGGGGCAAATGGGAATGCCCAGCTGAGTGGGTACATCCATCATAACAATAATTAGGGAGGTGGGAGGTTTCAAGCAGGCTAATTATGTAGGCTAGGTCTCAGCCTTGATACACCTCCCTCTGTATTTACTTAGCATCTTTACCCAGGGGCCCTAAAGATGGGGAAACTGAGGTGCTCAGGAGTGCTACCCAGACCGCCCTGCGGATGGGGACTGTGTGACAAGAGCCTGCTAGGAAAAGGGGTAGGGGTCCAAAGGGGTAGGGGTCCAAGGAAGTCAAGTTATAGCTTCTAAGGCTGCTGGGACCACTTAGTCACCAGCACCCAGGCTGACCAGTAGGCACTCACAGCCCCTGACCTTGAGAAGGACAGGGGAGGAAGGCCAAGGAAATAGTACAGGCTTTTCCAGGGCTCAGGCTGGTGGGTCTCAGCCAGGCATTGTGGACATGATCTGAAGCTTATGCTACAAAGGTCAAAGCACAGTGTACACAAAGAGGATATCTGCAAGGAAAGCCGAGATATTATAAATAACGATGGGGCTCAAAGGTGAAGGCTGGACTGCTAGAAACGCTCCTGCTTAGCATCTTGTGGAGGCCTCAAAAGGACTGCTTGGCACTCCCTACACCCGGGTCAGCCATTCAACTAACAACATTAAACACCTATAATGCATCAGGCTCTGAGAAGATGCTGGGGATACCCAGATAAATAAGGTATGGCCCTTGTCTTCCAGAAGTCCCCCAGTCTAGCAGCTAGACTCCTCACCTGAGAACCAGACATCCCAGTTTGGCCAAGACAGTCTCGGTTTATGCCCCTTGTCCCAATGTCATTATTGGTAGTCTCCTTTCACTCTCAAAAGAGTCCTGGTTTGGATGCTAAATTATATGGTCACCTTAACCATAGCACAACGTACAGGCAATGGTGGAAATAATCAGGCCAAGCGGTGGGAGTAGTTGCTGTTAAAACTGTGATGAAACGACATTGATAGAGGCAGCTTGAAAGCAAGAAACAATCTGTTTAATATGTGATCAGAGGTCAGACCACCTCACTATAGAGAAAGTGATCAGAGGATGACACTTCTGTGTCTGTCTCCTCGTCCCCAGGCTTGCTACCCCCCAGTTAAAACTGAGCTATGCTTCTGGTTCTGAGTAATGTTACCAACATGGAGAAGGCTTCCAACTTCAGCTACACTGGACTTGGTACGATTCTCCAAATTCCTTGCGTTTCATGAGTACAAACTAAGAACCCATCAATCAAGAGACTGACTGGTTAAAAGATTTATGGTACAATCACACAATAGAATATTATCCAGCCATAAAATGTAATGAGAGGGGTGGCTGGTTGGCTCAGTCAGTTAAGAGCTCAGTGCTCATAACACCAACGTCACCGGTTCAATTCCCACATGGTCCGGTGAGCTGCGCCCTCTACAACCAGATTGAAAAAAAAAACGACTTGGAGCTGATGGGTCCTGGAAAAAAACCACTATTCCCCAATTTAAAAAATATTTTAAAAAATGTAATAAGGAAAGCTCTTTGTGTAGTGATATGTAACAATCTCCAGACTATATTGTTAAATTATAAAATCAGGGTGACGAATAGCAGGTACAGTATGTCACCATTCATGTAACTCAAACGGTATATATGTTTATTATATACGCATTTTATATGCAAAGAATATCTCTAGAAGAATATAAAAGAATTGGTGGTCTGGGGGGGAAACTAGGTAGCTGGAAGCAGGTGAGAGATTTCACTGTATACCCTTTTTGTACTTTACGAAGCTTGAACCATGTGAATCTATTACCTATTCAAAATTCTAAGTAAAATTAAAATTTTTTAAAAAAACAACTAAATGAGTGAATAAATTCCCAGAGTCACTCTTTCTGTGCCTCCTTATATGATTCCATTGATTTGCTCATTAGAATCCTTTTTACCCTTCAAAGCGCAGTTCAGAGCAGCCTCTTCCAAGAAGCCCTCCCTGATTGCCTCCTCCACACACTCAGAATAGCCTTCCTTAGAGGCCTTTATGCTGCAGCCTTGTACATAAAGTTGCTGTGTGCATCTCACTTCATCTACCAGATTGAAACTTTTCCTGGCAAGGACTGGATCCTGTTCATCTCTGATCTTTCTGTAGCACCGAGCTCTTACAAGTGATACCACCATCTCCTTCCAACAGCTAAGTGAGGCTAGATATATATGGGTGTTTTTATTGACAGAGGAAGCACCTGAGATTCAGTGGGGTGAAACTCAAGAGACTTGCTTAAGGTTACAAAAAGAGACAGGTGGAAGTTGTGGTGCAGATTTCCAATCCAGTCTAGTGTTAGGTTCATGCACTACCCTGGCTCCCTACCTTTTATGTACACCAAGTAGTCAGGTCTTGCTTTTATTTCCAGCCAATAGTCCTAACTGATCTCCCTCTAGTCTAGGTCAGTCCCCCTTATCCCCCACACAACTGCCAGAGCATTTCTCACTTCCCTTCCTCCTGCTTAAATGCTCAAAGTTTATCACTGGCTCCCATTCCCACCACCTATACTCCAGGACAAAGTCCACTTTCCTTTGCAATTTTTATGAGGCCCTAGGGCCCGCCCCAGCCCAGCTCTGCAGCTTCAGCTTCCCAATTCCCATTAGATCCTGGAAAATGTTAGGAATATGCCTTAAGTGCTTCCCAATGGCTTCCTGGGTCTGTGCATGGAAGACCCTCCTCACTCTCCATTCCCATCAATTCACTGGTAAAATATCACCTGGGCAGCATTCTCTGACCTCTCTTCTTAGTCCCTACCAAGTCCTACCACCTGAAAATCTGAACTACTGTTAAGCTTCCAGGCTGTGGATTCAGCCTGACCCAACTCTACTTCTTGTTCTCTGTACGACCTTAGTCTCAGCTTCCTCCTCTGTATAATGGAGACAGTGTACCAGTCTGGAAATGAGGACTCACTCATCTGGTGGGGGTGTCGAGGCCGCTGGCAAGGAGGAGCCCGTTGTGGCTCAGGACAAAGTCTGTGGTGGGTTTATTTTTGACACTTCATCCCCATTTGCCATTCTCCACTCCCGCCTCTAGTGACCATCCTCCACCCACTCCTCAAAAAGCCAGGCACCCCAGTCCCACACCTTGGCGGCAAAGGGCAAGCTTAGGGAGGAGGGAGCTGAGGGTCACGCTAACATCGCAGATTAGAGACCGCGTGGTCATTTGGCAGATTTGCAATTGGAAACAAGAGGACACTGGGGGAGGAGGCGGTTGGCATTGCAGTCTTAGAAAAGTCTCCACTCAAGGTCAAGGTGCCCGCCCGACGGACAGCGAACCACAAGTACGCCTCCCGCAGCCCCGCCCCTCTAGGGGGCCCGAAGCTTCTCTCTCCCAGGAATCAACGTACGTTCCCTTTAAGACGTTCAAAAACGTCACAGCTTTGGTGGCCGGCCAACGAGGCGTGGCGCGTTTTGTCCCTTACGAGCCGCCGTGGGCCGGGCCGGGCGCAGGGGCGGGGCAGGGGAGCGATGGTGGGGTCAAAGGTTACAGCGCGCACCACGTGGGCCGGTGACTCCGTCCTTCCCGCAGCGGCCGCGGCTAGCAGGGCACTTGGGTTAGTGGCGTGGCGGGCGGTGCGGACAGCTGAGCCGGACGCCGGCTCCCGCCGTCATGGTCATCAAAACGGACGAACTGCCGGCGGCCGCCCCGACCGACAGCGCCCGGGAACCCAACTCGCAGGCTGGTGGCAAGGGACGGCCGGGCGCGGCCGGTGAGCAGGGCCGGGGCCAGTGGGGAGCCGGGCGGGGAGGCCAGACTGGGCCGAGCGGGCGGCTTGGTTCGAGGTTCCACGGAGACCGCCGCCCTCCCTCCGCGCCGGGCGGGGTTGCATCTCTCCGGGCCCTCCACCGGGCCGCCCCCGCCCTGAAGGTCACCTTCACTGTCGCCCCCGGCTACGACCGGGGCTTCGCACGTGGGGTCCCGAGGAGGGCAACGGCGGCTGGCACACGCGCGCCAGATCGCGGAGACACGTGCGCGCACACGCGGTTTCGGGGTGCGCCGCCGCCGCAGACAGAATCGGCGGCCCCACCCCCCCTGCTCCCGGGCACTGGCTCTCGGGGCTGGGGTCACTGACACTTGCTCTTCAGGCACCGGTCCACGTCAGGATCTCAAAAGCGTTCCTTGTGCACGGGCTGCAGCCCTGCGAGTAAGGCTCCACTTGGGACTTCCCAGGCTTGTTCTTTGGGAAGAGCGCGAGTTCAGCTGTGGGTACTGTGAAGGGGTTTCTCTGGTTCATTCGGAGGCAAGCCTTTAACCCCAGGTCTTCAGGCTCGGCTCTCTGCCGGGTTCCAGTTAGCCTGGTCGGCAGACCTAGGGGTCTGCCTGTGTGTGGAGCCAGAGCCAAACTCCTTGGCAGGAGGAGGTGTTTGTGCCAGAACTTGATCATTAACCCGCCTTATTGCGAAAAGTGGGTCAGCCCAGAGTTGCTGTTTTTAAGGCAAAGGTCGTCAGTGTGGAGTGGAGCTCCTGGCTCTCCCCCATGGGGGCTGTGTGGCTGTGGCTCTGGGAATGGCTGCAGCATTCTCTGGTGGGGACTGCTTCTCTCCGTTTCTCCTGGGCCTTCTTTGTTCCCTTCATCACACCTCAGAATCTGGCCTTGAGGCCGAAGCTCCTTCCTAGCCCAGCCCGTCAGGTGTCACGTCTGAGTCTTCGCAGAGCCCCAGGGCTGGACTGGGCCCTCTCTGCCCTGTGTGGGGGTGGGAGGGCAGAATGCCCCTTGTCTCCCACTTGCCCCCAACTCTCCTCAACAGGGACTTGTTAGTGTCATTCTACTTCCCACCCAGCTTTGGTGAGTCAGGATGGGGCAAGTGTTAGGTCGGCTCTCTGACCCTGTCACCTGTCACAGCGGGTTTACCTTGTGGTAGGGGATAGGTACGGTGGCAGCTTTGCTGATTGCCTAGACAAGGCCAAGGTTTGGGCAAAACAACAGATCCTGATGACCCCAACCTTCCAGGCTTTGCCCTATGTGGCTCTGAATCAGTGAGGGCATGCTAGATAAGAGGAGGTAGATTAAGGGGCTGGCTGGTTTCCTCTCTAGCAAAGAGACCTGACGAGATGAAGCGACTTGCCCAAGGTCACACAGCGATGTAGCTGTCGAGAGCATTTGGATTTCTAGCTCAAGGCAGGCATGCCAAGGCTGCCCCGACTGTCCCAAGAGGAAGCTGCGACAGGCATGTTGGTTGGGATGGTGCTGAGAACACGAGGGCTAACGAGGGGAGAGTCTGTTGGAGGACGTCTCTGAAGGCCTGAGTGAAGCCCTGCCCAGCTGTTCATTTTGGGGAAACGGGGCTCATACTAGCAGGTGGAACATTGGCTCCTTCCTCTCTGGGAAGCTAGTACAGGTAGGTAGGACTTGAATTACAGCCCGCCTGTATCTAGTCAAAGTAGGAGGGGGCATTAATGGAGACTCCCAGTAGTCTCTTACCCAGCTCTGGAAGACTCCCTAATCCCACGGAAGAGGTGCTCCTGTTTTGTGGAGGGAGCAAGGGTCAGTTACCTTCTTGGGCATAAGCTGCTTTTAGGGGTTAAGAGAACAGGCAGGTTTTTCAAGTTCACAGTGGTGTGTCGAGTTCCTTCTGCCTAGGGGAGGGCTCCTTAGAGTTGGCACCCAGTGCTGAGAAGGGGTGGCAGACTGGGGAGGAGCTTGGGGGCATAGGGGAGCTCCCTGACAGGATTCCAAAGCTCTTCTCTTGGGTAGGTGGAGTAGAGTAGCTTGAGGAGTACTGACTGTCCCCAGACCCTGCAGACCTGCTTCTGGCCTGGGGGACAGGAGGAAGGCAAACAGGTGCCCGCATCCTGGAGTCTTCCCTAGGCTGCTTGTCTACCCTCACCCCTTTCCCTTGAAGCCCTGAGTTCCTGGGATGGGGCCATGTGTCTTTTGGGGCCTTACTTCCTGCTGGAGCCTCACCTGCTGAGGCCTTGGCTGGGGCGGGGCCTGGCTCTGGCACCGTCTACTGAGTAAGGCCATGCCAGGCTGGGGAAGGCACACAGAGGCCACCCAGGATGGCCTAAGTTTCTAACTCCTCCTTTCTGCTGCCCGTGGGGTCCCTGTGCTTCCAGGCCAGGGCAGGGCCACGCGTTGTCTCTTCATGCTGATTTGACCAATGAAGACTAGGGGTGTATATCCAGTGCTATTTGGAAAACCCCTTCCCATTCTGCAGAGGACCACTTCCCTTTCCCTAAAGCCCAAATGCTCAGGGATGCCCCCTGGGATAAGAGAGGTGGGGGTGCCAGTGCAAGGTGTAGAGGCTAGGGGAGGGAGTCCTATGGCTGGAGATCGATTTGCCTCCTGGGCTGAGGCCTGAGGCCTGGAGGAGGGGGGGGGTCTTGTGTACCTGGGGGCGCCACAGCCTGGGGGAGTGGCACTCAGAGCAGGGGCTTAGGCATCTGATGGACCTAGTTTCTTCTTGACCTGGCTTGGCTGCCTGTTCCCTCTGTGACTTTGGGCAGCTTGCTTACTAGCTTTCTGGAGTCTCTGTTTCCTCAGGTGAGATGGGCTAGTCGAAGTGATTGAGGGACCCGCTGTGGATGGGCCCAGAGTGAGCACTGGCTTTCTGGTGGCCGGAAGGAAGGTGGCTGTCACCGCTCTGCAGGTCGTTGCCTGCCCGACACCCTTCTTCAGAGGGTTAGGGTGTATTTGGGGAGGAGGATAGGATAGGAGGGACTCTGCCAGGACCTGGCCCTTAGTAACATCTGGTATGTGCAGTCGGAACCTTTGGTGGGGGTTTGGGGGAGGCGGAGAACCTGGCCTGTGCAGGGCCATCAGGGCTGCCTGGGAAGAGACAGGATTGGATTGGAAGGGAGGGGGTCTGGAGTGAACCTGGCTCCCGCCCCCACCCTGGTTAGTATGGATGCCGGAGCAGTCTTGGCTGGGCCCTGGCAACAAGTCAGAGTGCCCTGGGAAGGCGCCCTGGCGAGGCTGGGCATGTTCCTTCTCCACAGCCGAACAGCCTTCGGCCTCTTGCTGCCAGCTCTGTTTCCCCCCCCGGGGGAGAGAGTTGGTTTTCTCCTGGCAGAGCAGGGGCTGCTGGGAAGGGAAGGCAGAGCCTGCCAGCTTCTTGGTGGAGTTGGAGGCCTGGGGCACGGGTGCAGTTGTCCTCTGGTGGCCCATCCCCCCTCCCACCAGAACCAGTGACTCTCTGGAAAGGGAGAGCTGCCAGGTCACCTGCAGGGGGCAGCATGAGCCAGAGGCCCCAGCCAGCACCTTGACCCAGGAGGCAGGCAGGGTGCTTAGCGTCTGGGACTGGTGGACAGGGCAGCCACCTCATGGCCTGGGTCTGGGTCTGCACCAGTTGTTGCCGGCAGATGGCTGAAGCAGTTCTGCCCACCCCCACTGGGGTTGGGGCTGAGGAGAGGACCCCCTTGCTGGACCCTGCCCCTGCCAGCCAGTCCCCGGGGTCCTCGATCCTGAAGGGCCTAGGTACCCCAAACGCTGGGTTTTCCTGCCCCCCTAACAGCTTTATCAGCAGTGACTCCCTTTCTGGGGAGTATAGGAAGGTGGATCTGAGCGCTGATGGCAGCTCCACCTGGGGTCCTGGAGCCACCAGGGCCTCCTGGCCCACAGCTGTCCTTCTGGCCGACCTTGAGCAAGATGCGAGTCAGGGGGAGTGTGCCCTTCGTGGGGCCGCCCCGGCAGGCCTGGCCCCAGTGAAACCCGAAGCCAGCCAGAACTCCAGCCCTGGGCCGACCAGCTGCATGGGGGCAAGGGTAGTGGCAGAGGCCGGAATGGGGGACACAGGCAGTGCCGGGCCTGAGCCGGAGAGCTGCCTGCCTTGCTGTGATGGCGGTCGAGAGACTCCAGAGCCAAGGAGAGGGCATCCGCTGACTAGACCAGGTGGGCTGTGGGGGCAGTGGAGCCAGGTGGCCAGCTTCTTGTGGGGAGATCATTTGGTTTTAATCCAGTGTTAGGGAGACCTTCAGGGTCCCCTAAGAGGAAGGAGGAGGGGCAGGGCAGGCTGTCCTGGGGAGTGGAGGCCCATGGGAACCAGCCACATTCCTTTGAAATGTGATAGGGGATTGGGTACCCCCTGGGGTGGGAACCTAGTTCCAGGTGCCTTCTGGGCAGGCTCCCTGGACTGCCAAAGGGGGAGTGGGAACTGTGTTCCCCCCTTGCCTTGTCTTGCCTGCCCTTCTTGCCCTCCCCAGCCCGACTCAGGGAGTACAGTCTGCCTGTCTGGGTCAGGTCCCTGACTTTGCACTGTGGGGTCTCAGATCTCAAAGCTGCTGCGCCGTATTGGGTGGGAGCCCCTTCCTGCATCTTCCCTTATCCCAGGGGCTCTGCAGCCACAAAGCTTTCCTCAGAGACCCGATTGGGGGAAGTGCCTCCTCGTATCTGCCCTCCCTCTTTCTGCCTTTAAAAGCAGACCAACCACCGCCCGTCTCCCCGCCCTCCTGTCCCTGTTGGCTTTGTCATAGAGTTGGCCAGGTTCTCCCTCTGGGTCTGGTTGCTTACTTTCTAGGGGCTGTGGGCTCCCTGGAAGGAGAGGTCCTTGTGCGTCCTTGTGGTTCTCGGTAGTTTCCCTTCTGGTTTGGAGAAGGTCGCTGGGCATGGAGATTGGGGGATGATGGTCAGTGAAGGTCCACAGTGGCCAGGATGGAGGGCATGGTGACGTGCTGGCACAAGAATGCAGGGTCCACTCTTGACTCTTGACCTTGGGCAAGGCTCTGAACTTTTCTGGGCCTCGGACGTCCTTATTTGGGGGAAGGAGGAGGGGACTGTATCTGAGCTCCTGGCGGTCCTGTTTATCACTAAGTTGAGGGGACCCAGGAAAAAGGGAGTGGCTTCTCTCCACGTCCCCCTGGTGTGCCCTTCTGTGCTGGGCTTATCTCCTTTCCCAAGGCCCTCGCTCCGTGTTTCTGATGGGTCTGGATAGGGCCCATACAGCTCTGGGGAAATGTACTGCAGCCCCACTCCGAACAGCCGTGTAGGGAAAAGTAGGGAAAGGGTAGGATGGGATGGGGTCCGGAGCAGAGCGGGTGAGCGGACCTGTCTGGAACTCCCAGGCAAGGAAGGGGCTGGTTTGGTTGCCAGGCAGACCTTGGGTCGGAAGGCTCCGTGGGCCAAATGGGTACGAAGCCAGGCCTGGGTTTTGCTGGAGGGTTTCTGTGAGCAGGCCCTCTGCTCCCCAAGGGAGCGAGGGGGCTCTCCTTTGTTCCCCTTAGTGTCTGAGTAGAAATGGAAAGTTTTGTCACCTGCACCCCCTTTCTCCACAGCATGTGTGTTAGGTGCTGTTCACTGTGTTTACAGTAATTAATTCATTAATTCAGTGCCTTTCTGTTGTACACAGGCAAGAGGAGGAAAGCAGAGCTGCTGGTATGCGCAGCCACCCAGAAAGCAGCAGTCCAGTGTTCTGGGAGGTGGTGACCATGGCTCTGGGGACAGTGGGAGGTCGTAATTCTGCCATAGGGTCATTTGGGCAGGCTTTAGAGAAGAGGATTTACTTCACCTAGGCCTTGAAGGATGAAGAGGTGTTTGCCCAAGGAAATGTGACATTGGGGACAGAATAAACAAAAGCACAGGTGGAAAGGAAGATGTATGGCCTGTCATCAGGCTTTCGAGTAGTGTGGTGTGGCTACACCTTGACAGGGAGAGCTGGCAGGAGCTGAGAGGGACTTCAGGCTGGTACCTGAGAATGTTGGCCTGAGAAACTTGGATCGTGGGAGCAGTGGGAAGTATCAGAAGGTTCTAAGTGGTGCTCTTGAAATAGGGGAAATAGCCTGTACCGGGGCTGTGGCTGTCGAGTCCTGGTCCTGTGACCAGTGGAGATTAGGTTGGGTGACTAGATCGGGGTGGGGTACATTCACAGAGCGGGGGCCGGTTTGTGAATCCCAAGCTGACAAGATGTCTTTGGTGATGCCACATATTGAAAAGCTTGAGCAGGCCTGGACCGCTATGTGAGCTGTGATGCATGAGGGTATTTGATGCCACGGGGGAGGGTGAGATGAGAAGGAGGAGAGGGCACTGACAGTTCAGACTGCTGGGAGAGGATGGAACGAGGAATAAGAGCAACCGTGTCCATCAGGGACGAGGAGGAGGAATAGCAGAGAGGGGACGCTGCTGAGAAGTGGGACACAGTAAGGCCAAAGAAGACCCTTGGGTTTGGCCCTTAGAGTGGCATTGGTGACTCTGAGGAGAGTGGTTTGGGTGGCACGCTCAGATAAAAGCCGGCCTGGTAGACTAAAGAGAATGGGAAAGGAGGGCCCTAGCAGTGGAAGGGTTCTGGCTGTGGCCTGCAGGTGGCAGGACGGAGAGAAGTTTGTGCCCAGGGTGGGGGGACTGGAATGTGGGGTAGGGCTAAGTGTTGGGAGCACAGGCAGGTGCCCACCCCTGCCCGGTGGGTGAGGCGAACGGCCCCACCTGACCAGCCAGACCCCTCTGACTCATTGCTTTCTTGTCACCCGCAGAGCTGCCGTCGGTCATGCTACTGAATGGAGACTGCCCAGAGAGCCTGAAAAAGGAAGAGGGGGCCCCCGAACCGCCCCGGGAAAATGGGCTGGATGAGGCTGAGCCGGGAGAAGAGACCACTGGACAGGAAGTCATTGTCATTCAGGACACGGGCTTTTCTGTGAAGATCCTGGCCCCCGGGATTGAGCCCTTCTCCCTGCAGGTGGGATGGGGACCAAGGCCCAAGCCTCTTTGGGAGGACAAGGGTAAAGCCAGCCCTTGCCTGTACTCATCCTGGTCCCATGTGATAGGCAGGAAACCGAGGCTCCTGTGCCTTGCCCAAGGTCACTCAGCTAGCATGGTGGATGTGGGATTCCAGGTTCAGGTCATGGTCCCATTGCTACGGGACAGCTCCCTGCTGGGACTGCCAGCCCTGTTTGGGGAGAGGTATGGTGGTAGCTGGGTGGTGGTGGCGTCCAGGGCTCCTCAGCCCTCTGCTTTGTGCTCTCAGGGAAGTCACCTCTCTCTGGCTGTGGCTTTACCATTTGCCTGAGAGGAGAATGGTATTGGGTGGTCTCCAAGAGCAGAGCCAACTCAGGGGTCTTGCAGACTGGTAACTCATTGGGGAATGAGGTAGTGCTCTTATGTCTTTTGTACCCACGTGCTTGGGCCCCAGAGCACCCCTTCTGGAGCGGGGAAGCCATTTGCCCTGGGGACCTCAGCATTGGGCAAGGGAGAAGGCAGGATTGTTTTCTTTCCCCCATTCTTACATCTCCTGCTACTCTGCTCAGGGCTTACTCTTGGTCTGCAGAAATAGTTTAGGCCTGAGGGTACTGGGGCCAGACTCTTGTCATGCAGACGTGTGTATACCCTGCACTCACACACACAGGTGTAGATAGGCATAAATATATATATATATACAGGGCCTGCAATTTAGAAGCCAAAAAGTGGGAAACTGGCTACTTTGGGCTGGGGAAAGTGATATGTCCTCACCAGGGTGGTCGGGGCCTTCTCCCTGGCAGGTGTCCCCCCAGGAGATGGTACAGGAGATCCACCAGGTGCTCATGGACCGTGAAGACACGTGTCACCGCACCTGCTTCTCACTGCATCTGGATGGCAACATGCTGGACCACTTCTCAGAGCTGCGCAGCGTGGAGGGGCTACAGGAGGGCTCGGTGCTGCGGGTGGTAGAAGGTCTGTCCGCAAGTTGGGCGGCCCGCCAAGGGAGGGCACATAGAGGCAGGGCCAGATGGCACTCCACTCACACTAGCTGGTCATAGTACGTGGAGGCTCAGAGTGGTATCAAACTGAGGGGGAAGGATTGGAGCACAGGTGTGCTTCTCAGGTTGTCTGTCACCTGTGCACCTTTTAACTTCATGGGTTCAATACGAATCGTGATTTAAAAAATAAAAACAATACCAAGCAAAGGCTTGAAATTGGCCCAATCAAGTCCTGTAGAGATAAAAGTTAGATCTCTTATGGAAACTAGTTTCACAACTCTTGAGGAGGGAAGTCAGGCCCAGTGTGGAGTGATCAGCTGGTATGGTCACGCTGGTGTAGTTGTAAAATAAAGCTTTCGTGAACTTTGGGTCCCCTGGACAGAAGTGGCTTCGCGGTTCCCAGTGTGTTGACTTACAAGGAAATGTGAAAAAAATGTAACCCAACTGAGCCCAAACTTGCTTGATTATAGACCCCCTTCTCCACCACAAGAGCCCCCCATTAGCATTTCATAACACATATTAGGGGGTAGTGTGGTAGTTCAGGTCCTGTTAGGTTCTCAGGCCGTCCCTGGACGCAGGCTGCGCTGGGAGAACAGGACAGAGGCCGTGGCGGCCCCGCATCTCTGCTGGCCTGCTCACTCGTGACACTTGTGAACAGAGCAGGGGGCTTTGTGGACAAGCTGAGGCCTGTGTGCTTCCAGAGACATTTCTTGTGCCCTTTGGCAAAAGGTTCTTTGCAAACAAGGATCCCTGCCCACCATCAGGCAGGTGTGTGTGTTAAAACCAGAACTCGAGCTTATGTGTTCGTAATGGAATTTGTCAATGGAAGCCTAAAATTGAAAATCGAGATGAGCCATGGTAGCACCATGGCAGACCTGTCTGTGCTGGGAGGGTTGTTGCAGGGAGCAGAGCCCTGGCAACGCCTGTCACTTCCCTCCTGACAGAGCCATACACGGTACGTGAGGCCCGTATCCACGTGCGCCACGTCCGAGACCTGCTCAAGAGCCTGGACCCGTCCGATGCCTTCAACGGGGTTGACTGCAACTCCTTGTCCTTCCTGAGTGTCTTTACCGATGGCGACCTGGGAGGTGCACGAGGCATTGTGGCTGGGCTTGGGCAGAGGGGCCAGGCCGTCCCGCGTGGAGGGGCTGGGGCTGGAGGCACCCAGACTGGGGCCAGTTTAGACAGGCAGATTGTTGGCCCGTGGGTAGTCCTGTGCTGACCACTAGCCTCGGGTCCCTCAGACAGCGGGAAGCGGAAGAAGGGCTTGGAGATGGACCCTATTGACTGCACGCCGCCTGAGTACATCCTTCCAGGGAGCCGGGAGCGGCCACTGTGTCCCCTGCAGCCCCAGAACCGTGATTGGAAGGTGGGATTCCCAGAGCACAGCTGCGAGCAGGTCTCTGGTTGGGAGGGGACTGCCACCCCAGGAGTCCCGGCCCACTCACGCTTGCCCATTCCTGCAGCCCTTGCAGTGCCTGAAAGTGCTCACCATGAGCGGCTGGAACCCGCCCCCTGGGAACCGTAAGATGCACGGGGACCTCATGTACCTGTTTGTAATCACAGCTGAGGACCGGCAAGTCAGCATTACTGCATCCACGCGGGGCTTTTACCTGAACCAGTGAGTCCTTGTGCAAGCCCGTTCCAGGTCCCTGGGCATCATGTGGGGGGCCCTGTGCAGTGACCACCCTCTCTGCAGGTCCACAGCGTATCACTTCAACCCCAAGCCCGCCAGCCCCCGCTTCCTCAGCCATTCCCTGGTGGAGCTGCTCAACCAGATCAGCCCGACTTTCAAAAAAAACTTTGCCGTGCTGCAGAAGAAAAGGTAGTGCCTTTGCCCTATCTCTGCCCCTTGCCTCATGTCCCGTGGGGGAATGGGGTGAACTAGCCAGCCTGAACGCTAGCGTTTCTACCCTAAGAAGCTGTGCCCTCCCTTTAGGGAGTCGTCAGCCAGGCACTGAGATAGCAGTTGTAGGAGAGGTGCCCGTTTGCTTCTGTCAGGCTTTCTGGGGGCTGGGGGCAGGCATCTCAGGGTGGGGAGACACAAGCTGTTGGGGACCTCAGAGAAGGGGCCCGGGGCAAGGCTCTGAGTTAGGCAGGCCTCCCCATCTCCCCTCCTCTGTCTGCCATAGGGTCCAGCGCCACCCATTTGAGAGGATCGCCACCCCGTTCCAGGTGTACAGCTGGACAGCCCCCCAAGCAGAGCACGCTATGGACTGTGTGCGTGCAGAGGACGCGTACACCTCGAGGCTGGGTTACGAGGAGCACATTCCTGGACAGGTGCCTGTGGCCTGGGCCTGCTGCCTGGGGCTCCTCCTTCCCGCTCCCTCTGAGGGTGCACCTCCCTGGGGGCTCCATCTCCTTGTGTCGTTTTCACATGGGAACCTGTGGGGCTGTCCACGGGGAGGTGGAGAAAGGGACTGCCCAGAGCACAGCAGGTCGTGGGGCACAGCCTGAGCTGGTGTCTCCCTCCCTTGTCCCCCTGCAGACCCGGGACTGGAACGAGGAGCTGCAGACGACAAGGGAACTGCCCCGCAAGAACCTGCCTGAGCGGCTGCTGCGAGAAAGAGCCATATTCAAGGTGCCCACATCCCCTGGTGCCTGACCACCTGCCCCTGCCGGCTGGTTTTCTTCTCGACAGAAGGGAAGCCGGACGTGCTATCAGGGTACCGCACCCTGCGGGACGTTCAGCTAGCCGCCACCTCCTGGCAGACTGCCCCTACTCCTTTTCCCGGCCTCTGAGACTTGGAGTCCATAGGCAGGGCTGGGACCTGCCTCCAATGTAGGCTGAGTGGCAAGGTCCGTTCCAGGTTCCTGCCCTCCACTGACCACCATCGGGCCCTTGCCTGGGCATACGTGCCCTACTGTGATGTTATGAGTACTTTTGTTGAGCTAAGAGACATGAGGAAAAAATAGTGCTTTCAAAAAAAAGTTAAATTTAAAATCACCCCTAATCTTACTGCTTAGAGATGATAAAAAGGTCTGAATGTTTTGGATACTAACTTTGCCAGGGGCTGTGGGGTGTTTCATAGGCGTTGTCCTGTCCTCTCTTGGACACTTTTTAAAGGCCGATACTGGTATCATCAGTGCTTTATAGATGAGAAAATGGTCCGAGAGGTGGCCTGTCCAAGTTTACCTGGCATTTAATTGGTGGACCCCAAACCTGCACCAGGCTTTCCATTCCTTGTTAATCACTAAGCCCTGCCATCTCTGAGTGTAAGTGATAAGTTTTTTCATAAAAGGGGCTACTGATGCCCTTTTCCAAATGTGAGGAAACGGCCCCCAAGGCGGCCTGCTTGCCTCCACCATCCTGGTGAGCGCGGCCAGGCAGGACGGAAACCCGAGGCTGTGCTGGGCGGGCCCCTCTCACCATCCCAACCTTGGCCCCCCAGGTGCACAGTGATTTCACAGCGGCGGCCACGCGGGGCGCCATGGCGGTCATCGACGGCAACGTGATGGCCATCAACCCCAGCGAGGAGACCAAGATGCAGATGTTCATCTGGAACAACATTTTCTTCAGCCTGGGCTTCGACGTCCGCGACCACTACAAGGACTTTGGCGGGGACGTGGCCGCCTACGTGGCGCCCGCCAACGACTTGAACGGCGTGCGCACGTACAACGCCGTGGACGTGGAGGGGCTGTACACGCTGGGCACGGTGGTGGTGGATTACCGCGGCTACCGCGTCACGGCGCAGTCCATCATCCCCGGCATCCTGGAGCGGGACCAGGAGCAGAGCGTCATCTACGGCTCCATCGACTTCGGCAAGACGGTGGTGTCGCACCCGCGGTACCTGGAGCTGCTGGAGCGCACGAGCCGGCCGCTCAAGATCCTGAGGCACCGGGTGCTCAACGACCGCGACGAGGAGGTGGAGCTCTGCTCCTCCGTGGAGTGCAAGGGCATCATTGGCAACGACGGGCGGCACTACATCCTGGACCTGCTGCGCACCTTCCCCCCGGACCTCAACTTCCTGCCTGTGCCCGGCGAGCGGCTGCCGGAGGAGTGCACCCGGGCCGGCTTCCCCCGCACCCACCGCCACAAGCTCTGCTGCCTGCGCCAGGAGCTGGTGGACGCCTTTGTGGAGCACAGGTGAGGGCCGAGGCCCGCAGCTCCCAGCCAGTGGGGGCTCTGGGCCTCATCCTGACGGGAGAAGCTTTGGACAGTGGCCACAGTCATTACAGACTCGGTCCCAGTCTCACCCAGTGTGACACCACGCTCCCCACAGGGACATCCAAGAGCTTTCTGTTGGTCAAAAACTAGCGAGCAGCGAGACCACGGGCTCTCAGCCAAAGCGGTGCTCTTCCCTTAAGGAGCATGTGGAAATACCTGTGAGGGTGTTATTGAAAGTCCCAGTGCCAGGGGCCAGGAGGACGGCCAGGGGGTCGCTGCTGGTGGCATTTCGTGCTGAGGTGGTAGCCACGTCAGGTGTCCTATACCGTGAATAATTCTCCCTCTCCCAATGCCTTTGGGGTTCCTGTCAGTCCCGAGAGCCCTGGCCTGCATGGTGAGTTATTCCCCTCCCTGCACCCCAGCTGTTTTCTTCCTGTCTGGAAAGATCTGTTTTTGCTGTGACCTGCTGCCACCTGGTAGGATAACTGGGTTGGCGCATGCATGTGTGCATTGACACTTGTACACTGGGTGGGATGTGTCCCTGTGCCAGCAGGATGTCCAGCCCAACATTCATCACCCCCAGCAAGCCCAGAGCCCGGGGCCTGGCTCTGGTCCCCACAGCCAGCAGAAAGCTTCTAGGCCAGTGAAGCTGCCACACACCCTTTCCCGTCCCCATCTCTAGGTACCTCCTCTTCATGAAGCTGGCTGCCCTGCAGCTGATGCAGCAGAAAGCCAGCAAGATAGAGAACCCAACCTCACTGGAAAATGGCAGCCTGCCCTCCTCGGAGTCCAAGCCTGAAGACCCTCTGGGATCTGAGGCGGGAAGTGAGGAGGAGGGCAGCAATGCTAGTGGCCTAGCCAGGGTGAAGGAGCTGGCAGAGACCATCGCCTCAGACGACGGGGCAGGTGGGGCTGCTGTGGGTGCCCGGGGCGGGGGTGGCGGGGAGCCCCAGGCCTATCTTAGCTAGTGCTTGCGAGGGGTGGCTCCCAACCCAGCCCCAAGAGAGGCAGGCAGATGTGTTTGCGAGGAGCTGGGGGGAGGCTCGGGGCAGCCGGGCTCTGCTGATGGCAGAGTGGGGCTACCTCCCAGCGGGCCGTGTCTCCACAGCAGACCCGCGGAGCCGGGAGGTGATCCGCAACGCATGCAAGGCAGTCGGCTCCATCAGCAGCACGGCCTTCGATGTCCGCTTCAACCCTGACATCTTCTCACCAGGCAGGTGGTGGGGGAGGGCGGGCAGCGCACTGCGGGGCCACCTTGGGGCCACCCAGCTGCGTGCTGGCATCTGTCTCGCCACCCGCCCCCACCTCCTTTTACCTACCTCAAGCCTCTGCTGTCCCACTCACAGGGGTCCGCTTCCCCGAGTCCTGCCAGGAGGAAGTTCGGGACCAGAAGCAGCTGCTGAAAGATGCTGCTGCCTTCCTGCTCTCCTGCCAGATCCCCGGCTTGGTGAGGGAGGGGCCGCAAGGTGGGGGGCTGTTACAGGCCTTGAAACCTCATCCATCTCCGACTCTGGAGGCTTGTGGGACCTTCACAGGAGTGACTTCTTAGACCTGCTGACCTTCAAGGCAGGCGGGGCAGAGTGCTCGACCCCGTTGTGCAGAGGGGGGCTGCTTAGTGACCCAGAGAGACCAAGGGAGGTATTAGGCGTAGGCTCTGCTCTGCCGTGCCCTCCATGTGGGCTGGTGGCTGGGGGTCTGGTCCTCTAAGCCCCTGCGTGACAGACAGCTGACAGGGCAGGGGGTCATCTGGGAGTAAAGTTGGGGGGTCCTGCCCTTTTCACTCTCATGGGCTTTCTATGTAGTCCCTGTGGATGGTGGGGTGCTTGCTCCCTACTAGGGCAGCCCTGTGGTCAGGTGGCATGCTTATCTCAGATCTTTGAGCCGAGCCTGCTCTGCCAGCTGCCCGGGCCCCCTGCCCGACCCCTCTAATGCTCGGCACAGGTACGGTGAAGCTTTGGCCCCTGAGTGGTCATCTCTGCTCCTGGCCTGGTCAGAGGGGAGCCTGTGCTGCCCGTTGGGCGTTTCTCAGTTCACCTGTGGGACTCCCTTGTCCCTGCTTCCCCATCAGATAGGCTTGGCAGTCACCCCTGTTTTCCTTGGTTTGTGTGGAAGGCTAAGGGACACGTTTTCATGTCCTCGTTGATGCTTTGTCTCCTCCCCTTTTCCAAACTGGTAGCTGGGGTCTTCGTCCCCTGCTTCCTCGTTGGGTGGGTCTCAGGATTCTGTGAGCTCCCCCGGGAAGAGTGGGGCCGGAGAAGGCAGAGGGCCTGGGCTGGGGGCTGACCTGCTATAGCCCACAGGTAAAGGACTGCACAGACCATGTGGTGCTGCCCATGGATGGGGCCACGCTGTCCGAGGTGATGCGCCAGCGTGGCATCAACATGCGCTACCTGGGCAAGGTGCTGGACCTGGTGCTCCGGAGCCCAGCTCGGGACCAGCTGGACCACATCTACGTGAGTGTTGCCCGGTGGGGGTGCTACGAGACGTTGCGGCAGGCTGGAGGCCTGGGCATGACCACGGCTTCCCTCTTTGAACCTTTGTAGAAAATTGGCATTGGAGAACTCATCACCCGCTCTGCCAAGCACATCTTCAAGACGTACTTACAGGTACCACCGCTCCCTCCCCAGGCTGGGTAGTGTGCAGTCTCAGGAAGAACCCTGGGTTGGGGCCCGAGGGCCCTCATGACTTTGGTCCAAATGTCCCTCTCAGGGAGTCGAGCTCTCGGGCCTCTCAGCTGCCATCAGCCACTTCCTGAACTGCTTCCTGAGCTCCTACCCCAACCCTGTGGCCCACCTGCCTGCCGACGAGCTGGTCTCCAAGAAGAGGAATAGAAGGAGGAAAAACCGGCCTCCAGGAGCAGCAGATAACACCGCCTGGGCCGTCATGACCCCCCAGGAGCTCTGGAAGAACATCTGCCAGGAGGCCAAGAACTACTTTGACTTCAGCCTTGAGTGGTACGTGACACGCCAGGGGCCTGGCAGGCAGGGGTCCTCTGACAACCCAAGGGGCCGAACAGGAGAGAAGGGATGGGAGCCGTCAGTCCTGGCTGCAGGGCGAGGGTGGCCGGGATGGTGCCTGGGCTTGGGGCGAGGGGGTGCAGTAGCTGTTGAAAAGGGCAGAGCTGGGCGCTGGGCTCTTAGTCCCGCCTTTCTCTTCTCCCCCAGTGAGACTGTGGACCAGGTCGTAGAGACGTACGGTCTACAGAAGATAACACTGCTGCGGGAGATCTCCTTAAAAACCGGAATCCAGGTGGGCAAAGTGTCCTTCCCGTGCTCCAGTGTCCGCCAGGTCCACTGAGCCAGGGGGGCTCGCTCCTCACGTAGGGGTGGGTTGGGAGGTGCTGGCCATGTGCGCCTGGGGTGGAGGCTGCCTGTGCGTATGTGGGCGTCGGCTGTGTCCCCAGATCCTGCTGAAGGAGTACAGCTTTGACAGCCGCCATAAACCTGCCTTCACCGAGGAGGACGTGCTCAACATCTTCCCCGTGGTCAAGCACGTCAACCCCAAGGCCTCGGACGCCTTTCACTTCTTCCAGAGCGGACAGGCCAAAGTACAGCAGGGTGCGTGGCCAGGTGCGGCCGGGGAGACGGGGGGCCCCCTGGCCTGAGCCTGACCTCGCCACCTTGGGGTTGCCCTGCAGGCTTCCTGAAGGAGGGCTGCGAGCTCATCAACGAGGCCCTGAACCTGTTCAACAATGTGTACGGAGCCATGCACGTGGAGATCTGCGCCTGCTTGCGCCTCCTCGCCCGTCTCCACTACATTATGGGGGACTACGCCGAGGTGGGCCTTGCGCACCGTCTGGGCTGTGTCAGCAGAGGCCTGGGGGCTGGCGAGCGAGGGAGCTGCAGGAAGTGGGCGTCTAGGCCTGTGTGGGTGGAGCCCCTGTCCGAGCGCCTTTGGTGCTGCTCACCAGGTGGCCAGTGGGACAGGGAGGCACTGGCAGAGACCAGGGGACCCCGGGAGCTGCTTGTTCTGCCTGGGCTTCCTCCCACCATGTCCCCCACTCAATAGCTGTGTCCTTGGGGGAGCTGTGGTGACAAACTGGGAGTGATGGCAGGGCCTCCCTTCACAGGGAAGGACGCCGGGAAGGATAAATTCTGAGACTCACCGTACCTAGTGCTGTGTGAGCACCCTGTGAAGCTCTTAGGAGGAGTGTCCCTGCTCGTTCTTTAAGCAGTGTGTGTGTGCGCGTGCGTGCGTGCGTGCGTGGGTGGCCTGGTGGCATTCACCTGCCCTGTCAGCCCCCAGGGCTTCAAGAGGCTGTTTCATGGGGCAGGCACGCTTAGGCTCCCCACTCCCCTGCGGTCACAGAGACTTGTCTAGGTGTGTTTTTTAAAAATTATTAATACTTTATTTTTAGCACAATTTTAGATTTGTATATACGTTTTTACACCGATTTTTATAAGGGGGGAGAAAAGGTTTAAGACAAGCTTTTTAAAAAGATGAAACAGTCCGAGTGTGGGGCGGAGACTTGCATGGTCACAACAGCTGAATTTTGACCCCTTCTTTACTGCCTTGTGCAAAGAGAAAAATAGAAAGTGCAGCCCCAAGGGACAGGCCAAGCTGCTGGAGGGGCTTGAGGGTTCAGAGCCAGGCAGACTCACCCGGGATGACAACCTCCTACCTCTCCAGGCCCTGAGTAACCAGCAGAAGGCTGTGCTGATGAGTGAGCGAGTGATGGGCATCGAGCACCCCAACACCATTCAGGAATATGTGAGTGGCCATCTGGGTCAAGGCTGCACAGGTGGGTGGGGCCCACGGCCACGCTGGCCTGACATCACTGCCCCTGCAGATGCACCTGGCCCTGTACTGCTTCGCCAGCAGCCAGCTGTCCACGGCCCTGAGCCTGCTGTACCGCGCTCGCTACCTCACACTGCTCGTGTTCGGGGAAGACCACCCTGAGATGGCGCTGCTGGACGTGAGTGCTGGGGAGGGGCGGCGGGACGAGCCCCCTTCCCGGGGGAACGGGAGCTGACCAGGGCCCTCCCTACTGCCCCCAGAACAACATCGGGCTGGTGCTGCATGGGGTGATGGAGTATGACCTCTCACTGCGCTTCCTGGAGAATGCGCTGGCGGTCAGCACCAAGTACCATGGGCCCAAGTCCCTCAAGGTGGCCCTCAGGTGAGGCTGTGCTGGGAGAGGGGGCAGGGAGGCCCAGGGCCGGGGGGCCAGGGTCCCAGGAAGCCCTGGGATTGAGGGTGGGCGTGGGACTCAGTGCTCTGTCCTGTCTGGCTCCTGAGGAAGTCTCTCTCAACTTCCATCCCTGCTCTGAGTCTGGGCTTGTTGGTTCCCCTTGGGTAGATCGCGGAGCGGGATCTAGCTTAGTCCGCATCCCCGTTAGGCAGGGCCCCCTGCCCAGCCCCTCATGTCCCTCTTTTGCCGCCCATGCCATGCTTCCTGCAGCCACCACCTTGTTGCCCGGGTCTATGAGAGCAAAGCCGAGTTCCGGTCAGCCCTGCAGCACGAGAAGGAAGGCTACACCATCTATAAGACCCAGGTGGGCTGCGGCGGGGACTGGGGGTGCAACTGGGCCGGTGCCTCGGGCAGCCCTGACCCCTTCCTGCCTGTGCGGCTCTCGCCCCTGTAGCTGGGCGAGGACCACGAGAAGACCAAGGAGAGCTCTGAGTACCTCAAGTGCCTGACCCAGCAGGCCGTGGCCCTGCAGCGCACCATGAACGAGATCTACCGCAACGGCTCCAGCGCCAACATCCCACCCCTCAAGGTACATCTGGGATGGAGCTGGGGGCCCCCGCCCCAACCTCCCGGCGCCTGCACGGTGGCTCATCTTCCCTGTCCCCCTCAGTTCACAGCCCCCAGCATGGCCAGTGTCTTGGAACAGCTCAACGTCATCAACGGTATCCTCTTCATTCCACTCAGGTGAGGCTCCTCCACCTGCTCCCCACCCCCACGGGGAAGTTAGTTGGCCTTTAGTTTCTTTGGTTTTTAAAACATATAATCCATTGTCGTAGCTCAGTGTGGGAAAGTACAGCCAGGGGTGAGAAGTTGTTTGTGCATCCTTCCGGAAATACTCTGCATAATTGAGCAAACTTGTCTCTGTAAGCTTTTTTCTCCTTCCTCTTCTTTTAAACAAAGTTGTAGCAAACCATGCTCATAGATCCGTTTTTCTTCGCTTACTACATCTTGGCTTCATTCTCTTTCTGGCTTCCTGCTGTTCCAGGGTAGGGATGTGCCGTAAAACCGGACCCTGGGGCTCTGGTGCGGCTCTTACAAACAGTGCTGCCGCTGTGAGACCCTTGGCCTTGTGTCCGTCCTCGGACGTGGCTTTGGTCAGCCAGAGGCTAGGGTGTTTACAGAGGATCTCCTGTGTGTCACCCAGCCGCCTCACTCCCATTTTCTGTGTGCAATCTGCCGTGGGAGCGACCACAGGAGCAGCGGGTCTGCACTGGGTGTGAAGGCTGAGTGGGAGCCAGGCCCTAACTGAGTGCTCTGTCAAGTGCATGAGCTCTTCCTTTTTCAGCACTAGGGGGCCTTCCTGCTTTGGGGAGGCAAGGGGAGCACTTGTTCCACGAAGGCCTCGCACCAAACAGCACAGAGCCTGATCGTGTCCCGTGTTTAAGTGGAGCAAAGCCAGTAAGGTGGCGGAGGGCCCAGGCCTGCTCTGACACCCACCCTTCACCCCATCCTTCTACTCAGCCAAAAAGACTTGGAGAATCTGAAAGCTGAGGTGGCGCGGCGGCACCAGCTCCAGGAGGCCAGCAAAAGCAGGGATAAGGCTGAGGAGCCCATGGCCACCGAGCCTGAGCCGGCGGCGGCCCCGGAGGATGCGGCCTCCCCGCCGCAGGCTGCCAAGGACCCTCCTTCCCCAAGCTTGCAGGGCTAGAAAGGGAGAGACAGACGGACAGTCAGTCAGCCGCCCCGTTACCCAGTGATCCGGACTTCAGGAGAAGGGGGCACGCCCTGCAGATCGGGAGAGGAAGCAAGGCCCTCTTCTCCCACGTTTCCAACCCCAACCCCACCCCCAGCATCCTCCTGGGACCCTGGCCTGCCTGCACCCCGAGAGATGTTTTTGCACTGGCTCAATGAATATATGATGCAGAAGCCTAATTGAAGACACGTGAATGGAGTGTGTGGGCATCAGTTCCCAGCTGGGGGTGGGTGCCCCTCAGGCTCCCCATCCTCCAGCAGGTGTGTGCGAGTGTGTCCGTGCCCGTGAGCGTCTTGATCCGTCCGTCCTAACTTGTACATAGCCCGAGTCAGATCGGAGTGGGTGACGTGCAGATGCGATTTCTCAGGTCATTTGTATGTTTGACATGGCTGCTGCTTCTGCTGCCACTACCCCTGGGCCCAACTTGGCTTAAAGTCCAGGTTTGAAGCCAAAATGAGGGGAGCTTTTCTG
Source organism: Rhinolophus sinicus (assembly GCF_057876585.1). Classification (NCBI taxonomy): domain Eukaryota; kingdom Metazoa; phylum Chordata; class Mammalia; order Chiroptera; family Rhinolophidae; genus Rhinolophus; species Rhinolophus sinicus. The sequence goes on from NC_142512.1 coordinate 18,054,014, forward strand.
AGTCCTGAATGGGGAGCCAGAGCTCTGTGGCAGGGCTGGAGGGCTGGGGTGCACTTTAGCTCTGTGGCAAGATGAGAGCTGCAGCGGCTTTATTAATCATGGTTGGGCCTGGCCTGGCTGTGCTTGGGGTGGGGAAAGACGGGGGGCTTGGCAGTGGTGGTTCCTCAGACACTGCTGTGCCCAGCCCCACCTGTCTGCCTCCCCGCCCCCTCCTCCCCAGCTGGGGGTGCCTTGGGGGCTACAGTCTGAATGTACCCTTCTCCCCGTTTTAACCTGAGCTGCCTAACGCACAGTGGGAATGAGGAGGGCAAAGGCCTAAGGGAACCAGGACTGAATCATGGATCCTGGGGGGAAGTTACCTGATAACAGGAGTAGTTGTCATTATTTGTGGAGCCCAGCTCCCTCCCTGGTTCTTGCCACACAAGCACCTTCAACAGCGAGTAGCTCTGGGGTGGCAAGTGGGGGCCAGCATGGAAGGTGGTGGCCCCACAGGCCCCGGCTGCTCCCTCTCCCACTGCCTGTGCTGCTTCTCTGTACCTGCTGTTGGGGCCCTGACGGCAAGGAAGGTTGCCACCCTTGTGAGCTTGAGGGAGCTGTTCCCTTGCTGGGGTCTCTGCCTGGGGGGAAGCTGCTTATGGGTATGGTCTGTCCAAACACCTTGTTTCAAAGGGAGTGGGCGTGAGCTAGCAAGCAAAGCATCCCCACAGCTGATCAAGAACTTTTTCTTGTTTTTAAACCATCACGTCTTCATTTCACATTGGAATAAAGTGAGTTTTTGAAACCTGCTGCCCCAGCCTCTCCTGTGTGTTCTGTGTCGGTGTCATGATCGTGGGCCTCTTGCCGGAAATGTTATGAGGTGGGTGCAAAAGTAATTGCGGTTTAAGAAGTTAAAAATAATTGCAAAAACCACAATTACTTTTGCACCAACCTATTAGTAGAAGACTTTAAAACCCATGAATGTGTTTGAATGTGATCAAACTCAAGGCTGTCCTCATGTCATTGAAGAGGGAGGACAAGGGCTGCGGTCACAGGCACCCAGCACAGGTTTCCCTGCTGCGTCTAGACCTGTGAGAGTGGCTCATAGATGAACACCACCTGGTGGTCACAGGAGACTCGCTCCTCCTTTGTGGTGGAGGCTGGAGCAGAGGCCAGTTGGAGTGAGGGGTGCTTACAAGGTGGAGGCCCAAGCCCTGCGCATGCTGGCCTGATAAGTCACCAAACGCTGGGCATCTGTCCTTGTGCTTTTGAGTCTGAAGGATTGGGCAGCACCCCCACGAAGACAAGGAGTTTTAGGAGAATGGAGGGGTGTCCAAAATTTGCCATCCTGGGGTAAGTTTTAGGGCTAGGAAGACTGGAGACCTAGTGAGAAGAGGAAGGGGGGCCACCTAGGCCAGCTTGAGGGGCAGGGCCTCAAGTGGGAATGGGGGTGAGGAGGCCTGTCTGAGAAGAGGGGGCGTCTCAGCTGGTGGCTGCTGCTTGGCCACCCCTGCCCTGAGCCTCACACACACGTGAATGCTTTTTGGAATACTGGCAGCGTTCTTTGTGTCTCGGGCATTTCAACCCTAATGTGTTAGTTTTCCTGAGCCAACTGGAAAAAAACATCCCTGACCTCGAGGTTTTCTTTCAAGTGATTGTCCTTGGTGACTGGACACATGTACCCCCCATACCCTCCACCGCCAGTTTCTTTCACAGTCTCACGGTTGTGTTCTGAACGTGCCTTCCTATGGCCTTTATCCTGTGAACACCAGTCACGTGCTTCACAGTACTTCTAGAAATGGGGACATCATCTTGTAAAGCTGCAAATGGAAGCAGAGCATGGATCAGGTTTAATTGTACCTGAGAGGCCCATTTCTCCTGGTCGATCCCTTAAGCATATTAGTGTCGTTAGATACCTTCTGATAATCCAGATGACGAGGCTGTTGTTTTATAAAGGAAACAAGAGGCTCTAGGTGTGCACTCCACCCTTTCTCTTTCCCAGACTCCAATTTTTTTAAAAGGGTGAATAGTGGTCATCAGGAAGGGTTCATGTACCAACTGGCGTGTGTTAGGTCACGGTCTGTGTCCATGGGCAGCTGTTTGAGAAGGAAATTAAGTTTCGTGAGCCACACTTACCATGTCTTTTCATGTCCCCCACCTGGTCTTTCACTTTCCACTCTAAGGTTTTCTTCTATGTTTGGATTTCTTTTAACATGCATTTTATAAACTTCAAATATTTTTAAAATTATAACCAAATTACACTTTTAAGGTACCATCTGTCTGCCCTCTTGCCCTCCAAACTATCATTGTTAAGTGAGGATGAAAAGAACTGTTAGACTTCACTGAAGAATTCCTATCTACCCTGACACAGAATAAGGTATCGGATGTGGCCCAAGTATGTACTCACCACTTTCTTCCAGAGTGGAAACTCCCAGAGCAAATAAGGCATGCATAATCAGGACACCTACAGAGGGCAAGTGACCCTCCTCCAATGGAAAGTGAAACACCCCCATTCAGCAGGCAAAGCTATTGCTTAAAAACAAAAACAAAAATCAGACACCGAGATGCAGACCATTCAGGACACAATTACCCTGAGAATACAGTCATTTCTTAGAGAATGAGGGGAGTTGGCAGTAGGATCACGTGGTAGAGAGGGGCTCGGATGGGATGAGGGCCTTGCCTGTATTACTAAAAGTCAAAAAACTGCTTAAAAGATGTGAGAAGGTCTTTCTTGGCATTTAAATAGCGAATAAGATGCTTTATACAGGCAGAACCAGATAAGGGAAAGAGCAAGTATGTTGGGGTCACCAGCTCACCCTTTAATTAGCTTCATACCGTTGGCATATGACCTCACCTTAAGTGAGCCTGTTTTCTTGTCTATAAAAATGCACTACTATCCACCAGCAGGGGGTCTATGTGAGACTAAGGGTGTGTGTGGAGAAGAAGGTGTCGGCACCGAGCAGGCGTGCAAATGTCGGGTAATTTCGCAGAGGGCTGGTGACTAAGTGGGACTGATGTCCTTAAAAAATATTCACAAAGGAACAAACTCCACGTGTCGAAGTGATGGTGGAAAAAGAGCTCTGACTTCAAACCCCAGCTGTGAGACCCAGGGACCAGCGACTTTTGTCCAAATTTCTCCTTCAATGAGTAGCTGAATCATTTAAATCAGTGGTTCTCAAACTTGAGCCTCTATCAGAATTGTCTGGATGACTTGTTAAAATAGAACTGCCAAGACCCACCTGTTTTAGATGTAGTGGATCTGAGCTGGAGTCAAAATTTACCAAGTTCCCAGGTGATGCTGACGCTGCTTGCCTGGGAACACACTTTGAGAAACACTTTCCTAGAGGATTCTGGTACGTCAGCAGTTGAGCATTTTGTGTCTGCGTGCAAGTCAAGTTTCACCAAAGACTAGGGACAGAGCTGTCACTTGGTGTGCATGGAGACCACACCAGTTTTTCACCAATTCTTCCACTTTCCTACCCCTCATCCTCTATCTGGGACAGACACAACCATGAATCTTGGAAGGAAGCTTATTGTGTGTGACATACCAGTGAATTACTTCACAGGTCTTCATCAGCTAACTGCATTTCAGGAGAGATGATGAGGCTCGAACTCCCATCCTAGGCAAGTGGTCGGGCGCATCTGATCTTACAAGGAAAGGGGAAAAGCTGCAAAACGCAGGAAGCTAACTTCGAACAAATTACTTTGGTGCTCTTGGCTCTGCTTCCCTTTTGGGGAGAGTCCTCTCCCAGCGGGAGGCCGGAAAACAACTGGACTGTAAGAAAAGAGCGACCACATGACTCAACAAGTCCTTTATACATGAAAAAGGCTGGAGACTTCATGGGTGCCCTAAAAACACTTTGTTGTTGTTGTTTTAAGATTTTTATTAAAAATATAGCTAACACAATATTATATTAGTTTCAGGTGTACACCATAGTTATTCAACATTTATATACCCAAAGAAGTGATCAGTATGATAAGTCCAGCCACCATCTAACACTGTTCCACACTGTCGGAATATCATTGACTATATTCCCTATGCTGTACATTACATTCCTATGACTTATTTGTCTTATATCTGGAAATTTGAACCTCTTATTCCCCTTCACCTTTTCCCCCCTTTTCTAATTTTTCAACTGCAGTTGACATTCAATAATTTATATTAATTTCAGGGTATACAGCATAGTGGTTAGACATTTATATAATTTAAGAAATGATTCCCCTGACTAGTCTAGTACCCACCTAGCACTATACATAGTTATTACCATATTAAGTATATCCCCTGTCCTTTACATCCTGATGACTATTTTGTAACTACCAATTTGTACTTTTTAATCTCTTCACATTTTTCACCCTGTCCCCCAACCCCCCCTCCCATCTATCTCCCCAACAAATCTAGTACCCATCTGACACCATATATACTAATTACAATATTGTTGACTATATTCCTGTGGGGACAGAGCCAGGAGAGCAGTTTCCAGGCTCTGGGCCTCATGTGGAAAGGTGCTGGCTCAACTATTAGATGGCCATCAGCTGTGGCTGTGTGGCCATCAGCTGTTACCGATTAGCCATTAGCCATTAATATAACTGCCGTGGCTATGCTAGGAGGTTGGTTGGCAGAGAAGCCTATGGCGGATTGCAGCTAGCAAGTGGGGTTAGTAAGTGTGGATGGCAGATTGCGGATCGTGTGGAGCCTGCTTTCTGTGTCTCCAACCCCACTGCTGGCGAGAATATAGTGGTATGACTCTCCTATCTATGGCTCCATTTTTGTTCCTTTTTGGCCTCACCATATCCTGCGTTCTTGTGCGGGGAGTGGGAGCTGAGACCCTGCATTACAATTCCTTATGCTATACCCTACATCCCCATGACTATTGCGTAAAAACAAATTTGTACTTCTTAATCCCTTCCCTTTTTTCACCCACCCAACCCCCTCCCATCTGGCAACCATCAAATTGTTCTCTGTATCTATGAGTTTGTTTCTGTTTTGTTTATTCTCTTTAGATTCCACATATAAATGAAATCACATTGCATCTGTCTTTCTCTGACATACTGCATTCAGCACAGCACCCTCTAGGTCCATCCATGCAGCCTCAGATGGCAAGAACCCAAGAACCCACTCCCTTCCCTGGCTGAGCAAATATTCCATTGTATATATGTACCATCTTGTTTATCCATTCATCCATCGACAGACACCCAGGCTGCCTCCACATCTTGGCCATTGTAAACAATGCTGCAATGGATGCACATGTCCCCTTGAAGTAGCGTTGTTGGTTTCTTCAGATAATTACCCAGAAGTGTGATTACTGGGTCCTTCTTTGTCTCTTGTAGCCTTTGTTTTAAAGTCTGTTTTGTCTGGTATAAGTTTTGCTATCTCAGTTTTTGTGTTGTTTTATTTCCATTTTCATGAAATATTTTTTGCCATCCCTTTACTTTCAGTCTGTGTGTACCTTTCAATCTGAAGTCTCTTGTAGGCAGCATATGTAAGGGTTTTGTTTTCATCCATTCAGCCACCCTTTTAATTGGAGCATTTAACCCACTTACATTTAAAGTAATTGTTGATAGATATGTACCTAATGCCATTTTATTATTCCTATTTTTTATCTTTTTTGCCCCATCGTAAAGAAGTCCCTCTACCATTCCTTGTAATACAGATTTGGTGGTGATAAACTCCTTTAGATTTTTCTTGTCTGGGAAGCTCTTATCTCTCCTTCACTTTTAAATGATAGTTTTGCTGAGTAATCTTGGTTGTAGGTGTTTTCTTTTCATAACTTTGAATATTTCATGCCAATACCTTCTGGCCTGCAGTTTCTGTTGAGAAATCAGCTAACAATCTTGTGAGAGCTCCCTTACAAGTAACTAGTTGCTTTTCTCTTGCTGCTTTTAGGATTCTCTCTTTGTCTTTAACCTTTGATACTTTAATTATAATGTGTCTTGGTGTGGGCTTGTTTTGGTTCATCTTGTTTGGGACTCTTCTGGAGTTTTCTCCTGTTCTTTCATTTGGGATGCATGTTTTTGTTTCCTCATTTTGGCCACCTCTGTTTTTTTCTATGTATTAGATCTGCTGAGGTTAGATCTCCCAGTCTTGGCTGGGTGGTCTTATATAGTAGATGCCCTGTGGGACTCTGGCACAGTCTCCCTGGTCGCCTGTGTTCGAGGAGTGTCCCTTGTGTGGGTTGTGTGCGCTCTGTTACAGTTGAGGCTTGATTGCTTTGGCACATCAGTGGGTGGGACTGACCCTCAGGTTGATTGGCTGTGGGGTTTGGTCATATCCACAGCTTACGGGCTGCTGTATGGGGGACTTACCCCACTGAGTGGGATTTGCCCTAGCCGGCTCTGGTGCCTGTTGAGACCATGCTTTGTTTATGCTGCTTGTGGGGCTAATTGGGCAGTGCTCTGCCATGGTCTGAAGCCAACCTCCAAGCATGTTGGTTCTGGGGCCTCTTTGGAGGGGCTCTGGAGCAGGCCCAGGTCACTCACTGCTTGTGACCGGCTAGGACTACCTGGTAGGAGCTACAAAGCGATCTGTGGTTGGCCGCTGCCTGTGCTAAACCTGGAGGTGCATGGGAGAGGCAATGCTGTGAACTGAGGAAGTCTGCCACCAGTATTGGGCCTGGGGTAGCTCCAGGACACCCAGAGGCCTGACGCCACCTGCCAGCTGCCTATAAGGCTCAGCAGCTGATAGCGCCTTGGGCAGCCCGTGAGTTGGGTGAGGCAGGATTTTAGTCACCAGAGCGGGATGAGTTGTGTTCACAAGCTTAATGTAGATTCTGGTTTGGTGCCAGTGCTGAGCCTGGAGCTACTCAACAAATCTCAGAGCAAACCGAGGCCAATCACTGCCCACCTAAGGCCCGCAGACCCTGTGTTTTCCAAAAAGAGTGCAATGTAGGCAAGGCTGCCTGCTCACTAAGAGCGTCCAATGTTGGGTGAGTTGGGTGGGGCAGGGTCTCAAGGAGTCACCAAGGTGGAGTGGAGCTCACCAGACCGATTCAGATTCAGATTTGGCTTGTGTGTGTGGGGTAAACACAGGCAAGTTAGGACCTGCCTACTGGCTGCACGGGAGGACCCTTCACAGGGAAAAATGGCAACTGTCCCTATAATACCCTGAAGCCACTCAACTCCATGTCTCTGACACCCTCAAGTCACTGTCCTTCCACTGGAGCCCAGGGTGAGTACCAGCAAGTGAGTCTGTGCATGAGCAAGACAGCTGGGCTTCCCAGTCTTCTGACCCACCCTGAGAGTTGGAATCCCCAGCTTTTCACAGCTAGATGTAGTGGGGGGCTACTCTCCCTGGCACCAGTACTCTAGGCTAGGGAACCTGCTGTGGGGCTGGGCCCTAGCTCCTCAAGAGGGGTCCTCCAAGGTCAAGATGTTCCTCCTGATTCTCAACCACCACCTGGAGGTCTGGGGCCCGTTCCCCATCTCCACCCCTCCTACCAGTCTCGATGTACCTTCTTTATATCCTCAGTTACAAAACTGTTCAGCTAGACTTCAGATGGTTCTCCAGGTTGATGGTTTTATAATTTAGTTGTAATTTTAATGTGTTCGTGGGAGACAAGCCCAGCATTTACCTACTCCACCTTGGATCTCAAATTCCCTAAAGGCACTTTGGATGCTAGGTGAGCAGTATTCTGGGGATGAAAGTCAGGACATCCAACACATGTTAAGCAGAGAAAGCCTTCGGACTTCTGGGGCAAGACCGAACACTCGTTTGGTACATTTCAACCAAAATTTAAAACAATACTAAGAATCTTCAAGAATCCAAGACCACTAGGCAGAATAAGAGGCTCATTCATTGAGAAAAGTGGGGAGGGACCGCAATCTCAGGACTCTGACCACATGAGGGCCAAATCTTTTTACAGGTGGCTGTAATAGGTCATTCCTGGTTTCAGCTGTAGAGACACTGTCAGGAAGAGCTGCTGGAGGGGAGGGTGGTGCCTTAGAAAACAAGGCTGCAGCTGGCAGATCCCACCACAGCTCCTAGCTCCTTTCTACAAATAGGGAGAAGCAGACAGCAGAGGCAGTGCTGACATTGCTTTGAAGGAAAAAAAGCCTTCCATCAAGGGCCTGCTACCCTGCCACCAATTTACATCGTACTCTGTGACCGGTGCTTAACACACCCTCAGTCCCTATTAGGATTCAACTTAAAAGGTTTTAAATCTGTGCACAAGGAAACAAACAAAAAAAAAATCACATCTAGTTTTATAGGCATTTAATAGTTTACCAATTGGTACAATAAGATTTTTTAATATGCAGAAAACATGAATAAATTTTGTTTTACACAGTCTGAGAGCAACAAATCTTACTGTAAAACACAAGAGCAATATTATATACATTCCTTTACTGAATTTTTTAAAATGTGTCAATATCTTCAGTTTACTCTTACAATCTGGGGAATTTTCTCCAATCACCACCTCTGCAACGTTCATATTGAAATCAATGCTTGCCTTCATGTCAGTGTCAGAATCAACTTCTAACTCGAAGATTTTGTGTTTCTGTCATCTTCAGAGTGAGCTGTAGGGATGCCTGAAGGATAGGCAGGACAAGAAAGCAGCTACTTACATGATATAGTGGAAAGATAAAAAGGCCAGTTCAGTCCAGTTGTGACTTGTAAATCCAGCTTGCCCTCCCCCCACCCCACTGGAAAAAAAAAAACACAACTTTTTTCACCGATTTTGTACATGTTGCTTCTCTACCAGGAGATTCTTCTTTGCATCATCTAGATTAACACATTAGACTTATATACAGCTGGACAGAAAGAGTAACCATTTTAAGTGCCTTGTCCTTTAAATCCAACAATTTTAACTTCAGTTGCTTTAAGGATTATCAAGCCACCACTGTCAACAAAATACCCTTTACTTTTAAATAGTTTTTCTTTAATAAAAAAAAACTATTTAATGAGTGATATTACCTGGAAGTTCACACAGAAACAGAAAGAGGCAAACAGGAGAGCAGGGCACTGACAGTGAGGAGACTGGGCCTGCTGACCTACAGCCAAAGCTTCCAAAGACGACAGCGAGCGCCTCACAGCCCGGACGACTTGCTAACACTATTGATCTTACAGCAGTGCTCTGGGCACAGCACTGGTCACACCACAAACGGACCAAACTGGACGGTCTTAGTCTCCTAAAGTGCAAGATGCCATGTCAAAAAGCAACTATTCTCCGAGTGATGTCTAAACCAGTTTCCGTGGCTTGCACTTTCAAGGGTGCAGCTAGGACTTCTTGGGCACATTATATACGGGTGGCACTGGAATGTTTGTCTTCACACACACACAGTCAGTAATCATCTGAGGATGCAATTCTACCAGCTTTTTATTTCTTAATACATGGCCAATTTGACTGAGAAAGTGACAAAGCAGCAGTGAACCTCTAAAACCAATTAATAAATTCCTCTACTTACAATCCAAACCAGTAACCTAATCATTGTACTTATCCCAGGCAAGGCACAGGGTTAGACAGCAGACAGAAAATGGAGGCAACAGGAAGAAAGGGCATCAACAGGGCAGTGTCAAACAACAGTGCAGGAAACCTCTGCAAATCTGATTCTGTATTGTGGATGGATCACTCTCCCCCACCCCCTTCATTATTCAAACAGGGCTCGTTACATTTGGATCCAGTTGAGGACCATCCCTGAGATTCAATGTTTGCTGCTTCTTAAATGGAGGATGTCTGGGAACTCAACTAAGCAGCAGGCTGTGGCAATCTCCCAAGTAAGGATAACTGTTTACAGAGCAACGATGTTTCTCCTTTGTCAATGAAAGTCACTGTATGCTGCAGGGTGAAAAACCCAGTGAACAGCAGCTTTGTTTCCTCCTTAATCGGTACCATTTTTTTCCTTTATTGTTCATATCTATGAGTTATTTCTAGATGTTGTGGCTTACCCTTAAACAATTTGTGTTGCTACATGCTAAAAATGAATTAAAATACAAGACATTTATACATGTACAAACAAATGTTAAGATGCACCATTTCTATGTATTTATATTTCTTAAAACAGGACAGGAAATAGCAGCAAATGAGAACAAAGATATTTTTCCATAGCTTTTGTAGAAAAATCCAGTCAGAACAGCTAAGGGGAAACAAAAAAAGACTTCTCAATGTGAGCAGGGTTGTGAGGCAATATTGTCCTGAAAGTTATTCTACTGTATTTAAGAAATTAGCTTAAGTTGTAATTTATGTCCTCAAAAATAGCCATTAGTTCTCAAAACACTTTTCCTTCCAGAGATGTCTCTCAGGAATTAAAAACAAGCAAACAAACAAAAAGACACAAGCTAGACATAAAGCTGCTTCTAGTATATATATGGCCTATTCTCTGTGTATCTACAGGACGTTAACTCTAACCCTTTGTCTTTTTCAGAAACCAAATTTTCATTAAATATACTAAAAGGGACATTTAAAAAGTCACCTATTACACAAATGAATAAAATGTAATTCCGAATAAATTTCATTGTTAAACTGTCTTTTGTTATTTCACTGTTAACTTTTCAAATGACCTTCTTAAAAATAACTGTTGGTTAGCTAAGCAATGGAATTATTTATTAATAATCTGTAATGGAATATTGTTTCCAAAGTCACAGATAATTCTTAAACCTACTTGTAGTAACTTTGGATCACAATATACAATATGTGGGGGATGTGTAAAATGCTGAACAGCCCAATTGGGGGAGAGGGATAACGGAAGTGATTTTCCTTTAGCTGGGAAAAATTCCCCCCAAGTCAGACCTAGTTTTCAGAAGCATGAGGATCAAAAAGGGTTCATTCTAAAGCATGGTATTCCATAGCAAGATTTATTCTACTTTTATGTTTTAGCACTTCTTCAAGCTCAGGACCCAAAGACATGGAGGTTGTATGTGTGTGAGATACATATATGGACTTACCCACTTACTAGACAGGCCCATATACTTATAAACATTTACATATAAACAAACGGTGAAAACACAGTACATTTTTATGCACGCTCCATTAAACTGTCTTTTTTTTTAACTTTTAAGTTAAACACAGTTCAAAGTGATATCAGAGTCATGTTGGAAAACAAACTGCTGTATTTCTCTCACTCCCTTAAAATGGGCAAACATAACATTTTCAATATTTCTGTCATTATGTAACGCACATTGCACATCCCTAAAAAACAAAAACAAATAGTGATTTATTGTACCATGACACACTCAAATGGGAAGATTAAATTCTACTTGGAAGTCACATCACTATACAGTCTCATAGTATGGAGAATACAACTAGAAGTGTGTCTAGTGTGGAAAATAGAAGCTTAGAGTATTACAGTGTTTTTCAACCTGTTTACAAAGCATTAAGACCCAAATAAAATAAATGATTTGCTATTAGCTGCTGAGATTTTTCTTATTTGAGATTTACAGTCATTTTCTTACATAAACATACCACTAGCCTTTGCCTGATAGGCTGCCAAAACAAACGTATTCTATTGGTTTGGCAAATGTGTCATGACAAAAATTCCGATGTGTAATCCTCAATAATTACATAGATGGTTCAGAAGATTTTGAATTGTAGCCTTATTATCTAACATCCTTAAAGAAGATTTATTAAGCACACTTAAGTGATGTTACATAGATACACATTTCAGAAAAAGCCCTAATAACCACCACTTTCCCCCAAATGAGGCCATCAAGTCAGGCACCAACAGATAGCAGAAAGAAAAACAAGAATTAATAATCCAACATAAAATGACACTGTCAACTATTCAGTTTAGTGCCCTAGTTTAATTTATTCAACTTCTGCCTTCTTAGGCCTGGTGTGACCAATGCCAGCCCAGGTTTTCAAACCCTATGGTACTTCTAGACAACGCATGTAAATTTACAGTATACAATTTGGATTCACCATGCATGAGTACTTTGTGTGTAACATTTAATAAGCTCAATCTACATCCAGAATAATTTACATGAAAGGACAATATTTATTTAAACAGAGCTCAATGGGGTAACCATGGTATCATCAGAGTGCATCCAGAGGAAAAAAGGGAGCAGGGGCCAAATGAGACTCAATCAACGGCACTCCCACACCTTTACTGTTTGATCTACACTGCCAGTAACGACATATGGTGCCGTCTTATGGAAATCTGAAAGAAAAAGAAAAGGCTTAAAGTCAGATTGAGTCGGATATAATTTTTAATAAGCTACAAAATAAGCAAGTCCAAGGGCCAGGAATACCCACTTTTTTCTACACCCACATACACCCCTAGAAGGTATCAAGCTAACCAACTATGTTAGGGAAACTGAGACTTAATAGTTCAATCCTGTATTAACACCTCAAACAAACAAACAAACAAACAAAAACCCTATCCCAACTGAGGCTGAATAAACACTCTAACAAGGGTAGCTGCAATGTGTCCATTTACTGAACACAAACTATGTTCTAAGCTAAATGCTAATGCTTTATGTTCATGTTCAAATCTTGTAACCATCCTGTAACCCTATTCTGCTAAGGTTTTATTTTCATTATTAGCTCCACCATACCCGAGCGTATTATATTTTACTTTATTCACTATCTTCGATTCTAGATTCAGGTCCAGATGATGGTAAGGATGTTTATTAAACTGAAATATAATTCCCTGAGTTCCTAGCACCTGATAGTATATACCTGCCAGAGGACAAAGGTCGAGCAAGATTTCCTTTGAGAAACTTACAAACTAGCAGGGGAGAAAAATTACCTATCAGAGTGGTCAGAAAGCATCCTCTTCACAATTCTAATTTCTAAAACCAATGTTGTGCATGGAGAAAGTAATTATTTATTTATTTATTATAAGGCTGATGATGGAGAGAGAGAGAGTTAGGGAAAAGAGAATTTAAAACAAATGGTAGGAATCCATGAAGTTTTTTTAACCTGCCTTCTCTATTCTGTCCTAAAAGCACATGGTCATTTCTTACCTGGAAAAGTCCATAGGGTTATATAAAACTTTGTTACATCCAAAATCTAGTTGCTCAGAAACCTCATAACTCATACATACCCAAGGAGGTAACAAAGTGTTCATGCGCATTGAGGGTCTTCATGCATCGTTTGTTCTTATAATCCCATACACGTAGGGTCTTGTCATCAGCACAACTCAAAATAAACTTCCCCCCAGAATGGAACAGAACTCCACGTACCCAGTTATCATGACCCACCTTAAAAACAAAAAGGTATCTGACTTAGTAAAGGGATAAATTATTTAAGTAGCATCTATGAAAACAGTAAGTCATTACTCAAAGTGCACTAAAACTATAGTACCAAAGGCAATGCCAAAAAAGACAAAAAGACCAAAAAAAAAAAAAGTCTTGGGAATTCTTCTATATTAAAGAAGACTGGAAACTAATAACGTGACAAGTAAATACAGTGTGTGATGCCTGGCTGGTTCCTGGATAGAGGTTAAAATAAAGTTATAAAGGACACTGCTGGAATAACTGAAGAAATTGTGTATTAATATTAGAATACCCTTGTTCTTAGGGGATACATGTTGTCACGATGTCTACAAGTAACTCAAATTATTCAGCAAAATGTGCACACACCTATACACACATAGGAAAATGTTAACAACTGGTGACTCTAAGTGAAAAATATATAGGTATTCGCTGTGTATCTAATTCATCCATCCATCTATATCTGCTGTCCAGTAGTTCCATTTCTTACAATTTAGCCTAAGAATTAAGAATGTGCCCAGAGCTTAAAAAGATGTTCATCAAAGCACTGTATGTAATCAGTGTAGAGTACGTAATGACATGAGCAAGTGTCATACACCTTCTAAATTAAAAGTTCACTATAAAGCAGTATGTACAGTATAAAATTTTTACTTAAAAAACCAAACCACATCACCACATTCATCTACATAGTAATTTAAGAAAAAGATTTAGAACTGCACAGTCCAACAGGGTAACCATTAATCACATTTGGCTATTTAAATATAAACTAAAATTAAATACAATCGACAAGTCAGTTCTTCGGTTTTACTAGCCACATTCCAAGAACTCCACAGCTGCACGTGGCTAGTAGCAACCACACTGGATAGAGCAGATACAGAGCATCAGCACCAACAGTTCTATCAGACAATTCCAGTCTAACAAATACACTTGTAGGTATTATTAGATACGGTACAGTGATCTAACTGTGATTTTTATCTTCTTCTTTTGGCTTTTCTGTATATTTCTAAATTTTTCTGAACTGTAAATAACTGTTACTTAAAAAACAAAAAAGTAACCCCCTTCAGCTGAAAAACAGGAGCCAAAAACCTCCAGGGAAATGAATGGTGAACCATGTTATCACAGAAGAGGAGAGAGCACATGCTACCTGATTTTAAGTGTAGCTCATCTTTCCTAATAATATATTATACCTGAACTCAGCTCAGATTATTAGAGGAGAGTTTAATTTTCGAATCAATTCTTGATGATACTTTCATGTGTCTATCACATCCTATAATCAATTCAAGGTACAGTTACCATCTAAAGAATCTCTAAAACAAATATGGATGCCAAATTACAAAAACTGCTACTGGATTAATGCCCACAGATCCCCTTGGAAATTTCTTAGGCAAACAAGAATGCCCACAATCCCATACTATAGTTTATATAGTCTCATACTGAAATCTAGGTGCTTCTAAAATGAAACAAGCATTTCTAAGTCATAAAGCCAGCACCATTAATTTCTGTAATAGTAAAATAAATAAAATAAACTGGAACATGTGAAAAAAACAGGTAATAAAGGATTCATATTAAAATGAAATACAGTGAAACAGACGCAAACAGCTTCAAAAATAAATGAGTCTATACTCATTTGCCATCCATAAGAAATGTATCATTTTTAAAGATACAGTGAGCTAGGACCTCTTTCCAAGCACTGACTGGCTTTGTAGTTCCTTTACATAACATGACATTGATTAGGAATAATTTTTATAGCACTGTAACAATGGAATAACAAAAGTTTAAGAAAAAGTATCTTTACAAAGAAGTTATTTTAAAGCCTAGAATAATTTAGATTAAATGATATCACGAGACATCTGACCCCAAAAGGTACAAACACAGTAACGATGCAAAAGCAGCAGTGCGATTATTCAAACTTACCAGAGTCATAAGGCACATGCCAGTACTGACATCCCACATCTTAATAGTCTTGTCTCTGGATCCAGACAGCAAGAACGGTCCAGGCTTGCCACTTTTTTTAGTCTATAAGAAACCATATAAAAGTTGATTTTTCCATGCAAGAAGTTATGTAAGGACTTTAAAATGATCACCACAATCAAACTAATTAACATATCTACCGCCTCATAGACCTCCCCCCTTTGGTGGTGATCCACCTTCTCAGCAAATTTCGAGTGTATAATATAGTATTATTAACTGTGGTTACCACACTATACATTAGATCTCCAGGACTTATTCATCTTGTTTTTCTCTATCAAAATGTAACAAGTCTTTTAACACACCTAGGCTACACAGATAATATAAAAATAGAAAATCTCCACTTAGGTTAAGATTCAATTCTACAATACCAAGATGATAAATTTACTGCTCAAGACTTCTGTAATCAAGAAGGATTTAAAAATTATTTAATCCAGCCTTTAAAGTCCAGCCAGAATCAAATTTACGACATATGGTAAGTAACCACCACCAGAGGGCAGTAAAAAGAATTTGAAAATGCAAGCAGCCAGCCAAAATAGAGATTACAATAGAAGCTTCATTTAGAAAAATAAACTTTGGGGGGGGAGGGGATAGGGGGAGGTGAAGAATCTCTTCCTTCCTTTCTTAAAATGCAGTTTTAAAAAATCCACAATAGGAATGTCTCTATAAAAAAAGAAATGTGCTTAATTTTTGCTCATAACTTATTTACTCACAGAAATAATATTCTATAATTTACTTTTAAGGTATTAATCATAAAGAATAACATGAAGAACACAAGTTAAGAATCGTAAAGAAATATAATAAAACTGAGACTCAGCTAGTGAGTCTAATGATCAAGAGTATCAAAGGCTTCCATATGAAATATTCATTAAAAACAAGTATTTACAACACTGAATTGCATTTCACCAAAAATTATTTTATAAATAATTATGTTCACTAAAAAGGATATTCTTCTAAAAGATAACTTTAATCTCTCCCATAAGTTTTATTTTGCTCTGGTATACTCTTAAAACAATGGCATTTCTGATAAATGTGAAGGACCATTTGTATTCTTCAGGAGAACCCCCATCCCTATCACATATTAAGGGTCAGCTGACAGCAATAATAATCACTGGTTAAAAAATATAAACACATCTGCAAACTGGAAAGAATAAAGAATTTCAAGATCCAGAATTCTGGAATGCAGATTTTTAAATGCCTTAATGGCCCTGAAACTGAGAATCCGAAGAACTACCTAACGTTCTGAGATATAAGCAATAAAATCATGACGTGACACATAAATCACAGTACCTCAGATCCTGTTGCTTCAGAGATGGAAGAATATGAGCTTTCTGGAGCCCAGGAAATGCACTCTACCACATGCTCATGTTCCCGAAGCTCAGCCTTGCATTCCTTTGTTGCTACGACCCATACGCGCACAGTCTGGTCATTGGAACAGCTGGCTATCAGAGTGCCATCCTGATTTGGCCGCACCATACGTACCCACTCTCTGTGTCCTGTGAAAGTCTTCACACAGTAGCTATCAAAATAAGTAATAATTTACATTATACATAGCAATCATTGGAACACTTCCCAAAAGCAATACAAAACTAGCTATACACTGGAATGAAGAGAATGGCATCAAGTTAGAGAAATCGTATGCAAGTCAACAGAACAAATGTACACTCCTGGTTAATAAAAGATAGGGACAGGCTGGAAAGTCAAACATCAGTTAAAATAAGCTGATGGAAGTTATCATTAAGGAGCTAACCAAATCAACAAAAAAATCTAGAAGGTAAAATATATAATCTTTCAAAACTAAACACACACAATAAACCTGACAAAAATATTTCTAGCCATGTTGGGAAGAAAGCATGCTCTACTAATCTGAGTAAAACTGGTAGGTTAAGGTTCTATTATAACAATCGTGTAATTCTAAGCACAGCCAAATTAAACCTAATAGGGGCATACCTGCACAATGTTATTTACAATATATTTCAACCCACAGAGAGATCACCTAAAAGAAGACCACAGAGAAAATAAGCCATTACACAGAAAATGGCTCCCAAGGAAGGACACAGTTTCTTTTATAATTTCTCTGTTCTTTTTTGGGATACATTTAGAGATCAAAACTTAATTTTAAAGTATATAATACATTGTCATGGTGATCATTATGGGTTAAAGCCAAAACTACTGGAACATTTAGAACACAATTTTGTTACTGTCTCTTTAGCTGATACACCTTTTCAACTAAATCTACTTACCCAGTTTGCACTTCCCACATTTTTATAGTTTTATCCCTCGAGGCAGACACTATATGATCTCCATTGGGCATAATGGCTACCGAAGAAACATTGTGGTCATGGCCTAAAACACATAACACAGCAACATATTAAGCGATATACCAGTAAGTTTACCATGAGTTTACCATGATACTCTTCATGGGATTTCAAATGTCATAGCAACTTTAAATACACTGGACTTTGTAAAAAATTTGGATTTACACAAAAAAAGTTAAGGAACTAGTAACAATAAAGTAACCCACAATGAAATAAGCAGCCAGCTCAATTTATGATTAAATTTCAATCTGTACAACTGTTTTAAAATCACAAAGCATCAGTATCATCAGGACTATATTAATAACACTGAATGTTTATGTATGAACACTAGAAAAAACACAAGTTTCTACTGTTGATATTCTAAGATATTAAATAGAAATAAGATTTATACAGCTAAACAGATTTTTAAAATGGGGATTTGGTTCTATATTTAAAATAGTGGTTGAAAACGATTGTTTTTGTTGTTGATGTTCATGACGGTAAAAACGCATTATTCTGTATACATTATTTCACAATCCTAATTAGCTATCCTTTGAGAAAAAAGCCCCCTCGTCCCAATAAATACATTATTTTAAGGAATACACAATGGTTGAAAAGAACTCTTCTTAAATTAGAGCAACAAGATACAGGCTAAAGAAACATAAATACAGATTTTTTTACAAAAGTATTCAATAGAATTCTTTTACTTGGTAAGCTTCATGAATGCATTTAATTTGGGAAGAAAACACACCCTTCAAATTATACCCTCTATATAACCACATAGCTTCCCAATGTGCTAATATCACTGGATAATCTACTCAGAAAAATGTTTATTTACTAACATAGTACGTGTTCCTTATATAAAATCCAAACATTCAAATTTCATTGTTTAAAGAAACAACAAAAATTCTTATTTAGCGGACACCTTCTACGTGTCAGGTACTAAACCAAGACGAGTCAGTACAGGCATCCTTCGTTTCATTGCGCTCTGCTTCATTGCACTTCATAGACACAGCGTTTTCATCAACATCGAGGTAGCACACTCCACCGGCAAAAAGATTATGACTCGCTGAAAGCTCAGATGATGACTTTACCTTTTGTTTTGCAATAAAGTATTTTCAAATTAAGGTATGTACATTGTTTTTACAGATATAATACTGCACACTTAATAGAGTACAATATAGTATGAACATAACATTTATATGCACTGGGAAACCAAAATATTTGTGACTCGCTTTATTGTGATATTCATTTTATTGCGGTGGTCTGGAATTGAATCCGTAATATCTCCAAGGTATGCCTTTATGTGATCTCAGTTTATCCTCACAAGCCTATGACTTAGGTATTATTACCTCTATCTTGAAGATGAAAGAGGTTAAAATTTCCTAATGCCATAAGCAAACAAGTAGGAATCTGAACCCAGATATCTGATTCCAAAGCGCTTTCCAAAGCCAAATTGCCTCAGAGAACAGTCTCCATGACAAAACCCAGGAAAACAACCTAACAATGAGACACTACAGTATATGTGGAACATTAAAAAAGTGAGCAAGGAAATCTGGGTTCCAGCTTTTATTACACCTACTCTCACTGAACTTCAGTTTCCCAAAGATAGATGTCCAAGCAGTTTCTTATCTAAAAATATTCATGGAAACAAATTAAATATTTTATATAACTAAGAGATACTTAAAGCCTCATAACAGAAACAACCGTCAACTACTGTGGCTTATCCATGCACTATCTAAATCATAGGATCCTCCACCAACACAGACAATTGAACGAAGGAAACTTGCACACTGTTAGAAAACAATATTGTCTCTGGAATGCCAGGTTAGAAATCAATATCAAAATAACCATCCTCTACCCTTACCGTGCATGGTTCTGATGCATTCAAAGCCCTGAAAATCCCATAGTTTAATGGTCATATCTGCAGAACAGGAAGCCAGAAGCTTGCCACTGTGGTCAAAGGAAATATCCTGTACAGAGTCTGTGTGCCCCTTAAGAGTTCGTTCAAAATCTCCAGTCTCATAATCCCACACCTGTCACGTGAACAGAAAATTGGTTAATATCAACCTATAATTCTTTTTTCATTTCACATTTGCACTCAACAGTCCAGTCTGGCACCTTACTAATTAACTGAGCAAGTGACAAAGGGTAACTGTCTTAGAAATAGCACATCTTGAAGTATAAATTGGTCTTTTCTCTATAGTGAAAATTGATGGTGCAATTATTAAAATGACCTCTAGTAGTACATTATCTACCATATCCTAATTATGCTAGTGACTAGCTATATAAAGCCATAAGACAAAGTCCCTTCGAGTCTGAGTAGGCAACAGACATGTAAATAAGTAGATTTAAATACAAACAAAAAAGCTTTAGAAGGCTATGACAGGCATTTATATGTAGAATATGAGGGGAACGATAAAGGGGTACTCAATTCTACTAGACAAGCAGAGCTCAGAGATCTAAGAGGCCCAGAAAAGACTTCATAAGATGTAACTGTCCATGAATAGCAGATTAACAAATGCATATGTCGTTCTGATGTAAAAACAAAGTCACAGCCACATATTTTAAAGATAACTTTTCTAATAGAAATAACGAGCTATCAAGAATAATTGTTAGGGAGCATTTGAGATCTTGCTCCCTGGTATATATTGTCAATCTGGCTCAAATAAAATTTTATAATTTTTTTTGAAAAAGGACTAAATATTACAAAGAGATCTCAAGAACACATTAAACTTCATTCTGTCAGCCAAATGCAAGTCAGAAGTTTGATCTTTAACCAATTACATTACTCTAAAATCAAATGATTGATTCCATTCTTCCCATGAGTTCAAATTTATCTGTGGTAGGATGTATATTAACCAATTTACAGAAACTTAGAAAATGCATTTTGAAAACTTGGAAATAATCTAAATATTCAACATAGGGAATAACTAAATAAGATATAAAATTTGCAACTACAAGGAATTTATGACATGTATAATATTATGTAAAGAACATAAGATTATATACATGATCGTAACTACATAAAAAATGAACCTAAAAAAAACAATCTAACATTTAATAGAAAATTTACATAACCTTCCCAATATAAACAAAAATTTTATCATTTAAATGTTCAAGTACTTCTACATAGAAAGGTTACTGTTTCCTTTTGTGTAATTTTGTTAGATTTATCCTTAAGTAATTTGTGGGGTTTTTTTTGATGCTACTGTAAATGGCATTTTAAAATTTAAATTTTTCATTCCTAGTTTATAGAAATACAGTTATGCTTTGTACATTGATCTTGTATCCCATGATTCTGTTAAATTCAGTCATAGTTCTGGTAGGTTTTGTAAATTCTTTGGGATTTTCTACATAGAACATCATATCTACAAATAAAGACAGTTTCATTTCTACCTTTCCAATCTGCGTGCCTTTTATTTTTACTTCTTCCTTATTGCACTGGCTGAGCACTCCAGTACAAAGGTGAATACACGTGGCTGAGAATGGACATCCTGGCCTTGGTTCCTGATTTCAGGGGGAAAGCATTCAGTTTCCCACCATTATGTTCATGTAGGTTTTTCGAATACCTTTACCTTTTATCAGGTTAAGGAAGCTCCCTTCCTAGCTTGTTCAGAGTTTTTTCTCATGAACACATACTGGAATTTTGTCAAAAGGCTTTTTATGAACCTATTACATTTTTTTGTTCATCAATCACAATGATTTGATTTTCGAATGTGGAACCAATCTTGCATTCTGGAATAAACACTGCTTGATTATGATGTATTAATCATCCTTTTAATGAATCGCTGGATTGAATTTGCTTATGTTAGGGATTTTGCATCTGTGTTTATGAAAGGTATTGTACTGGTCTATAATTATATGTATTTAAATATCTTTGTCTTATTTTGGTATCTGTTTAATTTTGACACCAAGAATTGATGAATATTTCACATACTGAAAAATAAATAAGGTGTGATCTTGAAGTTCACTTCAGTTTCAGTTAACTTTCTTTCCATGCATTCATTCAAGAACATTAAAGCATTTTCTCTAAAATAAATATAACCAGAAAATTAACTCTGTTTCTTCACAAATAGTGAGCAAATAGAGCATTTCAGTGTTAGTTTAATGTCAAGAATTATTAAGAATTTTATTTTTCTCTATATTTACCTTTTGTATGATTGATTATAAAATAAATGCTCATGATAAAAAATTGTAATGTACAGATATAAAGGAAATAAAAAATATCTTATCAGTGGCATGTTTTCCCGAATTTTTTTCTATGCTTTTGAAGTATAGCGAACTTGTATACTTCATTATCCGGTTTTCCCTTTGCTTCTGACAGGAACAATTTTTCCACGTCATGAAAAACTTAGTAAACATTCTTTTTAAAGGAGTCAAGTGAAAATCTTGGAATACTGAAAAGTATCTGTCCTCATTTTTCAATACTTAGGTTATAAAGTGATGGTGAAAGAAATTTTGGGTCAAAAAATATAAACTTTTAAAGCTCTTCATAATAGTCTGCTAAATTGTTCTACCATAAGACTATATCCCATGTAACGAGAATGCCTGCTTCATCAAATTCTAATCACCACTGGGAATTCTCATTTAAAAAGTAAAACATCTTGGCAGATTTGATACATATTGTAATTTTAATTTGCCTTTCTTCTACTATTAGTAGTGGGGCCAAAACTTTTGTTATTGTTGGTTAGCCATTTTTTCTTCTTCTATGCATTAATTATCTGTTCATTTCCTGCAGTCCATTTTTCTACTATTAGCCAGGCACTATACTATTATATATATTATGTATATGTTACTTCATTTTAAGCAAAAGAATCTTATGACATATTTTTAATTCCCTTTCCCAACAAATGAATTGAGCCTTAAACATATCAATCACTTTGCCTAAGATAGTCACAAAATTACAAAAAATTCTGTCTTTGTGTTCTCCTTTAAATTTGGATAGTTCTAGCATAATCATCATTTAGAAATCACCTAGCCTTCCACAATCGAACAAAGAAAAGTATGGAAGGGGAGTAGACCCAGTTGTTTTTTTTAAAAAAAAATTCCACAGAATATCCAAGGAAGTAATTTATGAGAAAAAAAAGTGAATAGAAAACATTATTTATGATAGTAGATAACCAAAAATACTTAAAAGTCCAAAGAAAGATTTGTTAATGGTAGTACTAAAACACTGCTAACTCTGATAAGTATTCCTTTATTATTCGGCCAGCACTATTTTCAGCAGTTTCCCTGTATTAAGTTATTTAATCCTCCCCAAAGCCATATAAAACAGGTATTAATTATCTTTATTTTACAGATGAGGAAAGAGAAGCACGGCAAGTTAACTTGCCCATGATCACATTAATTATTAAGTGTCGGGGTCAGTACTTGAACCCAGAGCCTGTGCTCTTGACCATTAACTATCCTAAAAAGCCTCCACATATAAATCAAACTATCAGTTTGATATCATTAAAAATGATGATTCATTAGAAACAAAGAAAGGTCTTTCTAAAATAAGTTTAATAAAAGGAAACAAAACTAAACAAATGCCTTTTATTAAGGAAACCATGTGTGCATATTAAATAAAGACTAAATGGAAGAAAAAACTGACTAGTTGCTGAGATATGTGGTATGATTATAGAGAAAAATTTTAAAACTTCATTTATAATATTTCAGAGTTGACTCAACAGATATATTTTAAGACGGTACATTTACAGTTCTGTTTTCTGCTTTTACACCAACACTGCAAAATCAATAGTTAAGACTGGATTTTCAACTTATTCAAGAATTTCTTCTTCACCCCTATGCCTCATGATAGCAGTGCAGTTTTTGTACTTAAAAAGACTGTCATGAAATCAATAATTTAAACACATGTCTATATACATTTGAAAAACAGCAATATATTAGTGTACTAGTATGTAGTCATCCCAGCCTACAGAAATACATGACGCACATATGAGTTTAAGGCTCTCTTCCAGTGATTTTGCAGCCGCCCATTGGATCACCAGAACACAAGATGGAAGGAAGCCACTGATTTAGAAACTAAAGAAACCACATAAGGAAAACACAAAACAATGTTTAACAACGAAGAACAGGTTATGTATAGTCACATTTGTCATTCCTGCATTTTATGCTCGACTGCTGCTATGTGATGTACCAGGAGTGCCCAAAAAATGGATCCAAGTGGACACTTTGGTCAGCATTGCTCAAGCAATAGTTCACTGTAATCAGAAGTGTCTGGACGCTGATGGTAACCACTTTGAGCACCGCTTGTAATTGCAGAAGTCAAACGTGACTTGTATTCAGCTTTTGTTATCGGTATATATCGAGTATTACAATTTTAATACAGTTTTCCTTTCTTAAAATGTATATACATTTTTTTGGCACCCTCTGTATACAATTGTAATCTACTCACATTTTCTTAGTTAAACCTCTACAAACAAAACTTATAATCTAGAACTTAATCTGAAATAAGTCTTAGAACACAGAAACATACCTAAACCTTTTAACTATATTTTTTTGTCTTTCTGCAGGTGGTTTATACAACCGCCATTGTATTGTGTCTGGATCAAAGGGAATTATAAAAACTACCTTTTTTTGATCAAAAGATAAAACACTAAAATGTGTATGATTATTGTGAAAAATACAAAAATGAAATAAATAACATAAAGTGAAAAGCCCTTATATTCCCACACCCCTGGAGAGAACTGTTTAATTTGGAATCATAGCCAATATTAACTATATCAAGGAGAGCCTAATTTAAATAAATCCTCTATTGGATTCTTTTGCAGAATATATTCATCCCCTGAATTACTAGAGTTGTAATCCTGTATTTTCGTCTATCACCTCTGCTTAAAAGGCACACACTTCTATCCTCATTCTCCAAGAACAAAAATTATTCAAGCACTCGGTGACCTACTGGGCAACACTAAATTAGCAACACCCATTTTCTCAGATTCAGTGAACTTGTTTGGCAGCTGGCCTCCCAGCAGCTACAATGAAATTTTATTCTAATTCTGTCTTTTAAGGTTTAGAACCAATCACACAGTTTCAAAGAGTCCCTGCTGACCTTCTTTTAAGTCCTCATTTTCAGGATCTTTTTCTTTCACCCAATTAAATTTAAATATACTTTTAATAATTATCCTATTATACATCATTCATTTTGAAAAAATTACCTTAATTGTAGCATCCTCTGAAGCAGAGACCATAACACTGAACACAGGGTGGAAAATGACTCGAGTGACTGGACTCCTATGACCACTCAATGCATATTTTTCAGGTGGACGGGGAATCCATTCTTTTGGGTCTCGTTTCTGACCAAGAGGTCCACCCGACGTAAATTCTTCTTTTGCTTCATTTAGTTTTGATTCTAATTCCATAACCTTGAGAATGAACATATAGTTACATACAGATTCCAATAAAGATAGCATATTTGATATTTTTAAATACTGCCTTTATTTTGCTATATATATATATATATATATATATATATATATATATATATATATATATATGCGCGCATGCATGCAGGATACTTGAAAAACAATCAGTAATTTACAAAGCATTCATCAGATTTATTAAAAATTATCTATATCATATTCCAGCAAAATTTTTAGTGGTATGACAAACTTAAAATTGAGAAAAATTCAGTACAATTTTGTCTTACTTAACTCAAAGAAAAATTTCAATTTATATATACTAATTAAAGGAAGAGCAGTACACCCACGTTGAGCCCTCTGAAGTCTGCTACTCTTAATTCTTCCCAAACCACAGTTTACACTGTACATGCTAATAATATTAATATTCCCAATAAAAGCTAACACTTATTTAGCATCTATGTGTTGGGAACTTTGAATCAATTAATTCATGTTATAACAATGTTATTTATTTATTTATTTATTCTAACTTTGCATGTTAAAAATTAAATTCGAGGACCAGAATATTATTTATTGCCTTCACTTTACACATAAAAATAAAAGCTCAGAGATAAAAATAACTTGTCTAAGCACATACTTTAGTGCTCTTTTCCCAGCATCATATTGGCTCCAAGCGCTCTTCCCATCTAAGTGCACAAATACTTTCTTTACTATCAATTCCTTGAAGTCAGGGTTGTGTAGATTCAACCCACCAGTACCAGTTTACACGAGTTAGCATGTATCAGCAACGATCTGTCTGGGTCAAGGTTTTTTCAATGCACAAAAATGTATTTTTATTTGCCTTTTCAAGGTTAAATATAATTATAATTAATGCAGGAGAATAATTTATTATGCTAATAATTTCAGAAAGTTTATGTAAGAACATTCCAAATACAACTAACTTTAGAGAAAAAACGTAGTTACCTTCTTTTGTAATCTAATAACGGATGTCCATTTTTTTTCCAAAAGGCCAGCATATTTCTTATCTAATTCTTCATTCTAGAGGCAAAAAGGAGAACCTTTTAAAAAATGGCTCAACTACAATAGTTCAAGTCATACAGACCATTTATCTCTAAGTCCAAGAAATCTAATTATACATTACAAAAAATCTAATTATACAAAAAAGGGTGAAAATCAAGTTTAGTGCCAAGTAAATGACAAATGATAAGATCTGTGAATAACTCAGGTGACTGTTAACTGCTGATACTTGAGTAAAATCCACTCATTAACTATACTAGGAGTAATTGTAAAAGTCAAACATACCACATCTAATTCAGCTTCCTTTTTAAAAACTGAATATGCTTCTTCATAGCCATTTGAACGAAGATAATCTGCTATAGCTCGATTTCTGAAAGAAAACAAATTCAAATGACTCCTAACAAAATCTCATCTCTATTTTGAAGAAACAATTATTTAAAAATCTCATGACATTATTTTAAGAGTATTACCTTCCAAGGCACACAAGTATTTCACAAAAAAGGGACCCCTCCCCTCCCCAAGCCTGTAGCCATGACATAGTACACCCATATATATTATTCTTGAGCTTTTAGTTATAAGATTCTAATGTGTTGCTTACCTTAGAGTGGGTACTCTATAGGTCAAGTTATGGCTTATATAATTAGGCATGGATTTGTGACATTAATGATCTATTTTGTTCCTGTGTACCTTTAGCCTTCCCTTACTACCTGTTATGCAACTGAAATTTAGTTTTGCAGAAAGAACTGTTCTGATAAAATTATAATTAAGAAGAATTTTAATGTAAGAGATAATTTTAAATCATTAGAGTAGGTGGAAAAAAAGGGCACAAGCTTTAAACTTAGCATCCGATCACAGAATAAGACATTCATTTAGAATTACAAAGAACGTGAAGGTTAAAGAAGTTGAATGAGCAGATGGCCTTTTCATGATCTTACATTCTTTCAAACAGAAAATCAACTACCTCCTTCCCAAGGCAACCTATTCCAGTATCTCTCAATTTTTTTTTTGAGTCTTAAGTCCATTGTGATACAGATAGTTGTTTGCTTGGGATTTTCTTTAAAAAGTGATTTTAGCAGTCACTTTAACCAGTGTTTTGTGTTTTCTTTCAGAGATAATCTACCTATAAACACATATCCCTGCATAGTCCAGAGATAATCAATACTTGTTTTTAAAATAAACTACGAGTACAGTACACTACGTATGTCTTACACCCAATGTCACATCCACTTACTTAATCTTAGCAATCATTCTTTATCAGATGTAAATCTGCCTTTTCTTTTATATTGTATTTCCATTATGGAAACATAAGTTTTTTTACTATTACAAACAATGCTGCTATGATTATCCTTGTATAAATGTCAATGCTACTGCCTCACTAATGCTTTTGGAAATAAAAACACTCTAGTAATATCGTAGAATTGGTGGGATTAAGTTTTAATTCAATGGCACGTTAAAAATTAAACAAACAGTGGAGAAAGACAACAGGGCATTAGAGCAAACACTTCATGTTCCAGGCAATTATTAGCATAGCAAAGATTAAAATACAATAACTAGTGTAAGACAAGCTCAGCACATGGCTTTCCTGGATGGGGGGGCTGAGGAAAGGTAAATTCTTACTATGATTGTGAGTCTGTGTGCTGCTCATATCACAGCCTGTTCCACTAATGATAACTTGATTCATTAACAAGAATCTTCTTTACACAGAGCCGAAATCTACTTCTTAATTTCCACCAAATAGTTCTACCTGGGCCTTCTAAAACAATACACAATAGGAAGGCAATGACTCTCTCAAAATATTCCATGAAATACTGTGTTGTCAAAGTCTGTAATATAAACCTTCAACACAAATAAATTTCCCTTTGGTTAGAATATCCCAAATAATAAGGGAAACAAGCTAAAAGACATCTATTTCTTAGCTTTATTTTCTTTTAATCTAAAAAACCAATAGCAAACAAATAATGGGGGAAATGTCAAGGATAAACGAATCATATATATAGTACTTGTAAATATTTAATGTTTCTACCTAGTTCCACTCCTACTTCAGGATCAAGTCCTAAGGCCTGAAACTGCCTGAACACACCGCACACAGCTTACAACTCTGAAGCTCATATAACAGATAACATGTATGTTACATATGCACAAATTGTAATGATTATAAATCTTAATGGATTTTTAAAAAATAGATAAATGGTGACACTTTTCCAGGTAAGAATATTAAAAGGAAAAAATGCAAAACGACTATTCCTTTTTCCTTACTAAAAAAAATTTCCAACACTTTGAGATTACTGCTAACCTTTCAACCTAGTTTCATACCATGTTCTTTGTCCGTATGTTCACATCGCCATGTATGCCTATGCATGGCTTTTAATTAAGTAACTTAATCTGCTAATTTCATTCAACATGTTGTGAAAAATCTTTCCTTCTCAGTAAATATTCATTTATGACTTCAAAGTTATTAATACTCAAACAATATTCCATTATATAAATGCACCCATTTTATGCAATCATCTATTGCTAGATGCTTACTTAGGCTGTTTCTAATTTTTTTTCCATTTTAAACAATGTTGCAAATAAATATTCATATAGATAAGCCTTTCTCATATCTTTACATTTGAATCAAAAGACAATACAGACTGAATGTCTGTATCCCACACCACCCCAAAATCTTATGTTGAAACCTAATCCCTAATGTAACGGTATTTGGAGGTGGGGCTTTTGGGAGGTGATTACTCATTAATAAAAGAAACTACGAACCAGGAATCATGCTTCACCAGACACCGAATCTGCCAGTGCCTTGATCTTGAACTTCCTAGTCTCTAAAAGTGTCAGAAATAAACCTTTCTTGTTTATAAGCCACCCAATTTATGGCATTTTGTTATAGAGCCTGAACAGACTAAGACAAAAGTTACATACATTTTTTTAGACATTTTGATAGCTACTGTCAAATTGCTTCCCAGAGTTGTACCAATTTATACTCCTACCAGTAGTTATGATTGTCATTCCTTTACAACATCTTTACTTTTCAAAACATTTGGGTTAGTATTTACTGACTGAAATAAAGAAATAATCGATACCTTTTGATTTTGCTCATGTAACTTTTATGAACATGGACTAGATGCTAAATTTTTAAGACCTCCGCAATCCAGCAGGTCCTTGAATACATCATTTCGTTATAACATGGATGAAATGTCAAAGGAACTTAACTCTTGTTTACACATCAATTAGCCTAAAGTAAAATTGGTTCTTCAGTTCCAGAACCTATCGATGATGTTAAATGAGGACTTCCTGTATTTCCAAATTCTATGTGGCTTAACCCAACATCTGTATTTTAAAAAGTTGTTGTGTGGCAAATATAATTAGAAAGACAGGTAATTCCAAATGTGCATAAAGCAGCACCTCAAATATTCACTGTCTCTTTTGATTCTAAACCCGTCCTGTTAAATTAGGTAGAAAAGTGTGGTACCTCTATATTATATATTAGCAGACTGATTTATCTAAGGTGAAAAAACTAGCAAGTAGTGAAATCTTAGGAAAACAATTCCAATTGTATTTTTTCATAAATGTGTTTAAAATGGACTTAAACTGCTCTTAAAAGAGCCCTATACACAAACCTTTGAAACCAAGAATGACTCAAACTTTTAACCACTAGGTTTGTTGTTTTTTTTGTAACTTGACTAAATGTGGAAAATGGGAGAAAATAGTTGATTCGTGGTTTCTGATGGATCATAGTAACATTTACTAGGACAGGAAACACAGAAGAGGAAGAAGAAAAAGAGGTGAGACTATAATAAGCTAAGTTTTAAATCTTTTGACTTGAAGTAGCTTAAGATATTGAAATGAAGACATATGATAGAACAGGTAACTGGATATACAAGCTAGAGGCTTGAGAGAGATCTGACAAGAAGAGGATTTGGAAAAATTAGCAAACAGGTAGTAGTGCTTCAAACTATGTAAGTGGTGAAAGACACTTCAGAAGAAGGTATGCAATGGGAAGAAAAAAGGTGACTAGAAGGTAAATAACGAAAACTTGACAGATATCAATACTTAAGCTATTAGGTTGTATGCCAATTATACTTCAATAAAAAAAATTTTTTTTAAAAAGAAGTTATCACAGTGAAGGACCCTAGTTAAGAGAATTGAGAAATGTCAGCAAGCCAATGGAGAAGGGAGTTTCAAAGAAATGAAAATGGATAACAGTGATAAAGATCTAAGAGAGGTCAAAATAAGTCTAAAAAAAAGTCCAAGCAATCTGGCTACTAAGAGGTCCATGTAGACTTTAGCAAGTGCATTTTTAGAATTTAAAGAAGTGTCAGTAGTCCATTCCACAATAAGGTGTCAACTGAGCACTATGAAATATTGAAGTTGGGAAGGAGCAGTGAGTTTTTAAAATATCAGTGATGGGATCTCCTTCTATCTAATAAAGGTAAAATATTTAATAACACCATGACATTTGAGAGTTTAGGAAAATAAAGGAGATATCACATGTCATTAATAATATAATACGGAACTACCAAAAGAACAAGATATACGTGCAAAAACAGAGAATAAATTAGAACTGAAGTTTAAATGAGTCTAATACCATGAGGGATAGTTGTACAACATACTGATAATTTACGAAGTCTACAACCCAGTCCCAGAAGAGTCTAGTCAATTCTATTTCCCAATCAAATACAATTTAGTCAGACTTCTTAGTCACACTTCTAGCCACAGGTCAGGTAAGTGATGATGACAAAGTCAAGCAACAGAAGTCTGATTCCCTGGGACAGGTCATTCTGGCCCCGCCCCCATTGTCTCATCCAATATCTAAGCCAACTATTGTTCCAGTGAATGTGGAACCTATAACTGAAGCAAGGATACTACCACCCCTTAATGTAAGAATAAGACTGAATAATCTCTTAGTTCTAACAGCCTCAAGTGTACTTCTGGGGTTTGTTACTAATTTCAGTTGTTGACCTAGAGTTGATTTTCATCAGTTTTATTAAGGATGGAAGACTTATAACTCTTTTGAAACAACTGGACCTCAAGGTACAAGTTTATGATAATCTCTCAAAGAAACTTCATATACTTGATTTAAAGTAACCAATTAAGCCCCAGGAGATAAAGAAAAGCAACCAATCAGGAAGATAAAAGAAAAATTCATGCAGAAGTATAATAGGTCATTCTGAGCAGACCAAAACCAGTAACCCTTATAGAATCAGAGAAAATGGTTTAAATCAAAAGAACTGAGATGAAGGATTTTTATCCATGAACAAACAGAACTAGACAGAGCTTAGGCTCACATGTGGAAAAGCATCACACTGAAAATGTCCACTGCTGTCCTTTGATACTATTACAGTAACAAATAAGATTGCGTTCGTTTTCTAAACTATTCCAAGTTTATTAAAATGCCAGGATTAGATTTTAAGCATTTTGGCCAACTTCCTACACTGTCTTGTTTTTTCATTCCCCAGAATAATTCTGTAGCCATAACACAACACCATACCACTACCAACCCATATACACTTTCATTCTTATAAATGAAAATACAATTTTTAAAAATTAGTCTAAATGTTATGAACTGCCAAATGATGACAACTTTAAAAAGACTGTATACGACCAACATACGCTTGTATCAATAATAGCAGAATACTTCAAAGTCCCCAACATCTCTCCCAAATTTTAACTGGAGCAGAGAGAATTACAGAGCATGCATTAGCGAAGACTGAGGTAGAAGCTATTTTTCACAGGTAAAGAAACAGGCTCACAGAGCTTAACTGACTTTTTGGTTAGCAAGTGGTGCAGCTGGGAATCAAACCTGGTTCTCTTGTAGTCAAAATGATATTAGTGTTTTTCAAGCTGTGTACTCTAGTACTCTGAGGTTGAATAAAAGTGTTCTGGAATTCTATAAATATTTTAATTTCATTGCTTATATGAGGAGAAACAAGGGTAAATCAAAAGCTGACAAACTGAGATGTTTTCTTCTCAGGCCCATTAAACAAGATACACTGAAAAAGGCTGATCTGATCTCACATATTCAGAGATTAGAATAGCAATGGAGATAAGGTACATCTCTCTACAAGGCTACCGCTGCCCAGTGAATCTGGGATGCCTGCAGGGTTATGAGGGCACATCATTAAAATAACTGAGGAACTGGCAGGATCAAGCATGGAAGTCCATGCCACCAGGAGTATACTGTTATCTGTAGTGCCCTGCACCAGAAGAAAACTCACACCAAAGGCTACACCATTTTTTAAAAAAACTATTCTTTCTTTTTCTTTTGAATTTTATTGGGGAATATTGGGGAACAGTGTGTATCTCCAGCGCCCATCAGTTCCAAGTTGTTGTCCTTCAATGTAGTTGTGGAGGGCGCAGCTCAGCTCCAAGTCCAGTCACCGTTTTCAATCTTAGTTGCAGGGGGCGCAGCCCACCATCCCATGGAGGGAATCGAACCAGCAACCTTGCTGTTCAGAGTTTGCGCTCTAACCAACTGAGCCATCCTGCGGCCCCCCTCCGGAAGCTCAGCTTGTTGCCTTCAATCTAGTTGTGGAGGGCACAGCTCATTGGCCCATGTGAGAATCAAACCTGCAACCCTGTTGTTCAGAGCTCTTGCTCTTACCAACTGAGCCATCCGGCTGCCCCAAGGCAACACCATCTTAGACTAACACCAAGATGAACTCCACAGTCCTGGAGAAGGTGTGAATAAAGTTCATTTTAAGCAGAGATACTACTGAGTGTCATTCATTCTAAAAGCTGCTGCCACACAGGTAACATGACTTCTTAAATATGCAACAATTACACACTGAGTCTTTGGGGAAAAAGTAGCACAGATGAGCTCCTGGCCATAGGTCTTACACCTTTCCAACCGAATATGCCCTGACAAAGGGTTGTTACAATGATCATCCTTCACCATCACAACTGAAGATACCAACTTCCAAAGGGGAGTCCAGGATCCAATTGCTATGAGTCTTGGGACAAGTACAAGCACAGTAAGACGTCACAACGAGATTATCCTGTCAGTGACAAGGAAAACTAGAATGAAATTTAGGCGAGCGAGTCAGAGTGCATGGACCCTCATCCTCACCATTAAGCAGAACAGATGCCTGGTATACGAGCCTCTCAGTTACTGTTTCTCGTCAGCAGATATCTGGGTCTGAGGTAGAATGTATTCCTCACTCTCCACACCAGAGCAAAAACAAAACCTATCTACCCAGTAAGTAAAAACACTGTTGGAGTTTTCTAAAACAGCAAACCAAAAAAGTGAACACAAAAAAATGCATTATTGGGGCCGGCCTGGTGGCTCAGGTGGTTAGAGTTCCATGCTCCTAACTCCAAAGGCTGCCAGTTCGATTCCCACATGGGCCAGTGGGCCCTCAACCACAAGGTTGTCAGTTCAACTCCTGGAATCCTGCAAGGGATGGTGGGCAGCGCCCCCTGTAACTAAGATTGAACACGGCACCTTGAGCTGAGCTACCACTGAGCTCCGGGATGGCTCAGTTGGTTGGAGGGTGGAGTGTGTCCTCTCAACCACAAGGTTGCCGGTTCGAGTCC
The DNA here is from genome assembly GCF_057876585.1 of Rhinolophus sinicus. Classification (NCBI taxonomy): domain Eukaryota; kingdom Metazoa; phylum Chordata; class Mammalia; order Chiroptera; family Rhinolophidae; genus Rhinolophus; species Rhinolophus sinicus. Next base: position 18,087,304 of record NC_142512.1, read on the forward strand.
CGCAAGGGATGGTGGGCTATGCCCCCTGCAACTAGAAACGGGAACTGGATCTGGAGCTGAGCTGCGCCCTCCACAACTAAGACTGAAAGGACAACAACTTGACTTGGAAAAAAGGCCTAGAAGTACACGCTGTTCCCCAATAAAGTCCTGTTCCCCTCCCCCAATAAAATCTTAAAAAAAAAAAGCATTATTATTCATTCTCATAGTGAGACAAAATTTTTTGAGTCATGAAACCACAAAGCAGTTGGCACCACTGAACAGTTCTGTTTTGATCCCCGCCCTTTATTTATGTTTTCTTCTTTACCCTCTTAACCTGTTAAGAGAGTTGGCATGGCCTAATGGCCTAATGTAAATTGGCATGGCCTAATGTAATTCAGAGGTCAGCAATGTCTCCAGAGGGGGACATTTTGCCTTGTTCCTCAGTACAACTTGCAACTTTTAAAACATATTTTCCCTCTAATTTTAATACGTTTATAATAATTATAAGACATTTATTTTATTTAACTGTGAGATCCATTTAGAATATAGTAAAAAATTATTTTGTATACTTAAGAAACCCATAAGGAAAAGTCAGGCTGTACAACATGAAGAACAGCCAGTATAAATAATTGTCATGTATTGACAACTCTGAAACATTTACATTTTTTAAATGTAAAGCAAAACAAGGAAGGAGAAAGGGATGAGTGTCTGTTATATGAGGTGTTGTTGTTCTTAATATTAGACTTGTTAAAACAATAAGCCCGTAAACAAATACTTCATTTGTGAATTTGAACCCAAATTATGAAATTGCTGATGGTCTCAAAAAATATATTTAACATTTATTGACATCATTGTAGGCATCCTTAAAGATAATTAAAATATTATCATCGAGGTCAAGATTGCTGACTTTCTGTGGAACTCATAGAAAGCCCTTTTATTGTGCCGTATCACATTTCACTTCGCTACAGGACTTGACCGTATTCTGGAGGATTGTATTAGAAGAGGATTGTTACAGAAGAGGAAGGCAATGCCACAAATGCCAATCAGGAAGTTGAGAAAGTTAGTTATATATGTTAAGTAGATCCTATTTCAAATACGAGGTTGGAAGTCAGCTGAGGGCTGGGATTCAATTAGGTATTTGAGAGTGATGAAACGGGATGAGGAACAAGAAAATGATTCATCAGGCAACACTGGAATGACAGCCACATATTAGGACTTGACGCATACTAATTCTAAAAATATAAATTCATTATTAGTAGTATTGTAGATTATTGACTATCCTACTGTTCAACGCAGGGTAAAAACTGCTCCATCAACAAATGGATCCTATATTTAGCCAGGTAATTCTGGAGATAGTTATTACAATATGGCCTGATTTTACGGGATCTTCACTTTTATTCTTTAGGGCTTGACTTAAAATGTGATGATCTTCCTTTACTGAGTTGCTATCCCATCTAATCTGCTTGTAGGCTTCTGAGAAATAGGTCTTTTTAAAACACCACTTTCACTAAAATTGTTTTTTGCCTTGCTTGTCCATAACCTGTTCCTGTTCTGTCTTTTCAGCCATTTAGCTCATTTAATCTTGTTCCCAATATTTATATCTATTATTTAGATAGACTGCTTTGGGAACCATTTAAAATGATAGTACTGATATAGGCATCCTTGTCTTACTCTCGACACCAATGTTCTTGACATTCTTTCTAGTGTTTTACCATTATCTGTTACATTTGGTTGAAGGTTTGAGAGGTTTATTTTTTAAATGTTAACGATAAGATCCTTTTTTAATCTTAATGAAGACCTTTCCTGGTTAAGGAATGTTTTAAAATAAAAAATGTTGAAGAATTTGATCAAGTATACATTGAGATCTTCGTCATATACTATTCTTTCCCTTTCTCTCCTTCAGTCCCCTGTCTATAATGCCACTTTTTCTTTTTTCTTTAAGGCCCAATTCACATCTTGCCTTCATAAAAAGATTCTTCTATTGAATTTCATTTTCTTTTTTTCTTTAGGCTTTACACACGTCAGTAACTTTGGTTTTGCTCCTCAAATAGATTTACAATTTCCTCGAAGAAAAGGGACCATAACCTGACCCTCTTTTATATTCTTTAGTGTGAAGCTGGGAAATATAAGGTGTGATCAAACAATATGGTGAATGTTTAAATTAAAAAAAAAATTTATTACAGTAAAAGACACATTGCCATTAATCCCCCGCACTTTGAACACACTTATCCCATCATTCTTGCCACTTTCTGAAGCAGTTCTGGAAGTCTCTTTTGGGAACGTCTTTAGTTACGCTGTTGTGGTTGCCTCGATGTCCTTAATCGATTCAAAACATTTACCTTTCATAGTCATTTAGACTTTGAGATAGAGCCAGAAGTGGCATGGTGCCAGATCCAGTGAGTAAGGTGGATGAGGACACACTGTCATGTTTTTATTTGACAGAAATTGCGATATACCAGAAGCAATGTGTGACAGGAAGCATTGTCATGAAGTAGGGTGGTTTATGGCACACTTTAAAACACACTTTCTCTCAACCGTAGCTCACACCCGACTGACTGCACCCAACAAGTTGAAACTTGTCACACACTGTTACTAAGGTTCGATCTGCCGCTTCCCATATTGAAGATCCCTGCCTTTCCCTTCGATGGCACTCTGCAGCAGCATTCACTGTATTTTGTGATCACAATGGAAAGGCTCCATGTCACACATCACTTCTGGTACGGAAATTTCTGTCAAATAAAAACATTACGGTGTGCTCTCATCCACTTTATTCACTAGATCTGGCACTGTGCAACTCTTCTCTGGCTCTTCCCCAAACTCAAAATGACCATGAAAGGTAAACGTTCTGAATCGATTCAAGACATTGAGGCAGCCACGACAGCACAACTAAAGACACGCACAAAAGACGACTTCCAGAACTGCTTCAGAAAGTGGCAAGAACGATGGAATAAATGTGTTTGAAGCGAGGGGATGTATTTTGAGGGGGGGTTAATGGCCATGTGTTTTTTACTGTAATAAGTTTTTTAAATTTAAACATTCACCATATTTTTTTTTAATCACACCTCATATAATAAGGCCTATCTAGTCTTTTTTGTTCTTACTGCATTGGCTAGAATCTCCAAATACAAGTTTTAATGGTAGCAGAAACATAGGAACTCTGAACCTGTTCTTGTCTTTAATGGGAATGCACCTAATAGTTCTAAATGTTTGCTGTAAACTTCTGGCAGACCCTTAATCAAGTTAAAAAAATATCCTATTTGTTTTCTAGGAAAATCTTAACAATCAGGAATGGGTATTAAAAATAGGATTTCTGCATATTTTGGATGAGTTATCGTTTTTCCATTTATTAACATATTAATTACATCAATAGGTTTCTTAATGTTGAGAATTATACTTGGCCATAATTAACTTTTTTCACTGTTATATTGTATCTTTATATCTGTGTTCATATTAAATATTAGCTTGTAATGTTCTTCATTATTTTACTCTTGCCTAGTGTTGTTATCAGGGTTATTCTAGCCTCATAAAATAAGATCCTAAGTTTTCCACCTCTATGTTCTTTAAGAGACCATATAATTTGGGGAGTTACTGGTCCTTAAAGACTAAAGAGAATTAAGAGTCTAGTTCATTTTAAGTTGCCTTTCTCATTACTATATTGTTCATTTGTGTCTTTTCTCTTTATTAATCAGTTTTGTCTATTTTATGGTCTTTTAAAAAAGCTAGTACTTAATTTTACCAATGAAGTTTAACATGTTATATTTTCTGTTTTATTTAGTATTAATTCCTTCCCTCTGCTTCCTTTGGGCTTATTCTGTTTTTCTTATCCTTCAATTTAATGTGTATTTCATTTCTGATCTTTGGTTTTTAAAATATATTCATTAAAGACTATCTAATTTTCTGTATGTGGTGTTGGCTACATCCCACAGGACTTTGTTAGGAGTACCCTCAGTATTACTGCTTCCTTTACTTCCTAAGTTTCATTTCGACCTTTTAACTCCAGTTATTTAGAAGTACATTTTTAGATGTTCATGTGGATAGGTTTCTCGTAGCTTTATTTTTGCTATTAATTTTTATTTTTATTGCATTATGGTCAAGCAATGAGGCCTTCTGCTTTTTTGGAATTTGAGATTTTTCTTTGCAGCCCACTGAGCGGCATTTTTTCCCCTTAATGCTTACATAACTGAGTGAGGAAAATGTATAACCTAAGAATTGTTCACCTAACTTTTTACTTGTCACTTATTTATGGGAGCAAGTGAAAAATTATTTCCTAGCATGCAAAGATTCAGGGAGATACATTTATGAGCCCATCTTGAAAAAGGTACATAATGACAAAATCCACCCAACTAACCGAATAATCAAAGTAAGAATACAAGAGTGGTCCAAATTCATCATTAAATATGTGTAGTATGTCAATTATACTTCAATAAAGCTGTTAAAAAAATACAAGAATGGGAAAGTTGTGGCACAAAAGAATTAGGTGTGAGCAACCCCTCATTTGCACTCAAGGAGAGTGCAAATATCATCAACCAGGATAACATAAAAATAAGACTTTCTTTATCTTTCATGGGGGGAGATCAATGGGTAAAATTTGATAAACAAATAGAGGTCCAAATTTATTTTGTTAAAAGTAACTATTAGATGAACTAACAACAGATAATACTACTTCCAAATTCACAGAAAGGGTGACAAACAAATATTAAAAACAGGTTGTAAAGTACAATTCTATTTTATAATCTTAAGAAAAAATATTCACGAAATTTTTGTAAATATATGAAAAATATCTGGAAAGATAATAACAAACAGAGGTAATGTTGGCCAGCTTTGCAAAGCGGGACTGAGAAACCGAGGAAGGGATAATGTTTACATTCTGATTTGTATTAATTTTGGTAATTGAATTCTGTTTAATGAATCAACTTAAATTAGAAAACTGGTTCTGCCTCCATTACTAGTCATGAAACTGGATAATTTTTATTTCCCCAATCTTCGATTTATCTATAAAATAAAGATATCTGTGCTATCCACATAAATGTTTTTTATATTATTCATGTTTGTATACCTTAAAGTAGTAAGAACACAGAAGGCAGGCAACATTCATTTAATTATTTGAACCACATTTAGTAGTACTGCTCAAATTACCTGTTTCAACTATGTAAAAATTTTCACTTCTTCCCCAAAAATATCTAAAATAATTTTATAGGCTAATTGCTACTGGTATCCAACCTATTAAAAATGCTAAAATGTTATAAAGGCAAATTAAGGTGTCAGACTTTATCTTACTTGTAAGAGGTACATAAACATTTATTTCTTTTTAGCATAGTAAATATATATTTATATTATTTTCAAAAATAAGAGAAAAAGCAAGAACCTTCATTTTATTTCCTTACTAAAAACTAGAAGGTACTAAATCTATTCCCCTTTACATTTAGATCAATAAGACAAATGTTCATTACTTGAGCCCTTTTAAGTCCATTCTTATCTAAAATTCTCTACAAATTCAGCCACCTGAAATTAGGTTCTCCCTTTCTCAACTGATTTTTATCCAAATGAAAAGCTCTATTTTTGGCCATAATATTTAAATATTCATCCTGAGTATGATGGTAAAAAGCATGATTTGCAGTCAGGTCACATAAGGCATCTAGAAGAAAAAGACCTGAATTGACTTAGAAACAAGAATGATTAAAAACGAGATATACCTTCAATAATATGCAGTTATTATTAGGTTGGTGCAAAAGTAACTGCGGTTTTTGCAATTATTTTTAACCTTTTAAACCGCAATTACTTTTGCACCAACCTAATAATTACAATGTCATTTATAATTACAAAATAGTGGGAACTACATAAATGTTCAAATATAGGAGAATGGCTGAGGAAATAATGGTATACACACAGTGGAGTACTATCCAGCTGTTGAAAGAAAAAAAAGGAGGAGGATCTTTATGAAGTGATATGCAGTGAGTTCCAGGAGATACTGCTAAACAAAAATGAGCAAAGTGCATAAGAGCACATATAGTATGCTACCTTTTATTTAAGAAAGGAGGAACAAGAAAACATACATACATCTCTCTTATCTTTATAAAACAATGAGGCTGGTTCTTACCAGGGATAAGGGTGGTAATTTAGAAGGGATTCAGAAGAGAGTAACACTTCTGAGTATACATTTTTGTATCATCTTCTACATATTCAAAATATTATATTAATACAGATGGGAAAGGGGATGCAGAAAACTGAAAAGCTAGAACAGATGAACCCAAATGTATCTCAAATAAATAATATAACCACATGAAGAGGGAAAAATACAAAACTAATCCAAGCAACTTACAAATAGCACCGTAAACCCTCACTTAATGTCATCAATAGGTTCTTGGAACTGCGGTGAAATGACAGATAATGAAACCAATTTTACCATAGGCTAACTGATATAAAACAAGAGTTAAGTTTCTATGGCATTTCATCAAAATTGTAATGAAATGACATTGAACGAAACATTATTTGAGGACCTGCTGTATTTGATTATATACTCTGCTTTGGGCAGGGTGGATAGGGAGAGAACTGCATACAAATTCTGAACCCTTTCCAGGAGGTTTGTTTTATGAAGTGGTATGAGCATAACAATTCTAAAACTATTTTAGAAGTATTATAGAATTGAGCAAATGAGTCAACATACTGATATTGTTGCAAGACAGGATCTCACTATAGAAGATGAGATACAAATAAGGCAGAGAAGAAGACAAGAAAGAACCGTGTAGGAATAGACTGGAATTAAAGTATAGCCTAACGATTTCTAAAATAAGTATGTGCACGTGTATACGTGTATCAGTGGTTCTCAACTGGAGGAGATTTTGCACCCCAGAAGACAGTGGTAACATCTGGAGACATTTTTTTCCGCCCCCAATTCAAGTTGTTGTCCTTTCAATCCTAGTTGTGGAGGGCGCAGCTCAGCTCCAGGTCCAGTTGCCTTTGCCGTTGCTAGTTGCAGGGGGCGCAGCCCACCATCCCTTGCGGGAGTCGAACTGGCAACTGTGTGGTTGAGAGGACGCGCTCCAACCAACTGAGCCATCCGGGAGCTCAGCGGCAGCTCAGCTCAAGGTGCCGTGTTCAATCTTAGTTGCAGGGTGCACGGCCCACCATCCCTTGTGGGACTCGAGTTGTCGAACCGGCAACCTTGTGGTTGAGAGCCCACTGGCCCATGTGGGAATCAAACCGGCAGCCTTAGGAGTTAGGAGCATGGAGCTCTAACTGCATGAGCCACCGGGCCGGCCCCCTCTGGAGACATTTTTGATTGTGGCATCTATGGGTAGAGGCCAGGGATGCTGCTAAACAACCAACAGTGTACAGGTCAGCTCCCATAGCAAAGAATTATTTAGCCCAAAATGTCAACAGTGCCAAGACTGAGAAACCTGAGTACAGATGTACACCAGGGTGTCACTGTATAGGTGGTTACACATACTTAAGTTTCCTGGTTCTGTCTATGTAAAGGGCCCAGAAGCAAAAATAACCTAGTAGTAATAAGTACACTTACTGCCCATATCTTGATCTTTAACACCATTCCCCACTAAGAGGAACCAGGGCTTTTTGGGGCAATGGCTGATTCTAGGGCTAAGGCAGGATTGGTACAATAAGCCTGGAACATCTTGTTATGCCAGAAAGAAGTGCACATACAAAAATTAGGGGCACATTTAAGAGTCAACTGAAGAGCCTCTCCAATGGGATAATCTGGGACAATTCAAGCATCAAAACAGTGAAAATAGTAATAAATGATGAAACTATTGAAAATATAAGAACCCATGAGGTCACACCAATAATGAAAAGACAAGTAAACAAAAAGGAGGACAAGGTCCCTTGATTACAGTAAAATGCTGAGTGCTGACTAGCAAATGTGGAAATAATAAGAGCGTTGAAAAGTCATTACTTTGCAACCACCTAGGGGAGGAAATATTGATGGAAATGTTTACATAGTCTTAAAGTGTCTTCCCACTTATTTGTTGAAAAGAAAATAATAATAACTACACAGTGGAGAAATCAGGCATCTTGACTGAGGGATCAAAATTAACATCATCATTGAAGAGCAGATGAACATTATGTGTCTTTAGATATGATATACTGAAAATAATTAAAAAATTACTTATGCAGTATTCTGGCTAAGAATGCATAACCTGAATCTAATCATGAGGAAACAAATTCAAGTTAGACAAATGCAAAATGAAGTACACACTATTAAAAAAAAAAGTGGGGGAAGGGAACTATTCTTCAAAAATATCAATGTCGGGGCGGCCAGTTAGTTCAGTTGGTTAGAGTGCGGTGCTCTTAACAACAAGGTTGCCTGTTCGATCCCCACATGGGCCCTTGTTAGCTGCGCCCTCCACAACTAGATTGAAACAACTACTTGATTTGGAGCTGATGGGTCCTGGAAAAACACACTTAAATAAATACAAGTTTTAAAAATAAATAAATAAAGCTTTGCTAAATAAAGCGAATTCTTTTAAAAAAAAAATCAATGTCATAAAAGACAAAGAAAGGTTGAGGACATGTTCCAGATTAAATGAGACTAAAGAGACACAACAACTGAACATAATACCTTATGGTGCACCAGAGAGGATTTAACAAATGCTGTAAAGGACATTACTGGGTCAATTGACAAAGTTGGAATATGAAGGTGAATTAAATAAATGTATTATTTTAATGTTAAATTTACTGAAATTGCTAACTGTACTGTAGTTTTCTAAAAGAATATCCTTATAGGACTTCACAGTGAAGTGTCTGGGAGAAAGCTCCTTGATGTATGCAACTTATTCTCAAATGGTTTAGGAAAACAATATCGCATGTGTGTCCATGTACACATACAGCTACAACGTGCAAATGAGAAAGCAAATGGTAAAAACTGTTAATAAAAGGTGAACCTGGATAAAATGTATATTAAATATTCTTTGTACTAATCAGACAAATCTATAAATGTGAAACTATTTCTAAATAAAGTTTTCAAAAAAGCCACAGAACACAAAACTAATTTTTCCCCACTGTATTCTTCACCTACAAAAATAGAATGCTGTAAAATATGGGATGCTGTAAGATACCACATAATAGCAGTGGTCAAATCATTTTCATGCCTCTCTTTAATGCATTTGCATTAATTATTATGTTAGCTACCTCATAAAGTTCAAATACTGTAACAGCCATTGGATGATAGAAAGTACAGTAAGGCAAAGGCAAACAAAGCCTTAGTAGTAACAACAAAAAAGCTTTCATTTTTCTAATACATGGATTACAGACAAAAAAATTTAGAAGAGCTCTGAAGCACCTATCTTCCAACTGAACATAATATATTTAAGACAAGCTTAGGATAAAACTTATTTCAACTAACTTGTTTTGCTTTAAACTTACACACAATAAGATCACAAGGGTAAATAATGCTATACCAAAGTTAAGACCCAGTTTTAAAATCAGACCAACGGCCCAAACCAATACTTGAATACTCATAACAATAGTTGATTAATGAAAATAGACACCCCCCCCAGCCCCCACCCAAAGCTGTACTTTAATTTACTACTTTGGTCCTTTATGAGAGAATTTAAAACACACACAAAACAGAGAAACTTACAGTTCATCTCGTTGTCTCTGGGACAGCACCATTTTGGCTGTAATGTCAAGCTTATCTGATATAGTGGTATGTCCCCTCCTTTGGGAAATCAAAAGGCTTTGTGATCCCTGGATTTATAGTTAAATACGCCACTGAGTGGCTTCCACGCAAGGGAAGATGATTCTTTTACAAATGAATTCAACGAGTAACCAGGAGATATTCAACAAGTAAGGTTCATTCCACCTAAGGAGAAAGAGAGAGAAAAAAGATTATTTCTTTCACTTAGAATTTAAGCTACTACTAAATTATTACTTGCGGTACACACTTTCAAAGATGAAGTTATTGGGATACTAATATGAATATCAGCTATTTTCAACCTATTTAAAATTATCTTTAATAGTTTACAGCACTATTTTAAAATCTACTCACTCCCTACCATGTCACCTGCTATACATTGATACTAATTCCATTAAATTTCAAACATTAACATGACTTCCCTAGAAGACTGTCATTCTCCCTTAAAGACCAAAAAAAATCACATTTCTAATTTACAAAAAAGGTATAATCTTAAAAGCATGACAAATAGGGGTTTCATAAACTGTCCACAAGCCAAAAGGTACCAACCATAACTGAAGTCATCTTCAAGATGAAATATTAGTCACCAATAATCTTAGAATAGCTGGTATTACTTATAATGCAAGTAAACTATTTGGCAACCTAATGTTCTCTTAACCAACGCACTTACCAAGAAATAATTGAGTATTATTTCAATTTACTGTGTCCTTTAGAAGCAGGTCTTCTAAAAATAAAAAGTGAATGAACTAACAGATTCTATGATAGTAATCTAACTCTTTAACCTAGTTTTTAGGGAGCATTACTTAATACCTCAGAGCCCTTTATTTATACCTATAACACTATAAGATTAATTTCTGTACAGGATCTAAAAAGTATCGTGATCAGCTCAATGAGAGTAAAGGTAGGTAAAAATAAGCAAAATCTAGCTTTCTTAAAGAATTATTCTTAAAAAAAAATTATTCTTCAAAGTTCCTATTTTACAAAAAAATTGTTGTGTCATCACATTGCACAAAAATAGACAGAATTTCCACTGTAGTTAGGAAATACATGAGATAATCTTACTTAAAATGCAGACTACTGGTTTATATAAAACTCAATTGGAAGGGACACTTCAAAGAAATACGAAATCATCCTCCAAATGAAATAAACACTTAACGAAGGGCCTATGGAACCACCTATCAAGAGACACAACATGGACAGAGGTGACAAAGAGCATTTAGTACCTTTTTCATGTCACACCAGGCACTATTCCAAGCACTAAGGATACAGCGGTGAATAAGCCAATCCAGGTAAAATGAAAGACTCTGGTTTTAAAAATGAACTGAGTCAAAAAGTGAGTGCCCAATGGCAGGTGCTGATTTTAATGGAGATCCCTCTCCATTGAGCAATTCTAGTAAACGTTAATCAGGGCTTTATTTTATGATTTTTAATGACTCTTCTGACCTGGAGGCCAGCTAGCTCAAAATGACAGCTGAAAACTGTCATACCACTATGTCTACATCTAGAGAACTATGACTGTCAGTAATAAATAGGCGAACAAGAACCAAACACAATGGACAACCCAGAAAACCACCCTTGGTATTTAACAACTCTTAATTATTTAAGCCTCACTTTTCTAAGTCTTAGTTGTCACCAAGCCAAAGCACATAGAGTCTCATACACTCTTGACAAAGGTCATAGAAGGGACAGGATTACCTGAGGTGGGACTATCTGAACTGTCTACAGGTTTCTATTATCTGGGATGAAGGTAATACACTGACAAGAGAATTAATCATATAAGCAAAGTGAAAAAGGAACATGGCAAAAATCCCTGTTTTAATCAGGAAAAAATCCAATATTTTACGTGCGTTACAAGGTCTAATTTAATTATGGAGAGACTGCCTCTAGCCAAAAAAGAAAATCAATGTATAACAACAATAGTACTAGAATACTAGGGATGATAAAACCAAGACATAAACAAATTAGTGACTGCACAGTACACTGGTATACTGCATAAGTTAATTTATTCATTCACCAATCATTTCCAAAACATTTACTGTGTATGTGCCAGGACCAGGTTTAATGAAGAAAAAGACTTGGTCTTTACACTCAAGAAGTTAAAGAGTCTACTGAAGAGTCATTGAAACAGGCAATTGAAACAGTGTGAAAGTGTGACAAGTGTTACCACATGGGGGGGCGACGACACCAGATGAAGCTGAGGAGGTTAGCAGGGGCTTGATTACAAAACAAGCTCAGGTCTTTACAATTTATCCCAGAGGTAATGGGGAGTCATTAGATAACGTTTTTTAGAAAAATCACTCTCACTTTTATAGTGAAGAAAGCACCAGAAAGACTGCAAAGGAAGCGAGACCAGATAGGAGACTTGTAGTAACGATGAGGATTCACACTAGCACAGCAGCAGTAAATGAAGACAATTAGATGAATGTATTTACCAGACAAATCTTACAGGGTTGGTGCTTAGATGTGGGCAGCAAGAAAGAGAGAAAGAAAGATCAGTCAAGGGTACCTTGCAGAGATTTCTGGCTTAGAACTAAATTGAACAGGAAACTCTTATGTATGAGCGAGATGAGGAAAGTGCATGAATCATTCCATTTTAGATACGTTGATTTCAAGGTGCCTGTGAGATTTCTAGTAGGAAGTTGTACAAATAAGTCAGCTCTAAAGAGAACCACCCTACCAAAAAGAAACAAAAGGTTTGAGATGGTATAATTGTAGCCATGACAATGGGTGAGGTGATGCATGGAGAATGTGTAGAGCAAGATGAACAGAGGGCCTAAACTAGAGTCGGAAGAGCAACACCAACAATTAAAAAAAAAAAGTCTACAATTGAGGCTGAGAGAAAGCAGTTAAAGAGGTAAAAGTAAAAACAGGAGAGAGTATGTCATAGAAGCCAAAGAAGTAGGAGAGGAATCAAAATATCCAAAGTTATCCATTATTTATTTGGCAAAATGATGTCTGAAATGGGTCTGCTCCCTAAAGCACTCACTGATGACAGTGGTTTCAGTAACACGGTAGCCACATGGTTTAACATGGCAAAAACCATACTTAAATGAGTACAAAGAGGTGAAGTAAAGATGGTACCATAAAGAAATATCTTAGGAATAGATGAAAATGTTGAGAAGCTGTTTTGGGTTTTTTTCCTTCAACCAAGTGAGATGCTTAAATGCTAACGGTGGAGAAAAAGAAAAAAAAGACAGAGGAGAACTAAAGAAAGGAATGAAGAATTTTAGTATCACTATTTTCACCCCATAATCAACCAAAGGCAAAAAGACAACCAGACATGATCTATCTCTTGACAGAATTACACTACACCACCTATAAAGCATTCTTGTCATAAAATCAATCTGAATCTGTTCAAGTCTCTGGCTCCAACTATCAATTTGCAACAAGTATAGAGGGCAGAAGAATATGTTAAAAACACCATCAGGATATAATCAGCAATATCCAGACTGTGAAAAGCCCTATAAAATAAATGACCCAATTTCTTCAAATTAATTCCAAGGAAAGAAAAAGTTGGAAAGGGAAACCTATAGATTAAGAAAGACAAATGACTTATCAACCAATTGCAATGCATAGACCTTATTTAGAGCTGGATTTTAAAATTTTGATTATAAATAAACAATTGTTTGCAAAATAAATCAATGAATAAACACCTGGGGAAATCTGAACACTGACTGGATGTCTCATGATATTAAAGAATTGAATTTTTTCAAGAGTGATGATAGTATTGTGGTTATTTTACACAATGAAAAACGTATCAGTTAAAAATGTCTGGGATTTGCTTCAAAAATTTTGGAAAGAGAGGATAGGGGGAGATAATATAAAACAAGACTGGCCTTGAGTTGTTAACTGTTGAAGCTGGCTAATGGGTACAAAGAGGGTTCAACACACTATTCTCTAATTTTAAGGGTCTGACATTTTCTATAATAAAAAGTTTATTTTAAAAAAACCAGGAGAACGAAACATTCGATGGAACAGGAGCTAAGGGAGGAGGAAGAGAAAGGAACGTGATCCATATGTAGAAAAATCTTAAACATAAAGATGGGTCACCTCTTCTGTGTTAGAAAGAAGATGGTGAGGTCATTTGCTGAGTAGAAGGGGTAAGGAAGAAGGCATTGGGAGGCTTGAAAGAGCCCTTACAGACAGCAAAGAAATGGAACAGAAGGACGTTTTTTAGATTGGAGACAATGAATTTTTAGTGGTGCCAATCTACAAAAACATGCGATTCTTCTCTAACAAGTATGTACAGTCTGGCTGCAGACAAGGAAAAGTTGCATATTTAGAGACCTAGCGTTGCGTTGAGGGTTTGCAAGGTATGGGACCAATGCATGATGAGGGGAGTTGAAATAATGGATCATAGAGTCTAAACCAGGGGTGTCAAAACTGCGGCCCGCGGGCCAACTGCGGTCCGCAATCCATTGTTAATTGGCCTGCAGCAAATTCCAAAAATATATTTAGTTTACTTAAATAAACCAGGTGAGGCAATACATACTTCACCTCGAGTGAGTGGCCCGGCTGTTTGTGTATTTTACTACATATGGCCCTTGGTAAAAAATGTTGAAAAAAGTTTGGACACCCCAGTCCTAAACTGTATTGTGCAGAAAGTGAAAACAGGAAAGGCAAATAGAAAGTAGAGGGATCAAGAAAACAGAGGTTCCTATAACCTGTGGCGAGTACAGCTGCCTTCCTATAAACTGGGAGAAGAGTCAGAGTGGATGATTAAAGACTTCCCAATTTGTTAACTATTATTTATATTACTATTATATATTTTTGCTATTGGAAAGCACAAGTATGTGATTGAGCTATCATACTTAAAACAATACAATGCATAGCCTTTCTCAGATTTATCTTTCCAGTTACCTGTCAGCTTAATATTTTAACATGTAATTGCAAAATATCACATGACAACAAAAATAAATGGATCTCAAGTGGAGCAAAGAAGATTAAAGTTTAGAGCATTTTGCAATTAACAATCTATAACCAATAGTACAAATAAACCAGGCAATATTTTCATACCACCTGGTGAAGGAATTCTTAATCTTTTTTGGGCGGTGTGGTGGGGTCCGCTGGATTCCTTTAAGAATGTGATGAAAGCCTAGAACTTTTCCCTCAAAGAAGCACATATAAACAAAATATTACACGCATTTTAAGGGGATTCATGAATTCTTCCAAAGTCAACATAATGAATGAAAAGACAACATTTTTGAAATGTCTTTTGGCAGTATTTCAATAATCCCTTGTAAGCTACTTGTATATATTACAAACATATTTCAAAGAAGTCTCGTTTTTTCCTTTGCATGTCAATCTCCAGACATTTTTAAAGATCAGATCTGTGCTGCCTAAGCACTACTAACAGAGGCTTCAGTGTTTTCTGGAATGCTGAATTCTTGAGCATTCTATATTCTCACATTATATCCACTCATCTGCTACACCAATGCAACTCTCCTAGACAATGTTTTACTGCTTGGGTAAGTACCTCACCACAGAAAGAGAAAGGGGGAAAGGAAAAAAGAAAACACAAGGGAAGTAACATAGCATTAAAACATGATCTTATAAAACAGGACAGTGAGTGAATTGTTGATTTAAATTCTTCTCATTTTAAATTTCGATGTGTTAAAACAGGTCTCACATTTATCAAAACAACCTTTATAGAATATTATTTCATTAATAATCTACTTCATAGTTGCTCCTTGCTAACTAGGAATTTATAAACTAGGGGAAAATAATGCAGAAAATAAAGGATGTGTGTGAGGAAAAACATAACTAATTATATGTTAATAGTAGATGAATATTAACATAAAAAATGGAAATCATCAGATTCATTTATTAGATGTAGAAGTAGGAGTTTGAGAGCCACTTAAAGACATACAATAATTGGGTGATTACCAATGACTCCTGCTCTCATGAAATTTTCACTTGACAATGCTTTATTTAAAAAGGGTCAGCAGATTATCTATCTTGCTTGAACAGCACATATTATAGCTCATAATCCTAATTCAAATATTGTCCAGATACAACAGTGAGGCAAAGCAGAGGCTACTGTCAATCAAGAATTATTGAGTACCTTTTCAGACTCATTTTCAAGAGTTAAATAAACTGTTATTTCCCAATAAACTGTGCAAACCATGATACTGTGCAAATCCTTTAGAACAGTTCCAAAAAAACAGAATTTTTCTCAATGTCACTAATGGGACATAAAATATTTTCTTAATCTGTACGATTACTCATATTACAAATATACCCCTCTTGATGTTTCCAACTATTTTTACAATTTTATCCAATTATTTTTACATAGATTTTGTACACAATAATCCAATAAAGAAAACAAAAGCTGATCTTTTCTTAAAAGGTGGTAAAAAAATACTTGTCTATAATGAATTAAGGTTTCAATTTAAGTTAGACAAATAAAAGCTACTTTCTTAGTTATGCTGGCTATACATGTTTTAAAAGAATCAGATCAAGGTTTACAGGGCACAGATAACCAGCATCCAACAAAAGAGATACACTGATATTTGGTTATTCTTGTCGCATGTCATAATGTTCCTACCTAATATTCTGTCTTTTACATAATCAAAAAAGAATCAAACTGAAATATCGTGTAAGAGAATACTGATGTAAAATATAGTCAAGTCGCAGAAAGTTGGAGAATTAGAAATTTTGTATTTATGAACAATCTATACATTTCCATTCTAGGGGGAACGTTACAGTTCCAAGAATGTTCTGTACGCAAGCAAGGTACAACACTATCGTAACTTTAAGGTTACACAATCAATGCAGCAAATGCTTAGTGAACCTCACCGTAAGTTTTAAGCTACAAGGAACAAAATTTAATCAGAACTGGAGGTTACTCACTTTCTTTTTAATATACTAAAAACCAGGTCGAGTTTACCAAGTAATATTTATGAAAATATGGGATAGGAGCATATTATAAAGAATTCCTGAGTTCTCTGTAAGACTTCCAGTTCTATAATTAAAAAGCTGTATTCATATACCCTAAGCCTCCGTTTCCTTATTAAGCCTGAGTTTTCTCAACTATGAAATGGACTTAAATGTGAAATTTACCTCACAGTGTTTAGTGAGAATTAAACAGGATAATAATATAAACTCTGTAAACTAAAGAATACCATACATGTTACCTACTGACATAGGTACAGTATGTCACAAAGAGTTCTGAACTTTAAATGTATTTTCAAAATCGTACCTTAAGCACCAATGAACACCAGCAATGAATCTGGGACATGCTTTCTTATAAAAAGCCCCTGAAATTGGCTTAATTTTTGACACATTTTTCATAAGGTGTAATGAATAATGTTTATGATCTCCTGAGTAGTCTCACGACTGATGTTCTGCAAATCATGAGAAATAAAAATAAGTTCTTGTCTCCCAAAACATGGTCTTCTCCTCTGGAAATGTTTTTTTCATTTGTGCCATCTTCTCTTCCCCGCACCACCCCTAATTATTTGCACCATCCCCAAATTATCTGCACGATCCAAATCCTTTTGATTTCTGTATGATTAACCCAGCAGACACACGTGTTTTGATTTGCACAGTCCTGTAGTAAAAGGAGGAACATCTATAATTATTTAAATAATTGGTGGTGGGTGATTTCATATTCTAGAACTGAGTTTGTAGAGTGTACCCATTATATCAGAACATTGATGAACATTTGCATTGTCCTTGCATCTGAAGATGCAACGTTCTCTGTATGCATCTAGATAATATGACAGTGTTACGTTTTTTTAAAGAAGTGTAAAATTTAACCAATCACTAGACCTGATCAGCTGTGGTTGTAACAAGGTGGCTTTATGAATTATGTTCACATAATATAAAATCTGAATTGGTGTAAACTAGGATTTCAAATTTTAAAAAGGACACATTGAAGCTCTTTGCTCTTCTGTAGTATTTCTTCCCTTAGCACGAAATACTGGTTTTTTAAGTGGCATGGCTTTGCTTAAAAGAGTGGTTAGAGCCAAGTGACTCCATTTCAAAGCCAAAGAAAAATTCCCAAGAGCAGTACTTAAAAGAGTCAGAGGAAAATACTAAACAAGTTATTCCTCTGCTTGTCAATGGTATAATAATAATGTATCTATTATTACTAGAAAGGCCCCTCCTGGATTTAAACAAAGATACTTTTTCCCTTGGATTTTCTCCTACAAATAAATCTAAATGATTGACAATGAAAAAAAACAAATAATTGGTGGTGGGTATTTCAAGTGTGCCTGCAAATTCTTTATCACTGCATCAGATGACGCTCCTTAACATGGCATCAGACATGATCCCAGGTTACGGGTTTCTCTAAGTTCTCAGTATTTCACTTTGCCTATTATTCTAGGTAAAAACAATGTTTAAACCTGTATCATTAATGCTGCACTGCAATGCAGTCAAAAAATGAAAAATAAACTGAACTATGAAGTCAATGCATTGCATATTCTGAAAATTACTCCAATCTATAGTTTAAATCTGTGAGATTACATAGGACAACAAAGTACCCCTAAGAGTAACATCATTTCCTTAAATCAACTTTTATGATTTCCTCACTTTCCCATCTACAGAGATAAGCTTCTAGAGTTCCAAAGTCATTGTCTAATAAAAAGATAGCAAAATTGACCAAAACATTAACTGTTCTTCCACTATTTTGTGCTCTGTGTGAACAATTATGAGAAAAGATTTTTCCCACTCCCACAATATGAAAATTTTAGACCACTGAATGTTTTTAATCAAATAGCTAGGCTTTAATGTCTACTTGTTTTTATTCTGCTTCAGCTTGGAAGCCCATGACTCACTGGGACCTGCTGTTGGCATGCAATAACAACAAAAAAAGACCAGGTTGGTTCATCAATGAGGTACAGACTGAGCTCAGGCATAGTTCCATGAAAAAGTAAAATTCTTCCAACAGCCGCACCATTTCCTCACTTTCCTATTAGTTATAGCTAACTACCACATCTCATATTTTGCAAGACTTAAGTCACTCATCCAAATTGTACATAGAAAACACATTTTGCATTTTTCAATTAATCTTGGGCCAAAGATTAAGATATCATTTTTTTCACTGAGAATTATTCCTACCAATTTCACCTAGTAAATATTAAGGCAAGTGTTGCAAATAGATGCTTCATAGCTTCAGATTATGAATCCGAAGAGACAAAGCAGAAACCTTTTTTGAGGGGCAGCTGCCAGATGGCTCAGTAGGTCAGAGCGCGAGCTCTGAACAACAGAGTTGCCGGTTCGATTCCCACATGGGCCAGTGAGCTAGCTGCATCCTCCACAACTAGATCGAAGACAACGAGCTGTGCAGTGGAGGTGCAGCTGGATGGCTCAGTTGGTTAGAGCCTGAGCTCTCAACAAGGTTGCCAGTTTAATTCCCATATGGGATGGTGGGCGGCGCCCCCTGCAACTAAGATTGAAAACCGCAACTGGACTTGGAGCTGAGCTGCGCCCTCCACAACTAGATTGAAGGACGACTTGGAGCTGATGGGCCCTGGAGAAACACACTGTTCCCAAAGATTCCCCAATTAAAAAAAAAAAAAAGAAGAAACCATTTTTGAGCTTTGAAATTAGATTTAGATTTTAAAAACACAGTCATTTCTAGATGTCCAATTTTTCTTTTAAGATCAGCCATTTTTGTCTTTGCCATTCACTAGAACACTGGCATATTATGATGGCTTCTATTATACCTCCTGTGATGATTAATTTTATGTGTCTACTTGACTAAGCCACGCAACCTAGATATTTGGTCAAACACTAATTTAGATGTTGCTATTAAGGTTTTTGTTTTTAGATGAGACTATCATTTAAATCAGTAGACTTTGAGTAAAGCACATTACCTTCCATAATGTGGGTGGGTCTCATCCAATCAGTTGAAGGCCTTAAAAGACTCATATCCCCCAAGGAAGAGGGAATTTTGCCAGCGGACTGCCTTTGGACTTGACCTGTAACATCAATCTTCCCTGAGTCTCCAAACAGCCAGCCTGTCCTACAGATTTTGGATTTACCAAGCTTCATAATCAAGTGAGCTAATTCCTTCAAATATCTCCCTCCCCACTCCTCTAGAGATTGATTGATTGTGGGTCACTTTTTGCTTTTAAATATAATACATTCTATTGGTTGAGTTTTTCTGGAGAATCCTAACATACCCACAAACTCATAGTTCTGTTCTAATACTATAGCAACATTTATTATTAATAGGCTTAGCCTTTCACCAAACTCTACTGGAATGAAAACTATTCACCTCTCATTCTACCTCCTCTGATACTTTCCAGGCAAATTAATGCCTATAAGTGTTATCAGATGTAAAAAACTGCTTCCCATCCACAGCACACAGCAGAGATGTGCTAAACAAAAGCAACTGAGAGGCAAAACAGGTAACTAAGAACTGATCCTTTCCTGTTTCCTCATCACTCTCTCCACTAAGAGTTTCTGATATTCAATGCCACTGCAACTTATAAGCACCATCTCATTACTGCTGATTTTCCTCTCTTCCCTTTTCTGTCCTTGCTGCTGCTTTGTAGGCCTGTCTGTCTCATTACTTCTTTTTTATTTACTTATTTATTTTATTGGGGAAGGGGAACAGGACTTTACTGGGGAACAGTGTGTACTTCCAGGCCCTTTTTTTTTTTTTTTTCAAGTCAAGTTGTTGTCCTTTCAGTCGTAGTTGTGGAGGGCGCAGCTCAGCGTGATCCACGTCCAGTTGCCGTTGCTAGTTGCAGGGGGCGCAGCCCACCATGCCTTGCGGGAGTCGAACCGGCAACTTTGTGGTGGAGAGGACGCGCTCCAACCGAGCCATCTGGGAACTCAGCAGACAAGTTCAATCTTAGTTGCAGGGGCCGGAGCCCACCATCCCTTGTGGGACTCGATGATGGGACTCGAGGAGTTGAACCGGCAACCTTGTGGTTGAGAGCCCACTGGCCCATGTGGGAATCAAACCGGCAGCCTTCGGAGTTAGGAGCATGGAGCTCTAACCGTCTGAGCCACCGGGCCGGCCCTGCCTCAATACTTCTTGGCTCTCCCTTTATGAACATTAGCACGAAGCACCGGCATTCCCGTGGCACACAGATCAAACACATACTAGACCTGTGTTTGCCATCCCAGCAGTGTTTGCTTGCTGATGGGTGCTCAAAGGCTGCTTCTTCATTATTAAAAAAAAAAAAAGAAGTTTCCCTCTCTTCTTTAACTTAAGGCATGAAGCCATTTTGAACATCTGAAGGTTCCAAAGAAACTAAATTCTGACTTGCTTAGATTTCGTTGTATATCGCTTTTTATCTCAAACAAGTTGTTTTATATGATACAACTGTGTATGCCTGTAAACAGTGGAAAGGAATGTCAAAAAAGACAAACATTTGTTTTAACATGACTTTAGCGATTATGGGTCACTTTTTTCTTTTAAATTTACTTCAGTGTCAAATACACTTAAATGAAAGCAAAAGGAAAAGATCTACTATTTATATGGTTATCTTACAGACATACAGCCTGACAGGAACACTGACAAAACAAAATCATTCTGGATTGTAAACTATTCCTCCTAAAAATGTTGGGTTTCCCATAAATTGTGTTCTACCTTACCAAATCCATTATTTTCAGATTCACTGGGATTCTATGATGCCAAATAAATATCTCATAAAAATGAAGAATACTAAATTATACTACTTGCTTTCTAATGTAACTTCCAAGTTGGATTCCATTATTCTATTCATTGAATAACATCAAAAGAGAAAACAAATTTACTGAACAGATGCTGTTAATCTGTGTGAGTTTACAGAAATTTAGGCAATGATTCTGTAGGGTTGAAAAACAACTCTGAGAAACAGAATAATAAATGCCACACATGTATTTTTTTCAAACTGGATGTACTATAATAGTTGAAGACGGAAGTAACTATGGATCTTAACTAGGAATATACATTAGAACCATCTGAGGAACTTCCTGAAAATAATCATGGTGAGGCCTTATCCTCAAGAGATTCTGAGGAGGCATCTAATAAATTTAAAAAATTTCTCCTGGTTATTTTAATGTACAATCTCAGGAACCATACACTCAACAGTACAAATTAAAGCTAGTCCTAAAGGGGAAATCCAGAAATCACCAGTGTCAGAAAACTTTAACTCCATCCAAGGGGCAAAAAACAAATTGTGAGGCCAAGGTACTCTGATTTCAATGGTATTTGCTATAACTGTCACTCAAATTCAAATAAATGGTTACAAAACCCCTCAGAGAAAGAGACATTATATTAACAGGAAAAAAGAGGTCAACTCCAAATTTTGAAATAAGTAAGCATTTTTTAATTATAGTTAAGCTTTTATTAAAGATTTAAAAACAATCTTTCAAGAAAAAAATACAATTGGTTTGTGCATTATATAACTATCTAGTCTTCCTGTATGTTCTAAAAAAAGCACATTCTTTTGCACATACATTAACTTTGTTGCTGTTTATCTTGAGCGTATTTTCTCCCCTTTGTATCTAGACCAGGTGTCAAAAAACTTCCTGTAAAACATTTTTTTATAAATATAGTGAATATTTTAGGTTTTACCGACTTTACAGTTTCTGTAGCAAGAAAGCAACAATACACAATATGTAAAGAAACAGGTGTGTCTCTGTCCCAATAAAACTTTATGGACAGTGAAATTTGAATTTTATGTAATTTTTACAAATTATTAATTTATAATTTTAACTTTACAAAATGAATTTTACAAACATTTTTACAAAATAAAATTTTACAAAATACTATTCTTTTGCTTTTTCGACCACTAAAATTGTGAGAATCATTCTTAGCTTGCTGTACAAAAACAAGTAGCAGGCAAGATCTAGCTTGCCAATCATAGGTTGCAAACTCCCTTAACTAGACAAATGAAGTTATTTTATACAGGCTACTTTTAATAGTAATATCTATTTCACAGGGTTTGTCAGGTAGATTAAGTGGGTTGATACACGTGCTTAGAACAGTGCCTGGTACATTGTAGCTGCTATATGACTCTATACACACATAATTGTTCTTGGTTTCTGTATCTCCTACATTTTATTTAATACCCCCTTCACTGTGTCAAATTGAAATGTTTTGCCTAAAATGTGACTGATTGTTATAAAAAGAAAAGAGCCTTCATTGTTGAGGTAGAAAAAGTATCCATTAGCTTTTCCTGGAAACTAACTTTCTAGCTCTCTTTCTCAAAAATCCAAAGTAAATATAGAGGGCACCACAAAAATGTATACACATTTTAAGAAAGGAAAAAAACTATTAGAATTGTAATACTCAATATGTACCGATAACAAAAGATGAACACAAGTTTGACTTATGCAATTACAAGAGGTGCTCAAAGTGGTTACCACCAGCGTCCAGATACTTCTGATTACAGCGAACTAATGCTTGAGCAACGCTGACCAGTGTCCACTTGTGCACGTTTTTGGCACCCTCGGTATCACAACTTGCAACTGATCCATAGCAGTAGTCCTATTAATTGAATCTCAGGCATTAAAAAATCTTTCCTACTAAGATGTCAGAGGACATAAAGATGACTAATTTTCAACACACATATGCAACTGCATTTAGGAAGGACTTGTCTATAAATACATCATTACATTATAACCAAGACATGGCTTACAAATTCAGGTTTAGAGTACTTTCCCCTTTAGTTAATTATGTAGTCCAATTTAATTAGCCAAAGAAAGTTAATGCCTCTCACTCTGGCCGGGCCCAACCTAATACTAAATTGTGAGTCAAAGATTGTTAAGAAAAAGCTACCTAGGATGCACATAAGGCCATTGGTCTCCAGAAAGGTACGGGTAGCATTCCACATGCCCAAATCTTCACTATTAAAATGTTTTAGTTTGCATGCATGTCCCTCACCCACGTCTTGCAATTTTCCATTCGCCTTCAAGGTTCAGCCTAAATGCAGCAGCCCATCACCCTCTATGTGAAGTTCTCCCTGGCCAGCCCACTCCCCTTGGCAGAGGTAGGTACTCTCTCTCTTCTTTAGTCTCACTGTGTCATGTCCATATAATCCTAACAGCTACATTTACTGAATGTCATTACATGCTAGGCCCCTTTCCTACAATGTTTAATTCTTACAACACCTAGTGAAGAAACCAATATCCTCATTTAACAGATGAGGAAACAAATTCACTAAGGTTAGGTCATGAATCCAAGGTCAAATAGCTAGGCAGGTGGCAAGGCCACTGATTCAAACCACGTTTGTTTTTGACTCCCACACCAATGGTTTCAAACAGCAGGAATGAGGACAGAGAGGAGGCCAAGGAGGCAGGATTCCCTTTTTATCTGTTTATATATTGGGTTTCTGCATAAGAGTTTTTTGGGTAAAAGTTTCCACTGCTAAGATAAATTGGAAACAAATCACTGACTCTACCCTGTGCTGCCTCCTGCATTCTCTATAACTACATACCAGCCATTGCTAGTGCCAGACGGACCTCCTCAGGAGCAAACACTGAACTGAATTTCTTTGCCTCTAGTACCAGGCACAGTGTCTGGCATTCAACACGTTTGTAGGGAATCAAACTCTGAAAGTAAAACTTTCCAAATAACTGTATTTCCACAGTTACAGGCAATTATAAATAATTTATAACTGCATAGAAATTTAGAGTTAATAAACTTCTTTCATAAATATTATCTTCTTAAAAAGAGAAACCAAGCTGAACTTTAAAAATGTTTTCCAAAAATGGCACATTCATTCAATATTCAAAGCTTTATTTTAATAAAATATCAATTATCCAACAACTGTCATACAGTATTGGCAAAAGACATTAACCATGTTTCATTTTCTTGTTTTAACTGCCACACCGAAATACTATTAGGATTAAACCTTATCAAATTGCCAATAATGGCAATTACACAGGTTCAACCTAATACTTATCAATGGCATTCAAACAACATTAGCAGAGCTCTCAGCAGCTAGCATAAATAGAACTTGGATTTATTTATTTACATAGTTTTGACAAAAAAATTAAGCAGAGTTAACTCCCTTCTCTATGATATCCTAGTTCTTTGTACATACACATATTTAACACTTCTCACATTGCACTGTAATTATCTGCCTTGTTGGTGTCTCCTCAACAACACTCTGCCAAAGCTGCAACCTTGACATATTTACTCCTCATGGTATCACTACTAAATAGCTCGGTAATCAACACACAGTAGGCATCTAGTGTTTCTAAATGACTACTACAGGCCTCACAGTAAAACTAAGATAAAAATTCATTATGGTCTCAAAACTACAGACATATTGTATCACTTTATTCTCAATCCCTTTTTAAAATTCCAAAAAATCAAATTCTGAAATATGGGCAAACATCGAAGTCCAGCTGTTTGGGGCTGGTTTTGATGTAATTTTTCTTTGTAAAGATTGAACACTAATTAATACATGTCAGAGAAAGTACACCAATTTAAAAATCCTGCAGAAAATCAATTGGCTATCTTTATCCTGAAACTTTAAAAATTAAAGACCTTTTGACCTGCCAACATGTGTGTTCCTCTTTTGGTTTCTGTTTACATTTTCAAGTGACAATTAGAAAAACAGCTACAACAGCCCTGTAGATAAGATTTTTTTAAGGTCAAAACAAAGTCACAAAAAAATTCATTGCCTTAAGAACAAAAAAGCTTGCTAATATTTCCAAGTATACAAACAGTAACAGAAGACATACTGTTCTATGTGCATTTTTTTAAGCACAAAGTATGGTGAATACTAATACAGTAAGGAATTATGACAATACAGAAATTACTGCAATTCTTAAGAAATGGAGTGATAGTCTAAAATTGGTTATTTCACATTGATAGTTTTGGAGATAATGCATAGGAGATATTAAAGTAGAGGAAGGCAGGAAGTAGAAGGTGACAGAGGCCTGACTAGGATGGAAACAATGGGAATGATTTTGGGGGGAGGGAGCTTTATGGTCAAACTGTAATTATGCAAAAGTGGAATTTTTTTTTGACACAGTTTACTACTTGCTCTTGAAGATGGCCTTCTCTAGGATACGATCTTGGTCCTAAAGACAGATCCCTTGTTTACATCCAAAGACAACTGCCCAGGTGTTAGGATAACTCAACTGGAAAACCAGCAGTGTCTCAACTGAACCGATTTATAGTTTACTGTTACCGTAGTGAAAATGTGAAAACAAATGCCCATTTCTGTAATGTACATCTAAAGAAATTACAGTATAATCCTATATAAGAAACTAAACAACATAAACTGTATACATATCAGTACTATATTTTGTTAGACAAAAAAAGCAAGCTGTAGAATATATAGAATAACATTCCTGTGACTTCTAAGCATTATTATACATTGTTTATGGATACATATGTATAGTAAAAAAGTATAAAAACAGGAAAAAAGGATATATACAAACTTTAAGAGGAATTTTACAACTGGGAAAAAGGAGGGAGGGGAATGGGATTGGAAAGAGGTACAAAAAAACATCAACGGTAACTGTAATAATGCTGTCTTAAAAAACTCTAAAGCGAATATGACAAAATTGACATCTGTCAATTCTGGTAGTAGCCACTCGTATGTGGATTATTTTGTTAAATTACTGCAGGATATTTGCCTGCATGTTTGACATATTCTGTAATAAAGATAAACTGTGAATACGTAAAATAAAATTTAAAAGGAAAAAAACACTTTTCTGAGTACATGACAGACCCTCTGACATCAAGTTGAATATGTAAATGATATACATGTAAGCACTAAAGGAATAAATCCCACACTTCTTAAGTCCTACGGTGTAGAATTCTGGAGTCAAACAGCAGAGGTTCAAACATTAACTTGGCCACTTACTACAAACTATGCATGACCTTGGGCAAATTTTCAAACATTCTAAGCCTATTTGCCCATTTATAAAAGGGGTTAATACTGCCATCTACCTCAAACAGTGGTGAAGCTTAGTGAGATAATCAGTGTGAAGGGCTGTCTGCCATTTTCCTTTCTTCCATAGAGCTCAGAAATAGTTAAGATGTATGAAGATGATAATTTCATGTTGAAGACAATGATACGGCCTGGTACTTTCTGTACCTACATAAGCAAAGTAAAAGATTGCATTCCAGTAGTAAGGACGCAAATCAGTTTTGCCATCACAAAAACGCAAAGTAAAGGTAGACTGCCCTATTATCAACTCACCTGAACCATCAACACTATAATAATAAAGAACAAATATTTACTGAATATTTACTATGTCCTAGGTACTGTTCTAGGCTCTTTAAATGCAATAACTCATTTGATTAATCAGATAAAATTTTGTATAAGCTATACCAGAGAAAAAGCAATAGATACCGTAAGATTGTGAATTCAGAGGAAAAGAAAATTTCTTTCAGGTGAAAAATATAGGCTGCCTAGAAAAGGAGATCTGGTATGCAGATTCAAAAGACAGGCCAGATGACACACAGAGGAAAACAGAAGAGGGTGAATGGTAAAAAAGTGATAGATCTAAGGAACATCATAAGAACGAATCATAGGATACACAGCAGGCAATAAAAAAAAAAGAAGAAAAGGTCAGTTAGGATACATTAGAAAAGTCCTTGAGTGCCCATTTAGGATTAAACTAACATCTATTGAATACGTTTCTGGCAACGTGCCCTTTGCGCTTTATATACATACCTCACTAAAGATAGTAAAAATCTTTTTGATAGTAAAAATGGGTTTTTGACAAGAAAGTGACTTGAGAACTGTGGTTCAGGAAAATTAATCTGACTGCTTTATGCAATATCCCACATAATTCCTCCTCTTATTCTCTAACACCCAGTCACACAAGCTACAAATCTGAGATGTCTTCTAATATTTCCCTCTCCCCATCACACTACTCATTCACAATCCTACTTCCTAAATCTTTCTCCAATCAACAACCTTTATTGTCACTGTCTTATTTCAAGCATTAATCATTCTTTCCTGAAAAAAATCTCCTATCCGTATTACTCACTGGCATTCACATAAATTATCTAAAATACACATCTGATCATAATGCTTGCCTTTGCTTGAAAATTGTTTGCTGACTTCCAAATCGCCTACACACTTAAATAGAATATAATTTACACATTTATTGACCTGACTCATATGTACCTTTCCAGGCGCATATCCGTATGTACTCTACAATCCCCTCTGCCAAACTACTTTTCAGCATACATATAAATAATAGTTTTTCATGCTTTTGTACTTGTGTATGTTACCATTCTCTCTACCTAAAATGGCCACCATGTCCACTCCAATTATTTATTCCAGGTTCAGTTTAATATCACCATTCTCAACCGTCTTTGGTGGGGAGATTTGATGGGTCCTGCAATAGCCTAAATGACAGATAATCATATACAAATGTACACCATTATATCCAGGACCCAGATTTAAAATACTACACAAGGACAATCAATTTCCTACCCATTTAATTACATATTTCACTAAAAATCTAGAAAATTCAAATTCAAGAAAGTTCTAACTTCAAGTTTTTTCCCCTTTTATAAAACCAAATGACAAAAAAGTAATTTTAACATGACAAATCTAAAAATAGGGAGGAGAAGATGTATCCAAGGAATGAACTGGTGATGAAATATTCTGGTCAAAGTTTATTTTATCATATATGAATAATGAAAAAAACTGGATATAACAAAAGTAACAAATTTTAATTTTTTAATGATTCAGCAGTCACTTTAACTTTTTACAGTATTACCGTGGTGCTGTTATAATTACATATCTCAACATAAAGATATAAAAACAACATAATAGAATCATTATTCATGCTTTCTGGCCTTTTGAACTTGGGCTAAATGAGAGTTTTCTGAATAGTATATCCTTAAAGAGAAATTTATCTGAGAAAAATAGCAAAGGCCTATGAATTTAGAGAACTTAAACACTATCTCACGTTGTTCTCATTTTTATGGAAGCATCACAATATACCCTAAATGTCTCAAATATCACTGCATAGAAGACATCTAAGATCCAAAAAGTACTTTAAAAGACTATCACTTTAAAATGTTAGAAATAATACTTTATGTGGGAGTCAACCTTGACTCTTTTTTCCCTCTATATCCAATCAATTACCTGATCTGCCAGTTTATCGCCAATATTTGTTGAATTATTCTCCTTCTGTCTATTACCACTGCTACCATAGTTTGTACCATCATCTCTCACCTGGATTCATTTCAACAGGTCTCCCTCAATCCAGTCTTGGCCTGTTAACACCCATCTTCTATACAGCCCCAGAGTCATCTGTTTAAAATACAATCTGACCATATCACTTCTCTACTTAAAACCCTTCACTGACTCCCTATTTTTTATCTATTTAACAAATATTTACATAGCACTTACTGGATGTTAGTCACGGCTTTAAGTGTTTTACAAGTGTTCATTTACTGCTCACAACTACCTACGAGAATTTAAATAGCTAGCCTTTCCATACATACACACACACACACACACACACACACACACCCTCTACACTTAATGGTTATCCTGTTAAACATACACAAACAAATATAACCAAAAAAACTTTCCCTAACCAAAATAACTTTCCCCAACTTTGTTCCTTCCTCAACTCTCTTTTTCCTTCATAACATCCACATCCACTCTACAGCTCAAACAAAAAACGAACAAAAAACCCCAAAAACCTCAATTCCTCACTCCTCATCTCCCTCACTTTGCATATCCAACTGGTTACTAATTTTATACAGACTGAATCTCTCTCAAATTCATTCTTCAACATGCACTGCTACTTATACAGTCTCCTCATAGGTCTACTTATCATAACTTAAAATCCTCCACTGGCACCTCAAAAGGGCAAAAGTAGTGCTTCTCAAAAACAATCAACCAGGGAGCTTATTAAAAATGCAGAAATCCCAGGTGCCCCTCCATGGAATTTGTACTGCATAAATCTAAGATGGAGCCTGGAAATTTACATTTTTAACAAGTAAAAATCTCCATCTGAGAAGGGTCTATGCACCACCTATTTTACAGGGCAGATCAGGGTAATGTACTCTCTACTCACCCACCACTCCAGCCACACTGAACAGGGTACTTCCCTCACCAACCAAGTTGTACTTCCTCTGCTTGAAACCCCAATGTGACAAGATTTCTTCAAAGATGTTCAACCAATATCTCTGTGAAGACTTCCTTGGAAATTTTGGGCTCTCATCTCACCAAGTACATATTTTGATTGTAGAACTGTTATGCTACTTTTGCATATTAAATGTTTATAAACTTTAAGATCTTTGAGGGCAGGAGTTGATAATCATGTTATCCTCAATACTTGGGATATAATATAGCTTAAATATAACAAATGTTTGCTGGACAGAAAAATTGATGAAAATTTAGAAGATAAATAAAAATATGTAATGGTGTTGAGTAATTTTTTTAAAAGTAGAAACCCAATGAGATTCTCTATACAAGTGTTACAACGGAAAGGTTAAGTTATAAAAACTGCAAGAACTGTAATAACTATAATTCTCAATTCTCTTGCTCTCAAATAATAAATTCTCCTTAATATAAATGTCTTTCAGGACATGGATCTACCAGTTGTTTTTAAAATAAAGAGTCTAATCAAAATGTTTTGTTTTCTGCTGTAGTATTTAAAACATTTTTGAAGGAAAGGGGAAGAACAAGGTGTGTCAAATACTAGCATAGAACCAATGAGTAAGATACCCTATGTGTTTTTCTTTGCAGATCATAGCCCCCAAATGGGGAGCTTTTCTCTACAATCCCAACACTAAACTTTACTCAGAATAATTTCTAGAGGGATATATAATTAATTTAATAAGCTTCTTCAAAGACTTGCTCTGATCTTTAGTCTCCAAACTACGGTTAAAATATTTTACTTTTTAGTGGTTCAGGCGGTTAGAGCTCCATGCTCCTAACTCCGAGGCTGCCGGTTCAATTCCCACATGGGTCAGTGGGCTCTCAACCACAAGGTTGCCAGTTCAATTCCTCGAGTCCCACAAAGGATGGTGGGCTCTGTCCCCTGCAACTAAGATTGAATACGGCACCTTGAGCTGAGCTGCCCCCGGGATGGCTCAGTTGGTTGGAGCATGGGCTCTCAACCAAAAGGTTGCTGGTTCGACTCCCACAAGGGATGGGGGGCTGCGCCCCCTGCAACTAGAAACAACAACTGAACCTGGAGCTGAGCTGCACCCTCCACAACTAAGACTGAAAGGACAACAACTTGACTTGGAAAAAAGGCCTGGAAGTACACACTGTTCCCCAATAAAGTCCTGCTCCCCTTCCAAAAAAAAGAAAGAAACAATTTTTTTTACTTTTTAAAAAACTAGGAAAATGTTGAGGTTATTTAAATTAATAATATTTAAAATTCTAAGTGAAATTTTTCTGATAATAAAGATGTAAATTGTTTTAATAAATGGAGGAGAAGAGATATATCTGCCTTTCAGAAGAATTCCAAATAATATATGTCACATTCCCCACTCTGGGACACAGACTTGACTTACTTCCAAAGGATAAAGTTTGAGAAAGGGAAGAAAATGATGACAGGGAAAAGTGGCACACCACTACATCAACCAAGTGATGAAGGTTCACATCACCAGTAATGTTTTGTGGGTGTCATGAAGCCCCTGACATGATGTGATAAGAAGTGCACTTCACCTCTGTGTTTTTTCCAAAAACCCATAGCCCCAGTCTAATCATAAAAAAAAAAAAAAAAAAAAAAAAAAATCAGACAAACCCAGTTTAGGGGACATTTTACAGGATACCTAACCAGTACTACTCAAGACTGTTAAGGTAAAGAAAAACAAAGGAAGACAGGAACTGTCACAGACCAGAAAAGGCTGGGGAGACATAACCAAATGCAAGGTGGTATCCTGGATTGGATCTGGAACATAAAAATGAATGGAAAAACTAGTAAAATCCAAGTAAAGTCTAGAGTTTAGCTAATAGTAAATACCAACACTGACAAATGTACCACAGAAATGTAAGATGTTAGCAATGGGGAAAATTGGGTGGCAAGCATATACAAGAACTGTGCACTATCTTTACAGGTTGTCTGTAAATCTAGAATTAGTCCAAAATAGTTTATTTTTAAAAAAACAAAAAAACAGGAAAAATGTGATTAAAATAATATTCAAAGGTACAAAACTTTTGGTTGTTAAAATAAAAATGTATATTGTACTTTGCAGTTTAAATAAAATGATTATTTGCAGTATAATTTTATATTAAAAAACTGATTTTTGTTGTTGTTTGTTTGGCATTGATTTACATAGCACTTCTTGCCTACTAAGAAGCTTTGAAGCCACCATTGGTTTCAGATAACAGAATGGATACCAAAGGGGAAAGAATCTTCAATACTAATTCTTAAGAAATACACTTAAAACTGTAAGAATTATATTAATATAGTAATGGCTTTCTTTATATGCTTAAACTGTATGTTAAATTCTCTTCCTTAAAAAAAAAGTCTAACAATAAAAAAACATTTACTGAAGGATTTATAGGCCTTTTATCATTCAATAATAGTAACCACCCAATGAGTTAGATACTGTCAACATTATCCATTTATAGATAAGGAAACTGAGGCTCCTCCTCAAGGTATAAAGCTGGGAAGTTGTGGAGTTAGTATTAGGATCTAAAATATTCATATATGATTTTAGTCAGAAGCTTTATTTAAATTTCTCTGATAATGCCATATTTATAGCCTTTTCCCACCTTTAAAAAATAAGTTAACCAAAAAAAAACTAATCAATAAAACGGACTCATTAGCTACACCTTCCCTGCTTTTGCAATCAGCATATTTTCGATAAAAACAAATATGAGATGAATAGCATATATGCCTTATGCATACAAGACTAATATCATAAATGCATCCTTCTATCTTTGCCATAGATTAAAAGTCAATTAATCAATAATGTAAAAATCTTAATAAACATAAAACTGCATAATGCCTTCAAAAATTAAATTCCTTAAAAATCTCCCAGATTCTTAACTTTACTGTTATCAAGAGACACTCTATCAGAAAATTTCTTAACAGCTGTACTTGTCAACACCTAAGAGCTCAAGAGCAATAATGAAAATGCAAAGAGCAGCTCATTATAAAATGCAAATGCACTTTGTCCAGTTGGGCTAATTCACTTCTTATAGTCGAGAATCTTGTGGCCCTATGTCAGAAGCATGACACTGTTCCCTAAGACACCATAAAATCTCTTTAAGGGAAGTATAAACTCTTTTCCTTCCTTCACCTTAATTCCTGAGAGATCGCTGGAAGTTATTACAAAGGATAGCATATTTCCTTTCACATAAGCCTGCATTCAATCAAATGCAATATTTACTTATTAACACTAATACTACCTGTATATCACGTGCATGCATGCAACAAGTCTTTATTAACTTATTAATATTACTGTAAAGCAGTAGTAGGCACTTTCTGGGAGTCGCTACTCAAATGTCGAAGTCCTTATGCAAGCAAAATAGTTAACAATATAAGACCACGTTAATAAATGCCAATTTAAATGATGCAGGCAATAAATGCCATGATTTTCACCATTTAAAAAAAAGAAATTGACAAACATAAGAATAATTATAAAATGAGTCCATTTTGTCAAAAGAAAAAGGAACATTTTCTTGACCACACAAGGTAATACCCAAGGGATTCGGTGCCTGTAATACATATATACCTCATTCTAGCTCTAGCCTAACATGTGACATTAGGAAAACAAATTCTGAGTTTCAGTTCTCTCACCCATAAAAATACCAACCTACCTGAAAAAACAGCTGACAGAACAAGTGAAAATGAGTACCATATTATTTACAAAGCTCTAAGGAAATGTTTATGACAATGTTAAACGACAGTAACTTCAGAAGCATTCTTGACAAATGCTCAGATCAATCCTAACCAGGTAAGTCAACCAAAAGCCACCATCTTTTGAAGAGAAAAACAACAAATCAAAATAATAGGCACTTATGATGCCTGCATCCAACAAGTATAAAACATTACACAAATATCAATTAAGTCTATAACTGCCATGGCAAGTTTAAAAATTATGCACATAGCAGAAGCTTAACTAAGGTTCCATTTAAATGACTAGCCCAAAGTGTCAAATCAAGTGAGCAACAAAACTAAAACAATGCAGAAAGCCTTCACTGCAGTTAACTATTAGGCTTATGTTACACAGCATCTTTCATGAAGAACAGATTTCTCAAAACATTTGACTTTCAGCAACTAGTATTCACTCTACAGCTAAGCATCTACAGGAAAACAGATTTTCTTTTTCTTTTCAGAACTTATATTGCATGCTATTAGTTTTATTTTAAATAGAGCAACTTTTTAAGTAATAAAACAATGACAGTTTTGTAGAAGACACAGAACAGTGGCAAAGAATTTCCACTTCAAACTTAACCATTTCTCTCTTTAATGTACACGAAAACAGGTTACTTGTCATTGTGAAATATTTTCACAACAGACTAGAGGCAAGTAAAAAAAAAAAATCTCTTTTAGAACCACAGCAGGTTTAAAACCAACTAAGCCTCAAGTCCTTTTGGCAAAAGAGTGCATGATTCACTGCTTTAGAACTCAATGGGAAGAACTGGAAAATTCACTTTGATTACCGTAAGATTTTGTTTTGGGTTTGTTTTTTAAGCTATCCATCCTAATGTTGACAAGTTTCATAGTTTCTATGGCTTGTTTATTAAGTTGTGAATAATATGAACCTCATGTAAACAAAAAGTAGTCATGTATATATTTACATATAATTTAGTACATAGAAGGAAAACATTTACATTGAAAAAATATACACAACGAAACATGAATGTTCTACCTAGAAAACCAAAAATTATATGGTTTGACTTTTCCCTTCCAGAAATGTATCAGAATCTTTTACATATTAGTTACTTTATCTAGAAAACAGATACCAAGTAATTCCATAAAATGAAATCCATCCCACTCTTATTAAAAGTTTTATAAATATAGGATTATGAAGAATTTCAAAAATTGACCTCCAAATTAAGCAAAAGATTCTGCCACATGTATCAGAAACACACACAGATACACATCTGGAACTAAAGCTCTTAAGTCAAATTGTATTAAGCTCCTGATCAATTAATAATCTACTGAAAAATCACTGCTCTTAGTGCACTTTTATAGCTACAAATACTAGGGATGGAGATATGTCAGACATGTAACTGACTTATCATTCCTAACCTTACTCACTCCTCACCATAGGAACCCTTCTACTTTCTAATCTCATTAAAAATAACAAGTGCGAAAGTACATATACTCATAGTTATAAGGCTCATCAAAATCACATTTACCACATGAATCTGACATTCTTTTGAAGATGTCTATTCACATGAATGCTTAATACAAAACGTTAAAGTGACCTACTCTCTCTTATGGTAGTACCTTACAAAAAGGACCCTTTCAAGGGACAACGCAACAGAAAATGTCCATATAAAGAGCCTTTAACACAAATTATCCTTTTTTGCTTATCTTTGATGTTTGTTATTAAAAAATTGCATTTATTGTTTTAATGCAAACTGAAAGAAAATATCTGTAGTATTAGATTTTTGCAACATTTCTATTTCTTGCCAAATATTTCTGGCATTCATTAATTTACATTTACTTGACTAAAACAAAAAACATTAAGAAGGGTGTGTGTGTGTGTATATATATACATATACATATATACATACATATGAATGTGTATGTATGTATATGTACAGATACATAGACAATAAGTGTCTGTTTTAGAGCAGGGACATTGGTTTTTTACCCCATTCACTATCCACCTTGCAAAAAAAGTGGAAACTAAACATGAGATTTTAAGATTTACTACAGAGAAATGCCTTTGTGGTAGCAGCATCAGTTAGGATCAAATAACATTACAAAACATAAGCAAGAGAAAAATGCTATGAAAGGGCAATCTAAATCTAGCACTTCACAGCTTTTGCTCTCTTACTCCACCCAGTCTCCATGGCTCAATGGCTGTTCACAGCATCCACAAATATTAGCCCTTTTTTTTTTAGGGGGGGTGACAAAATAGGGCTAGCTCCATCAAAATCAATATATACGGAAATATTTTGTGAAAAATTGGGTTCCTTTCCCTGATACATTAAAAAAAAAAGCTTCAAATTTGTTATAGGAGATCCTTCCCTTCTAAACAATCCAAACAATGATCATCTATAATAGAACATGAGAGAATAAATCACCCAAATACAGATTACTCTCCTGCTCTAATAAAAACTGCAATTTGCAACTGCCACTTATTTTTGCAAAACTGTGTCTTGAAAGATCCCCATGGGAGATTAAAAGCAGCTAATGCCTTAAACCCCCATCAGAATTTTTTTAAGTAAAAGCTTTTATATATTTAACATTATATCATTACAGACATACACAGGCAGTTAATTTTTCTGATTAAGGGCTTGAACCTCGCAGCACTCAAACCCTGCTGCAAAAAACAAATGAATAAAAATAAAAAATTTAAGCAAATACTACTGTGGCAAAAGGGGAGGAATGAGACTACTGGTCTGAAAGGCCCAAGTACTGTCTCCTCCGCCCTAGCCTCAAAATGAAATCCACACAAAACAATCCACCTCCCAACAAAATAGAATTACCAAAAATGGCACAATTTTTTTGTTTCGACTTTATGACGTTATGAATCTCAAGGACTGTGTGTTACACTAGAGGTCGGAATAACAGTTAATATCTTTATTCTCTCCCGATTAGCCTGTTAAGGAAGGGGGGGGGCTTGGCATGACATCGCCCATTGAGAATGAGACCACAAATCTGGTTCTTCAAAAGCACAATTTCTTAATCAACGGACTGATACAAACCCTAATCCCCAAAGAAAATCTCCTGCCCTCCTCCCAAGGAGTTTCTTGCTAAGTCACTGAAGAAAGGCAGAAAAACAAATAAAGCTCTGCTCTCTTATCTCAGATACTGAAAACCTCCTCATCCTCTCCACTCATGTTTTGAGACGTAGAATTAAAATTTGCCCAACACCTCAAAGGCATTTCTCACCTGGGAGCTAAGGAAGAAGGCACTGCATTTCCTAAAGGAGTGGGGAGATTAGATGAAGAGGAATGGCTGAGGGCCTCGAAGCCCCGTGTTACAACGTCAAAAGGCAACTCCCGTTTGAGGAGCCGGTGGCAGGAAAAAAGAAAACAAAACAAACAAAAAAAAACCTGCCTGATTTGGTGGGTGGATGCTGCGGATGTTTCTGTGGGTCGGGCCGCTCCTCCTTCTCCTTAGTGGGTGTAGAGGGTGGACCACCGCACAGGGGAGCCAGGGAAGGGGTGGGCCATCCTTCTCAGGTCACCCCATCCTAAGGACAGGTTGGGGACGGAACGCCTGGAAGGCCTGTAGGTGCCGAGGCGGCGCGGGGCTGAGCCCGGTTCCCGAGCCACCAACCACGGGAGGGGTGGGGACAGCGGAGCTCGCTTTCCGTGGCCGGGGAGAGGGCTGAACACTTTCCCCAAGATCAGAGAGCGACCTGCTCTCCACGCCCTTCCTACCCAAGAATACTTTTCTTGCTAAGTCACCGAGAGAGGAGGGTGATCCCTTCCCGGGGAGGGCCGCGGGTGGAGCCGCGGAGGCCTGGCAACCCCCGAACCCGGGCGGGGAAGGAGCGGAGCGAGGGCAGCGCCCTCCTCAGCCTGTCCCCCTCCTCCGTGTGTCTCACTCAACGGCCGTCGCGGCCGCCATTTTGAGAGCGAGGAGAGAAGAAGAAGGAGGAGGCGGCGGCAGGGGGAGGGGAGAATGGGAGGGAGGGGACCGGCGCAGCCACATCGTCAGGCCGCCGGGCCCGGCCCGCAGCCGCCCGAGCGCGGTGAAGAAGACAGAGGGAAGGGCGCAGACCCTCGCCGCCTTACCGGAGCGCTGCACCGCCGCCTCCGCAGGGCCTCTTCCGTCCTTCACTCCCATCCACCGGCGGGGGAGGGGGAGAGGGAGAGGGAAGGGAAGAAGGAGGGAGGGAGGGAAGGAGGGAGGGGGAGGATGGCGCGCAGGGCCCGGGCCCGGGGAGGGGGAGGGGAGCGGGCGGGCTCCTCAGCCGTTCCGGGGCTCGAGCCCAAGCCTGGCGCTCGCGGTTTCTCTCGCTCGCGCCCGAGAGCTCCCCTCCTTCTCTTTCTCGCTCCCTGGACCCCGGTGTCGCTGCTCGTTCGCTCGCTCACTCGCTATCTCGGCCGCCGGACTCCGCCGCCGCCCCGCCGCTCCA
Source organism: Rhinolophus sinicus (assembly GCF_057876585.1). Taxonomy (NCBI): domain Eukaryota; kingdom Metazoa; phylum Chordata; class Mammalia; order Chiroptera; family Rhinolophidae; genus Rhinolophus; species Rhinolophus sinicus. Next base: position 18,125,055 of record NC_142512.1, read on the forward strand.
GCTCCGTCTGTCACAGGAGCTGCCCCAACGCCCTGACGTCACCGCGCCGCCGCCGCCGCCGCCGCCGCGCCCCAGACCGGCCGGGAAGAGGGAGGGGAGGGGGCCGAGCGCGGAGGAGGGGCTGCGACGCATGCGCTGACCTGGGCTGGGCCCTGAGCCGCACCGGCCTTCGGCTTAGCGGGCGGGCGGCTGGTGCGGCTTGGCGGTACCCAGAGATCGGCGAGCGAGTTTGCGCACGAGGCGCCCCTCCTCGCGCCTTGTACGTCTGTGTAACCTTGGAAAAAAGGCGCTCCTTTTCCTAGACCCTCATCTGACTGTTCTGGCTCCTCGCGAACTCCGTCTCCGTTCACCTCCCAGTCCTGCTTTTGCCGACAAACGCGCTCTCCCGCCTTCCCCCGGCTAATTGCGGTACCCGTTGGCATCCGTGGATTCTGGCTCCCCATTCACCCCCCCACACACACACGCCAACCCCCATAGGCTTCAGAATAAAGCGGAGCCTGAGCCAAGCTGTCGCCCGTTCTATCTCCGGCCTTTGGGTTTATTTCCCAGCTTGGGGCCGGGGGTGGGAGTTTGTTGTGTTGGTTTGGGATGAAGAGCTGTTGAGATTAAATCTGATGGAATGCCTAATTGTCTTCATTTTTATTACAGATTTTTAATTGGGAGCATTCGCTTTTAGATGTGATTCAGCTATTCTTTTTTTAGACACACACACACACACACACACACGACTCTGGAAGTCTCAAAACTGTCTCCCAAAGAAAGGTCTGGAACTTTATCCCTACATGGCTTGTGAGTGTGTGTGCTAAATTATAGGTTGAAATACTGATGACAAAGAAGTCTTGGGGATTTGTAGTCAATTTATTCCACACAGACATTTAATTAAAAAGAGGCCAGATTGGAGGTTTCGAATCATTCAATATGGAATATTCTTTCAATAAGAGCTATCTACTGTAGTGTGATTGTCTCATCATTAATTTGTATTGCCCAAGGAAACTCTTCCTGAAACACAGGTTTAGGGTTATGTTCATGGATTTTATTCCCTTTATGCAAGTAAATATTAGGTTGGTGCAAAAGTAATTGCAGTTTAAAAGGTTAAAAATAACTGCAAAAGCTGCAATTACTTTTGCACCAACCTACATACACTGCCTTTGAGAAGCAGCTGAGTTAATGAAAGATATAATCCTGGATCAGCCACTTACCAGAAATGTGACATTGGCTAAATTACTCTCTCTGGCCTGGGCCTCTCTATGAAATAGACTTAATAACTAACTAACTTGTAAGGCTTTTGTGAGAATTAGAGAGGAGATGCTACATGTGTGAAGTAGATTGCCTTACTGGGTAACTCATGTAACCATTACTGTAGCTTGATAGCAAAACAAGGTTTTTTTCATCAAGAAAAGTTGTCTCTATCCTTGGTGATCAAGAGGGACATGAGCGAATTGCATGGAGAGTTTGGGTTTTCCCCTTCATGAAGGCAGGGAAGGAAATCAAATGATCTCTGGAAGGTATTTTCCAGATTTGCAGTTCTGGGCTTCTCTAGTTTGATGAGAACACGAGGCACAGAGATTTAGTCCGTGTAACGTCCAGTAAGTTGATGAACATGAAATCACATACCTTGTCCTGAGAATCTACCTTTGGTTCATTTTTGCCTTTTAAAATATTTATTATTGCCTGATACCACACTATTTGATATTTAATCAGCTGAGTAAATCTGTTCTTTATTTTTTAAAATGAATGTTCTAAAAGCCAACAAAATTGCCCAGAAAGAGATCAGAATCACATCGATAAACACTGATATGATACTAATAGGTAGCACTAACCCCTATAAACCTTGAGCTCATAGATTCATATATTTAGAATCCTTTAAAATTTGTATTACGTAATTATATACTAAATTGAGATCGGGTTTTATTTCTATAGCAATCCTTAAAAATGGATTTATTTCTATAGCAATCTCTTTGGAGGAATATGTAAAAACTTTCTTCCTTGATTACAATTTTTTCTGAACAGAAAATTGTTGGGTGCTTGACTTTATATGGAACCATGTGTTCTTTCTGTATACTTTCTTTTCAGTTGCTAAAACGATAGATCTATCTTAATAAACACTTGTCTATAGAGAATGGAGAATTAAGACATCTATGCTATCAATCATAATTCGTAAGGACTTATACAGAACCTACTAGATCCGTCCAGGAAACATTTAAAAATGAATATTTTGGATGATTCTTGAAAAAAACTAAGTATAAACATCTATTTTAGGTAGAAAGGGAAATTAAGTTTGACTTATCCAGTTTTTTGTTACGAATTGTTGCTTGCTATAAATAATGTCAGCAAAGGTTCACAAAAACAAATAAAAACCAAAACTCGGAAAAAACACAAACAACAACAAAAATAAAAATCCATTTACTACCACAATCTAACAATCTCTCCATTCATTTGAATTGCAAATCTTTATTTTTCCAGCAGACATTTTCAAAATGGAAACATTTGTTTCAATTGCTGCAGTAAAATTAGTGTTAGTTTAAACAATTCTACAAATGAGCTGACTGGAAGAAACACTCCAAAAATATTGCTATTGGGGAGAGGACAAAATTTTTTCTAAAAGTAGCTCCAGAGCAAAAATCTTTTTTTTTACAATTGAGCACACATGTTAAAACATTATTTTGAGAATTAAACCGTCCTCTGTTTATAGACAAACATACATTGTTGTGTGTGCATATTTGATACAAAGCAATTAGTAAATGGTGAGAAGGTAGCTTTCAGGCATACAAGTTATGTGTGTCAAAGTCCCATATGAAAGAGAACCATCACTCAACTGGTAAGAGACTTAACTCCAGGAGATTTTAGCTAATTAATTTGTGTACCTGCATTTCCCCAAAGCATGGACCTGTCAATGAGTTCAATGAGGGCAAGCTCAACTAAACCAGTCATTCTTCATCTCAGCATCATGACTTCTTCATACGTCACGAACATTGGGAGGCTAGAGAAACAAATGAAAAACTATGAAAAGAGGTGAAACTCTCAGACTGGACATAGAAGAAATATTTAGAAGCCGCACTTTGTAATCTGAAACCTTTTTTTAAAATTATTTATTTACTTTTTTCCATTACAGTTGACATTCAATATTATTTTATATTAGTTTCAGGTGTACAGCATAGTGGTTCGACATTTATATAATTTATTCAGTGATTCCCCCCTCGTTAGTCTAGTATCCACCTGGCACTATACATAGTTGTTGCAATATTATTGACTATATTCTTTATGCTATATTTTACATGCCTGTGACAATTTTGTAACAACCAATTTGTATTTCTTTTTTTTTTTTTTGTATGATTTTACTGGGCAAGGGGAACAAGACTTTATTGGGGAACAGTGTGTACTTCCAGGATTTTTTCCAAGTCAAGTTGTTGTGCTTTCAGTCGTAGTTGTGGAGGGCGCAGCTCAGCTCCAATTCCAGTTTCTGTTGTTAGTTGCAGGGGGTGCAGCCCACCATCCCTTGCCGGAGTCGAACCAGCAACCTTGTGGTTGAGAGGACGCACTCCAACCAACTGAGCCATCTGGGAGCTCAGTGGCAGCTCAGCTCAAGGTGCTGTGTTCAATCTTAGTGGCAGGGGGCAGAGCCCACCTTTCCTTACAGGTGTCGAGGAATTGAGCAGGTAACCTTGTGCTTGAGAGCCCTCTGGCTCTTGTGGGAATCCAACCTTCAGCCTTCGGCATTAGGAGCATGGAGCTCCAATCACCTGAGCCAGTGGGCAGGCCCCAATTTGTATTTCTTAAACCCTTCACCTTTTTCACCCAGATGGCCAACCCACCTCCCCTCTGGCAACCCTCAGTTTGTTCTCTGTATCTGTGAGTCTGTTTCTGTTTTGTTTGTTTATTTTGTTCTTTAGATTCCACATATAAGTGAAATTATATGGTATTTGTCTTTCTCAGTCTGACTTATTTCACTTAGCATAATACCCTCTAGGTCCTTGTATACATCTTCCATTGTACCACATCTTCTTTATCCAGTCTTCTATTGATCAGCACTTAGGTTGCTTCCATATCTTGGCTATTGTAAATAGTGCTGCATCTAACATAGGGATGCATATATCTTTTCAAATTAGTATTTTGGATTTATTCAGATAATTACCCAGAAGTGGAATTGCTGGGTCATAGGTAGTTTTATTTTTAATTTTTTGAGGAACTTCCAAACTGTTTTCCATAGTGGCTGCACCAATTTGCAATCCCACCAACAGTACATGGGCTACCTTTTTCTCCGCATCTTCGCCAACACTTGTTCTTTGTTGATATATTGATGGTAACCATTCTGAGAGGTGTGAGGTGATATCTCACTGTGGTTTTAATTTGCATTTCTCTGATGATTAGTGCCTGTAATCTGGAACCTTAAAAAAAATAGAAAAATAATTTTAAAGTGCTAACAAAGAAACAATATAAAAAGATTTATCACGTTCATTCTAGGTGTCACCACAGTAGACCAGGCACAGGGTAAAACAAACTTTCTTCCCTTTTATGTCTGTATACCTAGTAGAGTAAAAGATTAATTCTCACTTAGAGGATTTAAAGAAGGCTTTATGAAGGAAGTAATTTAAAGCAGACCTTTAAAAATGGCTAGAATTTTAATTAGTTGATTCAACAAATATTTATTGAGTGTCTTCTACGTACCAGACCCTGTGCTGTGTGCTGAGTATACACAATGAGCAAAACAAACAGAATCCCGGAGCGCATGTAGTTTATATTCTGGCAGAAGACACAGGGAAAGAAGGTGACAAAGCTATGAAGCAATAAACAGCACTGAGGTGGAGAAAAACAGGAGGGACTACCTTAGTGAGTGTGGTAAGAGAAGACATTTCTGAGGAGCGAGTGACATTTAAACTGAGGTTTGAGTAGCCAAGGGATTCCAGATTAAGGAAGAACAAGTGCAAAGTCCCCAAGGCAGGAAAATGCTTGCTGTGTTCCAGGAAATGAAAGAATGTCCAGGTGGATGGAGTGAAATGATGGTAAGGAAGGAGTCTTCTTGACTGCACTGGTCCAGGGGACACCACTTCTATTTTATTCCCTGAATAACTCAGCAGAGGAAAAAGCAGGCGACAAGATCAGAGAGCCAGGTAGGAATCAGATAATGCAGGACCTTGAGAATATAGTAGGGAGTTTGGGTTACATTTTTGTAGCTGTGTACAAAGGTAAGGACCAAGAAGAAAAAAAAGAAAACACATTTTGACCCTTGCCTTTTGCTCTTGAAGACTTTTAACAAATCATAATGCTATTATTATTTTATCTTTTTAATATGGACATTTTCAAATATATACAAAAGTAGACAGGATGATATAATGAAACCTCATAAACTCACGGCTAATCTTGTTTCATCTATACTCCCACTCATTCCCCCTCATTATTTTGAAGCACATGCTAGATATCACATTACTTCACTATTCATAGTTTAGGATGTATCTCTTTTTAAAAAAATCTTTTAAAAACGTAATCACAATACCATTATTAAACCTAAAAGAATAACAATAATTCCTTAAGAATATTTTGACACTACCCTTTGATCTTTGCCTCACCAAAGACAATGAGTGATCATAAGTTATGAGGAAACTGGACAAGCGTATAGTTAAGCAATCTTGGATAATAGAATTATCCTGAATTATTTGAGATCAGCCTGCAATTTTCTTATGGATAAATTTAAAAATTAATATAAGCAATGGGTCTTTTATCCAATTAAAATGAATATTACTAGTAGAAATGATTTGCACAGCATGTAAATGGCAATGGCTGAAACTTCACACAGTAAATGTTTTATCTGCCAAATTTGACCCAGGAAAATTGCTTGTAGTCAAAATCATGACCACAAAAGGATACTCACAGTGATAGAAACCATAGAAGAGAGGCAACAACAACAACAAAAAACCTGATAAATATGTCAAATTTGCTTTGTAAAATTATTAGAGGAAAGAACCAATTCCAAGGAAAATAATTCAATTAAAATAAAAATGAAAATAGAAAAAATGGAAGTGGTTTAACTCTGCTAATAAATACATTTCCCCTAAAAATTCAATGAAGTTAGTATAATTCTGATTAAAACACTTGGATTCACAAATGCTGAGTCAACACGTCCTTAAGGTCAATTCTATAAGGGGAAAAACTTCCTGGATCTAGGGCAGCCCTGTCCAATAGACATACAATATGAAACATGAATGTACTGTAATTTAAAATTTTGTAGTAGCCACATTTTAAAAAGGAAAAGTTGAAATTGATTTTATCTTTTTTTCCTACTCTTTGAAATCCAGTGTCCAGTTTACACGTACAGAATATCCAAATCCACACTAGCCACATTTCAAGTACTTAATAGCCCATGTGGCTAGTGCTATCAGACTGGGCAGTACAAATCGGGGGGGCGGGGGGGAAGGACAATGTAGGTAGAAAGAATGGTTTGAGCAAAGGTATGGAGTTATAAATGTGGAAGGCAAGTTCTGGGAATAAAAAATGGAACAAGAATAGCTGAAAAGGAATGTTTGTGTCTGAGGGGACGGGGACGGTTGATGGAGGGTTGCAGAGTGGGGAAGGGAAAAAAACAGAGTGTGCCAAAAAAATGTATACGTATTTTAAGAATGGAAAAAACTGCATTAAAATTGTAATACTCAATATATACCGATAACATAAGATGAATACAAGTCATGTGTATACACTTTTTTTGGCAGCCCCAGTATATAGGCTGTAAGATTGGGAAGAGAATCTGGACTAGAAGGTTCTGAATATCTTGAAGCTAGTCTGTTCTGTTTGCTATGGGGCTGCTTGCTTATATTGTCTTTGTGTAAGACCACAAACCAGTAACCTTCATCTTCCAAACAGAACTCTCCCTACTCTCTTCAACAGCACACTGTTTTCCCCAACCATATTGACTGTACAGAGAAAAGAAGATTGAATTTCAGGTCTCAAAATGATGGTCCGGAAAAACCACTAATGCTAAGTTATATCAAGACATACCCTAAATCGTGGTTTTCATACTTTTTTTCCCCAAAGCTTATTTTCCCAAACAAAATAATGTACAGAATTCCCATGTGTATAAAAACAAGCCAGCAAACAAAAACAGTTTCCCTGTTTGCAGTAAGGGTTTGGGAGCACAAACTGATACCCCCTCCACCAGTACACCAGCAGGAAGAAATTTCTATCGTCTCACTGTGCATCTTTGAGAGCATTTGCAACTCACATCAGATTCGTTAAAAAAAAAAATTAGTACAATAACTCTATACTAAGTAGAATATGACTGCATATCTAGAATTTATGATTTCCTCCTGGATTCCAGTATACAGTACTTAAACAAAATAATATTCTTTTCCCTAAAATCACTTTTGATACATGCATATTTAAAATTATGTCAAATTTAGTTCCAAATGTCTTCTTTGTAAAATTGGAGTTTATTTTAAATACATATGCATCTTCTAGGACTGCAAACAGGTTACTGTGAGCACTGACAGATGAGATGGAACATAACTTAGGGCAGAAGGCCCGTATGCCCCACAAACCACAGCCTGCTTATTTGTGAGATTTCCTTTTCCTTCTCATTAGATATTTGTTTCATGTATTGATGATTTATGCCATGACAAAAAATTGGGAAAATGCAGAAGTTATGAAAAAAAGGAAAATCACAAGTAATCCCATAATTCAGATATAACACAGTGAAAAAATTATACATATACTTTCAATTTTTTGCATATACGTAAGTAAATATTTTTGATAAAATCAGGATCTTAATTTAAATGCAATTTTGAATCTTAACACTTTTTACCCAAAGGTTAAAAAAAAAATCAACATTTTCCCATGTCATTAAATAGTCTTCAAAAGCATGATCTTTTAATGGTTAACAAATAGTCCATTGTATTTGTGTTTCTTACAGGGTGACTATTGGCATTTTGGATGGGACAATCCTTTTTTTAATTTTTTGAATTGAACTTTTTATTTTGAGATAATTGTAGACTGACATACAGTTGGTTGTAAGAAATAATAGATCCTTTCTACCCTGGTACCCTACCCCACAGGTAACATCTTGCAAAACTATAGTACAAGATCACAGCTATTGAGATTGATACAATTAACATACAGAACATTTCCATCAACAGGAGGCTCCCCCACCTTGCCCTTCTATAGCCAGTCACATCTACTTTCCTCCTACCCATCCCCTTCCTCATTTCTAGAACTTTGTCAGTTTAAGAATGTTATATAAATGGAGTAAGCCAGTCCTTTTGAGATTGGCTTTTTCCCCCCACTCAGCATAATTATATGGAGATTGATCTCGATTATGTGTATTCCATACTTTATTCCTTTTTATTGCTGAGCACTACTCTACAGTATGGATATACCACAGTTTAATGATTCACCTGTTAAAGGGCATCTGGTTGTTTCCAGTTTGGTACAATTATGAATTAATCTGCTATGAACATTTGTGTACATGTTTTTGTGTGAACCTAAGTTTTCATTTCTCCGGTATAAACGCCCAGGAGTACAACTGCTGGATCACATGGCAGTTGCATGTTTGGAGATATATATATACTGTGTTTCCCCTAAAATAAGACCTAACAGGACAATTAGCTCTAATGCGTCTTTTGGAGCAAAAATTAATAGAAGACCCGGTATTATATTATATTATATTATATTATATTATATTATATTATATTATATTATATATGATATAAGACCTGGTCTTATATTATAGTAAAATAACACCAGGTCTCATATTAATTTTTGCTCCAAAAGACACATTAGAGCTGATTGTCCGGGTAGGTCTTATTTTCGGGGAAACAAGATATATATATATATATATATATATATATATATATATATATATATATATACACACACACATACACACATCATATATATGTATATGATATATATGGTATATATATGATATACATATATACACGTTTATGCTATATACACACACATATATGCTATATATATGTATATGTAAATATACATATATATAGCATATATGTACATATACATATATTTTCATATACATATATATGTATGTGTATATATATAGTGTGTATACATATGTATGTATGTATGTATGTATGTATGTATATATATATATATATATATATATATATATATATATATGCTGCAAGACTGTTCCAGAGTGGCTCTACTATTTTACATTCCTACTAGCAATGTATGAGCAATCCAGTTTCTCCAAATCCTTGCCAGAATTTGGTGTTGTCACTAGTTTTGGTAATAGCCATTTTTATAAGTTTGTAGTGATATCTCACTATGGTTTTAATTTGCAATTACCTAATGGCTGATGATGTTGAACATCTTTTCATGTGATTATTTGCCATCTGTGTATCCTCTTCAGTAAAATGGTTCCTCATGTCTTTTGCCTACTTTCTAATTGGTTTGTTTGTTTTTTTACTATTGAGTTTTAAGACTTCTTTATATATTCTAGACACGAATCCTTTGTTGGATATGTGGTTTGCAAATATTTTCTCACAGTCTGTAGCTTGTCTTTTCATGCTTTTAACAGGGTCTTTCACAGAGCAAAAATTTTTAATTTTGATGAAGTCCAATTTATCAATTTTCTCGTTTTTAAAATGTGTACTTGGTGTCAAGCCTAAGACCTTTGCTTACCCCTAGATCCCAAAGATTTTCTGTTTTTTTTCTGAAATTACTATTGTTTTACACTTAATCCTGTGATACACTTCAAGTTAATTTTTGTATAAGGTGTAAGGCTTAGGTTGAGATTTTTTTTTTAAACTGTGGATGTCCAATTGTTCCAGCACCATTTACTGAAAAGGCTATTTTTCTTTCTAAATTGTTTTTTACACCTTTGTCAAAAGTCAATTGGGCATAATTATGTGGGTCTATTTCTGGGTTTTTTATTCTGTCCCATTGATGCCAATCCATCGATACTACGCAGACTTGATGACTATAGCTATATGATGAAACTTAACGTTGACAAGAGGGATTCCTCCTACTTCATCTATATTTTCAAGATTGTTTTAGTTCTTCTAGTTCTTTTGCCTTTCCATATAAATTGTCGAAAAATCTTGTCAACATCGACAAAAAACAGTTAAAGGGATTTTAATAGTAATTGTATTAAGCCTGTACATCAATTTAGAGAGAATTAACATCTTTTCTGTGTTGATTCTTCCAATTAATGAACATCACATGTCTCTCCTTTTCTTTAGGTATTTTCTCCTTCAGCAATTTGTAGATTTCAGTATGTAAGGTTCTGAACACATTTTGTTAGATTTAGACCTAAGTATTTCATGTTTTTTGAGTGATTAAGAATGCACTGTATTTTTAATTTAGTGACTACGTGTTCATTGCTAGTATATGGAAAAACAATAGTGGTTTTTTTTTGTTATGTTTATCACTTATCTTGCAATTTTGCTAAAGTCACACTGATTAGTTCCAGGAGGGTTTTTTTTTTTTTTTTTAAGATTCCTTGGGATTTTCTATAGACAACCATATCATCTGAACCAGGGAGATTTTTATGTTTTCCTTTATGATCTATATGCCTTTTACTTCTTTTTCTTGCCTATTGCACTTCCAGCACTATGTTGACTAAGAGTGATAAGAGCAGATATCCTTGACTTGTTCCCAATTTTTGGAAGAAAGCATTTTCAGACTTTCCATGTTTGCTATAGGCTTTTTGCAGATGTTCTTTATCAAGTTGAAAAAATTCTCCTCTATTCCTATTTTTGTGACAGCTTTTATCGTGAAATGGTATTGGATTTTGTAAAATGATTTTTCTGCAGCAATTATTATGATTATGTGAGTTTTCTTCTAAAACCTGCTAATAAAGATTACATTGATTGATTTTCACATGTTGAAACAGCCTTGTATCCCTGGAATAAATTCCACTTTTAATGCTGTATAATTGTTTTTATATGTTGCTGAATTCTATTTACTACTATTTTGTTGAAGATTTTTGTGTATGTATTCATGAAGGATATTGGTCTATAGTTTTCTTTTTTTGTACTGTCTTTTCTGGTTTTAGTATCAGGATAATACTAGTTTCATAAAATGAATTTGCAAGTGTTTCCTTCTCTTCTATTTACTGGAAGAGACTATGTAGAATTGGTGTTAAGTTTCTTTTTAAATATTTGATTTCCAACTGGGCCTGGAAATACACTTTTGTAAGTTTTCAAACTTCCAATTAGGAATGGAAAAGGGGATATAATTTCTGACCCTGCAGACATCAAAAAGATTATAAGGGAATATTATGAAAGACTCTACACACAAATTTGACAGCTTATATGAACATGAACCAGTTCCTTGAAAACTACTACAAACTACTCCAATATGAAACAGGTAATCCAAATAGCCCTATAACTATTAAGGGTATTGAATTAATAATTTAAAAACTCCCAATTCAAAATAGGTTTGTAAACTATTTTGAGTTGATTTTTGTATATAGTAAGGGTCCAACTTAATCTTGCAGTTTTCCCAGAACCATTTATTGAAAAGATCGTCCTTTCCTCATTGAATGATCTTGGCAACCACATTGAAAATCAATTGACCATATATGCAAAGGTTTATTTCTGGGCTCTCTCTTCTGTTCTATTGGTCTCTATGTCTGCCCTTATGTCTGTATCTCAAGATTTTGATTACCGTGGCTTTGTAGTAATTTTTGAAATTTAGAACTGCAAATCTTCCTTTTTTGGCTACTTGGGGTTCCTTAAGATTCCACATGAATTTTAGGATGAGTCTTTCTATTTCTTAAAAAAAAAAAAAAAGCCATTAAACTTTTGATAAGGATTGTATTGAATTTGTACTGAATTTTAATATTGTCAATGTTAAAACTTAACAATGTTAAATCTTCTAATCCATGAACACAAGATGTCTCTTCACTTACTTAGGTCCTCTTTAATTTCTTACAGCAACGTTTTGTGATTTTCAGTAATACAAATCTTTCACCTCCCTGGTTAAACTGATTCCTAAGTATTTTATGCTTTTTGATGGTATTATAAATGGAATTGTTTTCTTAATTTTCTTTTTGGATTGCTCACTGTTAGTGTATAGAAATGCAACTGGTTTTTGTGTGTTGACTTTTTATCCTGTAACTTTGCTGAGTTTAACTTTAACAGGGGTGTGTGTGTGTCTGTGTGTGTGTGTCTGTGTGTGTATGTAAAATCCTTAGGGTTTTCTACATACTGTGTTTCCCCGAAAATAGGACCTAGCCGGACAATCAGCTCTAATGTGTCTTTTGGAGCAAAGATTAATAAGACCCAGTCTGATATATTATATTATATTATGTTATATTATAAAGATCCAGTATAATATAATGTAATATAATATAATTAATATGTATAATTATATATTAATTATATATTAATTATATATATTAATTATATATATTATATTAAATATATATATAATTATATTATATTATACAATATAAGACCAGGTCTTATATTGAATTTTGCTCCAAAAGACACATTAGAGCTGATTGTCCGGCTAGGTCTTATTTTTGGGGAAACACGGTATAAGATCATGTCATCTACAAACAGAGATACTTTTACTTCTTCCTTTCTACTTTGGATTCCTCCTCCTTCTCCTCCCATTTCTAGTCTAATTGCTCTGTCTAGGACTTTGGATACTGCGTTGAAATACATGTGGTGAAAGCAGGCAACCTTGTCTTGTTCCTGGTCTTAAGGGAAAAGTGTTCAGTGTTTTACCATTGTGTATATAAGTTGTGGGTTTTTCATACATGGCCTTTATCATGTTGAGGAAGTTTTCTTCCATTTATAATTTATTGAGTGTTTTTATCATGAAAGGATATTGAATTTTGTCAAATGCTTTTTCTACATCAATTGAGATGATCATGTAGTTTTTTTCCTTTCATTCTAAAAATTGCTGTATTACATTACTGATTTTTATTCATTGAACCATCCTTGCCTTCCAGGAATAAATCCCAGTAGGTCATGGTGTGTAATCTTTTTAATATGATTCTGAATTTGATTTGCTAGTATCTTGTTGAGGATGTCTGCACCAATATTCATAAGGGATACTGGTCTGCAGTTTGTTATTTATTGTAGTGTCTGTCTTGCTTTGTCATCAGGGTAATGCTAGCCACAAATAATGAGTTTGGAAGTATTTCTTATGTTTGTTCACAACATTCAAGGTCTGTAGTTGTACTTAGAAATAATAGGGAAAAGTACATCTACTCCCTCTTTCCAGAAATGGAAGTTGGGACAGTACTGTTTTATGAAGGATGTGTCACATCCCTGGTCCCTGGGCACTAATGCCAGCAGCATTCCTCAGTCGTAGCCAAAAATGCTCTGGGTTGGAATTATAATTTTTCTTTTAATGAGCATTCAGGTTATTTCTAATATTTCATTATTATATAGAACATGATGAAATTTTTTAATCATAAATCTTTGCATCATTGACCTAGTTATTTCCTTAAGATAGGAAATATTTTATTCTAAACCAAAGATTAGCATTAGGATTATTAGGCCAAAAGGTAAGCAGGTTTTTCTTAAGGCTTTTAACGTACAAGTCACTTTTTAGAAAGGTAGTGTCGGTGGCTTCACTCGTTCTTACAAACACTGAGTATTATTTTTTTCTAAAAAAAAATTTCTCTTTTATTCATTACAGAATAATCAGGAAACAAACAAACAAAGACAAGCAACATGAAAATAAATCTTCCCACACAGAGGTAGTTACTTTTTCCATTTTGGTATCTATCTTCCCATAATTTTTAAATTGTAGTTATATAGTTACATTTGCATATATTGCTTACTTTTATAAAAACTCAATCATACTACATATGCTGTTTTATAATCTGCTTTTTCAATTCACAATATATCATAACTACTTTTCTTTGTCAATAAACTTCTACATCATTTTTTAAAACAAGAAACATTATTATAATATCTTATAGTTTCTGTGAATCAGGAATTTAAAAGCAGTTTGGCTGGGCAGTTCTGGCTTGGGGTCTCCCATAAGGCTGCAGACAAGATATCAGACAAGATGTCACCTGGGACTGTATATTTTTAATAATTATTACATTAATACTCTTCTGGTTGCAAGGGACAAATATAAATGAAAGCAGCTGAGGCAAAAAGAGGAATGTATTGGCTCATATACCAACCATAGAAAGTGTAGGAGTGAAGGACTGGAAACAGAGATGTGAATTTTTCCAGGATACGCTCTTTCAGCCTCTTGTCAGTGCTTCTTCCTATGTGTCCAATCCATTCTCTCGGATTGACTTCTTTCAAATGTTTGGAGAAATCACACCCATTGCAGTTGAAAACATTCTACTACAGGGTTGTACCTTAATATATGGATATTCATAATATATTAAGAACGTCTACAAATCAGTAATAAAAAGACAATGCAATTTGTACATTTCTTTATACTTGAAAATTAAAAAAAGGATAACATAGAAATGGTCAATTCCTTGAAGGTGAAAATTTTTTCATGAAGCTATCTGTACATTAGCAATTTTTTGAATAATTCTTTGATAATGTTTTCAGTTTCTGTTGTGATCGTTGGTGTTTTAGGTTTTCATCTTATCCTTGAGTCATTTTGAAGAATGATTTTTCTTCATCAAGATTTTCAAACTTTTTTGGCATAGAATCATACGAGGTAGGACAATTATGTTTGCGAACTCATCCAAGAAAAAGTGCTACACACCTCATTGCTGAATATCACTACAGTCACCTTCGAAGTACTCTCCTTGAGAAGCTATGCACTGGTGCCAGTGCTTAGTCCACCCTTCAAAGCAATGTTGGAACTCTTTTTCTGGAATGGCCATCAGAGCTGTCGTCACATTACCCTTGATGTCTTGAATGTCATCAAAATGTCTTCCTTTCAATATTTGCTTTATCTTTGGGTAAAGAAGTCATTGAGGGCCAGATCAGGTGAGGAGGGAGGGTGTTCCAATACAGTTATTTGTTTACTGGCTAAAAACTCCCTCACAGACAGTGCTGTGTGAGCTGGTGCATTGTTGTCATGCGAGAGCCATGAATTGTTGGCGAAAAGTGCAGGTCGTCTAACTTTTTTATGCAGTTTTTTCAGCACTTCTAAATAGTAAACTTGGTTAACTGTTTGTCCAGGTGGTACAAATTCATAATGAATAATCCTTCTGATATCAAAAAAGTTTAGCAACATCGTTGCAATAAGTTTGCTAACTTAATCATCAGACCTCATATAAAGTAGATTCATTTAAAATAACTTGGCTGGATTTTGACTGGGGATGCATCATATATATATATATATATATATATATATATATATATATTATATATGTATATTATATGTATGTAATATATATATGTTTTATATAGAGATATAATTGAAATCTTAACTTTAGTCTTCCAATATATAAAAATGGCATATCTTTCTATTTATTTATGTCTTCTTTAATTTCTCTCAATAGTTTTCAGTTAGAAGATACTGTATTTAAATAAATCTTTCATTAGATTTATTCCTCCAGATGATTTTTTATGCTATTATAAATGCTATTTTTATTTGCTTTGCAATTGCTTATTGGTAGTATATAAAAACCAACTGATTTGTGTATATTGGCCTTGTGTGTTATGACCTAGCTAAATTCACTTATTAGTTCTAGTAGGGCTGTTTGGGGTAGATTCCATAGAGTTTGCTACATGCACAATCATGTCATCTGCAAACAACCATAGTTTTACTTCTGTTCTAATCATTTATGCTTTTATTCCCCTTGCTTTATTATAATGGCTAGGAATTCAAGTACAATGTTGAGTAGAAGAGGTAAGAACAGACATTCTTGCTTTGTTTGCTTCCATTCTTAGGGGAAAATGGTTCACCGTTAAGTACAATGTCAGCTGAGTTTGTTTTAGATGCTCTATATCAGATTGAAGAAGTTCGTTTCCATTTCTAACTTGATAAGGTTTATTTTAACCGTAA
Source organism: Rhinolophus sinicus (assembly GCF_057876585.1). Classification (NCBI taxonomy): domain Eukaryota; kingdom Metazoa; phylum Chordata; class Mammalia; order Chiroptera; family Rhinolophidae; genus Rhinolophus; species Rhinolophus sinicus. The sequence goes on from NC_142512.1 coordinate 18,140,955, forward strand.
ATGATTTTGAATTTGTTAATGCTTTTTTTTTTCATCTACTGAGATGATTATATGATCTTTCTCCTTTATTCTGTTAATATGGTGAATTACACTGATTAGTTTTTTTTTGTTTGTTTTTTTAAGATTTTATTGGGGAAGGGGAACGGGACTCCACCGGGGAACAGTTTGTGCCTCCAGGCCTCTTCTTCCAAGTCAAGTTGTTGTCCCCTCAATCCCAGCCGTGGTGGGTGCCGTTCAGCCTCAAGCTGTTGTCCTTTCAGTCCTAGCTGTGTGCAGCTCAGCTCCAGGTCCAGTTGACATTGCTAGTTGCAGGGGGCGCAGCCCACCATCCCTTGCGGGACTCGAGGTGTTGAACCAGCAACCTTGTGGTTGAGAGCCCACTGGCCCATGTGAGAATCAAACCAGCAGCCCTCGGAGTCAGGAGCACAGAGCTCCAACCTCCTGAGCCACCGGGCTGGCCCCCCACGTTGATTAGTTTTTGAATGTTAAACCAAACTTACTTTCCTGGTATAACTTCCACATGGTACTCTAAATCTTTTTGTTTTGTTTGAACTTTGTACCATGCGCATATATACTTATTAAAAATTAATTACTTAAAAAATTGAAATGTGTATACCTGGGCATTTATCCTAAGAAAAAACTGAACAAATGCACAAATATGTATCTGTACAAGAATGTTCATTGTTGCATTTTTTAAATAATAATAAAATGTTGTAAACAACCCAAATATCCACCATTAAGGAAGATTAATTTATATTCAGACATTTGAATAGGAATTAGCCGTTAAAACTTATAACTTAGATCCATGTATGAGAATAAAAAAATGATTAAGATAGCTTATCATATTTAAAAAGCAACTAACAAAACATATGTGTAGAGTGACCCATTTTTAAACACACACACACACACACACACACACACACACACACACACACATTGAGAAAGATATCTGAAAGGATGAAGTAGATCAATAGATATATTGACATGGAGAAATCGCCAAGACATACAATTAAGAGAAAAAAATCAAGTTGCAGAACAATACATATAGTATAATCCATTTATGGTAAAACAAAAACAAAAAATATATTGTATACATACTTATAGTTTTGTGTTCGGGGTTGTTTGTTGGCAAGCAACAAACTCTGACTGCAAATGCAAGGAATCAGGTGTCAGAAAGAACAGGAATCACAGAGCCCTAAGGAGCTGGGGAGAAGCAACCGATGGTAGGCTCTTTATGGTACTGCTGTTAGAATATACACACTCCAGTAGGTTTTTTCATTTTCCAACTCAATATTCAAATTACAGGGAAAGAGATTTTGATTGTCTTAGCTTGGGCCATGCATGTGCCCACCCTTTGATGACAACCCAAGAGACAGATTGTCTCTAATATGGAAGGTAAAATTCGGGGACTATTTGTGCAGGCGAAAACAAGAGATGATCTCCTTGGTACAAAAATACACAATTTTCTTTGGGGAATGCACAGCTTTTCAGATAGATTATGATGAAATGGTACCTACCCCCTGGATTGCGCAATTTGGCTGCTATTTACTTTTGAAACTCTATGTCATCTGAATTTTGTTACAAGGAGGGTATATTCTTGTGCTCTCCATGTTGACCGAGGCCAGAGCTGCCTGTGGCTCCAGTCTATGACGAATGCCAATATTAGAAAATGAGCCTCATGCAGGAAAAATGTCGGAGACAGGAAATAAAGAGAATAAAGAACCAAAAGCCAATATTAACTGCAAAATATTCAAGACATTACTATTAAAGTCAGGAACAAGACAAGGATGTCAGCCATTACTACTCTTAGTTAGAACTAGTCTTAACATTCTAAGTTAATGTCATAGGGCTTGAGAACATCCATTTATCTATTAATATAGTCTCACCAACAATGAAATATAAATTCTTTCAACTTTTGTCCATTTGGTAAATGAAACAAAACCCAGAAGTCATCATTTGTAGATTATATGATCATTTACATGGAAAAACCAAGAAAATTAACTAAATTAAGTTTTGACTGAAGAGCCAGGGGTATGTAAAGGAAAGCACTCTCATATTTAAGGGAAGTATAAATAGTACTATGGAGGGCAATTTCTCAGTACTAATCAAAAACACTAAAAATATACATCTCTTGCTTTTTTTTTTTTTTTGTCTGTCCTCAGCCGTCAGGTAATTCAAGATGGGCTCTTACAAGTATATCTAGGAGCTATGGAGGAAGAAGCAGTCTGATGTAATGCGCGTTCTTCTCAGGGTGCGCTGCTGGCAGTACAGCCAGCTCTACGTTCCACAGGGCCCCCAGCCCCACCTGGCTCGATAAAGCACGATGTATGATGTCATATATCGGATTTGTGTGAACCGTGGTGGCCGCAAACACCCAGTGCCTAAGGGTGCGACCTACAGCAAGCCTGTCCATCACGGTGTTAACCAACTAAAGTTTGCTCGAAGCCTTCAGTCTGTTGCTGAAGGCACCACTGTGGGGCTCTGAGAGTCCTGGATTCTTACTGGGTTGGTGAAGATTCCACTAACAAATCCTTTGAAGTTATCCTCATTGATCCGTTCCATAAAGCTATCACACGGAATCCTGACACCCAAAGGATCACCAAACCAGTCCCCAGGCACAGGGAGATGCGAGGACTGACATCCGCAGGCCACAAGAGCCGTGGCCTTGGAAAGGGCCACAAATTCCACCATACTATTGGTGGTCTCCCCGTGCGGCTTGGAGAAGTCGCAATACTCTCCAGCTCCACTGTTACCGCTAATACGAGTAATATTTGTAAAATAAACAATTTAGGACAGTCAAAATATATCTATATATCTATATCATCTTTTATGACCCAGCAACCAAAACCCAGGATAGTTTTTCCTATGAAAGTAAGGAAAGGTACAAAGATTTGGCTACAGTAATTGTTACTGGAACATGGTTTATAGCTATGAAAAATTTAGAACAATCTAAATGTCTAACAACAAGGGACTAGTTAAATGATGTTTCATTCATATAGAAGTGATATTGTAGATTAAAATTTGTTGGTAAATTATTATTTTCATATTATAGGGCTCAATTTAAAAGATCACAAAATATTATGTACAATATGATAGCAATAAAAATGTATATAAATAGTCCTAAATTGTCCATCAAATTTATTTTGGTCAAATTTAGTCTGCTCTAAAGGTAAATTCTTTTTGAAACCCAAACCAAAACACCAATGCAAATGTAAGTTTAGCACCTGACATCCCAGCTAAGCTACCAGGAGCAGATGCAAATATAAAACTCAGAGATAATCCTGACATAAGAAGAAATGCCTGTTCTGGGACCTTAAAATGAGGCTTCTTAATGAAATTAACAGCTGTTTGAATAAACTCTCTCTGTTTACAAAGAGCATAAGCTCTGCCAGCATATCTCAGGATTGTTTTAAGGGCCCTGAAGGACCTTGGGAACACGTTGCTCCTGCCATTTAGATGCTTATCCACTGTTGGAAGAATGCAAACAAGATGCTTTCAGCTAAACATTGTAGTGCCCCTAGCAAAAAGAAGGGTCAGTGCTTGCTCTGTGACAATTCCGTTTTCTCAAACCATGAATCAGCCCCATTGTCCCACCAGCCTCTACGCATCATTGATTCTGCTCATCACAGCAAACGGCAAAGGCAGGAACATGGCAGAGAGACGGAGCCTCTGGGTGAGGGAGAGAACACGAGGCCGTTATAGTATTTAATCCTGTTGTAAAGACAGAGTCAGGGTTTCCGCCGGGCTGCTTCAGAAATGGTTGGAAATGTGTCAGAAGGCTAATTTCACCGAGAGTATCTAATTAACAAAATAATACTTGGCAGTTGATCAGCACTTTTTTTTTTTATTCAAAGATAAAGGAGTCTCCAAATGTGACTGTATAAAATTTTTCTGGGCACCGTGCCATGTCAGACTTATCCTTTCTTCCTCCACTGGCTTCCCTTTCACCCCAGTTTCTTTTATCGATTCTCCTCCCTGCTCCTTCCCGATTGGAAACAAATGATAGTTGAACCTGGATAATTCTCTCCCTTGTTTTCATTGTACCAGCAGATGTTCACTCAGCTGTCCTAAACCTTTCATGCAATTTATTTTATAAAGAATAAAAGGGGAGAAATTTTGTCTCCCAGTTATAGTACCCATTGCCCAAAAAGTCATCTCTCTTTTTAAATCCCCTTAAGGCAGCTCAAGGCCATGTCTTTCTACTCCATGATAACTTAATTTACTTGTATTGTATTTGTTAGAACTCTTGGGTTGTAAGTAACAGAAATCTATTCGAGCTAGCTTAAGAAAAAAAAAAAGGGGGGACAATTTTTAAAGGATAGGTACTTTCACAGCACCAAAGGTCAGGTACACAGCAAGGCCACTGAAAACATCTGGAACCAAGAACAGTGAAGCAGGCTTCTTGAGTCCCAACTTCTCCCTTCCTGCTTCTCTGCTTTTTTTTTCCTCCTCCAATTCACTTGACAGGCAGAATATGACCACTATATAACTTCCAATTCACATGTTAAAATTCCAGTCAACTGCAGACTGATTATCTGTTTCAGTTCAATCCTAAATTCCCCAAATAAATAATCTAATCATCAACCTGGGCAACTTTTCCACCTCCGCTGCAAACAGCCACCGCCAAGAAGGCAGTCGGGGGGTAGCAAAATGGCTCTCAAGAGCCCATTCCAATGATGTGGTATGTGGGTGTGCTTCCCAGAAAAAGTGGGGTGCTTAGTGGACTGAAGAAATGACCAAAAACATAAACCAAATCAGTTTTTACTTCTTAAAGCTCAGGAATATTCTAAAGAAGAGATTTCGAATACATTTTTATAGAATGAAGTTTGCATGACCATGGTCAGTTCACATAGCAGAGTGGAGACATATGACCACTTCTCATGGTTAGTCCAAATGACCATCCTCTTTGATCCCAGTTGCACCAAATCTCTTAGCCTTTCCAGTTTTCAAGGACCAATAAGCTCAAAATTAAGTCGTGAGTATTGACTTTTGTTTCCAGTGCTCCTGAGTACTGGACAGATTTATGGGAGTAGCTTGGATCTTGGAAAAGGCAGTTCAGTGTTCAATGAAGGTCAATAATCTATTGAAAATAGCACCAAAAGCTTTGGCTAATCGCTAGCTTTTCTGGGTTTCTTCATTTGTAAACCAGGAGGAATAAGATTTTTACTCCTACCTCACAGGGTTGATTGTGGGTCAAATGAGATTATATAATCAAAAATACTTTGTAAACTATAAAGAACAGTACAAGTGTATCACCTGTATATCCCACAACTCACCAGACTTTGGTACAAAATGAGGAAAAGAGTTATTTTATACAATATAATGGCAGTTAAGAACAGGTTTGTTTCAACAAATGGTGCTGGAATGATTGGACATCAATATGCAAAAAAAAAAAAAAAGGAACCATGATCTGTACCTTGTACTGTATATGAAAATGAACTTGAAATGAATTACAGATCTAAATGTAAACATAAAACTATAAACCTTCCAGAATAAAATAAAGGAGAAAAGATTTGTGACTTAAGGTTAGTCAAAATTTCATGGATAAGACACAAAAAGCATGAACCTTAAAAGAAAAAATTGACAAATTAGGCTCATTAAAATGAAAGCTTCTGCTCTTGAAGATACACTAAGAAAATGAAATGAGAGGACATAACTGAAAGAAAATATTTGCGAAACACACATCTGATCAAAGATTTATATTCAGAATATATAAAAAAACTCTCACATTCAATAGTATGAAAACAACCCAATGTAAAAATGGGCAAAAGATTTGAACAGACACTTCACCAGGTAAGAGGAAAAGATGGTAAGCATATGGAAAAAAGTTCAACATCAGTATCCATTAAGGATGTGAAAAATTAAAACTGTAATGAAATACCACACCATATACCTATTAGAATGGCTAAAATAAAAATAAACAAATTGACAATGCCAAAAATTATAGAGGATACAGAACAACTGAAACTTGCATACATGATGGGGGGAATGCAAAAATGGTACAGCTGCTTTGGAAAACAGGCAGTTTAAAATGATTAAACATACATTTATCATATGACCTAGAAATCCCACACCTAGGTATTTTACCCAGAGAAATAAAAATAATATGTTTGCACAAAGACCTGTATGCAAATGCCTATAGAAGAAACAAACCAAATGTCCATCAACTGGTACATGGATAAATACATATGGTACAGCCATATAATGGAATAATATTCAGCTATAAAAAGGAGCAAATTATTGATCCACTGACATGGATGAATCGCAAATATATTGTGCTGAATGAGAGAAGCCAAGCTCCAATGATTCCATTTGTAGGACATTCTGGAAAAGTCAAAACTATAGGGACAGAAATCAGATTAGAGTTACCAGAGGCTAAGGGTTAGGGTTTGGAATGGACTACAAAGGAACACACAAGGACTTTTTGGGGTGATGGAACTGTTCCGTATCTTAATTGTGGTGGTAAGTTACGTGGCTACATGTGTTTGACAAGTCAGAACTGTGCCCCTAAAAAGTGAATTTTATCCAGGTCATGGACTTGTCTACTGTGTTCACCTGGTGCCTGGAACAGTGCTGGGTACTTAGCAAGGGCCTGATGAATATTTATTGAATGAATGAATGAATGAATTAATAAACAAATGAATATTTTTTTAAAAAAGTGAATTTTACTGTATGTATATTATTCCTTAATAAACCTGACTTTTCGAAAAAGGACAGTGTCTCAGGTGCTCAAAAAGTTAAACATAGAATTTTTTTTTAATCACTTTCTTTATAATTTTTTTTATTTTTATTTTTTTTGGGGGGGAGGGGAAATAGGACTTTGTTGGGGAACAGTGTGTACTTCCAGGACTTTTTTTTTCCCCCAAGTCAAGTTGTTGTCCTTTCAGTCTTAGTTGTGGAGGGCGCAGCTCAGCTCCAGGTCCAGTTGCAGTTGTTAGTTGCAGGGGGCGCAGCCCACCATCCCTTGCGGGACTCGAGGAGTTGAGCTGGCAACCTTGTGGTTGAGAGCCCACTGGCCCATGTGGGAATCAAACTGGCAGCCTTCGGAGTTAGGAGCATGGAGCTCTAACCGCCTGAGCCACCGGGCCAGCGCCTAAACATAGAATTTGCATATAATCCAGCAAATCCACCCCTAGATATACACTAAAAAAAAAGTGAAAACAGGGACTCAAACACATATAGCAGCACTATTCACAATAGCCAAAAGGTGGAAACAACCCAAATGTCCATCAAAAGATGAATACATACCCAAAATGTGGTGTATACATGCAATGGAACATTATTCAACCTAAAAAAAGAATGAATTTCTGATGCACGCTACAGCATGGACGAACCTTGAAAATAAGCCACACACAAAAGAAATGTTGTATTATATAAAATATCATGAAAAATCTACTGTGCTCATTTGATAGATGAAAAATGAGATTCTGTTTTAATTTGCATTCTTTATTAGGGAGGTTGAACATTTCCCCCTCTAGGTGTGTATTTGTAATCACTTTTTTGCTTGTTTATTTGGTAATGTTCTTGGTACATTTTTCTATGGCTGTATCCATCTTTTCCTTCTCAATCAGTAAGCGATATTAACTGTTTGTCTATTGCATATATTTTCCCCAGCTTGCCATTTGTATTTTAAGTTTGTGGTGGGATTTGACATTAAGAAGGTTTTTGTTGTTGTTGTTTGTTTGTTTTTTTCAGTCAGAACTATTTTCTTTTCCTTCCTGTTTTCTACCCTTAGAGTCCTATTTAGAAAGTCTTTCTGCTCCCCAAGATTATAATAATATTCATTTATTTTCTTTCTGGAACATTTATAGCTTCATTTTGTACATTACTTGCCAAGTGGTAAGGGGTAGAAATAATAATAGCTAACATTTATGGGGCACATTTTGTGTGATAGGTACCACGTTCTTAGTTTTTAACACCCATGATCTCTTTTAGTCCACACCATCATAGGAGGTAGTCACTTTTATTACCTTGTTTATAAATATGGGAGAAATAAGGCTTGGGAGGTTAAGTATCTTGCCTGCATTTACAGTTAGTCAGTGGCAAAACTGGCATTCAGATGCAAAGTCTATTTACTCTCAGAGCTCTTAATTATTGTTGTATATATTTTCTAACTTCCTCCAAAAATCATTCATCAACTTTTCAAATATCATTTGTTGTAAAATCCAGCCTTTCCCTCACTGATCAAAAATGCCACTCTTATCATCTAGTAGCTTTTGTTAAGTTCTTGGGTCTATTTCTGCCCTTTCTTGTCTGTTCTATCGATTCTTCTGTCTATTCTTGTGCCAGTAACATACTGTTCTACTGACTGCTACATTATTTATACATTCTATTATCTGGTAGGCCAAGTCATCCCTAGATGCTCTTCGTTTTTGAAGTTTTCTGAATTTTTCTTCATTATTTATTCTTCCAGAAAAACTTTAGAACTACGTTGCAAAGTCCCCAGGAAATTCCATTGAGATTTTTGCTGAAGGAATATATTGGGGCCTGGGGATGCCTTGCATGCTGAGAACTGAGTTCATCAGATTCCCCAGTTCATAGCACACATGTTCTGTGGAAGGCTCTTCACTTATTTTAACCCTTCCCTTATCTCAGTCTACGTTCTCGTTCCCCTCCCACAGAAACACCCACTGTTAGGTGTTTGAAATGTGCCCTTGCATATGTACGTATTCTCATGAAATATATACTGCTGTTTCCTGCATGTTTTAAATTTACATAAATAGTACTGGTCTAAGGATCTTTTTCTGTTTTTTGTTTTGTTTTTTATTCAACACTGTTTTTAGGACCTACTTATGCTGCTGCATGTACATCTAGCTCATAGGTCCTATTGCTGAGGAGCGTCATACAAAATGCTCCCAAATATTCCACTAGTGATGGATACCTCGGATGCACCCAGCTCCTCATTTCCACAACAGACATCCTTGTACATGATCCCTTATGGACCTGAGAACCCTCTGGAGCACATATTCCAGGTTGGAATCACTGGTTGTTAGGTCTTTCTATCTTTGATGAGCTGAATTCTGCCACATTTCTTTCCAGAAGTCTGTACCAGTTTGTACTCCCATAATAATGCAAAGGCATTTTCATTTCTTTAATTCCCACCATCACTTATGCTTGTGAGTCATTTGCATTTCCTCTTCTGTGAATTACCCACTGATAGTCTTTGTCCATTTTACTAGTGGGTTTCCTGTTTTGTGTGTGTGTGTGTGTGTGGGTGTTCTTTTATATTTCACATATAGGTAGGTATTTAACTCCTCTGGAGTGCAGATTAGTGTATAGTAGGTGATAGGAATCATATTTTATTTGTCTACATTCCTGAGACAGTTTTCCTGACATCATCTACTGAATAATTCCTCCTCTCCATGTTGACTTGTAGTGTCATCTTCATCTTATATCAAATTCCCATAGATGTATGAGTCTATTTTTGAGCTCTCTATTCTGTTCCTCTGGTTTATGTATCTATTCCAGTAGCATCACCATTCTTGTTTTACGACTATGGCTTCATGTTATATCATAAAATATGATTGAGCTAGTCCTCTCCTGTTGCTCTTTGTTTGCAAAATGAATTCAGTTATTCTAACAAGAATACGTTTGTTCAATTTCCTTAAAAATATCATGATGGCATTGCTTTGAATTTATAGATAAATTAAGGGGGAATTGACTTTTTAAAGTAGTGTGAGTGCATACACTTTAAAATAAAATAGAACAATAAGGGTATAATAACGTTCAGCAATCCCTTGCTCTACCCCTCTCCAACCCCAAGCCCTAGAAGCCACCACTTGCACCCTCTCCGCACTTTCTCCTGGTATTTCTCTCCGTATCTCTAAGCAAGATATTTACACTGTCATTTTTTGTATTCCTATTTTTGATATTCTCTATAGATTCCTTATGATAGAATAGGAGTTTGTTCTATTTTGCAGCAGACAGACATACACACACTCACAGGCATCCTCCATCATCCTACCAATATAGCTTTACGACACTTTTTAAGAATTGATACTCAGTGCTCAACTTGATACAACCATGTAATATTGTTCACAGCTAAGCCATATAGTATGATGCCATGATTATGTGTCCTTTCTTTGACAACATTCTGTTTTTCCTGGCATTAAAAATGACCTTGCTTTGTTGGTTGGTTGGTTTTCCGTGTAGATATCACATGCTCAAAGTCTGCAGAATAACTCTAAAGCTGCTCTCAATATGGGCAAACACAGCTATCTTGGTAATGTTGCCTCTGAAGCGTTCTAGCCTCCTGCTCCAATATGGGTAAGTTACCCCTAAGACCTGCTAAGAACTATTATCCTGGATTTCCTCCATGTCCATGCTTGGTCTCTAATTTATATTGGAGCCCCTATTTCATGGACCTGTGTTATCCTCATTATGGTGGAGATCATACTTCCGGAGCTTACTGAGAAATGTACTTGCATAGGAGATAAATTCTTGGAGACCATGCATGTTCAAATTATTATCCCTTCACATTTGAATTATGGTTTGACTAGACTTTTAGATTGGAAATCAATTTTTCCTTAGAATTTTTAAGGCATTTCTCCATTGTCTTCTAGCTGCATATATATGTATGTATGTATATATGTATATATATATATATATATATAAAAATATATATATTTTTAATTTTCAACTTGTGCTTATATACATTTTTTAATTTACTTATTCAGATATAATTGACATGTAATGTTACATTAGTTTCAAGTGTACAACTAATGATTTGGTATTTGTATACTAGCTGCCAATTTTTACGATGAGAAATCCAGTATCATTCTGATTTCTGATTCTTTATATGTAACCTGTTTTATTTTTCTTAAAATTTCTATTGTCTCCAGTATTCTGAAATTTCATGAAGATTGGGTTGGTGTGGATATTTCCTCAATAATCATGATGGACAATTGGTAGGTCCTTTCCATTTGAAAACTCATTATTTAATCCTGGGGAATTATTCTGTGCTTTAATACTTTCCTCCCAATTATTCTTCTCTGTTCTCTTATTTCTTGAAAATCCTATTATTTAGTTGTTGGACCTTCTAAACAAACAATTCTTTCTTTACTCTCTTCTTTCTCCCTGCCCCACTCTCATTCTACATCTTAGATTTCCTTAACCTTATCTCCCAACTATTTTTGTTTACATGTTTTTATTTTCAAAGATGTACTTCTTATTTGCTGAATGTTCCTTTTACAAAGCATCCTGTTCTTATTTCATACATTAGATGCCTCTCTGAGCACTCTGGGACTATTAATCATAGTTTTGGTTTTTTCTTAAGTTCTGTTCTATTCTCTGCATTGTCTCTATTTCATCACCTGAGGGCCATCAAATGTCTGATCCTTATCCATTTCTTTTTAAGAGTGAGGTACAGGAAAGGTGATTAGAAACTCGGCATGGGTAAGGCTTGATATCTGCTAGCTTCATTGTGAGTGAGGGACCCAGTCATTTGGTTGAATGATCCACACAGATCAGTATCTTTAGAACTTTCCTCTCATGTGGTCAATTTCTCCAGAAAGAAACCCTCCAATTACAGAGTGGGGGTTGGTGGAAAGTTGTAATAATCCTGGCAGTGAATGTTCCTGAGGCCAAGAGAGGAAGGAGGCTGGGCGTTAAGTAAGCACACTTCCAATCTATCTTCTTCTTTTCAGTAAAGTACCTGCTCTCAGCTGTGCTTGGAGTCCCTAGTCCACAGCCTCTTCAATCTTTCTAGGGAGTGGACCTCCCGTCTCCTGCTGGGAGAAGTTACCTGCTCTTGTGGGCTTGGAAAGGGAACTACTTACACAAACTGTCAGCTGTGCTTCTGTGTTTAGCACTAACCTCCACTCCCACCCTGAGAGGTGTTTGATGCTTCCAATTTCTGAGGCTTTCGACAGTAATTCCTCAAGGGAAATCTGCTGCTTCTTCCTTCTTGTGGTCTTATTTCTCTAGAGGACTTAGCAGAAAAGAGACAGTGTAAACCTAAATCAGTTATCACTAATCCATTCTCTTTCCATTTCCCAAGATGTAGGTGACATGTTTTCTCTGCTACTGTTCTCTTTGACCTACGGGCTTATTATTTTTAGTTCTTTACTGTGACTTTAATGGGGTAACAGGAGGGACCAAACAAACATTTAGATTTAATTGGCATGATTAATCAGACAGTCAATATGTTTTCTATTTATCATATATCTTTTTTTCCCCCTCCTTTAGTACCTTATACTGGATAAACTAAATTCTCTATTGTTGATTTAAAAGATACACCCATTTTTAATTCTTTTTGTGGTTACTCCTAAATAGCACAGTGCTGAGAATGTTTATTAGTTGGTTCTCTGGAGGGGGGAGGAAAGCCCTGATTTACCGTGCTTGCCAATTTCCATGGTATAAATACTTCCATCATAGCCAATTTCAAACTTCCAATGTGACGTCACTGAATAAGGAATTGGGAAGAGAAGTACAGCTGCCCAACATTATATAATATTTCTACCATTCAGCTATAATAGATGTAAATCACCTTACAAACATAGATAATAGTAAAATGTAGTTCAAATGAATTTTGAGTATTTATTACTTTTCAAAAATATAATTAGTTTAATTGTAAGTATGTATAAATTACTTTTTAATGACGGCTGCATTTAATAACTGGCTCACTCGAAATTTAATCACCAGCTCTCACAAGCTGGACAAGGCAATTCTGGCACACCACTGCCCATATACTGGTAAAATCCAAGCTTATATTTAATTTCCCTGTCAAATTTTTCACTGTTTTATTGAGGTATAATTGGCATATGATATGTTTAAAGTATAAAATTTTATGTTTTGATATAAATACATCTGTGAAAATATTACCACTATCATCAAGGCTATCAAAATTTTAAACTGGAAAGCAAATCATAATGTCTACTACTCTTAGATTCAGAATTTTTGTTTTTAAGAATATTTCTGTATTTACTGAAAATATCTATTTGCTGCTACAATAAGCAAGTAAATAAAGCCTGGACAGGTAAAAACAAGAGATATCCACTAAAAGTAATGTAGGAAGAGAAACTGCATGAAGGAACTATCACTTATAAAGTAGCTTCCATGTCAGTTACCTATTGCTGCATTATAAACCACCTCTAAACTTATTGGCTTGTTCATGATTCTGTGGGTCAACAATTTTGGTTGGTGTCACCTGGGTAGTTCTTCCGCTGGTCTTACCCGGAGTCATTCATCTGTCTATAGCCATCAAGGATCTTAACTAGGGCTGAATGGTCTAGGATGGCCTCATTCACATGTGAGGCAACTGGCCAGTTGGACACAGAGCAGGCTGCTGGCTGGGTGTCCTCAATTACCCTGCATTTTGGCCTCTCGTTTGGGCAAGCTCAGGCTGGTTCACTTCTCAGTCTCAGGGTTAGAGCCACATACAAAACAGGGTCAGCTCTTTTGTGCAAGTACTTTTCAAGCCTCTGCTTGCATCACTTTTGCTAATGTCCTATTGGTCAGGCCCAGATTCAAGGAGTGAAGGAATAATCCCCACCCTTTGATGGGAGGTACAAAGTCACATTGCAAAGGGACTTGCATATAAATGTGTGAAAAATCATTGTAGCCATCTTTGTAAACATATGACCACTCCTACCTCCTATTCAATATGTTCTGATTTAGTAAATATCGTGTGTCACATGGTAGGTCCTAGGTATAAAGAGAAAACAGGTACATCGTCTGTCCTCAAGAAGATCTGATGGAGTGAGGAACACAGACAACTAAGCTAACACCACAATGCAGTGCAACTGAAACTACAACAAAGTTTCAAGGATACTGTGCAAGTAAGTAGGAGGGCACATGATTCACACTGGGAGAGGGACATAGGAAGGATGCCTGGAAGAAGTGACCGCCGAGGAGAATTTGAGACCCTCTATATTTTGCCTTTTCAGTGAGAAGAGGGAAAGGAGAAGGATGACGGGAACATTTAGAAATGAAGACAAAGAACTAGCAGCCTCAATCAGCCTTCAACTTTCAACTATCCTCTTCGCACACATTTAGTATGGACTCACAGAATCAAGATGGAAGCCTTACGTTAAGCAGAACAAACAAACACAAAATGCCAAGACCGATTTTTCTGAAACTCCCCAGTCTCTCAGTCTCATCAGATTCTATTATCATAAAAGATCCTTTGTCGAAGTGATTTTCCTAGAGGGAGGTTGTGGACAGAGTGGCTACTGCTTACAGGTTTGGGTCTGGAGCACAGTCTTTTCCATTCCTTCTCCGTGATGCCACACATCACAAGTTTCTGGGAGAAGGCTATGTCAGCATCGCAGCCAAAATGCACTAAAACACAGCAGAAGAATGAGGGGGAAAATGCAATGGTAGCACGAAGTACCTGGTGCTCCATAAATGTCATCTGTGTTTACCTCTGGTTTGTTCACCAGAATTAAGAGGGAGTGGGAACATCCATGGTTTCCTATACGTACTCTATATTGTTTGAATATTTTACATCAGCAGAGAGTACAGCTAGGATTGTAAGTTTAAAGGCTGAAAAAAGAGCCAAAGGGCTGAAACATTTCCATCTGATACTACTACTACTACCAATAATAAAACTCTTAGTGCATACTTGGTATGCGCCAAGCATTTTATAGGTATTTGACATATAACTAACTCTGTGAGTTAGACACAATCATTTTTCTTGTTTTATAGATCAGAAAACTGAGACTCTGCTAAGTTGCATAATTTATCCAAGGTGACACAGCTAAGAAACGTCAGAGCGAGAGTTTGACTCTGGGTCATGTGGCTTGAGAGTCTTATTCATAATTACTATATTACACCAAAATTCTACTGGGGAAAGGGACAAATATTCCTGGAAATCTGAGAGTAAGGTCCAAAGCAACATGTACAATTGCTTTAAAGCTCCTATCTTACCCTTAGACTTCATTATACATTACTTTCTGTCTCATAATACGTGTACATTTGTTTAAAAGGAAAAGTGTGCAAGTTATTTCCATCAAGTCAAATGCACGCTCCAGGAAGAGGTCCCATGTGTCTGGGACACACCACTGTGTATTGCCCCAGGTTGAGAAACACAGAAAATCCGTTCTCTGTTGCTCCTGGCATTCTCTGGTAGATCAACTAGGTCAAAATGCTTTCCTAAGATTCTGGAAGAGATCAAACATCAGTTAACTCTGGTCTCTACCCCTGTTCCAGTTTAGGGGGTAATTTGTCCCTTAAGTAAAGCACACCAAATGACCTGTCTGGTGACAGCTGACAGACGGGTGGACCTGCTGGCAGGGTATGACATTCCTCAGGCTGACCCCAGCTGTGTCTCTGACTTGGTCACCTGTTCCTCACAGCCCACGGCCCACTTTCTAGGAATTCATACACAATGATTGTTGTGATGACACAGTTCAATCCAACACACAGCTGTTAAACGATTATTAAGAGCAAAAGTTCATCCACACACACACACAAAAAAGAAAAATTGGAAATGTTATAGATAGTGGTAATGGTTGCACAACATTGTGAATGTAATTAAAGCCATTGAATGGTACACTTAAGTATAATTAAAATGGCAAATTTTATGTTACATATTTTACCACAGCAATAAAATAGTAAAAAAACCCCAAAAACCCAAAACGAATTTATTCATAGATAAACAATACGTGGTCTGGGCCTCAAGAATAGTCTGAGGTTGAGAGATGGTAACTATGCTTCAGAGAGACGGAACTACTAGCCAAAACGGAGAGCACATCTAATCCTGTAACCCGTCACTGAAACCCCTTCAATGGCTCCCCATTACTCCTGGGATGAAGACCAAGAGCCTTAACAGGCTTATCAGACCCTATGTGGTCATCTTTCTGATCTCATTTTCTGCCACTTCCTTCCTTGCTTTTCCTGTTCCAGACACACTGACCTTTCTCCTCTTCCTTTCAACATGCCAAGCTGCTTTCCACTCCAGCGCCTTTGCATAGAAGTTTCCCTTTGACGGAAAACCTTTTATATCCCACTCTATTCTTGGCTCACTCAATCCAGGCATCACTTCCTTGAAGAAGCCCCCCAGTGTGGGTCAGGGTCTGTGTCATAAATTCTGGTAAAATCACGTAGCTTCCTGTTGTAACTGAAAATCACCGAAAAACTCCAAAGAACAGTGGCTTAAACAAAAGTACAGCTCCTTTCTCTTTCACATTTCACATCCATGGTACCTGGAGCCTAGGTGCCTTCTACCTTGTTGTTCTGCTACACGTGACTTTCATTCCCAAAGTCACCTCATGATCCAAGACAGCAGCTGGAGCGCCAGCCATTATGTCCACATTCCCACAAGCAAGAAGAAGAAAGAGGAGAAAAGGGCAAGACTCCTCCGTTTAAAGACATTTCCTGGAAGTTGTACATAATATTTCTGCTTACATACCATTGGCCAGGGTTTAGCCGCATGACCACATCTAGTTACAAGAAGGCTGGTGAATGTAATCGTTATTCTCGGTAACCATGTGTACACCTGGAAGTGGACATTTACTTATATTACTCATAAAGAAGGGGAGAATGGACATTGAGGGACTACTAGAGTATCTGCAACAATAGCATTTGTCTTATTTTGTAATCATACATGCAGTTAAGGTGATTATTCAATTGAAGTCTTTCTCCCTCACTAGATTGTAACCTCCATGAGAGCTGGATCTTGTCTACTTTTGTTTATCATTGGATCCCATGTACCTAGCATAGTGCTCGGTGTACAATGGGCATTCCATAAAGATTTGTGGATCAAATGTGGAAAGGAGGCTGTCTTAATCAGCTTGGGTTGCTATAAAAAAAATAGTCTGGGCGGCCTATAAACCACAGAAATTTATTTCTCACAGTTATGGAGGCTGGAAAATTCAATATCAATGTGCCAGTCGATTAGGATGTGGTAAGAGCCCGCTTCTTGGTTCCTAGAATGCCATCTTCTCACTGTGTCCTCACATGATGGAATCTCTTCCTCTAAGGGCACTAATCTTATCCATGAGGGCTCCACCCTCATGACCTATTCACTTCCTAAAGACCTACCTCCTAATACCATCACCTTGGGGGTTAGGACACACATATGAATTTGGGGGGGGGGTGGACACAAACATTTAGACTATAGCAGGGGCCTTGGTGCCATTTGGCCAGACCTAAAAGCTATTATAGTATTTCCTGGAAAGAGTTAATAAAAATAGATAACATTTATTGAGTGCCTACTACATTCTGGGCATTGTTCTCTAATCCTCAGAACAGTCTAGAAAGGGGATTTCACTGTTATCCCACTTGTTTAGAGGGTGAAGCTGTGGTTTAGAGAGACCAATGCCTTGCTCTGGGTCACACTGCAAAGCAGAGTGAGGAAGAGGCAGAGGCAGAGGCAGAGGCAGAGGCAGAGAGAGGGACTGAACCAGGCTCTGGCTCTGAAGTCAGTGCCACTAACCATCACTCAAGGCTGATTCAGGACTAGGCTACAAGATGGTAAATTCCATCTTCTTTAGTCTTATTAGTCCCAGGCTAGCTCAGTGTCCCCCAATAAAGCCTTGGCACCTCAGACAAGCTCAGCCTAATTCAACCTATAGCCTTTCAATGTAACTAAATGACTGCCTAGGAGAAGGAGAAAGGCTAGGAGAGGAAAAAAAAAAAATCTGTGCTCACACCCATTAGAATGGCTATTATTTAAAAAAAGAAAAGAAAAAGTGTTGACATGGGTGTGGAGAAATTGGGACCCTCGTGCATTGCTGGTAGGGATGTAGAATGATGCACTCACTGTAGAAAACAATATAGCAATTCCTCAAAAAATTAAACATAGAATTACCAGCAATTCCAATTCTGGTTAAATACTCAAAAGAAGTGAAAGCAGGACTGGAACAGATATTCATACACCCATGTTTATAGCAGCATTACTCACAATACCCAAAAAGTAGAAATAATCCAAGTGTCTATCAAAATATTAATGGGTAAGTGAAATGTGGTATATATGTACAAAGAGATATTATTCAGTCTCAGAAAGAAATTCTGACACATCCTACAGCATGAATGAACCTTGAAAACATTATGCTAAGTAAAATAAGCCAGACACAAAAGGTAAATACTGTATGATTCCACTTATATGGGGCACCCAGAGTAGTCAAGTTCCTAGAGACAGAAGGCAGAATGGTGATTGCCAGGGGCTGGGAGAGTAGGCAACGGGTCGTTACTGTTTCATGGGTAGTGGGTTCAGTCTGGGAAGATGAAAAAGTTCTGGAGGTGGGTGGTGGTGATTACACAACCATGAGAATGTCCTTAATGTCATTGAACTGTCCACTTAAAAATGGTTAAAATAGTAAATTTTATGTTATATATATTTACACACACACACACACACACACACACACACACACACACACACACACACAGTGTTTCCCAGTGAGATTCCTGGGCTGGGTTTCTAGCGGGCAAGAAAGCGGAGCAGCAGGAAGAGGGTATCCCAGGCATCCCGTCCTGTCTTCCTTAGGCAGTCTGCCTCCATGGGGTTGGGTGGGGAGAAGGGCCGGTATCATCTAGGACGGACACTGAATTTGTCCTGGTCCCTGGATTCTTTAGCAGAGAACCCGTGCGAACCCCAGGTCCTGACTGTCTCCTGTACCTCTCCCACCTCCAGCTGTGGCTGGCACACTGCTGGGCTCAGTGGGATGAGCAGGGCCAGGATAATTAATGGACAGAACCACACCCCAGTCTCTTTCCCTCGTCTGCACTCCCAGCACGATCCTGTGGCCTTAGAGTTCCTCCTGCAGGGAGCTGTCATGCTGCTCATCAGCCTCAGCAATGCGAGTTTCTGGTGGAAGAGACCCTTGCGATGTGGCTGCCCTAGAAAACTGAGACTACCCATCAAAGCCAAAGGGGTGTGTGGGGAATCCTTTCCTGACCTCTTAGTCATTCAGCCTGTGTGGGCGAGGTATCCCATCCTAGTCACCATTCCTGACAAAAATGTGACCCAAACAGGACTAGACCAGAAAGCAGGGATCCACTTGACATCACCAGGAGAAGAGAAAGCCAAGGTAATGCCACACCTGTTTATCTGTAATAAAATAATATAGGTACAGAGTTTCTTAAAAGCTAGGAAGTCAAAAAAAAAAAAAGGTTTCAAGGAAAAGTAGCAGCTCTCTGTCCCCTCACTCCCAACCCAAGTCCAGCTCCTCAGATCCAACTTTTCATTCCTTTTCAGCTGTTTCTTCTGTATTTACCCCCTAGCTCTAATAATAAGCGTATCCTGGTGTTTCCCAAATTTTCATTTGCAGGTATTACCCACGGGCTTCCTATTATGAACACGGAGGATTTAAGTCTTACTTCACCTTTCCCCATCCTTTCTCAATGTTTTTTAACACAAGTTTGGTTAAAGCCGTATTTCACGCCTTTCTTATAATGACTAGATAAATAGTACATATCAATGATGACAGACTCAAGTACATTTCCCTTCTGTTTTCCCTGAGTTAATTTCCTCTTTTTTTCATGTGCTCAGCTTTGTTTGAAACTGTGAATCTTCCCGCACTCTCCCAGGACTCTGTAAACCCCCTCAAGCCAATTTTCCACAGTGAAACTTGTCAGATAATCCCACAATTCCATTTTTCCTTGTGCATCCTCTTACAGCTCCTCCCCTCACCTGCCCAGGTTGCTCTCTGGGCCTCTGCAAGGTTTGTTCCTGAGGTGTTCCTTTGCTGACCTCCTGGGAATTCCAAAGAGAATTGTTTTATAACTATTTTCATATGATTTCAAAATTTACTGTGATTTCTACTTGTTCACTGTAGAAAAAGTTTAAAGGCACAAGAAAGAAAATAAAAGTGTATTCTACCCAAACACAACCATTAACATTTTGGTATATATCTTTCCAATCTTTTTTTATACATATCAATATACATCAAAGAGAAGAAAATGCTATCTGGAAAACAAAACCCATGACTACTGTATTTCTGCCCCTGGGAGAATAGCATGATTCCTATCTCAGCGATAATTCTTCTGTGGGGAAAATAGCTCCTTGGGCTCCATGAGTCAACGAATATCAAAAGCCTGCCCGCCTCCTCCACACCAGAACTGTAGTTTTAAAGAGACGAGGACAGAAAATGTTTTCGAAAAACAAAGAGCAATAAAACACTCTGCCAGTTGGAAGGGGTAGGAACTAAGGCATTAAAAATGAAATTTAAAACATGAAGGCAGTGAAAAAACTGACAGAGAGAGAAGAAGGGTCTAGAGTCACACGGTCCAATGTGGTAGACACTAGAGCTAGCTACATGAGGCTATTTAGATTTAATAAAATTAAAAATTCAGTTCCTAAGATGCACTAGCCACTTTCCAAGTACTCACCAGACACGTGGGGCTAACGGCTACCCTATTGGACAGCGAAAAATAGAACATCCCCTTATTGCAGAACGCTATACTGACTGCACTGGTCTTGAACAAAGAGCAAAACTTGCTGTGCACGGGCCATATCTACTTCACAGCAGTAAAGCAAGATGATTACGAGGGTGGTCTCTAGAGCCAGATGTCTGAGTTCAAATCCCACTCTGCCACTTACTATCCATATGACTCTGGACAACTTAAATCTCTATGCTTTAGTTTCTTCATCTGTAAAGCGGACATGATCATAGTAGTGACCTTACAGGTTGTTATAGAGACCAAGTAATAAATACCTATCAAGTGCTTAGGAAAGTACCTGACACACAGTAAGTACTTATTAAATATGTTCTTCGATTTGCCTGTTACTTACTATAAAAAATTGAGATCAAAATAAAAATCTAGGTTTCAGGCTGTTTTTTGTTTTTCCCTTGGCTTTTTCTTTTCCCTTTTACAACACCTGGCAACCCTGGCTCACATCATTCCCGATAAGCGACAATTGGCCAGAAGAGAGTAGCACCTGCCCAGTTAAGCTGGAGCATAAACTCTCCAGTTGCCCACATATTCTTTTTGGGCGACTGTTGCATCAGCTCCACTCAGGGCAGGCATCTTCTCCTAATTTCCACAAAGGCACAGTGTAGGGTAGTGGGCAGCCCGTGGGGAGGTGGCAAACACAGGGACGTCAAACAGTGTCTTCGGGAGGGAGAATGGCAGGTCGTTATGGAGGGCACTGATGTCTAATGTTCAGTTTTAAGCTATAACCCAAACTGTAGAGTGTTCTGATTCTTCCAATCTTCAGTAAAGTCTGCTACACACCGAATTTGAGGTTTGCAATACCGTATTTTTGGTGAAATGAAGGAATGAGATGGTCCAGCAAGGAACAAAAAAGGTGATGAAAACAGAGTGAAGATTGAGAGTTTTGCAGTGACCAGGAGAACAGTAAGCCTCCTGAAAACTCTTAGGAGCTTATTTGATAGTGGGCTCCAGAGTCTGTGGAATAGAGGTGGGAGTCATTCTATTTGAATAATCAGAAAAGCATGGCTCTCAAAGGCTGGAAATACTGGCAATCTCCTGAGGCGGACATCTGGTTATAGACTCATATGCCTTGAGGAGAAGGAGCAGAAAATCATATTTACAACTTTGTAATTTCCTTTCACCTCTTAGTATATCATCAACATCTTTTCCTGCATTCTTCTACATCAGTGACTCTCAGGGATCAGGTGAGGAAACGAAATCACCTCCAGTGTTTAACAATAGAATGGATCCAACACAAAGGTTAGGTGATGACGGCCCCCCTGGAAGGGTGGGAGGAGCAGGTTCAAGGCTTGCTTCCTCGAACATTCCCAGAACACTTCCAGGGAGCCATTCCCTTTGTGACCCTCAAGAAAGTGGAGTTCCAGGACATGCTGCTCTAGCCGCAATCCATATACCAGAAAGCTGGGACCAGAAGGCTGCTGCCACCAGCCCAACCTGGACACTGAAATGTGGAACTCTCCCACTTCTGTCTCCACAATTTCCTCTCAACATCCTTGAACTGGAAGACCAGATATTGGCAATCTCATCTCAAGAATATGGCGTGATCTCCACCTCCCTTCCACTTTTCAAAGCTCGCAGAACTATATCTAAGGGATAGAACTTAATTTGCACTCAGAATCCTAGCTGCATGCAATCTGGGAAGTGTAGCTTTATCTTTTCAGCCTCTGTCGCACAGGAAGACCACTGGCATCAATGCTGAGGGTCCTGCCCAGAGATCCAGCATGTCACCTCTAGGAAATCATCGTCTCTCTTATGGGCAGAGCTATTTTTTCCCTCCCTGCTATGCATGTCCCCTTTTTCTAATAATAGTCCCCTGATTTTACTTTGAAGAACCACCCTTCCCACTTGCAATCCACGTGGTTGGGTGAGGCTGACCCCAAACCCCAAGTCCCTGGGGAGGTTATATGTCCCAGTCCTGGGTTATATGTCCCATCTCCCGTTCTTGCTCAGTGTGTCATCCCTCAGAGAATATGTGATGGGATGTGCTATCATCCCTCTGGAGACATCAGGAAGAGAAGGGTGGGCACCAGCCGTTTGTCTTGGACTGTTGAAACATTTACCAACCTAGAAGCTAAGGGAAGAATTCATTGTCACTTTTCTGCTCTAAGATTTGGCAATTGTATGGCCTGGGTGATGCAGTTAAGCAAATCATTCACAGGCATCTTTCAGAATTTTAAACTATCTACAAAAAAACAAACAAACAATCCTAGTTTGAAATATTCTTCCCTTTCATTAAATGAAGCACTAGATCACAGTCTCAACATTTTATTTGGAAAACATGGTCCCCATAAGACCGTCACACTCAGCCTTACCCACCCCTCTCCATCCCCTCACACACATATTTTCTAACTCCACCTCTCATTTTCTTTTAATCGATTCTTCCTAAGTTGAGAGCTCTATTCCCCAGAACCAACATCCACAGATGCTGGATCACTCATCTCTCCAGGAATTAAACACAAGAATGCTGAACTGAAATAAGGAGAAAAGAGAGGAAGAGAATAGTTATCTGCTTAAGAGGTTCCTGGCGATTGTCTGTGCCTAGAGACACAAACCTGCTTTCTATGGTGTTCAGTCCCATTTGGCTGAGGGCCTGGGCCACCTGTAATGGAAACAGCTGTGAATGAGACCACAGGTCTGGCTCCAAACTTGGACAGTCAAGGACCCTGGGTAATCTCTCTGGGCCTCAGTTTCTCATTTGTAAAATAAATGGGTTGGACAACTCATAGAGAGAACTGATGGTTGTCAGATGGGATGGATGTTGGGGGGCTGGGTGAAAAGGTGAAGGGATTAAATACAAATTGGTAGTTATGAAATAGTCAAGGGAATGTAAAGTAGAGCATAGGGAATATAGTCAATAATATTTTAATAACTATGTATGGTGCCAGGAGGGTACTAGACTTATCGGGGAGATCACTTCGTAAGTTATATAAATGTCTAACCACTATGCTGTACACCTGAAACTAATATTAAATGTCAACTGTAATTGTAAAATAAAAATAAATAAAAATTAAAAGTACAGACTAAACTGCAAAAAAACAAGTGGGTTGGACCCATCTATTTTCTAGTTTTGATGGTTTACAGTCATACCTTGGGTCAGCGTGGATTTGAGGGTAAGATGACATAAGACATAAGACAGTTTGCTTTAGAAATTCCCCCTTTGTGAAACAGATAAACAGTATTATATTAAAGAGCTCTGAGCTAGGAGTCAGGAAAGCTGGGCTCTGGTACTTGCTGCGTCATAAACTTGAGCATCATTGGGCAAGTCGCCTGGATCCTCTGTGCTATAAAGGGAGAGGCTTGGAGTAGCTGATGTCTAATGGCCTTTTCAGCTCTGAGGTCCTATATGAGCCCACGAGCCATATAGGACCTGTTTTGCAGGGGAAGTTAATCAGAAGAGAAAGTGAATGCCCTCATTGAGTGAAAGGGCTGCACCTGAGAGGTTCCGGCACCTCCAGCATTTCCAGGAGTCTTCCCTGCCCTTTGTGTCTCCCTTACTTCCAATGTCCAGGTTTAAGGGCAGGAAGTGGCACATCTGAGGCCCAAACCAGCTAGATGAGCAGGACCTTGAGTTCTGCTGAGTCCTCCCATGGCTGGAGTCCAAGGGTTGAAGACCAGACTTTCCCAGCAGCTTATCAGGAGTACATTACTCACCCGGCCCAGGTGACTATTTGGCAGTGGACTTTGTTTGATCTAGTAAGCGCCCCAGAAGTGCCACTTTGGCTGACTCCTTCATCCATGCCAGGCCCCATGCTGCAGAGGACTTGTGACCTCCAACTCTGACTGCAGTGAAAGTCAGCAAAGGGCAACTGTCTTTGGAGATTTTCCAGGCTGAGCCACTTCAGAGAGATGTCACAAGGGGCAAGGCTCACTTTTGAAAAGAATGTGGACTGAGGAAGCCTGGTGGAAATAGAATAGGGGCTTGTGGGAGGAAGCCGAGATAATGAGAGGCGGGCGAATGAGAGTGGGGAATTCTGCAGTCACCCAGAAAGGAAGAGCAGGGCTTGAGCTGAGTAAAGTGGAAAGGGACATGGGATCCAAGAAATCTATTTTAGTGTAGCTAGATCTTCATGTGAATATTACAGATTAAAATGTATAAAATAACATTCCGAGTAGCCTAATTACATATGCTACCTACCTTTCAGTGTTTTTCCCCATGATTTTTTAAAAGTAATGTAATATAAAGTAAAAAAATATAGAAAAGAATAACTAAGAAAAGAGAAAGCAGCCATAATTCCACCACCTAGTAATAACCACTACTAATATGTTGGTATTTTTCCTTCTGGTCTTTTATGCATATATACACAATATAATTTTTAAAGGGATAATACTATATGTGTTTTTTTTCTAATCTGCTCTTTTCACTCAGTGTTATATCATGAATATTTTTCTTCTCAGTCAATATTGATTCTTATCATCATATTTAAGGACTGCGTGTGATTTCATCATGTGAATGTACTGTTATTTTATTTAATAATCTTTTTTTTTTTTTTTAAACAGGACTTTATTGGGGAACAGTGTGTACTTCCAGGCCTTTTTTCCAAGTCAAGTTGTTGTCCTTTCAATCTTAGTTGTGGAGGGTGCTGTTCAGCTTCAAGTTGTTGTCCTTTCAGTGTTAGTTGTGGAGGGCGCAGCTCAGCTCCAGGTCCAGTTGCCATTTCTAGTTGCAGGGGGCGCAGCCCACCATCCCTTGCAGGAGTCGAGGAGTTGAACCGGCAACCTTGTGGTTGAGAGCCCGCTGGCTCATGTGGGAATCTAACCGGCAGCCTTCGGAGTTAGGAGCATAGAGCTCTAACTGCCTGAGCCACGGGGCCAGCCCCTATTTAATAATCTTTTATCATTAGATATTTAAATCACATCTATTTTTAACATGTGTCTTTGAACCTCTTGGCAATATATATCCTTGCACATCTATCCAATTATTTCCTTCAGATAAATTCCCAAAAGTGGAGATGATAGGTCAAAGTGTATTATACATACTGACATACTGACAAATTTCCCTGCAGGAAGATTGTACTGATTTATTCTCTAGAACCAGGGTCTGATGCTTGATCACCCTTGAGTTAACAGCTTTAGCATTTTTTGTATTAAGACCATAGCAGTATATCTCTTTGTTAACATCAAAATTATACAAATTTTATCCTTTGATTCAGTAATTCCGCTTCTGAGAAAATGTTTAAAGAAAAATACCTAAATTACATATATAAAGGGGATAAACAGATAGGTAGATTGTCCCTGTGGTTTGGAAAGGGCACTTTTAAATATGTCAGGGCCTTCTCCCCATCTTTGTTCACTGAAGGAGGAGGAGCAGGCAATTACTCCTAGTTCCTTGGACAGTGTCACTGCTGTACATCCAGTGGACCATCTGCATACAATGTATGTACGTTGTACATATGGTGGTCAACAAGACCATCTCTTGTTGAGTAGACAAAATAATTTTCCAGGTAGTCCACCAGAAAGAGGAAAAAGCAAAAGCAAAACAACACCGCAGTGAGAGAATGCACACCTCCAGCCAGCTGCCCACATGCAACATTCTATCCCTCTCCCAATCTGACCTCTCTCTCTATATCCCTCCCGCAGGAAATCAGAACCATAAAGTTTTAACAGGAAGTCAGGGCTAGAGAGTAACAGAAAGCCCATTTCAATCCATAGACCTCCCAGCTACCAGGTCAGTTTTCTTAAAATGCCAGTTTGCTTTTATCATTCTCTGCCCTCAGCCTCTAGAACCTCCCCTTACCTTCCTTAATGACATCAGGCTTTGGCTGATACATAGTTGTCAGCCCTACTGTGTCTGTCAAAGGTCACTAGTGACATGTGTCTAGGTATTTCTACAGCATTAGTTATGAGGCAGGGTAATGAGGTGATAACCAGTGTGTTCTTTCCCCTTCTCAAAATCCCTTTAAATCCAAGACCACCATCCCTTCTTTTGGGTTGTGAGACTGGAGGGCACCTAGAGAAATTGCTAGCATAGAACCAGGGAAGAAAATCAACAAAACCCCCAGCTTTTAAACTTACAAACTATATATCCAAGTGTAAGACTGAACGATGTAGGAAGAGACATGTCAAAACAATAGTCCAAAAAATTTTTCCCACCTCCACTCTAGAAAAGATAAGTCTTATTAGACAGGTGGAACCTTTAAAGAGGAAGCAAAACAGCAGGAACTGTGCACCTGGCCCCATCTGAACTTCAATAAACCCCTTTTAATTGGAGATAGAAAAGACCTTGATTCCTAGACAAACCTAGGCAGGCAGCAAGCCTCAGAGGCAAATTTTCCACCTTATGGTGCAGATTCTATGTGGTAGAACTGACAGCTTGGCATGTCTAGGCTTGAGATCAGAAGCAGATTCTCCCAGCTTCTGGGGGTGGGGTGGGAAAACGGTGGTGGTGGGGTGTCTCCTGGCTGAGTTAGGAGGATCCACACGGGCAGATGAGGATGTGGTTCCACAGCAGCCGACTGTCAGCACAGAGAAGGGACCCTTCCCAACTCCCACTCACCCAGCACCGCCTTTCTAGGAGCCAGACAGGTATGACTCACCTGTTATACTTGAGCAGGAAGCCACCATGAGACAAAGCAGAGAAAGACCAAGAAGTGGTTGTCCCCTCTCCATTTACTCCTCGGTGACATTTGCAAACCTCCCTCAGCCACACAGAGGTGAAGAGCTGGGAAGAGCAGAAAGATTCTGATTATAATTGAGTTTACCTGGAGGTGACTTGATAATGTTTTTTGCTTCTAGAAAGTTGGGGCTTAACAAAGAAATTTAATTCAGTTATAGAAAAATAAATGAAGTTATATTTTTCCAAACCTGAATTCATTTACCTGTGAAATTTGAACCTTCTTTTACAACAGTGAAAAAATTGGAAAAACTGGAGCATCCAACAAGAGGGGAACACTTGCAGTATTGTGCATTTATTTAATGCAGGGGTGTCCAAACTGCGGACTGCGGGCCAAATGCGGCCCGCAATCCATTGTTAATTGGCCCACAGCAAATTCCAAAAATACATTTAGCTTACTTAAATAAACCAGGTGAGGCAATACGTACTTCACCTTGAGTGAGTGGCCCAGCTGTTTGTGTATTTTACCGCATATGGCCCTTGGTGAAAAACGTTGAAAAAAGTTTGGACACCCCTGATTTAACGTTTACAAATATAAAAATGTTTATGGTATAATGCTAAGTGAAAAAGAAGAGTATAAAAATGTATATCCTTTTTGACTATAACAATGTTTAAAAGAAAAATCTTAAAATATAGTTGAAATAAAATTGGAGAAATAAACATATAAAAAATATTAAGTGATTGTCTTTGGGTGAGAAAGCTGTGGGTAATTTTTCCTTCTTTCTACTTTTTGAAATTCTCCTCCATGAGCATATTTTTCTTTATCATGAAATTTATATATTTAAATATGTGTGTGTGTGTATTGTTTTAAGCATGGCTTGATCCGTGGCCTAGAGCTTTGAAGAGGTTGGAGAACAGGAGAAGGAAGGTAAAAGGATTTTTGCAGGCCCTGTTGAACTCTGTTCTGCTGAATTGACAGAGTTGGTCATCTTTTGTCTCCTTCTTCCTGTCTGGTAAGTAAATGTTGGGTGATGTCATAGACAGAATGAGCCAAGAAATGATGGGCCCTGATGAATGGGAACCTCTGTTGATGAGAAATACAGGGAAACTAATATAGTAGTTTAAATTCTATGTCAGAGGTTCTCAAAGTGTGATTCTCAGATCAGCAGTCTCAGCAATGCTTATTATTAGCAATGCAACTTATCTGGCCCCACCCCAGACCTACTGAATCACAACTCTTGGAGTGTGGCCCAGCATGGTATATTCTAACAAGCCTTCTAGGAGATTCTAACGCCTGCTAAAGTTTGAGAACTATTTTCTCTTTCTAAGTTTTATTTTATTTTTTAAAGTTTTTCTAAAATAAATTTGTTATTTTGAATACTTTTAGATGTACAGAAAAGTTGCAAGATAGTACAGAGTTCCATATAATACCCCCTCATCCAGGTTCCCCTCTTATTCACATCTTACTTTAATATGGTACATTTGGAGAATCGCTCTTCTAACGAATAATCACTCAAGAGCTGGCTTTACATTAATCACTGGGGTAGGTATCAGTTCTGAGGCTGAAAGGAGCTAAGAGAGGTGCTTATCGCCATCACCTCTGTTCACACTTGACTAAGATTTTAAGACAGGTTATTTCATTTTATCCTCAGTAGAAGACTTTTCAATAGGCCAAGGAATTTATCTCCACTTTACAGATAAAAAAACCACAAATTGAAGATCAGAAAAATTAATGATTTGCCCAAGGTCAAACAATAATAACTAATATTTATTGAATTATTCCAATGGCCCAAGTCTTATTGATAATATATCAATATATCAACAGCAAATATATATTATCTCATTTAAACCTCACACAAATCTTATACGCTAAGTATCACTATTACATCTTCATTTTACAGACAAGGAAACTGAAGAACAGAAAGACTAAGTATCCTACTCTTGGACAAACAGCTTTAAATAAAGGAACTGTGATTCAAACCTAGGAAGTCTGACTCTAGGGCAGATGTACATAACCATTTAGCTACTGAGTAAGTCTGATGCCTTTGAAATGTATCAGCTTGTCTAAACTAAATTACATTTTCCCAAATTCCCTTTTCAGTATGTTGCGAGCTAGCATGTGCCACATGAGAGTTTTTTGTGGGAGATCGGGAGGGCGGAAGTGAAGCACTAGCTATTTTGTAGTGACACATGTTGCTCATTATCTGCTGCCTCTCCTTATTGACATGAGCTAGCAGCCATGCCTGCAACTGCTTCGTCTCCCCTTGAATCTTTCTTCAGCTAGTCTGACTCCTGAGCCAGGTGTGGGTGCTTAGCTCTGAGCAAAGGGCCCTGGTTTCTGCCAGACACTCACACCATCAACATCAGAGGGAACAAGAGCTGACGTGGGCTCCAGCTCACGCCTGTGAGTTCCGGCTTATTCTTGCTCTCCTTCACTTTATACCCATTTTCCATTCCCACTGCCTGCTCTGTGGACTTCAAGCTCCAGTGTCGGATGTAAAGACAATAGCCTTGCAGAAACTGCTAAACCAGCTCCCACAATTATGTAAGATCAAATCCCTGTAATAAATACTATATACAGGCAGTCTTTACTTTGCCTGGTAGCAGGATCATAAAAATAACTTATTAAGCAATCTTAATAATCAATGAGGAAAAAAAATCACTGAGAATAAGTATGAGTGCTCTGTGACTTTTAAATATTTTGGTCAAAATGTTAAAATCCCTCTACTGTCAGTTGTAAGTACATAGGAAACTGAAAAAAGTAAAGGAAAGTTAATATTTATTTCGTACACTGTTATTTAGAACATTAAAAACATTGAAAATTAAAATGTTTTATTTCTTTGTAGAAAACTTTTCTACTGTGCTTACCTTCTCCTCATCATATAATTTTTATATAAACATCTTTTCTATGGCTTGGTGAACTATCACAGTGCTTTCCAAGTTTGGATCAGCTTCCAACATTTTATCCTTTGAGCTTTCAATGTCATGGAATATCTCTGAGAGTTCCTTTAATGTGAAGGTATTTTGTTTGTTTGTTTGTTTTTTACCAGCGTCATTTTCTCTGGGACATTTTTGTCCTTTTCACTTTAATCCTTGGAATCTGAGTGCAGATTTGAGATTACAAGATTAAAAGAGTTTTGGAGATTGGTTGCACAACAATGTGAATGTATTTAATGCCACTGAACTGTACACTTAAAAAAGATTAATTTGGTAAATTTTACGTTATGTGTATTTTATCACAATTAAAAATTAAAAATAGAGGGGTGGCCGGATGGCTCAGTTGGTTAAAGTGCGAGCTCTCAACAAGGTTGCCAATTCAATTCCTGCATGGGGTGGTGGGCTGTGCCCCCTGCAACTAAAGATTGAAAACGACAACGGACTGGGAGCTGAGCTGCACCCTCCACAACTAGATTGAAGGACAATGACTTGGAGCTGATGGGCCGTGGAGAAACACATTGTTCCCAAATATTCTCCAACAAAATTGAAAAAAACAACAACAAAAAACAACAACAAAACTTGACACCCATTAAAAAGAAAGAAAGAAAAATTTTAAAAGGAGAAAATCAAATGAAAGTGGTAAATAGATCATTGAAAATAAAAATGGAAAAATACCTTAGTTATCCATTTAATTTGCTAATTAGATCACAGTTAATTTGAATGTTTAAAAAAGAAATTGAAGTTGTGCACTGATCTTTAAAAAAAGGGAGGGGAATACACTTTGCAAATGCTAACAGTAACAACAAAACCTTGGGGTAGCTATCTCAATACCAGACAAAGTATACTAAAGACAAATAAGGACATTTTATATTAATAAAACTTTCAACTATCTGGATAATAAAACAATTCTAAATGTCTATGCTCTTAACATAGTCTCCAAATAGGGCAAGCAAAAATTAATGCAACTAAAAGTGAAATTGGACAACTCTACATTGATAATGGGAGGTGTTAATATACCTCTTTTAGCAACTCAAGAACAAGCAAACAAAAAAGGCAGTATAGATATAAAAGATTTCAATAACTAATTAACAAACTCGATTAATTATCATATGCAGAATACTCAACAATTGCAGAATACAAATTAGTATATATTAGGCAGATGAAACAAACATTTACCAAAATTGACAATATTTATTTTAAACGAATATTACTTTAAATGACTATTATTTTAAACAAATTTTAAAGTATTTAAAATCATATAGAGTTTTTTTCACTGACTATGATGGAATTAAACTCAAGATCAACAACAGAAAGATTAACTAGGAAATCTCTGGAAATTTTAAAATGCATTTCTATATTAACTATAGGTCACACAAGAACTACCAATGGAAATGAGAAAACGTTTTGAATTAAATGATAATATAAATATGACATGCCAAAGCTTGTCAGATGTAACTGTATTAAAGGAAAGTTTGTAGTTTTAAATGCATATATCAGACAGGAAGAAAGGCTAAGAACCAATATTCAAAGCAGCCATGTCAAGATATTTTTTTAAATGACAGATTAAACTCAAAGAAAACAGAAAAAGAAATAGGAGCAGAACTTAATGAAGTAGAAAGCAAACATACAACAGAGAACATTAATAAAGATAAATATTGGTATTTTGAAGAGACTAATTGCTAAACCTCTGGCACAACTGACCGAGAAAAAGAGAGAAAAGGTTTCAATAACCATTACCAGGAATAAACAAAGGGATATCACTATAGAATGATATTACAAATAACTTTAACCTAATCATTTCTACCTTTTGTTGAAATGGACAAATATGAGAAAAATGAAACTTCCCAAATGGACACAAGAAGACATGGAAAATCTGAATGGTTCTATACTTATGAATAAAATTAAATTAATACTTAAAAACATTCTTGTAAGTAATTCCTGGCCCAGATGGCTTTGTCACTGAATTCTACCCAAATATTTCAGAAAGAAACAATGTTAATTTTTCACTAACTTCATCTCTGGGCCTCAGTTTCCTCATCTATAAAAGGCAGGTGTTGAATCAGCCAAGCTGTGTCTGTCTCTGATATCTCTTTTGGCACGTCTGCTGGCAGGACCTTGTGAAGCTGAAGAGCTTTGGCT
The DNA here is from genome assembly GCF_057876585.1 of Rhinolophus sinicus. Taxonomy (NCBI): domain Eukaryota; kingdom Metazoa; phylum Chordata; class Mammalia; order Chiroptera; family Rhinolophidae; genus Rhinolophus; species Rhinolophus sinicus. The sequence continues at coordinate 18,172,921 of NC_142512.1, forward strand.
TTGATAGAAAAAGATTTCAGAGTCTTGGTTTTCTGTGGTTTAGTACCTACTGACTATCTTTGGATGAATGGGAGTCACCTGGTCTTGTGCTGTATGCTTTATAATTTGCCATGGATGTTGCCATCTGAACTGAGATGGGTTCTATTCCTGTGGTCCCATAATCCCCAACACTGTCCTTTACTCCCAAGGTAGCTTAGGAAGCTTAAAAGTGTCCTGTAAGAAGAACCCCAGGATTAAGGGTACATCGGGTCATGGGTGTAACATTGATTTCAAAACCTCAACTACCCTGAACTTGCAGATTTACTCCTTTAAGCATCAAAACTTTATTTTAACCATCTTGCTTGGAAACCATGCTAAATATGTATATTATATCCAGTATTTCTTCTTAAATATAGGTTAACAAGCATACATTCTCTTAGTGTTTTCCTTCAGAATATAGGGTCATAGTGATGAATATCCGTTATTGTCATCTCAGAGAAGCAATCAGGAAAATTAAAGTACATATAGTTATTTGCTCCTAGACCAACGAAATCTTTCCAATTTTCTATGCGTTTTGAATTCTTGTCTGCCTTTAAAAAAATGTTCTTCCTACATTTCAGGCTGTGTGCAGTCACCTTCTGTATGATAAATGTGTTTTCTTAGATGCTGCATATCCCTCTTTCTAATGTGCTGCTTCTATTTTTCCGTGAGTTAAGAAAAGAGATTATCAGCCATGTTAATAACATTGTGTGTGTAAACTAGGAGTAAACCCCCATTTTTTAAAATTGATATATTAAACTATGCATGTACTCTCTCCCGTTTTATTCAAGCAGATAATAGGTCTTTTGCTCAGGGAGAATTTGTGGCTCCTATTGAAGAAATAGAGGATAGGAGAGATGAATATCCTCTGACCAGAGTTTCTTATGACCTGGGCCCTTGATCTTGAACAGGGGGAAAAAAATTACATCTTTATTTCCATTAACCTGTATCTGAATTGTAGCATTTCCTTCAACTGTAAATAGAGGAAATAAACTACCGTTGTATTAACAGTACCTGTGCCTGTGAAAATCAGCTATTTTCATATCCTATTATAGTTGTTGCAATACGTTGAAATATTGTTTACATTAATCAGCACTTCAAAAGTATGACGTTATTAGCTCCATCACTAGATCCTGGTATTCCATTAAAAAAAATCTATACGTTATTATATCTTAAGTCTGCTTTTAAAATATTTTGATAATTGTACATCAATCTTTCCCCCCAAGCTGGTGGAAGGAAAAAAACGAAAGAGCAGAGAAGACTGCGAGACTGAAAGCAGGAGCCCTAGGCCCTCAGGGAGAGCGCGGCTGCCCTCTGCATCTGGGGACATAATCCCATGTCATTGAGTTAGGAATGGAAACAGTCGTCAGAGCCTCTGTGTCCTGCGGGGACTAATGCCTGAGACCTTGGTGCTCCCCACAACAAAAGTCCTCCCAAAATTGTGCATAACTCATGGGAATGGGAGAACCCCCCAAAAAAGCTAAGTTCTATTTTTCATACAACTGAGTTTGGGGGTTGAAGTTTGTGGCAGCTACAAAGGTTCCTCTAGTAACCAAAAGGCACAGCTGAAATTACAGGATTTCTGTGCACTATAAACATAAACAGCATGGAAGAAGTTAAATACCTGTGTTCAGATTGTAAAATCTAGCGTAGACTTGATAGGTATATTGTAATGTTAAGTGAAAAAAGAACTCCCCTTTGTATTATAGTCATGTGGTCTCATATATGACAACTGAGTAATTAAAAAACAAAAAATAAATCTTTAATTGGATTGCTCAGGGGCCTTTGATGGAATTTCTGAATAGTGGCTGTGTTTCAGATGGGGGCTGATGTATGGCAGTTTGCATGTGTGCCAAAGCTGGGAGAGGCCATATGTAGTCCTGGCTTGTCTATTTGCTGCCTCACTGGTCAGGGGACCAAACTGGGACCCCAGACATCTTTGCACTGAGTCCAGTCTCCACTGCCTCCATCAGAGTCTACACTGGCAGCCTCATGGACCAACTCAGCTCTCTGTCTCACTTTCTCCCCTTTCCCTGTTTCAAAGATAAACTCTCAACCCATGTGCTGCAAGAAGAACCAGGCCAAAGGCTTCTTCCTCCTCCTTTCTACCTTGTCCACAAATTCCCTTCCCAAAACAAAAGACCACTCTGGGGTGAGGAGGAAGACTAGCCTTGTTCCCCTGCAACTCTTAGGGAGAGCTTGCTTACCCACTTCTGCTTCTCCTCCCCTCGGGCCTCTCCTACCCTCAACAAACCCCAAACCCTGCGGGATGGGTAGGGTCTGAGGGACAGGTAGGGGTAGTGACCAACGTTTTTGTTATTCCCTGAACCCTGACCTATCCCTTCTACAGCTGGGCCTAGTGTGGGAAGGAGTCTCAGGCCTCAGCTTGCCAGATTGTGCAATGGACCAGCTGACAGGTGAGGCAGGCTCTTCCTGCCTCCAGATAGTGTCAGCAGTTCAAAGGCATTATCTTCTCGGCCTTCGATGGAGCTGGGGTAGGGCTAAGCTAATGCCTGTAGGGCCTCTTCCCTCACCTCTACGCCTCAGCAAACAACAGGGAGGCAAGGTGTTAGAGAGACAGGAAACCTGGGTTCTAGTCCAATATCTGCCAGTAAAGCATGCCTGGTCCATCTAAGTCTCCTCCGTACTCTAGTCTTAGTTTTTCCATCTCTAAGACAAGTAGGTGAAACTAGATGAACTTTAACATCCTTTCCATCTTTTAATGGTCCTTGCACATTATCAACATCCCAAAAGACAACAATCTCTACCCACAGGCAAGCCAATAGGCTCCAAGCCACACAATCAAGAGAGGATAAGAATGCACCTATTTAGAATCTTAATCCATTCAACTGCATTGGTCAAGGCTAAACCTCACCTCAGGATTTCCAGTAAAGACAGCATTGTAGGTAAGTGCTGTACTCACTTCCTCTCAGGACCACACCAATTACAACTAAACTACAGAACAACTGTCATTGAGAATCGCCTGAAGTCTAGCTGAACTGAATGTCTACAACTACAGAAATACAGAAGAAGCCACCTCAAAACTGGTGGAGGGGCAAAGACACAGAACGGGCTGGTCCCACACCCATGTGTGACCATTAAAAATTGAGAGGGATATCTCAGCTGCAGAGGTCCCCCCTGGAGGAGTGAGGGGCCCCAGCCCCACACCAGGGTCCCCAGCCCAGGGTTCCAGTCCTGGGGAGAGAAGTCCCCATAACTTCTGGCTGTGAAAACCAGTGGAGATTGTGGCTGAGTGAGCACGAGGGCAGCTGCAATCCTAGGTGCTCCTCTTAAAGGGACCACCCATGGACTTAATAGCTGACAGATTCACTCGCTCTGAGTTCCAGTGCTTGGGCAGCAGCTGGAAAGCTACCAGAGACATATGGGAGGAACTAAATTGTCTAGCTTCAGGGTGAGGGCTGGAGGGGCAGCTTTCTCTAGGAAGGAGGAGCTCGTGGAAGCCACTGTTTCTTTGTTGAGCCCTCCCCACTCCCTGCGTGCAGACACAGGCAGTTGCCATATCTGAGTCTCCATCAAACTGGCTATCACCTTTCGTCTGCCCTGCCCTAGTGATTCCCTGAGACCCCGCCCTACCTAAGTTTCGGGCACACCCAAGCCACTTCTAGTGGCTTTTTGATATAAACAACCTGTCTTAACTCATGCTGTGGACTTTCCTAAACTCTCTCAAATGTTCACAAAACCCAAACAAGCAGCATCTGGCTTCAGCATGACCTATACCTCTGGCTGAACATCCCTAAGCCCCCAGTAGAGGCAGCAGGCTTTGGTAGATTGACCTCTTGAGGCAACTCCAAGCCCAGTGTGGGCAGCAGCCATCTGTGGATTGCTTTGTGGTTCATGCCAGGTGGCTGCAGGCAGGGCACAGGCTGAGGCTAAACTTGGCCTGCAGCGGGTCCCCTCCCAGGAGGCCCCACGGCTGGCATGCCTGGTGGCCAGCTTCGGATCAAGATGGAGCATCACCCAGCTGCCTCCAAGGGCAACATACCCAAAGGGCAGACTGGGCAGGCACCAGAGTCCCATGAAACCGAATCTTGCTCTATAGGTTCAGCCCGTGCACCACAGCTCCTCCATTGTAGTCACAGCCAGTCCTCACAACCAATTAGCCTGAGTGTCAATCCCTCCCACTGATATGCAGACAGCAACAAGGCTCAACTACAATAGGAGTGCACACACAACCCACACAAGGGACACACCTAGAGCATTGGTCTGGTGACCAGAAAGACTGCACCACTGGGTCCCACAGGACACCTACGATATAAGGCCACTCTACCAAGGCCAGCAGACATAGCACCTCTACCTAATACATAGAAACAAACACAGGGAGGCAGCTAAAATGGGGAGACAAAGAAACATGTCCCAAATAAAAGAACAGAACAAAGGACCAGAAAAAGAACTAAACAAGATGGAGACAAAAAAATCTACCAGAAACGGAGTTCTGAGTACTGGTTATAAGGATGCTCTATGGCCCCAGGAAGAACTTCAACAAAGAGACAGAAAACACAAAAAATGTAGATAGAAAACATAAAAAAGAACCAGTCACAAATAAAGAATACAATAATGGAAATAAAGAATACATTAGAGGGAATCATACCAACATTTACATGAAAGGGATACCAGAAGGAGAAGAGAGAGAGCAAGGAATTGAAAACATATTTAAAGAAATAATGACAGAAAACTTCCTTAACCTGGCAAAAGAAATAGAAATACAAGCCCAGAAAGCACAGAGAGTCCCAAACAAGATGAACCCAAATAGGCCCGCACCAAGACACATCATAATTGAAATGCCAAAGGTTAATGACAAACAGAGAATCGTAAAAGTAGCAAGAGAAAAGCACTTAGTTACCTACAAGGGAGCTCCTATAAGACTATCAGCTGATTTCTCAACAGAAACTTTGCAGGCTGGAAGGGACTAGCACAAAATATTCAAAGTGATGAAAATCAGGGAACTACAACCAAGATTACTCTACCCAGCAAAGCTGTCATTTAGAATAGAAGGACAGATACAGGGCTTCCCAGACAAGAAAAAGCTACAGGCAATCATCACCACCAAACCAGTATTACAAGGAATCTTAGAGGGACTTCTTTAAGATGAAAAGAAGAAAAAAAGATTAAAAATATGAATAAAATGGCAATAACGTCCTATCTATCAACAATTATTTTCAATGTAAATGAATTAAATGCTCCAATTAAAAGACAGGGGGTCTAAATGGATAAGCAAACAAAACCCTTATTATGCTCCTTCAAGAAACTCACTTCAGATCGAAAGACACACACACAGACTGAAAGTAAAGAGAAAAAGATATTTCATGAAAATGGAAACAAGCAAAACAGAAAATCTGAGGTAGCAATACTTATACCAGAGAAAATAGACTTTAAAACAGAGGCTGCAAGAGACAAAGGGCCCAGTAATTACACTTCTGGGTATTTATCCAAAGAAACCCAAAACCCTACTTCGAGGAGATGAATGCATCCATATGTTCATTGCAGCATTGTTTATAATGGTCAAGATGTGAAGGCAGCCTGGGTTTCCGTTTATGGATGAATGGATAAAGATTAGGTGGTACATATATACAATCAGAATATGGAAACGGGTTCTTGCCATCTGCGGCAGCATGTATGGTCCTGGAGGGTATCATGCTGAGCAGAGTATGACAGACCAAGAAATACAGATGCAATGTGATTTCGCTTATATGTGGAATCTAAAGAACAAAATAAACAAACAAACACAACAGAAACAAACTCATAGATACAGAGAACATTTTGATGGTTGACATATGGGAAGGAGGTTGGGGTGACTGAAAAGGGGAAGGGATTAAGAAGTGCAAATTGGGGCCAGCCTGGTGGCTCAGGTGGTGGGAGCGCCGTGCTCCTAACACCGAGGTAGCAGGTTCGATTCCCACATGGGCCAGTGAGCTGCGCCCTCTACAGCTAAGACTGTGAACAACAGCTGTACCTGGAACTGGACTGTGGTGAGCAGCCAGAGGTTGGCATAAGCTGCCGCAGGGGGCTACCATGTACTGCCATGAGCCAAAACAATGGCTTGAACTGAAGTGAGGGGGGGGGGGAGGTGCAAGAAGGGGGGAAAAAAAAAAAAGAAGGGCAAATTGGTTGTCACATACCGTGTTTCCCCAAAAACTAGTCGGACAATCACTCTAACGCATCTTTTGGAGCAAAAATTAATATAAGACCCGGTCTTATATTATGTTAGATAAGACCTGGTCTTATAGTACTAGGTCTTATATTAATTTTTGCTCCTAAAGATGCATTAGAGCTGATCTGCCAGCTAGGTCTTATTTTCGGGGAAACACAGTAGTAGTCATGGGGATGCAGGGTGTAGCATAAAGAATATAGTCAATAATATTGTAATAACTATGCATGTTGTCAGATGGATACTACATTAATTAGGGTGATAGATGGGAAGGGGGTTGGGGCAAAGTGAAAAAGGTGAAGAAGTACAAATTTGTAGTTACAAAACAGCTATGGGGATGTAAAATATAGAAATATAGTCAATTATATGGTAATACCTGTGCATAGTGCCAGGTGGGTACTAGACTAGTCTGGTGGACTTAAATTATGTAAATGTCTAACCACTATGCTGTACACCTGAAATTAATATAAAATAATATTGAATGTCTAAATAAAGTGTAAAACAAACAAACAAACAAAAACAAAACCCTCACCTCAGGGGCTTTGCCCCTCTTCTAAACTAAAAGTTGAGTGGTCTCTGAATTAGGAAGCACGCAGAGGGAGAACACTGAAGGCCCAGGAAAGCCCTAGGCCTGCTGCTGAGCTCACAGGCAGTGAGCAAGGAAGCCAAACACGTTCATCATCAGAGGTGCAAAAGGAAGTTTAGAGGCCCAGCCAGATGTGAGACTGGCAGATGGAAAAGAGTGGGTGCTAGGGATGCCTTGGGGTAAGAAAAATTAGGTATTAGGATGGCTTGCTTGTTCAGAAAACAATGTCCCAAGCATCGAACTGGTGTCAGAGAAAAATGCCTTATTACCTAAACACGCCATCAGCTCAGCTGGGCAAAGAGGTCATCATTTAGTGACAGGTACAGTCTATGAGAAACAGACTGGGAAGGGGCAGAACAGGGGTTTGCCCTGATCTCTGGCTGATCAGAGAGGCTGGAATTTTACAAACTGCCATTGGCCTCTTTGGGCCTGACATCTTACATTCTGGTCCATCATGGCTGTTGGAGGCGAGATGGGGTTCAGAGGATAAATAACCTTGAGAGATCACACTAGTGGCTAAGAGATTTCATCTATTTTTCAAATTTTGAAATATTTGATATAGCCCAAAGGACATATGTTATATATGTGTAGTCACATGCATAATAATTCAAGAAACACCTGTGAATCCATCACCCCACCGAAGAACTAGAACATCGCCAATGCTCAAAGATCTCAAACCCTGCCTTATCCAGAAGTGACTGCTATTCTGAACTTGTCCCATAATCTTTTGCTTTTCTTTATATTTTCCCACACATAAATCCCCAAACAATAAATTGTTTAGTTATCGTTATTTTTAAGTTTAACAGGAATACATTCATTGTATGAATTACTTTTTTTCAACTCATTATATTTCTAAAATTCATCCATGCTGATGTGTGTATGGGTCACTCACTTATACTATGTATATTATTTCATTGTGTAAATACTCGTATACCACAATTAGTGTATCCATTCTTTTGTCCAAGGGTATTTGGATTGTCTAGTTTTTTGCTGTTTATTGATATCTGTGTTTCCTGGAGCCCAATTTCTCTGGGGTATATACCCTAGAGTGGAATTATTGGGTCAAATTGTTTTTCAGAATGGTTGGACCAATTTATGTTCCACCCATCAGAGTTCCTGTTGCGCCACATTCTCCAAGACTTGGTATCATTCTTCCACTTTCCACAAGTATCTCTAACCTTGGTTGGGGATCTCTGTTGGTGACCCTGGGGTCAGCTCCCACCTTTCCCAGCCAGAGCCCATGACTTTTCTAATGCCCCATGAACATGCTGAAATGTTTCTATATAACCCATTTTCATAACTGAATAACACTGAGCACAAAGGAGGGAAGGAAATGACAGTTTAGGGACAGACTTGGGGACTTGGGGGGTCTTTCTATGTGACTATCAGAATCATTGGATCCTTTTACAGAATGAAGGCAGATGTGTTAGTTCTGCTCTAATCCACAGCACACTGGAGCCTGGTCCCCTAGGGTAACTAAAGATGCTTAATTTTCTTCCCTATCAGCCCCCCACTCATTTCTCAGGAAAACACAGTATTTCTCTAAATGTGGGCCACCACCCACCCCCATGAGAATCAGCTGGAGTGCTTGTTAAAAACGCAGGTTCTCAAGCCCCTCCTCAGACTGAATCTCTCTGGGGTGCAGCTCAGGGACCTGCTGTTTAACAAGTTCCCCAGCGATCCACGTGCACACTGAGGATGGAGAGGGGCTGCCCTAGGCACTGCCATCAGAGAAGTCACGCCAAGTTCATCTCCAGAAAGGTGCAGACACTCTCCCAACAGCTCCTCTGTAAGAAACAATTAGAATCCCCTCTTCTCATGACCCTTCCCCTACTTCCACTGTCCCCCAATACAGCAGGGATAAGGAGAGCGCTTAAATTTTAGTATCTACGAGTATGCATACAAGATGTGTATCCCAGCATCAGTCATAGAAAGAGAAACTGAAAACAGCTGCCTACTAGTAGAATTCTAGTCAAATACATAATGGTGCATCTTTCTAATGGAATGCTACGCAGCTGTTAGAAATGACTCTATGTCTTTATTATTGCATCTCCACTTTCACAGAATCTTTAAAAAGCATGTTAAATTTTACAGTTTCCATTGTAAGTAGGCATTATCTTTATAATCAGAAAAAACACAATAAAACACAAAATACAGAAACATCCAGAAGCATTTGCTGGATATTTATAAAGGAGCTGGTTCAGATTATTCAACAAGTCCCAATAACAAAAATCTCTTTAAATTATCAAAGGAAATACTACAGGAAAATTTTCCAGATTTGAGGGACTTGAGTTTCCAGATTGAAAGAGCTCACCAAAAGGCTTGCACTACAAACAAACAAAAAAACCCAATGCAGCTATTTGTCATCAAATTTCAGAACACCAAGAACAGAGAGAAGATCCTAAGTTGTTCCAAAGAGAAAAAAGGAAAAACAGGCCAAAGACAAAGCATCAAGAATTAGAGTGGCATTTGGGCTCCTACCAGAGTCATTGGCTATTACAAGACCATGAAGCTTTGCTTTCAGAATAATGAGGAAAAAGGATCTCTATATCTATCCGAACCAGCCTGCCAAGTGTTATGGTGGAATAAAGACATACTGAGACATATAAGGGCTCCGGTATTTAATTTCTGAAGCACTCAATCTTAGACTCCTCCTGAGAGATGTATTTTAGCAAAATGAGGATATGCAATATGAAGGAGGGAAACCATGGACCCTGGAAATTGGAGCTCCAACCCAGGGCACTGGTGAGGGCAGATCCTGCAGGACTAAGGTGGGAACAGGCCCCGGGCAGGCACAGCTAGTTCAAATTGGGGAAGGAAGAGGGGGCTAAGGGATAGAGGTCTCCAGATTTAAAAAATGCAAATGGAACCAACAAAGGCTTCAACTTGTGTTTGAGTGCATGGAAAAACTACTGACAGTCATGTGACAGATGTTTTGGAGCAGTTGAGAAAAAGTAGTGAAATAGAGATAGGTACACAGAAAACCAAGCAAGTGAAAATATGACGGTAATTTCAGGAAAACCAAAAAGTTGTACAAGAAAGAAAACATAATTAGAGTACTGGAAGTCAGCATAATGCCTAGAATTGATAAAACTATGAAATTGTATTATGTATATTATTTAGAAAATGGAGAAAAACAAAGGAAAAAATTAAAAGAATTGAAAGTAGTTGCCTCTGGGGAAATGGAACAGAGAGATGGGTAAAGGACTATTGTATTTTGCCATAAGCCTTGTAGCACTATTTTTTAAAACTAAGCACACTTATTATTTTTAATAATAATAGTTGGAACACTCATAAACGCTGATCAAATGTAAAATGATGCAGCCATTAACTTTAAAAAAGTTAAACAGAGTTACCGTATGACTTGGCAATTTCACGCCTAGGAGTATATTCAAGAGAATTGAAAACAAGTGTTCAAACAAAAGCTTGTGCAGGAATACTTCAGTGCTATTCACAATAGCCAACAAATGGAAACAACCCAAATATCCATCACCTGATGAATGGATAAGTGAAATGTGGTATATCCGTATAGTGGAATATTATTCAGCCATAAAAAGGAATGAAGTATTGATACATGGTACAATATGGATGAACCCTGAAAACAGGACCCTAAATGAAAGAAACCAGACACAAATTCCACTCACAATAGCATCAAAAAGTATAAAATACTTGTAAAACAAACATAATCAAGGAAGCTATATTAGTTTACTAGGGCTTTCATAACAAAATACCACAGACTAGGTGGCTGAAACAACAGAGATTTTCTCACAATTCTTCTGAGGACTCTCCTTGGCTTGCAGATGGCCACCTTCTCGCTGTGTCCTTTCATGGTTGCTCCTGTCTGTGTTGTCTGGGACCTAATCTCCTCTCCTTATAAGGATACCAGTCACATTGGATTAGGGTCCACTTTAACAATTTGACTTGGTGTGGGCCTTATAAAATTTATTCAGTTTGGTACACAGTGAACTCTTTTAATGTGAAGATTCGTATCTTTTTCTGTTTTAGGAAATTTTTTCCCATTATTTTTTTATTTTCTGGGTTCTCATATTCTGGAACTCCTACTAAAAAGAGTTGGAGCGTCTGGGTATATCTTCCAAATCTCTTTTATCTCATATTATCCAATTTTGCCACCCTTCCAAACTGTCCTTGCCTCATGAGTTTTCAGGCTGTGGTTTCTTGACAAACTTGATTTTATCTTCTTGTTTATCTTTTATTATTTTAAATCTATTTTTGAATTGTACAACTGTATATTAATTCATTGTCCTTGTAAAACACTTCAATGATACAGAAAAAAATTAAAACTCTCATGCTCTATGTTTAACATTCCAACTCAGTTTCCCCAAAGTAACCACTTCCCAGTTTAGGGTTTTCCCTTTCAGATCTTTTCCTATGGCTTCTTTTATATTTTTTATATTGAAATAGGTGTTTTGTTTTTCTTTATATAAATAGTATCAAATTGAACCTACTGTTTCACAATTTCCTTTTAGCTTATTCTGTACCTTGGAGATTTTGCATGTCAGTAGATATAGATTTATTTCTTTTTAACAGCTATATAGCATTCCATACAGATGTATTGTAATTTGTATACTTACTCCTCTACTGAAGGATATTTATATTGTTCCCTTTTTTTTCACTTTTATAAACAATGTGACAACGAACATCAGTGTACCTACTTCAATCTCACTATAAATAAATATGCATTTCTCTGGAACATAACTTAAAAATGGAATTGCTGTTTAGGAGAATATATACACATTTATTTACTTTTCAATATATCCTTCGTACAAAATTCAAGTTACGACATCAATCATATTGAAAAGCAAGTCTTCCTACTCCTGCTTCCCAATCATCAGTTCTTCACTCCAGACGGAATCACTGTCATCAGTTTTTTTCCTTTCACAAATATTCTAGGATTGGCCATTCTGGATTTATATGTATATTGCTTAATGAGCCTTCAAAAAGGCAATTTATACTAACTATGGTGGGTTGCAATTGACCAGATTCTTTGCTGTTCCTTCCACCCAGAGGTGAAGTCTATTTCCCCACTCCTTGTACTTGGGTTGGCCTAGGCTTTGAGAGATATTGTAGTTTACTTTCTAGCTTTCTTGGAATGTTGCTGCCATGTGAATAAACCCAATCTATCCTACTTGAGGGTGAGAAACAACGTGAAGTAGCGACGTACTCCCATCCTAGGTTCCCTAACTGGGGGTTGGCAAACTTTTTCTGTAAAGGGCTAATTGTAAATATTTTCAGCTTTACGGGCTATCTGGTCTCTTTTGCAACTACTCACCTCTGCTGTTGTATTGTGAAAGCGGCCATAAACAACATATAAATAAACAGTTGTGGCCAGATTTGGCCCACTGGTTCACTGACCCTTACCCTAAACCAACCAGCCTGCCAATTGCCAGGCATGTAAGGTCATCCTAGACCATCCAAGCCCCAGTGTAGCCTCCAGCAAACTACAGAGATCAGCTGAACTAGCCCAGACCAGAATAACTGCACATCTAATGCACAAAATTGTGAGTAATAATTAATGTTTGTTGTTTTGAGCCACCAAGTTTTAGTTTGTTACACAGCAAAAGCCAACCAACATACCAAACTTTGCCATCGCTGAACATTATCAATATTTTTTATTAATCTGCTGTGTTAAAAATGGTACGTTATATTTTACTATGTCTTTCTATGATTATGGGTTTTTGCATTTTAAAAATATATTCACTGGTCAATTATATATGCTCTTTTGTGAGTGTCTTCTTTATATGCATTGCTCATTTTAACACTGGATTATTTGCTTATTAATTTGTCATTGTTTGAGAATATATCTTGGATATTAACTCTTTATTATATATATTGCAAATATTTTCTGTTTGTTGTCAATTATTTGTAGTATTTTTTATATTGAATTTAAAAATTTTTATATAATCAACTTTAGCAATCATTTCCTTTACAGTTTTTGTTTTGTATTTTTAGAAGGCTCTCCCTATTCTAAGTTTACACAAACATTTTCCTACATTCTTCTCATAGTTTATAGAGTTTTTTGTTTTTATAATTGTTTTATTATCTCTATGAAATGTATTTTAGCTATGGTGTAATTTTAATATTTTTAAGGTAGAAAACATTATTATTAGGTATTCTTGCATATTGTTTTTGAGACAAATTTCAAAACCATCTACAGTTCCCTATATAAAAAAAAACACCTCTTGGCCTTTTATTTGTTATTCCTATTTGTGTCCTATTTTTTTCAGAGTATCCTCAATTTTTTGGTGTGTTAATGGCACTATTTCTGGGTTTTCGGCCTATTTGGAATTTATTTGTTTTTAATTAATACCTTCTGTTTTGGGGACGTAGAACAAGAGGGAGGGTAGTCAAATGTACATTTAGATCCAGTTCTTCCATCAGCTATTCATTTTTTAAATTTACCTTCCAAGTTCTTAAAAGAATTCAGCATTATTTATAATAAAAAATACGGTGTCCTAAGGGTAAAGCGTCACTTGCGTAGCTCTCTCAGTTATGTACATGTAGGCTGAGAAACAGTCATTATTCTGGGATTGGGGCATAGCTTTTGTGACTTAATTAAGGTGGCCATTAGATCTCTCATATATTAACTTGGTCCCTAAGGAGGAGCTGGATAAATTTACGTAAGAAGGCCAGCGTGTTCTGGGCTAGAAGGAACTGATATTCAATCATTGCTTCCTGAGACATGAAGTTAGAGACCTGTGGATATTGACTTGGCCCTGGCTAAAGGACAAGCAGAGAAGAGTAACAAGGTCTTTGAAATAATTCACTTCTGTAAAGTGGGAGTCCAGGCTGATGCCCTCAAGGGTTGATGTCAGCCCTGCAAGTGGCTGAAAGCAGTTCCGGTACCAGCTCTGCAATATTTCAGAATTAACAGCATTACTCACTGAACATGCAGCATCAGTTTCCTAAACAGAGAGACAGCATGGAGCAAAGGACGCAATTCAGTTGAATGCCTATTTTGTCCTTGCTGGGGTATGGAAATTGTATCGACTTCTTCCAGATTATATTCTTGGGAATTTGAGGGTAAGTCAGAGAGATAAACCTTAAGAACCAGATGTTGAATATCTTGTTAATCTATGTTGTGGAGTCTCTAGACAATTTTCATTTTATGTAGAAAACAAAAATTTAAAGGCTGCCCCGGTACTCCTATATCAACTGCCCAGTGAGGGCGATAAGTGCAGCTATGGAGCGGGTGACTCTTGTCTCTGCAGCTCCTGGGAAAGTGCTTTGTAAACTGAAAGTAGAAGAGGAGCAAACCAACAAGCTGGGCCCTCTCCCCAGGAGGTTGATAGCCACCTCAATGGTAACATATCAACAATCGCCTGATCTGCACAGAAAGGGGAACACCTGGCATCAGTGTCAATAGGAACACAAGGTACCTTTCATCTGCTAAATTAGGAAGAGATACAGTAATTACGGCACACATTCGGAAGCAAGGAAAAACACTTGCGTTTGCCTTTGTGGATCTGACCAACAAAGCCACAGGAAAATCAGTAGCACAAGGCTGACGCACAAAACACCTGGGAAACTTGAGAGGACACCAGTATGACTTAAAGAAACCCAACAAGGAATATCAAGTGTAAATTTGACTTGAACAAATGTAATTTTCAAAATAAATTAGCACAACCAGGAGAAGTAGCTAAGAAATACTTTGGGGAAAAGGACATGGAGTCCAAGTGGGGTGTATTTATATTTTCATTTTAAACCTCTTTGGTTTTAGTTTTTAATCCTATGTATGATACTTGGATAAAAAATTCTTAGCGCAAAGTGTTTTGATAACTTAGGTAAAGCAAAGAAGCTAGTTGGACCATTTTGAGATAAGATTACTTTAAAACTGAATTCTAAATATTAAGCTAAAGGAAAAATATAAATTACTGGTTAATCCTTAATGAATTTTAGGTACTTCCCAGTTCTAAAATGCCATCTACATGTATTTTTTTAAAGACTGTGGAACTTCAAAATAGAAGGACCATAGTCCATATTGGAAAACAGATTAAGGGATGTGGCTTAAAAATAGTCAAGAAATTTGGAGGCAAAGCACATCAATGTGATATAGGCAATAGTCCAATGGGTGTGGTGTTTTTCTCTGATAATTTGTCTGGCATATTTTATATTGGGGGGGAGCATATTGTTAGCCCCTTTTCTAACTATGCACCCATCACAAAGGATCATATAGAACTATATTAACTGCAGTAGAACCTCCAAGACTTATATTTAAGTAAAAAAATATAAAATATTTCTATAAAAATTATTTAGTCCTATATCCTTATGAATATATAGAAGTCTAGAAGTAAGGTTACCAAAATTTGATGGTCATTGGCTCTAGGTGGTGAGACTTTAGAGAATTTTTGGCTTCTTGTCATACTTTCCTGAATTACTTAATTTTTTTTTACAAATTTACTTTTACAAATTTATAATGAACATGTTTTTATTTATTTTTTTAAATTTTTGTTAGGACGGGGGATGTTTTATCTTTATGAAATAATTTTTCAAAAATGGAAAGTGACCAGAGAAGTTACAAGGAATAATAGTAATAGTAATAATAATAACAGCTTATTATGAATCAGAAACTATACTAAGTGTTGTACATGCATTATCTGATTTAATTCTCACAACAACTTTATGAAATTACTCTCCAGTTTTGCAATATTAAGCAAACCAAGGCTTGAATAGTTTAAATAAACTGTCCATAATCACAGGGTTAGTAAGTGGTGGGGTCAGGATTAAAGCCCAGATTCCCTGGCTGCAGAGTTAGGGTTTCTCTGGTTTGACCTACAGGAGAGTTGGATCTGTTTGGAGCTGACAGAGAAATTCACCAACATTTTAAATACAATCCACATTCAAGTCTATTAGTCATGCCTTTGGTGCAGAAGAAAGCACCAAATACTGTAAAAATAACCAGTACCAAAGTCACTACCAACTAAAGACAGAACGCTTTCTGTGGTATTCTGCTACAGTGGTAGACCCAGTGAACCATACGTTCAAGTACTGGAGGGTACCCTTGCATAGTCCCCCACCCCCTTTTTTTTTCAGGGTGCAGCTCATAGTGGCCCATGCGGGGATGGAACCGGGCAACCTTGGTGTTATTAGCACCATGCGCCAACCAACTGTGCTAACCAGCTACCCCATTCCCCTCTTTTTGAATCTGGGCTGGCCCTTTGACTTGCTTTAACAAACAGAATGTGGTCAAAGCACCATTTCTGGTCCTAAGCCTTAAGAAAGCCTAGCAGCTTTCACTTTTGCCCTTTTGGGAGCCCTTAGCCACCATGTAAGAAGCATGGCTACTCTGCTGGAGAGATAACGTGGAAAGATCACATGGAGGAGAGAATCTGAGTCTACAGGGAGAGAGTGGCCCAGTCATTCCAGCTGAACCAGCCCCCAGTTGATGTTACCACCAAGAGCAAGGACAGCAGAATGGCCAGAGGTGTGAGGAGGGGGTGGGTGGGGAGACGGTGGGGTGAGGTGGGGTGGGGAGCCGGCTAATCCCAGCCCAGACTGGCGTGTTTCAAACTGTACATTTTGGGGTGGTTTGTTATACAATAGATAATGAAAAAACCTCCATTTCCTTGGGCCCCTGCTGGGAAACTTAGTTCTTCCTAAAGCTGGAGTCTCCATTCCTTAGCACCTATCTCTCAATTGGCAATAGTTTGCCAGAAGCTCTCACATTAATTACTAGGACGTAGGCTATTTTTTTTTTAAATAGAAAGAGGTACTAGGTGGGGGTCCAGAGGCTCAGATTTTAGCCCAAGTTTCGTTACTAACTGTATACCTTTTGAAAGTAATTCACCTGTTTGTTTCAGTTGTAAAATGGGGAGATTAATGCTCACTCTACTTCCCAGAGGGTAAAATTAGTATAACCGAGTTGAAAAGAAAAATAAAACGCTTCCAGCTCAAGAGGCAAGTGAGGAAATACAAAGAACAAAGACTTGATGTGATCTGGGTGTAAGATCTTGAACAAACGACTTCATATTTCTGATCCCGTTCTTCCTCTGTAAAAGAGACTACTCCTTCTCACCTCACAGTTTATCTGTGATGTTTCAATAACACATAGCATGAGGAGAGACCTGTTGCACAATAAACTTTAACTGCCCGCTATCAAATCCAAAAGCCCTCTCTCCCCGGTCCCCCACCAACCTCATATTTCCCGCCTAACCCCAAAGTCTGGAGTGGGACCCAGAAAGCTACTTTTTTTAAATCTACATTTAAAGAAACAAGTTACCTAGTAGATGCTAACGCAGGTGCCTTCACGAAAAGGACTCCACTTGTTACCAAGCCCCCTCCCTCTTTCAAAAGGAGCCGCAAACTCCAGTCTCGCGACAGGTTCTTCTTTCTTCAGAATCTGTACAGGTCTCGCGAGAGTTACTCGTCCAATCACGAGGCTGGATGGCTGCCCAAGATGGCGGCGCGCTGGGAGCGTAACATCTGCGTTTCTAGGAGCTTAGTGCCGAGGTTGCCTTAAGACGCTGGGTTTAGAGGCCCACTTCAGACTGGTCGTCTGGCAGGAACTTTGACCTTAGAGGTGAGTCCCTTAATATCTTTCATGTGGGTTGCGAGTTCGCTTAACCCATGTATCACCCAGGTTTCTCATTTTCGGGTTCTGGGCCCGTGAGGTGTCGGCTTCGGGGTCTAGGGAGAGAGACCCGATGGGTGTGTGTGTGTGCGCGCGCGAGCTGGAGTGGTGGTGGGGTGGGTGGGAGGAGTTGGCGAATAGAATGGAGACTAGGATTGAGGTAGGAAAGACCCCCAGGGCTGAGGAGATTTAGAGGGATCCGAAACTGAGGCGGGAAAACAATCTGAGTAGGTAAGATGGTGTGAAAGTAGTGGAAGAGATGGAAAACTGGCATTGGCGGGACTAGAAGAAAAAGTAGGATTTATGAGGGAAGGCAATGATAAAAAAAAAAAAAAAAAAAAAAAAAATTGGGATTGAAGTGGGAGGGATCTGGGCAGAAGGAATTCGAAATTCTGACAGCGGAATTTAGAATATGTGTGTTAAGGTAAGTGGTAGTTGAGGAGGAGGATTTAAACGTCAAGAGAAACCAAGGTAACGGTAGCTTCAAGGTTCTGTTTTGGCTTTTTGGACTGACTCGGGTAACCCGAAAAAAAAGCCCCAACCCTAGGGATGAGTCTCTTTGGGAATCAAGACGGGACTGTTCACCAAGAATGAGGGTGCTGTGTTTCAGTGGCCTGGACAGTGAAAAGAATTCCGTCATGCTTTCAGTCAACAAATACTGGTTGAGTGCCTGCGGGACCTAATTTAGGTGCTGAGAAATCACAGTGAACAAATAGACAAAACATTTTCCCTCATGAAGCTTACTGGCAGGGAAAATGTTTTAAAAAAGTGAAATATATGGAATGTCAGTCAAATGCATAAGTTCTATGTAGAAGATTGAAGCTAGTAAGGGAAACACGAAGTGTGTTCACTTACTGCATTTTAAAGTAGAAGTACTTAGGAAAGGCATCAATGAAGAGATGACATTTGATTTAGAGACCTGAACAAGGCCAGGGTACCTTGTATGTGTGTATTTCCAGGGGAAGATCAGTCCATGCAGACCAGACATCAATTACAAAAGTCCTGAGGCAGGAATATACCAGAGTTGATAGAGAAACAACAAGGAGGTCAGTGTAGCTAGAGCAGAATGAGCCAGAAAGAGAAATATAAATTGAGTGAGCAAGAAGGAAGTGACAATGCTGAGGACAGGTAAGAGTTGACACTCCGTTAAATGCTGAGGAATGGGATAGATTGACTTAAGAACCCATTGTCTATATTAGGAGCTTGGTTGGCAAAGAAGTGGCTTTATTGACTCGTTCTATCTGTTCTGACCAGAAAAGTTGAATAATGTAGGAAATGAACGGAATCTGCCATATGTGAATGAAAAAGGGTCTATGTAGTAAACCTGATAAGCTCAGAAGGGGCCACACAGCAGGCTGAAAAAGCTCAGTGACCGAAAGTAACCCCACAGGATAGTCTGATCACAAATTCCTAACTGGGCAGGTCATAGCTGGTAGTCACGTACCAGGCTTATAGCTTCCTTAGCAAAGGCCAGTCTTTACCTTAAGTGAAGCCTGTCTTTTGTTCTGATGCACCTAGGATAACATACTTTGAAATGTCAGAGTAATATTCTCTTCTAGACCCCACGAAGTCACACCATCGGCACCATAACACGAGACCACAGAACCTCTCATTGTTATCTTGTTACGCGGATACCATCGCTGTGTGTTGTAAATGTTAATTAACTATCCTGTACCCACCAATGTCAAAGAAGTCTGTGTTTCTCCATTTTGCTTTATCCAACCCTAGAGATTTTCCTGCTTTGCTTTCTTTCTCCTGCCTCCTTAATCTACCACCAGTGGATTTCCTGTGCCTTCCTTATGTTTTCTCCTTTATTCTAAATGCATACAAGGAACTGCAAGACTGCCATTCTCCAGACCATTGATATCTTGCTTCTGGGCATGTCCTCAAAAAAACTTGGCTCCGAGAAACTCTTATAAAACTTTTCTGTAGGTTTGGATATTCTGTGGACACATCTGTAATTTAATTTGTTCCACATATGTTCAGAGTGTTAGTGTATGTACATTGATGTCAGCTGTAAAATGTTACAGCTGACATCAATGTACATACATTAAAATCTTTAAATGTATGTCTTTAAAGTCTTAATGTGTTGCAGAGCCCTAACATACCAGTGTCTCTTGAAATTACTGTTCAGAGTACCTTGCTTTTTTTGTTGCTTGCCAGAATCACAAGAAAGGAAAATATTTTCCTTTTCAACTTTTTCTTGGGGACTGGGACCTGTCCTGGTTTTATGCTCACTTCTTTCCTGATGGTCTGTAAAGGATATGTTAATGTTAGGAAGTTAAAACTTGTATATAGTGAGTTTCTGTAACAATGTGAGGGCCAAAAGGTAATAGTAATGTGCGGAAAAACTTCCAAGAGACTATTAATTCCCCCCAATTCTGAATTATTCATTTACTAAACAAATATTTAGTATATGACAGTTGTTGGGGGGGGGGTATAGTGAAGAATAAGATGGACATGGTTATGGCCTGGTGTGTGTGTGACAAATGTAAACCAAAGGTCTCTGAGGGAAAAGTATAGAAAGCTTTGAAAGCATATGAGGTCAGACAATTAAGTTCGCGAACTCATCCTGGAAAAAGTGCTACATACCTCATTGCTGAATATCACTACGGTCACCTTCAAAGTACTCCCCTTGGGAAGCTGTGCACCAACGCCAGCGCCTCGTCCACCCTTCAAAGCAATTTTGGAACTCTTTCTCTGGAATGGCCATCAGAGCTGTCGTCGTATTACCCTTGATGTCCTGAATGTTATCAAAATGTCTTCCTTTCAATATTTGCTTTATCTTTGGGTAAAGAAAGAAGTCATTGGGGGCCAGATCAGGTGAGTAGGGAGGGCGTTGCCGTACAGTTATTTGTTTACTGGCCAAACACTCCCTCACAGACTGTGCCGTGTGAGCAGGTGCATTGTTGTGATGCAAGAGCCATGAATTGTTGGCGGAAAGTTCAGGTCGTCTAAGTTTTTCATGCAGCCTTTTCAGCACTTCCAAATAGTAAACTTGGTTAACTGTTTGTCCAGTTGGTACAAATTCATAATGAATAATCCCTGGGATATCAAAAAAGGTTAGCAACATCGTTGCAAGAAGTTCGCAAACTTAATTTTCAGGCCTCATATAGAGTGGGCATTTGATTGAATGTGTGGTGTCAGAGAAAGCCTACCAGAGAAAATGATGCGAGGATATGATATGAAGGACTCCTGAACCTTCACAGGATGAAGGGATGGGAGGGCAGACCATGATGCAGCAGAGAATGAAAGAAGACCAGTACATCTGCAAGAAGAGAAAGGTGGCAACAAATGAAGTTAGAGGGATAGGCAAGGCCTAGATTTTATATGCCTTGATAATGATTTTGGACTTAATCACACTGACGTGATTTAACAAGGAATGTTCCAATTTGCATGGGATGGAGGAGGGAAGATTGTCTGCTGGGTGAAAAGGAGATTGCAGGAGCAGGAGTGGTTCTAGAGAGATCAGTTAGAGGCTATTGTAGTAATCCAAGTAAGAAATGATAATGATTGGGGGGGGGCGTTGTGAAGGGTGAAAAATAGATAGGGTCAAGAAATAATTAGGACATAGAGAATATTCAGGACATGGTGTGTTTGGAATAGGGGACATGGAGTGGAGAAGATGCTAAAGATTTCGGGTTGTGTGTCATACAAAGATAGTGGTGTCATTCAGTGAAATAGGGAAGATTCAAAAAAGACGATTTTGGGGTGGGTAGAAATTATTAATTTTAAACATATTGTGTATGAAGTACTTTTGAACCATTCAGGTGAAAAGTCTCATTTGCAGTTCGATATATGATTTGGAAAGGTCTGGAGTGAAGACAACAATTCTTTTTTGAAAATGGTTGTTAAATTTCCAATGTCAAAAACTGTCAAAAACCTTCTGAAATAGAGTGTTAGCAGATTTATTACTATGTAAAATTACACCTCTAACAAAGCCTGCAAAGGAAAGGTCCTTTGTTGCTAGGAAACTTTATGATAGGGGATATGACTCAACCCGGGAAATTAGGGAAGGAAAGACCTTCCTGAAGAAGAGATGCTTGAACTGTGATAGTAAGGATGAGTGAGGAATTCCTCAGGTGAAGAGGAGGAAAGAACATAGACAAAAGGAGTAAGCTGTGTAAAGATTCTATTGCCAGGGTGGAAGGACAGAAAAATAAGCTAGAGGGGTGTGACTTAAGCTGATGGTGAAGAAATAGGTGAGCCCACGCCATGCTGGGCCTTATACGTATGCTGAAGTCAGGTTTTTAGTTTTATCCTAAGAGTAAAGTTTTGAGCCAGTGGGCATAGGAGAAGGACATAATGAGATTTGTGTTTAGAAATGATCACTGCAAGATGGGAAAAGAAGTGGAGAGAATAAAAGGGATTCAGGGAGACCAATTAAGAGGCTGTTGTAGTCTAGGTAACTTGTACTGGCTTACATTAGTGGAGATAGGGAAAAATAGATGGATTTGAGAGGTATTTAGCAAGTTATGTCCACATGATGACTTCTTGGGATATGAGAGGGTGGAGAACAATCTGGTAACTCCCAGGTTTCTGACTATGGAACACTGTTTAGATGAATGCTCATTATAAAAATGGAAAATGCAGAATGGTGTAAAGAAGAAAATAAAAATCACCTACCACTCAGAGATATATAGTACACTAACATATTTTAAAATTATCAACTACTTAGAGGTTTGCTAAACCACAACAATGGTTTTTCTTCTAGTTTTTATTTCTTTCTTTAAATGCATTAACTTTTTTCTTCTTTGTAATCTGGAAGAAGACAAAATTAAGTTTGTTTTCATTTGGTTTGAGCTACTTAGGATTGACAAGACTGAAATTTAGAAAGGAGATTGGAATAGAAGATATTTTTTGAAACTTTAGTGACCCTATGGGGCACCACCAAGTATTCAGTCTATAGGCCACTGTAAAAACTAATCTCTGATTATAATATTCTTGGCTGTAGATAATAAGATTCTGGACTGCACCTTCTGCTATTTTGGTGCTTTTAAAGGAATAATTTCCAATTTTCTTCCCTTGGTTAAAAAAAAATCATCATGTATTATGTACATTTCTTTTTATTGTGGTAAAATACATATAACATAAAATTTACCAATTTAACCATTTTTAAGTGTACCATTCAATGACATTAAGTATATTCATAGTATTGTACAACCATCACCACTATCCATTTCTAGAAGTTTTTTATCCTAAACAGAAACTATGTACCCATTAAAGATAACTCATCATTGCTCCCTCCCCCCACCCCCAAGTAACCTCTATTCTGCTCTCTATCTGTATGAATTTGACTAGTCTTGGTACCTCATATAAGTGGCATAATACAATATTCCTAATACTCCTTTTGTGTGAGGCTTATTTCCCTTAGCATAATGTTTTTAAGGTTTGTAGCATGTTGTAGCATGTATCAATTCATTATGTTTTATGGCTGAATAGTATTCCATGGTATGTATATACCACATTCTGTTTACGCATCTGTTTATGGACACTTAGGGTTGTGTCCACCTTTTGGCTCTTGTGAATAGTGATCCTATGAGCATTGGTATGCAAGTATCTGTTTGAATCCCTGCTTTCAGCTCTCTTAGGAGTGGAAATGCTGGGTCATATGGTAATTCTGTGTTTTAACTTTTTAAAGGACCACCAAACTGTTTTCCACAGTGGTTGTACCATTTCACATTTCCACCTGTAATGCACGAGGGCTCCAATTTCTTCACATCCTCTCTAACACTTGTTATTTAAAAAAAAAATTAAAATTTTAAATCATAGCCGTCCTAATGGGTAGAAGTTTTGATTTCTCTAATGGCAGATGTTGGTGAGCATCTTTTCATGTGCTTATTTGTTGT
Organism: Rhinolophus sinicus; assembly: GCF_057876585.1. Taxonomy (NCBI): domain Eukaryota; kingdom Metazoa; phylum Chordata; class Mammalia; order Chiroptera; family Rhinolophidae; genus Rhinolophus; species Rhinolophus sinicus. Next base: position 18,196,128 of record NC_142512.1, read on the forward strand.
GTACATTTTAAAAATATAACTTCTATTTTCTCATTTCATTGGCAAGGATGTGTTGGCTGTAACTGTTGACTTGGCAACCACAGCTTTTCCCCATTAATGTTTTTTTTTTTAAACTAAATATGCTGATTTTTTCCCCTTTTTTTTTCTTTTTAAAGATGGCTCTGAGTAAATCAATGCATGCAAGAAATAGATACAAGGACAAACCTCCTGACTTTGCATATCTGGCATCCAAATATCCAGATTTTAAGCAGCATATTCAGATAAATCTGAATGGAAGAGTGAGGTAGGTAACAGATGAAGAATTCTTGATACTGTGTTATTCTAGTGTAATCTGAATGGATACAGTGTAGTGGAAAGCGTATTGGACTGACAGTGGACCTGAGTCCTGATCTTAGACATGTTATTAAATGTCTCCTCTGACCTTGGACAAAATTTTTAACCTGTCTGGGTTTCATCTTTTTAATCTACAAAATAAGAGGATTAGACCAAATGTTTTTAAGTTTGCTCTGGCTTAAAAAAAAGAACTCTCGATGTCCAAATTATTGCTTACCCAGAGAGCCCAGAGTAACTGTAGAAACCTTAAGATTGTCCTCTAAAATTTGGTTGCTGGTAAGGGTTTGAAGTCCTTTTTTCAAGTATGTTGTTTATTTTGATGTGAGGTAGGAAAATAATAACCACAACATCAAAACCATGATTTCACGGATATTATTACTTAGGATTTTACTACATTTAAGTTAAAAAGTTGATTTTAAAAATTAAGAAAATAAGCTTTTGGCGGCTGTTAAGCTGGAGATATCCTGGCTGGGCGAAAGACATTGGATCTCATTGTCTTCCCAAAGGCCCTCAATAAAATGATTTGATTCCCCCACTCGCCCCAAATCAAGAAAATAAAACAGTATGCAGGTTCCACAAAAATTAAAAATAGAACTACCTTATAACCCAGCAATTCCACTTCTGGGTATTTAACCAAAAAAATCCAAAACACTAATTCGAAAAGATATACGGATGGGCCGGCCTGGTGGCTCAGGCGGTTAGAGCTCCATGCTCCTAACTCTGAAGGCTGCCGGTTCGATTCCCAAATGGGCCAGTGGGCTCTCAACCACAAGGTTGCCAGTTCAACTCCTCGAGTCCCGCAAGGGATGGTGGGCTCCGCCCCCTGCAACTAAGATTGAACACGGCACCTTGAGCTGAGCTGCCTCCCGAATGGCTCGGTTGGAGTGCGTCCTCTCAACCACAAGGTTGCCGGTTCGACTCCCGCAAGAGATGATGGGCTGCACCCCCTGCAACTAGCAATGGCAACTGGACCTGGAGCTGAGCTGCGCCGTTCACAACTAAGACTGAAAGGACAGCAACTTGAAACTGAACGGCACCCTCCACAACTAAGATTGAAAGGACAACAACTTGACTTGGAAAAAAGTCCTGAAAGTACACACTGTTCCCCAATAAAGTCCTGTTCCCCTTCCCCAATAAAATCTTAAAAAAAAAAAAAAAAGAAAGATATACGGACAATTAAGTTCATGAACTTTCCACTGTGTGAGCACATGGTAGAAAATTCGTGAACTTAATTATTCGACTCTATGCACATATATGTGTGTGTATGTGTACACACACACAGTGTCAAAAAAATGTATATACATTTTAAGAAAGGAAAAAACTTAAAATGGTAATATTCAATATATACTGATAGCAAAAGATGAATACAAGTCATTCACGTTTGATTTCTGAAGAGGTGCTCAAAGTGGTGACTATCAGCTTCCAGACACTTCTGATTACTGCAAACTACTGCTTGAGCAACGTTGACCAAAGTGTCCACTTGTATACATTTTTTTGGCACCCCATATATGCGTATGTACACACGATGGAACATTACTCAGCCATAAAAAGAATGAAATCTTACCATTTATGGCAACATGGATAGACCCAGAGGGTATTATACTAAGTGAAGTAAGTCAGACAGAGAAAGATAAATACTATTTGATCTCATATATGGAATCTAAAGAGCAAAATAAAAGAACAAACAAAACAGAAAGAGACTCATTGATACAGAGAGCAGACTGATGGTTGTCAGATAGGAGGAGAGTTGGAGGGCTGGGTGAAAAATGCGAAGGAATTAAGAAGTACAAATTGGTAGTTACAAAATAATCATGGGGATGTAAAGTACAGCATAGGGAATATAGTCAATAAATTGTAATAACTGTATAGTGCCAGGGGGATACTAGACTTACGAGGGGATCACTTCATAAATTATATAAATGTGTAATCACTACGCTGTACACCCGAAACTAATATAATATTGAATGTCAACTGTCATTGATAAATAAATGAAAGAATGGTATGAGTGCTTCAGGAAGTGGCAAGATTATGATAATGGTATGGGAATAACTGATGTGTGTGATGTACCCTTGAGAGGGAAATGTTTCATTCCAAGCCTGCCTGGGGAAAGGTGGTGATTTAACCTTGGGGAGGAGAAGGCAGGATTTGTGGAGAAGAAGGAAGGTAAGGAATAATAGGATCATAGGGGTGACCTCTTCCTTCCTCCTAGCAGTCGCCTTAGGGCTTTAGAAATAGAGGCCGTAGGGCAGGGCTTAACCTGAGGACCAAAATAGTCTAGAAATATCAAAGTATTTTAAAAATATATTTACGTTCATTTTTCTGGAAGATAATCCTTAGTTTTTATCAGATTCTCAAAGGGATCTGTGACAAAGAACTCTGCCTTCTCATGATGTGCCCAAAGTAGGACAGCTTCAGTTTTTTGTTTTTTCCCCAAGAGCAAAATCTTTTTATTGTTTAAAACATATCACAGAGCAATCAAATTTCTTTTTTTAAATGAAGTTTAAAAACATTCAGTCTTTTCTATTCTCTTTGGCAGTGACACTTTAATACATTGTACATGCATAGCAGAGAGTGCAGTTAATTGCAGTCAGTCCCACGCTCTCTACTTATATATTAATAATCTTACTCTCTCAATTTATATAGGTTACTGTGTTAGAAAATGAACTGCTTTGGCTGAAAAGTTGCTCCAATTTTCAACCTCCTTAACTGAAGTAAATTATAGTTCATCCCTTTTGAGTCGACCACTAGTGATGCCCAGAAAAAGAGATTATAATAATTTCTAATAATACTTTTTTGTCATGATTGTGCGTACTAATTTCTATTAGCCACAGGCATACATCTGAAATTTGTAACTATGTAGGTATATTTCTCATCTTTTTCTATTTATCGATTAGAAACAGATTATAAAGTGAGCAAGCACAAGTAATTATTAGGAGAAAACCACTGTGTTTTTAAGAATTACTAGTATTCAATTATTCAAGTCAAAGTCTCCTTTCACTTCTAATAGTGGCAATGTCTGGGCCTGACATTGTACTATAGCTAAGGAGAGTCAAGGCTTTATTTTTAACATACTTAATTTGTTTCCTTCTATGTGGTAAGAAAGGTTACATTAAAATACAAAGACAAGAAAAAAATTGTTACAAAACCTGTTTTCTTGGAAATAGTTTTTACAACTTGACCCCTGAGGGATGACTTTGTTACTTTATAAAACAGCTTCCTGATAAAAAAGCAATTAGCCCAAACAAAAATGTTTCTACTGCTAAGACTGTTACAATTAAAAATGAGCAACAATACAACTGAAACCAGACATCCTGATATTCTGAGGCTCTGGGACTGAAGGAAATAGTCTCCAATAATACTGCAGTTTTGTCATTTTTGACTCCAGGGATGCTGCAGGCTTGATATGCTCTAGGTCCCCCGTGATCTTTCTGGTGACCCAGAGTCCTTAGAGCTCTCCTCCAACACCATACTTCAAATGAATAATTTTGTTTTTTCCTATCAGCCTTCTTCACTGTTCACCTTTCCCACATGTACATAGTAATCGGGAATACGAGAGTGTGGGTGATCTTAGCCTTGGTCTCTAATGACGCATCAGTTCTGTTGGTCATCTTTCTAATTCTCCCATTGCTGCCCTTACGAGTCTCAGACTTGATTTCCTGGCTGCAGTCTCTCCATTTGAATTGATGACTGAGCCACGGTCAGCATAATCTTTACCAATTTCAGTGTCTTCATTGTCAACGTTAAAGTTGTATATTCTGCAGTGTTGATTTTTGTCTTTGTGATGTTCAAATTCAGTCCTGCTTTGGCACTTCCTTCTTTCACTTTCATCAGAAAGTTGTTTCAAATCAGTACTACATTCTGCCAGATCATCTGCATATCTTAAGTTATTGATATTTCTGAAACCAGAGGCCAAGCAAGTCCAGGCTCATGCTGCCTGCGCCGCTCAACCAAAAGACGGAGATAAGAGCTGGGTCATAGAATAAGCTTTTACGGGCGGCCGGAAGGCTCAGTTGGTTAGAGCGCAGTGCTCATAACACCAAGGTTGCTGGTTCGATTCCCACATGGGCCAGTGAGCTGCGCCCTCCACAACTAGATTGAAAACAAAAACTTGACTTGGAACTGATGGGTCCTGGAAAAACACACTATTCTCCAATTAAAAAATAATAATAATAATAAGTATATATTATCAGCGGACCGGTGGTCTGAAAAGGCAGCAGGTTAACACCTCAGAAAACTGCCTTAACATTCTCAGACTGGCTGGGGGTATTTAAAGGAAAATCTCGGTGTTCCTCTAGAGGCCACATGATAGTTTTGGGGCTCTGCATGGAGCCTTCTCTCTGGTCACGTGATTCTGTGGTGGAGTCTACAACCCAGAAACAAAGATGGGAGGAGCCTGGAAAGAATGCTAGACCATAGAGATTGTGATCAATAAACCTAAGGGTATTAATCATAAGTTTCAGGGTAATTTTCTAAAACGGAACTGGACGGGACAGGGGACATTCTGATCTCAAGCCACAAGGGGTTGATCATTGTTAAGCTATAGGTAGGTCAAGTAAAGGTGAGGCTGGGCCGGGGACCTGGAGAGGCCTCTTCTGGGGCTGCCAACAAGGCCCTGCTTCATTTCTCCCACCACTTCTCACTCCTCCCCAAACTAGCCCAGTTTTTCCTAAATGTTTTGCCTACAGATTAAACAATAGGAAAAGAAATAGAAGAAAAGCATAGTCACTGCCATATTTGGAGCTTACCACCCTAGTAGGGGAAGTGGACAAATAAACAAGCAGTTAACCTTATTTGGTATTTCTGAAACCGATATTTCTCAATGTGGCCAAATTGGTGGGGTGTGCAGTGGCCTCGCGTAGAAGGGAGATCTGACCCCGACTTTGGGATTTAGAGAATCATTTGAAACAGAAGCGTGTCTTGGTTGTGTTCTGAAGAACGAGTAGGAGTTAGCCAGGTAGAAAGACGAGTGTTGCAGGCAGAGGGGCAGAGGGAGCACCGTGTTTCCCTGAAAATGAGGCCAGGTCTTACACTGTGTTTCCCCAAAAATGAGACTGGGTCTTACACCATATTTCCCCAAAAATGAGACCGGGTCTTATATTAATTTTTGCTCCACAAGACACATTAGGGCTTATTTTCAGGGGTTTCTTATTTTTTTCATGTACAAAATCTACATTTATTCAAATATAGTCGTGTCATCTTCTGGAACATCATAATAACGTACTAAATGTGTCCGTCTGGCTGACAATCGTAACTGGGGCTTATTTTGGGGGTAGGTCTTGTTTTGGGGGAAACACAGTAGCATGTACAAAGAGCAGAGTAGTAGGGGAACTGGAAGAGTTGAGCGCAAGGATGCCATAGACAGACACCAGGAGATGGGGCTGGAGAGGATGATGGTCGCCGCACTTTGTAAGGCCCAGTAAGGAGTTAGAATTTATCTTAAGGACTTGGTGCAGAGAGTTCTTGTGTACTCAGAGTTACCCATCTCCCTTACCCACTAAATTGTTCAAGCAGGGGAATAACGTGGTCAGAATTGTGTTTAGACAGATGTATTCTAGGGGCATTGTGGAGGATGGATTGCAGGGGGAATTAAGACGAGGTTAGGGAAGTAAGCAGGGAATGATTTCAATCATGCAGATTAGCTCTGTACTGGTGGCAGGACTAGGTAGAGGCAGTAGGGAGAGAGGTCACCGGGTGAATGTAAGAGAAATTCATGGGTTTATCAGGACAGCGTAGAAATTAAGAAGTCTGAGCCAAGTGTGGTGTTTGGGATTCCAACTTAGCAAGAGCAAGAATAGAGGGTTGTGGGATTTACTGAAGGAGGGACCAAGGGGGAATGAGCTGGTTTGGGGGAGATGATTTTCAACTTGGGGCATATGGAATCTGAGAAGTCTGTGGGATATTGAAGTGGAGTATTTTGTAGGCCATTGAAAGTAAAAGTCTGAAGAGGGACACCGCAGTGATATGGGGGTGGTGTTAATGAAGGCCCTGGGTCTTTGAACTGAATATTGAAGGGTGAATAGAAGCAGGGGAAGTATTCCAAGTATAGAAAATAGAATTTTGTGAACGGCATGGGAAGTTTGGAGAACTGCATGTAGATGGGGCTGAAGTGGATTTAGGATAGCAGGTCGGGGACTAAAAGAAGATAAGACTGAAAAGAAAGCAGAACAGGTCACAAAGAGCCTTTCATAGCATGGACATGGAATGGACTTGATTGCTCAGACATTGAAGAACGAGAGGAGAATTTTTAAGATGGTTGAGATTTTTAAGATTTATATTTTTTTTTAAAAATCACTCAGAGCTGACCAAACATATCTGTTATTGCAATATTTCTGAATGAGTTAAAGATGTCTGGCAAGTAATAGACATTCAATAAATAGTTGTTGAATACATGAGAATAATTCCTCCATAAAATCTATTTGCCATTTACATGTGGCATACCTACAACAAAATCACAGATAAATGAAAAAGGGATGGGCAAAAATACTAGGCAAGTGAGAGTTCCCTTCAAATCAGAAAAAGTTAAATAGAAGGCAAAAAAGCATCAAGTTGGAAAAGCTGCTTGTTTATATTGATAAGTACCTTTCAGTGAAAATTTAAAAATGACTTTTTGGGCAGGCGGTTAGCTCAGCTGGTTAGAGCGCGGTGCTCTTTAACAACAAGGTTGCCGGTTCGATCCCCACATGGGCCACTGTGGGCTGCGCCCTCCACAACTAGACTGAAACAACTACTTGACTTGGAGCTGATGGGTCCTGGAAACACACACACACACACACACACACACACACACACAAAGTAAATAAAAATGAAGACTTTTCACATTTTGAAAAATATAACAAATACCTTTTAAAAAGTCTTTGATATAATTCGGAGACATTTTCCTTTGTATTTCTAACCAGGTAGCAATACTTGGTTAGAAATACTGTTAACTGTTCACCAGTCTCTTGGTTAATACTAAAAACAGTTATTTTGGTTAATACCAAAGAGTATTTGGTTAATACTGGCAACCAAAAATAAACAGAGAGCAATGGCCTTTAGGGACTTTCAGAGGATCCTGAATACTTCAAAGACAAATTAGATAAAAATACCTTTTATGTATTCTTTTTCTTAAGGAGATAGTGTTCAAAACTTTAACCTATAATTTAGAACTCCACTTTTAAAAGGGTCATTGACCCCCCAAAAGCTTAAGTACTGCTGATAGAGGATCTAAGTAATGTAGTCAATACATTTGATTTAATGATGTATTTAGAACTTTTTAACCTACAAAATACACTTTTTTTTTTTTTTCCAAATAACTTGCACAGGCTTATAACCCAATGAAGTGACTTAGCCAGAACGCTCTCTGGCTCAGTCTACTGCTTTCCTTATTTATTAAATTATAAATATTAGAAAGAAAAAGAAAATTATGATATTTTACAGATGACTTAATTATTGTCTACCTGAAAATCATTTGAGAATCGTCTAAAAAAATTAAATAAACAAGGTTACTGAATAAAATGTGCATTTAAATATTTTAAAAATATAAGACATAAAAATAAATACAACAAAAATTGATAGTTTTCCAAAAACTAGTTGAAAAATGTAGTTGCAATAAAAGATTCCATCCACAATAGCAAAGAGAAATAGGCAGAAACTTGGCAAAAAATATGTAAAGATCTGTGGGGGTGAAACAACAAAGTTACCCTGGGGCCCGGGGAAGACATGAACAAATCTAGGGAGATGCTGTGTTTCTGAATGGGGAGATTCAATATGGTTAAAATGTTGATTCTTCTCCCAGTAAAAATCCCTGTAAGTGTTTTTTGGGAGAAAAAGTGACATAATGTTTCGAAAGTACAAAGAAAAGATGTTCAGAGCAAATGTTATAAAAGAGTAATGGATGATGGAGAGGTGTAAGTGTGTAAGCTTTCCCAGAGGATATTTACATATATTGTGAAGACAGAGTAATTAAAATATTAGTATAGTAGTGTTGGAGTAAGAATGGGCTATCAGTTTTCCCATGCAGAGTGGCATTCGGAAACACACTTAAGTCTAAACAGCAGAAACCATCGCATGTGCACATTAAATTGTGGGATGATTGCTGCCTGTCATTCTATTCCACAGGGTACCTCCCAGAGGGAGTGCAGAGTGGGCAGGGTATTTCTTCCTTCCTTAATCAGTCTCGACTCCTGTGTGTTTCTCAAAATGTGAATATCTCACAGTGCTATGTATGACAAAAGAGATTTTGCAGTGTCATTTTCACCATACTGGATTTTCACTTTATCTGCTTACGTTGGAACTTGACTCCAATGTAAGAAACCACCCCACCATGTAAAGACTATAGTGTAGAATAAGGGTAGCATTTCAGGTCATTAGGGGTGAGACAGACAGTAATTGAATTTTTTTCAGTAGTTTATTTTAAATAAATGCAGTTGGGACAGCCATCGGGAGCGTGCATTAGATTCTCTTTAAGTCATACAGAGAAATTCCTGATGGTTTAATTATTTCAATATATTTATTTTTTTTAAGTACGTGAAAAAAAATGTGAGTGAATGACTATATAACTTTAGGTGTAGTAATGGTCTTTCTAAGCATACTCCAAGAGTAGAATTCATAAAAGAAAAGGTGGATTTAATTAGTACATAGGATGTAAAAACTTATACATATCAGGAAATAACTAAAATTAAAAGGTGATGAAACAATATAAATATTTACAGTATATGATAAAGTATTAGCTTCCTTTATGTAAAGAACTCTTATAAGACAATAAGAAAAAGGAAAGAAGCCTTAATAGATAGCGTAAAGGATAAAAACAGGTAATTCACAAGAGAGGGGGGAAAGTGGACCAAATTAGCAAAGGTGAAATATTACAATATCCATGGCAATGATGTAGTCAGACTGGTAAAATGCTGGTAGAATTGCAACCTTGAAAGTTCTAAAAAGCATACTTACAGAATCCAGTACTGTGGGTTCTTAGAATGAAGTCCTGTACAGTGGAATACCACGTAGCCTATTGATTGATGTTGCAGATTATAAAACATGATAATTTTGTTTCAGACTGAAACCAAAATTTCAGCACTGGTATGCTGTGCATGGAAAGGGACTAAAAGGTTATGAGCTTTGATGTTCAAAGTGGTTGTTTTTGGAATAAATTAAAAAGTAATTTTTAAATGTTTTTCAAAGGAAAAAAGCTTGTCTGTGAAGGGATGGGAAGAGAGTTAAGGCAAGCTTGAGGAGACCCTCCTCTTCTTTAAAGAAGGGAGCAGCGTGAACTTATTTATTAGTTGGCCCTATAGCATATTTAGGAGGGATCTGTGATAGATGTAGGAGAGGGGAGATGGACTTTTTTTTAGTGTAAATGACCTAGCTGCTCGTAGACGTTATCCCATTTCTACTTACTCAGGTAGGAGACGTTGATGATCGTCTGCATTGATAGAATGTGCTTTATTATTATAATGGCTTTTTATTTCACTCCATGAGATGTATGAAAAAGAATGGCCCAGATATAAACCCAGCTAAAGGACGGGAAAGGACTATCAGACAACACATCAGCTCTGAGAGGGACTGACCGTGTCGTTTGTTTGCTCAACTCTTAAGGGTAGTGGGGTGTGGCATGGAAAGAGGGGGCACTTCTGAGTGAGTCATCCTTAAGACCAGTCTTGAGGGTGCCATTGACCAGCTGTGAGGCTTTCGATAATTTTCTTAGCTGTACTAAAACTGAATTTCCTCCTTTTTTAAAAAAGAGGGATAAATGCCATACTGTGGATGGTTGTCATACAGTCTAGCACTAATGCATGCAGTCGCTGGCAACGTGTGGACAGTAAATGATAGGTTTTCTCATTGTTATGATGCCTGGTGTAATTGAAGAGGGTTGCTGGTGTCATTTCTCTCTGTTTTTCTTCCCTGTGCCTGTCACTACTTGTTATAATTATATCTGACCACTGCAATTAGATTTTCGTTTGTGCTTTTTACAGTTACCAGCCCCATGGGGACATTCTGCCATTTACCTGAACCCTGTCAGTTGAGTTTGAATAGAGTGTGACACTCAACTGATTTGTTTTTACACCAAAGACCCAGCATTGAAGGGCTTTGTCACACCTGTGACTGTACCATTTTTAGCAATTCAGTGAAGATCTGACTAGAAACCCATGTTGGAGTAAAGCTGGGAGGCTTCAGCCTTTGTTGTTCCATCAGGGTCAGCCTCTGCAGTGTTAGAATGCTGGCTATTTTAACCATGGGCCACAGATGTGTCCTTCCGAATGCCATCTATGATGGTAATGCTGTATTCAGCAGCAGCAGAGCAGGGTCATTCTGGGGAAATCTGATATGAGCCTGTTGACAATAGTCTATTTTGTGAAGCCGGATGTGTTAAACAAACAACAAAGACTGATGGAATAAATTGCTAATTTCCACGTGAGAGCTAATTTTAGTCCCTGTGATCTCAGAAAGGAGAGTAAAAGGAGATCGTGCCTGTGTTCAGGATTTTTTAATGTCCCAGGGTGCTGAAGTGACCTAGATATTTAACTAGTAAAGTCGGATGACTAGACTTTGTCCTACAAAAAGATTTCCAACCCTCAGAGTAGTAGTGTCTGTATTTTCTTAGACATAAGAAAATGAACACTCATTTTGCTAACAGAATCTATCAACTCTTTGTTGAATTTTCAGCTTATTTTCTTCAATTAGACCAGCCTCTACTTGATGTCTTGTACTTTTTGGTGATTAAGATGTAGTTCCTTATTAATAAATTGTATGCAGTGGTCCATCAAAGTGAATATATATATGTGTATATATATATTTTCTTTTTTGAAAAGCAGAACTATTTCTATAAAGAACTCTGAAGGCACTAAGAAAAAACATGAATTATGTTGCTGTTTCTCTTGCACCAAATGTTTCATGACGCTATGTAATTAATGCCCAAACTGCAGTATTATTTTTTGGTGATTACTGTTACCGTGGGAACTGTCCCAGTTTGATCTCCAACAGAAACAAGTACTCTAGAACCAAGAACATGTTTTCCTTTTTTGAAAAAGGAATTGTTTTTTATTATGCAGACAATATAGAGCCGTTAATGGGAGAATAACAGAAATATAGCTTTTCTAAGTACATTTATAACGGTAAAGTTGTGTATGTAAAAGGAAAAAGTCACAGTTCTCCCACCCCAAAAGATCAAATTACTTTGTAAAGCCTTTGTACTTATATAGTAACTTTTGTAGTTGTAATTTTGATACAGATACAACATAGGACTTATTTTTATCCCCTTGACATTATAGTATAAGCATTTTCCATGTAGTTACAAAACACTGTTATGAAGGTGATATTATATAAAATGTATTCAGATAATACAAAAATATAAGGAGAGTGAAAATCTCCATTCTTACTCTCCACCCGTGCATTTCCACATCTACAGGTGGTTTTTACCTTTCCAGACCTTTTCTATGCATGTATACACGCACAATCTTTTGCTTTGTTTTTGTTTTATTTTTACCAGAATGTGATCATAATATATGTATATGCTTTTACTCAAACTTACAGTTTTGTGGTGTTTTTTTTTAATATATCAAGGATCAAGGAACGCTCTTCATGTAAGAATATGTGGGTCAACCCAGTCTTACAACCTTCTTTTTTTTTTAGTCTTACAACTTTTAATGACTGCAGAGTGTTCTCGTGTGGATGTATTCAGCCAACTCTCTTGTTTCTTTTAGGTCATTCCTAATTTTTTTGTAATATAAAACTTTATTTAGCTGTTTCCCTGACTGTTGGATTCTTTTTTTTTTTTTTAAGTTTCACTGAAGTTAGGGTAAGTCCCTGGGCTGTGCTAGAAAATTGCTATACTCTTAACTGTACTTGGAAAGGGTAAAGAGGTGTTTGGATGACCAGGTTTTCTCTCGTTATTTTTTCTTTAGGACAGGGATCTGCATGGGTAGTTTCTTACTATTTTGCAGGTAGGATTTGGGGTTATTTAGTTAATTTAGGGTTATTGGTAATGATCATTTCCACTGTTCCAGGATCTTTGCTTTTGTGCATTACTATCGAGTTGCTTATTTGACCCATGGAGGTGTTACTGTTTTTTTACAAATTCTTAAACTCTGTCATGGGGAGGAATAAGTTGGTGGAAAATACAACAGAAGTCCATGGGTTTGGCTTTTGGTTCTGTTCAACAACCAATTATTATTAATTATTATTACGATTGTTATTGTATTTGAATTGAATTAAATAGTCGATCTGTGCTTTGGATCTCATACCCTCCCCTCATGTCAGGAACTTGACACAGTCCACTATTCCTTCTCTTAAATATTTAATCCCTCTTTGTCAACTAGGTTCTTCCCTTTGACTTTTTAAAAAATTGAGATATATAACTCACATACCATAAAATCACTATTTTGAAGTATACAGTTGTATGTTCACAACCACTATCTAATTCCAGAACATTTTCATCACCCCAAAATAAACTGGGTACCCATTTAGCAGTCACTCCCCACTCCTCTCTCTTTAGACTCTGGAAACCACCAATCTGCTTTCTGTCTACATGTCTACATGTTTTGGACATTTCGTATAAATGGAATCATAATATGTGGCCTTTGTGATTTCCCATTGATTTCGAAACATGTTTAAGTCTTCCATTAAAAAATTAGTAAAACCACTCCATCAACCCTGTCACTTTCATGGCCTCACTTCTCTTCTTATACAATTCAACATCTTAAAGAATTGTTTGTATTTACTATCTTCCTTTTTGTCACAACATCCTTAATCTTTAGCTCATTCCAGGGTAGTTTCTAATTCTACCACGACCAAAGCAGCTTTTGAAAAGGTCTCCAGTGATCTCATGTCACTAAGTCCAGTTTCGGTTCTTCAGTTGGCTCCTGAGAAACAGGTCACTCTGCTCACGCTTCTCCCTCAGGGGCAGCCTCTTCCCTGGGCTTCCTTGGCACTGCACCACACTCTTCTAGTTTTCCTTCTTCCACCCTTTCTGTCTCCTTGTAACTTCCTCTGTAATGATCATGTTTACAACCACTAAAGGCTGCTTCAGGGCTTAATGTTCACCTCTTTTCTTTTCACTGTGTATTTTCTCCTGAAGCACTCTCTTCTATGCCAGGGCCTCACTTGTTGGTTTGCACGTCACTTACATGTCTATTTCTCCAGCCCAGTTTTCTGAGATCTGTATCTAGAGATCACTGCTTACTTCATATCTCTGCTTAGGTGTCTCAGATACAGCTCAGAGTTATGATATTGCCCCTCAAAAATGGTTCTCTGCCAGAGTTCCCACTTTCAGTGGCTGGCACTGCCTATCCTGTTGAACAATACAGACGCATAGGAGACGTCTGTGACGGTGAACGCGTCCTCCCTCCCTCACATATCAGTCCATCACCACATCTTGTAAATTTTCCCTCCTAAATAGCTCTTAATCCCTTTCACGTATCCCTACCTTTGTTACTGCCACCTTTATCCAGCCTCTTAACTCAAATACAACAATTGTTTTCTAATTAGCATCTCTGCTTCCAGGCTAGTCCTTCCTTATTCCATACCAGACCTAAAACCTTACATAGATTATAATTATCTGGTGTGGTTATAATAGCTTTTACTTTCACTTTTGAAAGAGTCCTGGATTAGATGATAAATTTATATAGTTACCCTAATTATAAGGCCTTACGTAATCTGGCCCCTATCTTCCTCTCCAGCCTCGTCTTGAACTATGCATCTTGAACCTTGCCCTCTGCATTGCAGACTCTTTGGCTGGCTGTCAGTACCTGGACTTTCCCGTAAGTTCTCTCCTGCCTCAGGGTCTTTGTACCTGCAGTTCTTTTTACCTGAGACCCTGGAATGCCATGTTCCTTTCCCCTAGTTTTTCTATGTTAATTGTTATTCTACTCTCAGTTCTTAGCTCAGTTGCCTCCTCAGGGAAGCCTTTTCGGACTTTCCTAAGGCAGTTCACTTATTACATAGGTTTCATAGCACCTTGTATTTACCTACCTTTTGCAGTATTTATCACAGTGATCATTTTACATGTGTCTGAGTGATTCTTGAGTTAATACCTGCTCTACCAGACGGTCAGCTTCATGAAAGGTGAGGTTGTGTCTGTTTGCTTTCTGCAATATCGCCAGCATTTTACACAATGCCTGGCACATAGCTGACATATAACAAGTATGTTGAATGAATAAAGGAATGAATGCTAGCTCTCACTTCTTAAAAATTCTAACCTATTCCATAGAACTCCGTTGGACAAAGTAGTACACAAAGAGAATGAAACATTTTTATACTTCATCTGTAAAAGTGTGAAGTGGCCAAATGCCCCAACTTTAAAAAAATTCTACTATTTACAATAGAGGGTACAACTTGTCAGCCTCTGAGTTGTATAAGGCTTGCAGTTGTTTATTACCCACGTAGATTTTTAGGAATCGGGGAAATTTCATATAAAATTATGGGTGGCTGGTTCACTTGAGAATTTTAGAAATTTGGCAAAACTGGGCGGGTAAACCCACTTGGCATTAATTACCTAGAACGGAGTGGTGGCCATACCCTTTGAGATGGTCATTCGTGTCATCTGGTGTCACCTGGCATAGTGCTGCTGAAAGTGGTCGCTGAATTGTCTGCTCGGCCACAAACTCTTTGTTACTCTCCAGAGAAAGACCTTACACCACACGTTTACTTCAGCAGACATTCTGGTTGCATGACTTTCTTCAATGTGTTGATTCACATTCCAGCCCAAGCTCCATGTCTTGTCAGGGCCTGGCATTTTGAGTAGCACTTTGTAAATATTTGAGTTCACAATCCCTGATTTTCACAAATTTTATTTAAAATGCCAGTGCAAAATGACATTCAGAAGTTGTAGGACAGTAATTATGTCAATATGTACTGGTCTTAGGTAATAATGTTCAAGTTTATTTTATAAGGTATCTAGTTCCTTTGATAGAAAAATCCTGAAATTTTACGTTTCAGATTTTAAGGCTTTGAACATAGACATATTGGGATGTAGTTCTTTTGTGTGCTTAGCAATGAAATTTAGAAATAGATTGGACTATTATAGAATAAAGACTGTGAATTTCTTTGAATGCCTTAGTATCATACTCAGATGTGAACTTCTTTCCATGTGTAAAAATGAACTCTCATTGCTGTTTCACTGAAGAAATGGAAGTGGCCCATCTTTTTCACATGCTTGACTGATTTCACGGGAATAAAAATATAATATTCTTGTTAGAATTAAAAATAAAGTTTTTAATAGATTTCGTACCTTTTCATTGCTGTACATTATTTATCTTGTTGAACCTGAGTTTGTACTGCTTTTAATTGAGGAAGAAATACAAAGGTAGTGCGACTGTTGTTTTTTTTAGTGTGAAAATTAATTGAGGCAATTGCTCTGCCACTGAGTGAAGCAGAAATGTGTTCTGGTTGCTTGCCCATGGATTAACTCTTTTATCAACACCCCTTTAAATAGACAGTGTATTTTAGTGAGACTTTTCATTGCTAGCATATATTTGTACAATAAACATACACTTCTACTGTTTTATAGAAACTGGTCTTTAAAAGGTCACCAATTCCCAGCTAAGTATAAAGTCAGTTACCTTTGGCATTGTTATTCTCCTAACTTTGTTCCAGCATTTTGCATTTTTAACCATTCCTGCAGTTTCTTTTTTATCTCATGTAATGCTTTATTATTATTATTATTATTATTATTATTGTTATTATTATTTTTCCATACAGGATCATGACTGCTATTTCTTTTTTATTTAAAGTTGACTGGTATACTTTTGCATAAGCTTTAATTTTCAATGTGTGGATCACTTTTTTTTTAAATTTTAAATAGTTTTACTGTTCTGAATTCTATTGACCCCAGTGATAGATACATACAAACATACCTACATATGTGAGCAGACAATGCAATATGTAATGTGTAAACGAAGGAAATATGCCAACCTGGATACCAGTTTGGCCCCCCTAGCGTTCCCTGCTGATTGCATGGCATCCCGGCAGGGTTTTCTTAGTCACAGGCTGACCTGAGGAACACCATCAGGTAGCTCTGGTTGTGGTACCCTGTGGGCCCGAATCAACCCCTCACTCCTGGACTGTGGTATCTTGGTTTTTGGAGATGGTTTTTGCATGTCTCTATCTAAGTCTTTGTTAGAAGGATGGGCAAGGAGTTCTTACAACTGGCTTCTTTTACTATGATGAGCCTCACAGTTTTCACACCTGGTTATCATTTTCTGTATACTCTACTTCAAACAGGGTATTATAATTTTCTAGTATTTGAGCCATTATCATGTTGCAGAGGTCTTGTTCTTTCATGCCTTCAAGCCCGGATGGCACACTTTACTTCTTCCATGTAAGTCACCAGACAGGTTTATTTCAAAGCAATTGAGTCCAAATACAGTGGCAAGATTGTGGACATTCATGCGATTCTGCACATGGTACTTGGCTACTTTTGTCAAGATCTGGCACAGGTACTTGAGGAGACCATAGTGGGTGTCTGGCGGCTCTTTTATTAGGTCTCTTAAGCTACTCTCCTGAGCATCATTTCTGTCATCTGCCTCAACATGGCTTCTTCTTTATATCCTTAGTTGTAGGACTTCTGTTCATCTGGACTTCAGATGGTTCTCTATGTTGACTGTTCTACAATTTAGTTGTAATTTTGATGTGTTCACGAGAGAGGCAAGCACAGCGTTTATGTACTCCACCATCTTGGATCTGGATCACTTTGTTTTAGACATAGTTTTTGTTTATAGCATACTTTATTATGGTTGGTTTTGGTTATGATTTACTCTGTGGCTTACAATAACAGTTTACTATTTACATGTATTTATTTCACATTTGTTTTATACTGTGTTTTGATTGCTTTTTTTTCTTTACACTGCGTGATCTGGTTTGTATCTTCCTTTTCTTTACCGCATGATTTTATTTGATTATATTATTTTTCCTAATTTTTCTAGTGTATATATATATATTTTTTTTTTTTTTTTTTTTTTTTTTTTTTTGGTGTGGTTTTTTTTTCTCCCCCAAGTCAAGTTGTTGTCCTTTCAATCTTAGTTGTGGAGGGCGCAGCTCAGCTCCAGGTCCAGTTGCCGTTGCTAGTTGCAGGGGGTGCAGCCCACCATCCCTTGCGGGAGTCAAACCGGCAACCTTGTGGTTGAGAGGACACACTCCAACCAACTGAGCCATCCGGGAGCTCAGCGACAGCTCAGCTCAAGGTGCCATGTTCAATCTTAGTTATAGGGGGCAGAGCCCACCATCCCTTGTGGGACTCCAGGAATTGAACTGGCAACCTTGTGGTTGAGAGCCCACCCATGTGGGAATCTAACTGGCAGGCTTCGGAGTTAGGAGCATGGAGCTCTAACCGCCTGAGCCACCGGGCCGGCCCTAGTGTTTGTATTTTTCAATATATGCTTATATCTCTGCTACTTAATTTATCAACTTTAGAAAAAAATCTTTGGCCCCATGTGTGAAAGATGAGGAAATAACATACTAAATTACGTTTTCCTTTCCCATTTCCCCTCCTGGATTTTAGCTATGTGTACATTAAATGGTTTACAAACATTTGCATTCTATCATGTAGCCACAGTTCGCAGGTGTTTTAATATTAGCTCTCGGGTTAAAACAGTTTCAGTGTTCACGGATAGTCCTTGTGCCATAGTTTCTTCATTTGTCTTGATTGGTTGAACTTTTTCTGTTAGGAACTTTTTCACAAAAGGGTCGTGGGCACCATGTTTCTTGAGTTCTTGTATGCTCAAAAATATTTATCTGTTATTATACTTGAAGTATAATTTGGTTGAGTATAAAATTGTTGAATAACAGAGTAATGTTCTTTTCCCCCCAAAGAGCTTTGCAATCAGTGTTCTTTTGTCTTCTTCTATTAAATAATGTTATGTGGAAGTCTGAAGCCAGCCTCCTTTGCTCTGCTACCCCCCCTCCCCGGCCCCCAATAGCTGATTTTACTTTTTTGCCTAGATATCTAAAAGATTTTTTCTCTTAATCCTTGAAGTCTAGTAACTTTTCTAGGGTATGTGTTGGTGTTGCTAATTTTTTATCAGTTTTTCTAGGGACATAGTGAATCTTTTGTTTTTGGAAAATTATCTTGAATCATATCTTTGAATGTTTCTTTGTGCTACTTCCTCCTCTGGTTCTCTTATTCAGCAACACCAATTATGTGTATGAGGAGGTCTCCATTATCTACCTCTCCCCTATTTATTACTTTTTCTCTAATTTTTAAAAACTTCTTGTTCATTTTCATTTCATTTGTTTATATAGCTCACATACTATAAAATTCACCCTTTTGAATTATATAATTCAGTGCTTTTTAGGTATATTGACAAGATTGTATAATCATCACCACCATCTCATTCTTGAATTCTATTTCATTTTGCATGCTTTTTAAAGTCTTGTTGTCTTTGTCCTCTTGTCCTTCTCAATGTCTCATTGAAGCATATGATTTCAGTTTGTCCCATGATCAGTGGTGTTAACTTCAATCACTTGGTTAGGTGGTATCCATCAGATTTCTTCATTGTAGAGTTAATATTTGTAATTGATACTTTGTGGGGCAATGCTTTGAGACTATGTAGTATTCTATTTCTCATGAAACTTTTACCTACTCGTTTTAGCATCCATTGGTGATTCTTAATTGAGACAATTACTAGCATGGTAATTGCCATGTCTAACTCCTTCATTACTTCTAATTTGTTGTCATTCCACTGTAAGTAAGAGCTGTCCTTTCTCCCTGTGTTTATCTATTTATGTAAGTATGGACTCAAGGACTTATTCTATGGTCTATAATCCCTTGCTAGCATTCTTCATTCAGCTTGTCCCAGGTTTGGCTAGTGGGAGCCCTTTCAGACCTGGAGCTCCAGTTCCATTCAGTGGGGAGTGGTATTTGGAAACCAAGTTCTGGAACACTAGGTATGCTCATTGCTATGGCAGTGTCACTGCTTCTAGGCTCTTACTGTATCTCTTAAGATTCCATTGTAGCTATTTTCTTTCTGTTTTCTGTAGATTATATTCAAGTTTTGTTCTTAATCTCTTCCATTTTTTCCTGCATAAATTCGTGCCTTGAAGCACTTTTTTTAAAAATTAATTTTTATTTTTCAATACAGTTGACATTCAATATTATGTTATATTAGTTACAAGTGTATGGCATAGTTGTTAGACATTTATATAATTTACAAAGCGAGCAATCCCCCCAATAAGTCTAGTACCCACCTGGCACCATACATAGTTATTATAATATTATTGCCTGCGTACATTGCCCACGCTTTACCCTAGCATTCTTCATTCAAATATATGTAAGGGCTGTACCCTATATCTCCATGACTATGTTGTAACTACCAATTTGTACTTCTTAATTCCTTTTTCACCCAGCTCCCCAATCCCCCTCCAATCTTGCAACCATCAGTCTGTTCTCTGTATCTGTGAGTTCGTTTCTGTTTTGTTTGTTCGTTCCCTGAAGCATTCTTAAAGGTCACAAGAAACAGTTATATTCAAGTATGGAATGCGATTTTTATATAGATAACAAACAAATCTATATTCCTGAACTCAAATCCTGCACATTATCCCTCTTTTCACAAGTTCTTTTACTTGGCTACCAATTAAAGTTGTGTTTTTCTAAATATTTTTTTAAAGAGTAACATGTAACAACCACTGATTGTATATTCTTTCATATGTATTTAATAGTGTTACTGTATGTTTATGTAGCAGAAGAACAATTTTTTATGAGGTCAGAGAGAAGGGTTATTGAAATGTTTACTGTTGTTTGGTTATTATATCTGTCTTCAGTAACTGTTTCCATTGTTCCATGTCTCCATAATTCGCTCTATAAGTATTTAAATGACTACCATAGCACAGGTTCATAATATTCTTCATAGAGTCATAAAATTTTACCTGGAATGACCCTTAGATTATTGTGTCCAATCCCTTAATTTTACAGTTGAAGAAAGTGATACTTAAGAACTGAAGTGACTAAGTTCATGGCTAGTTGATTGCAGAACCAAAATTAGAGTCCAAGTTTCTGAACTCCCATACTAGAACATTTTAGCTGTGGGTGATGGAGGCGCTTGGGTCCATGGTACTACCTGAAGTTTCCATGGTAACCAGGTGGCTAGAGCATTCCTCCTTCTATCTTGGCACTCAAGCATTGTGTATTGAGCTTTTCAAAATGATTGGGCATTTGATGACCAAGAATGGAACAGAAAAGAAGTTGTTTGAGGATAGCCAGTTGTCTGACCATACAATTTTAGGCCAGAATTCTGAGCAGATACTAGTTTTAAAGCTCTTTTTACCTTTCATAGTTCAGTCCCATCTACTAGTTTTCTGCTCTCTTTTCATTGCCCTATTTATAAATATGATCTGTTGGTTTTCTTTTTAAGATTTTCACTTTAGTAGCATTTGAACATCAGAATAGTTACATTGGCACACGTTTCTTAAAAAGTTAAACTTAAATATCCTATGTGGTCCATTCCTAGGTATCTACCCAAGAGAAATGAAAACACATTCATATGAAGACTTATATATGAATATTTATAGCAGTGTTGTTCATGGTAGCCAAAAAGTAGAAACAATTCAGAAGACCATCAGGTTGTGAATGGATAAACAAACCACAAATATCCAGTAATATCCATACAATGGAATATTACTTGGCCATAAAAAGGAATGAAATACGGATACATGCTGCATCATGGATGAACCTCATAAACACTGGGCTAAGTGAAAGAATCCAGACAAAAAGAATACACATTTTATGATTCCATTTATATGAAGTGTTCACAAAAGGCAAATCTATAGAGACAGTACACTAGTAATTGCCTGGAGCTGAGGGTAGAAGCAAGGAATGACTTCCAAATGGGCATGGCTTTCTTTTTTGGGGTGATGGACATGTTCTGAAATTGGATGTGGTGATGGTTGCACAACTCTGTGGATATACTAAAAACTGTTGAATTGTATACTTTAGTTGAGTTTTATAGTATGTAAATATACCTCAATGTAGCTGCTAAAAGTAGTCACATTTTAAATTTGATGTCTGTAATATTTGTTATATTTAAGTATCATATCCTGTTTTCATTATTAAACATTTTTTTCTGCTTTCTTTCCACTTATAAGTTTGATTTTCAAAGAATGCTAATGTCAAATCATGTTAATTGATAATAGTAAAAATGGCCATCATTCTAAAATAGTTACTGTGTACTGGTCATTACTCTGCTAAGTGCTTTTCACAGATTATCTCGTAGCAGCGCTATGATGTAGGCACCAGTCTTCCCATTTTACAGCTGAAGAAACAGTGCTCAGCTTGTGCTGTCACATAACTAAGTAAGGAGACAATCAGGCAGGGATTGGAATGGAGGCACGCTTGTCCTCTATGCTTCTCATGTATGAAAAGGCAGTGTCTTGGGTGGGAATATACACTGCGTGTCATATACTGTACGTGTGTTGGATACCTCTGTGCATATGCCACTGTGTTGCATATTCTACACAGCTATTTACGTGTGGTCTCCTAGGAAATTCAAATGGGTGTTTGGTATTGACTGGCTGCCATAGAACTTGTACAGCATAGCGAACCTTACTAATTGGCTTTACTTTTTTCCACCCCTCAGTCTTAATTTTAAAGACCCTGAAGCAGTCAGAGCTCTGACTTGTACTCTCCTAAAGGAAGATTTTGGACTTTCTATTGATATTCCATTGGAGAGACTAATTCCCACAGTTCCCTTGAGACTCAACTATATTCATTGGGTAGAAGATCTGATTGGTCATCAGGACTCTGACAAAAGTACTCTCCGAAGAGGAATTGACATAGGTATATGTTTTTAAATTCTTTTTTTAGGGGGCTAAACATAAGTTTCACACACTTTGCAATGTCAAATTCTTTTGTAAAATTCTCTTCTGGGTATTTGCTGTGTGAAAGAAGCTGGCTACAGGTATTATTTGCTACACCTGGGCTTTTCTGTTATTGATTTCTCTTGAGAAGGGATTGTCAGCACCAAACAGGGAGCAAAGGGGTGAGAGAGGCAGAACAAAAGTGAGGCTCTTGTTTTCTTAGCTTTTCAGATCACCATGTTGCTGTCCGTATCTACTGGGTATCATTTTTACTCTGAATTATTTGGTGGTAGTCATGTAGTGCCCATATTGGGATTTTGTAGGGATGGCTATTTAATAAAAGATCATGTGGGCCTGAATACTTTCAGTGACCTCTTAGATGATTATTCATAGAGGGTATTTAATCCAAAATTAAAGGGAGGGGAAAAAAGTCATTGAGTTAAAAATAAGATGTCCTCTTAATTGTAAACTACAATAGAGAAGATGGTCCCATTTGATTCATTTAAGAGAGTAAGTGGATATACAGAAGGAAATGAAGCCAGCGTATGTTTTGCAAATTATAAATGTTTGTTATAGCCAATGTTTTCATTTGATACGGTTTAATTTTTAATTTTAATCCTGTGGCCTTTACCAGTCTTTTGTGAGAAAAATTGAATTAAAAACTCTGTGACCCTATTTCTAAATAAAGTATAGTTAATAGGAAACACAATTTCCTATTAGTAGTAAAAGTTTAACTTTAACATGTACATGTATTTTCAGTCCTCTGCATACAGGACCTTTTCAGCAGCATTTATCGACCGCTCCTTTCTCCTTTATGCACCCTTTTCCATTGGCTTCCATGACACCAGACTCTTCTGGTTTTGCTCTTTCATTTCTAGTCATTCTTCCTCCTCCGGGCTCACTTTCCTGTATCTGGCCATTAGCTATTGCAGATCCTTAGAGGTCAGTCTTTAGCCCTTTTCTTATTCAGCACCCTACTGCTAGGCAATTTGATCCACATGTATGACTTTATTTTCCACTTCCATACAAATAACCTACAAATTTATATATTTCTCCAACTCAGCTTACTTTTCTTGAGCTCTAGTCCCATATATATGTGAAACTTGAACATCTCAAAAACATCTCAGACTTTGCCATGTCCAAAACCAGACTCATGTTCTTTCTTCCTAACCTTGGTCCTCTTCCTTTGTTCCTTATTTCAGTGACTCCACCACAATCCACCCTGTCATCCTTGATATTTACTTCTCGTTCTCACTGAGAATGTCTATCACCTTTTCCTGTTGATTTTCTCTCTTAAATATTTCTTAAATTCTCTACTTCTCTTCATCTCCACTGCCACCTTCCCAGTCACCATTCTCTCTCCTGGACTGGAAAACAGCTTCTCAACTACTCTCTTCTCACCCACTCTGTTGCCTCTCCATTCCATTCTCCAGAAAGTTGTCTCAACCCATATCTGATCATATCTTTAACACTTTCATAGCTTCCCATTATAAGCACCCAAAACCTTGACTTGGCCTGTGAGGATTTCTATCGTCTGATCCCTGCCCTCTTCCCTAGGCCTTGCTAAGCCTCATCTTATGTGCTTGTCTTCCTTGTTTTCTGCACTTTTCTTTAGTTCTGCTGTTAAGGCACCATGACCCCTGGGCCTTTGTACATATTGTTTCCTCTGTGTAGAACTTCCCCACCTTCACCTTATTCGCATTAATATTGTAGTTGTTTACTCAAGCTTTATTTTCTCAGGAAAGCCTTCTCTGACCTTTTAACATAAGACAAGTTCCTTGATTATGAGCTTTAGAAAACCATGTTTCTTCCTTTGTGGCTTTCTTTTCTTTTTTCTTTTCTTTTTTTTTTTTTTTTTTAGTTTCTAACTATATATTCACTTGTCTGATTGATTAATGTCTTTGTCTACCACTAGATTGCAAAGTACAGAGCCTGTTACTTTTTTTTTCCAATTTTTTACTGGGAAACAGCCATGGTCATTGGTTACATATTGCTTTCATGCTACAATGGCATAGTTAACTCTTTTAAGGAGGGAGCAACTCACAGTGGCCCATGTGGGGATCGAACCGGCAACCTTGGTGTTATCAGCACCATGATCTAACCAACTGATCTAACCGGTCACCCCAAGCCTGTTACTTTTTTACTTACCATAATATCCAAAGGCCTAGCAAAATTTCTGGTACATAGTAGGTATCTAATAAATACTTTCTTGAATGTTGCCAGGTAAATACATCATTCTTTCAACATTCAAAATTGCAAACACTCCGTATGACCTAAGCATTATGTAAAAATAAAGGGGTTCAACAGAAACTTCAGCCCTTTCATGTTCATGGCAGAAGATTGGCTGATGGGATATACAGAAAACTTAAAAAGCTTGAGAGCCTATTTGGTACTAATTTATTTTAATTATGCCCCAAACCTTCTAAAATAACACTTGGGGATATAGGAGGTTAATGGATTTTAGTTCTTTGTAAGGGCACTGGTGCTAAAATCACATTCATTCTAATTAGTGTTTTATAGAAATTCTTCCCCCAGACTCCATCAGTTTGCTCTAATTCTATGATTATACACGTTCCAATTTTATTTATCATTAAAAGGATTATTATCCATTTAAAAATATCATTCGGCTTTCTGAGGGGATTGGGATGTTAGAATGCAAGTCTTTTGGTCTTAAGAATTGAGAAACTTGATTTTTTTGGCGGAAAACAGAATCTTATCTGCGTTTATTACCTTGGAGTTACCTGATCGTTGGGCAACTAGAGGAAAGCGTATTTTTTTTCTTTTTTCTTTTAAATTACATTGAAATATGAAGAGAGAGGCAGTTATGTGAAAATCAAGGGCCTGAGATCTGGTCTGGAATTTTTTCCCTACGGAGCTGAAATTGCTACTTAAATTTCCTTTTTCTGAATGACGGTGGTTTACCAGAATGGCTGGCAGGGGCTAAGTAACTGTGGCCTCTGGCAGGAGCCACCCCGTTCCTCCACCACCCTCACACATCCCCGGGGAGGTGTTTGTCCAGTAGCATCAGGGCCCGGGTGCTATTAGGTAAGCATGATAGAAAGTGTAGCAATCTCTGTGACTGTCAAAGAGTTTAAATGTTCTGGCCATCAGTTGTCACGTCTTTTACTAGCCTGTTCAGAATACTGCATGAGGAAGCAGTTAGATGAGTCTGGGTTTCCTCTGGGTTAGAAGAAAGCAGACCTGGAGTGGCTGGTATGGGCTGACTTCTGTAGGCCTTTGGGAGAAACTGGCTTTTCTTCTCTTGAATATGCTTTTTAAGATCTTATTGACCAAGATTAGTCAATGATCGTAAAAGCAATATTTATGGTTAATATGTAGTTCAGTCCATGGTGAGGGGTTCTACATACAAGTTTAGGACCAAACCCTAGTTGTCAAAGAGTAGTTTTTGCCTGGAACATTTGCTTCTTAATCCTTGAAACTATGGTGGGTCAAGCCAACGGTTGATGTTTTACATCTGGATCAAATGTCTTTCCATGTCTCTACATCTAAGAAATGAATTCTCTCTTTAGTTTAAAAAAATCTTATTTCTGGTTTCCTTCAAGTAACAGCTTACGGATATATTGGGAATTGGGTGGTTTTTATTATATTTTTATAATATAAAAATTTTGTACCTTGTGTATTTTTTTTTGCTTTTGGAGACTGGATGCATATTGATCTACTTTACAATATCACTGTTGTGTTTTAACAAATATCATAAAGCAAAATTGTTTTGACAATTTTCAGTTAATCAGTCATGTATTATCCCTTGATCACCAGTCAATTATGCATACTTCATTTTATATACAACATACAAAAAAAGAGGACAGCAAGATTTATATCCTCTAGGAAGTTTGAATCTAATTAGGAGGTAAGACTAAAACATATGAAAAGACTAGAGAACACAGAAGCCACAGTATGTATATAATCGGGTACCAGCTTGTGATTTAAATTGTTAAAGCGATAAGAATTCTAAGAGAAGAATGGTGTTTTTGCTTATTATTCTCACCTCTCCCTTAGGTGTGTGCAATATGTTTTGAATTTTCATTTTACTAGGTACTGGGGCCTCCTGCATCTATCCTTTACTTGGAAGTACCTTAAATGGCTGGTATTTCCTTGCAACAGAAGTAGACGATATGTGCTTCAACTATGCAAAGAAAAATGTGGAACAGAATAACTTATCTGATCTTATAAAAGGTTAGCTCTACAGAATTAATATCCCTTTCAAGCTTTGCTTATTAACCTGTCTTTCTAATTTAACACATCTCATTATCTTTTGCTTTAATATACAAACTTGGGTAATTTTTTAAAAAATCTGGTACATTGTAATTGAGTTTGCTGTTTTGTTATCAGAATTAATTCAGAAAGAAATAGAGTAAATAAGAGTTGATCCATGGATTCTGTATTTGTGAAATTGCCTACTTGGGGTTATTGATTTTTAACCCCCAGATCAGTCCTCGTGGCACTTTTGTGGTCATCCACAGACACATGCAGTCAGCCACCATGCATGTTCCCAGCTGAAGATGAACAAGCCAGCACCCTGCCTTCTTGTTTCAGCTTTTATGCTGTAAACAAGTGTCCTTTTCATGGTCTATTTAGTGCCTTTTGTGGTTTTTTTTTGCACTTTTGTGCCTTTTCTTGGTGATTTTGCTGTTTCAAATGGTCCCTAAACATAGTGCTTAAGTGCTATCTTCTGTTCCTAAGTACGGGAAGGCTGTGATGTGCCTTACAGAGAAAATGCGTGTGTTAGATAAACTTCATTCAGACCTGAGTTAGAGTATTGTTGACCGTGAGTTCGATGTTAATGAATCAGCAATGTATATTAAATAAGGTGTCTTTAAACAGAAACACATATAAAATAAGTTTATGTATTGATTGGTTGATGAAAATGTTGGACCAGAGGCTCACAGTTACCTAGCCCTGTATTTCTCCTTGGAGCCAGTGGTTCAGTATTCAGTAATTCCGTGATTGAGATGACTTTATAGAACATAAGTAAATATATGTTCAAGTACTGCAAATAATGAGAATCAACTCTATATGAAGTAACCTAGTCACTTTTAAAAGGAAGAAAACCCTACTTACTGTTGTTGATTAAACTTTACCACCTTTTTTATTTCAGTACTTGGAATTGTGCTACAAATAATCAAATCCCCTTAATGATCAGTTACTATGTATTTTTATGCTTATTTTATATATAAATGGCTGGGGTTTTTTAAATTATTAAAGAGACTTCATATTTCTTTATGGAAGAAATAGGCTTTTCTTACTAGTGTCAAGCATATCATTATAAGGAGAGATACTAAAATTGTTAATGCGGTGTTTTGTTTTTTTTTAGTTATCATTCCTGTATTACAAATTACTCAAAAATCTAGCAGCTTTAAACAATAAACATTTATTATCTAATAGTTTCAGTGGGTCAGGAATTTGAGCATGGCCTAGCTGGGTGGTGCTGGGTCAGTCTTTCATAAGGTTGCCATCATCTGAAGAATTGACTGGGGGTAAAGATGTGCTTCCCAGATAGCTCCCCTAAGTGCCTATTGGCGGGAAGCCTTAATTTATTGCCATGTGAATCTGTTCTCAGGGTTACTTGACCGTCCTTTACAGCATGGCAGCTGGCTTCTCCTAGAGCAAGTAATTCAAGAGATACGACAAGGAGGAAGCCATATTGCTTCTTATGACCTAGCCTCCGAAGTTATACCCTGTCACATTCGTCACATTCTATCCTATAAAGCAGTCAGTGAGTGCAGCCTGTACTTAAAGAGAGGGACATTAAACTCCACTTTTTGAGGGGACTAGTGTCAAAGAATTTAGACATATTTGAAAACTACCACAGCATTAATACTAGTTAACAATTCTATTTTTTCTCCTAGTGGTAAAAGTACCACAGAAGACGCTACTGATGGATGCTCTTAAAGAAGAATCTGAGATAATCTATGACTTTTGCATGTGCAACCCTCCCTTTTTTGCCAATCAGTTGGAAGCCAAGGTAAAATATCTTCTGCTTTAAAGTAAATTAAAGAATATTTACTTAATTTCACATTGTTTGCAAAAATAAGAGCAAAGAGCAGCTTTTATATTGGAAGCTGTATGAGTTAGGATGCTTTTGGTATCAAGCACCTGAAAACCCAATTCAGATTAACTTAACCAGAAAGTTTATTGGCTTACGTATCTGAGAAATCCAGCAATAGTGTAGACTTCAGGAACAATTTGATCAAGGAGTTCATAGTAGTTCAAAGCTGAGGCTGCTTTTTTTTTTTTTTTCCAGGTTTCTCTTGGCTCTGACCTGGCCCTTGGTTGTTTTTGTTCTCAGGCTGGTTTACATGTGCCAGAGTAATATTTGGGGAGGGGGAGAGGGTGAGGAGAGCGCTCTTTTCTTCCTCAAACCATTAAATATTTGGGTTTCCTCTGATTGGACCAACTTAGGTCACAGTCTACTTCTGCATTGGGCTTATTGGCTTAGGGAGGAAGGTCACTGTTTTTACTGCCATCTATCATTTGATAGTAAACAAATGTCCGATTTAGTCTTTCCAACTTCAAATGAAAAATATATTTGCTTATAAATATGGAAAGAAATATACATTGGATAAAAACAATGAACCTATTAAAAAACTCATTAAAATAAAATATTGATTTAACCCAGGTTTTCCTTTGTGTAGGTAATTCCCTATTAATAGAAAGTGAGTAATATTAATCAGAGGGAAGTGGGGTGTGTACCATGTTTCCCCGAAAATAAGACCTAGCCGGACCATCAGCCTAACGCGTCTTTTGGAGCAAAAATTATTATAAGACCCGGTCTTATTTTAATATAAGACCGGGTCTTATATTATATAACATAACATAACAATACCGGGTCTTATATTAATTTTTGCTCCAAAAGACGCATTAGAGCTGATGGTCCGGCTAGGTCTTATTTTCGGGGAAACATGGTATGCTTAAAGCTTTGAAAGAATAAATTGTTTTTAGAATCCCTCAGATACCCTAAATGTACCATTTGTATATCTCATAACAAAATTAATTCCAGATGGATTAAATTTTTTTGAGGGGGGAGGAGAGAGTGGGACAGAAATTTATTAGTAATACCAACATTCTAGATTGGAACATAAAGTGAAGCAAGATTTAAGAAATCTAAATTTTAGCCTTCAATGCAGATAAATTGTAAGAACTAAAACAGTCACATCTTGGAGTGTTTTTTTTCCTTTTCTTTTGTGCAATGTTGAGATACAACATACAAAAGTACACATGCCATAAGTATAAACTGGATTTTCCAAAGTGAACACTCCTGTGGAGCCAGCATCCAGATGAAGAAATACAATATTACTAGCATTAGAACTAAATATCTTTTTATAACAGCTTTATTGAGATATAATTCACATACCATACAATTCATCCACTTAAAAGGTGGAATTATTTTTAGTATATTCACAGAGTTGTGCAGCCACCACCACAATTTTAGACATTTTCCTCACCTGCCCGCCTCCCCAAGAAAAAACAGCCCATACCCACATACCTATGAGCAGTTACTCTTAATTTCTCTATAGTCCCGTTAGTCCTAGGGAACCACGAATCTACTTTCTGCTTCTATGGGTTTGCCTGTTTTGGACATTTCATATAAATGGAATCCTATAATACATGTTCTATTGTGACTGACTTCTTTCACTAAGTATAGTGTATTTTCAAGGTTCATCCATATTGTACCATCTTATCAGTACTTCGTTTCTTTTTATTTCCAAATAATTTTCTATTATATGGAAATAGTTACATTTTACTTATCCATTCATTAGTTGATGGACATTTGGGTTGTTTTCACTTTTTAGCTATTATGAAGATGTTGCTGTGAGCATTCAAGTGTTTGGACCTGTTCTCACTTCTTTTATTTATTTATTTTTTTAAAACTTTTTTTTTTTTAAGATTTTATTGGGGAAGGGGAACAGGACTTTTTTCCAAGTCAAGTTGTTGTCCTTTCAGTCTTAGTTGTGGAGAGCGCAGCTCTGCTCCAGGTCCAGTTGCCGTTGCTAGTTGCTAGTTGCAGGGGGCGCAGACCACCATCCCTCGCGGGACTTGAGGAATTGAACCGGCAACCTTGTGGTTGAGAGCATGCGCTCCAACCAACTGAGCCATCCCGGAGCTCAGCGGCAGCTCAGCTCAAGGTGTCGTGTTCAATCTTAGTTGCAGGGGGCACTGCCCACCATCCTTTGCAGGACTCAGTGGAGTTGAACTGGCAACCTTGTGGTTGAGAGCCCACTGGCCCATGTGGGAATCGAACCGGCAGCCTTCGGAATTAGGAGCATGGAGCTCTAACCGACTGAGCCACCAGGCCGGCCCCCTCACTTCTTTTAATGTATACTTTCGAGTGGAGTTACTGGGTCATATGATAACTCAGTGTTCAGTTAAGGGACTGCCAGACTGTTTTCCAAAGTGGCTGTACCATTTGTCCTTCCTCCACCAGCAGTGTATTCATATGAAGTTTCCAGTTTCTCCACATCCTTGTCAACACCTGTTATTACCTGTCGTCCTGGTTATAGCCATCCTAGTGGGTAGGAAGTGGTATCTCTCTGTAGGTTTGATATGCATTTCTCTGATGGCTAATGATGTGAAAATCTTTTCATGTGCTTATTGGCCATTTGCATATCTTCTTTGGAGAAATGCCTATTCAGATCCTTTGCCCATTTAAAAATTGGGTTATTTTTCTTTTTATCATTGTTGTAAGAATCTTTTGTGTATTCTAGAAACAAGTCCCTTATTAGATATATTATTTGCAAACATTTTCTCTCATTCTCTGGGTTGTCTTTTCATGTTCTTGATGGTATCCTTTGTAACTCAAAAGTTTTTTTGTTTTGTTTTTTTTTTAATTAAATTTATTGGGGTGACAATTGTTAGTAAAATTACATAGATTTCAGGTGTACAATTCTGTATTACATCATCTATAAATCCCATTGTGTGTTCATCACCCAGAGTCAGTTCTCCTTCCATCACCATATATTCGATCCCCCTTACCCTCATCTCCCACCCCCCACCCCCCACCCCCCTTACCCTCTGGCAACCACCAAACCATTGTCTGTGTCTATGAGTTTCTGTTTCTCATTTGTCTTGTTCTTTTGTTGCTTTTGGTTTATATACCACATATCAGTGAAATCAGATGGTTCTCTGCTTTTTCTGTCTGACTTATTTCGCTCAGCATTACACTCTCAAGATCCATCCATGTTGTCACAAATGTTCCTATATCATCTTTTCTTACCACCGAATAGTATTCCATTGTGTATATATACTACAACTTCTTCATCCATTCATCTATCGAAGGATATTTTGGTTGTTTCCATGTCTTGGCCACCGTAAACAAAGCTGCAATGAACATTGAAGCACACGTGTCTTTATCTCTAAATGTTTTCAGATTTTTGGGGTAGATACCCAGGAGAGGGATTGCTGGGTCATATGACAATTCTATTCGTAATTTTTTGAGGAACCTCCACACTGCCTTTCATAACGGCTGCACCAGTCTGCATTCCCACCAACAGTGTATGAGGGTTCCTTTTTCTCCACAGCCTCTCCAACATTTGTTACTATTTGTCTTGTTGATGATCGCCATTCTGGAGTGAGGTGATATCTCATTGTGGTTTTGATTTGTATTTCTCTGATGATTAGTGATGTTGAGCATTTTTTCATATGTCTATTTGCCATTTGTATGTCCTCTTTGGAGAAATGTCTCTTCAAGTCCTCTGCCCATTTTTCAATTGGGTTGTTTGTTTTTTGTTGTTGAGAGTAACTCAAAAGTTTTTAATTTTGAGGCAGTCTGATTTATTTGTT
This sequence comes from Rhinolophus sinicus, assembly GCF_057876585.1. NCBI lineage: Eukaryota > Metazoa > Chordata > Mammalia > Chiroptera > Rhinolophidae > Rhinolophus > Rhinolophus sinicus. The sequence continues at coordinate 18,228,015 of NC_142512.1, forward strand.
CTTTTGTTGCTTATGCTTTTGGTGTCATATTTAGGAAACTATTGTCTAATCTAAGGTCATGAGAATTTACTCCTATGTTTTCTTCTAAGAGTTTTATAGTTTTAGCTTTTATATTTAGATCTTGATCCATTTGAGTTATTTTTTTCATATGGTGTGAGTTAAGACTGGATTAAATATTTAAATTAAAAAGTAAAACCATGAAAGTACTAGAAGAAAACATAAGTAAATAATTATATAAATCTTTGGGTGGAATATTTTCTGTGCATGATACCAAGACAAAACATAAAGAAAAAGTTTCAGAATTGGCTACTATAAAAAGGTAAAATTTTTGTATGTTTTACCACAAACACACTTGGAAGGTAAAAGACTCTGGGAAGGCAGTTGTTTAAAATGTAATATTGCAATGATTATGTGATTTTTAAATCCTAAATCTAGCATTACGTCTAAGCATTCTTATTTAGAACTAAACTATAGTGGAAGACTTGGTCTTCAGGTCTAAAAATTTTTCACCAGGGTTTTTTGTTGTTGTTCAGGGAGTAAATTCTCGAAATCCTCGAAGACCTCCACCTAGTTCTGTCAATACAGGTGGTATCACAGAGATCATGGCAGAAGGAGGTGAATTAGAGTTTGTTAAAAGGATCATCCATGACAGTTTACAACTTAAAAAAAGATTGAGGTAAGTTGATTATTACAGTATGGGAGTATTTTCCCTCTATGTGATTCTCAAAGAAACCATGTCACTTACAGTAAATGTAACCATGGTGGTCTAAAGAATAAACCTATAAAAACTGAAAAGGTAGCAGATCCTACAGTCTGCAAAGACCCTGTTTCTGAGGATGCTCTCATGCCTTTAATTTATTTGTGTTTCCTGTAATCATCTATACTACATGGAAAGAAAGGAGGAAAATACCATATGATCGTATTGCTTTCCTTTCGGTACTGTGATGGAACAATACTGATTCAAATATGGCTTTTGATTAGAAAACAGATGGGTTCAGATCTGTCCCATGAACCAGAATAAATTTGTTGCCTAGTCCTTGAAGCAATTTATGTTCTTGGAATCGGTATCCCAAACAGTGACAGATGTGAGGACATTGAGCTGTCAAGAACTTAATGAAGGGAAACTGAGATCACTAACCAGTGCCAGAGGAGAGTTAAGTCTGTTCTTTTTTAAAAGCTAATTATTTTGGACAACACACCTGTCATTAAGCAGCATAAGGTACTCAAAAAGAGCTATTTGTCTTGCTTGACTTCTCACCCTGCCAAGTGTTGTTGAAATGATGGATAATGCAGTAGTTCAAACTAAAAGGGCTTTCCACTGTATGATTTAGCTTTGGGACATAAAGAAGATTTTTAAAAAGTGTGCTAAAATACACATAACAAAATGTACCATCTTAACCATTTTTAAAGTGTACTGTTCAGTAATGTTAAGTACATTCACATTGTTGTGCAGCTAATCTCCAGAATTGTTTCTCCTTGGAAAAGTAAAATTCTGTATCCATTAAACAACATCCCATTCCCCTTTCCTCCCAACTCCTGGCAACCACCATTCTACTTTTTGTCTCAAAGAATTGGACTATTGTAGGTACCGTATGTAAGTGGAATCATAATAGTTTTTGTACTTTTGTGACTAGCTTCTTTCACTTAGCATCCTCTCCTCAGTGTTCATCTAGTTATAGTGTGTGTCCGAATTTCCTTTTTAAGGCTGATATGGTATGTGTACACCACATTTTGTTTATCCCATTCATCTGTTGATGGACACTTGGGTGGCTTCCACCTTTTGGCTACTGTGGATAATGTTGCTACAAACACAGGTGTGCAAATATCTCCTAAGACCCTGCTTTCAATTCTTTTGGACATATTTCCAGAAGTGGCATTGCTGAATAGGGAAGACTCTTTTTTTCTTTTGGATTTATAGGTGTTTAAAGCTGCTGCTTTTAGAAAAAGGCCAATTCTGAAATCAATAAATATTCTGATTTGTTAAGTGTGAATTTATTTAAATATTTGTGGAAAGCAACTGGATTGTTGGATGGTGTGTCTTAGAAAATTTACACATCGTTGAAGCCAAAAGATTACTAAATTTTTGCTTTAAATTGATTCCTTCAAAGATACATTAAGGTATGAAGAAGAGTGAGACTTAAATTACAGTGAGAACTGAGAAGAGTCTGCGTAAGTAAAATGAACTTAAAAAAGGTAGCAGAGCCTGGAACTCGTGACAAGAGGTAACCCGGGCCGTGTGACCATTTCAGTATCTGTCAGCTTTTGAGGGGACTGAAACTAAACCAGGAAAATGGGGAAGGTTGTTTTCAGGAGGCATTTAATCAGTACATTTCTATTATTTCCAAAGTCCCATTTGAACTACAAAAATATGTTGTAAAGGAACATCATTCTGAGGGAGAGAAATTGATCAATATGTTCCAAGTCTGCCTGCACCTGGCTCTGTGGCAGCCCCCAAACTGAATGAAAGGCATACGTTTGCTAGGAAGGATAAATTGCTAGAGCCTGTCTTATTTCTTGAGAGTTGACTATTTTGAGGTTGGTGTCACCTTACCTACCCAGTTGTGATGTATTAAAAACAGGCTTCAGTAGTCTTGTCTGCTGTGTTAGGACTCAAGCAAGTTGAGAGGGACCATAAAAGGAAGGGAAGAAATGAAGTGATTTTTATTGAAACTAAAATAGAGCTTGTGTTTTGAAAGAGTATTACTTGTAGACATTGTTTACAATTTCTCATTGTGCCATGACAGCTTTCATTTGTACATATTACCTGTTCAAGTCTTCCTGCATATTTGTATAGTTGACATAATATTTACTCCACTGTGTAATTCTCAAATTTTAGCATGCTTTGGAAACTGCATATTTTGAAGCTCCAAAAAATAATGCATTAAAAACAAGTATTTTAATCCATCTGCTTCTTATCCCTCTAGACTTTTTTCTTGTTCCTGAAGAAGTGCAGCAGCTAAGCAAGATTTGTAACATTATAGGGAAAAAAATAAGTGCAGTTTGTTAGACTGATTTCAGTGATGGCACTCAGATGCCTCACCAGTAGCAACTGCAGTTTTGTATCTTAAGGAATTTTGCAGCTGGGAGGTCTTGGCGGGATGGTTATACAGCCTCTTAGTCGTGCAGATTAGAGACTTGGGACCCCGATCTCCTGGTTCTGGCCCAGTGCTCTTTCCACCACCCCGTGCAGCCTCTGCAGCCCAGCCTGCAATTGGCCTTCTCATTGGACAACCTTTTTTTTTTTTCACTTGAGCTGTAATTGACGTATAACATTAGACAGCCATTCTATCACTGATGAAACTTTGCAAGTGCTTCTCATCCTTACCTTTCACTTTTTGTGCCTGTGACTTGAGCTTACTTAATTTTCATTTTTAGAGACTCATTCCCCTAACCTTCTAAATAAATTAGCAGACTTTATCAAACTCCTCATGGCCTGGATTCCACTCTTGTCAGTGGTCGGTATGTCTATAACTGATGCCCTTTATGGCAGTGATTTTACGATTTTTCCGGGTACCAGAGATCTGTATCTGACAGAGTTCCAACTTAATACTGGTTTCACCCATTCTCCCTTTTTATGCGTTTTCCTTTCCATTCCCTACCCCCTGCCAGATGGTGGATACTTCTTAGATTTAGGTGTAATCCATGTATTTGGTGATGGACAGATAAATGTAATAATCTGGGCTTTTTTAAAATGTGATTCTTTGACTTAAATTTTGTTTAAAATTTGGTAAATCTCATTGGTAAAATGGAATAACAATAGCTACCTCGTAGGGTAGTCATAGAATTAAATGAATGTGTATTTGATATAATTAATAATAATAATGAATATTAAATATGATCATCTTAACTCTTGACCGTTTTAGGGAATCCAGTAGATTTAAATGCTAAGGTCCATGGTGTTAAAAGGAAATGTTACAGGTACTTTGTTATTTCACGTTAATGTAGAGCTTCCCCTCCCTTTCCGTATTTTTTTTTTTTTTTTTAACTAGATACTTGTGTAGTTATGGGGTGCTAGAAGTAATAGTTGCAGGGAACAATTGTAGATTTCATAACTGAACTTTTAGTTAATTCTCCAGCTGAAAGACTGTCCAGTTCTGCTGTGAATTTGACTTGCCTTTATAAAAGGGTAAACCACTTCCATTTTCCTGGTCTATAAGGATGGATTAATACCTTTTACAGTATTAAATGTCAGAAGAATGTAGGCGCCAGCTCAAGCCGTGTATAGGGTAGTATTAGTTCATAATGGATAATGACAGTAATGGATTATGACCCACTGAATAAAATAAGCAAGTGAAATACATAAGGGGGATAGAGAAGATGCTCTTTGTTACAGTAGAATGCCAACTAATAAATGTAGCAGGAATAATGAAGTTAGAAAAAAAATCACCATTTTGCGTTCATTATAGTAATAATTGATTTGTGGAAGGATCAACAAAGAGAAGCAGGACATTTGCATCATTTCAAAGTATTATATCTCCCCACAAATGACTTATAATTACAAAGAGAAATGTGGTAACTTTACAGTGGAGAAACCTGGGGGGAGCACTTTGACCAGGTGATCACCACCTGATCCGAGGCACCTGGAAGTTCTCGACAGCAGCGCTCAGCTCTTCATGCCCAAAATGACAACCTGAATCAAGCTAGGAGGAAACTTCAGACAAACCTACTTGAGGGATTTTGTAAGACAATCCTTCAAAAATATTAAGGTCATGAAAGAAAAAAAAGACCTAAGAATTGCTCCAGATTGAGAGACTAAAGAGACTTGACACGTAAATGAAATGCATGATCCTAGATTGGCTCTTGCATCAGGGGAAACAATTGTCTTGAAAGACATTATTGGGATAATTGGTGAAATTTGAATATGGACTGTATTCCAGATAATAGTATTGTATGGGTGTTACATTTTCCAATTTGATAACTCTTCTGTGGTTATGAAAGAGAAATGCCCTTGTTTTTAAAACATACATGGCAAAATATTTAGGGTTAAAGGGGCATGGTGATGTCTGTAACTAACTCTTAAATGGTTTAGAAAAAAGCCACAGACATAGAGCAAGCAAATGGAGCAATCGATGAATGGGAGTGAGGTATATACCACAATCATTTGTACTAATCTTGCAACTCTTGTATGTTTGAAATTATTTCAGAATACGTTTTCTTGAAACCTGCTGTTTTAGAGAAATTGCTAAATGCTGTAATGACTAGAGTGCTGCTTTCATCACTAAAATAGTATAATGGGTTCAAAGTCTCCTGGGTAACTAGATCTTCCTTTTGTTAATTTTTTTTCTACTTGGATTTTGATTAGTTGTCACAAGATCCTGTTGAGAGTAACTAAAATCTATTGGGTAGGCTTTTTTTTTTTAAGTGAAGTTAACACAGAATTTTTAATACACCCAGTTACTTCTGCTTTTTGTCTAAGAAATATAACTTGCAGAAAATAGTAAATATATTGATGAGGTTAAATCTTAAAAGATTCGCCTTATAGCAAGGGTTTAAAGAAATATGAACATCAAGTACCAATGACATTTAACTATGAGAAGCCTTGTTTATCTAAATATTTGCTTTCCTTCATCTCCTGAGGAAATTTACAGTATCTTTTGTCTCTGTTCTGGGCCATTTCTTGGCTTCTGGTGATCTGATCTAATCAGGAACGCTAATTTTAAAGGAGAGGTGTTAATTAACCGATTTTATACTGTTACTACGTGAGGACTAATTGGTCTTAATTTCTTTTTCTTCATCTTGTTCCTAACATACCAAAGGCTTTTAATTCCTGGTTTCTCCATTTATATACTGTCTTTTTAAAGGGAGCATATTCTTTTTCTTCCAAACATTTTAAAACCACCAAATGAAATTGATTATGCTCTAAGTAAATTTACCCAGGTTTGTTTAAAGTAGATTAGGTAGAACAATTATTTCTTTGTATTTTGAAAGAAAAACGGGATTGACTAAACAAAAATAGGGGCAGTCACATGTTGAACCTACAAACAAAGAAAACAAAATATTGGTTAATGCACACTATTTCTAAAACAATGTAATAGTATTAGTCATACTTATACAATTAATACTTTATTTAATGTGTTAGGTTGAATCATATGAAATTGCCAGTCGTCAACAATTTTCAACTGAGAAAAATGGCAATTTTATATAGTTTTAACTTAATACATGTCTTTAGATGCTCCTAAAGTCACTTAGAATTTGTCACTTTAAAATTCACCTTCATAGTAGCTATTTTGTATGTAAACAAATAAATATTGAATACATATCTCCTCAATTTGAAATTTCTCTTTAAAAATAATGTGCAATTAGGTGGATATCAAATGACTTAGGAGTGACTGTATGATGCTTGTTGAAAAACACAGGATACAGAGTCTGTATTGCTGGTGTAACTAAGCCATGTTACAAACAAAAAAGAAATGTGCAAAACATTTATTAACTATTCTTTTTATTTGAAAGTATATGATACATCACGTTTAGAAATTTATGTTATATCAGTTTTATTGAGGTATAACTTGCATACAGTAAAATTCTCCAATTGGAAGTATGCAGTTTGATGAGTTTTGACAAATGTGTACATGGCTACCACCACAATCAAGATGTAGGACATTTCCACCACTCTAAAAAGTTCCCTAGTGCTCCTTTGCAGTCTGTCCATAACCTAGCCCATCCTCCAGTGACCACTGATGATTCTGTCAAATAGTTTTGCCTGTTCTAGACTTTCATATAAATGGAATCATGCAGAATGTATTAGGTTGATGCGAAAGTAATTGTGGTTTTTGCAATTTTTAACCTTTTTATTTTGTTAAAGATTTTATTGGGGAAAGGGAACAGGACTTTATTGGGGAACAGTGTGTACTTCCAGGACTTTTTTCCAAGTCAAGTTTCTGTCCTTTCAATCTTAGTTGTGGAGGGTGCCGTTCAGCTTCAAGTTGTCATCCTTTCAGTCTTAGTTGTGGAGGGCGCAGCTCAGCTCCAGGTCCAGTTGCCATTGCTAGTTGCAGGGGGCACAGAGCCCACCATCCCTTGCGGAAGTCGAACCGGCAACCTTTTGGTTGAGAGGATGTGCTCCAACCAACTGAGCCATCTGGGAGCTCAGCTGCAGCTCAGCTCAAGGTGCCATGTTCAATCTTAGTTGCAGGGGGCGCTGCCCACCATCCCTTGTGGGAGTTGAGGAATCGAACTGGCAACCTTGTGGTTGAGAGCCCACTGGGAATTAAACCAGCAGCCTTCGGAGTTAGGAGCACAGAGCTCCAACTGCCTGAGCCACTGGGCCGGTGTGCAATTTTTAACCTTTTAAACTGCAATTACTTTTGCACCCATCTAATAGATTTTTGTGTTTGGCTTTGTGTTGTAAATATTTTAAATTTTCTGTGTATTATGATGTTGTGAGACTTTGAAAATCTTTCTGGATGGAGCGATACTGCCCCTCCTTGTGCTAGCCAATTCTTAGAGATTGCAAACTACCCAGCCTGAGCATATCTTTCATATTCTAACTAAAGAAATGGAACTAAAGAAGTGGTACATATATACAATGGAATATTACTCAGCCACAAAAAAGAGCCAAATCTTGCCATTTGCTATAACATGGGTGGACCTAAAGGGTATTATGCTGAGTGAAATAAGTATTGGTCTGTTTCTAATGATTGATTTTTTTTTTATCCTGGTTGTGAGTCATTTTCCTGCTTCTTTTAATATCTGGTAATTTTTTATTGGCTGATAGACATCGTAGGTACTATGTTTTTAGGTGCTGTGTTTTACTGTATCCCTTTTAAAGAGTGTTGGCCTTTGTTCTGATGCTTTGTTAAGTTACTTGTGATCAGTTTTTGAGTCTTGCTTTTAAGCTTCATTAGGGTACATATAGAATAGCCTCTAGCCCTGTTACAAAGCCGTATCCTTTCCTGAACTCTTACTACATAGATACCCCTTTTATTAACAAGGGCCTTCTGCTCTCACTAGTAGAACCACAGACTAGTCCTGTCTCTGTCTGAACTCCAGGAATTGTAGAGCTTACTGCTTTCTGGGAGTGAGTTCTCTCCCTAGCCCCCACGGAGTTCCACCCCACGTGTGCAGATCATTCTGCAAAATATTCCAGGGACCCCCTCTGCGGATGCCCAGAATTCTCTCTCTATGCAGCTCCTTGTATTTTGCTATTCAAAGCCTTGCTGCCTTGACCTCTCTGAATTCCAACATCTATCTCATCAATTCAGCCCAAGATTATTGGGCTCTGTTTGAGTTTTCTTTCCCTGCATTGCAGCTTGGAAATTTCCTTTAGCAATAAGCTCTGGCAGTTGTAGGACTCATTTTTTTTTTCTCTCTCGCTCTGACATTATAGGTCTTCACTGCAGTTGTTCAATGTCTGGAAAACAATTGTTTCATATATTTTGTCCAGTTTCCTATTTTTTTTTATGATGGAAGTGTAATTCCCATAGTAGTTAAATCCTTCATAGGCTAAAGAGAAATGCTGTATAAATTTCATTTCGCAAACTTTTTAGATTAATCAGAAGAAATAAATTCTGTCCCTTTATCATTTAACTAGTTCACTCCATCTTCTGTATACTCCCTTTTTTGGATTTGTACAGAGGATGCCAAAAAAAAATGTATACACATTTTAAGAAAGGAAAAAACTGTATTAAAATTGTAATACTCAATACATACTGATAACAAAAGCTGAATAAAAGTTTGACTTCTGCAGTTACAAGCGTTGCTCAAAGTGGTTACCATCAGCATAATTTTAATAATTTTTTCCTTCCTTAAAATGTGTATACGTTTTTTTGGCACCCTTTGTATTTACTATAGAAGAAATTGATTTCATGTCCTGTTGAAACTCTAATGTAATATATATCCTTAAATTATTTGCAGGTGAGGGCATCTCAAAATACAGGTTCACGCTAGATTTTATAACTTCCCTTAATATGGTGAGAACAGTATTTATACAGTACATGGTGTGTTTTTTTTCAATTGAGGTATGAGTGACACACAGCATTATATTAGTTTTAGGTACACTTATTTTTATTGTTACTTATTAACTGATTCCTGCTCTAAGAATAAGTGGCCTATATTCTGAGCATCACACATGCGACATCTCTCTCTGTCACCCTCTTTCCAAGTTCATAACAACCCAGAATCACTGGAGAGACTTAGCGGTTTTTGTTGTTTTAAGTTGCTTTGGGCTTGTTTTTATTAGCTAGATTTATTTTTTGTTTAAGTACATTATATACAGTTTTAATTATTGTCACTTGTAACTTAACTCAGTATCTGTTTGCTGCTGTTCTCATCTTGTTTACTTAAGTAATGCTTAATTTAAAAATGTATCCACGTAAATGGTATTTTGTCTGATTTTTTTTCCCCCTAGGTGGTATAGCTGTATGCTGGGAAAGAAATGCAGCCTTGCTCCTCTGAAGGAAGAACTTCGCATACAAGGGGTAAGCCTTTGTCATTATTATTCTTGTGTATCTACTTTTAATGGTAGTTGGAGTATAGAATTTTCCTTTATACCTTAAAACTCTAAGTGGGTTTTTGTTTTATTTTTGCTTGTTTAGTTTTTAATTTTAAGGCTAAAAGGGCCTTTTTACAAATTATTAAAACAAGGCCTTCTTTGACAATTACTTAAAGAAAGGGTGAGAAAACAGGATAAGTAGAATATCAGGGCCGGCCCGATGGCTCAGGCGGTTAGAGCTCCATGCTCCTAACTCCGAAGGCTGCCGGTTCGATTCCCACATGGGCCAGTGGGCTCTCAACCACAAGGTTGCCAGTTCAATTCCTGAGTCCCGCAAGGGATGATGGGCTGTGCCCCCTGCAACTAGCAACGGCAACTGGACCTGGAGCTGAGCTGTGCCCTCCACAACTAAGACAGAAAGGACAACAACTTGAAGCTGAACCAACACCCTACACAACTAAGATTGAAAGGACAACAACTTGACTTGGAAAAAATATATATATATTTAAAAGAAGAAAACACTAATTCATCACAACTCTTTCAGAAAACCGAGGAAAAACACTTTCAACTCATTCTGTGAGACCAGTATTACCTTGATATATAAAAAAAGAGAGAGAGAGAATATCAGAGAGAACCCAGAAATCAAAAAACCTGGTGTTTACCTACCACTGACATCGCACCTGACTCCTTTATAATTGCAGAAACTCAAGGCTACATAAGTTAAGGGGCTTGTTCTGGGTCACGAGTCTAGTTATCTAAGAGCAGCTAGAACCAGAATGATCCTCCATCCAGTGTGCTTCCCACTATGGTGCAATCAGCCCCTTCTGTTTTGAAAAGCAAGTGATGAATAACTACTCCCCTCTGACTCCCCTCCCAGTTTATGGTGTTTTGGCTTGAGTAAGAATGAGCAGGATGACTTTTCAGAGAAGAGATCAGATGTGGGGTCAGCGGTAGAAACCAAGTTTCTGATTTCTGGTTATTCTCTGACACCTCTACTCATTCTATTTTCCCTACCATCCCTTTTCTTTGTTAAAATTGTGACAATTACAAAGTAGTTGCATTTTCTTTCCCAAAATCTGATGGACGAAAGGGAGACTACATAGCTGTGTCTAGCTAGCCTTTGGTGGCTCTCTTTCTTAAAAAAAGAGAAAACAGAAAACCATTTGAATAATTTTGCCAATGATTCTCTGAAGAGCTGTGTTTTAGGTGTTTAATATATTTGCACTTCCAAGCCAGAACTATAAATTCTCTGAAATGTTTTATGGGAGGGGAAAAAAGCACAACTTTGTTGCGAGATAATTTATTCATTATTAGGCAGCTGTGCATAACTGTTGTTGGATAGTAGCGTTTGTTAACTGATAAAAAGAAAGAGCAACACCAATAATTTAACATGAGGCAGCAGCCAGAAACATATTGGTAGAATGACCTCAATTTGATGAGATACTGTGTTCGTTGGTTTCAGGTTCCTAAAGTCACCTACACTGAATTCTGTCAAGGTCGGACAATGCGATGGGCCTTAGCTTGGAGTTTTTATGATGATGTAACAGTACCAGTAAGTAGAGACCTTGCTCTGCGTTTCCAAATGCCAGCACGTGGTGGGTTTAGTAGGTCATAAGTACACTAAATTCGTACTGTTCTGTTTCCCTGAAGTTGGTCCCACCAGCTTATGTCAGAATGAAAGTGGTTGTAAAGACGCAGTTCTGGAAGGCTGATTTTGGTGACCATGGTGTCTTTCCCGTGGGTTGCTGCAATGTGGTGATTCTTGCTTAGCAAACATTAATGAATTGGAAGTGCATCTCTTAGGAATTGCAAATTCAGGTAATGTATCTTACAGAAACACCTTGTGGGTATAATTATCCTGTTGGACATTCCTCAAGAATTGAACTGGAAGTCTGTTTATTTCCCTTTCCTACTGTTGCTTTCCTAGAGTAGCTGTCTCCTAGGGTTCCTGGGTGACTATAGAAATGGCCATTTTGGGTTGCAGGCTTTTGATGTGTAACACTTAGAACCCTTCACTAGAATGATCCCTATCTTGGCTTTCGGATTAGCTGTATTGATCATTTTTGAAGTGGGTGATAGGTCATTGTCCTATTCTCTCTACTTTGTGCTTGAGCTTGAACATTTTCTGTAATGGAACGTTTTAAAAAATGATTCATTCCACAAACTTCTGCTTTCCCCCCTCTGCTGCTGTATGTAAAGGAAAAATGCTTATGAACTGGTGAGACTGAATAAATTTTCTGGGCTGTACCTAGAGGTCGCAATAGGATAGCATCCATTTGTTCTCGCAGGAGTGATTCACTTATTGTTGCCTGGAGTGGGATTCCCCCCTTAAGTTTTTGCCGCATTGCTTGGCCTGTGCTCCTTCTGCCCGTGGGGTTTTTTTTTTCTTTTCTTTTCTTTTACAAAATTTTTTTATTAGTGTCAGATGTCCCCATGGGATTGATGGAGGCCTAGTACCTGGTCCTTCAGATTTCTGATCCCCTGTCCGTCTGGTCGGCTTCCTCTCGGTGCTCCTCTCCCAAGGTCGGGGCCACTCGCGGTCTGCACAGGCCTTACATGGTGCTGTGTATGTATGAGCCTCTTTCCCTCCTCTCATAGGGCAGAGGAGTAGAGAGATGCGCAGAAGTACAACGGGACAATTTGCAGATCATTTGGAGTGCATGAGCCCAAATTTGAAACTGAGCCTGCCCGTGCTGTGCGCTGCAGCTAGCTGTGCTGCTGGGTTGAAGTAGGTTTCCCAGTCAAGTTTGAATGGCCTGTCTCATGGAAACCTAGACCCACGTCTGTACAATGAGTGCTGTGGGCTACCTAGCGGTTAGAGTGTGAAATGTTCACTGGTTAAAAAAGATGTTTCTGCTTTTCGAACCTCCCTCCTATTTCTGTCATCTTCTAGAATACCAGGGCTTTCACACCACATGGTTAAAATCATCAGTAATGCCCTAGGTTATTCTTTGCAGACACTTAACAACTGCAGGAAAATGGTCTCCAAGTGGTTTCTGTTTCACTCGCTTCCCACATCTGTTGGCACTGCAGGTGGAAGAGCTGGCACTGAGCGCGGGCACCCTCCAGGCCATCTCAGAGGCCAGAGTTGTTCTTGCTGTCTTGGGTTCGTAGCTATTTCAATTCAAAGTTTCGAAGGGCACTATGTTTCTATGTTCGCAAAAGCAGCTTATTTTGAAAAGGAGCCCTCTGAGCTTCCTCCCTCCCTATCTGTCTTTCAGGCCCTTCTCGAGCCCTGTTCATAGTTTCCACCATCAAAGAATGCGTCTTGCTAAGGGCCTCAGGTTTCTCCCATGCCAGCGTACTCATTCCTCCCCTCCACTACCCCAACCCAAAGCTGTTATAATGCATTCCCAAGTGTTCCATTAGGTGCACTTAAACTGCTACAGGGAAAAGGGCAATTTCTGATTTGTGGTAACCCAGCAACAGTTTCTTAGCACTGGCGCCCTTCCCCAGCAACTGCTTTCCCAGGGGTAGTCCTAGGGCACTCGCGAGGCTTTTAGTGGGCTGTCCTTTTGGTGCTCCTTCCCTCTACCTTGCTTTTTGCAGGGGTGACTATCACCTGACTTTCCCCCTCTTGCTCCTCAGGGGGTGGGGAGGGAAGAGGATGCTGCTTTAGTGAGGAGTGGAAGCCAAGAACTAGAGCTAGTTAAGCAGAAATATTGACCTACTTTCCCACCCCCCCCACTCCCGCCTTTTTAGGGTAAATGTGCAAGTTACTATGGCAACTTCTGTTTTCACTTATCTCAGGCCTACGACTCCTTTCTGTTGGTGCTGAATCTGAAAAATTCCAATTCCCTGCTGATTCAAGTGCCTCCACTACGCCCGTTGCTCTTGTCTGATTTATTTTAGCAGCAAAAAGACGAGTCCTAATGTGGATAGAATTTTTGTACAATCATTTCTGACTATTGATGGATGTAAGGAAGCATCTTGTAAGGACTGTTCTTTATAGAATTTTTAACAAGCCCCTTAGAATGCCTCTTTGTCCCAGCTTCTCGAGTAATTGCTCTGGGCGTTATTTTAGCTTTGCTTTGCTTTCAGAGGTTTGACGCTCGTTAAAACAAAAAGGAAAAATAATGTGGATCTAGTAAGTTGTGCACTCTTGGTATGCGCATTGCCCAGGAACTCTGGTTTTAAAATGTTTTCCCCTGCGTTCAAAAAAAAAAAGAAAAGAAAACTCTTCCCGTGCATTCAAGACATTTATTTCCTGGGACTTTCTTGCCTAGGGAGTAATAACTAGCAGGACTTTTGGAGAGCAGGTGGAGGGAAGGGGTCAAATTAATTAGATAGCCTTGTCAGTTTCAGAGTTGGGGTCTCCTGACAGTGCTCTGCTTACTGCATAGGTTTCCAAACTAGTTCCAGGTAGATTAGGGATCCCTCAGGGGTACCCCAGGGGAGGACAGTTGGGCGAGGACATCAGGTTGATACTTCAGGCCTCACTCTCATTTCAGTCAGAGATGATCTGCTTTTAACAGTATTATGTATTGGTTTTATTTGTTGAGAGGCGTCGCTGTTAAAAAATGGTTTGAAGACCAGTACTATACTAGGCAATTCTACATTATGCTGTAACACAGATGTGATGATGAGGCAGCTGAGCTCTTGAGCAAACCCAAAGCTAAGGACCCTCTTAGTTACTTTTGTTATGAAGTATGATCTTCATTGAGATAATACCAAAGAAATAAGACACGATTTTTCTGTCCTTTACAATGATTCGTTTTAGGGGAGAGAAAAAAACACATGAAGCACTGATGCAAAATTATGTATGAGTAAGTACTGAAACGAATGGTAGGGACAAGAACAGTTGGGAGTTAAGGACTTCAGAAAAGGCGGCGGTTCCGACTGAGCTCATCAGAGACGACCTCATGGAGGAGGAATTGTCCGTGTCTGCCTTGTGGCTGGTGCTCAGTAACTGTTTGCTGAATGTGAAAAGGAATGACACAGGACTTGTACTAAGGCGCAACATTGCGAGCAGGACATTCATAGAGTTAGTAGATTTGAAGCACTGGATATAATCTTTGTTGTTATTTGAATGCTTCATGCACATTATGTCACCTTATCTAAACCTGACAACAGTCAGGTGAATGAGATGGTATTAGCCCCCTCGTCTAGATGAGTAAACTGGGGAACTGGAGAGGCTGAACAGTCAGGTTGGAACCCAGGTCGCTCTGAGTCATGGCCTGCGCTCCTCGTCAGCGATACTCTGCTTTTCAAAGTGCTGCCTTGTGCTCCCGTCTGACCATGTAAGGACCTACACTGTAAGCCCTCATCATCTGGCTTCTAGGCCATCCCCAGCAGCCTCTCTTCCCTAGTACGAGTCACGTGGGTTCATCCTAAGCTCACCATTCTGCTCAGAAACTCCCGAGTGGCTACCTACTGCCAATGGGCTTGGCATTTGGCTCCTCCTTGGGCCTTCTAAATCTGTCCTTGACTTGCCCTTCCATCCTGTTCCCTGTTTTCCCTACTATACTGTCTTCTACCATATGAGCCCCCACAGACTTCTCATGATGCCAGAATTATAGCTGACCTTGTTCAGCCTTTGCTCATAGGCCTTTCACGATTAAATGTACTTAACACAGTGTCTGTATGTAAATGCTCAATAAAATATATTGTATTATCATTTCCCTCCATTTCTTCTCACCCACTCATGTATTTGATGCTCCAGTAATGTTGAGCAACTGCTCTCTGAAAATCCTTTTTTGTAAATAAAGACAATAGCCAAATACTGTGTTGCCCCGAAAATAAGCCAGACAATCAGCTGTAATGCGTCTTTTGGAGCAAAAATTAATATAAGACCTGATATTACTTTAATATAATATAAGACTGGATAATATAATATAATATAACATAATATAAGAAAGATTATATAATATTGAGTCTTATATTAATTTTTGCTCCAAAAGACACATTAGAGCTGTTTGTCCGGCTATGTCTTATTTTAGGGGAAACACGGTAGTCAATAGGAGATTGACTTTCTTACCAGGAGATTCCTTTCTTACCATCAGACTCCTCGTCTGTCAAGTTAGTTTAGCTACCACCTCTTGGGAAGCTTGCCCTGACTCTTCCTAAACTGATATTAAGATCGTTCTGCGTTCACTATAGTACTTTGTTCATATTCCCATTATTGTATCTTTTATGTGGCACCAACCTGACATAGTGTCTGGTCCTCAAATAATAATTGTTAAGTGAATGAAAATGAAGCAATAAATCACATGGTACAGTGATTCTTAGACTTTTCCACTGAAGTACCAGCTATCGCAGAAAAGTTACAAATCCCTCAGCATCAAGGTGACAATAAAATTCCCAAAAAAGTAATCTATGCTCATGTACTCCCCTCTTTTCTCTTTAAAATCCATTTGAATTTTGTGTTCTCTTCCATAATATATATATGTTTGTTTTCATTTTTTTAATTGAAGAATTTTACCATTGAGTCAAATTGACAATAATCTAAGAAGATATCCTATATTTATCATTTAGTTCCATTGCTGTTTCTACAAAGTATGACAAATAATGTTTATTTTATAAATCATAAAAAAGATTAAGTTCAGTATTTCAATTTTTCATTTACTTTTACCTTTCTAGTCCCAAAATGCAGCACACAGAATTAAATACAATGTTAGATTAGTAGGAGTAGGTCTTGCATGTATTCTATTACTATTTATCAAAACATTTTATTTTGGTTTCAGCTTATAATTATTTTTCATTCCTAAAGGAATTCTCTTTTGGAGTTTGGAATTTTGGTAAAATTGTTTTCAAAGCCCACATGCTAGCTTTTTTGGAATGTTATCCAAGATGGAATACCTTTGTGCTTTAAAAGTGGGTTTGGTTTTTTTCTTTCAATAGCTGGAAGGTATTTCTTACAACTATTACATGGCTTCTTAAAGTATTGTACTAGATGATTCTCCCAAGGTAAATACGTTAAGCAGATGGCCTTCCCTTGAATTTGAACGTTGGTTTATTTAAATCTTTATTTAAAAACCAGCCTTGCTGATTTATGTTTATACCATAGACATCTTGATTTATCCATTAATTTGGAAGTTCCCTGAGGGTAGAAATCATACATTCATTCATTTATTCTACACATTTTTTGAGCAGTCTGCAGTATTTGGCACTTAATATTTATTGAACCAGTACACCCTTTTTCTACCTTTCTTCCTTCCTTAGAGAAGAGGGGATTAAGTTTGAGGCACTATTTTTTTTTTTAAGTTTTGGGTTTTTTTGTTCGTTTTTAATGTTTCCTTACGGTAAACATTTTAGAAAATATGGACAATGTTTTTAAGAAAGAAAAGAAAAACGACCATAAATCCCACCACCCCAGAGATAAGCACTGTTAACAATTTTGAGTGCCTCACAAACTCAAAAGAAAGAGTAGTTTCTTTTTTAAAATTAAATTTTAATTTCTGCCTAAGTGATCCATACAGACAGTTACACATCATATAGTACAAAAGAATTTGTGGGCCAGCCCAGTTGGAGCGCCATGCTCCTAACGCCGAGGTCACCGGTTCGAATCCCACATGGGCCAGTGACTGGTGACCAATTGCCTCAGCAGTGGGCGGGGAGCGCAAGGCTCATAATACCAGCATGGGCCAGGGAGCTGTGTCCTACACAACTAGACTGAGAAACAACAGCTTGAACTGGAGTGGGGGAGGGAGGGAGGCAGGAGAAAGGGGGGAGGAAGATGATAAAAGCAACTTGGCCTCACCAATCTCGACTTGTTTATACTATTCCACTCTCCACAGAGAAAATATTTTCGTGGATTCTGGTTCCTATGGTGGTGCTCCGTATCTCTTGATCTGTGCGGTCCAATATGCTGGCCACTAGCACATGTGCTTCTTTAAATTAAAATTAACTAAAATTAAAAATTCAGTTTCTCAGTCTCATTAGCTACATTTCAAGTGTTCCATGGCCACACGTGGCTAGAAGCTACGTATTGGCTAGCACAGATATGGAACATTTCTATCATTACAGAAAGTTAATATGCTTTTTACCTTTGCTTCTTCATTTATCAACTTTACACAGTTTCAATTGCCTGGATTCTGTTTATATTCAGATGTAATTTTGTAAACTTTTTTTTTAATTGAAAGATATATGCTTTTATAAAAATATGTCTATTATAAATTTAAATCTTAGTGACTTATTTACCAGTAACCCAAATTCCCTCTCATACTCCCAATTAGTAACCCCTTCCTTTCTCAATATCCCACCGCTTGTCACCATGGATTTTTTTTGCCTGTTTGCAGTCTTTAGTATTTGATTTCTTTCATGCAAATAGTGTGTGTGGGATTCCTCCATATTGTCGTGGGAAGGAGAGTTCATCCTTTGGAACAGTGTAACTATATTGTATGAATATACTACAGTTTATCCATTCTACTGTTTAGAGACATTTGAGTTGTTTCCAGTGTGCAGGTGTTATGAATAATGTTTCTGTGAACATTCTTGTACATGATTTTACATTTCAGTTGAGTATAAACCTAGGAGTGGAACTGCTGGGCCAGGGCGTGTGGGTTCAGCTTTAGTAAATATTCGGAAAGGGGTTGTTTACGCCCTGAGTGTGTGATGCTATTGGCAGGTGCTCCCTGTTCTCACTGGCACTTGAGGTCCTAACAGTTAAATCATTGTGTTTTTAATTTTTCTTTCCTGGTAACTAATGAAGTTTAATATCTTTTTAGATACCTATCAACTATTTGGATAGTCTCTTCATGTTGAGTGTCTGATTTCTTGCCTATTTTACTACTAGGTTTTTTTTTTTTGGTGTTTTTTTTAATTGATTTGTAGGCATTTTCAATATTTTCTGGATGTGAAACTCCTTTTAGTTGTATATGTTGCTTCTATCTTCTCCCAGACTATAGCTTGCCAACATCTTTTGATAAACCAAAAAATCATAGATTTAATTTAGCCCAATGTACCAGTCTTCCTTTGTGGTGGGTAGGCTTTTTTTGTCTTATTTAAGAAACCTTTCTTTACCTCAAGGACAAGAATGTATTCTCATATTATTTTTATTCTAGAAGCTTTATCATTTGATTTTTCACATTCAAGGAATTTTTTTTTTATAATTTATTTTTTAAATTTATTGGGGTGACAATTGTTAGTAAAATTACATAGATTTCAGGTGTACAATTCTGTATTACATCATCTATAAATCCCATTGTGTGTTCACCACCCAGAGTCAGTTCTCCTTCCATCACCATATATTTGATCCCCCTTACCCTCATCTCCCACCCCCCACCCCCCTTACCCTCTGGTAACCACTAAACTATTGTCTGTGTCTATGAGTTTCTGTTTCTCATTTGTCTTGTTCTTTTGTTGTTTTTGGTTTATATACCACATATCAGTGAAATCACATGGTTCTCTGCTTTTTCTGTCTTATTTCGCAAAGGAATTTTTAAGAAAACTTTTTAATTGCAGAAAATTTCAAATTTACAAAAAGATAGAAAGAGAGCAGTTTAATGAACTCCCATTTCCCTATCACCCACTTCGACTATTGACAGTTCACGGCCATTCTTCTTTCATCTGTATTCCCAGGTATTCCTTTCCTCCTGCCCGGATTATTCTGAAGCAAATCTCACTCAGACAGTGTATTATTTCATCCATAACTATTTTCATATTTATCTCTAAAAGATCAGATTCTCTCTAAAAAGAACCGTACCTATAATACTATAGTCACACGTAAAATAATTAACAGTAATTCCTTCATGTCAGCTCTATAGTTGATCAGATTTTTCTTATGGTCTCAAATATTTTAAAGTATATCAAACTAGAATCTTAGTAAGTTTTACACATTGCAGTGGGTTGATATAGCCTTTAAATTGCTTTTGCTCTATAATGACCCCCTCTTTATTCCCCCCCCCCCCTTCTTCCCCACTTCTCTCACTCACTCCTTTGTAATTTGCTGAAGAAACTGGGATATTTGTACTGTACAGTTTTTTACATCCGGATTTTTCTGAGTGCATCTCCATGGTGTTAACATGTTCCTCAGACCCTGCCTTTCCTGTAAATTGGTAGTTAGATCTAGAGGCTTGATCAGATACAGGCTTGATTTGGGGACGGGGGGAGGGGAGGAGTAGGACTACTTTCTAGGTGGTGTGTGTGGTACACTTCCAGCAGGAGGCACATATTTGCTTGTGTCATTTTGTAATGTGAGCAGCCATTGATGACCATTGCCTAGATCCATTAACTCATTTAGAGTTGTAAAATGATGGTATTTGAATTCTCTTGTTCCTTCTTTATTTATTAGCTGAGTACTTTTGTAAAGAGAAAGTTCCCCTTATCAATTACTTGGTTACTGGACAGTTCATCTAGGAAAGTCAGGATAAGTGCTTGCTTCTTTTGCTTTATTTTTCAGTTTTAAGAGTGATGAGTTACAAAAAGAGAAGGAAAAAAAAAAGAAAAAAGGATGATGAGTTAGTGGTTCCCTGTCTCCCAAAACTGACCAAACAGGGTGGTTTAGTTTTTGTTTGTAGAGTATTATGAACTCATGGATTTACACTTTCATTATTTTTCAGCCCGTTACGCTTGTCTGTATTGATGCCCAGCTTGTCCATCATCAGCCAAGGAGAGTTTGTTCAAGTTGACTCCTGAGTCTTCTTAACGTGGCAGTTAGAGTTTTGGTAGCTTCCTTGCTTTCTAGTAGGACAAGTTGTTCCTGGCTCATCTATTTTTCCATCCCAAACCTGGAATCAATCATTTCTCCGAGGACCTCTTGTTTATTTTAGTGGTAAATGGTATTTAGAGGTATTTATCTGAGCAGTAGGTTGGTCATTGTTTATAGACTTTTTCTGTGGGTAGAGCTAGGAATAATTATTTTCTTTTTAAAAATGAAGTACATTCTAAGTTCATGCTGATACTTTCTATTCGGTTTCTATTTAACATTATCAATTGTCCATCTATATCTCCCACCAAAAATTCCTTGTCAAAAATATCAGTCATCAACCATACTAACATAATTACTCATTTGTTTTGACCCACGATGCACCACAAGTCTCAGAATTAACATTACTATCAACAAAAAGATTTGTGAAAATGCTATTTTTTTTCTTTTTCTTTTTCTTTTTGTTCTTGGGGACAATCTCATGATGGATTTTAAGGTCATTTGGAATGTTTCCTCTTTGTGAGTTTTATAGTCACCAAGTCTGTATACACAGCTAGGGTCATTTGTTTCATTTGACTTTATATTTTAGGGATTGCCTTTTTTTGTATTATTTAATTTTGTTTTGTAATTATGAAATATATTTACATGGTGTCAATATCAAATCTCAGAATAAAAAGATGTAGTCAGAAGTCGAGCTTCTTTCTCTTGTCTTTCACCCTAATCCCTCGCTGCTCTGTAGGTTTCTATTTAAACGGTTTCATAATTTATCCTTCCATTGTTTTTTTTAATAAGGAAATACACCTGCAGAGTTATAACCACCCTTTTTAGATAAGTAGCATTCTACATAAACTTTTCTTCCCCTTGCTTTTTAACTTTTTGCAATTTTTACTGATATCCTGGAGATGATCGGGATATTTTAAACAATAATCTGTCAGATTACGGTAACAATAGAAATGTCCACTGGACTGTTAATAGGGAAGCTACACCCTTAGACAACAAAATATCCAGTCCACTCCACGGGCAGAGGTGACAGACGTTTGGATAAGGCACAGTTGGTGAGGTAGTCTGGCTGGCCTTCCCAGCTCACCTCCTGTTTGTATTCATGCCAGGTGTCAGTGTGGGCCCCTTGGCTCTGTTTCTTCCAATAGTGATAGCCTGTGCTTAGTCGACAGCTCACAGGCATTCTGCCTGTTCCTGGAGGACCTGGGGCAGTAGCCATTCACCATGTGGCAGCCGAGATCGCAGGGCAATGGTCTAAAGTGTTCCTTCCCCTTCAAGACCATTCTAGAAGCTGCTTTGTCAAAACAAGGAGGCTGTGGCTTCATGCTCAGCAGATCTCTAGTGAATGACTCTCTTCCTGCGTATACTAGGGTGAACTTAATGATTTCCTGCAGTGTGTGGCCTCATTGGGAGTATTTGCTTTAGCTGTAGTTAATAGCAGAGCTTTGGCAGCATGGCAGGTAATACTACTGGATTTGTGTCAAGTTACACTTAATTTGAAAGTCTCTTGACTGATCACACCACTGAGATCTAGAAATTAAAGTAAGAGTGTGGATTTAAGAAATGTATAAACAGCACTGCTAGGTAAAGCATATTTTAAAATTTAAGAACTGTTTTTGTCCAGTTTATGGTTTCAATCGAATGTGTTTTTAGCACTGCAACAAAGTAACACTTGAAGCTTCTTCCCCTGTTGATTACTATTCATTGAATACTTGCAGTTCCAAAGATACAAACCCTGTGTCTCCTGTGGGGTAAACTTCTTTCGCATTGTAATTTCAGCTGGGTAACATAGTAGTGCATCTTCTAATATGAAATCAGTTGTAAATTCACCTTCTGGTCTTTGCATTAAACTGAATTAGCCATTTTAAAGGATTGATTTTTTTTTAATTACATTTAAAAATGATGAATTATTTGTATTATCTTACCTGATAAACGAGATTATGATACTTTGAGTGTAGCACTCTTCATTTAAAACATTTGTGGTTTGAGATTACAAGCATATTAGCAAAATAAGACCATCTCAATTGGGGGAAGAATAGACAGCTTCTATTTAATTGTGTTGTGGCTGGGGATAAAATTATCTACTACCAGAGACCTGTGGGGTTGATCTTAACTATTAATTTCTTAAGACCTGTTCCTGTATTTTACTCTGGCCCTGCCTACTAAGAATTCTCAGTACAAACATGAGGGGGGAAAGAATGATTGCTATAAGCCAGGCTTAAGTTAATCTTCAATCATTTAAAAACTTTGCTTTAGAATTTCTAGAGTATAAATTATCTGTCTCTTGAGTGCCTAGTTTCTATAATAGTGTAAAACTAAAACAATCCTGAGAACATGTGTGTGTATATGTGTATCCAGATTTGTCAGTTATCATTGTATATGGAAAACTGGTGCCAGGATGCAAGCACCGTAAAAGAGCCATATGTGACACAGAGAAGTTTTCATTTTAGTCCTGGGATATCAGGACCATTCATTGCCCTGGGCCCTGGGGTATCAGGGCAATAAACTCTCTGTTCTGTTGTTCCTGGCACCCTCAAAACTTGGAAAGTGGATCCTTGATAGAACACTTGTTAGGTTTGGTGAGGATGTATTTCTCTCCTTAAATTCTAGAAATCATGATTAGTCCGTTCTTACTTGTGGAGAAAGAGCACAGCAGGCTGGCTCTAGCAAAACACATGAGAAACACAGCCGTACCTTCACTTTGCGGGTTGGAGTTTGTAAGCACAAACGATCACTCCCTCTGTGAGAAGAGATACGAGGCACTATCCTTTTACTGTATTTGCCGAGGACCTTTGGTGGCTAGGAGCGCTGTCAGGGATGGCCCTGTTACAGTGACTCATGTCTCCATGATAACAGTCTTGGATGTTGGGGAGTGGAATGGAGAGTCTGATTCTTGTGCCCCATCCTACACACCACCATCTTTCTTCCTCCCGAGCGTCATAATCATACCCTAAGCTCCTTAGTGCAAAGTGTTAGGCTCTTCGTGGACTGTAGAAGCTATGTTTCTAACGCTGGGTGTTTGAGTAATAACAATACTACTGTCGTGATGTCAATATGAATTTGTCTCTTCTTGTCTGAAACCTTAATTGAGCAAGTTCAGACTCAGGGCTTAGAGTCCACTATTCCTTTCTCAAGAGCAGGTTCTTACTCAAACAGATACCCTTTGGTTTTAGTCCTTTTCTTCTAAGCTTGTTTTCTAGTGTTCTTTCATTTTTATTTTTTATTAGTTAATGGTGTAAAGAGAAAATGTCAATTGTTTCTTAGAAATACCGTCTAAAAGTTTTCTAACATAGAATAAACTGGCTATTTTGTTGTATGTGTATGGGGTATGGGGTTGCTGGTTAGTTCCACCCACTAATTGGATCTTACTCTGTGTGTGTATGTGTGTGTGTCTGTGTGTGTGTGTGCGCGCGCACGTGCTCTGTCACTGTTTCCAGGTAGAACTGGAGTTTTAACAGCAGCATAATTATCAGGGACTCCTTTTCATAGGAAAGGATCTTCAAGCTAACTAACTAGGTGTTTCTCTTAACTAGACTTTCTCCTTATAATCCTTACCTTCTCATTTTGACACTGACCTTAGAATTACCTTAATTTTTTAAAAGGTTTGATAAATTTTGTCAATAAGTACAAGTCTGTCTCTTAAAGTGTCCACAATATAGCTGGTCTTAGCTAAGAGTCATTAAAATATTTAGTAAGTTTTTACTAAAGGAGTAAAGAAATACATTTTAAATACAGCAGTGTCATTTGGTTTTCAAAATGGAACTTGAGTCCCTCTAGTGGATAGAGTATAGTTCACTTTCCAAGCTTAAAACAGAAAGAAAGATGACAATTTTGAATTACGTGGAACCAGCTCTCTAATCCACTGTTCTCATCGGCACTGCTGTCCTCTCTCCCCAGCTGAGGGACAGAGCTTAGCTAGTCACTGGCCTGACTCATTAGCCGAGATGCAGCGGTGCTCCTCTCTTGCCTGTGTGATCTCAGTGCCCTGGTCATTCCAAGTATGTGCGCTCAAAAGCTGGGGCTCACAGCTGCCTTCTTTCAAGCCTCAGCAAATATAAACTCAGACTACAAGTCGATGATTTTAAGCTGTGCAGTTCTTTACAGAAAAGAACACGGTGCCCCCAGGGTCTTTGAGTTGCCATGAAGGAAGTAATTACACTAACCTGTTGGGGGCGCAACAGGGTGATCCACGATATTTGGTAATAGGAGGAGTTACATCTGAGGATAGCCAGAACACCGGAAGTGTGGTATGGCAGAAAGAACTTGGGTTTTGGGTTCAAATCCTAAGTTTGCACTTACTAGCTCTGTGACCTTGAGCTGGTGACATAGCCTCTCTGTATCTTAGTTTTCCCTTCTGTAAAATGCGGAGGTGATGATCGCTATTTTTCAGGGTTGTTTAAAAAAAAATAAACATGCAAAGAAAGGTCTTTGTGGTTTTAGTGCTATGTAATTGGTAGCAGAAGTCACGGAAATTTCACTAGCTGAGTTCATTATAATACATGGGATTTAATTATTTGGGTAAATTTCCCCTCTTCTCCCCTGCCTTCTTTTCTTTCAGTCACCACCAAGTAAGCGAAGAAAATTAGAGAAGCCAAGGAAACCCATTACATTTGTAGTGCTAGAGTCTGTGATGAAAGAACTGGCCCTCAAAGCATCTCCTCTGGGCTCCGAGACAGCTGAAGGCATAGTAGTTGTGACGACGTGGATTGAAAAAATTCTCACCGATCTGAAGGTACCTGGTTATGCACATTGAAGAAGTACTTATACCATAATAATCTCTTTCTTTCTTTTCTTGTTCTTTTTTAAAGGAGTTTTGAGAGCAGGAAAATGATTTCCTATAAAATCCTGTTTTTCCTCCAAACAGGTCGAACATAAACGCGTTCCCTGTGGAAAAGAGGAAGTTAGCCTTTTCCTGACAGCTGTAGAAAACTCCTGGATTCATTTAAGGAGAAAGAAAAGAGAACGAGTGAGACAATTGAGAGAAGTGCCCCGTGCTCCTGAGGACGTCATCCAAGCCTTGGAAGAGAAAAGGTTCACTCCCAAAGAGTCTGGCAGTAGCCCGGACCCGGCCCCCCAGGAAAGTGCCCTGTGGGGGCCTGCTCTACGGGAAGGCGAGTCTGCCACTGTTGGGGACCCAGGCCCAAACCAGGACTCGCTTTCCCAGGAAGAAAACCCAGAACCCATGGAGGATGAAAGGAGTGAGGAGAAGGGAGAGATGGAGGTTTTAGAAAGTTGTAAAGGCTGTAGCAATGGAGCACAAGTCGGAGAGGCTTCTGAGCAGTTCCACCATCCAGTGTCTGACAGAGGGAACCATCTCCAAGGAGTGGCCGGACGTTACCTATTCAAGTGTCTGATAAACGTTAAGAAGGAGGTAGATGATGCCTTGGTTGAAATGCACTGGGTTGAGGGCCAGAACAGGGATTTGATGAACCAGCTTTGTACCTACATACGTAACCAAATTTTCAGGCTTGTGGCGAGTTAACTCCAAACTTCTTGCACAGTCGAGAAGTCTCTAAAGCAGCTTGCTTTGGAGTGGCCTGTGGAGTGGCAAGAAGAATTCCGCCATGGGTTTATTGGTAGCGTTATTAGGAATTATCTTTAAAAACAGAAACAGATTAATGCATTTGTAACTACCATCCCCCCCCTTTTTTTTTAAAGTTACAGGGCATTGTGGTATGGTGGTAGTTCAAGAGGAAGAATTGTATCGGCATCAATAAAAAGCCATCAGAAAACTCATAAGGGATTTAAAGCTGATTTAAGGTGATCCCACCTTCGCTTTAGACTGCTTCTCTGAGGCCAAAAGGATTCTTTTTGGAATCTGGTTTGGGTCAGAACTGAGAAAAAAACTGGCCTGATGGTAGGCGGTGGGAATGTCAGAGAGAGAAAGCTAGTAATGCCAGAAGAAGGGCTGGTCTGGGGAGCGCCTGGAGCCATCACATTCCTGACTCACGGCTGTTTTGATGTTGCTTATTTCAGAAACAGAATTAGGTAAGCAAAACTCCCAGATGTGACTGAAAGACACAACAGAAGGAAGCCATACTCCTACCTCCAACCTATTGAAAGTACTGTTTCGTAGCAGTTTCACTAGTATATGACATTTGAAGTGGAACTTTTGTTGTCAATATAAGAGTATTCAGAATTGAGAACTGTTGATTGTGTTTGAACACTGGGGTTGGGGAAAATATTTTCTTGGCTTTGAATGGGTAAATGATAGAAATAAGAAATGGAGCAAGATACTTATGTGTGGTAGGTTGCTTAAGAAATTCTCATCTATTGGCACATAAGTTGTACCTGATCAAATACTGCTTCTTGTGGATTCCTTTGTTGTCCCCTCTTTGCTTACCTGTTAGCATAGGAGAACTGAGGCCTGGGTAAGCGTGTTCTTAACACAGGTTTCTAATTGGAATGTCAGGGCACAGCAGAATGCCTCTGGAAAAGGCGTCTCGCTTTGTTTTGTTCCCTTGGTATTTCAGTTACCCTCTGCTGTGCTTGACTTTCACAGCCTGCTTTTATACCAGCAGCCTACGGTTCTTTTTAGACTGACATTTTTGAGGATGGTGCCAGAACTCCTTGTTATCTGCAAAGAAGACTGGGGCTGAGTAATTAAGCCACACTTTCGAAACGTGGCTATTGGTTAGGGCAGAATACTGATGACCTTGGCATATTTTGGCAGCAGCAAGACCAGGCCCTCAGCAAAGATACAGGAAACGAAAATAGGACTATATTATACCTTCCTGTGGCAGTGGAGACAGAGCTACAGAAGATAACATGTTAACCAATCAGTGTTCTTACCCAGTTCATGACCCTCTAGAAAATCCATGAACTTCCTGGATTGTTTCCAAAAGCTCTGTGAGCGTGTGCATGCGTGCATGCGTGTGTGTGTGTGTGTGTGTGTGTGTGTGTGTTCCTGGAGAGGAGTTCCTGATTTAGAGAGAAGAGGGGTCAATAACCCCCTGAGCATTAGGAACCACGATTCTAGTCCATCCTCTCATCTGACAAGAGGAGGAAACACGCATAGGGTCACACTGAGCCAAGATTCAATCCATGGCTTTGGTTTCCTCCTGTCCAGGTCCTCCTCCTGCACCCACCCACGCTGTCCTGCTCTCCTTACCTCTGATGACACATCTGAATCGTATGCCAGACCCAAACCTAAGTTTCTATCTTGATAGAATTTTAGGGTAATTGAGTTAAGTGGCAACTGTTCATTTGATAAGTAGTCAGTCTTGTTTGCTTCATTAAAAAAGAATTAGCACAGTGCTCTAAAGATTTGGAAAAGTGAAAGTAGAAAATGGCAACAAAGTATCAACCTTCTCAAACACAGCCACTACTGGTATTTTAGTATTTCCTTCTATAGATGGGGTGTGTGATTGTGTGGGTTTGACTTTGGTTTACTCATGTTGTGAGATATGCTTTTTTATTTTTATTTTTTATTATTTCAGTTTTATATTATGCTTTTTTAATTTAACATCTTAGAAGTATTTTTACACATGGTAACAGTAGTGTGTTTATTTACACTCCTTGCCTGTTCAAAATGCATTTCAGGCACAATATTAATTAGCCTTTGTTTAAGTCTAGTACTTAGATTCCCAGAGAAAAGGCTGTATAACTGTGTCTGTATGTGTGTTTCAGTGCCCCATGTTTAAGCCTTGGTGTCGTGGAGGAGGTTTTAATAGGTTTTAAGTTAATGTTCTTAGAATTTGAAAAGTATGTGACGGGGTAGCTTTCACTACTAGAGCTGTGAGTGCCTTCTTTGCGTTTGGATGTCTTCATTTCCTTTTCTGAGAAGAAGTTTATTTCTATCTCATGAGAGAACATTGAAAACATTTTTAAAAGACATCCAAAAATTCTCTTAGTTATGCATATACTTTATCATTATGTGATATGTGATAGCATAGATATGCCTCTGGCATAGGGGAAAGAGGATTTTTTTTTTTCTTTAAAGAACCAGGTTATTGACCCATGTATCATAATGTTGAATGATACTTGCCTTAAATGTCTGGAGGTCAAGTTCATGTTGATGGATTGGTATGGAATTAAATATTTGTGGTATTATCTTAAATCCTGTTCTGGTCCCTGACATTGGCTTCTGATCTCCTGATAACTAAAGTGGGAACAGAAACTGAACTTGTTTTCCATGGAGGACTAAAGCTGCTTTTGTTCTTTGGAATCTGCTTTGCTTCCAACCGTTTGGTTCCCTCACCCCACATCCTCATCTGACTACTCACTTACCAGAGCACTGCCACATGTCCTAGCAGGCTTGGCGTCCCTGCAGAACAGTTTCAGCTTTCTTCAGGGTTCCTGTTGATTACTTAAAACTTTAATATATATAATATTATTTAAAACATGAAACCTCTCCTCTTGATAGAAATCAAAGCTTATCATGTGAGCACACCAACTTCCAAGCTCTGACAAGTAATAAAACTGCAAGGTGTGGAAAACCCGAGGCCTCTTGAAAGAAGGGAGTAGCCCCTCCATCTTACTTAAGCCACAGCATTTTCCTCCGTAGCCACACGGGGGCACCTGTGGCCCTTTTATCAAGCGCCTTAACTGCTCTGTGGGAATAAATAAAACTGTGTCCTTGGTATTTTCTTGAAATATCCGATTGCTACCCAGATAAATATTTTTATGTAAATAAGTACATTTTCACATAAATAAAACTTGGAAAATAAAAGGAGAAAGAATTAAAACTCCACTATCCCCTGGTCTTTTTATCTGGGCATAATCTTCCAACCTTTTTGTTTCTTTATAGTCCCAGTTGACTATTTTTTTCTTTTCTTTCCATCTGTCCTGCTACTCTACAATATATCCAAGTTGGGTCAGTACTTTGGATCAACTTTTTCTTGGTGTCTAGTTAATTGGGGCACTAGAGGGAGAATTTTAGTAATCTTAAACAGTAACTTTTCAAAAGCCTTGGATGTCTTCATTATATTACTCTATGTTCCAGGAAGAGTCATATAGAGAGCTCTGAGAAAGAAACTGTTTTCAATGTTCTTTTGTCTTTTTATTCTTGTTTTGGTTTATCTGGCTGGCTGACTAGCACTCATGTAATATGTTGTTTACATCAAAAATTGGCACCGTTGGTTCTGTGTGGTATGTGTTATATACACAGTTAGCCGGGCCTTCTGCCCCGCAAGGGGTGTTTCTGTGTAGAACATGTATATTACTAACCCTGGGGTCCATGTGACTCAAGGAAAAGTTCCATCTACCCTTATTTTTACAGCACAGAATCAGATGTTACAGGTGCCCGGTCGCCCAATAGATTTGCACATTAGGAGGAAGGTCCACTTTGGAAAACTAAGGAACCCTCTGGGAGTAGGAAAGTCTCAAAAGTACAGCAGTTCTACAGCCATCAAGAGGTGCCCCTGGGAAAAGGACCTGACCACATTTTTTTAGGGAAGTTGGTGCTTGGGAGATTTGGTTTGCTAAATGGGCAGTAACCCCAGTAAAACCCAGAAGAGGCTGACTAGCAGAATGAATTGGCCGCTGCCTCCTAGAGCAGGGTACTGATGTTCTTGAACGTTTCTAATGCTCCCAAGTACAAATCTCTTGGTGCCCGTGCCAGCACAGTATTAGAAAGCCCTGCCTAGGGCTCCCCTACTAGCAGCAGGGCCTCACACACACTCTGCTCTGTAAAGACACTCATGCCCTCTGCTGTGACTCACCCAAATGACCAAAAGAGCAGTTTATTATTTTAATTGCTGCCTTGTGGAGGCAGTGCCTTTACTCCGAGGAACTGTTGTGACTGAGTGAAGGCCGTGTACTGCTGAATGCCCTGTAAGGTGTAGTCTGTCCCCTGTGTCAGCTCAGGCAGAGCCATCAGCGACGCTGGCTTCGCTGCAGGAAAGCCAACGGTCACTGGTGCTTACTCTGAGCCAAGGAACTAAGATAAGAAGGAGTGGACCAGAAAGTGCAGGTGAACTTGGCAGACTTGGCTTGTTATGATGTTTTTAAGAGGGCAAAGGATATTTAAATCCTAAATGCTTTTCCAACCACCCCAGGGGAATGAAAAACAGTAAAAGAGCGCAGACTTCACCGTTCATCAGTCATGGGTACCTTCCAGTTCCCCTGACCGGGGAAGCCAATTTTCCTAAGCCTTTTCCTCAGGAAAGATGAGGGATTCTTGCTTCACAGAGTTGCAGCAGCAGTTAAGTGAGAGAAGTACTAAAACAGCTGGACGAGTACATACGCAAAGAGTACGCTTCTCAGCTTGTTCATCTCTTCTTCTTCTTTGAGTTATCGACTTCTTGTCAGAAAATCGTTTCTACCAATAAACTCCAGTGAAAAGGCCGAGACCTCGAGTATATAATAGCAGGCGCGACTACCACTTTTTGACCAAGAGCTAAACTCAAGCTTCCTGGAGGGACGAACAGGAAACCAATATTGATTGGCCATCTTCTATATAAATTGTCTCATTTATTAACCCTGCAAAGTGGTATGGTGTCCCTGTGTGACAGATTAAAGAAATGGAAGCTCAGAGAACTTAAGGGACTTGCCCTAAGGTTATTCACAAAGCTAAGTCACAGAAACAGGATTTGAACTCAGGCCCAGAGATCCAAGACAGGGATCTTGTAACAAATTTCAAGGTTTGGAACAAGTGCTACACTTAGGATGGAAATAGACTTCCAGGCTCATTTGACCTACCTCTGGGAAAGGAGACTGAAATTATATGACACAAGAAAGAGAGAAAGGACACCTCTTACCCAGCTGTACAATTTAGCACTATAAGGTAATATTATTTTCCAGTCTATGATCAATGAGCAAGATTTAGTAGGTGAGATTGCTTATAATTAGTTCTTCATTTATGCTACCAAATCGTCATAGAATTTTGTGTTTGGTTGGGTGAATGAACTCAAAATCTGGAGAAAAGAAAAGGCTGCCTGCCATCTGGTGGACCCATTCAGGGAGTGTGGCCCGAGAGTCTAGAAACCAGAGCTAGGAAATTCCCAGCTGGGGAACTTGGCTGGCTCCAGCAGCTCGTCCCTAGGGAAATGTGCTGCTGCTGTCCAAAAGAGGAGGCGAGCCAGAGATCGCTGCTGGGCCTGGGACAGTGGGTCTGGCAGGGCCTGCTCCCTTAGATTGGCTGGAGAATGGACATTCCCAGTCTGGTCCAACAGGGTCCTCCATTCAGATTTGTTTGTCCCAGGATTCCTGCCTTCAGGGCCAAAGGTGGGCTTTGTGGGTCAAACTCTGACCTGTCTTTCAGTGACCTCTATACGAGCACTAATAAGGACTTTTTCATTCACAAGGGGAAGTACAAGACTTCCTCCTTTCCTACACCAGGGGCCAGGCAAGAAGAGATGGGGCTCATGCTCTGACTAAAAGGAAGTAGCTTTTGTTCAATTCCTACTGGTTATTGCCCTGCAAAAATAGGTGACCAGTGTTGTTGGGTCTTTTGAGGGTTTTGGATTTTTTTTTTTTTTTTAGGGAAACCAGAAATCCAGATTTATGAGAAATTTATATAACTATAAATCCTGACAACTAATCCCGTAGTTTATAAAAACCTGGTACACCATAAGTTTGTGACCTTTTCTACTGCCAGGCAGTAGAACTTAATATTTGCTTCCTCCACTTTCCTAACTCTTGTTCACTTCAGCTACTGAAGTCTAGTTGCTGCCCACACTCCTTTTTTAGAGTTCTTCTCATCTCTTAAAGGGAGAATCCCAAAGATTCTGTCTATGGGCCTTGTTTGCTCTTTTCTCCCACTTATGGCTGCGCCGATCATCTCCGTGACTTCCAACTGCTCACCTATACACTCATCAGGCCCAAATCTAGACCTTCCTGAACTTCCCACATGCACGTACCTAACCACCTACTGGACATCTCCCCCAGGACCATGGCTGTGTCAGACTTGACTTACTGTCTACCTGTTTCTCTCCTATATTTTTGAGCATCACCCAGCTGTCCAGATTAGAAATCTCTACTCTTCCATCTCCTTCACTACCAGGGGCTAAAATCTTCCACCTTAGAAATAGCTCCCATACCCAGCCCCGCCTCTCCATGTTACTGCCGCAGCCTCGTGCTGTCCCTCCTCTCACCTGGCCTATAAGGGGAGCCAGAACCATTCCTGGGGGACTTCGGAGCTAAGCGTCCGAGCAGATTTGGGTAGGTTTTGGGGCGGGGGGATGAAACCTGATTTCGGGGGTGAAATGGGAGAGCTTTCAGAAGAAAAACTAGAATGGGAAGTAGACCCACAGCAACAGGTCACGTTAGTTGAGATGGAGAAATATAAGGCCCTTCCTGATAAAGCACAGGAGAACTGTTTTTCCCTTTAATATAATTTGATTTTACAAAAGTAATGCGTTTTCATTATAAGAAATTTAGAAAATAATAAAAACTTACAATTCCACTACTCAAATGGAGTTATTTTACATTTTACCTATCTTATTATTTTTGTATGCTTATATATTTTTAAACAGCAAATGGGGATCATACTATATATTATGTTTTATAATCTTTTCCATTTAGCCATATATTATAATAACCTTTTTCTGATTATGACATTAATTTTTGTGTTAGAAAACTTGTGAAAATAAACGTTACTGGTAATCACACTGCCCAAAGTCAACCAGTTAGTATTTTCATTTATTAACAACCGTGTTTTCTTCACATGCCATATTGTGAGTGTCACTTCACTAAACTTGTTGGAAATTTAGGTTTCCTGGTTTTCATTATTGTAAATAATGCTTTAGTGAATATCTTTCTAAAAATATTTATGTGTTTTCTTACTGTTTTAGCATAAATTTATATTAGAATCACTGAAGCAGAGGATATGACTCTTTTAAAGGTTCTATAAAGAACCTTTTATGCAGTTGTGCCTAGCTTACATTTCCACAAATACCTGTTTTCACCACACCTGTGAGAGCATTAGAAGACTAATCTTTAGAAACCCTTTATCAATTGATAGGCAAGAATATTTTCATTGTTTTAATTTTATTATGGTAGTGTCAAGATCAAACATTTTCTGATAATTTATACATATTCATGTTGTATGAATTATTTTGTATATTTATTGTTTTATAAATTTTAGATTATGGTCTATGTTCACTTTTCTCTCCAGGTGTTCTTTTTGTTATTGAATTGCAAGGGCACTTCTTGCCAATACTTCCTTCTGTTTTGTCATTTACCTTTTCCTTTTATTTATAGTGATTTTGTTTTGTTTTTACAGTTAAGGAGCTTTTATATATTTTCCTTTATGGGAAGAAACCTCCTTCACCACCTTGGAACAGAAAAATGTTTGCCTATATTTTATTATGGCTCTTTTTGGCATTATTTTTACATTTAACACTTGAATTTGTGTTGGTATATAGTGTGAGGTTAAGGACCTAACTGTTTAATGAATGGTTCAGCGTCATCAGAGTAACTCATCAGAGAGATGACTGGTAAGCTCTTACACTGCCATCTGAGGTGTCCGTCATGGGCAGGGACTTGAGCAGCCTGGGGGCTGGAGGGTAGGGGTATGTTCTATCCCAGACCCCAGCCTGGAAGTGGAAGGAGAGGCACAGGCTGGTGTGTGGCTCCTGGAGCATCCCCAACATTGCCCAGTAGAGACTCTCCCAGTTGTCTCTGGGGCCTTGGTAAGAAATCTGATTACGGGCATGGAGCTGAGCCCTGGATCTAGGCAGTCCAGCCAGCGACAGGCCACTGCTCCGGGCCTTACATCGTCTTCTGTTACAGTAGACCATAGTCCTTTCTGTAGGGTGCTGACTTCATTCCAGCTTCTGTGCCCTGGGAGGGGCCTTCCCAATCATCAACCTCTCCCCACCCCCACTGATCCAGCTGGCTCTTGACTCACATTGCAAGACTTCACCTCTGTCTACTAACTTCGCCCAGTCTCATTCCCATGACCTGAATTAATTTATTCTAAAGCCACCTCTTCCCCCCTCCCCAGAGGAATAACTGAAGTCTTCATCCTTTCCCTTGTGCCTTCCACTTTGATTGGTTTCCTCCTCCCCAAGTCATCCACAGCCCCCATCTCTTCTAGCTGCATAGCGAGCCTAGCTAGCTAGCCTCTTTGGTTTCTCAGAAAAGCTCCAAGTGCATGGCTCCTCCCTTTTTGCTTTTGAACTGCATTTCTTTCCTTATTACTCAGTGTCCACACCCAGGGCGGTTGCCTGGATAAAAATCTGCCCCTTCCCACAGTCACCTTTTTAGGCCAGACATAAGCTCCGGTGAGAAATGGCTATCTACCCAGGCCCAGTTAGAAGCTCTTAATTCCTCGGAGTGGCCTGAGGCAGTGCAGTGTCCTCTGAGGTCCTCTACTCCCTGGATTCTAAGTCTTGATTCTCTTTCCTTCTCACTCATCTGCCAAGTTTGTTTACTGAGCACCACTAAGCAAAGTTAAGGAGTATTCCTGTCTTAGACAGGAAGGGAGAAGTTATCTCCCTATCATCACCCATTTCTGTGAGGTCTTCAAGGACTCTGGACTCATTTGCCCAGCTGGGCTGTTTGACACAGTCAGAGGAGAACCAGGCCACTTCTCATCCCTGCTAACACTCAGTGGCTGTGTGACTTTGGATAAGACACCTTCTCTTGGGAGGCTGGACCAAGTGATCTCCACTCTTCCAGCTGTGACATCACATGAGGCAATGAAGAGGGGAAAGTACATGAATAGGAAGATAGAACGTGATTGTACCTGTTTTATAGGTTCAGGCGAGGTCCTTGGACAGCTCACAAGGAGTGGAGGAAGACTTCAGTGGAAACTTCTGGCTCTGGAGAGCCCATTCACTGATGATTGAATGAGTACCCTATAGGATACACCTCTATTAAAGTCATTCAAAATCCTGCTCATCATTCAGAGTGGGTTTGTCAGGATTCAGGTTCAGTTGGCTAACCCAATCTTAAATCCACTTAATTTTTTCTTATACCTTTTTAGAAAAATGATTGTCGAGAACCTAACCTTCTAAAATGAGTATCTCCGTGCTCATGGGATTTTGTATAGCCATGATTTCTTGTGCTACGTCTAGCATGGTGGTAGAAAGCAAAGCTAACCTGTTCCAGGTATTATGTGGAGTTGTGCACTGTGACCTTTTACCCCACTCTGACTTACCAAAGGTCCCCTGGCCTTGGCTACTAGGTTACCTAGCTCAGTGCCTGGCACATGTTAGGCACACAATAAATATTTGTTAAATGAATGTCGTCTGGTATGTCCCTGAGTGTGCTAGTCTTCCGTTCCATCTTCATCTTACAGCTAATTTTCTCCCTCTGGTTTTAATTATGATAGGTGAAAAGCTCCCGAAAACCACTTGCAAAATTTGAGAAGTCAGGCCTGAAGGGTTAGGACATCTTCTGGGATCTAGTGTGAATACATGTACTTTTAGGTTCACACATTTCTCACATCTCATTACATATGCTTTGTAGCGGTCAAGGAACTAATTTTCATTGCTCTTGGAGTTGTGTATATATGTTAAGCTTTGTTGGAGTGAATGGTCGGAGGGTGAAAGACAGTCTCCTTAGGGAATGTCTCCAGCTCAGCATATTAAAAAATTGAGGGATTTGAATTGGGCATTGGGGTGCACAAAACTTGAGGAGGAAGACTGAAAATAGGAATCTCATGAGAAAGCACACGGACGGTCCTGCTGCCCCAAAAGTACTGAGCACCTAGAAGCCATAAACTTGAGAACAACTTGGGATAGGAAGCTGGGGCTAAAATGTTAAACAGCCCTCCTATTCATTCCCCTCTCCTTTTATTCCCCACTCAACCCCTTTACAGAAATGTGTGTCCATTCCCCACTGTCCACTCCCCAACTAGGGAAACCTTGGTTGATGAGAAATTCTATTTGACCATTTTCAGGCTTCTGTAGGCAACAACAGGCCTAGAAAAAGCCTCCTTTCTAAACCCTTGCTTTTGCCTAACATCCCCTGGCTGCTGTCCCCACATGACCCAAATAAACAGATGATCATGTGAAGCCAGTAAGGCTGTTTGTTTTAAATAGCAAGCATCTCCACTAAGCTCTGGAGCAGATGGGGTATTGGGGGCAAGGTAGAGACTGGCATTTGGTTCACCCCACTTTTATCTCTTGCTTCCCCACTCCTGAACAAAAAGCTGTCTTCAGAATACTGCTTTTCAGAGTAGTGACTTCTTAGTGTGATAGAGCTGGTCCCTCACAAGAAGAGTCAAAAAATTGTACCTCAGCCCCTAGAAGAGACTTCAAGAGCTATATGAGTGCCGTGACTGCTTGAGAAAGGCAGAAGTGTACGGCTAGATGTAGCTCTGAGCATCCTGGGCCACTGGGCAGAACGGTACCATGCTGACCCCAAACAACATGAGACCTTGGTCAATAACATTATTTCAGGTCACTATTTTATATACTGTTTAGCCACCCCCCATCCCCGCCACACACACCTATATACTGCCTTTAAACTTCCCATTTTCTTTGGTTGTGCAGTGGGCCAGGCCCAACCACACTGGTAGCAGGTGGCAGACACCTTAAAGGAAGCACTGTCAGGTCCAGCCCAGATCTAGCCCTCACAGGGAAGGGGTATTCATTCAGCTGGGCTCTTGTGTTCTAATACCCTGTTGCTTTCCAGCTTCATCATAAACAGTAGTGCCCAGGCGTGCGTGCGTGCGTGTGTGTGTGTGGGGGGGGCACTCCATGCTCATCTACAGATGCAGGGGCATTAAATGTGCAAAGGTGGCCTCTGTAGATGGTGCTGGCAAACACCCCCTTCTTCCTGTTCACTATGTTCTTGATTTCGGATCTGTGCAGATTTTCTTTGCCGAGGATGCACTGTGCTTTCAAAGGTAAGGAGCAAAGCCAACAAGCATACATCTTCAATGCATCTAGCTCTCCTGTAGTCCCCTAAATAGGAACGTACCCCTTTAGGGTGCTGTGGGGATGGGATGGGATGGGATGGGATGTCAGGGTGGACATTCTGACTTTGTGTGGTGGTGAAGCCCAGGCTGTGGGATCCTGAACCCAAATGGCATTGTCCCAATGTGCTATAGTAGCAAAGAAAGAATCGGGTCAGACCCGAGGGGTTCCAGGCTGCTGCCATTGGGACAGCAGAGCTGACGTGCTGCAGGGTACCCCTAATACACCTTCAACCGGCCTGTGCCTGTCACTACTAACTATACCGGTGGGGTTTCTGAGGCCTCCACCAAAGTGGAACAGCAGGGTTTCAGGTAGATTTTGGTGGCCCCAATCACAACTTCTTAAGTGGCCAGACCCCTTCCCGTGCGAACAATTTGGTATTCCTCCAGGACTTTTTTTCCAATTGGGTGCCCTGCCCTAGAACGGCCTTCAAAAAGAGTCGCCCGTGGGGTCAGGGAATAAATGCTCCTCCCTACAGGGCAAGGAGCAACTGGAATACTGAGTGACCTTAGACAAGTTCTATCTCGTCTCTGGACCTCAGTTTCCCTATCTGCAAAATGAGAGGATTTGGGCAAACTGACCTCAAGGTCTAACTTTCTGATTGTACCCCCAGACGCCCCCAAATACTAGCAAAAGAAGCGACGGCGATGACGAGCGCCGGCCGGGGTCGCCGCCCTCACGGCGTGCGCGGTTAAGGCCAAGCGAAGTGGCCCCGCCCCCGCGTCCCGCTTGCGGCCTCTGTCGCCGGGCCAAGGGGAGGGCCGGGCTTCCGCCCTCCACGTTGTTGTTCCCGATTTGGACCACGCCCCCTTGGTCTGGGTTGTGGGTGCCTCGCCTTAACCGCCCCCGCCCCGGCCTCAGAGATGGGGTGGCCTCTGGGGTGGCACAGTTGGAGTCTCCACCCACATTAGACATGGGTGGACAAAGAGTTTAGGGGAAGAAGAGAGAGAGAGACTTGGATTTAAAGAAAGGCGTGGTGAAGAGTCGAGGATAGACTAGGGCACAACTGCGGAATTTCCCTCTCGGCGTTCCACCCTCGGTTCATACAGTGGCCCCATCCGCACCAGTTAATGTGACCCTGCTAGACACTGGCCCTTTAAACAGAAGGCTGGCGGTGCGGGGTGTCCATGTGGAGCTGCTCCATGCCGTGTTGTCCTGCCCGCCCATTGGCCCGCGGCCCGGTGACGTCGCCTAATAGGATGCGAACGCACTGCGGGGGGAGGAAGGGAGACAAAACGCGGAATTGGATCGCCACTCCGCTCCCTGCGCCAGTTCTCTGGCAGCCTCCTGCTGTCAGCTCCGCCCAGGGGCGGATCCCGGGGGAATTGCAACAGCCGGGTGGTTGCAGGAACTAGGTCACGTGTGGGTAAGGTTCAGGCCAGTCTCTACCATCCTAAGGTTTCCCTGACTCGGAATATCCTCATTTGAGTTAACAAGTCTTGAGTGAGTCTTCCATCCTTCCTTTCCTCCAGCAGGTTAAATTTCGTTGTGAATGACCCAAACCCGCAGTCCTTGCTCAACTTGTGGTTTGCAATCCAGGCGGGGCTAGGCGGGAAAACGGAAATGCAGTACGCGAACCCGGCTGGGGCTTCTCCCACCCCGATCCAGGACACGTGTGCGCGCGCCGTCTATAGTGGGCGGGAGCAGCTCTCTCAAGACCCCGCCCCTCCTTCCGTGAGACGCCGCGGCCCAGCGGGTGGGGGCTCCGGTCCGGGCTTTGGCTGTGGCCCCGGTGTAGTAGCGGGGGCGGTGGCCGGGGGCAGCGCGGCTCCTTCCCTTGTTGTGTGTGTCGGTGCCTCCTCGCCATCTTGTTGCAAAGCCTTTTCTTGTCGGCGGGACTCCCGGGGGCCGCAGGGCGGGAGGCATTAGAAGAGAGGAAGAGAGGGAGGGGAAGGAGGGAGGCAGTGCCGCCTTTTTTTTTGCATCAATTTTTTTTTAAATTTGCAAATTGTATTTTGCAAATATTTTGGGAGACATTGATTTTTTTCTTCCCGTGCTCCCCCGTTCTTCCTTGCGGAGTGCGCTGCGCCGCCCAGCCCTGTCGCCCCCCGGAGGTGATCCCTCCCTCCTGCCTGCCCGCCAGCCTGACCTGTGCCCGGCTTGCGGGCCGCAGTCTCGGCCCAGGCGCGCCCCCGGCAGCTCTCGGCGCGATGAGCATAGAGACGCTACTGGAGGCGGCCCGCTTCCTGGAATGGCAAGCGCAGCAACAACAGAGAGCACGTGGTGAGCGGCCGGGCTGGGCCCCAGGGGCACCCGGGAAGGGGAGGCGAGCGACCCCGGTCCCCGAACCCACGCTGAAGCCGCGCGGGCAGGACCCCCGCCCAGGAGGCCGGCGAAGCCTGGCAGCGCTAGGCTCCGCGCAAGAGCAGCCGCCGGGGGAGGAGTGTTGTGGGTAGTGAAATTAACTAATGAATTCATTAACATGCAGCGAGGGACCTGGCCCCTGTGGGCGCCACCCCAGCTGCTGCCACCCCTGGTGCACCTTTCGTGGGGGGCTACTTTCGCGTGGGCCAGCGGCGCTCTCGGTAGCGCTGAGGATGTGTGAGCCGGCGGGGTGGGGTGAGCAATGGTGTTGCGTGGGGTTGGCAGACCCGCCTGTGCGTGCGTGTGTGCACGGGTGATGTGTAATGGGAGCCTTGAGAGCGGATGAACGGACGTGTACTCGGGAGAGTGTAGAGTGCACACGAGTGGGCGTGTGTGTAACGGAGTGGGGGGTAGGAATTACTCTACGCCGAGCAGCTCCCCGGCTTCCCTGGCCTTGTGGGGAGGGTGCGGAGAGCGCTCCCGGCAGATCTACGCGCCGCTTGGGGCGGAGGCGGCCTTTGCAGAATGAAATGACATCGCGTGTCTTATGATCCAGGCCAGCCACCTGACCCCGCCTCCCAGAGCTTGGGCTGGGTCGCGCGTCGGGGGTTTGGGTGAGAGCCGGGCTGATTCAGGGTGTTTTGAGATAATGGCCCGTAGGTCGCTGGGGGCAGTCCCCGGGCCCCCCTTGCTGCGCCCCACTTTAGCCGGTGTGGAATGTGGCGTGTCTGCGCGTTCCAAACCCGCTCTCGACTGGAATGTTGCGTGTGCCTGCGTTCTAAGCCCGTTGGTTACACCGGGTGGTGACGTGGACGGGTCCCGCCCCCGACCACGTGCACCGGGGACACTCCCGCTGGGGACGGCGCGGTCCGGCCCCTCCTCTCTGCCTCGCGCTCAGGCGGAGGCGGGGCCTGGGCGGGGCCGGTCTCGCGCCGGGTTGGGCCCTGGCTCTGGGCATCTCCCGGGGAGAGCCTTTGCCCTGGAAGGAGGAGCCGAGCTCACCTGTCGGTTCTTGCCCCAACCTCCTGTTTCTGTTCCTGGGAAACCCTCAGAATCGCAGAGCGACAGGTCATTTAGAGCTCACATTCCCACTGACCTCAAAACATTCTCACCGGGACCTCCTGGCAACATCCCTGGCCACATTGTGGAATGAACCAGGCTGAGAAGAGGCAAACTTTGGCGGTCCCTCGACAGAGGGGAGACGAAGATTCTGATGCCCCCTATCCCCACGCGCCCTTGTTGATGGTCCCCAGCTTCAGGGTATTGCAGAAATAGAGGATGGGGGGATAGGCCTTCGATTTCCGGACCTTTGCCAGGGCCTAAGCCTTGGATCGGTTGGTGTGTGTGCAGTATCGGGGGCTCCTGCCCTCTCCAACCCTCCTCCTCCCAACCCTTCAGTCGGGTTGGCTGTGGTGGAGATTGCGCTCGCCCTCCTTTCCTTTCTCTCTGCCTATTGTTGCTTCAATGATGAGTCATGCAGAAGGTAGTAGTGTGTGTTGTGTGCGCGCGCGCGCGCGCCTGCAGCGTGTGCTGCCGCGGTCAGTGGGGGGAGTGGCAATGGACCAGGGGCGGGGGGAGTGGTGGGTCAGCCGGCCTAGTCGGGTCGACCGGCCGGCCTCTCAAGGTCAAGAGTCACTGGAGATATGTGAGACCGAGATGCTTGGGTTTTGCGGAACTGATGAGTTGGGACATCAGCTCACACGCCCCTCCCACTTGTCTTTGGGGTCCAGAGTAGGGTCGCGCGGTGGACAGTGCTGGTGGTAACCGAGAATGCCCTGCGTGGGGCGAGGGGTAGGAGCATGCACAATATTTGGAGAGACTGAGTCATCTGCTGCTACCATCAACACAATGCAATTCAAGAATACCTATTGTGTGTCCACTGTGTACCAGGCACTGTGCTAGATTTGAACAGGATTGACCCTGACCTTGTCCCAAGGAAACACTTCACCTTCACTTTTCCTGCAGACTTGTTGACCATATGGGGAAGGGGAAAAGACTCCCACTGTTATCTCTGCTGCCTTTTCTAAAATAAGTCCACAGTTGACCAGTAAGGAGGACAGGGATTATGTGTACAACACTTTGAAGGAAGCTGGGAATGGTTCTCTCCTAAAAAGTTGCAGATCTCTGCCCTCTCCTTCAGGTGGTGAGAACTGGGGACGGAGCTGAGTTGAGGCCTAGTTTAGCAGCCCAGTCACAGTTTCTTGGTGGTGGGGTGGGGGTCTTAGAAGATGGATGGATGCTGGAAAGCCAAATCTGCATCAAAAACTTGTGTAAACCCAGCCGCAGCAGTATAATCTCCAGAATTTGTTTTTTTCTCTTTTTGAGGGTTTTCCTCTGGCGGGGGATGGGAAGAATGGGAGAGAAGGGGGTGGTATGAACCAGCTGATCAGAACTGCTGTCTCAGGTCATGTACCTGATAAGCAGCTCGGAACAGGGAGCCTCTTGTGCATGCCCCCCTTTAACCTCTAGGGTCAGTTTTCTGGTCTGGAGCAGCCAGTTTACTCACATGATAACCTGAGGATGGGGGGCGGGCGGTGGGCTCGTGAGCGCACAGAGAGGGAAGGGAAAGGCCATTCTGGTGGTTAGTAGGAGGGCCTGGTCATTTCCAGCATTCATGGAGGTGGCTCGAATGGGACCCTCTTCTTCCTTGATTGGATGGAGCTGGCGGGAGTGTCCACAGGTGCACCTGAGGCCTGCCTTATGTGCCAAGTTCCCTGTGAGCATGCAGAAAGGGAGAATGACCTTGAATATTTGGGGCCACCAGGTATAAATTCCTCCGGCCCCAGCCCTGTGCCTGCTGAGCCCCTGGGCCACAGTGGCTAGGGATGGCTAAAGGGAGCGCAACGTCCATACTCTCCATTGTGGCCCCGGGATCACCCCAGAGGGGTTATGCTAAATTCTCAAGGGGTGGTCTCTGGGCAGAGCCCATGGAAGGTACCATACTATGTATGTGCATATGTGACAGGGAGTGCAGCCATGGGTGCAGCGGAGCATTATTTTAAAGAGCCTAAACCCATATACTTCTGAGGGAGGTCCCGAGGGACTGCCAGCTTACTTCCCCCACTTTGTCTCCCCCTCTGCAGTGCTGTTGGGTAGATACTGAGTCAGAGCTGGCAGGGAGGAGGCAGGAAGCTTTGATGGGCTAGATCTTGCTTAGGCCACCCCTTCTTCTTTACCACCAGTTAAGCTTTATCGTGCTGATCCAGGTGTGATAGCGCTTGGCCATTCACCTGGGTCCTTCCTGGCACCTGTGAGGCTACCTAGCTTTGGAAGAGAGGGTAGGTGAAAAGGAGGTTGCCATCTCCTGGGTGAGCTTTGGAATTACTTTAAAATATGGGGGATAAGAGGTTTGCCTTTAATCTGAGTTCCTAGGGCACCTGGGGCCCTGTCTGTCCCCCTGCGTATGGGAGAGTGGAACATTTGCCCTAAGGCCAATGAAAGTTTGGGTCCTGTTTCAAAGGAGGAGGTGGAGGCTGTATTGGGCCTTGAGCTCCAGGGCCTTGTCTTGGGGATGGGGTGGGGGAGGTGAGGAGGAGTGAGGACTAGGAATGTCCCAAGCTGGGCCTGAGAAGGGCTCATCTGTAATGAACAGTGTGGTCTGTGGGAAGCTGGAGCGCAGAGAGCTGGTTTTCTCTGGGGCTGTAACATAAGTCAGTGTTGGCTGGAAAGGCCTGGGAGAGCAAGGCCTTCCCTCATTGGAGTAGGCCTGATCTGGCAGCTCCACTTCCTGAAGGGCAGGGGAGATACAGAAGAGGCCGGTGCTGACCTGTCCAACCCCTGATCTTTGGCTGCTGGGAAACCACTGAGTGCTTCCCCTCTCAGAGCCCGTCCCCCTCTACTTCCTCCTTGCCTCTCCTCCTCTGTGGAGGGAGGGGCTCCAAGCAGGCCTGGCTCACTCAAGTTGTTGATTGGCTAAAGGTCCTTGAGGCCTCAGGATTTTTTTTGGGGGGTGGGGGGGTGTCCTGCGTCCACAGACAAGTGGGGTTTGATACCCTCCTGCTGAGAACTTAGCCAACCTCATCCCATAGCCCCGCCCCTTGTGGGGTGGCGTGTTTGGGGCGTGTCTGTAGGCCAATGCTGTCGCCTGGGTTAGTCAGCAGTGGCGAATTGGGGCAGGAGGGAGGGAGGGCTGGTTGACCAGCTTGATCCCTGGCCTAGGGGCTGCAGCTGCTCCCCAGGGCCATGGCCCAGCTCTGTAGCCAGGGAACCAGAATGGTGGGGCCCCTAAATGGGGCAGGGTGGAGATGGAGCTGGGCCTCTGGAATAGGGGCCCTCTCCCCTTCTTGTAGGGC
This sequence comes from Rhinolophus sinicus, assembly GCF_057876585.1. NCBI lineage: Eukaryota > Metazoa > Chordata > Mammalia > Chiroptera > Rhinolophidae > Rhinolophus > Rhinolophus sinicus. The sequence goes on from NC_142512.1 coordinate 18,271,437, forward strand.
TTTCAGCAGAGATGCTGGACCAACCGTGCAAGTTGCCCAAGCTCATTACCCTGTATAATGCGTATTAAAAAACTCAGCTTTCTTTTCTGCCTGCCTCTTACTAGTTTGTGCTGCTGGGGGTAGTGGGAGGATGGGGGGATTGGGGAGAAATGAGTTCTAGCATGAAAAAGGGCAGAGAAAGACCACGTGTGTTTTATATGGTCCCTGAGGAAACCAGAAGCTTTGGGACCTAGCCTGGTAGTCCCAAGTCCTGGGTCTAGTTTCCTCATGTGAGTTGAAGGTGATGTCGTTGTCCTGCCCGTGGGGGGCTCTTGTTAGGATGTGTGTGTGTGTGTGTGTGTGTGTGTGTGTGTGTAGACATGTAGTGAGCATATGTTGGCACAGCAAATATTGGGCATCCGCCAGGTGTCAAGAGACCTGGCTGGGTCTAGCCTGTTTTTACCTGTGGCTTGCTGGGTGACCCTCAACAAATCACTTTCCCTCTCAGCTAATTTATCTCATCTGTGAAATGAAGGTACTGCCTGCCTTCTAGAAGGTACTTGGTAAATATTGTTGAGGTCTTGCCTACAAGCTATGATCTATCCGCTCCCTGCCCCCCTTCTCTGGTGGCCTGTGAGGTCTTTTGTGGACTGGCCTCTGCCCACCTCACCTATCACTGTTGCTCCTGACCCTCTCTGCTTGTCAACTAACCCTTCACCCTTCAGACTCCCAGGCCTCCTGCATCCTCTGACAGTTCCTGCTCCACCTTTCTAAGGCCCCTCTGCTCCCCTAGCCTGGATTGTTACCTCGGTTACTTGTCCCTCCCTCGACCCCTCAGGCTGTGAGTTCCCCAATCGCTGGGACTGGGTCTGTTTCATTTGTTCACTGCTGTGTCCCTGGCACTTAGCCCAGTACCTGGCTGGGTGTGGATGGGCATTTGTGGCATCTCAGGCTGAGCAGAGGTGTCATTGAATGCCGACCTGGACAAGGTTAGAGGATGGGTGGGAGGACATATGAAGCTGGGGCCCAGGACTGTTGGCCCCACTGAGACACCCCTTGTGTTCTCTCTGCTTAGAGGAGCAGGAGCGGCTTCGTTTGGAGCGGGAGCGGGAGCAGGAGCAGAAGAAGGCCAGCAGCCTGGCCAGGCTGGCCCATGCCCTTCCTGTGGAAGAACCCCGAATTGAGGCACCACCCCTGCCTCTGTCACCCCCAGCACCCCCACCGGCACCCCCACCACCACTTGCCACCCCCACACCACTGACTGTCATTCCTATTCCAGTAGTGACCAACTCCCCTCAGACTCTGCCCCCACCCCCACCACTGCCCCCTGCAGCTCAGCCTCTGCCCCTGGCACCTCGCCAGCCAGCCCTAGTTAGCACCCCTGGACTCAGCATTAAGGAGTCTGCTCCCTTACCCACCAGGCCACAAGTGCCCACCCCTGCTCCCCTACTGCCAGATTCTAAGACCACCCTTCCCCCGACCGGCAGCCCCAAGCCTTTGCAGCCCCTACCCACACCCATCCTGACCATAGCACCACACCCGGGAGTCCAGCCCCAGCTGGCCCCCCAGCAGCCACCCCCACCCACTCTTGGAACCCTGAAGTTGGCACCAGCTGAAGAAGTCAAATCCAGCGAACAGAAGAAGAGGCCTGGGGGGTGAGTGAGGTTTGGCAGAGACTGAGCTGGTGGGATGGAGAGGAGAACTACCCACCCCTAGGCTGTGTGTGCAAGAGAAAGTACCCTCCCCAGCTAACCCTTCAGAGCCATACCCTCCTACCGCTCCAAACTGGAAGTGCTCTCCGATACTCGGGCATTCTCACTGTGCCCGTGCCCGTGCCCATCGCGGCAGTGACCAGTGGCTATTTAGCCCGCTGTTCTCAGGCTTGTGTGTTCTCTGACCCCCTCCGAGGTTAGGGCTGATAGCATTTCCAGGCCTTTGGACAGTGTCGGATCATAGGCCTCCTTGGGTGAGGGCTGGGGTAAACTGGCTATTTCTCGAGTCCCAGGATCCCTTCTGTCTCAAGTAGAGCGGTGGCATCAAGGGTTAAAGGGGTTGTGACTTGAGCATACATGTGTTCTCCAGGGGGTGAATGCACCAGGGCACAAGGGGAACAGCTCCCATTGCTGCTTTTATAGAAAGTCGGGGACAAAAAGCCTGTGGCATTGGGGGCGGGGGGGCGGGGCCGGGGCAGGAAGGCTGCCTAAACCAGGCCCTCCTCCCTGAGCCCCCTGTCTGTCTGGGTTGCAGGATCGGAACCAGAGAAGTCCACAACAAATTGGAGAAGAACAGGTGTGTGTGCGTGCGTGTGTGGCTCTGGTCCCACCCTTGGTTCCGTCCCACCCTTGGTTCTCCCAAGCTCTCCTTGGACCTTCCCTCCCCTTCCCCAGCGTGCCCCCACCCACTGGGCGCTGGCTGACCCGAGCCGCTTGCCCTCCTCTCCCCAGGAGGGCCCATCTGAAGGAATGCTTTGAGACCCTGAAGCGCAACATCCCCAACGTAGACGACAAGAAGACTTCGAATCTGAGCGTGCTGCGGACGGCGCTGCGGTACATTCAGGTATGGGGGAGGGAAGCGGGTCGAGAGGAGGCGGGCGGTGGCGGCAACGCAGCGCCAACTTCCTCCCCATTCCCGCCGCCCTCCGCCCCTCGCCGCAGCCCCGCCTCCCTCCACGCGGGCGCTGAGCACATGGTCGGCTGACGTCAGCGGGGCTCCCCGCCCGGGAGGGGACGGGAAGACGCGTGCGCTTGCGCACCGAGGGCGGCGGGGGTGCTCCTCGCTGCTCCCCTTTTCAACTCCTCCCCCGCCGAGCCTTGCCATCTGCACCGCCCCACAGTTCGGTGTCAAACCTGGTGCCAGGCTCTGCCTTATCCCCTGATGGTATTAGTGCACCACGGGTGAGAGGGGCGTGGAGCCGCAGCACCTCCACCCCGCCAGCAGTGCCCTGGCAGGAACCCAGTCTATCGCTCCTGGTGTGTGTAGAGGGGTAGTACCCTGGGCGTGGCCCCTTACTCATGGCGGCTCGCTGATGAGCCCCCCACCCCCCCTTTTCACCCTAGAAGGATTAAGATCCTTCCAGTGAGAGCACTGAGGTGCCACGACCCGAGTTTGGGGGTTAAACTTGGGAGTTGGGGAAATGTGGCGGTCTGACTGGGTGACAGACATCCCCGGGGTCACCGAGCCCTCCTTTCGTCTGGGTTTTTAAAAAGCCCTTTTCAAGGGGCCCTCCGGGCCTTGTGTCCCCTCCCTTTGGGTATTGGCTCGCCTCTGCAGTACAGGGGAGAGGCGCCCGCCAGATCAAACTGTTGCCATGACTGCCCAAGTTTCGGTTTCCCTGGAAACCAGCGGACGGTTCCGCGTGCCGGGAAGGCGGCTGTGGGGGTGGGGCAGGCGGCCACGCTCTGCTGCCGCGGAGATAGAGTCGGAACAGAGCCTTTGGGGAGTGGGAGGGGCTTAGGGCTCCCTGCCCGCGCCTAGCGGCGCGGGGGCGGAGGAGCCTCAGGGTCTCCCCATCAGTGTGCTCGGGAAGCTTGGGGGCTGGGCTGGGAGCCAGTGGCTGGTCGCCACCCCTCCCCCGGCATCGACTGCGGGGTCACAGCCTTGTGGTAACCGCAGTCTGACTCGTTAAGGGGCGGAGGCACTGCTTCGCGATTGCTCCCAGCCGGCGGGAACGCACGCCCTTCCGCCCGCTGGAGGGGCGAGAGGGCGGGGCTGGTGCACCTCTTCTCGGCACCTGGGAGGGGCGGGGCGGGGCTCCTGCACGCCAGGAGGGAGGGTGCGGCTGGCGGGGAGTGACGCAGCAAAGCCGGGTCCGCGTGGGTGCGCGTGTGCCCCGGGAGGGGCGGGGCTTCGCGTGCGTATGGACGGTTACCCTGGAGGCTTATTTTTGGGATGTTTTTACAGAACTTGGGCTTAGAAGTTACTGTTCCTTCAATGGTACAGTCAGATGTCCTGGCACCAAAAATACCTGTCTAAATGCTGTGCCATTTCTGTGAATATGTTTCCTCTCCTGTACTGCAGTGGTGCTAAACAGGAAAAAAAAGTACTTAACTTCATCATGGGGTAGTTAGGAAGATTGGCTGTCTATAAATAATAGGTTGATGCAAAAGCAATTGCGGTCCCGCAATTACTTTTGCACCAACCTAATATTAACAATAGCAATTATTGAGAAGTGAGAAGGTTCTTTATAGATACATACTTAGGGAGGGGAGCCTTGGTTTGCATGACGTGTGGGCTTGAAAAGTCAGAAATAGAGACTCAGAACCAGCAGACTCAGGACATGGGTATGGGCTGAGTAGGAAGGAAGCAAGGTGGACCCAGGTCCACAGATATACTTGTCCTGGGCTGACAGTGGAAGCAAAAACAGGAAACTTATAAGGCTATAAATTCTCCACCTCATTTGTTTATTAATTCAGATACTTTTGGACAGCCATGTGTAGGATTCTGGGGTTGAAGCCGGAGCAAAGAAGAAAGTGGGTCTTTTGTAGGTTTGGTCTTGTGGCAGACTATAAAATCAAACAGGACTATGCCATGAGGGCGTAATAGGGACAGGGGTTGCAGGATCTGTTCTGGGGGAGTTAGGGAAGTTGTTGCTGAGGACTGGGCATTTGAGCTGAGACCCAAAGGTCTCAGGGTGACTTAAGCAAAGTGGAGGGCAAAACGCGCAGTGAAGGCCGAAGTTTCTCCAGTGGGAGGGAGCAGGATCCCTTTCTGGTAGTTAAAGATGGTCAGGGGGGTTGCCGTACAAAAATGAGGGGCTGCAGGGTATTAGATGGGAGTTGAAAGACTACTGGAGACCATGTAGGGCTTGTAGACTGAGGGCTTTGGTCGCATGCTGAGGCAGGAAGCTGTGGAAAGACTATAGGCCCCAGCCAGACCCAGAATGGCTTGGAGATGGTAAAGGATTTGAAGAAAGCCACAGTGAAGTGGACAGAAACAGGAAGAGGAGTAAGCAAGTACCAAACCATAAATCCAGGTGTCGTAGGAAGGGAATGGGTTTTAAATGTAGCAATGGGGACTGAAGTTAGACCCTCGGAAAATTTTCCAGAGGCCTCTAGGCTTGTGGGGAAATGGATTAGGAGAGAAGAGGTTTGGGCCCCTAAGTTTCTATCAAATCCCTGAGCCAGAAGTCTACACTCTCTGCTAGCAGGTAGAATTTAGGATGGCCATTTCCAGCCCTCAGCAGCCAGGTTGGAGTGAGGGTTGATTCACCACAGCCCCCGTTATTGATGTGGCCTCATCTGATGTCATGTCTAGCACTGGCCTCTTGGGGTGAGAAGCCAGACAGGTGTGTGTGGGTCAGGGGAAGAATCTTTCTGGCAGAAATATGGGGGAGAAGCAGGTAAATCTCAAAGCCAGGATAGAGGGGGCTATGTTTGGCTAGGGGCTGGCGACGGAAGTATAAAGCTACCACGTTTCAGGCCAATACAGGGCATGGCTGGACCTGGGTTTTATGTCGCAGGCACTGATTAATGGTTTGAGGTATCTCTTACTGGTGAGGTCAGAAATGCAAGGAGTTAGGGGCTGCAGGAAGGAGCATGGGGAAGTTGGGCCAAGTTGGTGTGTGGGGTTGAAAATGTCACCATGCCCAGGAGGAGCAGGTTAACTATCAGGAGAGGCCCTGCAAAACGGCCGGTAGGAAATGGTGTCGGGATACTCAAGTCCAATGGGTGACTGACTCACTGTGATGAAGGGGAGACACAGGATAGAGGTGGGTATTGACGCGTTCACGCCCTCACAGATTCTTCCCCAGGGGCCGAGTGAGACATTGTACGTAGCTCTGCCCTGCCACTGGTAGAGTCGGAATACAGTGGTACCTCGGTTTTCGAACATCTCCGTTGACGAACATTTCGGTTTACGAACGCCAAAAATTTTATGGATCTATAGTATCAATAGATAGTAAAATTCATGCTAAATTTGCAGTTTTAGGGGTTGATTTTAGGTCTGGAACAGATTAACCCATTTTGCGTTACTTTCTATGGGGAAACCATGCCTCGGTTTTCGAACGTTTCAGAACTCGAACGGTCTTATCGAACGGATTACGTTTGAAAACTGAGGTACCACTGTATAAACTAACTGTAGAAGAATTCTTGTCTTCTCTCCCAGGGTCTGACAGGGACAGTGTGTGTTGAGATGGAAAGACAAAACATGCAATATTTAGGAGGTCATATGAACTAGTGTCTGATAAAGCGCTACCTGACAGTTTCATTAAATGCTCAGGTGTTTGGTGGAGGTCAGGAGGATGTACTGGTGAGGACATGGGGCAGAGGACGGCTCCAGAGGCCTTGGAGCATGAGCAGATAAGCCCTAGAAGGGTGAGAAGGGAGGAGAGGGCACACAGGGTCGGGAGAGGCAAACTAAGACAAGCTGGTGAGTTTGGTGTGTGAAGAGCCAATGTGCTCTGTACCTGGCCATGACCGGGCAAGCTTGGAAGCTAGAAGCTCAGGAGCAGGGCAGGTAAGACCCAGGAGGCAGCAGGGCAGGATTGTCTGTGTCATGTGGTAGACCCAGCAGTCGTGGCATGCCTGGGCCAAGGAGCAGCTGGCAGCAGGGAGGCCTGTGAGACTTAGGTTGGTTTCATAGTGTCAGAGTCAGGAGGTCATGGAGGACAGGGAAGGTTTGGTGTGGAAGGAAGCCGAGAAATGGGTCATGAGCTGGCACTTTGGAGCTAATAAAACCTCATGCAAAGGGAAACTGGACACCCTTCTGATAGGGAAGCAGTGTCAGTGAGGGAGGCAAGGCATCCAGCACCTACGTGAGGGGTCGATATAAGGGACACAGGTTGCCTGTGGCCCTGAATGAATTGAAGGGCACCCTAGGTAAGGGAGCTCCCCCATGGTTCTTAGTGAAGTGGGTGGGATCAGTGTCTTGGGGGCAGCAGTGACCTGGAACCTGTGGTGGCGGACAGAAGCCTCTCCAGGGGTGCTCAGTCGAGTCAGTGGTGCTGTCCAGTACCCCAAGAGCCATTTCTCATTGTTCATTGCAACTCAGGTTCAGATGTGAAAGGAGGGCACATTCCAGGGCTTGGGGGTTGTTCAGCAGCCTGGGGAGACTAGAGGCTGCAGGCACAGTGTGAGGCTGGGTAGAGGTGTCATGGTGGACACCGCGGGCAGTCGTCCCGGAGCTCAGGGAGGAGGTGCAGAGCCAGCAGCTGCTGAGGGCAAGCTGGACGCAGGTCAAGGATATGAAATTGGGGGGGGGGGGTCACAAAATCTAGTGGGTTATCCTCTAAGGATACTGAAGTTAAGGAGACTGGTGATTGATGAAGTAGAGAGGAGGGCTGGATCATTTGTGATTCTTGGGGGAATGGAATTCAAGGAGTGTAGCTTGTGGTTTCGTGTCAGTGAGTGACAGAATGGAGTGCATGGCGGTGGAGGCCTTGGGCAATACCAGAGAAGTCGCTCATCCTTTTTGTCCTCTGCACAATGAAGGGAGATGCTGCCAGGAGGGTGGACGGAGCAAGAGGCAGCAAAGCCCCTTAGGACAGAGTTGTAGAGATGGGGCAGCAGCTGACTTGGATCTGTGCTTTCTGTCAGTGGTACCTGCCTGAGAGCCCACATTCCCCGGGACACTGGGCCTCACTGAGCAGAGCCACGGCCCACGAGGCAGCTGTGGTCTCCATCAGCCCCCATCAGCCTGGGCCCCCTGGTCACTGCAGACCTGCCCCTGTGGGCCAGGGGATCTGGAAGCAAGGGTGGCTGAGGGGAGATATTTGAGGAACTGTGGCCCCGAGGCTCCTGCTCAGGGTAGTTTGCTGTCCCTTGCCCTGTTCTCCAGTCCCTGAAGAGAAAGGAGAAGGAATATGAGCATGAGATGGAGCGGCTGGCACGGGAGAAGATTGCCACGCAGCAGCGGTTGGCGGAGCTCAAGCACGAGCTGAGCCAATGGATGGATGTGCTGGAGATTGACCGCGTGCTCCGGCAGACGGGCCAGCCCGAGGACGACCAGGCCTCCACCTCTACTGCCTCTGGTGAGCCCCACCCCTCACATGCCAGCTTCCTGTCCAGGCCTTTGCTTGCTAGAAAAGATGCCCCCCGCCCCAGCCCTGTAATAGCCCGAGAACCCCAAGGGCATCTACTTCTCCAGTCTCTTGTTCCCAAGCTCTTCTGACCTGTCCTTATCCCCATGTCCCCCCACAGAGGGTGAGGACAACATAGACGAGGATATGGAGGAGGACCAGGCTGGCCTGGGCCCACCTAAGCTGAGCCATCGCCCCCACCCGGAGCTGCCGAAGCCACCGCCCAGCACTGCCCCTGCGCCTCTGCCTCCCCATCCACACCCCCACTCCCAGCCTGTGGCCCTGTCTCCTGCCCACCTCCCCGGGCAGCAGCCGCCTCCACAGCAGAAGACACCTCTGCCAGCCCCTCCTCCCCCACCAGCTGCCCCTGCCCAGACGCTGGTGCCCGCTCCGGCCCATCTGGTGGCTACAGCTGGGGGAGGCTCCACGGTCATCGCCCACACGGCCACTACCCACGCCTCAGTCATCCAGACTGTGAACCATGTTCTCCAGGGGCCGGGCGGCAAACACATTGCTCACATTGCCCCCTCGGCCCCCAGCCCTGCTGTGCAGCTGGCACCTGCCACACCCCCCATTGGCCACATCACAGTGCACCCTGCCACCCTCAACCACGTGGCCCACCTTGGCTCCCAGCTGCCCCTGTACCCACAGCCTGTGGCAGTGAGCCAGCCCGTGGCGGTGAGCCACATCGCCCACACCCTCTCACACCAGCAAGTGAATGGCACAGGCGGGCTGGGGCCTCCTGCCACCGTCATGGCAAAGCCCGCCGTGGGGGCTCAGGTGGTACACCACCCCCAACTGGTGGGCCAGACAGTGCTCAACCCTGTGACCATGGTCACCATGCCCTCCTTCCCAGTCAGCACACTCAAGCTGGCTTGAGGATGAGGCCGCTCAGAGGCCCCCAGTGGGGGCACAGAGGGGGACCTGTCCCCCACTCTCCCACCAGCTCCACACATTCCAGCCAGGCCCACCCCACCCATCCCCACCCCCAGGCCTCCTAGGGGAAGGGGGTGCAGAGACTGAGCCAGGGAAGGGAGGGGCCACCCCAGGGATGGGCACAGGGCAGGAGGTACCCACTGCACTAGGACGTGGCAAAGGGATGAGAGCCGCTATGGTGGGCTTGCTGCCTGTCCGGCCTGGTGCCCTTCCTGCCTCCCCATGTGGTGCCCTGAAACCAGTGTGATGTGGAACTTGTCCCTCCCCTGCGGCCTTCCTGTGCTGTTGCTGCTATTGCTCTGTCGGGTGAGGTGGCTGAGCACCCGGGCTCGCTCCTCCTGAGCCTCCGCCTTCTCTTCCCAGGCCTTTGGAGGGAAAGGGGGGAAACTGAACTGAAGCAACTTGGTGCAGAAAGTTGGGGACCACTGTGAGCCCTGCTCTGAGTCCAGGTGACAGGTCCTAGGACGTGGCTGGTCTGGAGTCTTACCGAGAGGTGGGCGCCCTCTCTTGGGGCTCTGTGACCCAGGTGCAGTCACTGTGATTCCTTACAGCAGAAACTGGTTAAGAAACCAAACCCCAGCTGTTGCCAAGCTTCTGAACACGCCCCCCCCCCCCTTGTCACTGGGCTCTTGACCTCAGGAGGATAGGCTGAGGATGGGGTGGGTAAGGGGGCTTGGCTGTCCCCATCTTTCCTGTCGCCAACCCCCCGCCCCCCCCCCCCTCCGCCCCGGAGTCTGGGTCTGAACTGAGAGATGTTCTGGACCCCTGTCCCCATGCCTGGGCATGGCTGTTGGCTTCCAGAAGGCAGAGAGAAAGGGTGGTGTCTGGCATTTACTCCCGACTCCCTGGCCTCTGCTCAGTGCTCTGTGTTCCCCTGAGGGGTGGGTGGACCTGGTGCCTCATGCCTCCTGGGAGACACAGGCCAGCGTCTGGTTCCAGGAGCCTGAAGCCACACTGTGGAGGCAGTCAGGAAATTAAAATATAGGGGTTCCACTAGAGCTCCCAACCTTTCTCCAAACCGGCCCTGGGGTCCTGTAGAGAGAGAGCAGGGCCAGACTGTTGGAAGGCTGCTGCTTCTGCCCCATTTCTCTGTCTCTCGCACCACCTCTTTCCCCTAGACGTCCACCTTTCTCCAGTGGGCTGTTTTGAGTGTACCCTTCCTGGTGGGAGCTGTGGTGTGCTACCGCTTTCCTCTGAGGAAAGGTCCTTTGTTGGGCCAAGGGCGGGGCCAAGCTTGGGGTGGGGAGGAGCGTGGGGGCCTGGTGTGCAGGAAATGCTGCTTTCCCTGCCTCTGCCTTGGCGGACTGCTTTGGCTTCTTTTTATGTGGGTATTTATTACAAGTGGCCTTGTGGCAGACACTCAGTTACACACACGTGCACACTTGGCTCCCCACCTGGACACACTCACTGATGGCCTTTCAGTGTGGGGGGAGGAAGCTAGTGTCCCTAGGTGTGAAGTTTGCACTGACAGGCTTGGGGGTGGGGTGAGTGTAGGGGCCCAGGATCCTCTAGAGTGACCTCAGCAGGGGTCTTGAATGGAGTTCGATGCCTAAGAACTCTCTTTGGTTTCCTTCCTGCCCCTGGAGACCTCCCAGGGGACTGTTTTCTTCTCATTTCTCTCCTGGGGGTGGGGAATGTGAAGGCCTATCCATGCCTTAGCGGCCTCCAGGAGGGAACCCCGTACCGCCCCACAGCGCTCCCACCTTACAAGCTTGCTGCCTTCCTGCGCCTGCAGCCACCACCACCACCCTGGTTCTCCAGGGAGCCAGTTTCGCTCTTCCCAGTGTGATTACAATGGAAAAGCAGAGGGAGATAGGCAGGCCTGGCACCCAGGGAACAGTCAGAAGCATTGGTGAGCCTCCCTCAGCTCTGTTCACCTCCCTGCACCCTGAGGCCGGTCCGGAGTTGAAACTTGTCAGCCAGTTGCCCCTCGGGCCTGCACAGATACCTCATCCGCCCGCTGCCCCTGACCCTCCCCGGCCCCAGCAACGGGGGCCTCTGAATCTAGTGCCGAATGACTATGTCCAGATTGGTGACGATGGGTGTTGTAGCTGTTGTTTTTGTCGTTGTTTGTGAATGCTGTGACGCTGTGTGCCCTAGAGGGCAGCCGCCGCCCAGCCCTTCTTTGGGCATCTCCCCTCCGAGCTGTCAGGACCACATCTGTCCTCGCCCTGGGGGACCGCCTGCCCCTCCCCTCCCTAGCCCTTCCAGCCTGGGGGACGCGCACGTGCGCGCGTGCACACACACATCTTACCTCTCATGCGTGTTTTACTTTTTGATGTTCGGAGTGGCTCACTGGCTGGGAGTCTTTACCTCGGGGAGAGGGGGAGGCTGGTTCCTTGGTGGGGGGCAAAGAAGGGCAGGGAATGCCTGGAGGGGAGCTAGGGGTCACCACAAGCCCTGCTCTCTCCAGGAACAGCTTCTTCTCCCCTATCCCAGGGTCCCGGTCCCACCCCCCAAGAGGTGGCCCTTGTTTACAGTGAGGACTCGGTCACTGTGTCTCCGTTTCCTGAAATATAAACCGTAGTGACCCCAGACTAGAGATTTTTATGTGTTTGGATACATCTGCTGTGTGGGGGGAAAAAAAAACTACAAAAACCCTAATTTTGTACATATTGTATTTTTACTATTGAACTGTATTCTAGTGGCTGTTCATGCTCCAAGACTAGGTATTGAGACATGAATACTATCCTTGTAATAAGCACTTGCCTGGAATAAAATATAAAATTGAAATAAACCTGCACTGAAACCTGAGATTGGAGCTGCCGGCTTGCAGCATCTGGGTCCTTTTGTTACAGAAGGAGGTAGAGACCTTCAGGTAAAGGCCTCCAGCAGGAAGCAGCAGGGGCCTTTCCCTGTTGAAGTTTGGGGGGGTCACTTTTAGAAAAGGATTAGGGACCTTCCAGTTCTGATCCCAGTGCTAAAGCCTCAATAAGCTTTGAGAACCACATCTCTGGCCTTATGTTTTTGCAATACTTTATACTTCCTCAAACCATTTTTACAAACACTGTCTTAACTGTATTGCATCTCCTAATAGCACGGTGAGGTACATAAGCCAAGAACTAGCCCCATTCTGGCAGAAAAGGAAACAAGTTTGAGGTGGGTGAGTGATTCGTTAATCACACAGCTAGCCTGGTCCTGTGCTGCAGTCAGCTGGTACAGAGTTCCCTAGCACGGCCATCCTGCCCTGCGGCCTGTAGTAGAATTGGGAATCTTGAGTTCAACCAATTTCCAGTGGGAAGGGTGGATGATCTGTGCCCAGAAGGTGAAGGCCTCCTGGGAGGGGATGTGTTTATGGGGTAGTGGTTAGGACAGGTCATATGGGGAGTCCATAAGCTGTCCTTTCAGGGAAAAGAAGAAGAGGAAGAGGTCAAAGCCACTTTATAAGCGGGGCCTGGAAGACCTTTGTCCCTTTGACTACATCTTTTCCCAGTTTAGGGGAAACCACCCTTTTGGCAGGCTGTCCCAGGAGTAAGTAGGGAGGTGAGGGAACAATTACCTGGGCCAAGCTATGGACCAGGCATGCTGTCCCTTCCTGCCTTTTCTAACTTCCTGACACCCGCCCCAGCCAGGGGAACTGACTCAGCTTCTCTTCCTGGGGTGGGTCTGGGGATATGGGGGAAGGGGGTCATCCTTAGGGAAGGGAGTGGTGGCCACCAATGTCTTGGGGTTCCATTTGCTGAAGGAAAGCCTCAAAAGGCCAGATCCATTGCCCCACAAGTCCACCAGCCCTTCACTTGTGACATGCTGGCTCCCCCTGCTGGTAGCTCCAGATAGAGATCAGTCTCTTCTTCAGGAAGGGCCCAGCAGTAGTGGTAATATTTCCTGAGTGCCCATTGTCGGACACTGCCCAGCACTGGGGACAAAGATGAAGACCTGCCCCTGGCAGGGAAGACCCGGTATCATCTGAGAGCTATCACTGTATCTTAGAGACAGAAACTCCCCTCCCTGCACTAAGGACAGTCCCCCCAGCTCAGCCGGGGCCTGCAAGAGCGAGGCCTGTGATCAGGGTGATGGAAAACAAACATCTCAAGTAAGAACCCAGGAGCTTCCAGGTACCGGCTCTGCTCTGTGGGAGAGACTTATTTCCAGAGTTAGAGGGTTCCCTGAGATGACCTTTATAGTACCCTCTTCTTCCTTCCTGCTCCTCCTAGCCAGTTACCTTCAGCAGACCCATCATTTTGGCTTTGGGATTCCCTTGGTCCCACAAGTCCAGCCAGGGGCCTGGAGAGTGCCAGCACTTCTGGGTGGGAGTGTGTAAAGGAACCAGGCGACTTCCAGGCTAGTTTATCAGGGGCCTTTTGTGACCTTTCAGGTGGAATCACAGCAGAGGGCATTCTGAGGACGCCAAGCCACAGGATCAGCTTGGGGGTGTATAATGTTCCCTTGAGAGAGGTTTATGAGGTTCTCTGGCCCCAGCGTTCCCTGTGTTAACTGGTTTCCTTGACTGGGCAGCTCAGAGTGAGTTGACAATAGGCCCTAATACTCAGAAAGCCAGTGTCCTCTAGACGAGACTATATGCTGATGACAGGAGCCCTCTACCGGAGACCATGAAAAATGAGGGCAGAGGCCCTGTGAGGTGGGGGAAGACAGATGAGAACCTGCTATTATAGTCGGGCCCTTTCCATGCCCGAGCGGCTTTGACCTCTCCTGACATTCCCCCCCGTGCCCCAGTCTGAAGCATCTCAAAGACAGCACTCAGTGGACAAAAGCCAAGACTAGAGGGGCAAGGTCTTTTCCCACTAGCTGGAGGGGCCAGGAGGCTCCTGCAGATAGATTCTCAGTCAAGCTCTAGCTCATCACTACCGTATTTCCCTGAAAATAAGACCTAACCGGAAAATAAGCCCTAGCATGATTTTTTAGGATGCTCGGAATATAAGCCCTACCCCAAAAATAAGCCCCAGTTAAGATTGTCAGCCAGACAGACGCATTTGGTACGTCCATTGCAACACATGACGGACGTATTGAATTATAAAATAATACTACTACTTTTCTGTGGGTGGACGCCGCCGAGGAAGCATCGTTAAAGTCTCCCCTTTCGCGGTCGTCATGTGTAAGTCAGCGTCTCCCAAAGAGCCTGAACAGCTGCGGAAGCTCTTCCGCGGAGGTTTGAGCTTTGAAACAACCGATGAGAGTCTGAGGAGCCATTTTGAGCAGTGGGGAACGCTCAGACTGTGTGAGAGACCCAAACACTAAGCGCCCAGAGGCTTTGGGCTTGTCACCTATGCCACTGTGGAGGAGGTGGGTGCAGCCATGAAGGCAAGGCCACACAACATGGAGGGAAGAGGTGTGGAACCAAAGAGGGCTGCTCAAGAGAAGATTCTCAAAGACCTGGTGCCCACTTAACTGTGGAAAAGATTTTTGTCGGTGGTATTAAAGGAGACACTGAAGGACATCACCTAAGAGATTATTTTGAACAGTGTGGGAAAATTGAAGTGATGGAAATCATGACTGACCGAGGCAGTGGCAAACAGAGAGGCTTTGCTTTTGTAACCTTTGATGACCGTGACTCTGTAGACAAGATTGTCATTCAGAAATACCATGCTGTGAATGGCCACAACTGTGACGTAAGGAAAGCCCTATCTAAGCAAGAGATGGCTAGTGCTTCATCCAGTCAAAGAGGTCGAAGTGGTTCTGGAAACTTCGGTGGTGGTTGAGGAGGTGGCTTTGGTGGGAATGACAACTGTGGTCGTGGAGGAAACTTCAGTGGTCGAGGTGGCTTTGGAGGCCGTCGTGGTGGAGGAGGATAGGTGGCAGTGGGGACGGCAATAATGGATTTGGTAATGATGGTGGTTATGGAGGAGGCGGCCCTGGTTCCTCTGGAGGAAGCAGAGGCTATGGAAGTGGTGGAAGGGTTATGGAAACCAGGGCAGTGGCTCTGGCGGGAGTGGCAGCTATGACAGTTAAAACGACGGAGGAGACGGAGGCGGCTTTGGCGGTGGTAGTGGAAGCAACTTTGGAGGTGGTGGAAGCTACAACGATTTTGGCAATTACAACAATCAATCTTCAAATTTTGGACCCATGAAAGGAGGGAACTTTGGAGGCAGAAGCTCTGGCCCCTATGGTGGTGGAGGTCAATACTTGGCCAAACCACGAAACCAAGGTGGCTATGGTGGTTCCAGCAGCAGCAGCAGTAGCTATGGCAGTGGCAGAAGGTTTTAATTCCTGCCAGGACACAAAGCTCAGCAGGAGAGGAGAGCCAGAGAAGTGACAGGGAAGCTACAGGTTACAACAGATTTGTGAACTCAGTCAAGCACAGTGGTGGCAGGGCCTCGCTGCTACAAAGAAGACACGTTTTAGACAATACTCCTGTGTATGGGCAAAAAACTCGAGGACTGTATTTGTGACTAATTGTATAACAGGTGATTTTAGTTTCTGTTCTGTGGAAAATGTAAAGCATTCCAACAAAGGGTTTTAATGTAGATTTTTTTTTTGCACCCATTCTGTTGATTGCTAAATGTAATAGTCTGATCATGACGCTGAATAAATATGTGTTTAAAAAAATAATAATACATAATTAAATATAAATAATATTATTGACATTAATACTTAAATGATAATATAAATTATAATTATTTATAAATACCCAAGTGGGCACCTTTGGACGAGAGGTAAACGCCTATGTAAACAGATGAACTCGAGACTTATTGCCAAATGACCAATCAGAGTACAGACACAACGCACGAATAACGTGCACACTTGATAACGAATGGACGTGGTTGCGTCTAATGTGAATCTTCATAATTCAATACGCCGTGTGTTGTAACGGACGTACTTAATGCACTCGTGTGAAATAAAGAACCATGTTCTGAATTTTGGTGCCTGCAGTTTTTCATCGCTTTTGTGTGGACCGTCATTCTTAACTGTCATCACTTTTGTTGCCACTCGTCTCATAAGTCTTCAATTAACACTTGATTTAATGGTAGATTTAAAGGGAATAATATTTTGACCCCCAGACAAGATGAGTGCAAAAAGAAAGAGCTATTCTGTCGAATACAAGTAAGGAATCGTGGAGGACTCTCGGGGCAAGACTCTATGGCTTTCTGCAAAGAGAAGAAGTTGGATCTCTGAATGGTCCGAAAATGGCGAGCAGAGCACAATAAGCTCAGTCAACAGGTGGACGAAGGAAATGCTAAGAAGCGCAAGTGTGGATCAGGTCGGCAACCATTATTTCCTGAGCTGGAAGACATCACCTGTGAATGGATTGCTGACAGGAGAGCAAAGACTTTGGTTGTGCGCAGGGTTGATATTCAAGCATTTGCCCTCACAATGGCACCACAGAAATATCCCCAGAAGAATTCAAAGCATCACGATACTGGCTGGATGGCTTCCTTCAGTGATATGAACTGTCTCTAAGAAAATGGACAACACTGTTCAAGCTGGAAGATATTGAAGTTATTAAACGTGCACTTGCATTCAAGTCCTGACTTTTCTAAATACCAACTCTCTCACATGATTGCTGTGGATGAAACTGCAGTGTTTATGGACCAAGGATCTCAAACGACAGTTGATCAGAGGGGTGCCTCGTCAATCTACATTCCCTCCACTGGTTACTGGCGTGCATGTGTTACCTGTATTTTGGCAATTCCTCTGGATAGAAAGAAAGCCCCACCTCTAATCATCACTAAGGGCTAGAAAGATAAGGTTGAATATGTTTCAGGCATTTATGTTCTTGAAACCGAAAAAGCCTGGTGCACACAAACAGTTATAAGGAAGTGGGTCGATTTAATGCTCCCACTTGTTTTGTGAGGTGGCCAAAGAGGTCTGCTAGTCTGGGATTCAGCCAGAACTCACCGCGCTAAAGACATGAAGAACTTCCTTGCAGAGAGAAGAGTAGATCAAATAATGATTCCTGCAGGAATGACTGCCTATCTGCAGACTCTTGATATTGCAATAAACAAGCCATTCAGGGACCATTTGCGCATGGAAATCAATGACTACATTGAAAATAGATGGAGAGAAATCAGTGTGGAAACTTTGTGAAGCCTCACCTGCAAGAGGTCGTGACTTGGGTGAAGAATTCATGGGATAAAATCACTGACAGCTGTGTTGCCAATGCACTACATGGACAAGACGTGCTCATTTAAGGAGAGCTCTATTGCTGGACATAAGATATTGGGGCCAATGGTTCTACAGGAAATGGAGTCGCAAGAAATTCAAGCTGGAATTCAGGGTTTTGAGAGCTATGACGATATTCCAAAAGATGACATGACTGTATTTGAATAAATGTAGATTGTTGTACATGAAAAAATAAGACATCCCCTGAAAATAAACCCTAATGCGTCTTTTGGAGCAAAAATTAATACAAGACGCGGTCTTATTTTCCGGGAAATACGGTAGCTGTTCAGGAGGGCAGGCAGGCTGGGGCAGCAGTGGGACAGGGACATACACTAATCCAGAGGCTGCAGAGGCCATTGGTCAATCTGAGATGGGACTGCTGGCTCTCGGATGAGGACCCCCCAAAGGGCCCTCTCTGAGTACCTGGGGCCTGGCTATCACCCCGCACCCCGACCAGCCCATCGCCGAAGTCCCTCTCTCCTGGAAACTTTGCTTCTCTTTTTGCCATCTTTGCCTTGTGGGGTGGACCCTCTTCCAGTTCAGTTGTGGAGCTTACAGAATTCCCCAACACACAGTCACTCGCTGTCCAGTGCCAGCCCACAAACAGCCCCCAGAGCCTCAAGCATTGCCAAATGCTGTGTTTATTGGTCTGTTACACTGAAGAGTATAGTTTCTGAGCCAAAAAACATACACACTCTGCTCCTCAAAAAAAAACAAAAAAACAGTCACTAAGGCAGGCACACAATGGCCACGGTGCTTGTGGAGGCCAAGGACTCATGGACAACAAGGGTGGGCAGTGGGGTGGGCTGGCCCCCAAACAGGTCGTGCAGTGCCCGAGGTTGGGGGCGGGGCGGCCTGGGAAGGCTGTGCTGGATGCAGAAGGGCTGCTGGGCCCTTTTTCGTGTTTCTCAAACGCAGGAAGTCTCCAGACCTTAGTGACTGCTGGGCAGGCCCCAGCCCCTGTGGCAGAGTAGCCGGCCTCCTGGCCCCAGAGCAAGGCCTCGCCCACACGTGTTGGACGGTGGGGACAGGGAGGACGAAGCAAGCAGCGTGCCTTGGCCTGGGATCAGGAGCTGAGCCCTTCCTCGCACCCCACATGAGTGAGGTTCTAACAAGGGGGTTTCTAGGTCCCTAGGCCTCTTGACACCCTCAGAAGCATGTGGAAAACTTGCTTCTCACCAGGGACAAACAAGGGAGATCCAGGCATAACCGCCCTGCCTCAGGTAGTTAGCAGATGCCTGGGATGGGCGATGGGCTGTCCCCAAGCTCCAGGGCCACCTTTGACAAGGCTGTGACAACACTGCCTCCCTAAGGAATCAACCCGGGATTCCTCTTCAGAGGAAGTGCTCCCACCACATTCCAGATCCTCTGGCTGTCAAAGCATCATTTATGCAGTTTTCAGGGATGCATCTAATGCATAAAGCAAGAGCAGGGTGGCAAGAGTGAGACTCCAGATACACGTGGGTGTACTGCATGGGCTGGGGGACTGCGGGGGGTCTCCTCAGGTGGCCAAAGGCAGTGGCGTGCTGCTGAGATGGGCTCCTCCACCCAGGGCCCAACTTCTGACCACCCACAGTCTCAGAGGAGGGCCCAGAAGCGGCCCAGGTTTCCTGTGACCAGGACACATACCCCACCTGGCAGCTGTGGGGTTGGTGTGCCCACATTCACAGGGCCTGCAAAGGGACTCTCAGAAGAAACAGAGCACAGAGGTCCCCTGTCCCACATGACCCTTGCCGGACGGGACCCAGGCAACTACAGCCTGGTAACTTCTGCAGGCCTCAGGAGAGGCTGTGGGGAGTTCAGGCTGAGGCTGCACGTGGCAGTGGGCTATTCTCAGGTTTTGGAGAGGGGAGCAGAGTCGGTGTTCCCCAAGGCAGCTGCTCCCTGAGGCCGACGCTTCCCATCCCGGCCCTGACCTGAGGGCACCCTGGCCCCTGACTCGCCAGCACTGCCCAGAGTCGGATCCCAGGCTCACAAGCACTTTGTTAGGAACAGTGGGGCAGGGAGGGGGGGGCTGGAGGTTGGGGCCGTCTCTGCCTCACCACCCCCGCCCCTCTCCCTGCAGGGGCCCAGGGACCGGGAGCCCAGGCTCTGGCTGGCTGCTGCCTCCTGGCCACAGCCCTCACTTGTTCTCAATGAGCATCTGCACCTTGTGGACGAGGTCCCGGGCAATCCGCAGGATCTCCTGGGCATCGTGACACTCAGCCCGTTCTGGGGGGACAGGGAGAACTGTGGGGGTGCTGGAGCGAGGGCAGTCGCCTTAGAGGAGCCCGGATCGCCCACCCTGCTCTGTTGCTACCTGCTGGACTCCTGACACCCGCTTAAAGGAAGGGACCCGGTATGTCTGAGCCCCTCCCACCCTCCCCAGGACAGAAGTGGAGGCCCCTGCAGCCCTGCCAGGCGCAGCTCCTACCGTTGAAGAACTTGATGACGTCGGTGAAGTCCATGTTGTTGTCGCGGACGATGTCACGGTAGGCCTCCACCAGGGCCAGGGCGATGAACAGCACGAAGTGCTCCGACGAGATGTGCCGGGCGGCCCAGATCACCTCCCACACAGCAAACACGTCCTCATACAGCAGCTCTGGGGACAGCGAGGGCCAAGGCTGAGCCTGGCCACCCGTGGGTCCCCAATAGCGCCACATATGGAGGGAGAGCTTTGGCCCCAGGGCCAAAGTCTTGGGGTCTCCCTACTATACACAGCCCAGTTCCGTGCCCCTGGGCAAGGCCCTGTCCTTCCTGGTAACCCCTGCACACGAGGCTCCTGCAGACCCCACACCACATTCTCTCCAGCTAGAACGGCTCTGCTTTTACAGACCTTCGTGCTCAGGAGATTTGGTTTGAAAACAGTTCCGAAAACCATTGCCTGAGGGTGATTTTTCCACCCGGGCTGCACTTTGGATGCACCCAAGGAGCCTTTAAAATCTCCACACCCAGGTAGCCACACTGGTGGGGCTCAAGGCACTGTTGTTTCTAAAAAGCTCCCCAAGTGGTTCCAAGTGCAATTAGGGTTGAGAACCAGACTCTGGGGACGAGGGATCTCCCAGTGCCCCTGCTCCCAGGCGCACCATCCAATCCGTCACTCACCTCTCTTAAAATCCAGTAGGAACCAGCGGTAACAGAAGTAGAAGTGGGTGTAGTCTCCATTCTGATGCATCAGTTCGAACAGCTCTGAGTCCAGGATCTTGTGTGAGTGGAGAAAGGGAGCCGCACTGAACCCAGGCTGCCTCTCCTGGCCGCCCCCAGCTCCCCGGCCGTGCTGCGTCTCACGCCTGGCAGCTGCGCTCTAGCCCTCTCCCATCTCCTGGAGGCTGCATTCTGCTGCCCTACCTGCTGTCTCTCTGGGTTGTACTCTTTTTGGAGTTACACCATTTTCTGGGTGTTTGACTGCATCCTAGAGGGCACAGCTCACCAGAACTTTCATGAGCACGGGCATTCACCTACTGATGTGCCTCCTCAATTTATAATATTGAAAACAACATGTTTTTCAGAAACAAACTCATAGATACAGAGAACAAAGTGATGGCTGCCAGATGGGATGGAGGTTAGGGGGCTGGGTGAAGAAGGTGAAGGGATTAAGAAGTCCTAATGGGCAGTCATGCAGTGTAAGGTACAGCAGAGCGAATACCGTAGTAACAGTATACAAGCCCGGTGGTGCTAGACTGATGAGGGATCACCTCATAAGTCACGGAAGGGTCTGACCACTATGCTGTACACCTGAAACTAATATGTCAACTGTAATTGGAAAAAGAAAACAATGTGTTTTTAAAATGAAAGAAATTAAGCTTATTCATAAAGGACAATTTGGGAATGCTCCCTGGCCTCCCTGTGGATGATGGACAAGCCCAATGGTGCCTGGTCACGTGCCCCTGGACAGCTACAGACCTCACCTGGATGAGGGAGCGCATGTTAGCAAAGTGGGTGTCCATGGCGCCCCCATTGGGGAAGTTCTGGCTCATCCTCTTCATGAGGTGGCTGAAACAGCTGTAGGCCAGCTGATCTGAGGGGAGACGGGAGTGAGGCCACAGGGTAGGAGACCCCAGCACTTCACAGGGGGTGTCCTGTGGCCCAGAGGACAGAGGTGGCTCACATCCCACCCTTCTAGACCTAATGGTCTTCTTTTCCTTTTTCCCAGCTTACGTCAGTTCAACCCTGATACCACTGTGGGGACACCTACCCCTCCCCAGCCCCATTCCTCACCATTGTCAAGGACGACCAGGAGAGGTGCCAGTAGGTCACACATGCCCTGCACATAGCCCACATCCAGGTGCTCCCACACGTAGCTGAAATGCCAGAGACAGAGTCACTGTGGATGTGTGCCGCCCTCCCCGCCCCTCAGGGATCCCTGGGGAGACGGCCCCTGGAATAGCCTGCTACCCAGAAGTCAGCCTTCTGGTAACCCTAAAGCATTGGGAGTTCAATGGTAAACAACCCACAGGCTCTGTCCTCAAGACACTCGGGTTCTCTGGGGAAGAGACAATGCTGGGGCAGGGGCAGCCCTGGGGTGAGGGAACCCAGATAAGGCTTCCAGAAGGATGGCTGAAGCTGAGATCTGAAAGGCCTCTAAGAATGAAGAGGGATGGGGCAGGGGGCACTGCAGGGGAGAAGTGTTCCAGACAGAGGGAGCCAAGCGTGATCCGGGTGCGAGGGGGGGAGCAGGGTGCCCGTGGGCCTAGCCTTTCAGAGCAGGGTCCCTGCCTCCCGCCCTGCGCCCTGCCCTGTCACGGCACCTGCACATGATGTCTCTGAGCCTCTCGAGGTTGGGGGGTGAGAAGTACCAGTAGTTGCGGTCACATCGCTGTACATCTTTGTCGATGCGGTGCAGGTTTAAGGCCACAGTGTCCAGGAGTTCTATCTGAAAGAGTGGAGAGCCCTCCGGGGTGAGCTGAGGCCACAGGTGACGCCCACATAAAGCAACGCAGCAAAGATAAGGAGCCAAGGGCCTCAGTGAACTGAATCTTCTGAGGATGCAGAGAGACAGGCCCAGGGCCCCTCCAGGACAGTCAGGGCACCCCCACCTTCCACCCGCCAGCCTGCCCCCAGGCCTGGGGATGGCAGGAAGGCTCTGGGGCCAGCTGAGAACAATGTCTGGGTAACGTCCACATACTGTGTAGGCAGCAGCGCACACAGCCGCAAGCTCCTCCCCTGCCTCCAGCTCGCTGGCCTGCGGGGCCTTCTCCTGGCTGGGATCTTGGGGTTCGGAGAAAGCGTGGACTGCAGGTACCGGCCTGTCAGAGCTTTCCTCCCCAACGCCATCCTCCTCCTCGAAGCCCATGCTCGGCCCTTCATCTATGCTCGACTGGATGCCCGACGCCATGGAGTAATTGCGAGAGGAAGGCAGTCCCGAGTCTGGAGAGTCAAACTCCACCGACTGCTGCTGTTCCACCATGGCGGTGCCCGGAGGCTCTGCTCCGGGTTCCTGCTCAGGCTTGGGTCTGGAATCTTCAGGGCCCGGAGGCTTTGGGGGCTCCAGGTCATCCACCGAGATAAACACCTAGTGGGGGTGAACAGATGCTGGGGCTCACACCTGCATTCCAGCACCTTCCCTCAGCTCGCCACTGTCTCTTTCCTGGGGTCAGGATGAGAGGGACGGAGAGAATTCTCTTCACACCCCCTACTCCCACCACATGGCCTCCAACACTGCCTCCCCTGAGCACCGAGCCTCCCCTTCTGACCCAGGCAACCACGTGCAGAGAAATCAGGCTCCGAGCAAACACCAAAATACCATCTTCAGCCCTATCCAGTCCCTGCCTCCGGCTTCTCCCTGGGGCAGGAGGAAAAGTGTGAAGCACTCCAGGCTTCCTGTGGCTGCTACAGGGAAGAAGGGGAACTGGAGGCCTGGACAGTCACTGTCCCTCGATGGCCAGTGTGAGCTGTGTCACTGTACAAATAGCTGAAGTCCTGAGGCGGCCTCAGGTCAGAAGAGCGTCCTTAGTGTCCTGGTGTAGCTGCTGGGACAGCCTGGAGGACAGCAGGCTGGAGGCCGTCAGAAAAACAAGTTCTTCCTTATTGTCAGTACTGAATGTTCAGCAGAACAAGGTAAGGCAGGAGACTTCTCTAGCAAGTACCTAACCAGTTATATTAGCTTCAGACGAGCTGAGGAAAAGTAAGTAAAAGGAAACACATTCTGCTGATTGGAAACAGTCTACCACCATGGACAAGTCACAGGGAAAAGAAGAGAGACACACACACTGTTTTGTTTTTCTATTTGGACTACGTAGGTAAAGGGATGCTAAAAGGAGTTTTCACGTAGGGCAAGAAGCATGAACGAAGTGGTGCTGGGTTACAGTATCTGGTAAGGCTGGGATGCAGGCAATCCAGAGCCTCAGAACTGTGCCAGCAAGGAAGGCTACTGCTGCCCGTAAGCTAAGCGGCTGGGGCACCGGTCTAGACACAGGATTTTGCAAAACCCAAGCCAGAGAGAAAGAGAATAGGGACGAATATGTTCATGGAAGGAGAGTGTGCCTGGTAGTTATATCCCTTTAAGTCTTGCTCCAGCTTGAGCTTTTTGTCAATGTGAGTAAGAATTTAGTAAAGAGAATACACATTATCTAAAGAGGCACTTTTAAAGAAAAAAATATGAAAGTTAGAAAAAGAGTGTCCTTAAAACTGAGACTTCTTATCACTTCTGGTTGGGCCCAGCGGCCACAGCCTGGGACTTGTTCCCAGATGGGCAGGGGTAATGCCACCAGAAGTAGGCAGGCTCTGAACGGGCTTTGCACAGTCGCTTCTGTAAGACGATGAGGACCATGGTGGAGACCCTGCCAGTAGAGACCGATGGGACCACTCTAAGTTCTCTGCTGGTCTCTGGCCAACAGCTCAGTGAAGCCTCTACCATCGAGGGTAGTAGAGCGGCGAGGGGGCACTGAGGCTCAGAGCGGGGAAGACAAGTCACTCATCTCATTAGCAGGGACCTGGGACGAGAACCCAGGGCTGCCTCTTCCTGGCCTTCAGCTCTCTCTGCAGGAGGGAGGGCTTCCCTAAATGCCCAGAAATTCATCTCGCCCTCCTAGTCCGTTAAAACAGAACACAGTGTGCTATCTCGCTGTATTCCTGCAAAACCGAGAAGTGGGCCGTAAAGGGGACAGTTGTCCCATTTTTCAGTGGAAGAAAACAAGATACAGACACATTAAGCCGTCCTCCCAGGGCTCCACCGCCAGTGAGTACTAGGGGTCGGGCTGATGCTCAGGGTCCTGCGTGTGACACTCGGGTGGCCCCCGGCCCCCCCCCAGGGCCCGTCTGGCTCACGTCGTTGCTGATGGTGGAATCCCGGTGGATGAGGCGCTGTACGTGGCTGTCGATGCTGCTGCCCGAGGAGAAGTTGGTGAGTGTGGTGGGGTGAGCCTCCCGCTCCCGCTGCCTCACCACCAACTCGCAGGCCTTCCACTCCGTCAACACCTGCTGGTACCTCGCTGCCACCACGGCGTCCACCTGTACTCAGACCACACCGTGACCATGGGGAGGGGTGCACCAAGCCCTCCTCTGTAGGGGCTGGGACAGCTGGAGACTGGGCTTGGGCAGAGGGGTGAGGACAGGGGTGCCGTTTGGCTACCACGTTCCTCTGCCATGTTTCTTTCTGGCTGGGAAGGGCCCTCCCTGGGGCCTGTTGGCCTGGCTCCCCATCTCCCTGTCCCCATAGGAAAGGGCTCCCCTTACTTGCTCCATCTCCTTCTTGCTCATGCCAAACTTGTAGTGGCCGAGCAGAAAGGGCCAGACGTCCTTGCGGATCTCATGCTCCACGCCTCCGTAGTAAACTTGCCTCAGCAGCTCCAGCTCCTTGTAGTTCTGAGGGACCCAGGCAGTGAAGACTGTGCAGCCCCTACAGTCACTGTGGCCCCACTGGGTGGCCCCAGCCCATGAGGAGCTGGGGCTGGGGACAGTGATTCAGTCACTCTGCTGAAGCCCCACCAAACCCTGCTGTGGGGTCGGTCACATCCTCCCCGCCCCAGGTCAGAGCTGGATGAGATCTACTTCAACACCCCCCTCCTTCCAAGGCAGAAAGAGAGCCCAGAAAGATGCAGAGATTTGCCCAATATTGCGGAGTAATGTGCAAGCAGAACAGACTCCCCATCTAGTTCGCTTCCCATGGAAACCCACAGCCCCAGCCATGAGATTCTACCAGGACCTGGGCCATTCCAAGGACCTCAGTCCTGGCCTGTCAATCCCACCACCTACTGAGTTTTACCTGAATGCCCATTTGGTCCGTGGAAGCTGGTCCCAGAGCAGACTACTCTGCATGCACTGCTGCCCCCCGCCCCGGCCTCTGGCCCCGCCCCTGGCCCCGGCACCCCAGAGTGTATACCTTTTTGTCCTTCTGATACTTGCTCCACACGTCCTTGGTGAGGCCCCCGGAGGCTCCTGGGGGCTGGGCGGGCGGGATGATGTTGTGATGCACCAGTGCTGACAGGTGGGTCCGCACCGTGGACAGGTGGCGGCAGTACGCCAGCCCTGGGGGGAGGACGGGGCACCAGGAGGCCATGACCACAGTGCCTCCCCTGCCCTCACCACCCCCCATGGCCCCACCTCACCCCACACTCACAGCCGTAGAAGGCCCGGGACACGATCTGCCTCCTCATGCTTTCACACAGTAGCCGGAGGGGCAACCTGTGGAATCGACCTGACTCAGAGGGCTATGGGCTCCTCGGGTGGGAGGAGAGTGAGGAGGGACATTCTGGGGGGTGTGGAGTTTGGGGGGCAGCTACAGCACTCAGGGTGGTGCAGGGAACAGGATTCACAGCCTGGCAGCACGTCACTGGGCTCCCCGTTGCTGTCAGCCACCCTGGGTAGAGTTGCTAGGGACCCAGCCTGACCTCCAACCACCCAGGGAACCTTGGGCAAGTAACTTCACGTTAGCGAAGTTTGGCTTCCTTGAGTGAAAAATGGAGAGAACCATCTCAGGGTCATCAGGAGTTAACAGGTAACAAATGAAGTAATAGGTAAAAGCGAGCAGTGGTAAAAGCATCAAGTGCTGGGACATGATCCTTACACAAACACCATTCCCACGCTGTTCCAAGCACATGGCAGATGCCCAGATACCTGTTGTGTGTTCCCAGACATAAAGCCCGACAGGAAATCTATGTCCACACTAGGAAGGGGAGCTCACAAGTATTGAGCACCTACTGCATAGTTCTGGGTACTCACATGGGTTATATACTTCATTCAGTCCTCACAAGAATCTTAGGAAGCAGGTGTTATGATCCCCATTTTACAGATGAGGAAACTGAGACTCAGGAATGTAGAGGCCTATAGAGACTCAGTAACTTGCCAAAGTCACATGGGTAGTAGAAGTGAAATTTGAACCCAGGTCTGTCCAACTTGAGGCCACTCTGTCAGGCGAGTGACACACGGCAGACTGACACATGCACACGGAAGGACAGACACCCTCACAGGGAGCTGATTTCCTGGACCCTGCTCACTCACCGGTCAGGGACACAGCTGCAGTGGCTGGGAGCTGCATATGGGGAGCTGCTGGTGGAGCAGGAGAGGCAGGAGGTGCCCTGGCTGCACAGGGGCTCCAGGTGCCAGGCTGGCAGGCTGGGCCCGAAGCCCTGCATCTCAATCATGTCTCCAGTATCTGAGGGCAGGAAGGGGGCCATGGTCAGGGCCTGGCAGGCTTTCTCCCCCAGGCAGCCTGCAGTGTGCCCACCTCTGTACCCAGAGCTGCAGCAAGAAGTCACCCGTTTGTGAACCACAGTGGTGGTGCCTGCCTGGTTCAGAGCCCTGAGATGACAACGGTGGAGGGGGCGGTGCCTGACACTTCCCAGCCTCGCACTAAAATACTTTGACTAAGTCATGGTTAAATGTGCCTTTTCTCTCTATCTTGCTATTAGCAATAGAATAAACACTTGCTTTTCTGGAGGAAGGAGAAAGAAACAGAAGGAACAACAAAAGCCTGAGCTCCCTATAATGCCACCAGCTAGCTTGGCCTTCGAGGTTTCGGCCTGATCCTCCTGGGTAAATGCTGAGATGCAGGGAAGGAGCCTGGACTTGGAATGCCGCAAACTTCAACCCTTCCTATGCGAGGAGTCTCCCCTGATCAAAGCTCCTGAAGACCACTGAGGTTTCTAGACCTGATGGCCAGTGGCTCCTGCCACCGCTCCCTGCCCAGGCCAGGTGACCCTGCTGCCAGCTCCTGTGGGTCCTTCCTGAGTTCTCCATCCTTGCCTAGACTGGCATCACTCAGCACAGTGGCCTCTTACAAACAGACAGGTGAGCTGGTGGGAAGGGCATTCCCAGGGCTGCCAGGCCACCGCAGGGATGTGGGTGGTGGCTGTGCACACAGTTCCACCATCCAGAAGAATGTCCCCAGGTGCTGCCTCAGAAGACAGCTCCTTGGACACGTCTACACCACCAGCAGATGGAGCCTTCTCAGCCAGCCCAGATGGTCTGAATCAGAACTCAAGACTCCTGAGAGCTTCTAGGGCCCAAGTGGGGCAAGGCAGTGCTCATAGGGGACTCTGGCAGGTCCAGTGAGCCACAAAGATGAAGCAAAGTGAGGGCAGGAAGTGAAAGGACTAGGAGATGATGCCAGGAGGAGGGAAAGAGCAGAGAAGAGTGAAGAACAGGGAAAGAGAGCGCTATATGTGTGTGATGAAGACTTCTTTCAATCAGTATTTCTTTCTGCGAATGGTGGCTTGAGCCCTGGCCTGCTGAGTCTGGAGCAGACCTAGGCCTGGTTTCTGTGGGAGCCAGACTCCCACTGGGTGTGCCTTGGGGGGGAAGGGCTGAGCTGAGCCCCCTCCAGTCCCCTCAGGAGCTGCCATGTCTCGGCCCTGGGGCTGTCTTCCCAGGCCCACGGCTGGGATTTTTTTAGAGATCTGGCCCTTCAGCTCCACCAGGAGGCAAATTAAGGGAACATTCTTGGTGTGGAGGGGCTGCGGCTCTGGGAGTAAGGGATTGCAAGCCATGCCCAAGACTGGGAAGAAGAAGGGGGGACAAATGCAGGTGGGATGGGGCAGGTGAGCCCAGCTCATGGCCCTGCAGCAGGCAGAATGCCAGTCATGGGAGGAGCCAGGGCAGGAGCAAGCCCAGCCAGGCAGGCAGCAGGCAGCAGGCGGGGGTGGGGTGGGGTGGTTGGGGGCTTTGGGGGGGGGCAACAGGTGCAGAGGGCAAAAGGTGGGCACAAAGGGACACGAGCTCATGCCCAGAAAGCAGGGCTCAGCCAAGGCAGGTCTCCTGGGTCAATGCTCTTCACCTTAATTCTCCAGGAAGGAGCTGAACCAGCCAGCATTGAACACTGCATTTCTGAATTAACCCAGTGCAGACAGCTGGAGCTCTGGAGTGACTGGGCAAGGGGCAGCAGGCTGGATGGGGGCTCTGCTGGGCCAGCTTTGACTCTCTCTCCTCTGGGCTTGAGGAAAGTCTGAAGCAAAACAATCAGGGTGCTTGAACCCCACAGCCCCTAAGATTCCGAGTGAAAGGTGCCTGGCCTGGAGCAGAATTAGAGTGAACAGCATCTCTGCTCTGTGGGGAGGAAGCAGGAAGAGAGGGAGGGGAGGGCAAGGAGAGTCTGGACACCCGCCACTTGAGTCACATGCACAAGTCAAGCATGTTGCAGGCCTGAAAAGCAATGGCTAGCAGTGTTGTCATTATGGACTGGAGTGGAGGGGGAAGCTGCCATCCCATCTCCGCAACCACCTGCCGATTCTGCCTCATGGCTCCTCCCCTTTCCCAAGGAGTGGAATCCCAGGGACTGCGTACGGGCACACTGGGTGGGTCTGGCCCCCGAGTTCCCCCAAGAAGATGCCCAGACAAGCCCTGGGTCTCCGGACCTGGTAGGCCGGGAGGTTTCTCTGACCCTGGAGGCCTCAGCATGAAGACTCGTCAGGGATGTGCTTCCTATCACCAAGTCTGTCAAGACAGGGGCTCTTCTGGGACTCAGCCCCCTGCCCGGCCTCCAGCCTGACTACCCTGGAGTGGGGTTAGAACGGTCAGCCCTGGCCTCCTTACTCAGCCTTTCCACACTGCTTAGTCAGTTAACCTGAAAATAAGCATCAGCCCCAAGCTCACTAGGAACCAGGTGGCAGGCTGTGTGCCGGCAATGAACCTCAGAAGTGAGGCCCCCCTGCGTTCCTACCCGGGCTGGCCTGTAGCTCCTACTGGAATGGCTGGGAGGGCGGGTGGACACGAAGGCAGGTATGTGGTGGGTTCTGTGGCGGCAGCTGGCAGGGATGTGCTGAGGGTGTGCCAGGTGTGTGTTCTAGGCCACAGACTTGGTTGCCCAGGGATGGGGAGACTCGTTACTGGCTTGGTGACTGGGCTAAGGAACTGGGCTCTTTGGCAGAACTTTGTGGAAGCATAATGGGACTGTCCCATATTCTTAGACACCCTCTGTAGGGTAAAGAAAGGGGAGAAGAAATTGATTCTGTGGCATGTGATTGAATGGGGATGGGGAAGTTCCCCTAAACGCTGAGAAAGCCGGCCCTCACCCCTTCCTCTGAGCACCCCAGCCTCGCCCCCCAGGTCCCCTGGCTAATCGCTCTCCAGAGTGGGACTCCCCCTCCACCAGCCTAGCTCTGTGCTAAGACGGGTAATGGACAGAGTGGCTATGGGCACTGTCCTGTGTTTACAATGAAGGGACCTCTGCTACCATGTGCTCTGAAGCCCATGAGAGGGCGGATCGCACCTGACATATCCCTGGCACATATTTCTAGATTTCACGCTAGAAATTTCAAGGGCCAGGCAGTGCCTGCTGGAGCACCCAGGTCTGCTGGGTAAACGGAGCCCTGGGTCTCCTTCCATGGTGGCCTCAACCTCTCACCTGACCACAGGTGAGTGCTGTCTACATAAGCTGTCCAGCCCCTAGCCCTGCCCAGGAGGGGCCTGGTTCTACCATCCTGTTTCCCCTGAGCCTGGAGTCAGAGGAACATGGCCCAGAAGCTGGTCTGCCCAGCCAGCAGGGGAGAAAGAAAGCAACACTCTTGGGGTTGCCCAAATGAAAACCACCCTGGGTGCAAGTCCCGGAATGCCAACACTGCCATGCGAGCCCCTGCAATGGGTGGCAGGGGGGCCCAGGGGGGGCGGGGGGGTGAGGGTCAGTGGGGGGGAGGGATAAAAACCTTTCATCGGATTGGGAGCTGTGAGGTTCCGCGAGCAGATCATTGACAGCATCGCATGGAGTTTATCCTCCTCTTCCTCATCATCGTCCACCGAGGCCGCCCGGCTGGCCGCTAGGTGGTGGTAGTTAATAGTGACTGCTCAAAGAGAACGGCGAGAGAGGCGGAGTGTGAGGACCCTAGGCCCGGGCGGGAGGGACCCGACTCCGTCCTCATGGGGAGCAGAGTGGAGTCTGGGTCACCTGGAGCCTGCAGGGCACGGAAGAGGGGAAGGGGGACCTGAGAGTCTTTTGATGATTTCCTGGGGAGAGTAGGGAAGAAAGTTGGGGGGGGGCGGGGAACGGCGGCAGCTACAGAGCTCCACTCATTGGAGGAGGCCCTCTCTAGGAAGAACAGAAAGAGAGAACTGATGGGGGGAGCCAGGGTAGTGAAAGGCGGGAACCAGCTGGGACATGCCGGCAGCTCAGGAGCCCCCAGGCCTGGGCACAACTGCTGGCGGGTGGGGTCGGATCCTACTCCAGCTTGCGTCATGGTCAGGCTGGGCCAAATCTTGAAGATGACCCCAAATTCCCCTCTTCAGACTATAAATCCAACCTCCTCCTCCCAGGGTTTCTCAGAGTTGCTCTCTAGGAGGCTGAGTCACCTCACTGGGTTTCAGCTCCTTGGTGCCCTGGCTTGCCCTCCGGGGAAGTAGTCCTTGAAGTAAAGTGACCAGAAATGGGAAATGCCAAGGATTGAAGACAGCAAGTGCAGACTAAATAATCGAAGCCGAGCAACATCCCGAGACTACATCCAGGTTTGCAAACGTTCTGGCAGAAGGTGTGTCTCCTAGTCAGGCACCTCAGGGAGGGAAGCAGGATCCCCACATCTTGTGCCCGCTGAGCCTGCTGGGACTACTGGGACTGTGGCTATGTGTTTGCAGTCTGGGTAATATGTCTGCTAACACAGAGACAACTTGTTGACGATTTATTGGCATAGGTTAGGAAATTTAGGGAGCAGGTGGTCTGTCTGGCAATAAATGCTCTGGGCTGGCAAATTCCCTGCCCTTCTCCCTCAGATCAGCAAGTGTCGCCCAGAGAAACCCGTGGGGAGCAGAGCACTCTGATTGCTAAGGGAACTCTGGTGTTGGTAGATTCCTATAGACAGGCTCCCTTGGGCCCACCTAGGAGGGGCTGGACCCACGAGGGCCAGGCCACCTGTCAGCCCCTCACCAGCTGGAAGTCTCATCCTCTTCAGATGCAGCCCCTACTCCAGTTACAGCTCCTCTCATCAGTAGCTGGTTTGAGGAGGGTTCTGGCTCTAGCAGAGTCAGTGAACAATTTGTGCCATCCAAAAAGAAACACCGATCCTGCACCCAGGCTGCCTGCACCTGTGGACGTCAGGCAGCGGGCCGAGGAGAAATGGAGAGCTCTCCACCTTCTATTTCTAGTCTTGCCACATTTTTTCCTCCTGGGGCAGGGCATGAAAGCATGACTAAGAGAATATTTTGCAGAGACGCCTGAATCTGTTAAGCCAAGAGTCTTGGGGTGACGAGGTAGGGGGCAAACAGCAGGCAGAAGAGAGGTTATTTCTCAGGGGGATGGTTTGCAGGGAAAAGGTCCAGCGAGAGGCTAAGTACTGAACCACTGCTCTTAACTGGCCTGGTTAGCTGGCTTTGCCTGCTGTCCCCTGGGTGGTGAAGTGCCCCCCCACCGCCCTCAGCATCTTCCTGTCCTCCATGGGAGAAGTGTGGGGCACTCACTGTGCTCGTGCCTGTGGCCGGGGTAAATGATCCGGAACACGTAGTCTGTGGCCCGCCCTGCGCCCACCTCCTCCACGTCCGCAGACCGCATGCTGCTGCGTTTCCGTAGCTTGGGGAACACCTTCCCCTAGGGAGGGAGAGGTGGGTGGTCAGCCTTTCCAGGGCTGAGTCCCACCCGTGGCTGCTCCTAAGAACTCCATGTGGGGAAGGAAGGCAGGTGGGCAGAGAACCCACCTCACACATCCCTCCACCCAGAGCCATCCAAGCCCTGAGGTACCTTCCCCTGCTGGGTCCAGAGCGGGGGCTCTAGCTGTCCTCGAGGCAGAAGCCCGTTCTCCAGGCAGGACAGAAAGGACAGCAGGTGTCCTCCCTGCGGGAAGTGCAGCGGTGGCCTCTGGATGCCATCCTGGCTCACCAGCACGAGTGTGCCACCGTTCTCTGGGGGATGACCATGGGTGAGAGAGGCTGGATCTCCCTGAGACCTCCCAGTCATCACTGCTGCCCCGTCGGCCAGGCCCCCAGGCCGGGTAGGACAGGGGGGCTGGAGTGTGGGGCTGATGAAAGGAGGACCAGACATCGGACGCGCCATGCCCAGTGCATGGCTGGGAGGCAGCAGTCTCTCCCCTCACCCCTGTGCCCAGGGCCAGGGAGGCTCACTTTGCTGGTGGCAGTGGATGCAGACGATCTGACTGAAGGGCACCACCAGGGCATAGTCCCAGTAAACGCTGAAAAGAAACCAGATTGGTGTCATTGTGTCCCAAGACCAGCCATCCTGTCTTTCTCATCTCGTGGCCCCAACACCTGTGAAACTACCCTGAAGACCGGATGACCATAGCCAAGAAGTGACCTCAGCCAGCCAAGTCCCTCGGGGCCCCGTGCTGCCCTCAGGGCACACAGCCTGGCAGTCTCAGCTGCCTAGAGCTTGGCTCAGGCAAACCTCTCCGTGCCCAGGCCTGGCTGAATCTTAGAGAGCTTGGCAATCTCTCCAGGCAGCAGCTCTGCAATTCTTGGCATCGAATGAGGGGTGAGGCCTGCCTCCTGGAGCAGGCTGCGTCTCTCCACCCCCCTGCCTGGGGGCAAGCCCTCACTTCCTTCCCTGGCTCCTGGGAGTGAGTCCCAAAGCCCCCACCTCTTTTCCAGCTCGGAGTCCCCCAGAGTCCCATTCATGAGCTGGTTGGGTGTCCACTTCAGAGTGAGGTTCTCTGCAGACTGGTGCAGGGAGAGGTAGCCAGGGACAGCCTCCATGTCCTCCTTCTACCGGGAGGAGACACACCAGGATAGAGATGATGAGGGGCTGAGCGGCTCCAGGGATGGCCTGTGGAAACCCAGCTCCAGGGGGGAGTGGGGGCGGCCAACCTAATCCAGTCAGGAGGTCCTGGAATGGGGGCTGGGTGGAAGCAGGGGGAAACACGAACCACACCCAGATGGGGGCATCTCCTCTTCCTGGCTGGCCAGGTGCCACTGGCTCTGCCCTGTCAACCTCCTGGATGCCAGGTGTGTCCTGGGC
Organism: Rhinolophus sinicus; assembly: GCF_057876585.1. NCBI lineage: Eukaryota > Metazoa > Chordata > Mammalia > Chiroptera > Rhinolophidae > Rhinolophus > Rhinolophus sinicus. The sequence continues at coordinate 18,304,724 of NC_142512.1, forward strand.
GGGCCATACCCAAGCTGGGAGTTCACCCTGCCTGCTGGCTGCCATTCCTAGCCTTGGATAACCTGGTTCTCAGCTAGCCAGAGCAGATGCCATTGCTGGCTCCTGCCAGCTCAAGGCTGGGCGTGAGGAGTATGAAACAGTGAAGTGGGGGTGGGGCCCTTCTCCCCTTTTCTCTGGTCAAGCCCCTTAGGAAAGGGACAAATGCAGCTGGAAGCTTGTGGTCCTGGGGTCCCTGGAGGAGGGAGATGCGGAACGGGCACTCGACTTCCCTACCGGCTGCACCAGCACATTGTTTTTGCCATAGAGCAGCCGCGTCCTCGAGTTCTGGTGCAGGGATTCCACATACTCCCGGGCGCAGGCCGCCAGCCTGTCTCCTGATGTGCTGCCACTGGAGTGCTGCTTCCGGATCTGCACAGGAAAGCCCAGCTCAGCCCCAGCCCTGGGAAGTCAATCTGGAAGGCTGAGAACCCTCAGCTTCCTTCCGTGGCTTCCTTCCATGCAGACTCTCTAGCTGACCCCGGGGGCCCTTGCTGCCCCTGGTTTGCTCTCTGCCACCCTCTGCTCTCTAGCCACAGACCAGTGGGGTGCTCCTGGCATTTATGTAAGTGCCAGTGTGGGAAAAGGCTTTTCGAAGGTGGCCACCACCTTGGGGCATGTCCAAGGCCCAGCCTGTGTCTGCAAGGAGCGTGGAGGCTGGCTGCCCCTCCCTAATGGCCCGTGGGCACCAGCTGGATGAGCACAGGGATGAGGAGAGGGACACCTACTCCTAGGGCAGGGCGCTTTGCAGGGGAGTCCTGGCGATTAGGGGGACCCCGGATACGGTGCCTCTGGACCAGCTCATCAGCAGAGGGGTCAGTCCAGTAGTGATCAGCTGTCTTGAGCTTGGTGTACTCCAAGGCACAGGGTCCCACTGTGGAGACAGGGACGGCCAGCTCAGAGGGTGCCCCCTCAGCACCTGCCCTCAGCCCCCCCTGGCCCAGCATAGGCCTCTCTGCTCTCATGCTCACCTAGAAGAGAGGCCAAGATGGGGCCAAACACGGGGTCTGCCAGTAACGCCTCCTTCTCGTAGTACTTGCTGCCAGGGGGAGAGACAGAAGTGGGACTGCTAGGGCTCCCAGACTCATTCCAGGGCAGTCAAGCTCACCAAGTAGGGACGTCCCCACAAAGACCAAAGTCATGTCAGTCACCAAGAAGAAATAACCCACAAGGACTGAGCTTTGTGGGGTGCCTGATATGGTCTATACTTTCAGGGTGCTATGGGGAGATGGGTTATGCCTCCAGAGTGTTGTGGACAGCCAAGCATGCTGAGGGGTGGGGCTGCAGGAGGTGGGTCCCAGGGAGGGGCACTCACCTGCAGTTCTCTACCAGGTACTGCACGACCCTATCCAGCACCTTCTCAATAAGTGCTGTGCGTACCCATATGTGTTTCAAGGCCTGTGGGCTGAGGCCTGGGGCCTTCCCACTGGCAGAGCCCTGTCTCCGCAGAGCCTCCTGGTTGCCGGCTGAGGGTTTCCTGCAAAGAGTGGATGGGCTTTAGGAGTGTGACGGGCTGGGGGTAAGCCCCGGACTGGGGGCACTGGGAGTGGAATTTGGTGCCACAAGTCAAGAACCCAGGAGGACTGACCGGGATGGGGTGGGGGGGGCTTAAAGTGGGGGAAAAAGGCCTTGTGCCCACCCTTAGGCAGGTCCTGAGAGGCCCTGCAAGAAATGGGCCCAGGAAGCCAACCTGGGAAGGAGCAAATGCCAAGTGAAAAGAGCAGAAGGGGGTGGTGGGTGGGGCTGGCCCAGGGCTCACCTGCCCTCTACTTGTTGCTGCAGCTCCTGTACCTTGTGGCAAACCTCCCCAGCCACTGGGCACGTCTTCCCCACCTTGGTGAACAGGGCTGCCATCTTGTCACTGCGCAGGAAACCAGCGGCACGGCGCTTCAGCTGATGCAGGAGGCAAGCCTCCACCACACCTGGGCCACAAAGGGAACCAGCACCTGAGCCTGGGCAAGGGGGAGCAGAGACAACACCCCTCTGCCCCATACCTAGGGAGGACAGAGGGCCAAGGGCAGGCCTGACCCATGCTAGGACTATGGGGCGGGGTGCCAGCCTAAGGCAGGCCAGGAAGATACACCGAAATCCCCCTCTGTCTGTCCCTGCCCGGGGTGGACCTGCGGGGGCTTGGACATACCATGCCATGCCGTTCCTCTCCCTCACCTGGTGTGTACATGCCGCCTGTACACCGCATTGCCCCTGGTGCTATGACGACCAAAGCTGCCAGTTGCAGTTGGCATGGGTGGCTCCACCCCCTGCCCTCAAGGGCAATCATGGACAGCATCTGAAGGACTGGGGGTGCAGGCAGCACACAGCCCAGCAGCCCTCCTGGAGTGCGTGGCTGATGTGGTTGCTAAGGAACAAGGCTCTGGAGAAGGAGCTGAAATATTGATGTAGCCATTGCAGAGATGAGACCTGACAGTGGCCCCTGAATTATTGATGAGTCCAGCAGTCGAGAGTGAGAGATTTCTATTTCCTATGCAGGGAGGGCTTCCTTCCATTCATTCATATTTTTAGGGGCTAGGCTTGCGCTCTCTGTCTCAAGCCCGCTTCCTGCAGACAGACCCCACGGGAAAGAAAGAAGGCTTGGTGGAGACTTACCCTGGCCATGTGCAGACTCTAAAAATATTAGGGTGTTATGTGTGGGGGGAGGAGGGGCTTGGTGATTATTGAGGCCAAGCTGACTGTTTTATAAGTGAGGAGGAAGAGTCCAGAAAGGGGAAGGGATTTGATTACAGAAACATGGTGGCAAAGTTGGGACTAGGACCTAGGGCCCCAAACCCTGGCCTGAGCCCCCCTGAGCCCCTTTCACCTCCTCCAGGTGTGTTCAGAGGGCAGGAGGGTGCAGGTGGGAGGAGGCACTCCCTTCACTTCACAGGTGCTCTTTTCACATTTTCACATGGATTGAAAACAGTGCTGTATTGAAGGTGGGGGTGGGGGTCTGAAGCTTGATGCAGCCACTCAAAACTATCTCTGGGGAACTTAAGTCACCTAACGCTCTGAGCCTCAGTGTTATCATCTGTGAAACGGAATACTTCTTAGGATTTGTATGAAATGTCCCAGGAGATGGGGTACCCAAAATCCCTCACACAGGGTCTGGCACTTGACCCCTGTCGGCGCCGGATTCCTCACCTTCTTGTCCAGATCCTGTTCTACAACTAACTTGTAGGGGCAGGGATTTTGCAAGACCTCTCCCTGCCAGGGAGAAGACAGGACGCATTGGAGACAGGATCATAGGCTGCCCCAGATGGGGGTAAAGATGCTGTTCTCTTAGAAAGAGGGGAATTGAGGCCCATCGTTTATTGTGACTAGTGTTAGAATATGAAATCTGGAGTTAGGAAGTCATTACGAAAAACAGAGGTTCTCACCTGTTTTTTACCTTCATTCTTAGTAACTGACAGGTAGTCACTGCTGTTCTATAACAGAGTTTTGTTTGGCCCTCTCTTGTACTGATGTCAAAAAGTTGGACAGTCCCTGGGGCCGACCTGGAGGCTGGCCCCTCGGTAAGAGCAGCCCAGGGGAGGGGAAACAAGGCAGGGCCCCTCCCTCTCCCGAGTGCTTCCTGTTAAAGCTCTTCCCTGTTCCGGCCTCACAGGATTTATTTTACCAGACACAGTCTTTCCTTCACGTGTGTTCACACATCTATGTGCCCATGTGTATACAGACAGATGTATCCACATGTTTGATGTGTGTATGGGGCCTGTGGGGGAGTCTTTGCTTAAAAAGGAGTATGTCCACATACTCCTTTCCATGGCGAGTCCCCTTGGTCCCTGGAGGTCTTGGGTGGCCCTGGGATGGACAGGTGAGTGACCCTTTTGTCCCAGGCTCTTGGTCCTTGAGCTGCACTCCCCAACCAGAGCAGGAGAGAAGCAGCAACTGAACAGGTGGCACCAGTTCTTCAGGGAATCACATGCCTCAGTGGTGTGACTAATGGCTGGGATAATGAGTCATTAGCCTTCCCACCTTCCCAGGCAAGTGACTGCAGCCGGCCAGCCGGGAAGCCTGGGGACAGCAGGCAGCGGCACTCCCATCCCGCCTGGCCTCACCCACCTTCCGAGGCAGCCTCGGAGCCCGGGCAGCAGGGTTCTCCAGGCTGAGCTGAGGCATTCCTTAGTGATGACTATAGGCAGGGAATATTGCAGAAGCCCAAATGTCATGCCCAGTCCCCCTTGCTCATCCTAGGGCTCCTAACTGCCTTCTGTGAAACCCAGGGAAGGTGCCCGGGCAATGTCTGGGGAAGGAGAAACTGCTCTCACCTCTCTACTTTTCAAGCAAAGTAAACAACCCTCTGTGCCAGGTATGGCTACCCCAGGTCCACGGGTCCTTGGCCAGTGATTGTTCAAATCACCCCTGTCCTTCCCCATTCCTACAGCGCTGTCCCCGCAGGCTATGAAAAATATTACTGTATGCAGCATGTAGGCAAAATAGTAATAATAATAACAACAACACTAATAATAAGTGAGACCTACTATTCTAAGAGGGCTTGTGGATGGGCTTCGGGGGCTCTAAGAACCCCCTGAAATCATGTGCAAAATTGCTGATGTGCTCCAGCATACTTAAGGTGAGCGCTTTTTTTCTGGATAGAGGATCCATGGCTTTTAGCTTCCAAAAGGAGTACTTGACCCCCAAAACTTTAAGAATCCTTGCTCTGAGATTTTGGGGTTGAGCAGAAACATAGACATTCCCATCAGTCAAAACTCAGAGATGCGAATATAAAAACTCTCTCTCCTCCTCCAATATCAGAGCTGCAGTTCCAGAGCCACCAGGAACAATGTCCACCTCTCCTCCTGTCCCTGCTCCCCAAGGAGAAGTCCACACAGAGGCCCGCGCTGCTCTCCTCCTGACTGAAGGCCCAGAGCACCAAGCAGGAGCACGCTCGAGTCTTACTCCTCTTCCTGCCCCAGAAAGCAGCTGAACCCATCTTCCTCCTAAATGAGCGGTCTTGGCCCTGGTCACCTAGACGTATGGGTTTCAGGACCTCCTGTCTCAGGGCATGCAGGCACCACCTCCAGCCCCTGTGGACAGGGGTGAGACAGCCCTGACATCATTCAGCTCATTTCTGAAAAATGCATACTAACTAATAAACAATCAACATTGTTTCTGGTCATTGTTTGGGGTGGAAAGGTTTGAATGAATGAGTCAGAACAGAGAAACAGAGACAGGACTCAAGCATGATCCCCTAACTCCCCACCCTGGCCTCCTGGTGGCCTTTGGAATTACGGTGACAGATGAGCCCATCCGTCTTCACATCCCACTGACAGGAAGGCTCACGGAGCTGCAACTCTGGGCAGGAGTGGAACTTGCTGTGGGCATCTCCCCTCCCCTCCCTCAAAAGAGCTGGCACCATCTTCCCAGGAAAAGGCTGGGAACTACAGGCCCAGACTAACCCTGTGATTCTCCTCGCCAGCCTCTGATGTGCCCCGAAAATCTATTAAGTCAGAGGGTTTAATAAATGCTAAATGGGTGGAGACCACAAAGCGCTAATGGATTCCGTTAGGGCCCCCTCCCACAAACCCCTTACACACCAACTTAACCATTCCAAGGAGTCCGATTTAGAATGGAGGGGACACTGGTAGAGATAGAAGGGACTTGGGAAGTTACTCAATCTTCTCATACCTTGCGGGACGGAAGGCTGACGGTAGCACCCCTACGGAGGCCATGCGGCGCCGTCCCTCAGCATTGCAAGTAACCTCTGACCCAGTAACCTTTCATCTGAGAGTCTCGTCTACAGATGTGACGGCAAGGTCACTTAGTTCTAAGAACAAAAGGCTGGAAACCACACACATGTTCATCGCAGAGCGGGTTAAGTCAACGTGGCGCATCCGCACGCTATGCAACTCGGAACAAGAATGAGGCAGCTACGCGGGAGCGAATCATGGCAGGAGCCAGATGCGGAGCTGTATGTAAGACTGAACGACACCCTGATTACAAAAACCGGGTAACCAAGGAATACGGGCTGTTTTTTCTTATTAGTATAAAAAACTTTGGAAGCATGCACAAGAAACGAAAGTGGGAGTGGCGGCCTGTGTGGGAACCAGTAGGTACGTGGAAGAGAAGTGGGCGAATGGGGGCAGGGAGAGGAGTGAGACTTTGCACCATATACCTTTTGTATAGCTTTGATGTTTGAACCAAGTAAACGTATTACCAATTCAAAATAATGATTATAATAATTAAGCAGATGGCCATCCAACCCAAGTACCAGTATTCCATCATGAGATGATGCCAGAGATTCTCTCCAACCTGGAGATGAATCAAAACTCACAAAAGTCAGAAAGGCGGGGTCCGTCCATGGCACCCACTCCTTCACTAGCTCTCTCAGCAGATAGAGTCTCCCGATTGGCTTGGTTTCCCATCCCCACAGAAGCATCTGCTTAGGGCAGCCATAGGTAATCTGAGCTGGGCAGGGACCAGAGAAACAATTCAGGGACAAGCCTAGGTGTCTCAGGAGCCCCCAAGAATGGACAAAAGCGATGGTTGCCCAGGAAACGCAGCAGTGGTTGAGAAGGGTCCTCGATCAGCCCAGGGGGCCTCAGAAACAATCCTGCCTCTCACGTGCATATCTATTATTAAAGCTGTGCTCAGCAGCCACCGGCCTGGACAAGCCCAGACTGGTAATATGGGGACCCACTGAACAGCCTTCAGAGAACCAGGCCAGTTGACTGAGGTGTAGAGACACAGCCCCCAGAGTTAGCACAGCATGACATGGCCCAAGGCTCTGAGCTGGGAGGCTTCGGTAATGGGAGCAGCAGGTGTGGAAGTCTTCCCTGCTCCCCTACCTCTGCCAGCTGCTCTCTGTGTGGCGGAGGAGCTTGGTTGTAGTTGTCATGGAGAACCCCATGAGGAAAGTACTGGGTGGAGCAGCCAGCCACAGGTGGCTGGTTTTGGTCCTGGAATTCTAGGGGACACTACTCAGAGCAGAATTTTTAAAAGCCGAATGCCTTGGATAATGGAACCAAGCCTGCCAGGAAAGGAGTAGGCTCGCTGGCGAGAAAGAAAATGTGGCCTCTTTTTAAGTTAGGAACTTCCTCCAGGCGCTGATGGAGGAAGTCAATGTTTGTCTGCAGCAGAGATGAGGGGGGAGGAGCACAGAGGCCAGGCCAGGCGTCATCCATCATCCGCCTCTCTCCTCCCCACTTCCCTAGCGGGTACTTACACCCAGGGATTTGCAACTGCTGCCTCCACTCGGAACAAGTCTTTTCTATGGTAACTAGAATACATTTTCTCTCAGCCTACACTGGTGATGCTGGCTGTTTGCTTCAGTTTTGGGTTGTTTTGTTTTTTTGGCGGGGGCAGCATTCAGCCTTGTTCAACGCCCTACAACAAGAAAGCACTGCCCCGATATTCCAGAACCAAGCAGGCGAGGGACATGCAATTCCTACCACACATACCCACCTTCCTGGATGTAGGGCTGAGTTTGCATGCACAGTGCCCACAGTGACTTCCCAGGGAGCCAGGCCAGGGCCGGCCTCACCCAGCTTGGCAAGGGACCACTGTCTCCCAGAGTAGCTCTTGGACACCATGAGTCCACTATTTCATCACCCAAGCTATGCCTCCACGAGGGCCAACTCCTCTTCAATGCCCCCCACCCCCAGGCTCCCCTTGTAGGCAGACCTCCTGGGCAGACCCATTCCTGGGCAGCACAGGCTCTGAAGCAAGACAGATGTGGGTTCAAACCCTTTCCTTACTAGCTATTTGACTTTATGCAAATCACTAAATCACTCTTGAGCTTCGGCTGCAATTAGGGAAAAGAACAAGTCTGATTTCAGTGGGTGTCGAGTGACCGAAAGCAACAGCATGTCACAGGTGCAAAAGGTTCCTTGATCTCTACTGCCTCACACCCTGACGGGGATCACGAATGCTGGTGCCTTCCCTCCCTGTGCCTCATCTGCATGCCCTGCTGTCCCTCCTGTACCCAAGACGGTCTGGCTGTGCTCCTCCTAAGGCCACCCCTTCCACCTGCGCACTGGATTCTGGCCCCTTTCTTCTGTCGAGGGCGTTGCTCCAGCAAATGTCCCTTCTCTTGCCTGTATCTTTAATGTTCCCCTATGAGATACAAACATTCTGTAATTTTTCCAACCTAAGAAAAAACCACCCACCACCTCCCTTGGCCCTACGTCCCCATGCCGCTGCTCCGCTTTATGTAAAATTCCTCAGGAAAGTTGTCTATATTCACTGTCTGTATCTCTTCCTTCTACCATCCTCTCCTCCTCCTCATCTCCTTTTTTTAAAAAAATCATTTCATTATGGAAATTCCAAACATAGACACAAGTGGAAAGGACAACATGGCAGCCCCCACGTCCTCATCAGCCAACGTAAGCCACGATCAAGTCATGACCAGTCTTGTTTCAGCTCCACCAACTCCAATCACTTTTTCGCTTTTCCCCACATTATTTTGAAGCAAATTTTAGATTAGACACCATACACTTTTATCCATAAATATTTCTGTATGTATCTCTAAAAGATGACTCTTTCAAAACACATGCATAATACCTTTATTGCACCTACAAAATTAACAGAAATTTATTATTATTAAATTTCCTGATTGAGTTCCTGGAGTTCCAATTTCTGGACTGTCCGGATGCTCCAAACTCCCAGAAACATGGATTCCCAGATGGAATCCTGGAGAAGGTCCCAGGAGGCTTTATGAGAAAGGTTGCAAGATCGCTTTCAAGAACAAAGCAGAATGTCATTGGTGGTGGAGATGACAGCCACATTCCCAAGCCCCTGCTGCCTACCCAGCTCCATGCTGTGTGCCTTACCTACCTCACTCCTTTAGTCCCCAAGTCAAACTTCTAGGGTAGGTTCGGAGTTGCTAAAAAAACTGCTAAAAAAACGGGCACACACACTTAGGGACCTGGTCAGGATGGGAACCCAAGTCTGTCAGACTCCAAAGCCTCAGCCATAGATCACCACCACACACCCTCAGCCACTCCCCAAAACAGGGTGAAGGGAGCCAGTTCCCCAGAAGCCCTTCCTTCTTACTACTTCATTTCCGGATGGAAGGAAGAAGCCAGATATCCTGAGAATGAGCTGTTTATTCAGTGTGGGTGGGAAGAAGAGAAGGAATCCCTTTCACTGGAAAGAGACAGACTGAGAACTGCCTGGAGTCTGAATCTCAGAATGTGCTAAAATCTCCAGCAGCAACATCCCAGGTGGGTGCAATCCTTCCGCAGCACCTGCTTCTCTCCCGGCTCATTAGCATTTCCTTGCCATTCCCCGGAGGGGCTCACCGCCGCCGACCTTCCTAGCTAATGACAGCTGCTTAGCAACAGGGAGCAGGTTGATAAAGCCCTGATGTGGTTCCCAGCTCCACAGACTCCACCCCTGTCTCCCATTACAGCTCATCCCTCAGTGGAAGCAACCCTCAGGTTGGCCGATCTTCTCAGGGAGGGCAGGGAATCTGGTGACTGAGGGGCAGGGATGGCCGCAGCGAGGCCTGGGCCCCGCCCCCAATGCCTGGGGGTAGGCGGGGGCGGGGCAGGGGAAGAAGAGATCCTTAGGAGTCTGAGAACCTGTTATGCCAGGCCAGGAAATTCTCCGTGAAGCTCCAAAACCCACTCCACCACCAAAGGTTAAAATCCAACCTCAGCACCCAATCAGAATAGAGCAAACAGAAATACAGGCACAACTCGTTTTATTGTGCTTTGCTTTATTGCACTTCACAGATGCGTTTTTTTAACAAACTGAAGGCAAGACTTTCCACCAGCAAAAAGATTACGACTTGCTTTATAGCGAGTGGTCTGGAACTGAACCCACACTATCTCTGAGGTCTGCTTATATTGTGGAGGCAGACATTCCCACACCTCCGGGGCGGGGGGGGGGGCGGGGGGGGTGTGGGGGGGTGTGGGGGGGGTGGCGGTCCAGAGCTCCTGGACTCCTGGGCTGAGGCCTAAATTGATTACGCCTCTTAAAGCACATATATTATTACTACAAATGCAGACTTCCCAGGTGAAACTTGGGACAATTTGCTGTTTAACCCTGACCTTGAGTTGCCCACAGCAAAAGTTAAAAGCACCTTACCCTGTCCGGGAGGGGTTAGCAGGAGATTATCAGTCTACATGGGTTGGTGGGGTGGGGGAGGGTGGTTCAAGAGGCCACAGGGAAAACAAGAAGCATTAATTTGATTTGGGAGGAAGTCTTAACATTAAAGTTTCAACGACCATGTTATGAAACAATGCAAACCTGCCATGACTTGACAAACCATACAGGTTTGGGCCTACTCTCCAAGCCCCAGCCTCCACCAGTGGGAGGGGGCAGTCACACAGATTCTGACCCTCTGGCCTGGACATTCAGAGGGAACTGCCTCAGACAGCACCACAGCCATGCTCTGTCATTGGAGAACAACACACGGAGAACCCCCTCCCTGCCAGCCAGGATTTGCCAGCAAAGCTTCCTCATAAGGTTTCTACCTGCAGGGGCCTGACCGGTTTCTGGACAGGCAGGTTTATGAATAACCACAGCAAACACACAACAAATACACATTTCTCACCAATCCTGGGAGTCTCACTCCTCCCCATGGATAAGGAGAACAGGGCTCTGGCACAACTTTCCTGGGTTTTGACCAAGTGTGAGGATTCCCTTTTCCGTGGGTCTCAGGTGCCCAGCTCACCTTAGCGATGCACTGTTGGCAGCCCCTCCTGCTAACGTTCCCCTCCGTGACTATGCACTGAGCCCAAGGCAGAGGCTGCAAACTGGCAGAGGCTTGTTTGGCCCACACAGTTTTTAAAAAACGGGAATTAGTTATCAGCATTTAAAAATTGGGAAATTTCATATAAAAACCCAGACATATGGCTTCTCTTAAAATAAAACAAAGGCCATGGCAAGCATGGGCCATCATTCCTGCAGGATCTGAGTGGTGGTTGCCCGCTTCACACAGGGCAAGCACTGTCCAGCTCAGCCCAGCCCCCATCGCTGCCCGTTGTCTCATACCCAGACAGCTTCCTGGAGGACCTTTCTCATCTGACCCTGTAGGCAACTGAGTTTGCATTCCTGGACCCAGGACACCTCCCAAGATCCAGCAGAACAGAGTTCCTCTGGCTCCAGGGCTGACTTTAGAACCCTGGAGACTTGGGTCTGTTTCATAAACCCTTTTTCTATTTCAGCAACTAAAACTGGCCGAAAGCAGAAGAATCATTTCTTTTGAAGGTGATACCCTGCCTGTTAGAAAGAGCCCTGGGCTTCCAGGCAGGAGAAAAAAGCGAAAGCCCCACTGCTTCCTGGGGGCCCAAGGATTGATTAGAGAGCTGATGGTTTTTTCTCACCCTACTTGGCCTAACGTGGGATGCCCACTGCTTTTCTCCCCACCTCTCCTCCCCCACCCCCCATGGCCACCCATGTGTGGCGCCCATGAACAAGCTGCTTGCACTAATTTATTCTGTTTTGTGTTTGCTCTGGACGAAGCCTAGCACCAAGCCGTGAAAAACTGGGCCGCCAGAAGAGCCCTTCTAGTGACAATAACAGACAGCGGTTGACGTCAGGGGAACAAACCCAGCACAGGTAGAAAGTAGAGTTCTAACACTCTTCCAAGCCACTTATTGCAAAACTAGCATGCTTTTTCCCTGGCACAGGTTCTGCCCAAGAAAAGATGAGGTCAAATTGCTCCTTGTAAACATGGGAATCATTACATCGTCTAAAGAACTGGGGAAACTTACCCAAAAGGGAGGTAGATGGTGGGAACTCAAATCCTGCAAAACTAACTTCAGCCTCAACACCCAAAGGAGAAGGAAAGAGGCATTTTCTGAGCTCTTATGTTAAGAACATTCACGTGCATCACCTCAATCCCCACAAAAATTCCTTGAGGTGGGAACCATCACCCTGTTGTTACAGGAGCAAACTGAGGGTGACAGATGTTAAGAAACTTGTCCAAGTAAGCAGAGCACCAGGATTTGTCTGAATCCTCAGTCTGTCACTCAGGCTCTGCTCACAGGCCGCCTCCCCCAGTCGCCCTCCCACATCTGTTTTATTTTTCTTCATAGCTATTATCATACCTGCCATTGCATGATATATTCATGTGTGCATTTGTTGTCTGTCTGTCTCCCCAAAGAATGTAAGCCCTGGGGCAGAGATTCTGCCCACCTTGTTATTGCTGTTTGCCTACCTGGGGAACAGCATCTGGAACCTGGTGGACCGTCAGTGTCTGTTGCTGGGCTGACGGGAAGGGCAGCTCTACCTGCCTCACCACACTGCTGTCAAAAGTATTCCTTCCCTTATCTGCTCCTTTCATTCCTTCCCCTCAGAAGTGCACAATCTCCCTTCCACGAACCCCAAACACCAATCTCAGAGGCTAAGGAAAACTACATAAAGATGGCAATGGCTCCGTGTCCCTTGGAAAGGGGTTGAAAAGAAGCTCAAATTTCTGGAAATCCAAAATATTCTGCTGTGCGTAGAGGCAGGCTTGCTCCTACAATGGCAGAAGTGTTCACACTGAGGAGAAAGCGATGGCTTATTATGGTCTTTCTCCTTTCTTTCTTTCTTTCCTTTTTTTTTTTTTAGGTATGGGGGCATCTTTATTTTTCTTTCTTTCTTTTTATTCTGTAAGCACAGTTCTTTTTTTTCCCCCTCACTTCCCCTCCCCCCCCTTTTTTTTTAGTTTCAGGTGCAGACTTTCTCCTTTCTAAGGCGGGAAGTCTTTGGCTATCTCTCCTATCCTACACTCATGTCATTTTGCATCCAATCAAGTGCCTGGAGATTTGGGATGCTGAAGCAACACCAATGGGATGAATTAGAAAGTAGGTGTGGCACCAAAAGCATCCCAAAAACACAAACCCTTCCTCAAAGATAAAGTAAGGCTAAGCCAGACCAGTGGCTCCCACACTTGAGTTACCTAGGACAATGGTTCTTAAAGTGGTGTCCCTGGACCAGCAGTATCGGCATCAGCTGTGCATTTGTTAGAAATACAAATCCTCAGGCCCGCCCCAGACCTACTAGAATCAGAAACTCCAATGTTGGGATACAGGAATTTGTTTTAAGAAGCCTTTCAGGTGACTCTAATGTACGATAAAATTTGAACAGTACTGTCTTAGGGGACTAAACATACATAAATTCTTGAGCCCTGGAAATATTCATTCGGTAGGCCTGGGATGGGGTCCCAGGAGATTTCAAAAGCTTCTGAGTTGATTCGGACCTGCAGCCAGATTTAAGAACTACTAACCTGAGGACTCATGTTTCCCTGGCCGCAGGATAGTTTTTTCAGTTTTAAACCCATCTCCCACTATCCCCCAGTCACTCACTCACCACACAGCGCAATGATGTGGCTGCTATCTTCATGCACAAACTTCCTGGTGACAGCCTCCTCCATGATTTGCTTCACCTGTAGACAAATGGGCAGCATAGTCGTTCATTTATTTTTCTGATCAAAGGCCTGTGGGCAAGTAAATAGCTTGACTCTGCCCTCCTGTCTGGGTTCAGATACTTGCACAGTATATGATAGGGATGGGAGGGGTGGGGAAGTTTCTTCAGCACAGACAGCTCCAAGCATCTTAGAAAGGCAACCAGGAAAAGAGATAATATAAACGCACCAACCAATCAGTGCAGACATTCCAGCCCAGGAGGAAGTGCCCTGCTGTGGAGAACAGGGATAGGACGCTGTTTGCACATCTGTACTTAGCTGGAGAAGGGCTTCTGGGCAGACACACTGTCCTTTAGGGACAAACTGTCTCAGTATAGGCTGCAGATAAACAACTTGTCCCTCCTTTTCTCCCCCTTCTCTGAGATTAGGGGTAGGTCCATCCAGGCCTCAGGGACACTCTCCACATGCTCACAAGTCCAGGCTTCTTTCTTGTTTAGGTAAAAACCTGAAGTTTGGGCCGGCCTGGTGGCTCAGGCAGTTGGAGCTCTGTGCTCCTAACTCCAAAGGCTGCCGGTTCGATTCCCACATGGGCCAGTGGGCTCTCAACCACAAGGTTGCAGGTTCAATTCCTCGAGTCCCACAAGGGATGGTGGGCAGCGCCACCTGCAACTAAAGATTGAACACAGCACCTTGAGCTGAGCTGCCGCTGAGCTCCCAGATGGCTCAGTTGGTTGGAGTGCGTCCTCTCAACCACAAGGTTGCCGGTTCGACTCCCAAGGGGATGGTGGGCTACGCCCCCTGCAACTAGAAAACGGCAACTGGACCTGGAGCTGAGCTGCGCCCTCCACAACTAAGATTGAAAGGACAACAGCTTGACTTGGAAAAAAGTCCTGGAAGTACACACTGTTCCCCAATAAAGTCCTGTTCCCTTTCCCCAATAAAATCTTTAAAAACAAAACAAAACCCTGAAGTTTGGGTTCCTACCTGAATGTAAGTTTCTAAATACCTTGTGAGGTAAGCAGTCACATTTCTAAGAAAACAGTTAAACACACACACACACACACACACACACACACCTTTTTTAATTGACATATAGTAAACATACAGAAAAGGGTGTATATCATAATTATACAGCTTGATAAATTTTCAAACTAAACACACCTGTGAAACCAGCATCCAGATCAAGAAATAGAACATGTGACCTGTACCCCAAAGCACCCCCCATTCTGCCAAGTTTCCTTCTAGTCACTAGTGGGTACTCAAGGGTACCCACTCTCCTGACTTTTAACATCAGAGAGTAGTTTTGCAGGTTTTTGTGCTTTTACTAGATGGACTCACTCAGTGTGCAGTGTTTTGTGACTGCGTTTCTCTTGCTCCCCAGTGTGATTGTGAGATTTGTTCACATTGTGTGTAGTTGTGGATTATTCATTTTATAATGTGTGAACACGCCACAACTGACTTGCATTTCGGTAGTTTCCCATTTGGGGCTGTTATGAATAGTACAGCTATGAAATTCTGGACATGTCTTTGGGTGAACACAGGTGTTCATTTCTTTGGATTTATATTTTTAGGCAAGGAATTTCTGATGCATATTTTCCATTTTACTAGATTTTGCCAAATTGTTTCTAGAGTGGTTGTACCAATTTACACACCCATCAGCAGTATGTGAGGTTCTAGTTGCTCCCAACACTTAAACCAAGCACTTTTGATGTCCTGAGGGAACCTGCCAGGAGACAGATATTAATCCTGGAAGTTAGAGGAACGGATTAGCTCAAACCCAGTGTAAAATCTTCCAGATAAAGTAAGCCCTGGGCAGAGCCGGACTTTGCCATTCTTTGGACAAGGCATGCAGTATCCTGGTGCTGCCCTTGCTCCCAAGTCCCTCACCTAGGATTACAGAGTTTGGAGGGTGGTAGAGTCTCTAAAGTCTGGGGTGTAGGGGGAAAGGAGATGAAAGCTCCTCCCTGCTGGAAAGTGCTCATGGTTAGCGGTTAGGTAAAGGGAGTTCAGATCGATCCTGCACTCTAAACTCTAAACTCTTCCTAGATTACTTCCCAAGGAGTGTTTGCATTAAACAGAGCACAACGTCACAACTCAGAGACCTATAGGCATCTGAAGCAGGGCAGAATTTCAGGTTCGGAAAACTTACAGATGCCCCTAGAATTATACCAGAGGTCTTTGTGAAAGGCCAGCCTTGCCTACAATTAATTATCCACACTATCTCTACTTGTAGGAGAAGAAACGATAAAATCTCTTAAAATCAAGCACTCAAGGGGGAAGAGAACTAAGAGTTCAGCACAGGTGGCATATTCTGGACAGTTCTCACATTTGTTTAGGAATCATTCTTGGAGTACAGACAGCCTTCTCAGTACCGAAAAAAGAATCACCGTCTTCTCAAAAATCTTTCCTATCATCCCTGACCAACCCCAAACTTGGATCACATCAACAAACCTAACCCCTCTGTCCATAGTTAGGGGATGGCTACTTTTTCGTTCTTGTTTATACTGTTCATATAAGTCTCTATCACTAGATTGCTTGTTTCCTGAGGATAATCACTGAGACTTGAGACTTCTCTTTTCTTTGGGGAGATGGCAATTGGGGCTTACATTGTAATTTGATATACCCTTGGCCTAAAAAACTCTTTCTTGGCCACTTCACAGCAAAGGCACAATGGAGCTTCCCATACACTGCTAGAAAAGTGATGGCTTCAACCACTTCTTTGCCAACGAGAAGGAAAAGAGCAAGTGTTAGGGTACAATAGCTGGGCCATAATTAATGCATGAAAACCATCTAGAGCCTTCCGAGATTTCATGAGACTCAGTTTTCTCCAATCCTGAAACTCTAGGAGGGGGTAAAGGAACCACTATGGTAAACTTTTATATATGAGGCAGATATCATTATCCCTATCTTATTTTATTTTTAAACTTTTATTTATTTGTGTTTTTCTAGGACCCATCAGCTCCAAGTCAAGTAGTTGTTTCAGTCTAGTTGTGGAGGGTGCAGCTCACAGGGGCCCATCTCAGGATCCAACCGGCAACCTTGTTGTTAAGAGCACTGCGCTCTAACCAACTGAGCTAACTGGCCACTCCATTATCCCTATTTTAGAGATGAAATAATTGAGACTCTGAGAGGTTAAGTAACTTATTCGAGATCACATAGAGCCAGGGGCAGACTATTCTCAAATTTATGCATTCCCACCAGAGCTTGCAGTCTCCAAGATCAGATTTAGTTAATAAATAGCCATTGAGTGCCTACTGTGTGCTAAGCACTGGATACAAAAGTAGTGGACAAAACAGATGGTTTTCCTGCCCTCATGAAGTATACACATCTGGCAGACACAGAGGTAGGGGAGAGTTATTCATGGCCCCAGAAGCCTAATCTATTCTAATCTACTCTGCGGGTTTGAGCTCTCCAGCTCTCATATGGGGGTGAGTCATTCATATGCCCCCGCCCCTCTAACCATGAAATCGAAATGGGTTTAGGGCAGGGTCAAGGTAAAGGACGTTAGTAGAGAAGGACTCATCTCTTTCTGATATGGGGAGGCTCCTCAAAAGCGGGGGAAATCTGAGTCTTTAAAACCATTATCAACCTCGCCCACCGCGTCGCCGGGTAAGGAGGTGGGCGTGGAGCGAGAAGCAGTGAGGTGTACGGCGAACCCTCCTGCAGCCGCCACTCATTTCCCAGAAGGATAACAGAGTGGGGTGTAGGACAAACCGGAGCTAAGACCCGAAATCACCCATTCAGCCGCCCTAGGAGACCCGCGCGGTGCCCCGCCCCCTCCCCACGCAGCGCCGGCAATGAATGGGCAGCTCTGGCTCTCTAGAAATCGCCGCCACCCCTCCCCCGACCTCGGTCTCCCAGCGCTGCTGCCGTCACAGGGCGGGGAGCTGCGGGATCCCGGAGCAAACAAGACCCGGAGCACTGGCCTAGACCCCTCGGGCAGAGAGGGGTGTTGCCCCCTGATCGGGGAGAGGAGCAGGAGCCGCAGCCAGTCCAGAACTCCGCCCCCGCCCGGCCCAGGCCGGGGCCAGCAAGCGCCAGCGCGAGGGTGCGCACGGACCTTTCCGCCCCCGGGGCCGCGCGGGCAGAGACCCGAGCCCCCCGGGGGTCCTTGCCCCGACTTTACCTCCTTTTTCACGTTCCACAGCAGCTTCTCCTTAACTGCGTCCTCCGCGCTGCCCATGGTGCGGCGGGTGGCCAGTAGGCTGTGCCGAGCGGCCCCCCAAGCCCCGCGCTGCCCTCGCCGCCTCCGCGCCTCGGCTCAGCGCCACACGCGCAAGGCGGAGCCCCCGCCTACCGCGGTCCCGGCCCGCCGCCGCCGCCGCAGCCACTGCCCGGTGCTCGGCTCCGCAGCCATCTTCCGAACCCCGCACAGACGTCAGGCGCCTGGCCCGGCCCCTTCCCACAGCCGGGAGCGGGGGGTGCACTCAGCGAAGGGGGGGTCGGGGCGGGGGCAGGCTGCGCGCGCCTGGGGGCGGCCAGCCCGGGAGCGCGCCACGCGGGCCGCTGTCATGGCAACGCGCCGGCTCCACAGCCGAGGGCGCGAACCCGCATTGTGAGCGTCTGCAGCCAGGCTCCCACAGCGACCCGCGGGGAGGCGGGGCGCGCCCTGGGCCCCGCGGCTGAGGGGAAAGTCTTTCGCTCAGGAGCTGGCTTCTATCCAGCTAGACTCCCCCTGATTTCTATCCGCTCGTTTTCCCAACGGGTCTGGCCAAGGGGAAGCCAGGAGTAGCCCCCAGGCTGAGAAAAGCCGGAGCTCCATCGTTGCTCTAAAACCCCTGCAAGCCGGTCGCCCTCGTTGCATAGCTTGTTGGGGAAAACGAATGGGACCGCAGCCGCCCCGGACCTAAAGAGGCTCGGCAAGCTCTTCCTCCTCCGTGGGAATCGTTACGTCCAGTCCTGCTCTTCTTGCAACTATGTGGGAGGTGGGAGCGCCGGTTGGGGTAAAGGAAACCTGCGGGAACTTGTACCGAACCCGTGAAGATGAAAGAACCTTCTCTGCGATTTGCCTTATAGACTTCAGCAGCCCAATAAGGGAATCGAGGGACATATGGTTGCTCAAAGTGATAAAGAACACTTGTTGCTGCAAACTTGAGGGGCGGCACGCAGAAACTAGGTGAGAGGAGGGGCTCAGCCCTCTTCCACAGGAATGGAGAATCCTCCGATTGACATCTTCCTACGTGATGCAACTTGATACCGCAAACAATGAAAATACAGAGGAGAAAACACAGACTCCCCGAGACTTGAGAGTTCAAACCTGGAGTATACATCCGTAGTTCTAAAGCCCCCAACCGCAGACTACGGCGTGGGAAAAGTTTAGTACGCGGTTTTGTAGAGAGGCGGGAGCGTTGCTTTCAGAGGCTGGTGGGAAGGACCCTCGCGAAGGACGGGATCCCTGTCCCGCCCCGCCCCGCCACTGGGAGGGCACGCCCCAAAGAGGGGACCGGAAGCGCTCGGTCCAGCCCGGAAGTAGTGTTGACTTGGTACACGTGAGTCGCAGCATGGCGGCGCACCGCTCCGGCCCGCTCAAGCAGCAGAATAAAGCTCATAAAGGCGGGCGGCATCGGGGTCGGGGGTCTGCGCAGCGGGACGGCAAGGGTAAGAAGATAGGGTTGGAGAAAGAACGGCTGTTTAGTCGACTTTAACTGCTTTTCTCCATGCCCAGACACAGCTCCTACCTCCGGCCTGTACGCCGCGTAAAGGCTCTAAGGTGGGCGAAAAGGGGTCCCCTTTCTTGACCTTCTTGTGAGACCCTGCACAAGAGCCCTTTCTGACCTCCCTCCAGGCCGTCTAGCACCGAAAACCCTAAGCAAGAAGGTGAGGAAGGAGCTCAGCAGAGTAGACCAGAGGCATCGTGCCAGCCAGCTCCGAAAGCAGAAGAAGGAGGCGGTGAGAGAGAACAGGGATTGGGGATGGTGTGGCTTCACAATCGTTCTGGGCTGATAATGCCTCGAACTAGAAAATGTGACCCTGGGAAGGGACCGGAGATGGAGAATAACCCGAGCGCACATGTCAGGTGTGCGGGTCTGGACGCATGCTAGAGCATTCTTTGCTTTGGTCTGAGCTCCTGCCCACTCCCCAATCCCCACCACAAACTTGTCGCTTTTTGCTAGATGCTGGGCGTGGGGCATCTGTACTGTTGGAAATGCAATACTGGAACGAAGTACTGAAACACTGAGATGCTCTCTGATCCTTTCTATTTTCAGGTTCTTGCAGAGAAGAGGCAGCTGGGCAGCAAGGATGGCCCTCCTCATCAGGTACTGGTGGTGCCCCTGCACAACAGGATTTCCCTGCCAGAGGCCTTCCAGAGGCTTCAGGATAGGGATACTGGAACAGTACACTTGAATGATTGGGGAAGCACCCACAGCTTTATGCTGTTATGCCCCCGCTTGAAACATCGGTGGTTTTTCACATCTGCAAGGCCAGGTTAGCGTATACAACAGTATTTTCTATCATTATGTTTTGCATAGTGGTAATATTTTTTCGTATAATGTGCTGGTGCAGACCACCTCTTCCTGCTGACTTTGTTTTCTATTTCCAGAGGATCTGCACACTGTGTTAGACTTGGCTAAAGTGGCTGATACCATCCTGTTCCTCCTTGATCCACTAGAAGGCTGGGACAGCACCGGGGATTACTGCCTTTCCTGCCTCTTCGCTCAGGGCCTTCCCACCTATAGTAAGTGTGTGTGGAATATTGGAGGCCATGAAGGAAGTGAAATAGCATTCATTGCATGTATAATTTGCCAGGCACTGTGCCTGACGCTTGATTCGGGAATATAACTTGTTGTGTTCAGCTGATGGTGGGTTGTACATGTATGGCCTAAATTTGGTCCGTTATTTATAAATTGGCAGGGGGCCTTTTTATTTCTGTACTATCCTTTGCCCAGAGGAAGAAGGGTTGAAGTTTTACTGTGAAATTTCTTTAGCGTAGCTGAGTGTTGAATTTCCCAGTGATCTTTGGGCTCACAACTGTTAGCTTTTTATTGTGAACTTGTTTGTGAATTTGCAGGGGTTATTTTCTTATAGTGAATCAACAGGTCATGAAGCCCTTTCTCTTTTGCTCACAGCATTAGCTATCCAGGGAATTTCTGGCCTCCCACCGAAGAAACAAATAGATGCCAGAAAGAAGCTAAGTAAAGTAGTGGAGAAGCGCTTTCCTGATGACAAACTCCTCCAATTAGACACTCAACAGGAGGCAGGGATGCTGCTCAGGCAGTTGGCTAACCAAAAGCAGCGGCATCTTGCCTTTCGAGATCGGCGGGCCTACCTCTTTGCTTCTGCTGCTGACTTTGTGCCTAATGAAGAGAATAACTTGGTGGGCACCTTGAAAATCTCAGGCTATGTTCGTGGGCAGACTCTGAGTGTAAATAGCTTACTGCATATCATTGGACATGGCGATTTCCAGATGAAACAGATAGATGCCCCTGTGGACCCTTTCCCCTTAAATCCTAGAGTGGTCAAATCCCAAAAGGACCCAGGCATGGCAATGGAGGTAAGATTGATGTTTTTAAAGACTTTGTATTGTAGATTCATGTGTAAGCTGGTGTAGGATGGGAACTAACTTCAGAGAAGGTAGTCTTTGCACACCTAGACAACTACACTGGTCCCTGGGGGCTAGTTCAAAGTAAGGCAATAGTCAACTACAAATATGTTGCTATATTATATATTTATCCAGCATTCTGTAGATGTCTTACACAGCAATTGGCTCTGAGTTTATAGAAGACACAAGATGCAGTCTCTTTCCTCAGACGATTAGGTCAGAAAAAAAATGGCAAGCACCTGTGAAGTAAAGATTGAGAAAGTGGTTGAGGTACAGACCTGCTGTGGAAGTTGAGAAAACAGACTAGCAAGCTTCACAGCAGAGATCAGACTTGAGCCAAGAGTTGAGAAAGATGGATGTCATTTATGAGTTGAAGAGAGGTGAAAGACTATCGTAGAAGATAAGAGACAACATGAAGCTAGCACAATGATGGATCAAAGGGTTTCTTTGAACCCTGAAGAAATCCGCTTGATGTGAGTAAGGTAGGAGTGAGGCCAGATTATGAGAGGCCTCAAGAGCCAAGCAGAGGTGTAGAGTTAAAAGGCTAAGAAATAGAACCATTTGAAAAAACTTGACAAGTTGTGGCTTTCTATTTCATTCTATTTCATTCATCTTCTACCTGAGGACTATGTTTGTTATTTCTGGATCTTTCTGTTTACTATGTTAGATTTAGTAGATTTTTGGTTAATGTTTGACTGTCACGTGCTTTTGGTTTTTAGCTGTGTGATATGGATGCTGTAACTGACATGGAAGAAGACCTTAAGGTCCTAATGAAAGCAGACCCCGATAGACAAGAATCTTTGCAGACAGAGGTTATCCCAGATCCAATGGAGGGCGAGCAAACCTGGCCCACTGAGGAGGAGCTGAATGAGGCAAATGGTTGGTAATGGCAAACTTGTTTGTAATTCACCTGGCCTGGAATTGTGGATTTTGTCTAGCTGCTCACAGTCAGGAACCTATAAGGTAGAGTGGGATGAGGATGTATTTGGAGGTCTGTATCCTCTCACCCCTAAATGCTGTATGTTTGCATTAAGCAAACACTGGACACAGTTTTGCTGTATTTCTCAAAATTACTTGTTATTGTTTTCTAATGAACAAACATCTTTGGATTCATTACAAGGTTTATTAAGTAGTGCTAGATTTTTTTTGTTTTTTCTTTTTTAAATTTTATTGGGTAACTGTTTTTCCCAGGACCCATGAGCTCCAAGTCAAGTTGTCCTTCAATCTAGTTGTGGAGGGCGCAGCTTAGCTCCAAGTCCGGTCGCCATTTTCAATCTAGTTGCGGGGGGTGGGGTGGGGTGGGGGGTGGGGGTGTCATCACAGCACACCATCCCGGCGGGGATCAAACTGGCAACTTTGTTGTTAAGAGCACACGCTTTAACCAACTGAGCCATCCGGCTGCCCCAGTAGTGCTAGTTTTGAGGCAACTGAAGTAGTAGTCTGTTTTGCTCATAGCGACTGCTAGAGTTTTCGGTGTTGGCAGCAGTATATAGTGTCTTGCCTATGTGACAATACCTAAATAAGGGGAAAGGAGGTATATATTAGGTTGGTGCAAAAGTAATTGTGGTTTAAAAGGTTAAAAACAATTGCAAAAAACCACAGTTACTTTTGCACCAACCTGATAATTTACTTGTTTGGGCTTTTACAGACTTCTTGAAGGAAAGTTCCAAGGTGGTAAAGAAGGTTCCTAAAGGAACATCCAGTTACCAAGCTGAATGGATTTTGGATGAGGATGGCGAAAGTGGTGGGGAAGGAGATGAATATGATGATGTAGAACATGAGGATTTTATGGAAGCGGAATCTCAGGTAAGGAAATGGACCCTTACGCCACGTCTGTGTACAGCCCCAAAGGCAAGGCAAAGTGTATTCCTGACCCCAAGGGGTGTGTGGTCACTTTCTTAGGAATGGCTTTGTAGTTGCTGGGACTGAGACTTGTTTTATAACTGAGTCTCTTAGAATTGATACTGGTTTGGACTAGGTGTCCATTAAAGTTATTTTATTCTTAGCTTCATGGCTTTTAGGGTATAGTCAGGTGTGGGTTTCTTCTGAAACTGTAACCCTTGGTTTTACAGGATGAGAGTAGTGAAGAGGAAGAAGAGGAGGAATGTGAAACTATGACTGTAGGAGAGTCCGTGCGTGATGATCTGTATGATGAGAAAGTGGATGAAGAGGCTGAAGAAAAACTGTTGGAGAAATATAAACAAGAAAGATTGGAAGAGATGTTTCCAGATGAAGTAGATACCCCCCGTGACGTGGCTGCTAGAATTCGGTTAGTTAACAAGTCTAAAATCAGTCAACATGTTTTTATTAAACCTTATGTGGTTCACACCTTATCAGTGTGATGCAAAAGAAGGGAAATACATTGTCCCTGCTCCTGAAGGGCTAACATTCTATACAGGAAAATATACAGGAAAATAAGACATACGTACAGGAAACAGGAATGTATAATCAAGTTCCAGACTGTGTGGTATAGACTAATAACGTTACAGTACTTAATGAGAAATAACGAAGGTTAATTAACATATGCTTCCTCTGTGAACTAATACTCAATTGAAGTATATAACGTTTGGAGATTTTGGGGAGTTGGGGTAGAACCACAAGAATAAAAACATGAAGGTGTAGATGATCATTTCTGCTCTGAAGGTGAGTCTGATTAAACCCAGAGAGCTTACGTTGGATATTAGAGACGTAAGGTTTTTATCGAGGACCATGTTTGTCGGGTTAAGAAGATACTCCCTGGTAAGCACCAGGGAGCCACTGTAAATTCTTTGTCCTTTGTCAGTGAGAAGCTTGGATTTGGTTCTGAAGTATCTGTTAAAAACTGTTTTGAACTGTGGTCTTGACCTAGACTACTAGGTTATTTTGAGAGAGAGTGATAAAAGTTCTTGAAGTTAGAGCCATATTATTGACTTGAGTGAAACAGTAAGTAGCACCATATAAATTTAACTATTAACTTCTATAAAATTTCCTATATTCTAGATTTCAGAAATACAGAGGCCTCAAGAGCTTCCGGACATCTCCATGGGATCCTAAGGAAAACCTTCCTCAAGATTATGCTCGGATCTTTCAGTTTCAGAACTTTACTAATACTAGGAAACGCATCTTTAAAGAGATTGAGGAAAAAGAGATTGAAGGAGCAGAGGTATCTGCCTTCCTTTCTCCATCTCTACAGTTTGCTTTCACTGGCCAAGGTGCCCCTCCTTTACTCCTTCTCTTGGCAAGAGTCCCTTAGTTTCGTGCTGTCCATAGCTTAATTAGAGGAGCCACTGAGTCAGTGATAAGAATGACATTGCGAATAAAGACGTATCAGAAATATTAACTGAGAAGGTTTAATGTGGGTAGTTGAGGCATCTGTGAAAGGCAAATTTGAAGGGTGAGGTTTGGCTTTAGGGTCGTATGAGACTTTTAACATAGTTGGAAAAATGCTTCATCGTTATCGAGGCCTAAAGAGTAATTGCATGTTTGTTTTCTGCTTTCTTCTGGCAGGTTGGCTGGTATGTCACACTTCATGTCTCTGCAGTACCTGTGTCTGTGGTTGAGCACTTCAGGCGGGGAGCACCCTTGATTGCGTTTTCTTTACTACCTCATGAACAGAAGGTGAGTTAGTATGTTGTGGGAAACGGGAGTTAGAAAACTTTCCAATCCAACCAGTTTTGTCTGGCAATCTAAATTTTTACTTACGACAGACATTTTGCTCATTGGGATGTGAAAAATCTGCCTGTAGGATTAGGAATCGGGATGATAGAGAAGTCAGTGATGGTTTTACCCAACATGTCTGAACCTGTCTGAAGCATCTCAGTGATGCAAACTCTATGTGGTTCTGAGACTTCTCTGAGATAAGTATGTTTGTCATACCAGATTTTAACCAAGGCTTGCAGTCTTAAAAATAAAGAGGATTTATGCCAATGTGTAGATCTCATTTCTCTTGCCCAGCAGTCATGTAGATTGGAGTGTGTGTGAGAACTTTGGCCTTTGGGCAGTGTAAGGGTTGAGGAAAAAGGGGCTTGAATGAGTGTGGTTTTGAGGTGAGTGATGGGTGAGTGGCTTAAAGGCACTGGCCATCAAGCAGAGGTTAGGCTCTTGCATATTAGACATAGGCCTGTCAACTAGTATAGAAGGGTACATGAAAGCTCTGAAAACCAGCCTGTGTTCGGCTCAAATGCCAGTTGGTGGAGGTAAAGGATGACTGTCCCATCATCTACACTCCACCATATGTTAGCATTGGCAGTTCTTAGAGTGAATCTGAATCTGTTAGTTTGGTTTGCCTTCTTTTGGGTTAAGCTTTTCTACTCCTCGATAATGCAGTTCTGTTTTGCTCTTACTTGGCTCCCAGATGTCAGTACTGAATATGGTGGTGAGCCGGCACCCTGGCAACACGGAACCTGTGAAAGCTAAAGAGGAGCTGATCTTCCACTGTGGGTTCAGGCGCTTCCGAGCCTCGCCTTTATTCTCTCAGCACACTGCAGGTAAGCAGTGGGGAACCTTCTGGATTCTTGTTCATCTTACTGTCTTTTGGGGAACTGTGACTTTTGGTGGGGAAGCGCAGAGTACACAATTTCAAACTCTAGGTCCCTGAGTTAGGCATTTTCAGAATTCCGATTTAGGAACCAATGATGTATTTATTCCAAATGTCTGAACCTGTCTGAAGCATCCCAGGGATGCAGCCCCCGTGTGGTGCTGAGGCTCCTCTGCCATGTGTATGGGTTCCAGAGTAGGTTTTGAATTGGAGTTAGCAGCTTTATAAAAATGATGTGTCAAAGTGTGACACTCTTAGCATCTGACGTGCCAGTGGTAGCATTGCTGAAGGGTAGGGGTAGCCTACAGTTGGATAGAGCAGAGATGTGTGGCTTCTGACATGTTGACACTGGATGAGTTTGGAGAGTGGTGACCAGGGACACTTTTGTGGCAAAAGTTACTGTATTCCTACACATTAGAAGTGGGAATACGTTTTGTACTAACTTGGGGGCTTCTGAACATCACCCAGACACTTTTCAGCTCTCAGCAACGGCCAGAGGAAGACGATGAAGGAAGTATTAATGGGTGCTCGGGATAATTCAGACACCAGCCATGCTGTCTGAATGAGGGATTAACTTTTCTTTCCCTTAAAACATTTTATTTCCCTATAAGTACAGTATTAAAAAAGGAGGAGAGTTTCATCAAAGGTAAAAACACAAGCTGCAGATAGTCCCCATGATCAGAGGTCAGCAGAGTATGGCCCAGGGACCAAATCTTTGCCACTACTTGTTTTTGCTAACGTTTTATTGGAACACAGTTGTACTTTTTTTTTTTTTTAATGTATTATCAATGGCTGTTTTTGTACTACAGTGACAGTTGAGTAATTGGAACAGACTGTATGGCCACAAAGCCTAAAATATTTACTCTCTGGCCCTTTATAGAAAATGTTTGCCAATACTCGCTCAAGACTAAGAGCTATTGATTTAGTGGGCATATTCTCTATAAAGCACTGATTCTCAGAGGAGGTAGGGGTGATGGGTATCAGAATCACCTGGAGAACTTTTTTAAACGCAGAATATAGTCCAGGCTCCAAGATTCTGCCCCTAGTGGAAAAAAAATCACTCTTATAGGATTGGGTTTTATATCTTTCAGTTGTATTGAGACAGGAAAATATTTTGAGAACTAAAGGGGTAAAGAAACACTAGTTGCCTTGGGTTTAAGAGCTGCAGTGCTACAGCTTTTCACAGGTCTCTGGATTACCTATAGTTTCTCAACATGTTTTTGGTTTTTATTTTTTAACTTTCATTATGGCAGCGGATAAACATAAATTTCAGAGATTCATGACTGCTGACACGGCCCAGGTGGTGACAGCATATGCCCCAATCACTTTTCCTCCTGCATCTGTGCTGCTTTTCAAACAGAATAGCAATGGTAAGTTGTGTTACAGAAATAAACAGACCTGTAGGTCCCTAATAGTCTTAACATACTTTTCTGTATTTAGATTTGGGAGCCAAATTGGTATGAAGAGGTAATGATGGTTTTTAGAACATCCCAATCTCAGCCTCACAGTGGGTCTAAGGCAAGGATGACAAATGGGATTTGACCTTGCGTGCAAACTTCAGCTAATTGGTAGTGGCTGCTCAGACTGCTGCATTTAGGATAGATTCTGGGGACTGGCTCAGCAAGAATAGCACTTAGTAATCTTTGCTACGGGCCCAGGAGGGCAGCATAGTGCCACTCCTTTAAGGACTGGAACAATAAATGAAGGCTTTGGCTCTGTAGATTCCTTTTGTTCTTTAGGAATGCACAGCCTCATTGCCACGGGCCATCTATTGTCAGTGGATCCGGACAGAATGGTCATCAAGAGAGTTGTTCTGAGTGGTCATCCTTTCAAAATTTTTACTAAGATGGCAGTAGTGCGTTACATGTTCTTCAGTAGAGGTAGGTGTGAAGGATGGGACCTGATCGCCTTTGTGGGGTGAAGGTTGGGTTTACATTTTGTGGGGAAATATTTCATCTTGGTCTGTGTGTTTCATTCTAAGAGGATGTGCTGTGGTTTAAACCAGTGGAACTGCGAACAAAGTGGGGCCGCAGAGGACACATCAAGGAGCCTTTAGGTAAGAGAACGTGCTGTTTGGAACCTTGTCTGGACTTCCCCAGTGCTACTAAATCTACGGGGGTAGAAGACCACGGCTCAAATTCTGTTTCAATTTGACAAACTTGCTGTGTTTTCTTTCTAGGTACTCATGGCCATATGAAATGCAGTTTTGATGGGAAGCTAAAATCGCAAGACACAGTACTGATGAACCTCTATAAACGAGTTTTCCCCAAATGGACTTATGATCCATATGTACCAGAACCGGTACCTTGGGTGAAAAGTGAGATTTCTTCAACGGTCCCTGAAGTGGACACAGAGTAATGGATTTAATAGATTCCATCTCATTGCTACTCATTAGCACTCGAGGATGGGAACCTACAGGTAGCAATTGGGCAAAGTTTGTGTTGAGCCTAGAGGTCTGCTGCCCCTTTCTGCAAAAGGTTTTTTCTTGTCCTTGACAAGGTGTCTCAGTTAAGTATGGATGTTTTTCTATTGCCACTTAGTCCAAAAAACTACTAAATCTTATTGAAATATCCACTTTCCATTAGGATTTTGAAAACTGTTGAAGAGTAAGATAGGAAGTTGACAGTGACAAGGAAACAAAATTCCCAAGTGTCTAGAGACACTGAATCCCTCTTCTTTCTTATGCATAAATTAAACAGAAACAGACTGATAAGGAGCTGGCCTTTCAGCCTGCTTCATCCAAGTTACAGAGGTTAAGTCTACATTTCCACCACTGAGCACAATACAAATGTTCTTTACTTCTGGGGAAACTCTTTGAAAATGCTGAGACAGCACAGCAGCCACTCCAACACCAGCTGTAGGTTCAATAAGCAGTTTCATCCTCTCCCACACCAACTGGGTTGCATACTGTTGGTATAGAAGGGAGTAACAGTTAGTGAAATGGGAAAAGGGGAAAGAGCCTAGTTGGTTGGCCTTCACAATTAAAGACCAAATGAGGTATGTGTATATATAATATATATACACATACATATATGCTTGCCAGTGAAGAGTAGAGCTTTTTTTTTTTTTAACCTAACTCTGCTTCTATTGAGAGGGTTGTCCTAATATCTAGGACACCCTCCCACATGTCATGAAGTCACCTAGTCAATTCCCAGTGGATGAGTTGCTACTTCATTTTCTTTTGCCTAAAAAGTTGTTCCATTCTTTTTGTTATTTTCTTTCCCGTTGGAGTCTCACCTTAATTTCATCCTCTGTGACAGTGAAGACATCATCTACGAGGTCCCTTATAATAGGCCAGGTGTTTAAGCCAATGCTGGATCTGACACCATCTGCTATGGTTTCTGGAGGATAGGGGTTGGGGGTTAGTTCCCCTTTCAGTTTGGACTGGTAGCAGTCATCTGCATTCAAGGGTTCAGCAGCATACACCTTCACACTGGGTCTCAGAGCCTGGGAAGAGGAATATTAGACACCTTACCACTAACCACAGCTTTTGCCTGCAAGCCTGCAGTAAAATACACTTTTCTGCCCAAGTAAGAGCCTTCTCTGTGATGTAATGAAAATATGACCTTAAAGCACTTTACATTGTATGCCCAATACTGGCCTTTAGTTGCCTCGATCACATTTGGTTCTCTTGGTAACTTGGGAAAAGAGTAGCCCCTGACTTAGATAGTAGGTTGGTGAGATGGAATTCAGGGAAAGAACTGTGAGGGTGCCACTCACTGTAACTGTTTCTGTGCTGTAAAGTTGGCAAATTAAGAAAAGGGTAGTGAGGCAGAGAAGGGCCTTCCATCTCAAGTGTCAAGGAACGATGGGAAGGAAGAGCAATTTGGGGGGAATGTTGAACAAGTACTACAATGTACTATGATGTAAAATAAAGTCCTCTATGCTGAAGTGGGGGAATCCTCCAGAAGCTGTTTTCTCACCTTAACTGTGATTGCTATTCCAGCAACCATTCCTCCTCCTCCTACAGGTACCACCAGTGCGTCTACCAAGGGAACCTTTGGGAGAAAGAATATAAAGTATAAAGAGACCCATAATAACCAGTTTTATATACACATACAAAATAGTTGACTCTATAGATAAACATCAGGTTTACCGGTAGCTCAACAAGAACTGAGTAGGCCTTTTTACCTGGTTTAGCACTTCCATGGCGATGGTCCCTTGCCCAGCTATCACTGCAGGCTCCTGGTTGGGATGTACCATGATGCCTTCCGTTTCTTCCATAATTCTTCTGGTAACATTTTCTCTGGACTGAAAGAATAATGTACTTTATCTGTATTTAACAGAGTTGCCAACAAGTTAGACTCAGTCATTTAACACTTTATTGACCAATTACTTTTTTGAGACTGCGCACTGGGGCTATAACTGAACAAAACAGTCCCTGTGCTCAAGGGAGTTATGTTATAACGTGGGGAGGGGTAGAATAAAGTAAGTAAATATATGTTGTGTTTAAGTGCTATGAAGAAAATTTATATAGGGTACATAGGAAGGGCCTCTGATAAAGTAACATTTTAATAGATTTGAATCAGTCCAACCTCCAAAATATTCCAGGGAAAGAGTAATTCTAAGTGCAAAGACTACAGTGTAAGAGTGTTTGGCCTTTCTGAGAAGCTGCTTAGTGTGGTTAGCGTGGCGTGTTTGAAGGAGAATAATGGAGATGATGTCAGAAGGATAGGAATGGACCAGTTCATCTAGGTCTCAAATACTGGAACTTTGGTTCCACAAGTGTATGAGATGGGAAATCCTTGGAGGATTTTGAGCCGACGAGACAAGTGGATAGCTCTGGTTGCTCTTTGAAAACAGACCAGTGGGGAAAGGGTGGAAGCAGAGACCAGTCAGGAGGCTACTGAATCTAGGTGACAACTGATGTTGGTTTGAATGGTAGAGGCTGTTACAAGTAGTTGGATTATGGAAATATTTTGAAAGTAGGACTAAGATTTGGATGTGGGGTGCAAAAGTTATCAAGATGGCTCCAAAATTCTTCTTGAGCAACTAGGATAAAAGTTGCCATTTACTGAGATGGGGAAGACTGGAAGAGGATTAGTATAGGGGAAATAAGATCAGGAGTTTGGTTTTGGACATAGTAAGTTTGAGATGCCTATTAAGACATCCAGGTGGGAATATTGGGTATCCATTGGATCTACAAATCTGGGTTAAGTGCAAAGGTCAAGGCTAGAGTTAGAGTATAGGTGATATTTTAAACTATGAGATTAATGAGATTATCTGAGTGAGTGTAGACAGAAAAGGTTGGAATATTGCTCTCTCCCTTACCTCATCACTCTGTTCACTGTACACTATAGAGGCTCCATAGGCTTGTATTGCCAATTTTTTACAGTTGGGAGCTGTTTGGGGCACCACAATATAAGCAGGAATCCCTGAGATGGAGAAACACATTTAGTACAAATCATGAGAATTTAGGATAGAAATTTCTATATTCAGTTGCTTGTAATCAGATAGTTTATTTCCCACAGCTATTACCAATCTCAGTGAAAGTAAGGATACTTTTCCACTCTAATGATCCTACCCAGTACCCTAAGAAATTAACCAAGTACCTTCCAATTTGGCAGCATAGGCAAGAGCCTGGCCATGGTTTCCACTGCTGTGAGTAACAACGGCTTTGGGCTTCTCTTCGGAAGTGGTCGGCATCAAGCCTCGGATTGCGTTGATGACACCACGAATCTGGAAAAGAGGGATGGTGAATTTGTGTATTTAAAAGTTTTTTCCAAAACAAACTTTTCTAGATTTTCTCTTCATAACACTGCACATCCAGCCCATTACTAAATCTTACCGATTCTACCTCCTAAATATCTCGTGTGTCTTCTTTGTCACTACCTTAATGAGGCCTCATTTCTCAACTTGTGTGTTATCAAACCTCACAGATCCTACCTCACAGATCATTCTCATCTAATATTTCCACTAGTTTATGAAGGTGATCTTTTAAAAACAAATGTTGTTTCTTTGCCTTTTGTCATAAGTACAAATTCCTTATAAGTTGCAGCCTTTCAACATTATCTACTGCCTCTGTCACTGTTGTAGCCATCATAAATTGCTTCTAGTTTGCCTCCTACCAGTTTAGCTCACACCCCTGAGCATGCTCATACCTCTACCTGTAGTTCTTTCCCCCCAATTCCCTGAGTGGCTACACGCACTCATCCTGTAAAACTTGGAACATCGTCTGGTTCAACTTTCTTGATCTCCCAGGCAAAATTAGTCACTTCATTCTTTATTCTTCCATGGGACTTTGTATGTCTCTTTCTTAAGATACTTCTCATAAACCTTTTTGTTGACCAGCCTGTCTTACCCTGCAAGTATGGATACAGGGCAAGGCCTACTGTATATATGCCTCGTATAGTTAGTGAAAGTGCTTGATGTGTGATGTAAACCATGACTGAAGCAAAGGGCAAAAGAATGGAGAATTTTTTTGTTTTGTTTTAATATAAAAGCTCTCAGTGAATGGGCAGGGAAAAAGGTAGATTCTTACAATCTTAAATTTACTTAGATACTAATAACTCAGTCAACAATACTAAATGCATCTTTCAGATTCTTACCTGAAAGGATCTTAAAGCTCAACAAATGGTCAGAAAATTCTGGTAATGAATCAACATACAGAAGGCTATTTGCATAGGAAAGGCACTGACATATTTTGTAGAAAAAGATTATGAGGATTTAGCTAGGCTTAGGCCTTTTATATTCATAATAAAGTATCAATGACTAGCAAATTCACACAAAGTGAATCCTTTGGTTATACAAGATGATCACACTTGCCCATTTTTGCATTGCAACAGTACAGGGTGGTTTCTATTGTCTCTTTTCATTCTAAAACATGACCTAGTTTGGACAGTAAATTATATCATCACCCTAATTATAAGGAATTTTGAGATTGTGTAAAAGTGGCTCGAAGGAACCAGGATTTGATCAAAGGAAAAGGTCCTCAGCTATGAAAAGATACTAATTTTACCTACCTCACCCTGGGTAGTCAGGAAATCAAATACATTTATATGTGAAAGGGGTTTGAAAAGATATATAACACTCAAGAAGGATTGTTACCTTAAAAGATCCAGTTTTCTGGAAGAGTTCACATTTGAAGAAAAGATTACGCCCTGTTACTTGATTCAAAATGGAGCTTGTTAGCACTGGTGTGAGGTGGATAAAATCTTGAATGTTGTTATGAGCCTTTTCAACATCAGCAAAGGAGATGCAGTACTGAGCACACATGGTTCTGAAACCCAGGAATAAAAAAGGCGTCAAAGTAAAGTCCGAGACAATGTGTTCAATGAACATATTTTGAAAATGCGTAACACAGACCCATGGAATATACACTAAGAGTGAACCATAATGTAAACTATGGACTTTGGGTGGTAATGTGTCAATGAAGGTTTAGTTGTAACACGTACCATTCTGGTGGGAGATGTTGATAATGGGAGAGGCTGTGCATGTGTGGGGGACAGGAAAATTTTGGTAAATCTCTGTACCTTTCCATCAATTTTGCTGTAAGCCTTACTCAAAAAAAAAAAAAAAAAATCTTTAAAGAAAATGCACAACACAGGAAAACAGAACTGGGGCTTGTGTTATTATGGGAAATGTCTCCATTACCAGGGCTCCAGAATCTTTGTACAGAAGGGAACTTGTCTTGAAGCTGAGTTTTATAGTAAATGTAAGATTTTTCCTGGTGAAGCTTTATAGGAATTGGTGGTGATTATGGAAAGCTTAAAACCCACCCCTCACCCATACCATCCATCCCTCGACTGCCACTGGTCTCTACATTTCCATTATTGTAATAAACTAGGTTAAAAATCTGCTATAAATTTTTATTTAAAAAAATTATTTAATGGGGGGAAAATTGTCTACAATCCTACCATCTTAATGAATTGTTCATTTTCTATATTTCCTTCTGTCTTTCAATATACATGACAGTTAAAATCAAAGCAAAGATAACATTTTGTTTACTCCTACTCCATTTAGCCCAGTTTCTTCAAAGTTTTCATAATTATAATTTTCAATAACTGCATTATGCTTCCATTTTTCATTATTTTTATTGTAGCATTTAAACATGAAGTTTCTCTTTACTTTTCCTTATTAATAACAATTCATGTTCAACAGAAAAACAGAATTTAATCTGCTTTCTCCCCAAGATGACTGCTATCTAAGCTCTGGTGTTTATCTTTTCAGGACCACCTATACAGAGGGTGCCAAAAAAATGTATACACATTTTAAGAAAGGAAAAAATTCGAATTGTAATAATGAATACCAATAACAAAAGATGAATCCTAGTCACGTTTGACTTCTGCAATTACAAGAGGTGCTCAAAGTGGTTACCATCAGCATCTAGACACTTCCGATAACGGCGAACCACTGCTTAAGCCATGTTGACCAGTGTCCACTTGTATACATTTTTTTTGGCACCCCGGTATATGCACACAAAACTTTGACAGGTTTGGTAACATGCTTTTTTCAGACTAGAAAGTATAAATATACTTTTCAAAGATTCTTTCAGAATTTTTGCTTATCAATAGGTATAGTTATACAATTTTTAAAATGGTTTAATATTTTTTACAAAAATACTAGTTTTACATATAACTTTGTTGAACATTGAGATTTTTTTTTTTTTGTCTCAAATAATGATGTAATGAACAGCTTTATTGCAAGATCTTTGGGTATCTACATACATGCTTTGGGTAGATTCCACCAATGGCAGTTTTGCATCAAAAGTCATGCACACTGCTAAGACATTTGCTAGCCACTGCCAAACTGATCTCCAGAAGAGTTGTAGATTACTCCAATTTACACTCTCAACAGCAGTTTCTAAGGAATGTCCATTTTCCTTCCCCTTTGCTGTATCATTTTTATCTGTCAATTTAATGAAACGTCTGGTAGTTTGAATTTACATTTCTTTAATAGTGATTGAACATTTTTTCTGTATAGTTATTGGCCACTTATTCTTTAATGAATCTTTGACACACTGTTTACTAATCGAATCATCCTTTTCCTCTGAAATGCCACATTTATCAAAAATTAAATTTCTATTAATGCTTGGGGCTTTTCTGGACTTCTTATTTTGTTACATTGATCAGAGTGCCAATTCTTTTTCCAGTTGTTCATTAATGTTCTTCCCCGATTACTTTTTCTAAAATGTATTGGCTTTTCTCACATAAATTCTTTCAAAGGAACTTTAGAAATTCTTTATCAAGTTTGCAGGAAATTCCACTGTAAAATTTAGAAATGAATTGGGGGCATAATTGACATTTAAAAATAGTCAGTCTTCCTATCCATGAACATGGGTGTATTTCAGTTTAGTAAAGTCTTCTTGTTTTAGGTTTCTCAGTAAAGTTTTCATAGTTTGTATCCTATATAGAGACATTATTATGCCAAAGTACAATATATTTTTGTTGTTTTTAAGATATTTCTTTCCTTAGATTTTTACACTGCTTACTGACAATGTATATGAAAGCTATTGATTTTTGTATATTTATCATGTAATAGGGTACTAGATTACCTTGTTAGATCTAATAGTTTTACAGTTTACTCTCCAAATAATCACGCTATCTCCAAATAAATTTGTCTTTACCTTATAAATATTCCTTTGGTAACTTTTTCAGTGACTTCAGTTATTTGTTTAATGTGGATTTGCCACCTTCTCCTCAATTTCAATAACTTTTATTTTTTGGCAAAATCACCTAATTTCAAATTTCAAATTTAGTAGTATATTATACATATTAATGTTTCTAAGTATTCTTCCTATCTGTGGTATTCATTCATTTATTCAATCATGAAATATTGAGCACCTTCTATGTGTTAGATACTGTTTGGTCTGGGGATATAATGTTAGAAAAAGTCTTGTCCTTGCTCTCAAAGCTTATAATCTAGTGGAGAGATGTATAATAAGTAATCCAAAAATAAATACATTCTTACAAATAGTGATAGGTGTGTTATGATTAGGGAAGTGTGTTATGATAGGATACTATAATGGGGGCCTTATTTAGATCAGGGAAGGCCCTCCATGGAGAAGTGAAATTTAAGTTATGACCCACAGCTTAAGACGAATGAGCAGAGGGGGGAAAAGTGTTTCAGGTAGAGAGAATGTGTGAAAGCCTTCAGGAGGAAAAGATGTTAGCATATTCCAGGAACTGAAAGAAGGGCAATATATCTGAAAATAGTGATCAAAGGGGAGTGTGGTAAAAAATGAGGGTGAAGTTGGCAGGGTCTAAAATCATAAGGGACCATGATTCATTTTTTTTCTTAAGAGCAGTGGAATATCACTGGAGAATTTTGAGCAGGTGAATGACATGTTAGAATTCATGTTTTCAGAAAATCACCTGGCTACATTGTGAATGAAAAGTAAAGAAATAAGAGTGGAATCAGGGAATTCAGTTAAGAAGTATTACAGTTGTCCACATGAAAGACAAGTGGCTTGGATGGTGAAAGTGGAGGTAGAAAAAATCATTCAAGATACATTTTGGAAAAACAAATCTGACTTAAAGCATGGGTAAAGAACTTGAATAGATATTTCTCTAAAAATATACAAATGGCCAACAAGCACATGAAAAGATGCTCAATATCACTAATTATTAGGGAAATGCAAATCAAAACCACAATGAGATACCACCTTACATCTATTAGAATGACTAGTTTAAAAAAAACAAACCAAAAAAACCCAGAAAATAAGTGTTGGCAAGGATGTGGAGAAACTGGAGTCCTTGTACACTATTGATGGAAATGTAAAATGGTGCAGTTGTTAATGGAAAACAGTATGGTAGTTCCTCAAAAAATTAAATGTAGTATTATCGTATGATCTAGCAATTTCAGTTCTAGGTATATACCCAAAATGATTCAAAGACATATTTGTATACCTATGTAGCAGCATTATTTACAATAGCCAAAAGGTGGAAGCAACCCAAATAGCTAGTGACAGATGAATGGATAAACAAAATCTGGTATATACTTACAATGGAATATTATCCTTAAAAGAAGAGAATTTTGACACATGCTACAACATGGATGAATCTTAGTGATACTATGCTAAGTGAAATAAGCCAGTCACAGAAAGACAAATACTTAATGATTACACTTATGTGAGGTACCTAGAGTAGTCAAATTCATAGAAAGTAGAATGGGGGTTGCCAGATCCTGGGTAGATGTGGAAAAAGGGAAGGTGTTTAAAAGGTATAGCTTCATTTTGTAAGACAAAAAGAGTTCTGGAGATTGATTGTACAATGTAAATGTGCACTATCGAACTGTACACTTAAAATGGTTATGAGTTCATGTTATATGTATTTTACCACAATTTAAAAATAAAACAGGAAGAGTTAGTTACATTTTGGAGATTATAATTAGTTAGTTCTCTTGAAGTGATAGAACCCCAATCTGAACTGGCTAAGGCATAAATAAGATGGAGGTGGTGAGATTTACTGGCTCATGGAATCAAAGGAAAAGTTGAACCATGGGGAGGGGCAGAATATGGAGCTTCAGGAACAGTTGGAACCAGGAACTTGAGATTTTCCGAGACTCTCATTGTTTCTCACCTCTGTTGCTTTCTGCATGTCAGCTTCATTCTTTTTCATTGCAGACCAGCTGGTTCCACGTGGCAGGACGCATGGCTGCTGACAGCTCCTGTGTTTTACATTTTATAGCTTGCACATTGGAGAGGGATTTTCTTTCTTAGTTTCAGTTCAAAAGTTCTGGGTAAGGACTGTGATTGGCCCATCTTGGCCCAGGACCAGTGGCCAAGGGTATGAGGTCATTTAAGACAATACTATGCAATAGACAGAAGTATTTGTAGAAACATGAAAAAGAAACAGAGTGATTTCTATCACACAATATCGATTATGTACATTTAAAACATATACATACACAAAACTATGTATTATTCAAACATAAATGTATATCCAAGGACGTACTTCAAACGTGGCGACCTAACCAGGGAGGGTAGGAACATGAGTGGGAACTGGAATGAGGGAAAAGATAAAATGAGAAAGGCCCTGTTGATGATAATGTGAACCAAATAGTATGATTTCTCAAATCTCTGCACCTGAAGGAAAAATAGGAGCAATCGAAGGGAGTGACGGAGGAAAGAAAGAAGGTAAAAAGGAAAGAGAAAGACACACAAAAAAGTACTTCTGAGTGAGAGTGAGGGGCAGTTTTCAAGAGAAAAGGAAGCAGAGAATGTTCAGGTGATGAATTCCATGTCAACTAGAAATAGAAGAGACATACCCTGATACTGAATATGAAGAAAGATGAAATGTCGTGGATAACTCCTGGGTGTTGACTTAGATGGCGGTATAATTTGAAGACAAACAAGTATTTTAGGGGAAAATCAGAGACCTGAAGAGCTAAGTTTGAATTATGAGACATCCCAGAGGATGTCCTTTAGTTTTTTTGCCAGAAATGGGTTTACTTTCATGTCTATTTTATTTCTGAAGAATGAGCTCAGTTTATCAAGTAGTTCTCTTCCCCTTATTTTTTAAAAATTTTATATATATATAATTATTTAAGGAGGGCGCAGCTCACAGTGGCCCATGTGGGGATTGAACAGGCAACCTTGGTGTTATTAGCACCACGCTCTAACCAATCGAGCTGTCTACCCCTCCCTTATTAATTTCTGATTTTATCTTTATTTCTTCTATTTTTCTTTTCTTTTTCTATCCTTGTTGAATTTTCATTTTTAAATTAATAATAAAAGCATCTAAGGCTACAGATTTTCCTCTGAGTACTGCTTTAATAATATACCATAGGTTTTATGTGCAATATTTTCATTAATCTTAATTTCTAAAGAATCCATCATCTTAGTTTTGTTTACTTTTTTGACCCATGGGTTTTTTGTTTTTTAATTTTTATTGAGGAATATTGGGAACAGTGTGTTTTTCCAGGACCCATCACCTCCAAATCAAATCATTGTTTTTTCCCCGCAATCTAGTTGTGGAGGGCGCAGCTCAGCTCCAAGTCAAGTCGTTTTTTTGTGGGGTTTTTTTTCAATCTAGTTGTGGAGGTGTTGTTTTCAATCTATTGGTGGAGGGCACAGCTCACT
The DNA here is from genome assembly GCF_057876585.1 of Rhinolophus sinicus. Taxonomy (NCBI): domain Eukaryota; kingdom Metazoa; phylum Chordata; class Mammalia; order Chiroptera; family Rhinolophidae; genus Rhinolophus; species Rhinolophus sinicus. The sequence continues at coordinate 18,343,128 of NC_142512.1, forward strand.
GGCCCATGTGGGAATCAAACCAGCGATGCTGGTGTTATGAGCACTGCGATCTAACCAACTGAGCCAACCAGCCACCCCAACCCATGAGTTTTTTTAAATTGGTGTTTTTTAAAAATTTCCAAGTGGTTAGAATTTTTTGTTTAATTTGTGGTTATTCATTTCTAGTTTTATTACTTTGTGCTCAGCAATTTTTGGTTTTAGAAATTGAATTCCTCCCTCCCCCATTATCGAAATTTGCTTTGTTGTTTTTTGGATTACTCACATAATATGTGACCAAATCCCTACCGTAAGTATGTAAAACATTATAGAAGTATATAGACCTTTCACTCTCTACTATTAAAGCCACTCTTCTCCAAAGATAACCACTTTAAAAGTTTGATATGTATTCTTCCACACCTTTTCTGATGTATTTACATAGAAATTTACATATACAGTAGACAGTTTTGCTGTTTTCATATAGAACCATACTTTATATACTGTCCCACAACTGACTTTAAATACAAAATTCAACATATTGAAGACTGTTCCATGTCAACATTATTTTAATTTTTTAAACTCAGAAGTGTTCATTGTGATACACTTCTAAATATGGTTGGCTTTTCATTTATTTTTACCTGATATTTCATGAGCCCTTTAAATCTGAGGGTTGAATTGAAATCTTAAATTCAAAATTTTCCACCAGCTTAGTAAATTTTCTTCTATTATTTCTTTGATTATTGCTCCTCCTGAGTCAATTCTGTTACCACCTTCTGGAGTTCATATTTGATTATTATTTTCTGGATCCATTCTCCATGTCTTCTATCCTCATCTTTAACAGTTTTTATCTATTATATTTTCCCTCTGAGTTCTGCTCAATTTTCTTGAGCTGGTTTATTCTTTTGGCATATCTCACCTGCAGTTCACTGGCACTGTTGCATTAATTTGGCAATCATGCTTTTCCTGTTTAAGAAAGTTTTCTTTAGATTATTTTTCCATCTTTAAAAAACATTGATGCAACGTCCTCTCCAACTTCAATGTGAAAACAAATTAGTTTTGAACATTTCTTCCTATTTCTTTCATATCTGTCTTAAAGATTGCCATTTGCTCCCACCGCTCAAATTATTCCCCTTCTTCTGACCCACTGAATCTTTTCATGTATCTACTGACTTTCTCCATCTGTTTAACCTTCTGGTGGCGGAAGTGTCTGTCACATAATAGGAACTGAATGAGTTCTGTCACAGAGATTGTTCAAATCTTTTAGGCCCAGTCTAAGGAATAATTTGTAACTATTCTTTGATGGTGTTGAGGTTCAATAGACTATATGGGATTGGGAAGGAGCAACAGGCAGAGGGAAGCAGACTTGGGGGAGGGAGTTTCACCACAGCTCTGAACAGGGGCTTCTGAACAAAAAGTTAAAAGTACCAGTCTTTTGATCGAGTTACATTTCAAGGATGAAAAAAAATCAACCTGTAATCCAAATAAGTAATTTTTCCAAGAATACACAAATCGACTTATAATACCTCCTGATTTACTTCCACACCCCCGCCTCCCTCAGTAAGAGCCAAGTACACTATTTTTTTAAAGAAAAAGTCGTGAGGCTCGGGGATGTACTTTGCCATAAAGGAAAAGACTGATACTATGGTTCTTACCAACTTGTGTCATCCTAAGTAATTTACTACAATTCTCTGGGATTCAGTTTCCTCTTCTTAAAAAAAAAAAAAATGGGGATAATAATTACTCTCACAAGATCTTTAAGGTCCCAAAGTAAAAGCCTGGGGCACTAGTTTGGGCCTGTGGCGGGAGATCCTGGCCTAAAACGAGTGGAGGGGGCCGGACTGTGGGGTGTCTCGGTCAACCCGAGCCCCAGACCAGCACCAGCGTCCTCGATGGCTACCACAGCAGCAACATCAGCCATCACCGCCAACGCCGGCCTGGCCTGGCCTGGCCTGGCCTGGCCTCACCTCACCTCAGGCGCCGCGCCTCCAACTCCAGCTGCAGCTCACCTTCCCCCGATCACACCTCTGCGCACGCGCGGCGCCCGCCGTCCCCGCCCAGGCTCGCGTCCCGGCTCTTCCTCTCTCTAGCGGCTGAACGTGCGTTCGGCGCTTTTCCTCCCAGCGCGGCCACCGTCGTTTGGGGAGGAGGGCGAGAGGGGGCGGGGAAAAGAGTGGGAGGTGGGTGAGCGCGCGCGCCGCCCGTCCGTCGTGGTTTCCTGGCTGCGCGCGGCGGTGGTGAAGTAGCTGCAGCTCTAGCAGCAGCTGCGAAGATGGCGGAGGGGTTGGAGCGTGTCCGGATCTCCGCGTCGGAGCTGCGAGGGATCCTGACCACTCTGGCTCCGCAGGCCGGGAGCAGAGGTGAATCGCGCCGCCCAGCTCCTGGGCCGGGTTTGCCCGCCCCGCCTCCCTCTCCTCTCCCTCCTCCCCGCTTGGTCCGCGGCGCTTCGGAGCCCCCGCCCCTTCCCTCAGCAGTGGGGGCGGGGGCTGAGGGCGGTCCCTTCGCCGCTTTACCAGCCCCAGGGCCTGTGTGGGGTCCCGCTCTGCCAGCTCTGGCCCCCTTCGGGAGATCCCAACCCGAATCCCTGCCTCCGCCCCCTTTCTTACCGCGAAGGTGACTGTTCCCCATTGCCCCATTCCTCTCAGACCAGCTGGTGGATTCCCAGCCGTCAGGAGACGCGGAAAGGAATGGGCTCTGGGGTCTGGTGGAGGCCTGGGTGTATCGTCCCCAGAGGAATCATCCGCAGGCCTGCTCCGTCATCTCTTTAGCGTTGGAGAGAAGGACCTAGGAAATTGAGGAAGGTTTGACAGCTTGGGACTTCCTTGCTGAACTTTTTTGCCCAAGGCAGGCTTCTGAAGGCTGCGCCACTGGAGGGATCCAGGACCTCAGAGAGTTGACTCTGCTCTGGTTTGGCCTTGGCGTATGTGGGAGCAGTTTTTAATCAGAGAGGATGCTCAACTGGCAAGTTAAAGCCTCCAGCCACACCAGGAAAGCTCCAAGGAAGATTCTAGTGTCTCACCTCTTCTTTGTTAGGCAGTGGAGTTGTGTAAAAAGGTAGCTATGCTTCTGTAGACCTGTGGCCAAAGTCTGTGAAATTGGTTTTCATTGATCTACTGAATTGGATTATTCAGGTTGTTTTCTCTCTCTGCTCTGGAAAGTAGTAGCTCTCCTTCTTCTTTCCTCCACTTCATCTAATTTCAAAGGCTGCTGAGGGTGAGCTATTCTGGAGTTAAACTGCTTTACCTTTATTCATACTTACTGAAGCAGTCTTTTAAACTTCTGATAATATTGAGGCAGTATGTTAAACTTCAGGGTTTTGTTTTTGTTTTCTGTTTTGTTACACCCATGAGTGTAAATGGAGTATATGATCTCTATTATGGGTTTGTTTACAGTGGTGTTTCTAGAACAACATTAGGATTTTCTGTAGCATTCTGTTTTGTGTACTCTGTAATCTCACTAATTCCTGTCACTTTCCCACTGAAATCTTTAGTGGCTCTTTGTAGTAGTTTCTCCGTTTAATAGATAAAGGTAACAGAAACGAAAAATAGATACTTGCTTATCTGTCATTCAGTAAGCTCGTGGAGCCTGGAGGGTGGTTTCTGAAGTCCTGTGCGCTTATTCTTCAGTGCCCCAGGCTTTGGTATTTTGACAGCATGTCACAATACTTCCATCATCTTCTAGGGAAAGCTCCCTTATAGAACTTTTTCCTTCTCATATTCCATCATCATAGTAGCAGTTAGCCTCAGTATTCTAATGATGATAGTCTGAGCAGTATTTCCTTGGAATGACTGCTGGCGTGCTGTTAGAGAGTTGGTGAGCATGAGTGAAATTGAAGATTGTGGAAGAAACTGCTTCCTGTTTGTTTCAATAGGAGGTATATGACTGGGTAATCGGTTTGCTGAAGAAAAGGATTCTCCTGGCCAAGTTCAGAAACTAGAATTGTAATGTTTTTTCTCCAGAGATGTCCCGAGCCATGCATTGTTATGCATACCTTTCTTACGCATACCTTTCTTTGTATGACAAAAGGACTTAGCCACCCTAGAAGAAGAAAAAACTAAGTGGATCCAATGGCTCTATGGTAGAGAACAGTCTAATGCTGAAATGGTTAGAAATCTTTTATTCTGACAGCAATAAGGGTAGTTTAGGGATCCAAATATAACTTGTGTAACACGTGATTTTGTTTTCCTGTTTCCCTATCCCAGGTGGAGATAGCGCTAACAATTAACACGTTGCGTACGGATCACGAGAATCTTCACGAGGGATTTAAACCCCGCTGTACGCAACATGTTAAGTTCTTAGCCATGCCAGTTCCTGAACAAATAATGTAAACTTAGTAGAATTTCTGCTGCAGAAATTTCCTTCCTTGTCCATCAATAATAGCATTTCAATATGTAATTCTTGCTTGACTTTTCTATTACATTACCAGAATGACATTTTTTCTCTTTCCCTCCACCTTTATTCTTTTCTTCTACTTTCCAACATCACAGAAAACATGAAGGAGCCCAGGCAGCGGAAAGATAACAGACGCCCAGATCTGGAAATCTATAAGCCTGGTCTTTCTCGACTAAGGAACAAACCTAAAATTAAGGAACCCTCTGGGAGTGACGAATTTAAGGATGAAATTGTTAATGACAGAGATTCTTCTGCTGTTGGAAATGGTACACAGCCCATTAAAGATATCTGCAAGGAACTGGACAACCAACAACAAAATGGTCCTATAGACCCAGAAAATATTCAGGCACAGGAGTCCTTCCCTAGGAATGTTGGGCAAGAGGATCGAAGTCTAAGAATTATCAAGCGAACAAAGAAACCTGACATGCAGATCTACCAACCCGGAAGGCGTTTGCAGACTGTTACCAAAGAATGCCGGGTAGATGAGGAAGAAATCCTCAACCAGGTAGAACAACTGAGAGTAGAGGAAAATGAGTGTAGGGGACATATGAAAGAGGAGGTTGTGAATAAACCAGACAAAAATGAGGCAGAAAAGAGCCTAAACGGTGACAGAGTAAGGGCTGCAAAGGGAGAAAAAGGAAAGAGGATTGAAAAGGGGGAGGAGATGAAGAAAGTGAACGATGACCTAGCACAGGGGAAGCCGGGTTCTGCAAAGCGCTATTCCCGCTCAGACAAACGAAGGAACCGCTACCGCACTTGCAGTACCAGCTCAGCTGGTAGCAACAACAGTGCTGAGGGGGCTGGCCTGACTGATAATGGATGCCGCCGCCGCCGCCAAGATAGGACCAAGGAGAGGCCACGACTGAAGAAGCAAGTATCTATGTCCTCAACTGATTCCTTAGATGAGGACAGAGTTGATGAGCCCGATGGGCCCAGGAGGAGCTCAGAAAGGAAGAAACATGTAGAAGGAAGTTGGTCTGGCCGTGGAGAGGGAGAGCAGAAAAACAATGGTAAAGAAAATCGAGGCACTCTTCGTGTCACTTTTGACGCAGAAACCATGAACAAAGATTCCCCTACGGTGAGATTAGCCAGGGAGGATGTGGATAGGATAAAGCCTGACAAAGGCTTGAGCATTCGGGGTAAAGGCTCTGAGAAGCAGGAGTCCAAAAACCTGAAGCAAGAACTTCGGGGTCGCGGGCGTGGCATTCTGATTCTGCCTGCCCATACTGCCCTCTCTGTCAATTCAGCCAGTTCTCCAGAGTCTGCACCTTTGGGAACTCGGCTTTTATTTGGATCTGGTAATAAGGGCTCTCGGAGTTGGGGCCGAGGAGGCACCACTCGACGATTGTGGGACCCCAACAATCCTGATCAGAAACCTGCTCTAAAGAGCCAAACTCCCCAGCTACATTTCTTGGACACTGATGATGAAATCAGCCCTACATCTTGGGGTGACTCACGCCAGGCCCAAGCATCTTACTATAAATTTCAAAACTCTGACAACCCCTATTACTACCCCCGGACGCCAGGCCCTGCTTCCCAGTATCCTTATACAGGCTACAGCCCTCTGCAGTACCCAGTGGGCCCTACCAATGGTGTGTACCCAGGGCCTTACTACCCAGGCTACCCGACTCCATCAGGACAGTACGTTTGTAGCCCTCTCCCTGCCAGCACCATGAGTCCTGAGGAGATGGAGCAGCACATGAGGAACATGCAGCAACAGGAATTACATAGGCTTCTCCGGGTGGCTGACAACCAGGAACTGCAGCTCAGCAACCTGCTCTCCAGGGACCGCATCAGTCCTGAGGGCCTGGAGAAGATGGCTCAGCTCAGGTATGGTGTGTTCCATGCAGGCTGGAGGGAAATGGGGATAAACTGGGGGTGTATAGGCTCCTATGGCTGAGGAAGGTAGAATCCTTTTAGGTAAGCCACTGGGTGTTACCTGCCTTTCATATTGATTTTGTGTGAGAGAGGCAGTTGGAAAAAGCAGAACAGAAAATTTTGTTTCTAGTCTTAGAAATGATGACGCTCCCCACTTCTTCTTTAAGAAAAAAAAAAATCTTTAAGAGAACATGGAATCTGGAAATGGAAAAGGAAAGACTTTCCAGAATGCCAAGAAATGAACAACATATAACTTGTGGTGAAGATCTTATTTCAGCTGTTAAATTTAGGTGGAGGCATATGGAGAAAAAACTACTTTCCTCGACATAACTGTCTTCAGAATGACATTCTGCTGTGCAGAATGGAAACTAGAATGAGTACTACCGTGTTTTCCCGAAAATAAGACCTAGCCGGACAATCAGCTCTAATGCATCTTTTGGAGCAAAAATTAATATAACACCGGGTCTTATAAGACCCGGTCTTACAGTAAAATATTATATAAGACACTGTTTTATGTAAGACCGGGTCTTATAGTAAAATGAGATCGGGTCTTTTATTAATTTTTGCTCCAAAAGACACATTAGAGCTGACTGTCCAGCTAGGTCTTATTTTCGGGGAAACACGATATATCTGACAGCATTTTGGATTTCCACCAGGAAGATGTTTCATTTGCAGGTAGCTCAAATCGTGGATTTAGCCTTTTATGTGGTATATTTGGAACTAGAAGTTGCATGTATTTTATTGCAGAGCTGAACTGCTGCAGCTGTATGAACGCTGTATTCTGTTAGATATTGAGTTCTCTGATAATCAGAATGTGGATCAGATCCTGTGGAAGAATGCTTTCTATCAGGTGATTGAGAAGTTCAGGCAGCTTCTCAAGGATCCGAATGTTGAGAACCCAGAACAGATTCGGAACAGACTTTTGGAGCTCTTGGATGAGGTAAACCATTATGTTTTTGCCCTCAGGATAAAGGCTTCAGCATCCTGTAGTTGTGATGGGTTTTTTATTACCCGAGATACCATGTTTTATAACAGAACATTGACAGAAAACTGTATGCTCTTTCTCGGATTTAGGTCTACCCTACCCTTGTTGCTTTCTCGAGACTGTAACTTAAAATTGGAGTTAGTTCTGAGCTTGAATGCTTTCTGAATGTCTTAGCCATGGGTAGGGGGATTGCAGAGGGTGGGGAGAAGAGTGAGCATGTGTTCTTTTCTTTAAAACCATGGAGAGGCTCATGCGATGAATTTCTCGTTAGTTGGTGGCCCCTAAATACTCCCTTTACATCAGATGGCTGAGCATTAGCAGAACTGTGAAAGGATCACTTGCCCCAGTTTCTGGTGGGTAGATTGGATCAGAACAGGCTGATTGAGCTGTATCGTTAATTTTTTTTCTTTTTATAGGGTAGTGACTTCTTTGATAGTTTGCTTCAGAAGCTGCAGGTTACTTACAAGTTCAAACTAGAGGACTACATGGACGGTCTTGCCATTCGCAGCAAGCCATTACGCAAAACAGTAAGCCAGTTTCTTTATCTTAAATTGATTCATCCTTTTAGTAAGCATCTATCTAGTGTTGGTTATGTGCTGGGCACTGTGCAGAGTGTTGAGAATACAAGAATGAAAGGTACAATCCAGTGGGGGAACAGACCCATCAAACCAATAATTATAATGTAATGTCGTAAGTACTACCATTATGGTGTATACAGAGTATTGAAGGGACAGAGGAAAGTGGATCTGATTTAGATTGATGGAGGTCAAGGAAGGCTTCTCAGAGACTGTCAAATTGAGTTTTGAAACATGACTAGGAGCTGAAGGGGCAGTTTCAGTGCAGGGCACAGTGAGAGAGAACCAGGTCTTATTGGAAAGGTGCAAGAAGCTCAGTATGCTGACATCTGTAATGTGGAGTTGGGCTGTATAGGAGGTAGAGCTAATGAAGTAGGAAGGGATAGATCAAAAACTCTTGTATGTCATGCTGAAGTATTCGGAGTTTATTCTGAAAGCAGTGAGGAGCCACTGACTGATATCCAACAAGTGGATATCATAGATTTGGTCTTATAACCAGCCACTCTGGCAAACAGTGAATTTGGGTATCAGTGGAGGTAGGGGAGTCAGGGTGTGGGCCTGAATAAGGTAGAGGTAGTGGAAGTAGAAAAGAGAAGGGATGTTGGAAAGATATAAAGGAAATAGAATTAAATTGCTGGCTGATTTGGTGTGAATGATGAGATTGGAGGCACGAGGAGTTTAGCTCATCTCCCAGTTTATGGCCAGGAGAGTGGCTAGGAAGGAAGAGGTTAGTTCAGTTTTGTCATGAGTAGGTGGAGGAGCTTGAAAATGAACAGATGGATAATCGGTCTGTCTAGAACTCAGAAGAAAGAGCTGGGCTGGTGATACGGATTCAGGTGATAATTGAAGTAGAAGTTGGGATACTGGGAAGGCTGGACAGAGAATGGGGAGGGATCAAATTTCAAGGTGGTGATGGGTAAAATTGTCAAGTGCTATAGAAGCATCACATGCTAAGATTACTGAAAAAGTGTCTACTGGATTGGATGACCTTATCACAAGTTTTTTTCATTGGAGAGGATGGAAGCCAGATTGTAGTAAATGAGAAGTGGGGCAGTAGATATAATGAGAGAGTAATATAGACTATTCTTTAAAGAATCCTGGCTATGAAGGCAAGGAGGGGAGATGGTAGTTAAAAGAGAACATAGTGTCAAGAGAAGTTTCTTTGTTCTTAAGCTGGGAAAGACTTGAGTTTATTAGTATGTTGAAAGGAAAGGGCCAGGGAAAAGGAAGAGGTTAGAAATTCATTGGAGAAAGGAGTGTGATCTATGGAGCAGAGTCTTCCTCTTGCCTTTCATCTCCTTCTGATGAATTGCTGTGCACAAGTTCTTTTACTAATCAAGTATTTATTGAGTCCCTTCTACGTGCCAGGTGCCGTTCTAGGCACGCACAATTCAGTTTGAACAAGAATACCATGATCCCAGCTCTTGGAGTTTCAAGTTTGATTAGGAGTGAGTGTAGATGTTGGATTAGTAATTGCAGATGAAATGACTCCTGCAAAGGATGTTGTTGGGGTATATACTGTGTAGAGACCTAGAGGGTCATGGAGGACTGAAGAAGTCACAGTTAAGCTGAGGTTGAAGACCTGAGACGTTAGCCAGGTGAAGGTGTCTGTGAAGATGCGAGAACTACAACATTCTATGGAGAGGGAGGAGTATATGTGAAGGTCCTAAAATAGAAAAGATCATGGTGTGTTAGGGGAACCAAGAAAAGCCACGTCTGACAGACAGAGAGTGAGGAGGCAAGTGGTGCTGAGGAGGTGAGCAAAGGCCAGGGCATCTAGGACTACGTTCTGCAGAGAGCAATAAGCCTTTGGTGGAATGTTTTTTCCTTCCTTTCATTGAGATAACAAAGTGCCTGTAGTATGGAAACATAACTAGTTTTCTTGATGCTTTATCAGTTAAATACCAAGGGTTCTTGGTGTTCATTCCTAGAGAGAATGTGTAGAATTGTCAGGATTCTGCAGGTGTATGATGTAGTGATATATAAGTTTCCTGAGGTGCACATTTGAGTTATGTGTTAGGAATCTGACGTGCAGGAGCTAGTTATTTAGCTAGTAAGTGAGCCTTCTTGGGGGTCATTATGTACTTCTCTTTGAAGCCTTGTTCTTTATTCAATGACATGGTAATTGTGTGTGGGGTGGAATGGAATATGTTATGAAGTGTTGGGTAAAGGATAACTTACTGTTTTAGGGAATTACTATTGTTTTGCAAAGGGGATATAATGCAGTAACACAGAGCAATGATATTAACAGTTTGAGGAGAGAAAGAGTATGATGGCAGGAAAAGAACAGAGTAAACAATTATCTTAATATATATGTGTCACTTTGTAGCTTGTAAAGAACAGTGGTACCTTGGTTTTTTAACGTAATCCGTTCCGGAAGACCGTTCGAGTTCTGAAACGTTCGAAAACCGAGGCATGGTTTCCCCATAGAAAGTAATGCAAAATGCATTAATCTGTTCCAGACCTTTAAAATCAACCCCTGACGCTGCAAATTTAGTGTGAATTTTACTATCTAATGATACCATAGATCCATAAAATTTACGGCATTCGTAAACCAAAATGTTTGTCATCGGGCATGTTCGAAAACCGAGGTACCACTGTATTTTTATACTTATTCCCTCCATTTACCCTATGGAATAGGTAATTTCACATTTAGATGAAGAAACCGAGTCCCGAAGAATCCCAAAGACCTACTTGAGATCACACAACTATTATATCGAGCATCAGGTCTCCTGACTCTTAGTTTCAGAATGGTATCTTCCATTTGCCTGGGATTCGAAATAAGAATGACATCCCCCTTCCTTCTTTCTCTGCCACTCTTTCTCAACAACTCTTTTTCACCATTGTTGGCTTTGGCTAGTCAAGGTTAGATTGAAAACTTTTTACTTTGTTGAGTAAATCTGCTTTGTCATTTCGACCCCATCCCTGTCCTTTGGGGTTGAAGGTAGCGTTTCTTGGGTGTGCTATTAACTGATTGTTTTTCCTGAAGGTAAAATACGCCTTGATCAGTGCCCAGCGATGTATGATTTGTCAAGGAGATATCGCTAGGTATCGGGAGCAAGCCAATGACACAGCAAACTATGGGAAAGCTCGCAGGTACTTTTGCCTCTTGTTCTCTTCCTTGTGGGTTTAAGCTAAGCCCCATTAAGAGCAGTGTACAACCTGAGCTGTCTCCCATATGGGTGTCCTACAGTTGTCCATGTTGGTCTTTGTAGGCATACTTTACCACTCCGGGGTTACGTCTAACACTCCAGCTTATGTGTTAAGTACTAAGGACTGTCAGGTGATGAATTGAGAAAGAGTTGATATGGTACTAGCATTTTTTTTTCTTACTCTTATTTCTATTCCAGTTGGTACCTGAAGGCCCAGCACATTGCTCCCAAGAATGGGCGCCCCTACAACCAGTTGGCTCTGCTGGCAGTGTATACGGTAAGAAATCCTAAGGACGGGAAGAATTTTGCAAGGCAGTATCTTAGAAATACGGATTTTGATAGCATCAGCTCCTGGAGCTAGATTTCATCCGAATACTGTAATATCCCCTTCTGTCTCCCATCCTTACGCTCCTTTGTTACTGTTACTTTTTGAGGTAAATTGTCAGTGATCCCTCACTTCAGTTGAATCTGCACTTCCTCCATTTTGACTGCACTTAAGTTCCTAGGGGAATGCTCATGCTCCAGCCAACACCACTCTGTTTGACCAAGGCTTCTGCTCTGAATCTTGACTTGCTTCCCTTTCCTATCTCATTGAACTAGGTTACTTGTTTCTAAGAAGAAAGTGAGGCTTCCTTTACCTCTCCCCCTTAAAGTCCTCAACTAGCCCTGAGTGCTCAGATCCTTGTTTCCTTTCTCCTTCCAGATCATCCCCTTATTCCTCTTAAGCTTTTCACCTAAGGAGTCTAGGCAGGAGCACAGTAAATGCCAAATCGTATCTCTCTGGATCTTACCAAGCTCCTCTAAATGTGGCTGTAACAGAGAGCCTTGGGAACTGACAGAGCTCCTAGTGAGGAAGCTGGATTGGAGGGGGAATGGTGAGGGCCAGTGGTAGGTACGAAAGGTTCAAGTTAAGAAGCAGCTAAACATGCTCATTAGCAGGAGAGTTTTCTTCATGCTATAAAATGCCCAAATAAGCAGTGTTTAAGTGAATATTTTATTCCCTTTATTCCACAAAAGATTCAAATAAATACGTAATATTTAATTATGGGTTGAAATTGTTGATTAAGAAACATGGTTTATTGATACACTTCCTTCAGAATATAGAATCTCTCTTCACTTTTTACCTTTGTCCTATTCTCTTCGTGATTTTTTTCACCCGTCTTTGTAGCTATATTTTTCTCTCCCCTTTCTCCTTATCCATCGTCTAGTTTTCCTTCTTTCTCATTTCTTGTCTTCTTTTCTAGTTTTTCTTCTTTATAATTATTGAATGATATGTTTCTTGTCAATTAGAAAATTTAATTTTTTTCCCTCAATGGCTTTAAAAAATTACAGTAAAATTCACATAATATAAAAGTAACCATTAATTATTTGTAGAATCCATTGGCATTTATTACATTAACAGTGTTGTGCAACTAACAACTCTGTCTACTTCCAAGACATTTTCATCATCCTAAAAGGAAACCCTTGTATCCATTACTCTCTATTCCTCTGGAGCCCAGCCTCTGGCAACAACTAGTCTGCTTTCTGTCTCTGGACTTAGCCTATTCTGGATGTTTCATATAAATGGAATCATACAAGATGTGACCTTTTATATCTGGCTTCTTTCATTTAGCATAAAGTTTTTGAGGTTTGTCCATTTTATAGCACATACCAATATTTCATTTTTATGGGTGAATAATATTTCACTATGGATACAACCCATTTTATTTATTCATTCATCAGTTGGATGCTTGAGTTGTTTCTACCTTTTAGCTATTGTAAACAGTGCTTTTGTGAAGTACAAGTATTTTTTGAATATGTTTTCATTTCTTTTCAGTCTGTACCTAGGAGTGGAATTGCTGAGTCATATGGTAATTCTATATTTAACTTTTTGAGAAACCACCAAACAATTATTATTTTTTAATTAAAGTTTATTGGGGTGACAATTGTTAGTAAAGTTACATAGATTTCAGGTGTGCAATTCTGTAACCACCAATCTATTATTGATAGTGGCTGCACCATTTTACATTCCCACCAGCCGTGTACCAGGGTTCTGATTTCTCCACAGTCGCTCCAACATGTTACTTTTTTTTAATGACCAACTTAGTATGAGGTAATGTCTCATTGTGGCCCCCCCCCATTAGGGACATTTTATTTTTCTTTAATTTTTTTTTTAAGTTTTTTGATTTGTTTTAGGTTTATAGAAAAATGGAGCAGAAAGTACAAAATTCCCATGTACTCCTTCAATTCCCTCAATTTTCTCTATTATCATCTTGCATCAGTATAGTACATTTGTTATAACTAATGAGCCAGTATTGATATATTATTATTAAAGTCCCTAGTTTACATTAAGATTCACTTTTACTGTTGTACATTCTGTGGGTTTGAACAAATGTTTAGTGACATGTATGCACCATTATAGTATAAAGAATAATTTCACTGCCCGGAAAATACCGTGTGTGCTACCCTCTTCTCTGTTCATCCTTCTTCCCTCCCTTGAACCTCTTGCAATCACTGCTATTTTTTCTGTCTCTATAGTTTTGCCTTTTCCAGCATGTCATATAATTGGAACCATATAGTATGTGGCCTTTTCATATTGGCTTCTTTCACTTAGCAGTATACATTTAGGGTTGATTTTGTGGCTTGATAGCTCTTTTTATTGTTGAGTAATATTCCATTTTATGGATGTACCACAGTTTGTTTATCCATTCCCCTAATCAAAGGACATCTTGACTGCTCCCAAGTTTAGCAATTATAAATAAAAATGCAGTGAACATTTGTGTGCAGGTGTTTGTGCAGACATTAAGTTTTCAACTCATTTGGGTAAATACCAAGAAGTGTGATTGCTAGGTCATATGGTAAGAGTATATGTATGTAGTTTGGGAAGAAACTGCCAAACTGTTTTCCAAAGTGGCTGTACCATTCTGCATTCCCACCAGTAGTGGATGAGAGCTCCTGTTACTCTCCATCCTTGCCAGCATTTGGTGGTGTCAGCATTTTGGATTTTGGTCATTCTAATAGGTGTGTATCTTGTTTTAATTGAATTTCCCTAATGACATATGATATGGAACATCTTTCCATTTGCTTATTTGCCATCTGTGTGTCTTCTCTGGTGCGGTGTCTGTTTAGATCTTTTGCTCGTTTTTAAATTGCGTTGTTTTCTTGTTGAATTTTAAGATTTCATGTGTTTCGGATACCAGTTCTTTATCAGATATGTGTTTTGCAAATATTTTCTCTGTGGCTTGTCTTTTTATTTTCTTAGCAGTGTTTTTCACACAGCAGAAGTTTTTTAATTTCAATGAAATCTAACTTACCAACTTTTTCTTTTATGGATCGTTCTTTTGCTGTTGAGTTTAAGAAGTCATTGCCAAACCCACGCTTACCTAGATTTTCTCCTGTGTTAGCTTCTAGGAGTTGTATTATTTTGCATTTTACATTTAATTCTGTGTTCCATTTTGAGTTAATTTTTATGGAAGGTGTAAGGTCTTTGTATAGATTCATGGTTTTGTATGTGGGTGTCCAGTTGTTCCAACACCAACTGTTGAAAAGATTATCCTTTCTCCATAGAATTGCCTTTGCTCCTTTGTCAAAGATCTGCTGACTATTTATGTGGGTTTATTTCTGGACTCTCTGTTCTGTTCCATTGATCTATTTGTCTATTTTTAGGCCAGTACAACACTTTCTTAATTACTATAGCTTTACAGTAAGTCTTGAAGTCAGATAGTGTCCGTCTTCCAACTTTGTTCTTCTCCTTCAATGTTGTGTAGGCTGTTCTGGATCTTTTGCCTTTTCTATATAAACTTTAAAATCAGTTTGTTGGTACCTATAAATTTAGTGAGTGTGAGATGGTACCTCATTGTGGTTTTGATTTGTATTTCCCTAGTGACGAATGATGTTGAGCATCTTTTCATATGCTTATTAGCCATTTGGAAAAATGTCTATTCAAGTCCTTTATCCTTTTTTTCTAATTAAATTCTTTGATTGTAAAATACACATAAAATGAAATTTACTATCTTACCCATTTTTCAGTAGTGTTAAGTGTACTCATATTGTCATGTAACCAATCTCCAGAACTTTCCTCGTCTTACAAAACTGAAAGTCTGTACCCATTGAAACAACAATTCTCCATTCTCCCCTTCTTCCAGCCACTGACAACCACCCTTCTACTTTCTGTCTCCACGAATGTGCCTACTCTACATACCTAATATAAGTGGAATCATACAGTGTTTACTTTTTTCTGACTGGCTTATTTTTTCACTTAAAATTATATCTCAAGGTTCATTCATGTTACAGCTTGTATTAGAATTTCCTCCTTCTTAAGGCCAAATGATATTCAATTGTATGTATATACCACATTTTGTTTATCCATTTATCTCTCAGTGGACACGTCCACCTTTAGGCCATTATGCTGCTGTGAGCATGATTGTACAAAAACTTCTTCAAGGTCCTGCTTTCAGTTCTTTTGGGTATATACCCATAAGGGGGATTTCTGGATCATGTGGTAATTCGATTTTCAGTTTTTCTGAGGAGAGCTCCCATTTCTTCATCTTTAAAATGGGACTAATAATTATGGGTGGTATCCTTAGGTTTAGAGATATTATCTATGAAGGGCTTATCACTTTCCTCATATTTAATTATGATTAATCAATGATGTTGACCTTGTTATTTATAATTTTTAAAAATAATTAGTAAGTAAGTTGAACATTTTCTTTCTCTAAAAACAAAACATAATTGGCTTTTATATTTTATGAGGCTCTATATTCTTTTTCCCTCTGGTGAGTACTTGGCTCTTAGAGTATCTCTGTAAGGTATATAGTACTTTGCAAGAAGAGATCTGTGATATAATTGCCATGGTTTCCTCAATGGGTAGCATTCTGGTTTTCTTATGGAATTCCTCACAGCTTGGGGCACTGGTTGGGAGAGATAGTAGGGTTTCTTGGGTCAGCTGACTTAGCCTGGGAGTCAGGAAGAGAATTGGTTGACAGTGTGTGTCTGGCCTCTTTCCACAGAGGAGGAAGCTTGATGCTGTGTATTATTATATGCGCAGTTTAGCTGCCAGCAACCCTATCCTGACTGCCAAGGAGAGTCTCATGAGCTTATTTGAAGAGACCAAACGAAAGGTGAGTGGGAATGCAGGCAGAATCACTCCTTCCCAGAGGAATGTTTCTCGTAGTGCTTCTGTGTCCTTAAGGGAACGACTAATAATGTCCTCAGGGGGTCCCATCAGGCTTGCTGAGGGTAGTCATTCAGTCCCTGTGTAGAACCACTCATTTTTGGGAGAGCTCTCGGGGGCCCTTGAGTGTACATATATGTTCCATAGCATCTAGTTTACAGAATTAATAACTTTTACCAGACAAAGCAGATGATACTCTGCTACCATGTAACTGTGGGAAAGTCTTTATTTTTTACAGTCCTTGGGCAACAAACTCAGTTGAGGTGAGCGCTTCTCTTTATTAACTGAATCCCAGGAGAGTCTGAGCTTTTATGTTTGTATGTTATACAGGCAGAACAGATGGAAAAAAAGCAACATGAAGAATTGGAACTGAGCCCTGACCAATGGCGGAAAGGAAAGAAGTCTACTTTCCGGCATGTTGGAGATGACACTACTCGCCTGGAGATCTGGATTCATCCATCTCATCCCCGGTCCTCTCAGGGCACTGAGTCTGGGAAGGATTCTGAGCAGGAGAATGGGCTGGGCAGCCTGAGCCCCAGTGATGTAAGTTCCTGAGGGTGCTGTTACGAGCAAGACTAGCAAAGTACCTGTGGATACGTGTACAGTGCTCTGGTACATGCAGCTATGAGGCGCGTCATAGTCGTTTCCCAATAATGACAGGGAAGGGAAATCACTCGGGCTCCTGGATGTTCTTCTGGTCCATCCCCTCCACCTACACTTCTTTATCTTCATTGTGCGCTTCCATCTCTCACCACTATGTGGCACTGTAGAATTTAGTAAAAGTAGTTTCTGAATGAAGATTTACTTCGTAAAATAGTGCTGCTTTGGGTTTGGAGTTACCAATATGGTGCTTTAAGATTCTGTGTGGGATTTGGTGAAGCTAGGGAGAGAGAACATAGTATTGGGAGGACTGTAAATGCTGGTTCATTGTGCCTTGAGAGTAAAATTCATAGTGGAGTGAGTGGTGGGATAAGCTAGCACCAGCTCTTGAGGGGTCATGCAATAAATCATTTGATCTTTATGCTGAAAGTAGGAGGGAGCTATTGAATGCTTTAAAGAGTGAAATAACATGTCAGATATGTATTTTAGAAATGTAATTCTGGCTGCTTGTGAAAAATTTGGAGAAGAGTAAGACGAGAAATAAGAAGAGTAGGAGGGTGCTACAGTAATCCAAGATGTAAAAAGCACCTGAACCAGGAAGTGGCTTTGGAGAGGAGGAGAAGTGAACAGATACAAGGTGTTTTAAGGAGGTAGAATCCAAAGGATTCGATTGGACATGGGGAGCTGAGGGAGAAGACAGAGTCAAAAGTAGCACCTGGGTTACTGGCTTAGAAACTGGGTGGATGATGGTCCATTCCCTGAGATAAGGAATAAAGTTGGTTGGTTTTAGTGGAGTTGGTTTTAGGAGAAAGATGATGAGTTTAGTTTTAGACACGTTGGAAATTCTATAGGACATTGAAGTGGAGAGTTTTAGAGGCTAACAGATACCGTAAGCTGAGGAAAGTGGTCTGGGTCAGAGATGAAGATACGTATTTGAAGACATCCTCTTACAGATGATAATGAAGTCACGAGAGTTAATTCAGTTATTCAAGGAGAAAGCACAGAATAATAAACAGGTGAAGAGCTAAGAAAGAAAGGAGATAGATGGCAGGGAAAGGTCCTTGCAGAGGATGGGAATGGAATAGGATCCAGAGCACAAGTGAAGTGATTAGCCTGAACGAGGGTGCATGATCCCTATTTTCTAATGCTTGAGAGAAAGGAGGAATAGGTAATTGGGGATGCAGGGAAGTTTGTGAGTGTTGTAGGAGTACGATGAGGGACGGCCTTTTTGATGTTTTCTATTTTCTCTTTGAAATTGGAGGCATGATTTTCTGCTAAGAATGAGTCAGTGGTGGGATAGGAGAACTTGTCCTATGTGGTTTAATTTAAAATTTCCTTTTATCTTCCTGTATTTTTAGTCTTTAGCTGTTTTCTGAATGACTTATGAAGTAGTTATTGCTTATAAATGAAACTGTCAACTTTCTATGTGCTGTGGTGTGCATGGGGCCCCAACATGTTAAGGTGCTTCTGAGGAGTTGCTGCTGTAGTAGAATCCTTCACTGCTGCCCTCTTCTAGTTTGAGTATTACAGTTGCTGGAAACCTATCTGAAAAAGAGATAAATTGTTCTATTGGATTATCCCCACTATCTAACAATCTTTAAAATGAAAGCAATAATGACAGTGTGAGGAAGCATTTTATTGCTTTCTTTGGCGTTGGCCTTACAGTTGGGGAGTATCCCTCATAAAGGTCCTAACTAATCTTTTATAGATCTCTTTCTTCTATGAGGTGTTTATTTATTTACTTAAGTTCTGGTTTTTTGTTTTTGTTTTTGTTTTTAATTGGGGAACAGTGTGTTTCTCTCCAGGGCCCATCAGCTCCAAGTCGTTGTCCTTCAATCTTAGTTGCAGGGGGCGCAGCCCACCATCCCATGCGGGAATTGAGCCAGCAACCTTGTTGAGAGCTCGCGCTCTAACCAACTGAGCCATCCGGCCGCCCCTATTTATTTTTTAAGTAGTGTGTTCTTAAGTTTGTGTGTTTATTCTTATTTCCATCTCAGAGAAGGCATTTTTAGCATGTGAACTATCATTGGGTCAATTACAATTTTATTAATTATTTTATTTTTAATTATACAAATAACATAGGAATATATGTTTAGTAAAAATTTCAAATAATTACAGATGTATGTAAAGTAAAATGTGGTGATTTTTTTTCTAAACTATTTGTGAAGCTTTTTATATATTTTCAGCCTATACATAATCCTTAGGTAATTCCTTCCCTTCATTTCTTTTAAATTTACATCTGTGAGTTTGGGGTTTAGCTCTAGACTACCAGCACTTGAGGAAGAAGTCTGCAGTTTCATAGCTCTTTGTTTATCCAGTCAGGAAAGCACACTGCCTTTTTTACCTGCTTTCTCAGGCCCAAGTCAGCTTCCCATACATATATATATATATATATATATATATATATATATATATATATATATATATATATGGATATATATGGATATATATGGATATATATGGATATATGGATATATGGATGTATATAGATGTATATATACATACACATATGTGTATGTATATAGATGTATATATATGTATATATGTATATATATATATTTTTTAATAAGAACTCAGCTTGCTTTCTCTGTTCTTGGAACATACAGTTGATGAGAGTGGGGATTTATTCACATATGTTTACGTGATTAGGCGTTGGGGATACAGAGATGAAAACTACAAAAAAATGTTCTTTAACCTCAGGGAGCACTCAGTCATATGGGGAAGACAGAAACATAAATAATGTGATTATAATGCAGTGTGCCACGTGCTGTGATAAAGGTAAACATGAGAGGCTGCGGGAGCACGCAGTTAGCACACCTAATCCAGGCAGAGTTAGGGAAGGCTGGGATGAGGAGGCATTTTGCAGCTGAAGGATGACGTAAGGGCATTTCCATTCCGAGGCATGAAAGTTTGAAAGAGGCGTGAAGGCTTAGGAAACTAGTTCGTATGGCTGGAGGCTAGGATGTGAGAAGTGCTCTTGCTAGAGCCTTGAGTCATCCTTTACCCCTTCCTTCCCTGTACCCCCACATCCAGTCAATACCAAGAGCTGTTGAATCTGCCTCCTGAACATCATTTGACTCCATCTTCTTTTCTGTTTCCACTGCCACCATCCTAGCCCACGCCATCATCATTCAGTAATCCACGGACTATTGAAAGAAGGTCCCAATGGCCTTTGCACATTTATTTCTGCTCCTCATTAGGCCTTTCTTTTTAGACAGTAACCCAAATGAGCTTCAAATTACACATTTCTGATCATGTCACTTCCCTACTTTAAAGTCTTTAGTTGTTTCTGTTGGCTCGTACAGTCAGGTCCAGAATCCTTAACATAGTCTCAGGGCCCCACATGGTTTGGCCCCTGCTACTGCTAACCTTTTATCTCTCTTCCCCTCTTTGTTGTTCTCTGGCTGTACTGGCTTCTTCCTTGAAGGGCCTGGGCTCTTTTCTGGCCGTTTGGCTGTTGCACATTCTCTCTGCTTGCAGTACTCTTCTCTCTTTATCCAGTCCCATTCTTAGCCTTAAATTTTCAACCTAAATCTCACTTGCTTCTTCCCGGGAAACTTCCTGATCCCTGAGCCTGGCTATTTTCCCTCTGTAATATCACATTTCTTATTAAGTAATTTTAGGTGCACTTCTGTTGTAGTTAGTTAAGATCTCTCCTTGCTAGAGTCACAGCTCTGTGAGGGTAGGATTCATATCTAGTTGTTCACTGCTTTACCCCCAGTGCCTGCATATAGAAGATTCTAAATAAATCTTAGTTGAATATATAAATGAGGGGAGGAACAGTGGGGGATGAGGCTGGAGAAGATAGGAGGGGGCCAGAGCCTCATACATATTGAGAAGTTTGCATTCAAGCATTGAAGAGTGTAAGCAGGGGGTTCGCATAATTGTGTAATCACTTTCTAGTCTTTCTAGTATTGGAAAGATTTTTTGTTTTTTTAAATGGAATTTTTTAAATTGCAAAAGTAACCCCAATTCATTATATCTAAATCAAACAAAAATGTACTTAAAGTTTAGAGTGAGAGTTGCTTGTATTCTTGCGTTCAGAGACACCACTGTTAACTATTTGATGGAGGTCCTTGCGGACCTTTTTGTAAGCATTTGTAAGTGTGTATTTATGCATACATGCCTACAGACACATGAAATATATTTTTTAACAAAAATGGGATTATACTATATATACCAATCTGCAGTTTTGCTTTTTTACATTATTAGTTGGACATACAGTCTATATATATGTCTTCTGCTGTAACATAACACATTTCTAAAAATCACTGTGCTATGCAAAATCACACAATAAAAACCACAGAGCTTATGAGAAAAATGGGGTTAGGAGAGCAACACTCAAAAATTTCCACAGTGTCATATTAAAAAAAAAAGCTATGAACCTAATAAAACAGTCGTACAATTTTATACATGTCCATTGGTTAAGAAATAACATAAATACTGTCTTGAAAAAAACATGAAGTTTGCCCGTAGAAGTGGGATTCAGAGGGTTGCAGCTTGTGAGTTATTGTGAAGTGGTGGAAGCACTTCGTTATTATTTGATACTGGATGGGCAGGTTTAATACCAGATGTGGACAGGTGTGGCTCAGGACACGGGTTCACATGTGAACTGTGGTAGCTGGTAAATGAGTGTTTTATGTATTCCTATGCGGCTCAGTTCAGCTGGGTGCAGTTTTCTGTGTTCACCTGGTGTTTCTCATGAACAAAATCATACATAAATGTAAAATTTGTGTTGTGCTCATATTATTCCCTAATATGGTCACAATGGAACAAATTCTCAATTTCAAAACATTATTGTAAAACTGACTGTTTTTCCACTAAGAATACCTTTTCTTAGTACATTCTTAATATGGCTGCATGATATACCATTATAAAGATGTATGTCATTTATTTAACTTATGTGTGTAATTTAAATATTTGCTGTGCATTGCTTGTTCATTTCAGTTGTCCTTTTTGGGTGATTAGCCTTAATAGGAATTGCTCCTTTGACAACTCCCAGAGAGTTTCTAGCACAAACTACTAAAATTCAGATCCATGAATAAGAAACAGAATGTTTGGCTTCAGATGGTTGTTAGTAGTGATAGTAAATTCCCAACTAGTTTGTTCTCCCTTTGCCAAGCATGGGCTTTGGATCTCTCTCTGAATGGCTGCAGGAAGTTAGCTTGTGGGTTGTTGGTTTTCAGCCTTGAGATGTGGTTTGGGTTGAACATGCAACCTGGAGAGGGACTGCCAACCTCAACTGTTAAGTGACCTCCTCTTAAACTGTTAAGACTCCCATTTAAACTCTACCCCTGCCAGATAGGCCACTCAAATTCAATGTCACCAGAGTTCCAGGCATTCTTTATTTCTCCCCCACCCCCATACCCCCCCCACCCCAGTCCA
Organism: Rhinolophus sinicus; assembly: GCF_057876585.1. Lineage (NCBI taxonomy): Eukaryota > Metazoa > Chordata > Mammalia > Chiroptera > Rhinolophidae > Rhinolophus > Rhinolophus sinicus. Next base: position 18,365,220 of record NC_142512.1, read on the forward strand.
AGCCGTTGTTTCTCAGTCTAGTTGTGTAGGACACAGCTCCCTGGCCCATGCTGGTGTTATGAGCCTTGCGCTCCCCCCTCCCCCCCGGCTGAGGCAGTCGGTTGCCAGTCATTGGTCGGCAGCTCACAACAGCTCATGGCAGCACACAGTAGCCGGCAGCAGCACACAGCAGCCTGCCGGCAGCTCACTCCGACCTCCGGCTGCTCACGGCAGCCCAGCTCCAGGGAGAGCTGTTCACATTCTTAGCTGTAGAGGGCACAGCTCACTGGCCCATGTGGGAATCGAACCAGCAACCTCGGCATTGGGAACATGGGGCTCCCACCACCTGAGCCAGAGGGCCAGCTGCATTCTTTATTTCATGGATGTGCCTTCTGCTATGCTTAGCTCCCTTTAGCAATCAGAAAAGGGTACTGCTTAGCAAATGAATTGTTGCTGGTAGTCAATGAGTTATTTAAGGATATTAAATTATAGCATCAGAAAAATAACTTTCACACTGAAAGGTGAAGGTCTCTGATGGAACTGCTGAGGATTTTTTCAGACTTGATTGCTTTATTAGCATCTTGAATAGAATGTCACACATATCTGTCTATTGGGGAGAAATGAGCAAATGAGAATGGGAGCTGTTGATAAATATTTGTCTCTCCAACTTTAATTAGAGTTCTCATGTTCTGGCATGATTTGATTTAGTATTCCCAGCATTTTCCCCAACTGACTATGACTATTGTACCTTCAATACGCTTGGTGCTATGTGTAGAAAATATATCTTTAGACAAGTGAAATGTCATTGTACATTTGGCCAAGCTCTTGCCAAACCTTCCTTCTTTTTGGCCCTTCTCTGTTTAGGGGTTCATACGAGACTGTACATCACTCAGTAGCTTCTAATATCTATTATTTGGCTTTTCCTTGTTAGAATTTCTCAAACTTTATTTCACCCACCAAATGATATTGTTTGCCTTGGCCTTTTCCTTTTGTTCCTCGTCCTTCTGTCACATTCCATTCTTTATTTCTTTGCATAGTATCTCTTTTCAGGACTTGTTCAGGTCCTGAATTTGGTGCCATTACCCCTGAGTTTTTGGAGTAGAAGTGACCCATGTCCAGTGCTTAACCAGACTAAAGTATAGTTTACCTGTCCTATTGTGCCAGGATTGTAAGGATGAAGATGCCATTGGTATTTCCTTTAAAAACTTAGCGTCTAGTGCATGGGTCAGCAAGCCTTTTATATAAAAGGCCAGATATTAAATATTTTAGGCTTTGCGGGTCACGTGGTCTCTGTCACAAGTGCTCAACTCTGCTGTTGTGGCTGTAAAGTAGCTGTAGACCGTACATAAATGAATGAGTATGGCTGTGTTCCAGTAAAACTATTTACGAAGACAGGTGGCAGGCTGCATTTGGCCCATGGGCCTAGTTTGCGAGTCTCTGGTCTAGTGGAAGGAACAGCTACATAAACAGAATGTTTCAGTATCAAGTTGATTATTGTTATTTGCAGCACTTATGTTCTATAAAGTTGCCACGGACACTGAATTAGTGAATATTGAACCATTGCTCCTAAGGAAAATACAGGGTTAGGTTCCTGTGAGCCTCTGGTTATAAGAATTTCATCAACTGACCAATACATCACCTTGTTTTAGTTTAAAGACACATTATTTAATATTATTGTTAATTAACATTGAACTCATGGCCAACAGCACTCAGTCGTGCCCAAACAAAACTTACCCAACACACGTTTTCTCCATAAGACACATCACAGCCTTCTTGTGCTTAGGAACGCTCGGCAGCTCTTCAGCTCTGCATTTGGGGGCCATTTTAATCAGCGAAATTACCTACACAAAGTACAAAAGTGTGAAAAATGGGGCACCAAATAGACCATGGGAAGGATTCTTGTCTGTTGTGTGAGAGCTTGAACAAGAAGTCGAAGAGGCATCCGTTTGACCTCAGCTGGGAACATGAGTATTGGACAACTCAAACGTTTTTGCCACTCTGCATGTCCACAGATGACTGCAAAAACACCATGCGTATTCATTTTGGTGTTACTATTAAGTTTTAGCGAGGAGGTGAATTCACAGATAGGAAATCCACAAACAATGAGAGTCCTCATTGTTTGTGGATTCCGTATCTGTGAATTCACCTGCATTGTGGAAAATGTTGTGAGGGAGGGATGTGTGGGTACCATGGAAGCACAGAGAAGGGCACTTGGTCCAATCTTGGCCGAGGCGTGGGTTATGAGGAGGAAAAGGAGAACAAATTCAGAAGGCTTCCTGGAAAAGTAAACTGAGCAGAGTGAGAAGAGAGTGTTTCAAGGAGAAGGAACAGCATGAGCAAAGATGGAGGAGGTATGACACAGCAGACGGTTTGCAGGGTGTCTAAACCTGTGGTCATTTGGAGGAGGATGTGAGAAAGTTGGAGTGGTAGAGAGACGGAGCGTCCACAGGAAGAGCTTTCTCATTTGGTGCTTGATATACGTGGGTGATGGTCAGTGGGCTGGCCCATATAATGTACTTCTGGATTCTGGAAATAATGTTTCTGGAATTCCTGATTGTTTATTGTCATGTCTGTATTGTTAATTCAACAAAAGCAATACTGTTCCATTCATTAAATTTGGTAGGGTGGCAGTTGACTGAATTTTTTGCCCCATAGTTTGCTGATTAAAATTTGAGGGCAACTCTTTTAGACAGTGCGTTAGGCATTCTGAACTCAAACGTGTAGAAGATACTAGTATCTCTTTGAGTCTTGGTTGTTGGAGGAAATTGCCAATGGCTTTGATTAAGTAGGGCAAAGCTTTTTTCGTTTTGATATTTTTATGTGCTTCCACGGTAACTTCCTTTAAAAATGTCACCAAAGTGGGTTATTGCAATCCAGTTTTTTAAGAGGTATTGAGTTGTTTCTCAGAGATTCTGTTTAACATTGGCAAGTCCCCCCAAACAGGCCTGACTTTGGGCACAGGGAAGTGTCTTAATCATTGAGCCATAGGTGTTTTGCTGGGATTCATGTCACATTGTCATTGGTATTGACCCAGGGACTAGTTAGCAGTATGTCCTGCTACCAGGCTGGCTCACTCTTTGTGTGCTATCCAATAGTGAGCCTGAGGAATCTGAAGGTATCACTTCTGTTTCCTAATGAAATTTGTGCTTCTGGGAATTGAGATCTACGTACAGAGCTCTGGGACAGATTCTTTCCTTAGCATCTGTTGCAACCAAGCTTGATGGAAAGTGAGAAGTTATACTGCTTACGTGTGTGAACTGAAAAACTTCCGACTATGTTTTGGTAAAGTCTGGATGCCACCCACCAAATCTGTTAGTTAGAAATCAACTTTTCTTGTCTCGTAGTTCTCCCTACCTACCCCTCCCCTCCGGCTTTTTAGTAGGTACCTGAAATCGTTGGCAGAGTGAGAACCTTGTCTCCTTGGATTTGGGAATCATGTTTTCTGCCTGAAATTTTGCATGCTGCCCCTGCCTAAATCTCTCGTGTCCATGTTTCCATGGTTGGTTTTTTTCTTCGAGGCTCTACTATAAGTTGAGAATGATGATTTTCTTTCTGACTCTGAATACTTGGCTCTATGAAGCTGGATAATATATGAGTATAAATTTTTTTCTTGCATTTCATCAAGAGTCCAGCAAAGTAAACATGCCAACAAAGGAGCACAGCTTCACTGTGGGAAACCCAGGTCAGGTGGCCTGTAGCATAGAGCTTACACGTGCTCAACTTGTTTTATTTGCTTGAAGGCTTTTTTTATTTTTAAGTGTGTTATACATGTGGCATTTTCTTCAGACCCATCATTTGTCGTGTGTTTCAATGCCCCTTGCATGGTTTGTGCACCTGAGCTGCTGCTGCTGCCGCCACGACCACTGTGGTGAAAAGAAAGCTGTGAAGTGTGGGTGGTACACAGTTAATGCCTTCACCTTACCCTCGCTCCTTCCCACCCCCTGCCCCGTGAACACAATTATAGGTCAAAGCATGGTTTCACAAGGCCTGTTTCCTTAGGCAAGATGATTTGCCTTGTACTGGAGTGAGTTCCAGTTGCTAGAGTTGTATCAGGAAACTTTAGGTTGGCAGTTGTGGAACTAGTGCCATGATGAAGCTCAAAAAAGCTTTTGACCCAATTTTCTTTGGATGACATAAGCATTGATTTAATCCATGGTGATAGAGAAGAAGTGAGTCTCTGTGCTAGTAGGTAAATGGTTTTTCTGTGGTGAGTCCATTATTTCATTGCCCAATAATTATATAATCATAGCAGAGAAAATGAGCTTAATTTTTTGGCCTGATGAATGTAAAAATTCCGTATCTGTAAGGTGAGTACCATGCAGTTTGTCAGGGTTGCTGTGGGGATTATATTAACTTCGTGTCATTCATATTGCCCGTTGCTTCTGTAAAGTAGTTTGCGGTCTGTACCTTTCATGTCATATTCTTTCACCCTGGAAGCTGTTTGAAAGTATTCTGTGAACTGAGATTTGGCAACGTGTAATGACAGGAGTTCATAATAGCCTCTTTCTATAGGAAGGGGCTACAGATTGGCTTTCTTGTTTCTTAGACCGTTAGAAACAGCTTGGTGAGATTTCTCTCAAAGATAGTCAGGACCAGGCCTGGGTTTTTCAGCTCTTGCTAATGTGAAATGTCGTGTGAGGAGCAGCCCCTAACAGGCAAGGACGGGGCTGCTTGCCAGGATGACTGCTGGACTCTTGGGCTGGTGTCTTTCTTTGTCTCTTTGTGGTTGGCAGTGAGTGGAAGTTCTCAAAGTACATTGGCCCTACCTACAAACCTTAACGCCACACATGACCTCGGTCACCAAACCACTTCAGGGCTTTATTTTTATCCTGGCCGTTTCGTTTCAAGATGTGAGGTTGGTTTCTTTCCTCTAACAGAGCAAATTTCTCTGAGGGAAGAAACAGAGTGCCAGGGTGCAGTTGAGGCTGGTTAAACACCAAAACCACACTCTTCGTCTTTCTGGGCTTGAGACGTGACATAAGCCATGCTACAAACACCAGCTTCCACACTGTGAGGAAACCTTGTCAGATACTCATTTATTTTTTGTGTTTGTATTTTTAGATAAATAAAATGAGGAGGAAGAAGAGACGTACCTGCCCATTCTGCTTTAGCCAGAAATCTAATTCCAAGAATGGACACTTTCTTAAAATCCAGTATTTCCCAGCTTAAGGTTTTTCATCTTCCCCAAGGGTGTTGATGAGAACTCTCACAACTCACCAGGTCTCAGGAAACCAGATTACCAACATATCCTGTTCGCGTGCATGTGTGTACTCTGTGTTACCCACAGGCCACTTTCCACCTCACGTGACCTTTAGTTACCATCCGGAAAGTCAGGACCCAGATACCAGTCAGAATTTCCAGGCTTTGGTTTGATTTAGACATTTTAGAAAATGTTACCAGTAGTAATTTTAAAGAGAGTTTTTGAGTGGCACAAGTGGTGAATAGGAAGTGATCTCCTGAAGGGAGAGGGAAAGACAGTGCCTATGTTCTTTCCAGTAACGGGTTTGAAAATGAACATTCGGAAGAAAATTTGCAACTGGAATGCACTGAGGAAAGGAAATGAGAAAACTATTTAATTGATTAAAAGTCAAGTACATGTCCCAATTCTTAGGTTTTAAGGCTAAATTCTGAAGCTCTTACTGTATTATTTTAAATTGTAGTATACATTATTGGAGTTGTTTATAACATGCTCCATCACATTTAATTTTAATCAACATCTCAATATAAACAGACTGTAATGAGTCAGGTAATACTCTAGAACAGGGGTAGATGAAGTCTGCCAGTGGCCTGTAAGCTAAGAATGGTTTATTACATTCTTACATACGGAGTTGTTTAAAAAGCAGAACATGTGACAGAGATTATATGTGGCCCACAAGGCTTGCACTGTTTACTGCCTGAGCCTTTACAGAAAGCTTACCCACCACTGCTCTAGAAGCTGGGAAGGGTGAAGGCAGTTAACGTGGAGGTCCTTCATTTAGGACATTAATTGTTAACGAGGGTGTTTTGCCTTTTGGGGGGACAGTCCTTCATTTTGTGGACCTGTTACCGCAGGATGTTTAGCATTCCTGGCCCCTCCCACTAGATGCCAGTAGTGGCTCACACATATTTCCAAGCACTTCCTGGGAGGGGCGGTACAATTCTGGTTGAGAAATACCAAATAAGAAACTTGATGAGATCAGAAACACCTTGTTAAGATTTCCTCCTTCATATCCTCTCAGTCGGACAGAGTTGGGATTTGGCTCTTCATGGCGTAGGGATCAACCATAATGAGAGAATTCGAGTAGCTAGTGGCATATGGCAAATTTTCAGTAGGGTAGAATGAAACGCTTTTGAGGAGACCACTTAATGAGCCTGTTTGTTGCTTGTTCCCCCATTTCAGGAATTGTTGAGATTGATGAAAGGTTTGTGTTGATGTTGCCCATGCTTTGAAAAGCATGTTCGTCTCTTTGTGAGAGGAAGAGTGGCCATCTCTGGCCTTAATGTCCAGATGATTTTGAGATCTGTGGGAATCCGTATGGTTTACTTACTTGAGAGACTTGTTCAAAGCCAATGTAAAGATGTAGTTTTGGCATCTCATGAATAACCTGATATCCAGAATTAAGCCAGAACTCTGGGGCTAGAGAATTTTCCAGCCTGGGAGAGTTGACTGAGAAAAGTCCTCCTTTGGCTCCTCACCAAGTTAGACAAGGGAGCAATCAGCTGCTGAGTTCCAGCCAACTGGAATGTATGTAAGGGTGTACTATAATATAAATCGTCCCTTAGGATCCGGCTCCTAGTCTGTGAAGAGCCTTCCAAATCAGAGTGAGCCCCATCCACTGGATCCTTGTTTAATCTGCAGCTGCTATAGGAAGGAGTAGAGTAGTGAGGTGATGTTTCTGTGGGAGCAGCTCACTTTATGTAGTAACGTACTGCCTGTTGTGTGGGGTAAGAGACTGCACCGACCTTTTTGTTTTCCCCATGTTGCCTCTCTCACCAATTTCCTAGACTGGTTTTTGTGTCTGACCGTACTCTTGGGGGAGATGTATTTGTAATTCTATCATTCTGCAATCCCTCTCTACTCTTAAAGGTTCCACAGTTTTATCTGCCTACTTTCACTGTCTTGGATGTGATGTTTGGGCTCAGACAGAGAATATGAAATAGTTGTTTTCTTGGCTCATGATCTTCCCCCAGTCGGCAGACTATTTGTTTGGCTCCAGGGGGAAACTCCGGGTTTTTCCCCATCTTGGAAGCCTTTCATTTTACTCATAAATATTTAATATTGAAGTTACTGCTCAGTTTTGTTTTCCTGAGTATTATTATATAGACGCTCTAGACCAGAAGGAGCTTAAAATACTTTCGAGACGCCTTCTGATGCTTGAGTATAAAATGTATTTACCACACATTTTTATTCTTAAGAGCTTCAGTAATTTTTCCAGTTGTTTGTCTTCCATCTATCCATTGATCCAAAAATTTATTGAGCATGTGCCATAGGAATCACTAGGCATCTCTCCTATTGTTCTTTCCATGTCATTCATGCCTAGAACCATCAGAGAGCTGTGTGGCTAGGTGACATGTCGGTCCCTAGTAATACTGCTTTCACTGAACTGTACTTTTTGGTGTTAGGACATCAGCCTATATTAAGACGAATAATAACAAAGAGCCTAGGGAATCATTGCTATTTGTATTACATGATGTCTTCTTAGTGAAAACTCATGGGAGAAATTTCTACTTTTAGTATCAGAGATAGTCATGCTGTGTTTTGATTTTTCTTTTTTAACTTCTTGCACATTTATGAATTTGTTATTTAGAATAATTCTCTTTTTAATTGTTCCGGAGGTTAGAACTGAACTTGTAACTTCCTTGAATAAGTGTGAAGGACTTCCTGGCATGCATTTGTGTTGTGTCCTTACTACTAGTGACCTCTAATTTTCTTCTCTTTGACTCCTCTTTCTTGTTTTTAATTTATTTTATCTTGTAGTACAGTATATAACTTTGTATATTGCTTTAACTAAGTGGCTTCACAGTTTTATAGGGGCGTTTTCCTCTTTTCTCTTGCTTATTCAGTTGTAAAACCTCTTTCTCAGGTCAGCTAGTAATCTCTGAGGGGATCAAGCTTCCCCCATCCCCATTCGAGTCATTTCCTTAAATATTTAGTGAATACCTTTATATGTTAATAATTATTCTAGGCACTGCATATAGAAAGCTAAATGATATTGGTTCTTCGCTCAAAGTACAGCTCACAGTCTACTAGGAAAAATGGATAAGTAAATAAATACTTGCAACAAAGTGTTCCAAGTGTAATAATAGAAATAATGTACACTGTACAGAGGTAATACAGAGAAAGACATTGACTCACGATGAACAGGGAAAGCTACCTAGAAAGGTGATCTGTCCTTAGTTTTGAAGGATGAAAGAAGTTCTTTAGGTAGATGTGGGTAGCAGACTTTCTAGCAGAAGGAACAACACGTATTAAAAACATGGTGTGGTTAGAAACTGCGAGTGGTTGCTTCTGAGATTCCTAGCCAAGAGTCTGTCATTAGAAGATCTTAGGCCCTGGTACAGATATCCACATTGATGGTGTCTAATCAATCAACTGGAACTGCAGATTCACCACAAAGTAGATACTTCTGGGCTTTTGATTTGGCTCAAGCGTAGAAGTGGATCCTTCAGATGGTCCTTCTCTGCTTTATTTTATGCATTAGCAAAGGTTGAGTCATCCGAAAGTCATGCCTTCCATCATTCTGGGAAGCTTTCTGAGCCAAGCCCCAGCTTGGCTTAGGAATGAGTTATGCTTTGTGTTGTAACCATTGGCAATAAGTCCTGTTCTTGCCTTTCACATGCACAGTAGGGCTGCAACTGCTGAAGCATATGGGAAAGAGGAGTTGGAAGAACATCCTCTGTGGATTTGCATTTTTCTGGATTGTTTCTTTCTTGGGAAAGATGTAAAACCTTATTCTATCTAATGAGATTTTGAGCTGACTTGTGCTACAAATCTCCGACATGCCAGGTCCTAATTTGTAAAGCAAACTATGTGTAGTCAGTTGACATTCTCTCTGAGGAATTTCTTTGGCAGATTTTCCTTTAGACTTCTGGACAGATCTGTAAAACAGTATGGCTTTTAAAGTTCTTTGAAGTGACATGTATCAAAAGGTTGAATAAGGCACTAACAGATGCCCTCTGTCCCTGAGAAGCTGTCCCTTTGTGGCTAATGCAGAATAGGAGTCAGATATTCTGGATTGTATTTCTGATTTTTTTTTTTAATTTCCTTGAACATATTTCTTAATCTCTTTCCTTGGTCCTACATCTATAAAATAGGAATACAGTCTACACCATCAACAGGTCTGGTATTTAACACCATGTAGCTTTCTGCACCTGGATGGAACCCCAAACTTTTAGCACAGTGACCTTCGTTTCTATCACCTCAGAGTTAGACGCTTGCTGCGGTATAGGGCATGTGGGGCAAAGGGCATTGGCTGTGGAATAAAGATTTTTTGTGGAACAGCAGAAAAGATGATGATAATTAACAAAATACCTTTACTATGGTATAATATGCATATAGAAAAGTGCACCTGTCAGAGCCATATGGATTGATAAATTGTCACAAACTAAGCATACTGTGTAACCAGCAGAGTGATTGGTTTTTTGACTTGTGCCACTTTCATTCTTCCTTTTTAACTCTATAAACTCAAATTTTTCTTATGCATTTAATAGTAACAGTGACAGAGATAGAGCATAATAAATAAGTTAAGAAGAAGTAGTGCTCATGATTTTCCTGCTTTTTGGTATGCCTAAGATTGATTTTCACTGTTGAGAGAAGATAAGGAGAATTGGATCGAAGATAAGAAATTTGAAGGTGTTTGCTATGTTTTTTGAACTAGGTATGTTGGGTCTGGGAACCAGCACAGAAAAGATATGACTGACAAAAAACTAGATGGAAGCAGATCTTGCCTCCAGTCACAGTGAAACTGAGTCTCTCACCAAAAGTGCTGTGGTTTTCAGCCTTAATGTTGAACTATCCAGCTGTTGAGGGAAAAGTGACATCATGGCCTGCCTGCTTCTGGCGATGCTTGGGTCCAGCTGGGATGTGGAATTCCACAAGCTCTGCATTGCCATGTTTACGGTCTTGTCTTTGGGGTCCAGGTAAATGCCAGGCTGTACCAGGTCACAGTGTCCAGTGTATTTTAACAGTTTTCTTCTCTTTCTGCTGCGAGCTGCCAGTGAGGTAGAGGTGCCTCTGTTGATAAAGAACAGATACAAAAGTTCACATCCAAACCTGAATAGCCATTTTTAACTTGAAACACTTTTCCTAGGAGTTGATGCGCCAGAATCCTTCCCTTATTTGGTGCCTTGCTTACATCTGAAGCTTGTACGAGGTTGCCAGAGCTCTCTGTATGCTGATTATTTGCTTTTTGGTGCCCACAGCAGAGTGGTTTGTGAAACCTTTGTGACCACATCTTTCTTAAACTTAAGCTTTGTTCTCCTTTGGGTTCTTAGATTAGTTCTTACCCCTCCCTTTCCTGAGAGATTCAGGGGTTTTCCTGTATTGTAGTAGGTGAGGAGGCAGGAGGGTATGTTTGCAGATGTTGTTTTCTGAACTGTGCACAGTCCCTTGGTGGTAGTGTTTGAATGCACATATATTCTTTGACTCTTGAAGAACTGTTTCCTTAATAATAGGCAGATTGTGGATTTCCTAAGAAAAATGTTAGGGATTTTATTTTGTTAGTTTTATTACTACTGTTTTACTGTTATGGAAAACAAGTGTTTGTTCACTTTTCTCACTTTTTTCTCTCTTCTGACTGGCATTATCCTGGGATGCAGGTGTAAAGTGCCTCCACCGACTTGCATGATGGGATCTGGATGGGAAGTTTCTACTTCCCTTAATCTGCAAGACTTCTCAGTTGGTTTGACCTAGTGGTCTCTCCGTGACTGACAGCTGTTACCATCGGTGGGTTTTTGCTTGGGGTTGCTTTAGCTTTTGGCCATTTATAAACATCGTCATGTCTTTCTTGGTTCTGCTAGAAAGGTTGCCTTTTTTAAAGGTTATAAGATGAAGAGCTCAGACTCTGGCGCCAGGTTATCTGGGTTGACCTTGGGCGAGTCACTCAACCTCTCTGCTCAGTTTCCTGATCTGTAATATAGAAATGATAGTAGTACTTACCTCATAGGATTGTTGTGAGATGAAATGAGTTAATAGACATAATGTGCTTAGAATAGTGCCTTACACATGAAAGTGCTGTGGAAGTTTTGACTATTATTATTCAGGTGGTTGAGTATGACACTTGCTTTGTTCAGCAGGGAAAACTTGAGCTTTTAATGTCTGAATTGTGTCTTTGAGCATCTTGGCGTACTGTTAACTTCTAACAGCGCCAGCTCTATAAATTCAGCCTGTCCTTAGTTGGGGGCTGCCCCCAAACTTCTGAAAAGTGCAACCCAGTAGTTAAAATCAGGTGTTAGGCCACACTGCCCACACTGTGTAGATTGTATATCTGAGCAGAAGAGTGGAATACTGATTGATTTTCCCAGTCCTTTGTATTTTAGAGTGTCTTTTGCTCCTACCGTATGGCAAGCTAGAAATTGTAAAAGTATTGATATTGTAATCTTGGGAGCCAACTCTCTCACGTCCATCCATCTCATCGTCCACTCATCCATCACCTATTGATAATTCCTATGTCCTCGGATATTAAAAAGAATCATTCTCACTAAAGGACATCACAGTCTAGAGCTGTGCTGACCAGTATGGTAGTTACTAGCTGTATGTGGCTGTTTAATTAAAATGAAAAATTCAAAAATTCAATTCCTCAGTCACACTAACCACCTTTCAAATACTCATTACCCACATGTGGCAAGTGACTATACTGTATTGGACAGTGAAGATAAAGAACATTTCCATGATCATGGAAAATTTCCATGGGCAGAGCTGGTCTAAAGATAAACATGTATGTATATAATTAAGATGTACTGTGGTGCCTACCATTACGGAAGTGTATGAAATATTTTCTGAGCCTTGAGGATAAAGTATGAGGTTCAGCCTGGAAGTAGAGGGTTAGGAGAGGTTTAAGCAAGGAAAGTAGGACTTGACTGGATATAGAAGGGAGTGCATGAGAAGGCATCAGATGGCGATTGGGCAGTGGAAAGAACGTGGTGAATTCAGGGCACCACGAATAATTTTTTGTTGTCGAAAGGTAGACTGTATCAGCAAGAAGGCAGGGGAACAGCCGAAGACCAGGCTAGAAAGGCTATTTGTTCAAGTATTTGTTGGTTACATTCTCTGCGCCCTCTGTGGTGAACAACAGCCTTGCTCTCAAGGTGTGTGTGTGCGTGCACGTGCACACAAGAGTGTAAAAATGGCTGATAAGTGCTATTAAAAACAGGATAAAGTAGAGCAGTGGTTCTCAGACTTTGCTGCACAGTACAGTCACTGGTAGCTTTTAAAAATCCTGATGCCCAGGTCTCACCCCCATGCCAAGTAAATCAGAATATTTAGCGATGGAAGCCAGGCATATGTATTTTTTAAAGATCTGCAGGCAAATCCAAGAAGCTGTAAAGTTTGAGGATCACTGGGCTAGAGAGTAAATACACAGGCCCCCAAGTGGGAGCATGCTTGGCACATTCAAGGAACAGAAGGCCGCAGGAGTGGACATGATTATTGTATTGGCCTTGTGCAGGCCATTGTAAAGGGTTTGGCTTTATTCTGACGTTAACTGTGGTGTCGTCCTGTCCATTCTCTTGGGCAGATGGAACTGCTGTTACTCAAGAGCCGAGTCCTTAAGTCCTGATAGAACGCTGTCTGCCTTTGAATACCTTTGTCTGGGTTTTGCTAAATTACCCTCCCCAAAGAGATAGACTTAAATTCGTACAATAAGTGATAAGTATGTTATTTTTCTACAGCATTAATATTAGTACTGTACTATTTTTCTTGTTTTTGTGTTTCTTGGATCATATATTTAATCACTATAAAATCTATATATTTGAGTAGGTTTCAACAGTCACTGAATATGTACTAAGTACCAAACACCATGCTAGGCCATTTAAAAATATTATTGAAAGAAAATAAGACATCCATATTACTTCTAAAAATGAAATCAGTGTTTCATTTAGTTTGAGTCTTTTTCTAAAGCCTCATACTTGGTTCTGAACCACTGCTGGTCTCTGTAAATTTAGTTAATTAGAACTGGAACCACTGGTAGGTAGGAACAGGGATCATAATTGTCTGAGTGTGGAATGATCATCTGTCTCCATTGTCATTGGATGATTGCAACAGCTTCTGGGCTGGTCTCCTGGCCTCCACACATTTGACCCCGTCGGCCCCCCACCTCCCCCCCCATAAAAAACCTAAAATTTCTAATTAGTAGCTGGAATGTCCTTTTAAAAATGGATGTTTGCTCACGTCACTTCCCTGGCTTTGATTAAGGTCAAACTCTTTAACAAGGACGTCCACAACTTGGTCCAGCCTATTTCTCCAGCCTGCCTCTTTCAGAATCACTCACTTGGCCTTGCCAGTCTCTCATATACCACTCTTGGAATTGTCACACACACTGTTCCCTTTGTTTATGACACACAAGTATGACTCCATACCCCTCCAAAACCAATTGATTAATTTACCCTACCTTCAGGTTTCAACTCAAGGGTCTCTTCCTCTGGAGATCTCTGATGCTCTTGTGGGAATACCAGCATCCTGTACTTCCCCAGTCACGGTCCTTTATAATTGTGTTACCCACGGAGCAGGGATTATCTCTGCCTTGTTCATAGTTCGCGCACAGTGTCGTGTACATAGAAGGTGGGGAGGAAGTTTTTGTTGAATGCATAAATGAATGGGTGGAAAGTGTGAAAAGGACCTCACCGTCCTCACACTCTGTTGACCCATTCATTTGTAAGGTAGGTTTGAGCTTGTGTGTGTGCCTTTGGAGAACTGTTTTCTGGTTGCCCACCTGCTAGCCGAGTGGGAGGGTCCGCCATTTCCTCTTGTCTCTCACTTGGTGCAGTCCAGACCCAGGGTATAGCGAGGTGGATAGGCTGAGAGTTCCCAGGCACTGAGAAAGATGAGTCAGAGAGAAGAGTCATTCAGAAAGCAACACAGTCAGAGCAGAGTGCTGCCCTTTGGGTGAACTTTCTCTCTTTCTCTGTATACCTGGAGGTACTAAGCCGGTGACATTTCTGAGTTGGTTGCTGTAGGTTGTCAGACTACAGCACAGGATTCGTAAACCTTAAACTGGCACTTTCCCTGGATTAGGGATGTTTGGGGAGATGTCCAGGGGCCCTCAGGCCTAAGTGAAATCTTTTTGGGCTGGTTGTGTTCTTTTTCTACCTGGTCACTTAGTCCCATCGTAGCTTCCAAAGTAAAAACCTGGAGCACCATGTTTATATTTCTCTGTAGCCTTTGGGGCATTTGAGTTCAAAAGCTTTGAGAGCAGCATTTTTGACCTTTGATGGGGGTGTGTGTGTACGTGTACGTGCGCGTGCGCGCACCACATAGAATAAGATGGTGCTTGCTCAGAAGCTGGCAAGAGGGTTAGCTTTAGTTAGAATTAGACGTTTGTGGGCTTTTAGAATTGGAAGGAATAGTGTAGATTGGTGATTCTCCTGAGGCGGTAGGAGGTAGGTAGGTACGTATCAGAATCTCCAAGGAGGTGGGGGTTCTATTAAACCACACTCCTATTCACCACCCCGCCTCACTGCTCAGCTCTTGAGAATCATTGCTGTTTCCATCCTGTGTGTGTGGTGGCCCTCAACTGTTGTGCAGGTACAAACATTTTTGAGACACCAGTGTTATAGATGACCTAGCCCAGAGATCAGACTTTTTCAGTAAAGAGCCAGATAGTGAATATTTTAGTCTTTTGGGCCATCCACTCTCCACTGTAGCTAATTAGCTCTGCCTTTGTAGGGAAAAAATACCTACAGACAATACCAGGGGTGCCAAAAAAATGTATACACGTGACTTGTATTTATCTTTTGTTCTCGGTATATATTGAGTATTACAATTTTAATAGTTTATTCCTTTCTTAAAATGTGAATACGTTTTTTGGCACCCTCTGTATTTAATCAGACAAGTGTGGCTGTGTTTCAATAGGACTTTATTCATGGACACTGAAATTTAAATTTCACATGTCATGAAATAGTCTTTTGATTTTTTTTTTTTAAACCATTAAAAAATATAAAATCCATTCTTAGCTCATGGGCCATACAAAAAGCCAGTTGCAGGCTAGATTTGACTGTTGGGCCACACTTTGCTAACCCCTGATCCAGCCCAGTGGTTCCCAAATTGGCTGTCTTTCAGAATTACCTGGAGACTTAAAAAAAAAAAAATGCTGAGAAGTCCCCTTCCGCCATCCCTGAGGATTCTGATTCTGTAGGGCTAGAGATTCTGTATTTTTAACAGGAGCTCTTGTGATGCACACATACTCAGAGTTATAGCATCACGGATACTGATCTCACTCAACCTTCTCGTTTTATAGTTGAATAAACAGCTTTAGAAAGATACGTGACTTGCTGATAGTTATATAGAAAATAAATGGCATAACCAAAATTTGAACCCAGGTCTTTGACTAAGGTTAGTGGTCTTTGTACCATTCTCTTCTCTTCTCCTCCCAATAAACAAATGAGCAATAAATACAGAACAGTCACAAAATTGTGGTTCCTTCCTTTCTGTATATGTACCGTGTTTTCCCGAAAATAAGACCTAATGGAAAATAAGCCCTAGCATGATTTTTCAGGATGACATCCCCGGAACATAAGCCCTAATGCGTCTTTTGGAGCAAAAATTAATATAAGACCTGGTCTTCTTTCGGGGAAACACTGTAGTGCCAGTTTCCCTCCTGAGAGCCTGCTGGGTTCTCTAAGCTCTGCTGCCCCTCTGCTTGCTGGCTGGGTTTTCTGGAGCTGACTGCTGATTTGACATTTAGCCCAATTTCCCTCCGGTCTGCTGGCTTTAAGTAGGAGAGATAATGAAATAATAGCCAGTAAATTGCTTTAATGTAAGACTTTGTTGAGGCAGCACTAAGCTGCAGTGTGAGGGTGAGAGCCGTTGTTTCAAGGGGTGCATTAGTTGGAAGTGGTGGTTTTAAGAGGCATGTTTTACACTTGAATTCACATGGCTCAGGTCCAGCAGTCTAAGTAGGACATCGCCACATGGAACTTGTGCTTAATTAGAGCTAATTGAGCTGTCATCCTGCCCAGAACAATTCAGGGGTGGAGAAACTAAAGGTGAGGAGTAATCACCATTCCTGCTCCACCTCAGCCTCCGTGTGGTTCTTTATGTCCTAGAAAGAGGAATGCTGAAAGTCTTCATGAAAAAAGTTGTCCTCTGCTACGTGATTATTACATTACTGACTTACTGATAGGGTCCCACATTTTGTGTGCCAGCCCCCCCTTCCTCACTTTCTTTATCACCTCCTTAGATCTCACCTCTCACAAAGTCTCCGGGGCTGAGGGACACTGCCCCCTGGTACCTTTGTAGCCCTCAAGCCTCCTCGTAGGTTTTGGAGCATAAATGAGAAGTTGGCAAACTGGTATGTTATTTATCTTTGTTGGACTACAAGTTCCTTAGCATTGGGGACCCTGTCTTGCTGGTTTGCTCTTGACTGTGCCTGGCGTGGGGATGGAGGTGGCAGTGTCCTCTTTGTGCTCAGATTCTCCTCCACCCTGTGATCGCAGTGTTTTAGGGAGACGAGAAGTGGCCTTTGCGTGCTCTGAAAGTCACGGACATTTGCTAGCAGGTGCCATTGAAATTTGGTCTCCACCTATGTTGTCTCACATCCAAGAGGATAGAGCCCCCTTTTTCAAACACACCAAGTATTTTTATTTTAATACGTGGTATATAAAAGGACCAGATGGACCAATTAAAGAATGATAATTTATGCTCCCTAAAACACTTTAAAAATGCACATTGGCATGTCTTTTAATACTGAGTCCTCTTACTATCTTTAAAATGATTCACTTTTTAGAAATCCAGTTTTCCACACAACTGTTTAGAAGCAGAAGCAACTATTTAGGAATTGAAATTGGGCATATTTTAGAATCTTCTTGTCTTGTATTGTATTTCTGCCTCTAAGCAGCTTCCTTCTCCTTCCTTGCTCCACAGTTTGCAAAGCACTTAGGCAGTTCTGAGTGATAATTACCAGGGCTTGTATAAAACATTTACTCCTCAAAATGCTTTAATTTGTATTATTTATTTTGTCCTTTTCAGCTCTGAGTTAGGTAATGTCAGTGACAGTCAAGGAACAACCCAAACCAGTTTACTCATCATCCCATAGTTAATGGCAGGACGAGGCTTAGCCATCCAGCTATTGCCATTAGTGTCCCTTTGGGTCATTGCTTTCAGATGGTATAATAAAGCTCAGGAGTCCATTGTGACTTGCGTTTGGACTTGAAATAAGGAGCCAGGAACCCTTTAATAATTCTGACACTGTCTCTCAGGGATATACCCAAGAAGCTTTTTTAGTTTCTGGTGAACAATACATAAATGTGCATGAAAGATCTGGAGACGGATAGTCTCCTCATTCCAGGAGCAACGTTTCTTTCTCTACCAGAGGGAGACCATCTGAGTGTATTGTTAAAAAACAAAAAGTTGCAAAAATGAAAGCCATTCCAGAGGCTTTCTGTGTTGCAGAGGGAGGAAGCTCAAACAGACTTTCCTCACCATGGACTTTGTGTCAATTAGCTTTTCCCAAAGTTCTGCCTCAGTTCTAGCGGGACTTCATATTGTTACGTGTGGTATTGCTTAGACCCATATTGATCAACGGGTAACAAACCTACTTGGTAACAAACCTACTTCCTCAATATAAGACGCCTTACCTCTCTAGAATGCATCTACATTTTTAGCTCCTTCCCTCCTTGAAGTGTTGGTGACGATAGAGAGAAACTATAGTTGACCCTTGAACAACGAGGGTATTAGGGGCACCAACCCCCTGCACAGTCAAAAATCCACATGTCACCTTTGACTCCCCCAAAATGTAACTACTAATAGCCGGCTGTTGACTGGAAGTCTTAACCGATGATATAAACAATTGATAATACATACTTTGTATGTTAATGTATTATACTTACATACTGTATTTTTGCAATAAAGCAAGCTAGAGAAAAGAAATTTTACTAATAAAAACATAAGGATGAGAAAATACATTTATAGAATTTATTTAAAAAATCTGTATAAGTGGACCCATGCAGTTCAAATCCATGTTGTTCAAGGGTCAACTACATATGTGTTTAGGGTGACAGATACTTTCAGACTAAAAGTAAAGCAGTGGTTCTCATTAACCAAGGTCAGAGAGAAAGTGTGTATAGTTTGAAAATGTTCCTAAAGATTCCCTTCACTCTCACAAGTAGAAATACAACGCATTGAAATCCACTTTCTACTACATACAGTAAAATATAATAATGGCAAGTGCGTATTCAGGTAATTAAGTGGGCTTCATCTGCTACCCTAAGGAAAGGATCTTTGGGAAGCATAGATGGAACCACAATATTCAGAAACTTGTTGGTGCTCCCACTTTACTGCAGGAGGCATGGTGGGTCACACAGTAGAGTTTCCTACCTAATGGGTAAAGAAAACTTAGAAGTAAAACTGAACTGTTTTTCAGTTGCTCTTACTCCATCAGCCCTTCAGGAATAAAGCTCACTAGTTCTCTTCCTGAGATAGAGGCCTCATAAGAGAAGAACTTCTTGGAATCAGAAGACCTGGGTACAAGTTCTAACTCTGGCATTTACTGATTTAAGTTCCTTAAGTTTCTGAGCTGCCTTAGGGTTTGGGGGATGATAATTGGCTTGAATGAGAGGGGGTAGTTTTCTGTTCCTCCCGGAGTATCCTGTATGTATAAATATAACCAGCTCTGAAGGATTTCTCCTGGTAATGGATGAGTTAACCAGTTTCTGATGGACAGCTGTGGAAAAAGGGATCCTCTAGTTAAAATAGGAATAGAGAGAATATATATATTTTACCTTTTTAGTTTGAAATAATTCCTTACCTGTAGAAAAGTTGTAAGAAGAATACAAAGAACTCACATATAGCCTTCACTAGATTCTCCAGTTGTTAACATTTTATTATCTGCTTTATCATTCATTGGGAGAGAATGTTCAGCTAACAGTTTAGTGTTTACAACATCTCAAGCATGCTTTTACTTGCCTTATCTCATGTACCAACCCATTAACATATGAGTACTGTTATCTCCATGTATAGAAAGAAAAACTTAGGGAGGTTAGGTCAGTTGTCTGAGGTCCCACAGCAGGTTAGTGACAGTGGTTTGACAAGAAAGTCCATGTTTTTCACCACCTTCCTCTACTAGCACCCTGTTCCCCTGAAAATAAGACCTAGCCGGACAGTCAGCTCTAATGCGTCTTTTGGAGCAAAAATTGATATAAGACCTCGTATCATATCATATATCATATCATATATCATATCATATATCAAAGACCCAGTCTTATAGTAAAATAAGACTGGGTCTTATATTAGTTTTTGCTCCTAAAGATACCTTAGAGCTGATTGTCCGGCTAAGGTCTTATTTTCGGGGAAACACGGTAGAGCTAGACGCGTTCTAGCCCAGGTTTTGCCACTAACAGTGGTCTAACCATTGGCAATTTATTTTGCAGCAGTTCCTCATCTTTTGCTTCTGTTCATGGCACCCAGTATCCCTGGCCCTGACTCACCTCACTGTAGAGACAGGTTAACTTCAGCGAAGTATCCTGAGCTTTTTAACTACATAATTTAATGTGTGATGTAGTATTGCTGATTAAATATAATTTGTTTAAGCGAAAGTAAAGGCCAAAGCTTATATGCAGAGTTTGCTGTTGAAGTCATTGTTAGGATGAGCATACGCTGTTTTGCCACACCCAGCTTCCACGTGAAATAGATGGAATGGCCATAATTTGATTGGTGTTCTGTTTTGCAAGGGGATAAACCAGAAAGGTTTTTTTCTGTTGCTCAAAGTATCCAGGAGTGCTGGACTGTTTCTTGCCCTACCCACCCCCTTCAGATCAAGATTCTTGACTGGCTGTAGGGCTCTGAGCATATTGCTTCTAGGAGACCAGGGAAGAGGACAACAAGGTTTGGCCTTTTATTATCTCCACTTTTTTTTCTTTGGAGTTTAATTTTTTCCCCACCCTTGTTTTGCTCAGAAGAATCTCCCCCTCAGTTTTAATAGAATTAAGTTTTTTAGAACATTGAACTGAGATTATAAATTTGTTAGCTCATGGGCCAGATGTGGCTGGCAAATTTGTGTCTTTGACTTGCCTAATGTTTAAATATTTTTCATTAGTAGCCAACATTTAAAAACCAGAGGATTTCACATAAAAACCCAGCTTTCAGCTTTTCTTTAAAAGAAAAAAAAGGAAAGGAAAGAAATGATAATACTGGGTCCACAAAGAACAGAACTGGAGTGGACCAGTCACAGATTGCTATTGTCCCCAGCAGCCAGCCTATTTCAAACCTGGCCCCTTATGGACACTTGAATTTGAGCTTGAACTTGAACTTTAGTCTTAAAAGATGGAGACGTATAATTTGATGAGTGGTGGGTCACCTTACCCTTTTCTACCAAAGACGAGTCCTGCTTTCTTAGGTATATAGAAAAATAGCTCATAACTAATATTAGGGACATATCCAGAGTGAGTATCAGCCCTGTCCTCGTCAGTGTTTCATTTCCATCATTTTGGGGCCAGAGTGACTCCCAGATCTCAGAGAACTGCAGGCATCTTCCTTTCGACTCAACTTAGTTGAGATTCAATGCTTCATTCCCGGCACACAGGCACCGCTGCCAGCAGAGGGTGCTGTTCGTTCACTGAGCCTGCCGTCATTTTGGCTCAGCTAAGCAGCAGCTGTTGGGCATGTGCCCTGGGTCTGTGTGAAAGTTTGGGCATGTCCATTTGGTTCCCATCCCTAGTGCCCACCCCTTAGACCCTGGCCAGGTTATTGTGTCACTAGGGACTCTGTTCAGTAACAGGAAACTGGGGAAAGTTTAATTGTTTTCTCCTCTCTTTTTCCCATGCAGCTGAACAAAAGGTTCATCCTCAGTTTTCTCCATGCCCATGGGAAGCTGTTTACCCGGATTGGGTAAGTGTGCAGGATGTTTATTTTATTTTCCTACATTACAAGTCATTTTGGAATTTAATATTGTTAGCAACTAGACTGTGTTTGTAACTGAGGGCACAGGGTGTGAATTCTGAGAGGCCTCCACCTTCTCTTCCCTTCACTCAGTCTCCTGCTGTGCTCATCAAGTTTGGGGAATGTGACTCTCCATCCGTCTGTGTCTTCTTTCTCTACCTTTACTAAAGCCCCCTTTTAAGCCCAGTCTTTTATCAACCCCCCACTCCTAATCCCTCTGGGTTTCTCTTTCCTCTGCCTTCCAGCTCAACCCCTAGTGAGCTCCTCAGAGAAGTCATGCTCAGTTCCTGGGTGCGCTGTCAGGGGTCCTCCTTGGGGAAAATACTGCCCACTTATTTTCTCTTAAAGAGAAGAATTACGTTTTCTTCCCTCCAACATTTTCTCTTCCTCATGACCCATACCCCTTCCTTCTGCGCTCAGGTTCTTGCATTATATTGCCAAGCTCGGTAAATGCTAAGACTTCTCCATGGTTTCACCATCGATGGTGGATTTACATAAATCTCAGGGAAGGTGATGTGGCAGAAAACAAAACAAAACTGTTACTTCACCCATTCAATCCCTGGAAAGAGATCAACCTTTGAGTGTTCCTTTGTTGGATCAGTGTTTTTCCTCACTGCATAAAACCAGTGACCCTCAAGCCTGACTAGTGGCCGCACACCAGAGCGGACGTGTGCTGAGTGCTGCTTCCGTCTCGGAGCGAACTCGGTGGCTGTGCTCGCAGACAGGCCTTCTGCTGCATTTTAATATTTTCTGAGTTGGAGTTTTATTGTGAGCTACCCTTTGAGGTGATTTGTTTTGTGTTATAGGTCCCCCAGTTGTTAGTGTTCCCCTTTCACTTTCTGTCATAACCTTGTAAGTTTATCTGTAATGCTCTAGAAGGTTGCCTTAGTGGGAGACGCTTTGTCCTGCTTGAAGAAACACTGTGCCATGGATGGTGAACTAGAAAGTGTGCCTGTTACATATTCATTTGTCGTCAGTGTGGGCAAGAGTGACAGTGATGGTCATCACAAGGGTAGTCTTGATTTTTAAATGACTTGGGAAACTTCGAGTAGTGCCAATAGACGCATCTCTATTAGTAGAAATAAGTGTGAAGCAATTCACTTAGGAAAAGTGAACTAGGTGCATCAGTAGCTCCCCTCTTACCACCTCCCTACCCCCGTGTGAGCTCTACTCTGGCAGTTGTCTTTGCCTAACACTGTTGTATCCCTAGAGCCTGGCATGTAGTAGGTGCTCAGTAAGTATTTGCATGAATGGGTGAATCGTTATGGAAATGGATAGACTGTGACAGACTGGAGAGAAGGATCTACAGTCGTATTTTAGTAGGTTACAGTGAACTCAGGCCCATCTTTAGTCATGTAAAGCTGCAGTTACAGGTGGGCAAGATACCAATATCGTTTTATAAAATAACACATCATAGCAAGACATACTGTTGAGCCGCACTTGAAATAGCTACTGTGGTTCTTTTATCTCTTCATCATCTTTCTTAGTTCCCGTTTTTAAAATCTTTCTTTCCATTCTTAGCTTTCCACTCAGTTTTTGTCTCCTTTTTCCCTTTTCCTAAGTGTGTTCTTTACATTTTCATGTGCCATGTTGCTCTGAGTCAGGATTTCTCAACCTCTGTACTGTTGATGTTTTTCTGTGTTGTAGGGAGCTGTCCTGTGCGTTGTAGGATGTTTAACAGCATCCCAGGCTTCTACCCACCACATACATGCCAGTGGCATCCCTTCTCCTCTCCCCTCGTCATGACAATTAAAAATGTCTCCAGACATTGTCAAGTGTTCCCTGGGGGTAAAATTGTTCCTGGTTGAGAACCACTGCTCTAGGTATTTGTTAGCTCTGTTAGAGACGAAAGAAGTTCTAAATCTTGGTCCAGAATATAGGAATATGTAGGATATATAATATTTTTTTATCAAGTTAAGCATTAGTTAGAACCTTATTTTTTCCCCCTTTTAAAATTCTCACATTCAGATACATGTATTTTGGAGAAGGTTTGGGAAAGAACCACAATAATGATTAAAAAGCTAGAACATGATTTCTGAGAGGAAAAATTAATCTTAAGAAAATTAAGGTAAAAGAACAATTATTTAAAGACAGCTGTGGATTCTTCTAACAGTGTTTAAATATAAAAGAGTCATAACCAGATACTTTTGATTTCTGTGGGATGACAGCAAGAGAAAATAGGCTTGTGTTGCAGCTGGAGAAATTTGGGTTCGGTGTAAAAAAAGTCACAGAGGGAAGATGTTCAGGAATTTTCTTCTCTGGAAGCTTGTGAAAAAGAATAGATTATCTCTTTGTAAGAGGTGGTTTGCTGTGGTCCAGATTATTTTTCAGTATCTCTTCCATTTCTACATATGATATGTTCTGTTGGCAAAAAGATAAGGCCAGTCTACTTCACCTTCATAAAAAATGAGTTATAGTGGTGTTCACATGAGGGAAGCGTATGTACGTTCTGGGCACTCCGGCCGCTCCATGAGTGTTCCTCTTATGCTCTCCTGGAGGTAAAAGAGAATCGAGCCCCATATTTATTTTGGAAGGCAGAAACAGCAATAACTTTTCTATTCGAGAAAAAAGAAGTATAGAAGCTGTAAGACTAGAAAAGCAATGAGCCCAAACCACACACAACAACATGGACTGTTGCCTAATTACCAAGAAGATGTGAAATGTGGGAGGCGTTGAAAATGAATTAAGAGTGAGGAGATTGTAATGGGGAGCAGCTGAAGACACATCCACTGTCCCGCCTGCCTTTGGAGAAAAGCCCCAACGTTGCTCTCCCAGTTTTCATCTTGTCTGTGCTGAGTGTTCCAGATTGCATCAGTATATTCTTGAATGCCTACTGTGGGCAGCACAAGTCTCCATACTCTCAGCATCCAGTGAAAAAGAGGCTCGGAGTGTTTGGTGGAATCACGTGCCAAAAAGAATTTGTTTTTCAACATTAACTAGTTACAAGGCCTCAAGGGTGAACAAGGCAAAGCCTCTGTGGGCTTTGGTTTCCTTATCAGTAGTTTAAATAGATGATATCCAAGGTCCATTCCAGTCCTGATGGTCTGTAGCACATACGGGTTTTTTTTTCTCTTTCACTTCTACACTTGTCACACAGATTAGTTGTTTTTTGGGTTTTTTTATTTGTTTGTTTTTTGCTACTGGCTTGCTTCTGTCTTGTTCAGTTTTTAAAAATTTAAGAATTTGAGAAGACTTAGGAAAGCCTGACTCTTCTCTGAGGAGAATGTTGTCTAGCTCAGCTGTGTTGCTCAGCATCTGAGAGGTTGCGTCTTGTGTCGTTAGTCACTGAGTCCCTCCCAGGTTTGGGTCTCAGTGTTGTATGAAAGATTGGTTTCTTGAAACTGCCATTCTAATGAGACAGGGTGTCTCTAGAGATCAATTCAGAAAGTAGTCACTTCAGTCAGTGAAACGCACATCCTGAGAATGATTGTATCTTCTGCAGTTTTAAAGGATAGGGACAGAATCCTCTCAGGAAGAGGAGTCAGTCAGGGGTGCCGAATGGCTCCTGACAGACACTGCCTTTCCTGTTGAGAGGCAGGCAGATCAGACCTGCGCTTGGACTCCACCGAGAGAGGCTGGGAAGCCGGCAGCCTGTCGACTTTTGATTTGTGACAAATAGAATAATTTTGCTTCCCATTTTTACCTCGGTTAAAGTTATTAGTTTAGTTTTTAACTTGCTTGCCTAGTCATGCTATTTGAACAGCTTCAAGGTCTCTTGGAAGTCAAAGACTGATATATTTATTTTGGACTTTGAATTGTTAAAAATATAATGTTTGTGTCTTGACTTACTTTTAAAATTATGTTTTATGTAAAAGCCAGAAGTATTCTTTATAGGGGAAATCTCTTTATTATATGCAGTCCTCATTGTAAAAGATTTAGAAAACCCAGCAAAAAGAAGAAATAAAAAATTACCCATATTCTCACTATCCAGAGGTAACTGTCTGATTAACTGTTAACAGATAACAACACTTGATGTATAATTTTATCTTTTTTTCTATATATCACCACACACACATTTATTTTTGACAAATATATAAAGGGATCACATTAAACTACTTAAAAACTGTTTTCATTTAATGTATGTTAAACATGATTTAAAAATCTGATACAACTTTCAAAAAATAGAATTCAGTTGTATAGATGGACCGTCTGAATCACCTGCTATTAGTGGGCATTTTCGGCTGCTTCCACTTTTTTGCTGTTATAAATTACCGTCCTCTTATGCTTTCTCTCCTCCTCCTCTTCTGTTGCTACTGGTACTCCTGCTTCTTGGCTAAAACTTCTATAATTATTACATAAGTAATATACAAAATCTCCTTATTAAAAATGTAACATTACTGCTGATGCTAAAGTTTCTTTCCACTCTCCCCCATCCTGTGCCCTCCAAAGAGAACACTAGGCATCAGGTTATGTGTTCTTCCAAACCTTCTTACTTGTATGTATCCATAAAAACCATAATTTTATTTTGTGGTTTTTTTCTAAACATAAATTGTATACTGTCATTATCACAGTTTTAGTATAGTTTTTGTTTTTAATATGGGGTGAAGCAAAGAGAAAGACATAAAACTACTTAGAGGTAATTTGAGGCCAAAATCAGACAGCATCTTAGTTACAAAATTGGGAACCAGAAACCCCATTACTGAGCTCTGAGGAAGAGTCTTTTATCTGTGCTGTGAGTTCCTCAGTTATCACCTGACAAAGCTGATTTTGTCTGAGTAGATCCATCTTCCCTCATAATCTCAGAATTTAAGTTATTCTAACTTATATCCTTACGCATTTGGTTTTTTCTTTTGTTTTAATCATATCAAACTAGTTCAAAGGTGAAGGGAGGATTTTTTATTTTTTCAACTTAAAAAAAAAAAGACGGTGGACATTTGGCCTCGTTTGAGACCTCAGTCTGACCTAGGAAGTGTTAATGGATCTATTTCAATTCCCATCCCAGGGAAGAGGCTTCCTCAGACACAGTTTCGAAGCAAGACTGTCCCACATGACATTCTGTCATGTCGTTCTGTGCTGGCTCTCTACCGCCTTTCAACACGGAGACACATGGCTCTGAAACTTGCCCAGTGTGGCTGCTTTTCAAGCAGAGTGAACTCTGCTATTCTCGTAATAAGAATTGCTAACCTCCCTCCCCACCTCCGACCAGAAAGAGTGCTGCACAGTATCAGGATTTAAAATGAAACCTTTGTTACAGCCCATGGGGAAAATGGATCCAGTCCAGCCCCAAACATATCACTCTGCCATTCTAAACCTACCAAGAGTTTTAATGGTTCTGAAACTTTTTAGAGCGAGACAAAAAATAAGAGGGTTTTTCGGGTGTGTGTGTATGTATACATTTTTTTTTTGGCATGTGGGGGGGGGTACTTGAAATGGAGTATGTGAAGGGGGAAGCAAATGCATGGCATGTTTTGTGCCAATGAAAATGAGGGCAGCTCTTCAGAAAATGGAACTGGAATATAAACTGTAACTGACCCATAGCTGTGGCATGACTTCTGGGTACCAGAAGGTCCATAATAGAGTTGACATCCAAGGGCAAGGAATGAAGATTGCCAGGATACTAGAAAGCTCTGGAGTTTTCTAACCGGGGGAGGGTACTACTCAGTGGGGAAAGGGCCATAGTTTGGGTGAAGCCAGAAACACCTTTCTCGGATTTGAAACTGTTTTGTCTCTTTTGAGAAGGATTCCCTTTCCTGTGGCATTTCAGAAGCTATTTATTAATCCAGCCTGAAGTTCTTCCTCACCCCACCTCCAGGCACCACAAGCAGTTTGTTGTGTGTGTGTGTGGGGGGGGAGTTGAAGATGGAGAAAAGATACTTTGCTGACCACGAATTGTTCAGCATGGCCCTAAGGCCCAGTGTGCCTGGTTTCTCTCTCTAGCACCAAGTTTGAATTTGCTTTTATTTCTGAGGACTTCAGCTGTGGTTTGTTCCTATTGCCAAAGGAACTGCAGACATGCACCACTGTTTGGGATCCAGTGGCCACATTTGGCAAGCAGTGGTTTGAATGACCTCTCTTTAGGAGCCCTAGGTCACTGGCTGGATTTCTACCTCCCTACATTACAGGCTCTTCCTGTATTGGGAGTGGCAGTTGGCCAGGGCATTATATTTCCACTGGCCTGAAAACATACAGACCCTGATGAGCAGTCTTGTGTGAGAGAGGGAAGAACAGCGACAGGGGAAAGGCTGAAACTGATCACTGGGGCCCTAGATCTAGGCATTCTTCGAGGGGAAATTTGGGATCCTTGGGTGGAGCACTTAGTGTGATAGTACCTAAGGAGACAACAGCAGAACTAGTTCTGGTTGCCCGAAGTAAAGCCTCAAGTAAAGAATCTTTAGATTAATGAACCTTTTTTAGAATACAGTGCTCATACCAGAATGTTTGGGGAACATGTAGGTCTTAGAGCTTAAAAGAAATTTGTTTGCTGTTTTAAAAAACCGATTGTTTCAGCATGAATCCAGTTATTGCCAGGGGTTAGGAAATAGCATACCAAAGCATAATAACTCATAGCAATTTATCCAAAATTGAGTTGTTTCCATCTCTGAACCCTGCACACTTCTTTCTCTTAAATTTGTTCACAACCTTAGGATACCAGGAAGGTTTGTGAAAGTAGCAAAGAAACGTCCTAGGCCTTAGTTGTCTGCTTGCCAAGAGAGACAGGTGTGTGTGTGTGTGTGTGTGTGTGTGTGTGTGTGTGTGTATGCGCGCGCGCATACGTACACCCAGTATTCTTGGGGATGTGCCTCACTGACGAGCTGGCTCTATTTGTAGGATGGAGACATTCCCTGCAGTGGCTGAGAAAGTCCTCAAGGAGTTTCAGGTGTTGCTGCAGCATAGTCCGTCTCCTATCGGAAGTACCCGCATGCTGCAGCTTATGACCATCAACATGTTTGCTGTACACAACTCCCAGCTGAAAGGTAAGGCATGTCCAGTTTCTTTATCTAGACAGATAAAGATTACTCTAGCTTCTTTCCTTTGCTACCATACGACTACACCCTTCCCAACTCTCTCTCTCTCTCTCTCTCTCTCTCTCTCTCTCTCTCTCTTTCTCTCTTCCCCCCTCCCCCACCCACCATTGCTTCTCAGATCTTTAATTTACTCTCTGAAATCTGTATGACTCTCCAGTGCTTGGGTGGGATGGAAGGAGGGAATCATGGGTATAGAACTTAATTTGCAAACCCAGCGATGCTGTTGCACATCTGGCCGTGCTAAAGGCAGCAGCAAGGCCTCTTGGAGTCTGCAGCCTCAGAGCCTCTCCCAGGGGAGAGGCATTGCTGAAATGTTTCATTGCAGAGACCATACGCTTGGCAGGGATTGGGAATAGCTGTTTCTGGACTCATGTACCCTGTTTGTTCAATATGGAAAAGTCTAGTTTTCCCTGTGGGATATCCCTTGTGGGAGCCTGCCAGGGAGTAAGAACAGAGAATTGATGAGCTTTGGTGACTCAAATCTGGAAGCACAAAAATCACCAGGCCCAGAGTTTGGCTAACATACTGGTGTGCGTTCTGAAATACTTTTCTGAACACGGGAGTTTTTTGATGGAGAGGGGGGCAGGGGAGTGCTGATTGGAAGGATTTTTAAATGTTCTGATGACCAGGTCACAGTCAAAGGATCCCTTCCCTTCCCTTTACCCCGTGTAGGTAAGGATCATGTGGTTTGACTTGATGGAAACATATAGTATAGGGGTGACATTATTTTGTATGTTTGTTTGCAAGAGAGATTTGGTCCATGGTGCCAAAGAATCATTTCCTGGCATTGACCAAGAGTAAAGTTTGGTTTCAGGGCTGAAAGGTTATTGTCTGAAATGCCAAGAAGTGGGAATTGCCCCATGGAGACTCTGTTATGTAACAGACCTGGCATTTCTGGACAGAGTGTCACTAGTTCTCTTGTTGCACCTTTCCTTGGTGCTTTCTCTCACTGTGGAGTTTGTATTTGTATTTGGGAGTTTCTGCATCAGCTTGCTGGAGGAAGGTGGGGGGTAGGTATTACCCCCCGGTGAGTAAGTATGCCACCGTTTCCCTTGGAACTCGGCTCTTCCTGGGATTCTGCAAGGTGCTCTGCTGTTCTGCCTGGGTTTGCAGTCCCATCTGAATCATAGAGGATTTCCTTCTCTCAGGCTGCCTGCTACCCCATTTAGAATTCCCAGCAGAAGGCAAGATGCAGAGGCTTAGGTGCCATTTTGAACTTGGCTAATTATTCCTGAGAACAGCTCTGAGGAAGCGTGCAGTCCTGAGGGGCAGTGGTGGTTTCCAGGAAGGAGGAAATAAAGTTTGTAAAGTGCTGTCCTGGTGAGACTGTGGAGTGTAAAGGGGTGGGAGGTTGATTTCTTCTTCATTACTCGGGTGATTCTGCTGCCACGTGGGAAGCTCACCGGACTCAAGAAATGGGGCCTCCCGAGGTGCCCTCCTGTTGCTTTTCTTGCCTCCCTCTAACAACAGCCACAGAGTTCAGTGAGCTACAGTCTCTGCCAAGGTATTGTTCCAGTGTCAAGTGACTTGTCTTGGGAGGTGTGACTGTAAAGGACCTGCCACTCTTGCCTGTGAAGCATCTGTTGTCAGCAGCTTCTGCTCCATGAAAAGGAATACCTTGGCCTTTTCATAGGCCACCAGTGGCCTTTTCCTGCAACAGTTGTTCGGTAAAGGTTAAGAAAATACGAGTGAAAGGAAGGTGAGATGGTGAGAACAGAGAAAGAAGGGAATAGGTGGTTCCCCCACTTGAGGCCAAGGTACCTTTTCTAGGGCTCCTCTCCATGGTTGGTCATGATGAGGACCCATAGCCAGGAAGGACATGTCAAAGCCTGGGCTTGAGACCCTGCTATTCATTTCTGGCCTCGTCCTGGTGCTCATCTGAGGCAACTGAGGCCCAGCAGAGTCTGAGCTGAGGTGCTCAGAAGCTCCAAGGGTGTTTCAGGGAAAGGCATACTGGGCCACAGGATATAACACTCAACTAGGACAGAGAGCTCTGTGGACATGCTGCCAAGTACCCGGTGTGCAGCTGAGGCGGCCGTCCAGACCCCACTGTGTGGGCTGCCATTGGGAGAGGGGTGAGCAGAGCACTCAGCGGGCTGGTTGGTGGGAAGATGCACTTTTCCATTTCCCAGCACATGAGTCATCTTCTCTGGGCCCCTGTGCTGTGCTTGCACGGACAGTGGCAAGAAGGGGGTGTTGTGGCTGAGGAGCAGCATCTGTGCCGGGGGTGGAGAAGGAAGGGGGCTGGGGAGAGGGTAAAGATTTAAATCCTTCACTAATCAGCAGCAGTTTGAATCACAGTTTTATGAGTAAGGAAGTGATAAATCAGCCCTGAGTGTTGAGCCCCCAAGTCCCGTCAGCCGGTGCCCTTCTAAAGGCTTCTCTCCAGGCCACTCTGCTTGCTGTCAGAGTCGCCACCCAGCCGCGGGACCCTGGCTGTCTGACACCAGGAAGCAAGGGCCTGCTGCTGCCTGGCCTCCCAGGTGCTGGGGTCTGTGGAGATTTGGCAGTCACTGCAAGTTACAGAACATCTGGGCCATCATTTTTCTTTCCATTCCTTCTTGGACATGTCCTTCTGGGTGGGTGTTTGCACATGTCAGTTTCTGGACTCTGTGGCGAAGGAACGTTCCAGCCTGAAGCAGAGGTGATCTGTGGCCCCTAAGGCATTGGATCCTCTCAGTCTGTGCCTGGGCCTTCCCTGTGGATGTGGCCCTAAGGAGTATGATTGGGAGAGCAGCAGGCATGTTCTCACTAAAAATAAAAAGTGATGCCTCTAGTTCATTTTTTGTGTATATTCAGTGCTACCCTTGTATAACTGTCCTCTTTTCAAAATACCAATAGTCCAGGGACGGAAATGATACCGACACTTCAGTGTGATTGTTTTTCAATTGTGCTTTCCTTGTGGTCAGGGGAGACAGAGAACTTTTTAAAAGCTTTGGACACCTCACAAGACAAAATGGAGGAAAAAAACTTAGATGGGAGTGAGAGAAAGGCATCTTTCCCCTTTTCCTAGTTTGTAATTTTCCCCAGAGCTCAGGGAGGCAGAGGTTGTGAGGTCAGATTTGCCCTCCTGCCCACAGGAGAAAATAAGTTGAGTTATGCCACATCGTTTAACCAACTAAATTTTCCAGTCTCAGAGTGATCTTAAAACTCATGGGTTCGGGGCTATTGGTGGGGAGACCTTTATTTCCTCCTCTCATGGGCCCTATACAAAAATCCTACATCAGTGGGAATACAGAGCGTCTGGAATCCTAATACTCTATGCTGAAGTTGTTGGGGACAGATAAATTTGAGGGGTGTTTGGGGTCCTTACCATTGTGCCTGGAATTTATTAGGCACTCAGTAATTATTTATTGAATGCATGGATGAAGAAGGCAAGCCAGCTCTCATTGAATAGTGTGTTCCTTACCTGGCCTGTGTCCAGAATTATCCTTTGGTGAGTGATGGGTTGTGGTGATAGTTGGTTCCCAGAGTGATGTCACAATTGGTAATCTCTATGGCATTCCTGAGCCTGAAGGGAGAAATGGGGCCTTCTCCACGTGCCTCAGCATTTAACACTTCAGTAGCCATCTGATTGGCTGACGTGATGCTGGAGGGTGAACTGCTGATCTAAACCACAAGCACTCCAAGAATTTTAATTTTTTAAAAATTTTGTAATTTAAGGAAATAAAACTCTAGTTTCTTGAAGAGGAATAATTGAAGCAACATTTGTGGTAGGGCATCACTGAAACCCCATTGCATCCCCCATCTGTGCCCAATTTGCTCCAATCTGGCCTTTTTTTCCTTCCTTTTTCTCTTCCCCTCTTGCTCTCTCTCTTTTTAAAAAATATGTTTTATAATTCCTGGAATCAAAACCATCTCAGGCACACACTGTTTTATTTTACTGTATTATTGGATTATACTTCCTATAAATCATTGGATGTTATTCATTGGCCACCACTGGAATAACTTCCCTTTTCTATGCCCTGGCCCCCTCTTTTTCCTCCTCTACCAGCGCACAGGCAGAGTAGGCCTCCATTTCAGCCTTGCAGAAAAGCGCTGGTGGCAGCAAGAGGGCACCCAAGAGACACTTCTTGTGTGTGCAGTTGGTGCTTCCTGCCCTTTGGGAACATTTAGGGGCTCAGATTGAGGCAGAGTTAACCTGGCATTCCTTTCATTATCATCTATGCTTGCTTTTATGGATTGTTAGTAATCCTGAGCTGCAGGAGGTGGAGGGAGTGCCATATGTTCACTTCCAGAGGGACAGAGAATCTTAGCTGTCTATATGGGAATGGTAGAGCTTAATCCAGATGTGTGGGATACTTGAGATGGGGACCTTACACCTTCCTGCCATTGTTGTATATGCAAGTTGACTATAGTTGAGAAGTTCAATTCACAACCAAAATTGCTTTGTCTTCCAGCATACAACCACCTTAGAGATCTTGAGTAAAGCAATTTGCTCCTTTGTGGCAATTCACTTCTGTCGGAGTCTCTTACCCAAGCAGAATGTATGAAGTGCCTAATCCTCTGCTTGTCAGAACAGTTGTACAGGAAATCCACCTTTCATAAGGGGTTAGACTTGAGTTTAGCTGAATAAACTGTCCTTCTCATTCCTCCTTCTGTATCTCTGGTGGTAGAAGCCCTTCAGCTTTTTCTCCTCCAGGGTCCATGGGTAGATTTCTACAGGTAATCAGCACTGCCTGCCCTTCATTTTTAGGACTGCTCATTTTAGAATAAATGAACAAAGAAAGAGCCAGACTGGCCAAGAAATTTTGTGACAAATAGATTCAAATGTCAGAAGAGGCTAGTTAGGCTTTAGAAGGCAGGCCAGAGGATGCATCCTTCAGCTATGCCCTCTGTTCCTTTGGGGGGAAGATAGAACTTATCAACAGGCTGCTTAGCATAGACTTCTTCCCTCAGAATTTCCCAGAAAAGAAGAAAAAGTTAAAGAAGTGAGCTTGTCCAGGGACACCCTGTCTTCCCAACTCTGAAATCCAGGGTCCTTGTTGTTTTCAGAATGAACCTCTTACTTTAGGCTGGGGGAGAAGCAGTTATGAAAAGCTAAAGAAATGAGACAGTTCAGTTATATCAATAAAATTAAGCCTCTTATCATGTCAGTTAAAGAAATGTGTTTTTGCCCCAAGTTAACGGTGTGGCTGCTTTGGTGTGGAGTAAGAATTGCAATAGCCCATCGTTGGCCAGTAGTTAATGTGGGCTAGATACCTCATTTCTTTGGCCATTTTATAGCTTCTCAATTTGATTTCCCCCCCAGATTGGACTTATTCTGCAAAAGAGACATTGGGTGGAGTGTTGGCAGCGGGACACTCAGCTGCCTTTGTGGGGTTCTTTTTAAGCTTTTCCTGAGGAGTAGAGTTTTAAATGGGTAGCTTGGGCGGTGAGGCCGAGAGGCACTGTACTGTTTGCTGAATTAACGGGGAGAAGTGAGTGTGTCTAGGGATAGAAGTTAGGGGCAGTAAGTTGCCCTTTGGACCCTAACCAACTAAATGTTGGTCTGGGGAAGAAGTGTAGCTTTCAGAGGTAGTGGCCAATAATGCCAACACTACGACACTGATAACACCTGGTGACATTTTATAGTTGCTTCATGTGAATTCCCATTTGATCTGTCAGCCCTTTGAGACAGGTGGGATAGATATTTCATGTCCTTTTTTATAGCTGAGAAACATATAAGTAAGGTTAAGTGACGAGCAATGTTGCACAGCTACTGTGCTTCCCTAAAAATAAGACCTAGCCGGACAATCAGCTCTAATGCATCTTTTAGAGCAAACATTAATTTAAGACCCAGTCTTATTTTACTGTAAGACCGGGTCTTATATAATATAATATATAGTATAATATAATGCCAGGTCTTATGTTTGTTTTTGCTCCAAAAGACGCATTGGAGCTGATTGTCCGGCTAGATCTTATTTTCGGGGAAACAGGGTAGTAAGTTACACTCAGGTCTCAAGTGTCCAGCCTTCTATATCAGAAGACACAAAAACTTCTCTGGACTTGAGACAGCTAAACAATGCAAACAATCCCCCCACCCAACCCCAAATCTGAGCAGCTGCCATTCTTTGATGAAAAACTAATCCTTGAATCTGATCTGAGACTAGAAGAGGAACTGAAGTAGAGATGAGGGAGATGGGGGAGTCAAAATTCTCCCAAGTTGCTTGAGGCTAAAGTGGGGGCCACAGGTAATACGCTGGCAGAAGGATGTGGTCTGAGCAAATCAGGGTTGTCCGGGATCCATATTTACTATTGTCATGGGTGGGGGGAATTTCTTTAGGATATGTAGAGTCTTTTAAAAAGGGGGGCAGGGGACTTTTTAAGAATGTTGTGTATTTTCACCATCTTTTCTAGTATCCTTCTTGCTTTTTTAAAAAAAGAGGCTTTCACGTGTCATTCTTAGACAAAATGGGGAGAAGGTGGGTAAAGCATTCATACAGAAAGGAGTATGAGAGTATAAAACATTTGAAAGAATGATTAAGGGAATACACATATAACCACCACCCAGGTTAAGAAATACAATATTGTCAGTACCTCAGAAGCTCCCTGTGTGTTTCATCCCCCTCGGAGCTCTCCCTTGCCCTTACAGGTAATTATCATCCTGACCTGTGGAATTCACTCCTTTGCTTTTCATTATAGTGTTACCATCTAAGTATACACCCCTAAACAAAACATAGTTTGGTTTTGCTTACATATAAATGAAATCATGCTCATCATATTATTTATATTGTTTTCTCTCTGGCTTATTTTGTTCCATGTATTGTTTGTGAGTACTGTCCATGTTGATGTGTGTAGTATTCATTTTCATTGCTACAGCACTACATTTTATTCATTTATTATAGTTTACCCATTCTTTTGTTTATGGACGTTTGAGTTTTCTCTTTGGGGCTATTATGAGCATCGAGTCCATTGACAAGATTGTAATTATTGGTATATTTGGATTATATACTATACCATCCTGTGTTTTCAAATCAGTTTCATTGATGTAAAGTGTGCATACAAGAAAATGCACGCATTTTAAGTGCACGCATTTCAAACACACGCATTTCAAAGAGTTTGGCCACTTTTTACCTAAGTAAGTAATTATTATCACAGTCAAGACACAGAACATTTCCATTATCCCATAGAGTTCTCCCTGTGCCCGTTGCAGTTGATCTTCATCCCGAGCCCTGGCCCCAGGAAACCACTGAGAAACACTGGATATGTCTTTTCTAAAGTTTTATGTAAATAGAATCATACAGTGTAAACCCTTTTGTGTCTGGCTTCTTTTGCTCAGCTAAATGTTTCTGAGATGTGTTCATGTTGTTACATGTTATTAGTATTTCATTCCTTCATATTACTTACGGTATAATATTCTATTGTGTGGATATACTATGATTTTATGTATTGATCTTGTTACCTGTTAGTAAATATTTAGGTTGTTTCCACTTTGGGGGTTTATGAATAAAATTGCCATGAACATTTTTATGAAAATCTTTTTGTGAATTGAACATATGTTTTCATCTCTCTGGGTAAATACCTAGGAATAGATTTCCTGGGTCATCCAGTAAGTGTTTATAAGAAACTGCTAAACTGTTTTTTCCAGTGTTTGAACCATTTTACATTCCCTCCAGCAGTATGTGATATTTCCAGTTTCTTTGCATCCTTGTTAACACGTGGTATTATCCGTCTTTTTTACTTTAGCTATTCTAATGGATGTACAGTGCTTTTTCATTTTAGTTTTAATTTGTGTTTCTTAGATAACTAAGGATGATGAGTGACTTTTCATGTGCTTATTTGCCATTTGTATATCTTTTTTGGCAAGTGTCTGTTCAACTCTTTTCCCCATTTTAAAAATCAAGTTGTTTATCTGTATTAAGCTTTGAGAGTTCTTTATGTAATTTGGATATAAGACCCCTATCAGATAAATGTTTTGTACATATTTTCTCCCCGTGCTTTCCCATTCTCCTACCCATTCTGTTTCTCTTCT
The DNA here is from genome assembly GCF_057876585.1 of Rhinolophus sinicus. Taxonomy (NCBI): domain Eukaryota; kingdom Metazoa; phylum Chordata; class Mammalia; order Chiroptera; family Rhinolophidae; genus Rhinolophus; species Rhinolophus sinicus. The sequence goes on from NC_142512.1 coordinate 18,401,185, forward strand.
GCTCCTTTCTTACTTTCTTTGGGATTTCTTTTTCCCTTCTTCTCTCCCTCCTCATCTGCCCCCCCACTAGATCCTTTTTTTCTTTTAGTGGTTACCCTAGGAATTAAAGCATGCATACTTACCTTGCCAAAAGGCATTCAGCATTTTCACTTTCCTCCTAAATAATACACAGACCATAGAATGCTTAAATTCTATTCATTCTCTTTGCAGTTTATTGGCCCAATTATATGCTGCTGCTGTCATATATTTCAATTCTTCTTTTCCTTTTAAACCCTACAAGACAAAGTAATTGTTTTTGTTTCAGTTGTTGTTGTTATTATTATTTTGATGGTGTTTGTTTAGACTCATGCATATATTTATTACTTTCTTTTCATTCCATTTTGCATTTCAGACCTACCTGGGATCATTTTCTTTCTGCCTTAAGTATATTCCTTAGAATTTATTTAGTGAAATTCTTTTGATAACAAACTTTTATTTTTCACTTGCCTGAAAAAAGGCTTTGTTTTCCCTATTCCTAAAAGATCTTTTATTGGTACACGCTGGTAATAGAACTCTGCGTTAACGGTTCTTTTCCTTTAGCCCATTTAAGATACTTGACTGTCTGTCTTTGGGCTTTCACTGTTGCTGATTAAAAGTTAGTTATGAGTCTAATTGTTTCTCTTTTAAAAGTAATCTATCTTTTTTCTCTGGGTGATTTGTAGGTCTTTTCAAAAACTTTTTGATGTTTTGCAGTTTAATGATTTGTCTGATTTATTTTTTATTTTTTCTGCTAAAGATTTTTTTGACTTCATGTATCTATGAGTTGATTTCAGCAGTTTTGGGAAATTCTTAGCAGCTACATCTTTTTAAAAAAAGATACTACATCTTCCCATGCTTTCTCTTCTCTGTGACTGATTAGACATATATTAGACCTTACTCAGTCTTAATATCTTTTAAACTTCTCTTTCATTTTTCCGACTCTCTGTGTGTGTGTGTGTGTGTGTGTGTGTGTGTGTGTGTGCTGCATTCCAGATAATTTCCATAGCTCTGTCTTTCAGTTCACTGAATCTTTCCTTGGCTATATCTAATCTGCTAAATATGCCCCACTGAGCTTTATATTTTCGTTATAAATTTTTATTTCCAGATGTTCTTTTTCCCCTCAAATCTGCTCCTTCTTTATAGTTTCTTGTTCCCTGAACATATTTGTGAGCTTGTCTTTTAGTTCTTTAAAATATATTAAACATGGTTATTTATTTTAGAGATTGATGAAGGGGTCCTTTTATGTGAGTTTCTGCTAATCTCTTGTTTCTGCTGGTTGTTGCTCATGTGCCTTTTAAATTTTTTCAGGTGTCATTTAAAATTTTTTCAGTAATCGGCTTATTTTCTGTGGGGTTTCATTAGTGAGAATTCCTGGAGACCTAGGGTGAAAATAGGAAAAGGATTTGAGTTTGCTTTTGTCCACAGCCTGGTGTAGCAGTCTGAAATAATTACTCTAACTTAAAATATCTGCTTGAAGCTTTTCAGACCACCGAGGTAATGTGAATTCAGACTATACACCCCTGTGAGGGCTAGTGTATAATCCATATTTTCAGTGCCATATTTTTTCTCTTCCAGTCAGCCCCAGAGTTGGAGGTAGTCAGTTTTCCAGCTGTCTTCTCAAGAGGCTGAGGGATATTTCTGATTCACCCCTATTCTTTGGATTTAGTTCTGTCAGATCCCAGCTTTATGGTAGAGATCTTGGGCATCTTCTGATGTTGGCAGTACCAGGAAGCTTTGGAAACCAAAGCTCACGTTCATCAGGTAGCAAATGTTCTTAGGGTAAAGGCTGGCTACGTTCCACACTTGAATCTCTAGTTTCCCGTCTTTATCCAATCCCTGACCAACAAATTCCTTTTTAATTTACTAACTCATCAATGCTTTTTAAAAACATTTTTAAAATACTTTTTGTAGGATAATTAGTTGTTTCCTTGAGAGAGTAGATCTAGGTACTTAAACTGCCGGCCCTATTACTAGGAGAAATGCTATGATTCCTTTTTTCTTTTTGCCGTCAGACTCGAGCAGTTTTTGAGCTCTGCCTATGAGCGGTGTGACTGGAGCACCTGCATCTAGGGTGGCAAGGGCATGGAAGCTGCTCTTTCAAAGGGTAGCTCCTTTTTCAGCTCCTCCCGCCTAGTTTATGGCAGGCGGTGTTACTGGGCTCATATGTTTTAAAATTTCCAAGAGGTATTCAAGTTATAGACTATTTAGGGGACTAATTGGGCAAAGGGAGGTGGGAGGGAGGCCTGCAGCCGAAATGATAGAAGCTATTTCTTACTAAAAGGGTATGAGCTAGAGATCTGGAAAAGAGCGCTTTCTCATTTCAGCCACATTACATTACATATCTGGTGAACCCTGTTGGCCCATAAAATCCTTTCCATTAGTCAGGGTGCTCTGTGCTTTTGTTCTTGACTACTTCTGTTCTTAGAGCTGTTTGGTTTGCTTGTATGTCTCAGTTTCATTTTTAGAAGGCAGTACTAGCAATTTATTTACTATAATTGGGGTTTTCTGGCTTCTTTAGTCCTCTCTTCAGACATCAGACTCCCATCTTGAAGGTTATTTCAGAAAATGCCCATGTGATCCCTTGCCCCAAGTGCCAACAGCAGATGCAGCAATTGACACGCTGCAGGGAATTTCCAACTGCTGGGCAGGTTTCTGAAATCCAGACACGTGCTGTTCACACTTTGGCTTCTGAAGCAAGGATCAGCGGTTGAAGAGGGGAGGGGCTGGCAGGGGACTGGAGGGAGAAGGATCTTATAATGCCTGCCCAGGGCTTAAGGCTGTGTCAGCTTTCTGCATCCCTTTTCCAGCTGGCGTTGGCAGGGTAGAGTAAATCACTGTAGAATGGTTATGAGCCGAACTCACTGGGGGCTTCTTTGAGGCACACCTGTGACGTCATCCTGTTATCACTCCTTGTTCTGCATAACTTCCTTTCACCTCTCCCCTGAGAGAGGGTGATGCCCAGAACTCGTGTCAGGGCAATGAGCAGAGAGAAATGTTTGGTAATCATTATTTTGAGATGCCTGCTAAGGACACAATTGCAGGCCATTGACACATTCTTCAAGATTCCACATTGGAAGAGAAAACCCTCTTTGCAAACATGGCTTGGATACCCTTTGTGGAGAAAACTTATTTTTAAACATGAAGAGAAAGACAATTCACCAAGACTTGAAAGTCCTAAGTAATCTCTTTGTTACCCCTGTGTCCCCCCCCAAAAAAAACATGTGCTTGCACACACGCACGCACACACTAGCCTGCTCTCTATACAGGAGTGGTTCTTTTAAAAGCATCAGGATCATGTCACTATTCAGAATCCTCTACCAGCTTCCCATTTCACTCAGAGTAAAAGCCACAGTCTTTGTAAGGTCTTCCTATATGAAACACCCCACTCCCCACGTTGCCTCTCTCTGACCTCGTTCCCTACTGTTCTTCTGTCTTACTTTACTTATTCCTTCAGCCACACTGGCCTTGCAGCTCCTCTGATAAGCTAGGGCTTCTCCCACCTTTGGGCCTTTGCATTAGCAGTTTTCTCTACTTGGAATGCTCTGCCTCCAGCTATCTGCATGGCAAATAACCTTACCTCCTATAAGTCTTTGCTTAAATATTACCTCCATGAGGCCTACCCTCAAGATCCTATTAACACTGTTGCACTCCCACCCTGTACTCCCAATCTCTCTTATCCTGCTCTTTAAATTTTTTTTTTGTATTAGGGAATATTGGGGAACAGTGTTTTTCTCCAGGGCCCATCAGCTCCAAGTCGTTGTCCTGCAATCTAGTTGTGGAGGGCGCAGCTCAGCTCCAAGTCCAGTCGCCGTTTTCAATCTTAGTTCCAGGGGGCACAGCCCACCATCCCGTGCAGGAATCGAACCGGCAGCCTTGTTGTTGAGAGCTCGTGCTCTAACCAACTGAGCCATCCAGCCCTCGTTGTCTTCAGTCTAGTTGTGGAGGGCGCAGCTCACTGGCCCATGTGGGACTCGAACTGGCAACCCTGTTATTAAGAGCTCGTGCTCTAACCAAATGAGCCATCTGGCTGCCCTCTACTTTCTTTTTTCATAACCCTTATTTTATAACTGCTAGATAACTTAATTTTGTGCATGTGTTTATTAACCTGTTTTCCCCTACTGCTTCTCTGCAAGAATGTAAGTTCCCTGCAGATAGGGATCCTTGACCTGTTTTATTCGCTGATGTATTGTGAGCATCTAGAACTGCCTAGTGTGCCATAAGTTCTCAATAAGTATGTTTTTAATTGAGTTCAACTCAAGAATAAAGTTTGTCAGCAAGTCAGTCTGGGCAATGAAGATTGAATAGCAAGGCCAGGGATATTTGTTATCTGGGTCATTGCTCATAATCTTGCTGTCTTTCCTTGTTTTTTTGTGTAGATGACATTTCTGAAAGTGTAATTTCTAAATGCATGGTTTGTATCCTGGTATTAAATTAAAATACATTAAATATGCCTTTGTATTTAGTGTTAATCCTGGTGTCAATGTCTTCAGGGCTCTGGAAAGCAAAATTTCTTTGAGAACAGCGTAGGTTCTGGTTTTTTCTGGTCTCCTAAATCTTTCATCATTTATTCTCTGTCCTTTCTTCTTGCCCATAAATATTCTTTTATTTCTCCTTCTGTACTCATTTACCATATTTTTACTCTCACCGTACTAGAGTGACTGTCCTGTTTATGAAAACTAGATTTTTTTTAAAAAGACTTAACATTTTGGGTTTTGTTGAGAGTACTAAAAAATAATAAAAAGGGTGGAAACCACCTGTAAACCAACTTCCCAGCAATGATGTTTCTTCCTGTATCTATGTATGAATATTCAAGTGTTTTTTACATAGTTGAAAGGATACTGAATATAAAATGTTTGATTCTACTGTTTTCACTTACTATAAGTATTCAGTTATAAAATTCTTTGTAAACATGTTTAATGGCTAAATAACATTCTCATGAATATTTTAGCATCATTTAATCATTAGCCTGTTTCCCCACTTTTCTAGTATTGTAAATAATACTATAATTAACATCTTTGTACGTAAAACCTTTGTCTGCATTTCATATTGTTTTACTAGAATATATTTTTAGAAGCTCAGATTTTGGGTTAAAGGATTTGAAGTCTTAACACTTTTCATACGTGATGCTGGATTACTTTCTTAAGAGGTTGTGCCAGTTTATACTCTTAGCAGCAGTGTTTGAGAATACCCAGCCACCACCTCTTGTTAGCAGTGAGTAGTTTTAATGTTTTATAGTCCCTGGCACAATGTAAGTATTCATATATTTGTTGAGTAAATAATGGAATAAAACCTATCATTTTTTCAGTGGGCTTTAATTTTTAGAGAAATTTTAGGTTCATAGCAAAATTGAGTGGAAAGTACAGAGTTACCATGTATCTCCTGCCCCAAACATACTCAACCTTGCCCACTATCAATATCCAGAACTAGAGTGGTACATTTGTTACAATTAATGAACCTATTCTGACACATCATTTTTACTTAAAGTCCATAGTTTACATTGAGGTTCACTTTCGTTGTAAATTCTGTGGGTTTGGACAAATGTGTATTGACATGTATCACCATCATGGTATCGTCCAGAATAGTTTCATTGCCCTAAAAATCCTTGTACTCTGCCTGTTCATTTCTCCCTCCCCCTAATTTCTGGCAACACTGATCTTTTATTGTCTCCATCGTTTTGTCTTTTCCAGAATGTCATATAGCTGGAATCACACAGTATGTAGCTTTTTCAGATTGGCTTCTTTCATTTAGTCATATGCATTTAAGATTCCTCCATGTCTTTTCATGGCTTGATAGCTCATTTCTTTTTAATGCTGAATAATATTTCATTGTTTGAATAATGTTTCATTGTTTATCCATTAACTTGCTGAAGGACATCTTGGTTGCTTCTCAGTTTTGGCAATTATGAATAAAGCGGCTATAAACGTGTGTGCAGGTTTTGTGTGGACATAAGTTTTCAACTCCTTTAGGTAAAAGAGTGCAATTGCTAGATCATACAGTAAGGCTATGTTTAGTTTTGTAAGAAACAGCTAAATCGTCTTCCATCCTATCTTGTTTTAAATAGCATTTCTTTGATTGGTAGTGAGAATGAACATTTTTTCCGATGTTTTATTAACCGTTTATGTGTAGTCTTGCCTCTAGGCTCATTTTTCTATTTCAGCCTAGTATTTTTTTTTTAAATACATTATATTGGGGAACAGTGTATTTCTCCAAGGCCCATCAGCTCCAAGTCATTGTCCTTCAATCTAGTTGTAGAGGGCGCAGCTCAGCTCCAAGTCCAGTTGCTGCCTTCAATCTTTAGTTGCAGGGGGCACAGCCCACCATCCCATGCGGGAATTGAACCGGTAACCTTGTTGTTGAGAGCTCACACTCTAACCAAGTGAGCCATCAGGCCGCCCCTCTGGAAGCTCAGCGGCAGCTCGTTGTCTTCAATCTAGTTGTGGAGGGTGCAGCTCACTGGCCCATGTGGGAATCGAACCAGCAACCCTGTCATTCAGAGCTTGCGCTCTAACCAACTGAGCTACCTGACCGCCCCAGCCTACTGTCTTTTGTATCAATTTATTTGAGCTTTCCAGATAGTACATATAGCAAGTCCTTTCTATACTCATTGGTAATTTATTTGTATTTGATTTTCAATGATGTTTATGTTTTTTAATGTATAAAAGTTTTTTTAATTTTATTTAGTTTAAAATGCCATTTTGTTTTCCTTTGTGATTAATTCCATTGCTCTTGACCTTAAGGTCTTTCCACTGGAGAAATTTTTAACTAGTTCTGCAACTATATTTTCATTTGCTTCAGCTGGAGGGAATTCCAGCACCATTTGTTAGGTAAGAGATGTGAGGAACCCTACATAATTAAATAATGCAGCATGTTGTGAGAGTAAATCTTTTGCATCAGATATAAAAGTTCCCAACCAACAGATCAGTCCATTTCTATGCATTCTTTTGAGTGAGGTACGTACAGTTGGAGTCATCATGGACTGATTGTCAGGGTCAGACCTTTCACCTCATCTTACTATAGGTGAAAACTTGCCAGCTGGGAATAGTTGAAGCTTGGAAAATAACATGGGCATGTAGGTGAGTGGTCGTGTGGTCTTGCCATTTCTGAGAGGAAGGGGCACGGTTGCCTTTGTGGCTCTTCTAGTTTTCACTAACGAATGAATCGTCTGTGCATAACAGAATGCTATGGGGGAAGTCCATATTTATTTTAGAATAAAAGCTCTAGGCTTAAACCATCTATTGAGCTGAACAGCAAGGGAGTAAGGCTGTGGCAATTAGGGGCCCATGAGCCACCAGCTCATGGGACCATACTCAGCCAGAGACATTTGGATACAAGTTTTCCCATAATCTCTGACGGCCTTTTTCATTGGTTAGTCTTGGCTTTGGAAGCACTGTGTATGGAGGGCAGTATTTCTTCTGAGTGAGTCCGCATACCTATCTTGGACTGAAGGATGTACAGGAGGATAGAGTATAATGAGATATCTTTGAAATTTCTTTGCTTTAGGGAACTCAGAGAGAGGTATAGGGATGGAACAGATGGCTGCTGCCTAGTATGGGGAACCAGGTTACGATGTTTCTGTTTTCTAGGTGATTGACTCTTGTGGCGGGGTCAGCGACTAAAAATGTGGTGTCCCCTTTCTCTGAAGGTCATGTGGTTCCATGGTTATAAACTTTGCAGTTGATCACATTTTTATAAAATTATACATATTACACATACATTCATAAATAGGCTGATGGATATTGATCAAAACTTAATCATGAGTCTCTATGATTGTGGAATTATGAGTGTTTTTAATTTTCTTCTGTTTTCTCTGTATTTTTGTAGTTTTCTGTAATGATCACAAAATTTTTATAATAAGAAATGTATTTTTAGAAATTGTAATGACCAAAAACTATTTGAAGTTAGGTAAAACTAGGTTCTAAGTCTGGTTGTGTTATTTGCTGTATCATGCAAATTACTTAACCACTTCTATATCTGTACTTTCTACATCTAGTGTCTTCTACATAAAAATCAATTAATAAATATTTGTTGAATTAAACCTCACCATAGTATGTTTGCTACTGATTGCCAGCATTTCTCTCCTTCCCTTAAGGGAAGATTCTGTTTGCTCTCTTGAACTTGAATTTCAACCAAAACAACTTTGGTTTTGAGGGCTTACCAACTGTTTTGTTTTCTTTTGACATTACTGATTTTTCTCTCTTCTTTCATTCCAGAAGAACAAACAACCTGAGAATTATGCAGCTATTCTAAAAAATGCCATTATTTTAGCTTCATAAAATGCACAGATCCCTCAACTAGAGTATGCACTCCATGAAGACAAGAGACTATGATATTTTATCAAATCCCTAACAGTGTTCAAGACTGACTTCAAAATTAGGTCCTTAATCAGTGATTGATTGATTAACTTAATCAGGGTCTGGGATTGTATAAAATGAGTTTAGGCATATAAGAAAGTAACAAGCTTTATTTCTTTAAAATCTATGTCTTTCTTGCAGCTAAGTAATTGTGCTCGGTAAAATATTAATGTGCTTTTTAAAAAATTCTTTTAAGACTACCTTATGCGAGCTCGCTCCATGAGGATAAAGCCACCAGAACCCCTTTGTGGTGATAATACTACAATCGCCTGCTTTGAGAAACCAGGATTAAAATCTTAGATATACTTTCCCCCCTTTTTTTTCTTAGCCCCAAACTATGGGGGCCTCTTTCTCCCTCTGAAGATAATAGGAAGCCAGACTTGTAAAGAACTTCCTATTAATTAACTAATGGCTCTTTATCCCACGGATGCTCCTTTCCAGAGGAGGCTGGAACAGCTCCTTCAGCCGTGTGGTACCTGCTGTCAGAGTTTCACCCTTGCTTTGAGGCCCTTAAAGGCAAAGAAAGTTGTATTGGGACGTGGTAGAAAGGCCTCCACATATGTGTGCTATTTCTTTAAAAGAAAGTCTAGCGGAAGTGATGCTGTAGGGAACATCTGCACTGGGGCTGAGTGGAGAGAGCTAGATGCGCTGCAGCTGGTGTAAGGCCCTGGCAGGCTGAGGCGCTGCTGTCTATTGGGGTTTACTTCTGTCTGCATTGAAACATGGCTTGGGAGGGGGTTAGTGGCCTGCTGCCAGCCTCAGTTAGCCTGCCCTTCTCTTTCCTCTTTCCTCCTCACCCCCCACCCCCACCCCCACCCCCACCTCCCCTCCCTCATGCTTTAAAGTCACATTTCCAGGCCAGACGTAGAATTAATCTCTGGGCACTTCACATTGCTGGCAGCTGAAAGCAGGATGTGGGATTTTTTTTTCCTCTCTCTCTCTCTCTCTCTCTCCCTCTCTCTCTTTCTCTCTCTCTCTGCGTCTTGGCTGACTTTTTTACCTCTCGAAGAATTTGGAAGGCCGTGAGATCCCCCCCTCCCCGCCCCCAAGTACTGTGGAGTTTTTCAGCACGCTGATCACCCTGCTGCGGCTTCACCCTAATAGACTTCATATGTTGATGCAGTTGACATCAGTATCAAACTATTTTACATGTGATCTGGTGTATTTCCTGAGGAAATCTGCAAGATATTTATTAAGAACTAATAAAATAAACCTCTCCATGAGTTTTTAGGTAGTTTTCAATTTTTCATGTCTCTCTCGTTTCCTCTTATCAATGAGTTGCTATTTTCTCTCTCTACTCTGACCATTGCAAAAGGAAACAAAAATAAATGTTTTAAACTGTTCCTGAAGGGACAGAGAGAATAGTTCTGCCATGATGTATCAGCCGGGGCTGTATTTTTAGTGCAGCATTGTAGAAACTAAAAATATCCTGTTATAGTGGATCCTTTTTATAGGCCTGTGTGTGTGTGTGTATGTGTGTGTTTATAATGTTGTACGCACAAGTGCCTTTGTGCATCAGCAGCCGCTCTTCCCATTACAGCTGGACTCCATTAGTCCTTGAAAATTAATGTAATCCCAGTTAAGAAAAAAATTAATTACTCTACCAGAGCTGCATTTTATCCAAAGCTAGTGTTAGCTCCCTAGCTGGCAGCTTAGTTTGAGAGACTCCAGGGGCCCATGGAATTGTGGCTTTGGTATCACAGCATTTGCTGCTGTGTTTTTCCCGTTGAGAGCATTCCTCAGTTCTTTAGGGTTAAACATGTGGCATGCAGAGAGTAACTGCAGACCTCTGCCTCGGTGAAATGCCATGTTCCAGTCCGGTCATCCCCAAAAAGGGATGTCTCCACAGGTTTAGCTCACCTGCCATAACAGGGTTTCTTAGCAGGATTCTTTAAGAAAGATATTCTTTGGCAATGGTGTTCTCTGGAGGAGAAATACCGTTTGTCCAAGTCCAAGAGATGCATGGGATTTGCTAGGAGGGTTATTCGTGAACAATTAAGAATGACAGTCCTATTTTCTCCTTACGTTGTGCCTAAGGTTGGACTAGTTTGTTTAATACACACCTTTTATTATAAATGAGTGTGTTGGAGTTGACTGCTGGTTCCTAATCAGACTTCTCAGCACCAGCCCTGGATGAGGGGCTGACTGGCTCAGTGTGTGAGTAACGTTTCCAGCGTTAGTAATCAGCGTTCTGGGGTGGGGTGCAGGGCACAGCCCAGAAGTTGCTGCAGTCGGCCTCACCTTCGTGATACAGCTGTTGTGCAGTTGTCTGCATGTGTTGTTGTTGTTGTTTTTCCTCTTTGGGGGCCTGGATTGGGGTGGAAGGAGAGAGTGGGATAGGTGGGAAGGATGGTTGTCTGTTTCCTTACTGGTCAGACTCTCCAGGCTCTGCTGAGAGCCCAGCCGGGATCCATCAGTCTTGGACTGCAAGTACTTTTTTTCTGCTGAGCTGGGGCGTGGGCAGCATGGCCTGTGTAACTCGTGACAGGCCTCCCCAAATGCCATGATGGCCTGGGTCCGCATGGTACTGCTGAGACCAAAAACAGGGTGAGTGCCCTTTTGTTTCTTTTTGGGCACGGGCTCTGAGACTTGTCTGTGGACCTCATGTTCTCTCCCACTGGTGACTCTAGGTCCTCCCCCAACCCCCTCCCCATCATCCCCTAGCTGACAACTGTTTGAGCCCTCGGCTTCCTGTACTTGATCCCCAGGCAGTGTAGTTTAGTAAAAGTAGTAATTAGGCCTTTTACAAATTTATTTTATTAGTGAAGAGAGTTGGTAGGTAATGGGCTGTAATTCTAACACAGCCAGTTTGGAGATTAATAAAAAATTTAAAAAGAGCAGTTTTTACCAGAGGCAGTGGGCCTGTTATTTCCAGTTCTCAGCTGAGCCGAAATCAGAGCAGCGTGAGACCCATGGCGGGCTGTGCTGCTGGGAGGATGCAGAGCCCGGTCCTTGTTGTTACAGCCCGTGCAGTGCCCGTCCTTGAGGGTGTTTTACGCTGGCATTGGAAAAAAGGAAACCTTGTTTTCCAAGAACTCTGCTCTCTCTCAGCTTGATAAGCATTTAAAAATAAAAGCTGCACAATTGAAATTGGCAGTGCATCCTCATTCTTTTGTCTCTCTGTTTATTTTTTTCCCTCATCCCTCAACATGTGTGCGACAGCCCATGGTTATTACACCCTCAAGAATGATGGCCTGGAACTCAGCAAACTTGCACCAAGGTCTGCCCGCCCTTCCCTGTTTGAAGCTGGCCGAGGCATCAGGGCCTAGCGCTGAGAGGCCTGGTGGATCAGCCTCAGCTGCTCCATCTACAGCAGATTTTCCTTCCCCCCTGAAGCTGCTGCCTGGAATTTCTAGCTCCTCCACAATCCTGATTGTCAACTCGGTCTTTCTTGTTAGTTTTGCAGTTAACTTAATTGATTTGTTTACCTCTCCATTGGAGGAGCTCAAAAAGAAAGTGCCTTGGCACTAATCAGGAACAGTCTTGGCTTTTTAAAAAGATTGTTCTGAGCTAAATTTTTATAATCCTGACCCAAGGAGAAGAAAAACTGCTGTGGCTTAGACTAGGGTGAAGGTAAGCCCTGGTTTGCCCAGGGATAGACCCTGTTTATGAGTTACTAATAGCACGCCCTTTCATTCTCACAAGTATTTCAGTTTAGGAGATCAATTTTAGCATCACCCTAGCTTACATGAATTTAGCACACACAAAAAAAACCCAAAGGAAAAAACCTCACTCACTACAACATGTTAATTCTTTGTCTAGAAATGTAATGGCTTTGTAAGTTAGCGCCAAGCCCTGCCCTAAGCGTTGCATGCAGATTCCACTGGAGTCATGCACATGTGACCTGAGGAGGAATTGCTTTATCTCTGGCGCTGGGAGTGAGGACTGGCCTTCTTGTTTGGGTAGGTCCTGGTAAAGCCAACTTTGAAACACCATGTCACTTGTTTTAGCATTTCTAGTTATCATTGCCTAGTTGGTTGAGTCAGAACCTGGAGTTAGTTTTTGGTGGGGTGTGGTTTCAGGTTTGTAGACTTCCCCGTTGATGGCTGTGAAGGGTTGGTGCCTGATGTAACTGAATAGGGTGTTACTTCAGGTTAGTAGTCCTTGTTTTTGCTTGGCTGGTTGGGCTGAACCTGGTATTACTGTTTCCCAAAGAATATTTTTGGTTTGAAAACTGAAGGTCAGCAGTTCGCAACTGCCGAACTTAAAGCCAACTCTGTGGTTTGTCTTGTGCCACTGGGCCAGCAGCACTGCAGCCCTGATCGATTGATCTGCAACAATATGAGACCACGAACAGCAACTGCCAGACAAAACTTCATCTCACCCCATTTCCCTGTCCAACCTGTCTCTCTGCCCAGATCCCCTTTCTTTTTCCTTGTATGTCTGTCTCACTCTTGGTTATGTATTTCACTTTTTTGGGTCTATCTTTTTCCATCTCCCTGTCTCTTTCCATAACAGTTTTTAATAATGTTTTAGTTAGTTCCAGCCTTTTCCCTGAATGGATCCCATTGGAAAATGCATTTGAAAGGAAACAGTTATACACTTCCCTTCCTTTGAAACTCTGTTGGCACCTTTTCCAGTGCAGTAAACCATACAACATGTTATTTTCAAAGTTTCCAAACACAGACACGCTGGCGTTAAATTTATGAAAAAATATTTTATTCAGCTGTATGGTAACTGTGACTTTCAGAGATGCTGATCAGATTTGAAATTGGTGCTGACTTTAGAAACTCTAACAGGTTTTCAGATCTCTGTGGGAAATACAGCCACATTAGGGAGTCTGCGATATTTTGTGCCTTGGCCTTTGATGGCAGGTTGGGCGGGAGGAGTTGGGACAAGAGATGTAGATGTGGGGATCCCCCCGCCACACCCAGAGGAAAACAGGGAAAGTCAATGAGTCATTGAAGAATATTACATAGCTGTGTTGGGCACAGGAGCAGACGATAAATTCCGTCTATTCACGGAAGGTAAATTCTTTTCTGGCTACGCCAGCCAAGGACTGTAGGTCAAATAACTCCTGCTGTGTGGTATGTCACTTACTTTAGGGTGCCATGGCTAACAGTTTGTTTTCAAAGCGTGATGATGTCGGTACTGTCTATAGTGATTACATCACTCCTCCCCTTTTATACCTGTGGTCTGATGCAAATATATGTATTTATCTATATATATCCCGTATGTCCCCAAAAATAAGACCTAGCCGGACAGTCAGCTCTAATGCATCTTTTGGAGCAAACATTAATTTAAGACCCGGTCTTATTTTACTATAATATAAGACTGGGTCTTATATCACATGATATAATAATATAATATAATGTAATATAATACCGGGTCTTATATTAATTTTTGCGTCAAAAGATGCTTTAGAGCTGATTGTCTGGCTAGGTCTTATTTTCGGGAAAACACTGTCTGTGTGTGTGTGTGCGCGCGCGTGCACGTCTGTTTTGGAATCAGTTTTTTGTTTTTGTTTTTTAATTTTTTATTGGGTAACTGTGTGTTTTTCCAGAACCCATCAGCTCCAAGTTGTTGTATTTCAATCTAGTTGTGGAGGGCTCAGCTCAGCTACAAATTGCCGTGTGGTTTTTTTTTTCAATCTAGTTGCAGGGGGCGCAGCCCACCAATCCCATGCGGGAATTGAACCGGCAACCTTGTTGTCAAGAGCAGGCACTCTAACCAACTGAGCCATTCGCCCGCCCCTCCTGCAGCTCAGTGGCAGCTCAGCTCAAGTAATAGTTACAATCTAGTTGTGGACAGTGCAGCTCACTGGCCCATGTGGGAAGCGAACCGTCAAGCTTGTTACGAGCACGCGCTCTAACCAACTGAGCCAACCAGCCGCCCCGGAATCAGTTTTATCTATTTGAACGTCTGTGGGTTTTGACTGAGGTTTGAATGTGCTCAGTAAGGAATGATCCTTCTCAAGGATCCCAGCTGTTTGTTCAGATAATCCCTGGGAATTCTCTTGAAAGAAGCCTTTTAGAAGGGGGTTTCTTCCAAATTGCTCAAGCAGCTGACCTCTGTCTTGGCTCACTTAGGTTTATGTACTGTGCCATTTCAGCTTTTCTTTGCTGAGCAGCCTAGCAGTGGGTCTACTTTAGGGCATTCAGATGGGTTGTGTGCTTGTCCTCTAAGACAGAAGCTGCTGAAGACAACCCAACAAAAGTTGAGTATCCTGCAGGCCACATATCCCACTCAGTTCAGTTAACGGGTTTATTAAGCATTCGTTGGGTGTTTCTTCTTAGCTTTTTGGGTAGCGTTTGCCTTTGCTGACAGCAGACTTGCTAGAAATGCTTTCAGTGATCATAACTCTGTTTTCTCTCTGTTTTCCCCTTCCTCTCCCGTTTCTTGGGTCTTCCCTTCCTTATCCAGTGTCCTAAATATCAGCACTTAACTAAAGATATTACCTTGGCCTTTTTCTCTTCAGTCTTTCCCCATTGGTGTACTGTAAAATCTCATGGTTTTAACTGTCACCTCTCTGGGTCGTTCCCAAATCTCTTTCCTGCCCAGATCTTTTTCCTGAGCTTTAGCCCACATTTCTAACTTCTTGTTGGACATTTTCACCTGGAATCTCAAGCTTATTAAAAATGGACTCATTGTGTTTTTCACATATTGCAAATCAAGTTCCCCAGGATGCAAACTCTTAAAATGGAGATTTGCACACACACACACACACCCCACCCGGAAGTTGGTTGGGGAATGTTCTCAAGCTCAACCTGAAGGGGCATGTGAAGGAAGCAGGATGGGGCAGAGGGCGAAGTTAAACTGCACTGCACCTGTAACAGAGGCCTTAGCCACTTCTGTGAGGAGCTCTGGAACTGGGCTAACCCTTCAGTGTAGTCCCCAGTTGGGCCAAAGGGGCTGAATCTTTATACCACCTCCTGCCCTCCGTCAACCAGTGAATGGATGAGTTACCCTGGGGGGGCGGGGGGGGGCGGGGGCGTGGCGTTGGGGAGATGGTTTTCTTCAACTGAGAGCAAGTCTGGGAGAGGGATCAGCTGGGATCTATTGCCGCCAACACTCTGAGCAGTTGGGAGAATTAGTGCTTTAGTCCTGGAGGTGATCTGGGCCGGGCACCAAATCACCCGCTGCCCCACCAGAACTGTTCCTGCTACATACAGTATCTGTTATTGGTACCAGTGTCCTCCGTATGTTTCAGCCTCACTGGTTCTATTTTTAAGTTGAGGTATAATTTACATAAAACAATAATGCCCAGATTTTAAATGTTCGATTTGATACATTTTGACAAATGCCAACCCCACTTTTTTCCCTTCTTTACCCTGTATGTAAGGGGTATTTGAAAATAACAAGAACCATCTTGAAATATCTGAAACAAGAAAGGAAATGTATTGCAAGGAATGTGAAGACAAGGATATGGCCAGGCCTGCAGAAGGGATTGGAACCAAGAAAGCCTTCTCTGTTGCTCTGCTTGCTGCGTATTGCTTGCCCCGCTTCCCCCTCCCCTTCTTGGCACATAGTGAGAGTTCAGTAGATAGTAGCTTTAATTACTATATCATTTTTACATACATGTATTTTTACAAATAGCATTATCTCACCCTTTTTAATGGCTATCTGTTCCAATGTATGTATGTCCCATAATTTAAGTAGTCTTCTACGCATGGACATTTAGGTTGTTTGCAGGCTTTTCCTGTCCATACGATGTAGCAGTGAATTTCTTTGTTCATATCATTTCAAACATTATCTCTGAAGATATCTTTCACTTTCTTCTTTGATTTATAGTTAACTACATGCATGAATCCTATTAGATTTCAACTCCTTGAGGGTCCAGTTTATACCTGGTTCATCTTTGAACACTAAGTGCCTAGCACAGGTTATGTAGTAACTGTTTAGTAAAGGCTGACTATGTGAATAAGGAAATGAATTGATCCAGCGCTTAGTGAGGTACTACTCAGAATAGACCAACTCTGGTGACCAGGCACATTGGTAAGTGCTTGGTGTTTACTGGAGTCTGCACTGTACACTCTGTTCTGGTGGGATTTCCAGCCTCGTTGGGAAAGCTTGATGGGTTGTAAATCCTGTGCTTTGAGCCACATGCCTGGTGCATGTTATAGATAGAAATACTTCAAGACCAGAGGAAGGAGGCCTATCAGGCAGCACAGTACAGGCTTAAAAAATATATGTCGGGTCTTGAAGGAAGGACTTAGATAATGGAGAGGAAAGAGGTAGGCTTTCCAGAGTGAGGGTGGAAGAATGGCCATTCAGGGCCACAGAGGCAGGCTTGCTATTTTATTTCTTCCTGGCTGTTGTCATTTACTATCTTGTGGTGGGGGCCCTTTTTAAGAAGCAAGGCAGTGCTCTATAAATAAATCTGTTAGGTCTTTTGAACCAGGCAGAAGCAGATCCATTCTGCCCTCCAAATGCAGGAAATCTCACCAAGAAAATGAAGTTGAACTGGTGCTTAAAAACTGTCTGTTTGGCAGGGGGTGCTAATCTCAGAATTGTAGAGCTTTGTTCTCTGTACCAGGGCCCAAATGGAAATTTAGCTTTTAAATCTCTTTGTTTTATAACATGCTGTTGTACTTTTTGTTTTAGAAATAGCCCCAAAATCTTCATAAATTGAATTTTACAGTTTAGACCATTTCCCTTTCATATCCCTACATCTATGTTTATATATGTATATACTTAATAGCATATATATTTTAATATATCTTTTGGCTTTTTTAAATAAGGATCGTATACAGTGTATGTCATTTTCTCATTTATCTAGGATTTTCTTAAGATTTTAGAATGCTTCAGTCTTTAGTAATCAACTGCATATAGATAGCAGTTGCACTTGGTTTTTCTGACCCTTAATCTCTCTGTCACATACTGAATGTTGGGTAAACAAATGCATTACACATCAGGATTCTCTGCTTAAAGAAACCCTTCATGGATCCTTTTGAAATAAGAATTATCATCTAATGTTATTTTAACTTTTAAAGATTTTCTTAAAGTACTGTATACCTATTAATATAGAAAATATTCCTATATCTATGTTACTGGGAAAGTATTCTTAGATTGTGATACATACATATTTTGTCTCACCACACAGATAACTAGGCTATGATTTCTTGGGTATCTTGTAACAATATGTAGTGTAAGGCTATGTGTTATAAAGACCTTTTCAAGATCATTGTTCTTTTTTCCATACAGTATCACTTGCATAGAGTCCATATTTTAAAAAATTATTTTAGAACTCAGTGCTGAGAAAAGATTTGTTTTTCCTGAGGAACTGATATACTTACTCTTTCCAATAATGACAACTATACAATTATTGGTGTTTCCTTTTTTGCTATGACTACCAGGAAAATCAGAGGCAAATTTTAAGTTCGTTCATGGCAGACGACTAACCCCCGTGATTGACATATTTGTGTTTCCCTGTTTCTTGGTCCTGATTTTCTACATGTACTTTAATGTTATTTCATTGTAGGTGGTTTTTGCCTTAGCTGTCAGAAATCTTTTGTGGAATAGGTATAAAAGAATAAATCTAAATTTTAAAATGTAAATCTAGTTTAAAACAACGTATATAAATTTCAATAAGTATTGTTGACAACTGACCAGTCAGCAAATTGAATACAAATTTGGAAGGGCTGTTACTAAAGGGGATATCCTTTGTAAAGCTTCTAAGTCAGGACTGCTCTTGCCTCGCTCACCGGATTTCTACACCTTCATTGAGTCCTACCCTTCGCACTTTCTTCTTTGGCATAATTGCTTTCTTTAGCTATTATTCTGCTGACCTCTTTTCTGCTTTCAAATGACATGTTACATGGTGGGTGGGGTTGGATGAAGTCATTACTTACTCACCCGAGGTTGGGCATTGATCTTGGATTGTGAAGCTTTGAGGAATTTTTAGGGTAAGTTGCTGGGGCAGAGCCAGATGAATGTGCAGATCTGCGTTTTCACAAGGAATCCACCCAAGAATTATGACTTATCATTAGCCTCATTTTTTAGTACTGACTCTTCAAGATTTGTTTGATGGCTCTAATCTTTGCATTCTAGAAGCTTCTGAGGAGTCCAAGAGATGCTTCCTATCCTGGGTACCTCTTTGTCCTACCTATCTCAAAATTGTTTTTATTTGTTTATTTCTTTGGGTTTTTTGTTTTGTTTTGTTTTGTTTTTTGGCGTTGTTTGCAAATTCTGTCAAACTCTTTAAAAAAAATTCTTCAGGAAGCCATAAAGTGAAAACAAATTGATTTAATCTGTCAATGTGGATGCTGAGCGCTTCTCTGCCCCTCTGCCACCCATATCAAAGGCGCTTTCTGTGAATCAGGATGTCTGCAGGCATTCTCTCTCATTAACTTTTACTTTAAGCCCTAGGTGCTCCTGAAACTTCACACCAGTACAGGCGGGTTTCAAGCTGTTTGTCTGCATCAGCTGCCAAATCTCTGCCTGCTCTATCAGAAGGGATGTAGCTGTATTAATTCCTTCTCACTGTTGCAGTAAAAGCTTCCTTCTAGGTTGGCTAATGGTCCTGCCTCTTAGGAAGCCTCTTTCACTTCTATTCTCCTCTGTAACCTTAAGTAACTTCTGTCACAAGACACCCCACATCTGCTGATGGAATTTCATAGGGACTTACCTGCCTGGTGTAATTGATAAGCTGCCATTCTTGTTTACTCTTCCTTTGATTCCCCCAAATATTGGGAGTAAGGCAAGCTTCCCAAAACTCCTGGCAAGCAATGTAGAAGCAGAAACTCTGTCCTACAAGGTCTACTTGTAACTCTTCCAAATGAGATGCTGGAATGCCAGGCTCTCTTCTGCTGGGCCCCATTCCTGAGGGACTCAGCTGCTGCCAGCATGCCATTTTGTTGGCAGCATCTCTGTTTACCCAAGAGAGGACATGTTTTTTGAATAACCGTGGAATGAGGTAGGAAATTCTGAGTGACAAAAATACCAATCCAGGGACACAGCTAAGATGGAAATGGCTAGAGTGTGTTTTGGCTGGTGATTGGTTGATTGATTGACTGGTAGATTGATTTCCCAGGAAATCTATAGCAGCACCATTTCTAAACTGCATGGGTATTTTTCTGGAAAAAGCTAAGCACTCGTTTGCTGTCTGTCTTGCCAAAATGTATTGATAGAGCTTCCAGGACATTTCTTGAGCCTAGAGTGCCATATAAAGGAGAAGGGAAAGCCAAGCTGTCCTGTGGAGAAGGCCTAGTACTTCTGTAGGTCATTTTCTCACCTGCAGAAGGTCGCAGTTGTGTTGTAGTGCTATAAAGAGCTTTGGAATCAACCAGGTCAAGGATCTGAGTTGTCCACTCAGCCATTTATCATCTGTGTGACCTTGACGAAGAAAGTTAACTTACCCTCTTTGAAGCTTAGTTTCCTTATCTATAAAGTGGAGAATGTCACTACCGGTTTGCAGGATGCAAAACACCTTACCCAGGGCAGTATGTATTAGGCACCCAGTAGATGTCTAGTTTTCTTTATAAAGTTAGCCTCTAATATGAACTCTGAAAATCTGAAATGATGAGTCAGAGTAGCCTTTCGAATATCATTCCTCTTTAAAAAAATTTTTTTTACCAGTTTTATTAAGATAAATTGATGTATTTTAGACAACAAGCATTTAAAGAATACAGTGGTGAATTTTGACATGTATGCATTTGTGAGACCATCGCCACCATGGAGATAGTGAACATATCCTTTACCACCAAAAGTTTCCTTGTGTCCCCTTGTAATCCATTCTTCCCTAACCCTCTCCTCCCAGTCCCCAGGCAACAACTGATCTGCTTCCTGGCACTGTAGATTAGTTTGCGTTTTCTAGGATTGTTCTAACCCCCCTGCTTGTCTGTGTGCCCCATAATGATTTTGACATTCAGCCATTTGTTGAATGATTCGGTAATTTCCTTTTTGTTGCTGAGTAGTCTTCCATTGTATAGATACACCACAGTTTGTCTATTCATTCCCTTGTTGATGGACGTTTGGGTTTTTCCCAGTTTTTAGCCGTTATGAATAAAACTTCCATGAACATTCAGGTGTACGTCTTTGTGTGGACACACGCTTTCATTTCTCGTGGGTAACTAACTTACATTTGGTAAATGTGTGTTTTAACTTCTTAAGAAACTTCACAACTGTTTTCTAAAGTGGTTGTATCATTTTATATTCCCAAAGCAGTGTGTGAGAGTTCCAGTTACTTCGCATCCTCACCAACACTTATTATTCTATGTCTTTTTTATTACAGCCGTCCTAGTGGGTGTGGAGTTGTATTTATGGTTTTGATTTCCCTAATGATTAATAGTGTTGAGCATCTTATCATAAGTGCATGTCGAACATGTACTTATTTGCCATCCATATATCTTCTTTGCTCGTTTTTTTATCTTAAGTTGAAAGGGTTCTTTATATATTCTAGGTTAGAGTCCTTTGTCGGACATGTTTTACAACTGTTGATTCCCAGTTAGAAAATTTTCTCTTTTCATTTTTATCTTTTGAAGAGCAAGTGTTTTTTATTTTAATGAAGTCTATTTCTTTTAAAGTTTGATCTTTACATGTAGATTTATTGGCAAAGGGGCAATTTAACGTGGTATTGCAGCTGATGCTGCCAATTTTTAAAACTTCTTAATACCCATCTGATTAATGGTCCAAAGTAATGCAGCACTGAAAATGCATAAGCAATTTCATTTATGAAGAAAACAGTGCTAAGGCTCATGTTTTAAGCAGTTTTTTTTCCCTGACTGCCCTTGTTTAAAGAATGCACATACCATTGGTTTGAGATTTATACCTTTACTTATTTTTTGAGCAGCAAGAACATGTTTAAACAGCTCACTTAGCTTCTGCAATTCGTTCTTCTTGTCATCTTTCTTCACTTTCTCATCACCTTCACTTTGTGCTGCTTGACATGGATTTTACTGATCCGATGAGTCATAGCCTTGATGATGAAGTTCTCTTGTTTTACTTCTTATTCTTTAGGCAGAAGTTTGGTCTTCAGTGAACTTTCCCTTCTTTTTTTAATTTTCCTTTTGGTTGCCCCTGGCAGTATTTCGCTTAGTCCAGATAAGGACCCCACAGCTGGGCATCTCCAGCAGCTCAGGCCAGGCAGAACAAGATGAGAACAAGGGGCTGCAGCATCTGCACGTAGCCATCAACGAACGGAGAAAGTGTCCCCAAAATGTCTTAAGTAGCCCTTTTCTAAGTAAAAAAGTTTCTGGAATCCTGTGTCAGATCTTTTTGGGGTTTGTTTGTTTGTTACTTGTATTTGTTTACGTATTTTAAACTTCTTATTTTGAAATAATTATAGATTCACAAGAAGTTGTAAAAAAAAATGTACTGGTAGGTCCTGTGCACCCTTCATCCCTCCTTCCATAACTTCAGCGTCCTGCTTAACTTCAGTGCAAAGCGACACCATGCAATTGACATTGGCACGATCCACAGACCTTTATTCAGATTTCACCAGTTATGCATGCGCTTGTGTTTGTGTGTGTAGTTTCAACGCAGTTTTATCACACATGTAGCTTCATGTAACTACTACCACAGTCAAGATGCAGAACTGTTCCCATCACTACAAAGCTGCTCATGCTACCCCGTTAGACCCATCCCTACCCCCTCCCATCCCCAAATCCTAACCTTCCTTCTCCACCTTTATAATTACATCATTTCAAGAACCTTATATATGGGCCGGCCCGGTGGCTTAGTCGGTTGGAGCTCTGTGCTCCTAACTCCAAAGGCTGCCGGTTCGATTCCCACATGGGCCAGTGGGCTCTCCACCACAAGGTTGCCGGTTCAACTCCTCGAGTGTCCTGCAAGGGATGGTGGGCTCTGCCCCCTGCAGCTAAGATTGAACACGGCACCTTGAGCTGAGCTTCCGCTGAGCTCCCAGATAGCTCAGTTGGTTGGAGCGCGTCCTTTCAACCACAAGGTTGCCAGTTCAACTCCCGCAAGGGATGGTGGGCTGTGCCCCCAGCAACTAGCAATGGCAACTGGACCTGGAGCTGAGCTGCGCCCTCCACAACTAAGATTGAAAGGACAACAACTTGACTTGGAAAAAAATCCTGGAAATACACACTGTTCCCCAATAAAGTCCTGTTCCTTTTCCCAATAAAATCTTTAAAAAAAATTTTTTTAAAGATTATATAAATGGGATCATGGAGAAAGTGACCTTTTGAAATTGGCTTTTTCATTCAGCATAATAACTTGACAGTCTATCCCATTACTGCACGTGTCAGTAGTTTTTTTCCTTTTTATGGCTGAGTAGTGTTCCATGGTATGATGTTCCATAGTTTATTTAACCATTCACCCATTGAAGGACATTGAGATGTTTCCAGTTTTAGGCTGTTAGGAATAAATCTGCTATGAACATTTGTGTACAGGTTTTTTGGGGGGTTTTTTTGCAAAAATAAGTTTTCATTTCTCTGGAATAAATGTCCAAGAGTGTAACTGCTAAGTCATATCATATGTGCATTTTTAGTGTTAGAAAAAACTGGCAAACTGTTTTCCTGAGGGCTATACCATTTTACATTCAGATCAGCGATGTATGTGTGATCTAATTTCTCTGCATCCTCACCAGCTTTTTGGTGGTACTAGTTTTTATTTTAGCCATTCTGGTAGATGTTTAGTGATTATCTCATTGCAGTTTTAATTTCCATTTCTCTAATAGCTAATGATAGTGAACATCTTTCCATGTGCTTATATTTCATCTTTGTGGTAAAATGTCTGTTCATATCTTGTGTCTATTTTCTAATTGGATTGTTTGTTTTCTTACTGTTGAGTTTTGAGAGTTCTTTATATAGTCTAAACACTAGTCCTTTGTAAGATGTATAATTTGCAAATATATTTTCCCAGTCTGTAATTTCTCTCTCATCCCCTTACAGAGTCTTTTGCAGAGTTTAAGTTTTTAATTTTTATGAGGTCCAGTGTATCAGTTTTCCTTTTATAGTTTGCACTTTTTTCAAATCTAAGAACTCTTTGCTTAGTCCTATGTCCTAAAGATTTTCTTCTATTATTTTCCTAAAAGTTTTATGATCTTATGTTTTACATCTAAGTCTTTGATCCATTTTCAGGTAAGTATTATATCAGATGTGAGAATTAGGTCAAGGTTCAGTTTTTGTTGTTGTTGTTGTTGTTGTTTTTGCCTGTGGGTATCTAATTGCTCCAGCACCATTTGTTAACAAGGCAATCCTTCTTTCTTTGACTTAACCTTGGGAGGAATGATTCTTCCCACTTTGTTCTTTTTCAAAATTGTTTTAGCTGTTCTAGGTCCTTTGCCTTTTTATATAAACTTTAGAATAAGCTTGTCTTTAGGTACAAAAAAAATTTGCTGAGATTTTGGTAGTTATTTCATTAAGCCTATAGAGATCTATGTGGGGAGAACTGCTATCTGTACAATGTTGAGTCTTCCGATCCATGAACATGGTCTCTCCAGTTATTCTGATTTCTTTCATCAGCATTTTTTAATTTTCAGCATAGGGATCCTATACATATTTTGTTAGTTCTATACCTAAGTATTTCATTTTATTTGGCATTATTGTGAATGGTATTGTGTTTTAAGTTTTGGTTTCCACATAGTTGGTATCTCAGAGCTTTTGTGTGGTTGGAGTAGTCTGAGGTTTTCGTGTTCATAGCAAAGGAGAACGGAGCAATTGGAGATTGAAGCTTGAATCGCAGGGATTTGAAAGCTAGGTATAAAAACTGTGGATACAAGAGCAGTCAGTCTCGAATTCAAATCCCAGCTCTTACACCTCCTGGCTCTGTGACCTTGCGCAAGTCATTTAACTTCTCTGAGTCTGTTTCCTCAACTCTCAGAAAGGGAGACTAATACTCCTTTGCAAATCATTTGTAAAGCTTTAAGATAACATGTAACTGTTTTGTGCCTAATGCAGGTCTCAGTGTATGTTGATCATCATTTCTGGCCACAGTAGAATCATGTTGTTTATGGTTAAGATTCACAAATGAGAGAGGCAAGTATACCTACCGTTATAAACAACAGACGTTTCTTGAACCCCTTCATGGTGCTAATTTTCAAGGACATGAAGCCTTGACATAGCTCTTTTCCTTAAGGGGCTTATAATTTTGTTGGGAAACATGTTACATGTATAAAAATTCAAGGAGAAGGTTATCACTTGTTAAGTTCCAAATGCATGGGGCAGACAGTGGGTACATCAAAGAACTTTCTCTTCCTGGGTTTTGTTTGCCCTTTTGTACCCTGTTTAGTGAGGTGGCTTCTGGATGTTGTTGATGAGAGAATGTGTGAGGGTGGGAGGGGGTGTGTACAGCTTTAGGGGAAGGGAATCATGTGGGAATATGTAATTAATTTTTATACTTTCCCCAGTAAACCATCGACCCTTTTTATGATGTCATGAGGGATTCCTTAATTTTGCAGCTGCTTCCTGATTACGTCAGAGAGGAGCCTCTCACCCCACAGCCTGGAGCTGCACTCATACAAGAATTAGAAACAAATGAAGTGCTGAATATCTAATGGCTTCCACAGGGAGAGCCAGTTCAGACTTCCCAGGCCTCCTTATGCAAGGTCTTCCTCGAGTATTTCTGACCCCCTGAAGTGTCTTTGTTCTGGAAAGACAGGACTGGCCCTGAGCCAAGTGGGCAGGAGCCTGGGGACTCCTTGATGCATACCTCCCTCCCTCCAGGTGTTCTGCAGTCCCAAGTTTCTGCCCATTTCCTGAATCTTGTTTGGTGGGTATTACCCTTCTGGAGGTCTCAGGATGCTGTGCAACCTGCCGAGATTAGCAGTGAGAGTCTTTGACCTATTCCAGTTCACCCCTTACCTCCCCCACCTCATCTCCACCTTCTTTTGATTTTCTTTCTGTGGCCTTTCTGACATCTGTGCACTCCTTTCCCATCCTTCTTCCACCTCTTGTAAGAAAGATGTTACATTTATTTGCTATTCTAAGCTTTATGAAGTACTCTACATGTAATTTCTCTTAATTCAAACAAGTTCATGCCCTCTTAGCTTCCCACCTGATCTCTGTCCCTGCTACCTTTTTCTAGTTACCCTAATCTGTCCTAAATGCTTTAACTGGATTAATCTTCATGAAATCCCTCTGCTTCGTTCAGAAACCTTGAGCCGAGTGCCTTCCTCACTGCCTGTGCAGTCCAGTCTGTCTCCCTTGCCGTGGCACCACAGGCCCTGTGCTTTGCAGTCCCCGTACAGAGCAGGCTGAGCACAGTGCTTGCCATCAGGGAACATGTTTGGTGTGTCCCCACCTGCTGCCTCCTGAATACACACAGTCCCTCCTTTATCCTGCCCATCCCATCATTACCTTAGGCGGCCCTGCTCAGAAGTGCTCTCTTTCACGAAACCTCTGATAGACACTAGCTGGGAATGGTTTCCTTTCCCTCTGGTGACAGAAAGCATCTTCCTTCCATCTTCCTTATGGCATGTAAGGCATTGTCATGAATTACAGTTATTTGGGTATCTATTCTTTCTGTCTTCCTCATTCGATTATCATCTTCTCATGGACAGGATCCTATTTTCCTTTATATCCTCCACAGTTGGGCACTCAAATAAATATTTCTGGAAATAATGGGAGCAATCACTTTGTTAGGAGGTTGGGATTTCCTTTGCTCCACATCTGCCCACTAAAAGTTAAGAGTTTTACAATCCTAGAAAATCCAAAGGGAGTAGCAGGCATGACAGTAGGGACTCTTAGGTAAGAGCGTTACCCTTCACATGCCTCTGTCTTGTCTCAGCTGTACCCTGTTTGGGGGTATGTCGTGGCTTGCCTTCCACTCAGCCTGTGTTCTGCCTTTGTGCACAAACAATTTGTTTGGGAGTATTGATGCTTGATTCTTCTGACTCATTTATTCTCCTCAGGGAAGGAAATTATGTCCTGATGGCATGGGCATCTCTGTTTTTGCTCTGAGATTTTGTCTGGTTCCTGTACAATGACTGCCTCCTCCACCTTCTCTTCAGCCAGCAGCTGCCACAGAGCACTCTGGCTCACACAGCAGCAGTCGAAAGGCCTCTCACTGCCCACTTCCTGTAGACAAGGAGGTCCGGGTGGGCTGCTGAGGAGCTGTGCCAGCCCTGTGTCTGACTGGTGACTGACTCATGAGAAAAGCAGTCTTATGTCTGAACGATAAGAGCCAACAAATCGCCTCCAGGTGGTGTTAGTTTGGAGGTGACTGACCATTCATTTCCTCCCTTTGGGAGGAGCCGGTGGGGAGGGAATCAGTGAATAAGTGGTCTTGCCTGCATTTTTCTCCAGCTATTAGTGAAGCAGCCAGGCAAATAGTTGGTTGGTTCTCTCTGCTGGAATGACTGGAGGACCCCAGTGCCCTCTGAATCCCGTCTGCTGCTGTCAGGGTATCAGACTTATGTGTCATCCATCCTGTGTCTTCCCTTCATTACTCTTCTCCTCTTGCCAGGAAGCTGGCTGTGTGCACCCGGGGAACTCTGCTTGTTCCATTACTGCCAGATGTGTGTGTGTGTGTGTGTGTGTGTATTTTTTTTCTTTTTTTGACCGGCCAGACCTCATCCCTACTGATACTGATTTCCTCCAAATCTCTCCCTGACCCAGGAGTTGATCAGAAGCGATGGTTCTGAACCATTGTCCCTTGGCTGGGCTTAAAGTGTCCAAGCAGGTGGGCCTGCCTCTCCCCTCCTCTTCCCTCTCCACCCCTCCTGCCTCACTCCCATTTCCTGCAGGAGGATGCTTTGCCATCCTGGAGCCGTCAAGCACAGCTTTGCTTTGGCAGCACCGTCGCACACACACTGGTGGGAGAGGGGACGTGTTTATCACTTTTCCTGGAGATTATCTGTTTAAGCACTTCTCTGACAGTTACAATAACAAGGGCAGTGTGTTGTGTTTCCCAGCAGAAGGACACTTGCTGTTGAAAGATGTATAGCACTAATTAGAAATACATAACATCCGGCCACATGGCAGCCTTCTCCCGGCCGCTCCATTTCCTGATTTCATACAACTTTGACGACAGTTGGTTTATGTTTTCCATGAATATGTTCTCAGAAAAATGAGAAAGTCTCCCTGTTACATAGGAGCAAGAAGAGTATTTCAGCCTGAGCAGGTATTTGGCCGCAGGAATAGTGGGAGCCATGGTCACCTGCCCATCTGAGAGCATGTGGGAAAGGGCACAACCAAGTTCAGACCTCAGGTGACTTTCTTGGTAAGAAATATTTCCATCTGACTTCCGTAGCCAGAACCATCCCCCTAAACCCTTGAGCAAACCTGCTTTTGGAAAGAAGGGGAAAGGCTGTCTCACAATGTTAATGAGTTCCTCAGCTCATGTCAGCCTCCTGCTACCTGACACAAAGCCAGAGGAACCCAGGCAAATACCAAGGCAAACAATGCTTTTTCCTCCCCCACCCACATCATTTGTTGGCCTGGCCCAGCCCTACTCCAGGGATATATATGGGCATTCATCAGACTGGGCCCCGTTTCCCAGGTCTAGCCCCAAAGTGGGTGGACTCTGGGAACCTGGATACGGTTTTCCTATTTACTTGTAAAAAGTGAATACTTTTCAAAGAATGGCATCATATGGCTTCTAGCCCACAGAAGCACGCGTGAGGGGAAGAGCATCTCCTGAAGCTACTGTAGCACTTAAGATATTTCTTATTGGAGGCACTGGGTCTTTGTTGCCATGGTTACGTGGTTAAATAACTATTTTTTTTCACCTGATTGAAATGTCCCACAGTTATAGGGACCCTGATTTATTTGTAGCCGTGTTCTCCACAGTACCCAGCATAGGGTTGCACATTGTAGATGCACAGGATATGCTTGTGGTACCGTGGAGCCATGGAGAAGAAGGGCAGGCCTTCCAGAAAGGACTCCATATGAAGTGGTCATTCAGAGGGCTGTCTGAAACCTAGGCGTTCTGACCCCCACAGAGCTGAGGTATTGCCACCCACTTGATCAGAGCAGTAAAACTTAGTGGTTTGTACCTCCCCATCAGTCGGACCAGACACCCATCAGGGAGTGCTCTCAGGCCATTCTGAGAAGGTGAGAGGTGGAAAAAGGGCTGAGGTGATCTAACCATGGCCAAAAACCAGCTGTCATGAAGCTGCCTTTCAGCTGCTCCTCTGAGAGGCCACTGAGCTCTTCTAGACCTAACAGCAAAGAGGCGCCAGTTGTTCCCCCACCTGGTCCCCAGGCTCTATTGCAGGAGGCTTAAAAAAGGAGCCAGCCTGGACTCCCCAGAGGCCACAGGTATCATTGTTCTTAAGCAGTTCATGCTTCGCTTTGAGCCCTAGCCCCCACTTTGAATTCTAAGAAATAGTCTAGCCAGAGATTGCTATATGTCATAAAAACAGAAATGGGCTTGGTGAAAGTAATTTCCCCGCCCCATCTTGTCCAGGCCAATAAGTGTCTTGTTGTAGCTTTGGGCTTCTCGATATACCAGTCTCTTGGAGCAAACACCCATTTCTTCTAAGGGCCTTCTGTGTGCAGGTAACTTCTACCTAAGATGCCTAATTGATGAGGGGACACCAGTGTGTACTCGGTGTGTCACCCACCAGGACGTAGCCTCCACTTGTCCTATCACAGCCTCCTCTGTTCCAGACTTATTCCTTCATTGCAGGCTATGTTGGCAGTTAGAGGCAGGCTGCTGGCACTGCTTGGCAGGGGCCTGGGCTGAGTTGGGATGGTACAGACAGTGCTGCCGCCTATCGAAGGGGTGGAGGGGAGACGTTGGCAACTTTTCTTGGGATGATTTACACATCTTCCCTTTCCTACTTTCCATCCTCCTTCCTCTTGGTTCTTAGATGCTTGTTTTCTGTCTCTAACAGAGTTTCAGGGCCTTACCAGAAGAATGAGAGTGGTGATCTAGTCTAATCACATGGATTGTTACCACTTCCTCACTGCCTGCCGCAGTTGAGTTGGAGAGTTAGAGGGTGACATTCGGAACCAGTGGGCATCTGGAAGGCTGGTGGGAAAGCCACAATAGAAGGTGCTATTCATATGTTGGGACCTTCTGAGCAGTAGCCTGCTCCTTCTCACTCCCATGGCTTTCTAAAGTGGTTTGGGGCTGGCTTTGTATACTCCAATCATGTTTGCGCCTGTGGTGAAGATGGTTAGGAATAAATGTGGTTGTGTAGTATCTCCTGGAGTAGAGACCTCAGTTAGGCCCATTGACAAAACTAGTGTCAGTGGAGACTGAGGGAAGAGGGCTCCCCCTTGACTGTCAAGGTTAAAATGCAGTCAGGGACAGAGAGCACAACATGTGGCTAATTATCCTTTTAACACTCAGAGATTTGAGAGTTCTCCTGTATTACAGAGGGAATTAACAGATTAGCTGCTGCCAGAGTAAGTGAGCCTGGCCCCTGATTTCATCTCCTGCGTGTATTGGGTGTCTCCTCCTCTGAGGTTGCAGGTTGGACTGCTGCCTTCTGTTTGTCACTGACTCCTCTCAAGTCTGGAGGAAGTGGCTCCCAGGGAGGGGCACTGACAAGGAGAAGGTGAGGCAGCGGTTTCGGGGTGCACATGTAGCTTTTGCCAAATAAGAGCTCTGGCCAGCACCACGGTGGGTCCTTTCACTGACCTGCAGCCAGAAGGAAGTTAGCCAGGCTGAGAAAGTAAGGAGGCAAGGGTGCTAGTATTAGGAGCCAGATTCATTGCGTAGCCCTAGGAGAAAGAATTTGTGAAAATAAACACTAACACGATTAAGTGCTTGTTGTATACCATGCACTGTCCTATATAATAGTAACTCATTCAGTGAAAATAGATTATTTATAAGTGTCATATGTGTTCTCCTAGGAGAGGAACACAGAGGAGGTTAGGATGGAACCAAAGGATGGTGATTCAAGAAGATA
This sequence comes from Rhinolophus sinicus, assembly GCF_057876585.1. Lineage (NCBI taxonomy): Eukaryota > Metazoa > Chordata > Mammalia > Chiroptera > Rhinolophidae > Rhinolophus > Rhinolophus sinicus. The sequence continues at coordinate 18,431,260 of NC_142512.1, forward strand.
CTCTTAACATTTGTATTTTTCTGTTCTTAATTGGTGATTGTACTCCTGCTATCTCTACATTAGAGAAACTGAATTAATTAAATATGAGTTCTTGTTACTATGGCTCCACATTATCAGTAGCTAACTGAAACAGAGAGCCTGCAGCTCCAGCTCAGACAGCACAGCTTGGAGTAACGTGCTGTGGAAGTGATGTGATGCAGAAGGTACACAGTTGATTCCTCTAATAATGTTACCATACACCAGGCATCGGGGTAAGTGCTCTGCGTGCGTTACTGTATTTGGCCCTACGACTATCCTTCGAGAGAGGGAACGTTACTCCCCGCAGTCTAAAGTGAGGAAAAGGAGCTCAGTGAAGTGACCAAGGGTGTGACTTAGGCCAGGAAGAGTAGCCCTGGGCCCCCCAGCGTACTGATGCAGTGTCATTTGCCTCTCCACAGACTGCTTCTCGGAGGAGTGTCGCTCTGTGATCCAAGAGCAAGCCGCAGCCCTGGGCTTGGCCATGTTTTCTCTCCTGGTGCAGCGCTGTACCCACTTACTTAAGGAGTCTGCCAAAGGTAAGCAGATGAGGGCCCCCCTGACTGGCTGGCCTTCCAGCTGCCTCGGCCCTATCCCGACAAGCTCAGAATGTCACGCTACTCTCGGTGTCTTCATCTTCCACTCTCCACTTCCCAATCTACCCTCTTCCTTTGGTCCACCTAACTAATCCCACCTCCTCTTGCAGTCTGATTACCTCTGGGGCCCTCTTTCCTCCTTGTGGAACTATTCCTTCCCTCTTTTCTCCTTTCGTAGTTGGCATTTTTTCTGTATCTATGAGCTGCTGCATGTTCCTGCCACTTTTAAAAAACAGAAAAATGAGTTTCCCTTTTTGTTCATCATGGATGTTTTGGTTTCTCCCCTCTATATACCCCCCTTTGTCTGGTACCTGGTGGGTGTTATAACCGCTGTGGACCAGCTATCTTGGGAGACTCACTGGACCAGAGCAGGGGCTATTTTGATCCCTTGGGTTGAGCAGTGTCTTATGTCCTTCAAGGCTGCCCTTAGAATTCCAAGCCTGATTGCTGAGCTGTGTAAGGCAGGGCTGGGCTGAAGATTGCACCTTCCTTTCAGCTCCTGGATCAGTATTGGTGAATAGTGAAGGCCCTCTTCATCCTCTTGCCACATCAGCTTTGTGAATGCCTCCAGCCTCTGCAGCTGCCTTTTTGGGGAGGGAGGGTCGCGGTAACTTTTAATTTTGAAACAATTTCAAATTTATAGAAAAGTTACAAGAACTATACAAAGAACTCTTTCGTACCCTTCACCCAGATTCCCCAGTTGTTAACATTTGACCATATTTGATTCAAGTTGTCTCTCTTTTTACACACACACTAGACTTACACTTACTATTTTACTTCTGAACCATTTGATTGTAAGTTGCGTACATGGTAGCCCTTTAGCCCCAAATACTTGACTGTGTATTTCCTAATAACAAGGACATTCTCTTACATGACACTACAGTTATCAAATTCAGGAAACCAACACTGATATAGTACTATTATTGAATCTACAGACCTTACTCAGTTTGTACCAATTGTCCTAAAAAAGATGTTTTTGTCTGGTCTAGGATCTACTCCAGGATCACACTTTGCATTTAGATGTCACGTCTCTTTAGTCTCCTTCAATCTGGAGTGGTTTCTCCATCTTTCTTTGTGCTTTACGACCTTGACATTTTTAAGTGTACAGGCCATTTATTTTGTAGAATGTCCCACAATTTGGGTTTCTCTGATCAATTTCCTCATGATTAAATTCAGGTTATGCAGCTGTGGCAGGAACTCTGGTGCCATCTCAGTACTGTGCGGAAAGAAAGCTAAAAGGGGTTGCTAGAGGCCAGAGTAGCAACTTCAGCCAGGCCACAGGTGGAGCAGAAACAGCTGTCTGCAGGGGCAGACCCAGTGCACTGGTTCTCTCTTTGTCCTGCTTTTCAGAATCCTCTTAGGTGCTGGCACTTGTCCTTCGCTTCGGGGCCCAGCTTTCCTGTCGACTTGGTCTCCCTTCCCTCAGAGCTTGCTGCCGTCCCAGCGCCCCAGGCCTCACTCGGGGGCCACAGCAGACATAGGCCCAGTTCTCACCCTTTGCCTCTGCAGCTCAGCTGTCCTCTCCTGAGGACGGGGATGACCAAGATGACATCAAGGTGTCTTCCTTCGTCCCGGACCTGAAGGAACTGCTCCCCAGCGTGAAAGTCTGGTCAGACTGGATGCTCGGCTACCCACACACCTGGAATCCTCCGCCCACATCCCTGGACCTGCCCTCACAGTGAGTCAGCTGCTCATTCCTTCAGCGCTGCCGCTGGCCTTGGCCCTCCTGCGTTCCCGCAGCTCCCTCCCCGTCCTCCTCTTCATTTCCTCTCCTCCACAGCCCCTTGTTTCTCTCTTTCCTCCTCATTTGAACTTTGTTTTTCCCCTTCTCTGAACACTTTCCTTGTCCCTTGATGTTGAAGGTTGTTTTTGCCTGTTCTCTGGTTTGTTCCTCCTCCTCTCTCAGTCTCTTTTTCTCTCCCTAGCGTGCTCTGTTTTGTTCTTTTTTCTTGCTCTTGTTCTCTCATTCACTTATATTGTTCATGTTCACTGTTTCTGCGCTGCCTTTTGACTCTGGATGTATATTAATGTGTGTGAGAGAGACTTTGTCTGTTTCTCTCCCCCCAAAACCCCTAAAACTTGTGGTTTATCTCTATGCATCTTTCAGGCTACTTCTCTCTGCTTCTCGTGCTGTCTTGCGCCCTCTGTCTCCTTGCCTTCCTCCCTCGCACGCACCACGTTGTAGTGTGTGGGGAGTGGGGAGCTCATGCACCTCTTTCCTCATTCACTTCTTTCCCTGTCTCTGTGTTTCAGTGTGGTGTCTGTCCAAGCATTTGTTGGTGTGGCGTGTGTTGGGCTAGGGTACTAGTGTGTATGCCTAGGAGTATCTATGTAGATCTGTTTGCGTGTTTGTGTGACTTTTTTCTTTCTTTTTTTAATCATGGTAAAAATATATATATAACAAAATTTGCCGTCTTACCCATTTTAAGTGTACGGTTCAGTGGCACTTTACATTCACATTGTTGCACAACCACATGCGGCTGCTTCTTGTGTGTATCTGTGGTGCACTGTATCTGTGTGTGTGCTTATTTGGGTCTGGTTGTCTCTGTGTATCTGTCTGTATTTGAGTGTGAGGGTCTGTGTTTCTGTCTCTGGGGGTCTGTCCACCGAAGGGTCTTTCATTTGGACCTGTCCATGCCTGTCGTGTATGTGTCCATAGGCTGTGTTCGTACCTGTCTCTGTCTGTCCTTGACTGTGTGGGTCTATGTGTGGGGTTCATGTGTCCCCATGAGGGGTCTGTTGCAATGTGTGTCTGTGTCTCTATGTCTCTGTGCCCGTATCCATGTCCGTCTGTGTCTGTGTCTGATGCTGGGCCCATGTCAGCCCATGTCTGCTTTGGTCCTTTCCATGTCTCTGTGTGTGTCTGTGTCCTATGGGAGTGTGTGTTTGTATGTGTGCCTTAATGTCTATGTCCAAGACCGCCTGTGTCTATGTTTGTCCATGACTGGGTCTCTCATTTGGAGGGGGGACTTCTGTGTGTGAGGGTCTGCCTGTACCCACCTGCCTCTCCCTGCTGCACCTGTGTCTCTTGCCTGCCTCACCTGTTGCCTTCTTGCCTCTGCCTACCCCTCCTGCCTGGCCCTGCCTGCCTGCCTCTGTCTGCCTCTGCTGTGTTTGTGTGTGTCTATACCAGGGAACGGCGAACTATGGCCCATGAGCCACAAATGGTTTACGTGTTTTTAATGGTTGGGGAAAAAAACTTTAAAAAGAATATTTCATTACTTGTGGAAATGATATGAAAGTCCGATTTCGGTGTTCGTGAAGTCGCATTGGAACAGAGCCATACTTATTTGTTCGTGCTTTGTTTGTGGTTGCTTTCACACCGCACCAAAGAGGAGTCGTAGTGGCGATAGAGACTTTATGGTCTACAAAGCTAAATATTTACTGTTTAGCCCATTACAGAAAAAGTTTGCCAACTCCTGATCTATATCCATGTTCCCATGTGTCCCATTCTTCTCTGTGTTAGTGTCACGGTGTGTGTGTTCATGTTTGCACAGTAGCGTCTTAATGTATTTGCATGTAGGTGCCCCTTTCTGGTCAATTCTGTTGACTGTTCAACTCTCTCCCTCCCTCTTCCTTTCGCTCTCTCTCTTCCTATCTCCGTCTCTCTCTTGGATTCTCTGTGTCTCTCTGTCTTTGCCTCTCTGCTTCTCCTTTCCTTCTACTTTTCTCCCCTCCCTCCCTCTTCCGTTCTCTGTATTGTGGTCTCTGGCAGGTACAGTGCACGCAGAGCTCCTTTCGGCTCTGTGTTGGGTATATGTACGTGTGTTTGGTAACAAGCGTCCATACCCAGCATCTCATCATTCTTCTCTAGTGCTCCTCTGGGAGGGGGAAAACACTGGAGAATACAGTATGAAGACCTAGGCTCCTGCAGACGGCACTTCTTGAGAGTGCAGAGGGGTGCTTCTCTGGGCTGGGGCCTAGTCATGTGAGCCCTGGACTTGGGAGTGCCCCACAGAGGGAATGTTACAGCAGAGATTTCTGGCCAGCAATTACTGAGCTTTCTTGTTCGTCACCCCAAGATGTGCCCCTGGACTGTTTGGCCCTCTTTCCCTCCCCCCCCTCTCCCCCCGGCTCTAACTCGAACCGTGTGAGAGATGTTCACAGCATCAAACAGTTCTCTGCATCCTCCTCTGTAAACTCTCCTAGGTTTCCAAAATGCACTCCAGGCTGAGGCCTGATGAGCCAGGGTTGAGCCCTGAGTAGGCAGCTGGGGCCACACAAAGGAACTGACAGATCTTCTGGCTAGGGGTCAGCTGTTTCCCACCATGTTCCCCAAAGAGTTAACATGTACAGCTTCAAACTTTTCAGGCCGTTAATCTATAATGCCAACTAGGCGATTTGCAGTTGTGGAAGAAAAATGACAAAGAAAGGCTCAGCTCTCCAAATATCTGAAGCCACTGCTTCTGAGCATGTGCGAGAATCACCGAGTGTTCTTCCCTTCCTTTCAGGGGGTGGGGAGGCAGACCATCTGTCCCTGGAGCTTGGGCTTTCCCTGGGTCACCTCACCACAAGTCCCTTAGATACGGTCCATCCAGCCCCTGTTTACCCATATCCTGGGCTATCAGGCCTGTTAACTCTCTTCTGCAGCCGTCTCCCTTCATCCCGCCTCCCTCCCTTGCTCTCTTTGGCTTTTGTTTGGCTGAAGAAATGGAAAGCTCACACAGGAAGTGCTGGGCCTCATTTGCTTGAGGTGCTGAGTCTGATTTCTCTTTGGATGCTGTAGCAAATGGCCCGTTGCCGGCTTATGCGAGCTGCTGCCCATCTTTGGGCAAGGGCTCAATCAGCAGCTGGGCACGTGGTCCCGAGCTACAGCCATCCCCAGCTGGGCTTCACCTCCTGGGCTACAGAGAGGCAGAGGGGGTTGGGACTCTTCAGTCAAATTTGCTTCGTCTTTTTAAATTTCTTCATGGGGGAAGGAAATCTGACCAAATAGTATACTGAATCCTATTGCCCAGTAAACAAGTTTCTATAGCTGTGGGCACCACTTACTCTCTGATGAAGCCTGGACGAGAGACGTCAGTGTGGTAGAGAATCGAGTTCCCTTCTGAGCTGTCCCTCTCTGCCATCAGGAACAGCATCTGGTTGGCTCTGGAATGTAAGTTTAAGCATAAAGGAGGGGCCTTACTGTCCTGGGGCCTGACCACAAGGCCTGGTGGTTTGAGGGCTGGTGCCACTGTTGGACAGAGCAGACCTAACCTGACCACCACTGAGTGTGGTTCTACCTCATAGCTTTCAGATCCAAGCATTGGAAAAGAGGAATATGAATTTATCTCCCTCCTTTCTAGTTTCTCATATAGCTGCCTAGCACTTACTGAGTAAATACTATGGTTGAAAGATTGGCAAGGTGTGGTGGTTCTGTGGGTTTCAAAGTCACATCTTATGCCTACTGATCTTTCATATATTGGAGCCTTTTCTTTAAGGCCATAAGGAATCACATACTGCAGATAGTTCTGTAGGTGTCAGAATAGTAATCCCTCTGACACTCTCAAGGTCCTTGTGTGATCTTCATTTTGGAGGGTTCAGGAATGCTCTCAGGAGAGGAGGAAGGAAATGGCTTCCACTCGGCGCCTCTACATTGTGTGCTTGCGTTGGTCTTTGCCTGCATTTGTTCTCTGTGAAGATAGATTCCTCAGTGATCCCAAGACAAGGTGGCCAGATAGCCTGCTTCTCCTCCAGAAACCCCCACCCCCAGATTGTCTCCCTGACACACTCGTACCCTTATTTAATCTTCTCCCTGTCTCTAGTTTGTTACCTCCCTTCCTTGTACAGTTTGAGAGTCGTTTCACAGCATCCCCTCGTTTCCTAGGGGAATTCCAGCGCTCACCCTCAGTCTCCTTGGTTCTCTCCTCTTGCCCATATTCCTCTTCTTTCTGGTCAGGTCTGCTTTTCTTAGGCAAGAGCCACTTAGGCACCTGTGCGACACTTGGGCTGACGTGACAGAACATCACTGACACTGCAGAGTGATGGGGGCAGGATTTCAGGGCCATTTGTGCCTTCCCACACGATGGTACTTAGTAAGTATTGTGTGCAGGGTCAACATGTAAGTAGGTTAGCTTCCCATTTGTACCTGTTAGGAGCTGTAATGAGATGGCTTTCTATCCCAGGAGATTTTGGTACAGAGGATTGTAGCAGGGTGTGGAAAGTTGCCTTGGGCCACTGTGAGAGACAGTGTCAAGTGCTTTGGTCTATTTAGAACAGACCACAGTGTTTGGAGGGGCCACCTACTTGTGGGGTGTGAGAGAGGAGGGGGGAGCACAGTTTCTGTGCCAGGCCTCCTGTTAGAAGGGAGAGGCAGCCATTCCCCACTTTACTAAGTGCGCATGAGTCAAGTTGTGAATGTCAGGTGATGGAGAGGAGCAGGGCAACAGTCTTCCAAGAGCCTAAGCTCAGTGACCCCTGGCATCCCAGGACCTTTGGCAAGGCAAGGGCAGTAGGACAGCCTACCTCATTTCATAGTCTCTGCTGAAGCCAAATCTTCCCTCATCTTGATCTCTAGTTCTCAGTAAGTGAAAGAGTCAGGGGACTTTGAGAACATCCAAACCTAGCCCAGCTGTGGCAGTTGGTTTATTGCTTTCAGCTGGTACTTGAACCCAGGTCCTGGTCTTGGAGGCTTTCCCAGGTTTAATCCCCAGAGCTTTCTCTGCAGCTGTATGACACTGCGCTGACCCCGAATGAGGATAGGAAAATAGAACCAGTGCCAAGCCAGAGTCTCTTTTTCATTTGGAGTCTGGCTGTCTGCCCATGACCAGGGTTACATAATGGGAAACATAGCTGGGGCTCTGGAGAGCCCGCGTTTCACCAGGCTGCCCAGACCTTCGCATTCTGATGCTATATATCTTCCTAATTGTAGCTCGGATGCATTTATCACACTGTTGGATTGGAGTACTGTAAAAAAAAAAAAAACTCCAGAAATTCCTGGACTTGCTGCTTTTCCATGGCTTGTCTTGTATAGTCTACAGAGCATGCTGGAAAAGACTTGTAGGGAGCCCTCTGAGGTGCTGTTACATAGGGAGACGTAGGGATACATAGGGAGTATGCAGTAAGCTCATTTCCTCAGGGAGCCTACATGTGTTGACCCTATGGATGAGATAGAAATTCTTGAGTTAAAAAACAGCTATTTCACTGGGCAGTTCTGAAATAACCAATCCCAGGTCTAATCGGCACCCCTTCAAGGACGCTTAATACGTCTTCCCAAAAGGGCATTTTAGGAGGTCACTAAGTAATAGTCCATCAGCACTTCCCTGAAGGAAGTGGTGGTGACTGTGGGAAGCCCCTTTGCTACCCTGGCTCCCCACCCAGTCTCCCTGGCTCCGTGTTAGGGCGTCAGCACTACAGCCTGGCACCAGGGGGTTCCTCTTCCTCCAAGTGCTGAGTGTGGGGCACACGTGATTGCTCCCACGGCAGGAGCCTCTGTCCCCTCCCCACTCCTCCCACAGGGCTCCTTGGGAGAGGAAGGGGTGTTGGCCTAAGGCTCCAGTCTGACCCCAGCAGGGTACAGCAGCTGACCCCAGGGAGAGTACTTTCCAGCTCTGGGCTGAGGTTATTTGGGTCCAGTGTGTGCTAAACTAAGAAGACGTGTTGGAGTGGTTACAGCTCAAAATTTAGACAGGCAGGAACCGTGAGAATCCGCACCAGGGAGGCCGCCGAGGGCTCCACTCATGCCGTGGAGATGTCGCGGTCCCCTGGGGGCTGCTCTTTCCCAAACACACAGGGCTGATGGGTTTAACACACCATAGTGATGCGACAGGATATACATATGAGTGCGGCTTGGGAGAACTGCAATCAAATGAGGCGCTGACCTAGATAGAGGTTGAGGGAGGCACAGTAGAGGTACTTGAGAAACCCTGGAATGAGGTTAGCGTGACCTGTTGTTAGCCGTAGAGCTCCAGCCGCACTGCTGAGAACATGGAGAAGTTTATGTTCTTGGAGTGGCGTGGGTAACTGAGCTTCAGAATTTGATTTGCTCCATTGGGCAGAATTAATTTAAGTTGGGCACGCTCCCAAGGGCCCAAGTTGACCTGTTGGAGGCAGGACCATTTTTGCTATTCTGCTTACCTCCTGCAATTTTCTCCAGTGGGATGGGAAGTCCGCCAGGGTTGCAGTGGTCTCATTTTGGCCATTGAACCATATGTCGAGAGTTGTGGGCTCAAGTATAATGGTCCATAGGCAAAGAAGTTTTAAAAAGAGGATATTGTATATCTTAAGACCATTTCTCTTGTTATGGCCTTTTATCTTTTCCCTTAGTGTCTATAGTCCATGGGCTTTCTCTTTCTCAGCTTCATAGTTTCCATGCCATCTTGGCTATATTTCCAGAGCGCCTCACCCCAGGAACCAAAAGACCCAACTCGTTTCCCATCTGTACTACTTCTCTGATCTTCCATAGCTCCGAAACACAATGCAGGGCTTCTTCTCACTCAACTCTTTCCGGGTTTGTTCTGCAGCTGTGGAGTTTGAATGTTAGTGTTTAAACAAGCTGGTATTACACAGGAAATGGCCACCTCCACAGGCCCCTGCAGGCTTGTAACATGGGGTCATTGTACTTGATATTAATCACCAGTCAGCCTGTTCCCCCAGTAAAAATATGAAGGGGTGTGTGAGGGCTCAGTCTTCCTTAGACTTGCCAGAAGGATGGCCGGAGCCTTGGTTGGGCCTGAATACTCCACTCTCCAAACTGTCTCCTCCCTTGGTCCCGCCCTGGATGGAGCTTGCCGAAAGGTTCCTACCTGACCTCTTCCCTATAAAGCTGGCAGATCTGCCCCTTTTTTCTGAGTTCTAGGAAGGAGATAGATTGTTGTGGTATTACTTGCCTCACATATCTCATACCTTTATCTTTCAGAGCATCTTATAGCTGAATAACATCTTGTATGAGAAAACTCCCAAAATTACAGAAACACAGAAATCCACTGGCCCACCGGACACCAGGGCTTCTCAGTTCCTTGGACTAAAGCTGTTTTTCTCATGCTGTTTGCAGAACTAACCCCAGCCTGAAGGGTTAATCTGATTCCCCAAGTCAATATCCCCCAAACAACCAGCAAGAGTGTGTGTTGGTTCATTTCTGTGAAATGTGTTTCCCCAGTCACCTGGGCTGGCCTGGGCTGCATTGTATCGGCCAGCAGCTGCACTGCACTCAAACTGACAGCTACATTAAACCTTGGAATTCTGAGGCAATAAAAAGTAAATTAACTCTTATTTTTTTCCTTTCCTGGTGGAGTAAGTAAATGCATGTCTGTGGGGAAGTGAGTGAGCCTTGGTCCTGAGTGCATACCTCTAACTAGCCACTGCTGGTCTGTCCCAAGCTAGGATCTGGTGTTCAGACTCCAGCCAGGGGTCTGCTTGCCTGGTGTGTGGTGTGTTCTGTGGGGTTGGGCCACTGGGTCACCCTGCAACTGCTGATCCCTGCTCACTAATCACATCACAGCTGCTAAGAGGCTCCCTTGCCACCATTCTGAGAGCCATAAACGGACTCATTGGACACAGTTTCATATTCTCTGGCTGCTTTGTGTCTGCTAGGTGAAGAAGGCACCCTAACTTTAGTGGGATTTCGTGGGCTCTGGGAGCTTCCCCAAAATATGACTTGGGACCAGAACAAGCCCAAGGGACTTGCTTGAGCCCATACCGCTCTGGAGGGTCCATTTAGAACCAAAAGTGGTTTGACATTATCTGAAAAACCTTTTGGGGAGTCATTTCCCAAGCATTTGTAAAACATTGGGAGCTGTTTCAAGTTGCTCATAGCCACCAGAATTTGACTTTGGGTTCCTTAGCCCAGGCCAACCTTGAATCCTTAGTATTCAAGGGCTGCTGTAGGGTGAAGGTTGGAAGGCACTCCTAACTGGGATAAGGAACTAGAGCAGGAAAAAGCTAAGCTTTTCCCCTTCTACTCAGGAAACCTTGTGTTCACCCACGGAACTGACCTCTCGGCCCGGAGGCCTGATTGGGGTAAAGCCGGGTGAAGTTGCCCAAGTTCCAGGAATTACCTCATCCTGTTGCAAATATCTTAACTTTTGAGTTCAGGCATCTCACCTAGTTTTTCAGAGTACCTCTTCCTTTTAGTATTTCTTTCCTAACACTCCCCTCTTCCCCGCCTTCTGGGGAGAGTCACCATACGGGCCATGGGTGCCTAGTTAGCTGTGTTCTTGTCAGTGGTGCTGAGGGAGGAGACAACTGATGATGAAATGTGAAGTGATCTTGGGCAATCCAGAGATACCAGAAGAAAGCAGCTACTCAGAATCAGAGTTCCAACACAAGACCAGTCTGAATGGATCAGGGCAGGAATGATCTATCATTGAAGCATTTTGTGTCTTCCCTTGGTTCTGCTCAGTGTAGCTTTATATTTCGGAGTTGGGAACTCAGGACACATCCTATGTCTTTTGGCACCAGCTGCTGTCTTAAAAATCCACACTGAAGTAGGAACTCTCATCCACCTCATGTTTGCAGTGAGTCTTCAGGTTTTGGCACAAGGTGGGTGGTAATGGGCAAAAGGCAAATGTGGGCAGGGGTCCCTAGTGGTGGCCAGCAATCTCTGGGAGGAGTCAGTTTTGGTTTATCTGAGCCTTAAGGGACAGGGGAGCATGGTAATGAGAACCACATGGTACCACATATTTCTTCATCTTGGATCCAAGATGGTAGGGGTGGGAGGATGAGAGAGGGATGTGGGGCCTCCCACTGTGGCCGCCGTGGGTAATTTTCTGCTGCCTCTCCCTGGCCGGGGATGCTGTTGCCCACACCTCCCACCCCCAACTGCATCCTGAAGCAGGCTTGACCTGCATAGCACCAACCCAGGCCCCCAAGCCAAGAATTCAGCTGGGAGACTTTTCACCTTCTTCCTTCTCACTGTCGTCTTTCCTGTTTATTTTCCAAATTGCTGCTCTGCAGCCGAGCAGTGCCTGTTGGCCAGAGCTCACCAGCGCTGTGGGATCGGACTCAGGCAGTGGGCTCAAGTGGCCAGCAGGGCACTGGGGGAGGAAGTGGGGAGCTGGAAGAGCCTCCCTGCGCGTCTCCCATGGGCAGCGCTAACCTCGGAGGCGGCCCCGAGCAGCCCTATCACATCCGGTGCTTGTCTCTGCAGCCGGACCGGAGGATAAACTATCAGAGCTGTGGGGCAGTGCATCATTCCTCTTATTATTTTCTTCTCTGCAGATGGGGTCGTGGAAAGTTCAGTTCCTTTTAACCCTCGAAGTTCTGTTTATTCTACAGCTGGTAGCCTGAATGCCGCGTTTCCCATTACATCACAAAGGGGCTCAGGCAGATCTCTGCACAGAAACGTGTTGCAACTGTTTATTTTTTTCCATATTTAAACATTTCTGACAGCCAAACCCGGCTGAGCCAAAAGATGGAGCTTTGTGAATGAGTCTGGTTGTTGGTGTCTGTGCAGAGAGAGGCTTTAAAAAACTCTCGTCCCTCAGGTGATTCTTCCCAATCATGTCCTTTTTCCTGGGCAAAGCCTGTGAAGCGAGTTACTTCTGCAGTACACGTGTGTTGATTATGTGCCGTTGTGTGATTAATGGGGCTGTGTTCCGCCTGGTTCCCAGGACACTCTTGAAAACAAGATGTTTCATTTCATTGCCTTTTCCTAGCGCAGTGATTACAGTAAATAAACCAGTGCAGGCTCCTTCCACCTGGAGCCAGTCAGGGAGTCCCCACACCTCTACTCCATTTTCTCCTCCAGCATCACCTTCAGTGGTATGTCCCTTGAATGCCCTCTTTTCTGCCACTTCCCAAAGGTTCCTAGTCTCCAGGAGAAACAAATTGCTTAGGTCTGAGGCCCCTCCCTAGTAGATTTGACTCATGCGCAGTAACTCGTCTGGGAAGATTCCAGGATGTAGGTCGCTCGTATAGCTCCCCTTGCTTCTTGCCTCTTGCCATTCCACCTCTTGAACCTAGTTGTAAAGCTTTTCTTTGTAATTCTTTTATGGGTCTCACTTTTTTTGGAGTACAGCTTAGCATCCATAGGGTACTTCCTGTTCCAAACTCCTTGGTTAGGTGGTCCTCTGGGGAAGACAGCCAAGTCTGTAGACTTGGCAGGCTCTGGATCTGACCACAGTTTGGCTATTTGAGCTACGTATGTCCTGGGCTGGAAAAAAGAAAGCTGTAGGGATCCTTAGTGCCCACCAAAGCAGGGATCTGAACCACAGTAGATTTTTGACAAATGGTGACAGAAAAATGAACCTTCTTTTTATAATTCTCCCCTGGAGTTTGAACGGGGGAGAACTGGCCTTTGCATTTTCAAGGTTTCTTCTCAGTTCAACCAGGACCTGGTGATACGCAGTTAGGATGACCATCCGTCCGGGTTTGCCCAGGCCTGAGGTGTTTCTGGGAATGTGGGGCTTTCGGTGCTAAAACTGGGACAGTCCCAGGCAAACCAGGACGATTACCATGTATCTCACCTTCCACAAGGGAGGGACAGGAGAAGGAACAGGATAGACGAGACGGCACTGATACTGGTTCAGCTGCTGGATGCTTAGGAAGCTTGGCCAGCCAGGGATGAGGTTTTTGTTGGGTGTGTGTGTTTTCCTGCTTATATATAGGAAGAGATTTCTAAAGCATTGGGGTGGGGGGGAGCCCACATGACTCTTTCCACAGCCAGACTCTTCCCTCTGGCTGTGCAAGAGGAGGGGAGATTGGCACTCGCTTGCTGTCTGTGTGGCATATACTTGGCTGAACAGGAGTGGGGGAATTCTGGGAGCTGCCTCAGGCACTGGGTGTCTAGAGTGTTTGAGTAAGTGTCGCAGGCACACTATCTGGAAAGGTGACAGGACCTGCATTAGGCAACTGATTCTCTAAATTCTTTTCCCTCTCTGGTTAGGATTAAAAACTCCTCCTAATCAATTTTGACTTTGCATAGACGGACACATATTCACCAGATTGCTGCCATGGGTGCAATTTTGTATCCTAGCTTTTGGGGTAAGATTTCCTGGCAAATACCTGCAGTAGATAACGTTCGCCACAAGCACCACCCTGCTCACAAGTGCTTAGTATACTTTACTGGTCCCTCTTTAGAGCTGCTCCTCTTTTCTTACCTTATTTCTCACAGGGTTGCTGTGGATGTGTGGTCGATGCTGGCTGATTTCTGTAACATACTGACTGCGGTGAATCAGTCTGAGGTGCCACTGTACAAGGACCCGGACGATGACCTCACCCTTCTCATCCTGGAAGAGGATCGGCTTCTCTCGGGCTTTGTCCCCTTGCTGGCTGCCCCTCAGGACCCCTGCTACGTGGAGAAAACCTCGGATAAGGTCAGCCCCAGGCCAAACATCACTCCCCATTCACCCTTCCTCTTAATTCTCCAGACTTTTTTATTCTTGGGAAGTTTTCTGTGCAAACGGAACATGATTAAGTCATTGAGAAGGGTGTTAAGGGAAAATATCGACCTTTTAGCCGCTGACATCTAGCTCTGTGTCCTGAAAAAAAAGCCTCTCGACTTCCTTTGGTGTGTGTGTGTGCTTGCTGGCATGTTGTATATACGATCATTTCCTCACTTGTTTAAATAGTCCAGCTTGTGTTGGCAGTGCTCTCACTCAACTCCAAATGGTTTGCATCATGCTTAAAGCACCCTCCTTCCTCCCCCCTTTCCTCCTTCCCCCCAGCCACAAAACTCTGCACTAGGAAAACAGCCAGGGCTTTTTCCCTTCTCTAAGGAGGAGAGTGATAAATAGGTGACTAGAGAGAAGCAGACACCATGTGTTAACTTACAAAAAAAGCTTTTAGGAATATGAAGCATTCCCCGCTGCCTGGTTTCTATTTTTCTTCCTCTGAGGACTGTGTTTTAACTTGAACTTTTTTCTTGTCTGTCTGTTTATAGAAAACAAAGCCCATTGCCTGTTGCCCTGGTGGGGACTATGCAACTCTTAGTCTCTGCTTAACAGTTGGGTCTTCGGCCAGGTGCAGAGAGCAAGGCGTTTCATTCTGCCTCGCATTCCCGTGCAGCGGTTGTTAGGCTGGGGAAGTAGCACCCACAGACCCTAGTAGCAGAGTCTCCTGTGCTGAGCAGGGGAACCCTGTGACTGAGCTTTCTGTGGCGTTGTTAGCGTCATGTCCCCTGGGAGAGAGGCTTTGGGGGAAGAACCCACAAATGGCTTCTCAGGAAGAAGTCTTTTGACCTAGATGAAGTATGTGTACAGACATGTAGGTAGATTTTGTTTTTTTAAATCAAGTAGTAAAAACTAAACTTCAAACATAAACTGCAAATATGAGCGGTTTTATATTAAACATAAAAATTTTAAAACTTGTTCGTAGTACACAAACTGACTGTAAGTTCATTGTAGACAAGTGAAAAAAAAATTTAGGTATAATTCCTCTACCCAAAGGTAACACCACTGTTATTTTTTGCTGATCATGTATAATCATATTTAATTTCTAGTATACGCATGCACTTTTTTAAACAAAACTGGGGGTCATATTATACATAATATTTGTAATCTGTTTCTTTTACTCAATACTTTTTAATGTAGTCTCACATGGAATCGTTGCTGATGCTCACTTAGTATTCTTTTATATGCCAAGTCTTTGCTTTATTGAACCAAGGGACTGTTCCCAATTTTTTGCACTATCAACAATGAAGTGATTTCTTGTAGCAGAATTTTGGTATATATTCCCTTTGGATACATTTCTGTAAGTAGGTAAAGGTTCTAGACATTGACATATCAAAATGCACTTAATGGCTAATGGATGCACTTAATGGCTAATGGATCTTGGGAATGTGAGAGCAAGAGGGATACTCATTTATGCTTTTCCAGTGCAAGGTGGAATGAAACCTTGCTCTTCCAGTTTAAGGAGATAAGAATAGGATTAGTATGTGAGGCTGAGGACAGCTAACAGTTTTCACTTTGTAGAAGATGTTCAGTTCAAGAGTTAGAAGAGAAAGTGGAGGACCATGGCTGGAGTCAGGGGATCCTGGTTCTCTTCTTATGTGATCACAAGGTGGTCTTGACTCTTGAGGGTAGTTGTGGGAGTTGGCTTTTGGGTTAGCTGCCTTTTAGTGCAGACCAGCGAAGGAGTCCTAGCCAGTTTCAGATTTCCTAAGCCCTGTGTTCTCATTAGCTCTCCCAGTGTCGGGGTCAGTGTATGATACATGTGTATGAGATAGTACATGATACGATACATGTATATGATAGAACATTATATATGGTAAGTATATGATCTGGCCGAGAAGAACAGAGCCCACAGCCTGTGGTAGTGATTCACCGACTACCCGGGGCAGTTACAGCTCATTGAGACTGAGGTAGGGCTCCACTTCAAGGACTATGAAATCGGTGTGCCAAATATAACATATCTAAATCCAAACTCCTGAATGTCTCCCCCCACCCCCAACCTGATCTTTCTTCAGTCTTCCCATCTTGGTAAATGGCAACTTTGACTTTTGGGTTACTCATGTCAAAATTCTTGGGGTTATTCTTGGTTCTTCTGTTTTTCTCACATCTCCATAACTAATCCATCAGCAATTTATGTCTTCTTCACTCTCAAAATAAATGCAGATACAATTCTTTCTTAATACCACACCCTAGTTCAATTCATCAAAATGCCTTCTGACTGGTTTCTCTCGTTCCTCCCTCCTCTTACTCCCCAGTCTATTTTTAGCACCGCAACTGGAATGATCTTTTTAAAACATCAATAAGATCATGTCACGTCTCTGTTCAAAACCTTCTGACGGCTGTTCCTCTCACTTAGAATAAAAGCCAAAGTTTTCACAACAGCCTACAGTGCCCGCAATGACTTGACGTCACCTATACCCTCTTAACTCTCTGACCTCAGCTCCTACTGCTCTCCTCGTACCCAATAAGCTCTAGGCACATTGGCATCCTTACTGTTCCTCAAATAAGGCACGCACTCCTACGTAAGGGTCTTTGCACTTGCTTTCCTCTCCACCAGGAAGAAACAGTCTGTCCCCAGATGACTATGTGGCTCTCCCATTCCTTCTAAATGTCACCTTGTTAGAGAGGTCTTCCCTAGCTATCCTGTATAAGGTGTTACTTGCCTTTCATTTCCTTTTATTCTGCTTTATTCTCCACGGCAGGGAAAAATTAACATCTCTTGAATATCTAGCACGTATCAGTCCCTGGACTAGCTATTTTATTAAGTCCTTACAATAAGCCTGTCAATTAGGTATGAGTACTTTCATTTTTTAAAAGAGATGACTGAGGCTCAAGAGAAGGGTGAAGAATGATGAGAAACTCATTTCTCCATGACTGACCTAGAAGATTACTATGAATGTGTCAGAGGGAATCTTTAGGAACTCTTGACCTTTTAGAAACAGGAAAAAGATAGACATTTTCTCCAGTTTCTAGTGTTCACTCCTAAGAAATGTAAAATATCTCAAGGACTTGATAGTAGCAGCAACATGAGCAATTTTATTGCTGGTCAAGATTAATCACATGTTCAGTCCAGCCTTGATGATCGTTCAACAGATAATTACTGAGAATGTCTTGCACACACACATGAGAGATCCAGACATATAAGACAAAGATCACCCTAATTTGGGAGGCAGTTTGTGGCATATATAAACGTGAGAAGAAACGTAAGTTAATTTGAACCTATAATTAAGGAGGAACTCTTGAAATTTTGTTGAGTTGATAGTATCCCCCTGAAGGTGTTGCTTAAGGAGTACTGATTTGACGTTAACATAGCACTGTATTTCCCAAGCACGTTCTATGGAATTCTAGTTTTGTAGGTTCTTGACTGTTGGGTGAAAGTTTTATGATCATATAAATTAGAGTAAAGTAGTGTAAAACAGGACCTAGTACTGCAGACTTCGTGGTGTTTTTTTATATAGTGTACATTGTAAGAAGGAGAGGCTTTGCAGTCTTTCCCATATTTGTTTTTACCCTTGATCTTTTTGATTTACTGTGAGTAAAATCTTGCAGGATTAGTGATCTGCCTAAAATAAACAAATCACAGTAGAAAACCCAGGCATGGGATGAGCAAGAGGTGAGAAACCAGGTTGCTATTGGGATTATTCAGAAGTAAGGTAAGGAGTACAGATTCTGGTAAAAGCAATAGAGTGGAGCTGGTTACATTTTGAGAGAAACATCACAGATGTTGAAGCCAATTAGAGCCAACCAGGAAAAAGGAAGTGATCATAGGTTCATTGAGTGGCTGCTAGGCACCTAAATCCAGAGGTTAAGTAGCCCACCCGAGGTCACGTAGCTAGGAAGGAAGCATAAGATTAGAACCCTTGTCTGTATCACTTCGGAACTTCACGCTCTGATGAGTGATTTGATGTCTAGGATTTGCTTCACCGTACCCTGGAGAGGGAAGTGGGCAGATAGGAGTATAACTGAAAAGAAGGCCAA
Source organism: Rhinolophus sinicus (assembly GCF_057876585.1). NCBI lineage: Eukaryota > Metazoa > Chordata > Mammalia > Chiroptera > Rhinolophidae > Rhinolophus > Rhinolophus sinicus. Next base: position 18,449,159 of record NC_142512.1, read on the forward strand.
ATACTGATCTTTATTAAATATCGATCATTATTATTATTGATTAAATATTGATCGTTATTACTAAATCTGAAAAACGGGTACATTGAGTTCATTATAGTATTCTACTTTTGTATATGTGTGTATTGTTCATAATAACAGTTTTTAAAAGGAGTAATAAATAGCCATCCTGAAAGCAAAATGAATAAAACTTTGTGTCCTTCCTGCCACATTATAGTACATAAGTGATTGAAAAAGTAATCAAACCATAATAATAATAAAATTAAGCTCTTGCAGTCACTAATGATGTTCTAGGCACAGTGCTAAGCTCTTTACGTGCATTTTCTCATCAATACCCCAACAACCCTGTAGGCAGATAGGACAAGTCATAGAAAGGAAACTGTTTTAGAAGAAAGATAATGAATTCATGTTGTGTCTTAGTCAATATAAAAAAAGCTTAATTAATCATCTTCAAAATATATGCGTGTGACTATATAGCTATAGGTGGTACTAAACAAGGATCTATTCAGTGACAGGCCCTTTCCTTAGGCTCTAAAGCACTAGTTATTTAGTGGATACCAAAGCATTTATTTCATAAGCAGATATGAGCAATCCTCATTCTAGCATCCCAAGGTAGATTAATCTGTGTGATGTTCTTTGTCTTCCTCCATATGACAACTAAGTGAAGAACCTCCGAACAGGCTAATGCCAGGGCCACTCTGGCTAGATTAGGGAATACATTACAAGTCATGATATAAAGTCATGTTATAAGTCTCATGTCACATCCCATTTATTTTTATAGTCATCTTTGCTTTCTGTCTGGATATAGGATCCCAGGAAGCTTTGTCATTCATAAAATATATAATTGAGGTTAAAGATGAGGCTTAAATTGTCCAGCCTTTGGAACTACTGGCTTGTCAATTTGTTAAATGACATTTTTGGCATGTTGTTTGTTCATATAATTACCAAAAATGTTTTAAATAAAAAATATAGAAGAGCACAAAAAAATAAAAATCACCTATAAGCTGCCACCTAAAATTAACCAGTGTTAATAGTTTAGTATATGCCCTTCCTGTCTTTTTCCCACCATGCTATATGTGTGTCCTTATTCTTTTCCTTTCTTAAAATTGGGACCATACAATATATGCTTTGTTCTTGTTTTATGTTTTTTATATACCCTTGTTTTATAGTTGCAGTTTGGGGGTAAATGTCTTTGGTATTTGGTGGTCTGGAAAATATTTATTGTAAGTGCTACCAGTGACTAATTTTTTGAAAAGCATATTTGATCCTCTGTTCTCAAAGTATCAACATCAAGAATGAAAAAAAAAAAAAAGCTGTTGACTATCCCATATTTAGGTTGTGAAAATTAGGACAGTTTACAATATGCATTTTCTTTTGCACCCAATTGCATTATGTTTCTAAATTTAATTATTAAGAATTAATTTATATTAAGTGTTTTCAGAGCTTACCATCTGTCTTATTATTCTATGGCTTCCCATTTTTGTGTTTATTTTGATTCATCTGTTCTTCAAATGCAGCATGGAGGAATTTTTTTCAGCAAAGATGTCATGGATGCTTTTTTAAAATTAAGATGACTTGTAAAATACAGTAGTGATACACATATTTATTATGCAAAACAATCAAACAATTCACAAAAATATGTAAAGTCGTCAAAAGCCATCCTCCAGGGATAACCGCTACTAGCAATTTGATATATGTCTGTTTAGACCACTTATGTGCCCATTGAAACATATTTATACACATATATACAGGTGATCAAAGTGATAGTGTGGTGTACATTCTCTTCCTTACTTTGCTCTTTGCGTTAAACAATATATTAAGGACATTCATCATGACTAGTTTTTGAACATTTGTGTCTTGAAATTGTTCCTACTTTGTCCTTCCACATGAAAAGGCCCTTAGCTCAGGTTAACTTTTTCCCCCTTAAAACTATAGATATTATTCCATTGCATTAATAATTAGAAAAAATTGGAGGAAAGTCTGATTTTTCTTGTTTTGTAGGTAAACTATTTTAGCCCAGCATGGGTAACATAATTTTTTCTAACCTTGAATTTCAAATCGTGTGAAGATTTGTTTAATGTTGGGCTCTGTACTTTAATTTTTCATGGTACCTAATGAGCTTTTTTAATTTGCAAATCCAGTTCTGTCTTTGGACCAAAAAAGTTTTCATCTCTTATGTCCTTGATTGCTAATGGTCTGTTTAAGTTCTTTTGTCCTAATAGATTGGATCTCCATTCTTTGTCCTCTACATCTCTTTTTCTGTCATCATTTTCATCACATACTGCTTTGCCTCTACATTCTCAGAGGGCTTTTCAAGTTTGTCTTCTCTATAATTGATTCAGATTTTTATAGTGCTGATTCTACTCTTTAATGCTTCTAATTCAGTGGGGGTTTTTTCCCCTTCTTCCGACTTCCCTCCTCTTCCCCCCCCACCCCCTGACTTTGGTTCAAGTCATTGTTTCTCAGTCTAGTTGTGTAGGACACAGCTCCCTGGTCCATGCTGGTGTTACCAGCCTTGCGCTCCCTCCTGGCTGAGGCAGTCGGTTGGCCACTCACAGCAGCGCACAGCAGCTCTCACCAGCTGCCGTCTGCTCACACTGGCTGCTGGCCACTCACGCTGGCTACCAGCCACTCACGCTGGCCACTGGCAACACATGGTAGCCCATGACCACTCACACTGGCCACTAGCTGCTCTTGGCAGCACACTATAGCCCACGACAGCACACAGCAGCCCGCGGCAGCACACAGCAGCCCGCGGCAGCACACAGCAGCTCACACCCACCTCCAGCTGCTCACGGCAGCCTAGCCCCAGGGAGAGCCATTGTTCACAATCTTTGCTGCAGAGGGCGCAGCTTGCTGGCCCATGTGGGAATCGAACCGTGACCATGGCGTTAGGGGCACAGCGCTCCAACCACCTGAGCCACCGGGCTGGCCCCTAATTCAGTTTTTAAATCTGTTATTACATTATTTGCTCCTTTATATTATTTCTCTCTCTTATCCTGTAACCTTTATACTTTTTGCCTTTCATTCAGATCCCTTTTATCTGTCTTTGTTTTATCATTCATCTTTTAGCATACTTCACAGTTTCTGTGATTTTAAAAATTCAATTGTAAGAATAAGACAGACACTGTCTTCTTCATCTAACATTTTTTTCCTAAAAAAAATATATGTTTTGTCTTTCTGTCTCTTTGCATGCTATGATCTCCCTTTTTTTATGTTGCAAACTCTTTTCATAGGCCCCAACTTGGATTTCTACAATCTGATTCTGGCCATTTATATTTCTTCAAACAAAGAAAGATTTACCCAGGTCTGATAATTGGTCCAGAACAGGTTAAGTAGAGTCTCACTGGATGCCTTCTTTGTCTCCAAATATTATTTAGAATCTCCTTCTCAAGTCTAAAGGTGGTTGATACAAGTTTGAAATACCAAGTCACCACTCTGAAGGGAGTGGGAAGGAGGCCAGGTGGTACAATCTCAATAAATGAATTTAGTTTTTACATTTTCTCTTCTGTTTATAGTGGAGCTGCTATACCAAAGCTAGTTTCCTCTGTCCAGTCTTTGTTTCACATAAATGATAATGGCACTTTCTGACCTCCTTCCTGGAGCTGGCCTACCATTTTCAAGAAGAAATTCTACCCTCTGGCCACTTACCTTGGGCCCTCTCTGATTGTAAGTAGTACTGCTTTGTAGCAGTGAAAAGGCTTCCAAGTAGTGTTCTGCATGTGTCCTCAGACTTTGTGGTAGGTAGACCAAAGGTGGCCCTCGTCTTAATCCCCGAAACCTGTTAAATATGTTACCTTACAATGCAAAAGGAGCTTTGCAGATGTGATTAAATTAAGGATCTTGAGATGGGGAGATGTGCCTGGGATTATCCAGGAGGGCTTAATGTAATCATAAGGGTCCTTATGAGGAGGCAGGAGTGTCAGAGTCAGAAAAGGGAGATGTGATGATAAAACCAGAGGTCACAGAGAGAGAGAGAGAGAGAGAGAGAGAGATTTGGAGATAGCATGCTGCTGGCCTTGAAGATGCAGGAAGGGGCCATTAGCCAAGGAATGCAGATCTCTAAATGCTAGAAAAAGCAAGGAAACAGATTCTTCTATAGAGCCTCCAAAAGGACATAGCCCTGTCAGCACCTTGGTTTTAGGAATTCTGGCCTCCAGAACTGTAAGATAATAAATTGTATTGTTTTAAGCCATTAAATTTGTGGTAATTTGTTACATCAGCAGTAGGAAACTAATACATCCTTCCAAACTGGAGAATTTTGCCAGGCTCTTCATTAACTTCTCCTGCTGCTTTCTTTTTCTCTTTCTTTTTTAACCGTTTTAATTATGAAATACAAATACGGAAATGCATAAATCAAAGACTCATCACAAAGTGAGCAACTGTATAACCACCAAGCAGGTCAAGAAATAGAGCAAGACAAGGGTGATTAATTACCAGTTCTATTCAGCTTTGTTGGAGGTCCTAGCCAGTACAGTAAGACAAGGAAAAGAAACAAAGTCTTAAAAAAGATAATTGGAAAGGAAAAAAAATAAAGCTGTCATTATTTGCAAATAATGTGATACATGCTTAGAAAACCTAAAGAAAATAAGGATAAATTATTAAAATTAATAAGTGAATTTAACAGTTGCTGGATATAAAGTCAGTATACGAAAAATTAATCCATGTCTGCGAACTAACATCAAACAAAATGATGTTTTTTAAAAAGTTGCTTTCCTAGGAAGGGAAGCTGTGAATTGGCTCTTAATGACCTTCTTGCTATCCTCTGTCCATCTGACAGTAATTCTTATGGTTGATGGCAGATGGATGGCATTTCCCAGTAACAGCTATTGACTGTCTGCTATGCATCAGGCACCATTCTGGAGGATACCACAGCCATAGGAGTGAACACAGTAAACAAAGGAGGACTCATGGGGCATGGGGGATATACTCTGTGTATTCAGTTTGGTTATTTCAGTTGGGATATTGAAAGTAGAATTATTTAACTCAGAAGTCAATGCTTTTTACATTTTTTATTATAAAAATAATCTTTCTTTGTATTATGAAATAGATGTTAATTTTAGAAATGCTAGGGAAGTCAAGGTTAGCAATAAGGGAAATAAAGAGTCCTTGATCCTTCTATACTGATCGGATCGCTGGACAGATAGGTGGATAAATGTGAAGTCTTTTTCTTTTTAACAAACAGAATCAAATTGTATATACTGTTTTCTAATCTACTTTGTTCATTTAGCAATAAATATATCCTGAACATATTTCATGTTCACCTATAACATGAAGTTTAATGGCTACGTTATATCAACTTACATGTATATACCATAATGTTTAGTCCCCAGTCATTAAACTTTTTAGGAAATTACTAATTTTTCAGTTTATAAATGATGCTATCTCAAGCAATCTTATACAGAAATCTTTACATAAATCTTTTATTAGTTCACAGGGTAAATTTGCAAAGTGGAATTATTAGGTCAAAGGGGGTATACACATTTTTAACACTTTCAACAAATAATACCAAATAGCCCTCCAAAAAAGTTATAGCCATTTAAACTGCAGAATGTTGAGAATATCTGTTTTCTAGCATTCTCACCAATCCTAAATGGTTTAATTTTTTTGCAGCTTTGCGAGAGATGGACAAAAATGGCATCTCATTGTTTTGATTTTCATTTTTTGATTATTAATAGGGTTGATTTTTTAAAAAGTATTATGCTCATTGGTTATATGTATAATTATATTTATCATGTATTGCCTTAAGTTCTTTGCCCATTTTACCATTGAGATGCTCATCCTGTTTTTCTTTTTTTTTTTAATTAAAGTTTATTGGGGTGACGATTGTTAGTAAAGTTACATAGATTTCAGGTGTACCATTCAGTAATACATCATCTGTGTATCACATTGTGTGCTCACCACCCAGTCAGTTCTCCTTCCATCACTGTGTATTTGACATCCTTTTTTCCTTAATGATTTGTAAAAGCTATTTATAAATAACTTTTGAACTTTCTTCGGTTACCTTTGTACAAGACGTGTTTTATTTTTATATTGAATGAGATGAGAACTTTTGGAATCTTGGAAGGGAAGGGTGTAGCACTCTACTTTTTAGGCAATAAGAATATGTGTGTTCCTCTGTCACATCATGCTAGGTAAGATCTTTTGTTTTCACCCTTTCGTTTAGTTTCTCCTTACACCTCCCTCTATCAGTCCACAGATATCTAAGGAAAAATCATTTCCAGCCAGATATTTAGAAATGAACTATGGACTGTATCTATTTCCTTCTCTATTTTGCTTGCCTAATCGAAGGAGCCCTTAATATGGGTATAAACTTAGTAATAGTTGTCACAGTGTTTTTGGCAAGTCCTCTGGTTTATATTTAGAAAACATTATGAATTTAGATTTTTTCCCCCCTCTTCTCACTTTAGGTGAGTGAATACCTTGATGGGCTACGTTTCTCTCTTCCTATCTCATTGTTGCCCTCCCTCACCTTTTTAGTGCTCTCTCACCTCTTTGTTTATAAATTTATAAAATTGTTTATAAATATATAAAATTACTGATTACCACTTATTCCAATCCCTGATTGTATAAGTTACTGCCTAATGTATAAATCTAATTCCCCAAATGGACCCTGTTGAACTCAGTTATCTTTATGCCCTTGCTGTGGATATAGATCAATCACTAGGGTTCTTTTTGTTCTATGATAGTAATTCTCACACTTTAATAATCATCAAAATCACCTGGAAGATGTGTTAAACAACCGTTCTGGGTCCCACCCCAAGAGTTTCTGATTAGTCAGAAGGAGGAGAGACTAAAAAATTGCATTTCTAACAACTTCCCAGGTGATGCCAGTGGTCTGGGTTCCACACTTTGAGACCCACTGTTTTTAGGAATTTGGGGGCTGCCAGGGTTGCAGCCATCAGACAAAGGTTTTGGCCCAGGTAAAAGTAATAAAGATTTCTGGTATAAGTAATCTTCCTAATTTTATCTTTAACGTTGGAATGTAGAGCATATTACCTGAGAGTTCATATATTTTACCTCCATTTTGCCCAACAGCTTTCTGAGTCCTTCAGAATGAAGTTATGTTCAGAATGCTATAAATACATTTTTTCCTAAATATATATGAAGAGTTACATGTCTGGGTCTCCTTTCCCAAAAAGAGCCTCAGCAAAACAGCAGACTTTTAGTGAGTGCTTATCATCTGGTAGGCACTGGTTTAATGTTTTACATTATCTCATTTAAATTTCACAAAAGCCCTATGGGAATTTGAATTATAGGGCCGAACGTGCCCAGGATGACACAGCTGAGAATAAAGGAATCAAATCTGAGCAATTCAAAATCGAGAGCACACAGCCTTAATTGAATACAAATATAGTGGGGTGGCCGGTTAGCTCAGTTGTTTAGAGCGCGGTGCTCTTAACAAGGTTGCTGGTTCGATCCCTTCATGGGCCACTGTGAGCTGCGCCCTCCACAACTAGATTGAAACAACTACTTGGAGCTGATGAGTCCCGGAAAAACACACTTAAAGTAAATAAAAATTCAATATAAATATAGTAATAGAGTGGCTGAACAAACATATTGCTTAGTACATCCAGTTCTCTTCTCAGCTTTGACAGTTATTTTCACTGGGAGCTTGATTTCTCACCAGGATCTTGGGAGCTGTTGATCTGGTTTAGGTCGTAATTCCTGAGGATGAACAAAGAAGTAAAAGTTTATATGAGGGGAATGGATGATCAGATTGAATTTACCTGCTTCTTTCTCTGGGTTGAATGTTCTTCAACTCTTGGAATACCCTGGGTCCAGATACTCGGTCTAGAATATAAGTCTTTGGAAAAAGAGCTTGATTTATTTTTGACAAACCCATGAAAGTGTTCTAAGAGGGCCTGAGTATATGCACGGGATGATCTACATCACTTTGGAAGTGTGTGTAAGGGCACAGTAGTGGTAGTGTAACTTCCAAGGACCAGAAGATCAGGACAATGCCCTGGACTCTGAACTTTGCAAACAGGATTCCTTAAAGATGATCAGTGACTCTTGGGAGTTGGCTGATGGGGGTAACTGATGCATAAAAACCAGACGGTCAGCACTCTAAGCCTGCCTACCTATCGCCATGCAAACAGTCTTTGGCTCAAGAATTAATAAAATGAGCCATATGAAAAATAAAGTTGAAATTACTAAGAGGAAGATGTGCCTTCTTTAGCAAAAAGACTTAACTATTGACATAAACCTCTACCGGTGGTACTACCTGCACCACCTTTTAAATTTTTCTTTACTAATATAATCCCATGTATATATGAATATGTTATATATAAAAGAATATGCATTATGTTTTTACTTCATAACTTTTAGATATCTGAAAAAATTAATCTTTAGTTTATATCTTTACTTTTATTAATCAACTTGTATGCAATTTACATATAATAAAATCATACATTTGAATGTATTGATGTATGTGTACACCTAGGTAAAGACCACCCCAACCAAGACACAGAGTATTTCCATCTCTCCAATCCCATTCCCTGCCCCAGGCAACCACTGATCTCATTAATTTTGTTATAGATTAGTTTTACCTGTTCTAGAATTTCATATAAATGGAATCATACAGTATGTACTTTTATGTCTTTCTTCTTTCACGCAGTATAATATCTCTGGGATTCATGCGTGTTGTGTTTTTCCAGTAGTTCATTCCCTTTTGTTGATTAGTATTCCATTGCATGGATATTTCACAGTCTGTTTGTCTATTCACTTGATGATGGATATTTGGGTTATTTTAAATTTTGGGCTGTTATGGATAAAGATGCTATGTACATTAATGTACAAGTCTTTTTGTGGATATATGTTTCCATTTCTGTGGAGTAAATAGGAATAGAGTTTCTCAGTCATATAGATAAGTATGTATCTGACTTTAAAGAACCTACCAAACTATTTTCCAAAGTTGTCTTGTTCCCACTAGTAATGTACGAGAGTTCCAGTTGCCAACACTTCGTATTTCTAGTCTTTATAATTTTAGCCATTCTAGTAAGTGTGAAGTGGTATCTCAGTTTTGATTTGCCTTTCCCTGATTGATGAGCATCTTCTCATGTGTTTGTTAGTAATTCATAATATCCTTTCATGTGCCTTGTTTGGAAGGTGTCCATACCTGTCACCCATTTTTTAAAAATTGGGATAGTGATGTTGTCTTATTTAGTTGTAAAAGTTCTTTATATATTCTGGACACAAACCCTTGTCAGATGTATATCCTGTGACTGTTTTCTTGCAGTGTGTGATAAAGTCACAGTGTTTCAAAATTTCCCTGTATGATTAGTGCCTTTCTCTGTCTTAAGAAATCTTTGCTTTTGTCTTCTTAAGAGTGTGTGTGTGTGTGTGTGTGTGTGTACACCCTTTTTAATTTCTTTCCAAGTAGTTTTTCTAGGGCTAACAATCTGTATCCTTAACTTTTCAGAATACATTTAGGGTCAGTATTGTATGTTACACTTTACATCTTATACTTCCTATTTCCTGCTTCACATTTTACAAATGTAGTAACCTTAAAACAATATCATTCCATTTACCCATTCGCTCTTGTTTTGTGCAGTTGTCTTACCTTTTACTTTTTATATGTTATAAACCCTACTGTACGATATTTTTATTGCTACTTAGTTCAAGTAAATTACAAACAAAAAGAAAATACATACTTTTATATTTATCTGTTTACTAGTGCTTTTCATTCTTTTCAGTAGGTCTGAGTTTCCATCTGGTATCCTTTATTTTGAGCCTATAGTACATAAGCAGGTTGGCTGGTGATAAATTCCCATAGCCTTTGTTTATCTAAAAATGTCTCTGTTTCTTTGTATCTTTGGTTTTTAAGGATTTTTTTTTACTAGATACAGAATTCTAGATGGAAGATTTTTTCTTTCAGCATCTTCAAGATGTGGTTCTATTAAGTTGGTGCAAAAGTAATTGCGGTTTTTACAATTGTTTTTAACCTTTTAAACCACAATTACTTTTGCACCAACCTAATATTTTTACCTGGCCCCCACTTCTCATGAGAAACCAGCGTTCTTATGTCTCTCTAAGTAATGTATCATTTTGTAGGGGCTGCTCTGAATATTTTCTTTTTACCTTTGCTTTTCAGAAATTTGATTGGGATGTGCATAGGTGTGGTTCTTTTTACATTTATCCTGCTTGATGTTCACTGATCATTTTGGATTTGTAAGTTGATGTTCTTCATTAAATTTGAGGTGTCTTTCAGACTTGATTCTTTTTTCTGCCCCAGTTACCCTCTCTTCTTTCTGGAATTCCAATTATGTGTATGTGAGATATTTTGATACAATCCCACAGATTTGTGAGGCTCCATTTATCTTAAGTGTTTTTTCTCTCTGGTTTTCAGATTATTTGGTTTCTATTGATCTGTCTGCAAGTTCATTGACTTTTCTGCCATTTCCAATATACTTTTAAATTTATTCTTAAATTTTTTATTTCATTATTTTGCTTTTCAGTTCAAGAATTTCTACTTGGTTCTTTTTTATAATTTTCTTTCCTCTGCTGTCATTTCCTATTTGTTTGCTCATTCAGATCATATTTTCCTATAATTCTTTGAACATCTTTCCCATTAATATTTTGGACATATTTATAATAGCTGCTTAAAGTATTTGCCTGCCAGTTCCAACATCTGGGCCATCTCACATTTGATTTCTACTAAATATGGATTGCATTTTCCTGTTTCGTTGTATCTAGAGATTTTTGTTTAAAATCACTGGACATTGTGGATAATTTGTTAGAGAGACTCTGGAGCTTGTTACCTTCCTCTCTAGAGAGTATTTTTTATTTTATTTTAACAGACAGTTAAATTATTGCTTGATTATCTTGAACTTGTGTAGGCATGGTTTTGGAAATCTAGGATGTTTCCCAAGCCCCAGTAACTTGGTGATAGTCAACCTCCAAGCCCTGTCTCCCCTGCAGATTTTGTTTTGGGTTTTAGGATCTATTAGCGCAGATTTAGATTAGGTCTAACTCTACGGTGTGGCCTCTCTGAGGTCTCAGATTTTAACTCAAGAGGTATTAAAATCTCTTCACTCTGGCAGTGTTGGAACTCCACCTCCCCCAGTCCCTAGGCACCCTGTGCTATACCCCCAGCTCTGCTCTACCTCTGATACTTCTGTGTGCCACTCTCAACCCTTGATGGTCTTGGCCTGCCTATGTTCAGGCCAGCTTTCACCCCCTTATTTCCTGAGGGTTCTTACATGTATCCATGCCCTTCCTTGGCAGTTTCTTCCTGTCCATTTCCTTACTGACAGATTTCAGCCCTTTCAGCTGCCTCAAATTCTGCTGTCTGCCTCCTCAGCTCGGCAGGACCACCATAATTTTCTTGGGATTCAGCTTTCTGTGTCATGGTTGGAAAATGATTGCCAAGCAGAGGACTGTGTGATCACAGGCTCATTGCTGTCAGGGGTCACAGTCTTGCACTGCCTGTTGCGCACCACCTCAAACAGTTGTCTTATGTATTTTAAAGCTGTTTATGGTGGGAGGACTAGTCCTGTACCAGTTACTCCATCATGGTCAGAAACAGAAGGTGGACTTTTTAATTCCAAAAGTAATTTACTTTTTAATTACAAAATTAATGCAGGCTCTCTACAATAATATTAAAATAATATAGAACTATAGAATATAAGAGTACAAGTCCCTCCCTTCCAAAGATGATTTTTGTTATCAGTTTGGTAAACATTCTTGCAGACATATATACACAGAGCATTAATTTTTCTAATAAAATTAAAATGCATGCTATATATACGTTACTTTTTTTTTTTTGCTTGTTATACCTTGGAACTGTTTCTAAATCAGTACATATAAATCTATACCATTCTTTTTCAAGTTACATCATATTCCATTGTACAGACGTAATTTATCCATCTGTCTTTTAGGTGATATTTAGTTATGTCCAATTTTTGTTACTATAAACAGTGCTGAAATGAACTTCCTTGTTCCTACAAGTACTTAAATCTTTGTATACTTACACGACTGTTTCTGTAGAATAGATTCCTACAAGTGGAATTGTTTTGTCAAAAGATATACATGTTTGCTATTTTGACAAATACTGCCAAATTGCCCTCCAAAATGATCATACCAATTACATTCTCATTAATAGTATGTAAGTGTCTGGATCTTTATACTCTCACCAATTCTGTGTATTATTATTGATAGTTTCAATTTCTGCTAATTTTGTGGGTTAAAAAAAATCTCATTTTAAGTTGCATTTGTTTACTAGCAGAATAAAGGATCTTTCTGTATATTTATTGTGTATTTATATTCTTCCTCTCTGACTTGCATATTTATGGCCTTGCCATTTTTATATTGTTATTTATTATTCTTACTGCTATGTAAGCATTCTTTATATACTGTAGATATATTTTATTTTATATGTTGCAGATAGTTTTCTCCTGGTTTGTAGCTTGTTTTATATTCTTGTTTATACTTTTTACAGTGCACAACTTAAGATTTTTGTAGTCAAATCTGTCTTTTCCTATATGACATTTAGGTTTTCTTGTCATACTTTCCTCATCTTTGCATAAACCTATTGTTCTTGCTGATTGTTTAACTTGATTTCTCTAAAAAGAAAGGTATATAATTAACAGGATACACTGTGATTTACCCAGACTTCCACTGGAGTTTTGGCTGTAAAGTCCGGACTGCCACTTTTAAGTGCTCCACATATTCCAAAATTGCAATCATTTGGAACAAAGGCTTTTGAAAGTTTGATGTTTTTGTGGACAATTTTCTGTGATATCATTATTGTCAGTGACAGGAAAAACTAATCTTTAGCTGCCTAAGAGTAAATCCAAATGTTTCTTGACTACTAGTAAACTTAGAAATAACCAGATGAAATAATGGAAAACCTCATTTGTAGTGAATGCTTATCTAGCAATAGATTTTTTTTTCCTCATGCACACAGCCCCCTCTAAAGTGAAGAAGAGAAAAATGAGAAACTGTTCTTAATTCTAGAGTACAGTGGAAAACGTGGTTTGCATATGTGCAGCAAAAAGCTTTGGAAGGTTGGAATTGCACAATGAGTGTAGGTTGAGCAATTGCTTAACAAGGCATACACATGGGGGGGGGGGGGTGTCCTTTGCTCTTGTGCAATTAGGGAACTCCAGAGCTGCCTGAATAGGGGATTTCCTTTTATTCCTTACATGCCGTTTTAAAAATTCACGTTTTCCCTTCTTTTTAATATTTGTTCTTTTTTTTAAATTCCTTTGAATTCTTATTTGTGGTTTTCTTTTTTGCGTGTTGTTTTTTTTTTAAGGAAAGAGATTAATTAGCCAGACAATCACATGTCCCCACCTCTGTGATTGTGATTAGACATGAACCTGGGCCAGGTTCTACAGCGGATGGTTGTTGATGTTTTAAGGATTTCTAGTTCAGCTTCTCATAATTGCAATACTCAGCTGGTTCTGAGTGTTTGAAATATGGATTACTGATCAGCCAGCGTTCCCTGATTTTTTTAGTACAGTACTGGAATTTTGCAGACTTTATAATGAGTTTTTTGAGGTTTTTGCCTGTTTTGCTTTTAATGACGACTGACACCTCCTGATGAAGATCAGCTGCAGACTTTACTAGAAAGTAAAGCCAAACTTTAAGCTGAACGCATAGGAGCCAACCAGTTAGAGCCAGAGCTATACAGTACTTGTTTCTTTCTTGGCAGAAGAAAAGTCCTTGTTTTCTCTCTTCTTCCGTTTAGCCTACGCAGTTGCACTCATATTAGATGGTACTTATTTAGTAAGCATGCTCTGATCCTCATTCTCTTCCCTTTATGCTGGGGGTACTGGAATCTCTTTGCTCTCAACTTTGCTCTGTTCCAGAGGAGCAGGAGAGGTAGATGGGTCAGGGTGCCAAAAAGCAGAAGTTAAGTATGTGGATTTCATAGCTGCTTGTATGAGTGTTTGTGGGGCAGGGAACTTCTAATGGAAAACATTTGTGTTGCATCAAAAACAGAGCAAGGCCTGGTTACAGTCTGTCTGCTCTGTCTGTCAGTCTGTTCCCTACCAGCCCTAGTCATTGTTCTCCTGGGAGTCTCAGGCGTATTGTGGTTTCTTCTGCTGTTGCTATCCCCTAATCTTGCCAGAGTTTTTGTGTCACGGGTGGCCCCATTCGCAGTCCGGAGTGAGACAGCATGGGTGGTGACTAATGGTTTTGAAGGCCCTCAAGCCCACGTACTGGCTTGGAGACCCTTTCTGGGTGAGCCTGAGGAGAGGGGAGGGTCTCCAGCACAGACTGTGGGAGAAGCATGCTTAGACACATACAGACACTTTTTTAGTCCCTACTTTTCCTGCTAGCAAAGCACAAAACAGAAGAATGGAGACCAGAGGCAAAGACTTGCTGTTGGGGCTTGCCATTTCATTTGTAAATGCTCCTAAGGGATGCACCTGGGTGCCCAAGCTTGTCTCTGACAGGCTGATGTCAGTCAGGTTGTGTGGCTGGATCCCTTCTGAGAAACGCGCAGGAGAAAGTGCTAATTTCCCTGAGGATAATGTCACTCCAAGATATGAGGGACCTGTAACTTGAGCTGTTTCTTTTTTCCCCCCTCCAGACCCTCTGAAATTCACATTTGTTCATCATTTTTAAAAAAAGAAGAAAGAAAGAAAACAATAAAAAAGCAGCAGCTCAAAGTTTTCTGGGTCCCCAAGAAGGCACTTCACCAATGTGGTTTTCACATTTTCAGATTTTTGGCTGGTGAATAAGATTGAGCAGAAATGCTCCTTCCCCTGATAACAATACATTCAGATGCAGGATCAGGAGCGTGTGGATTAAAACCAGACGGTGGATGATTAATATTTTTGCTTATAGAGGTAGACATGGCAGCTTCCTCCATTTAAATGAAAAAGCCCTTTCTCTGCATTTGTATGTGTGCATATGCTTACATGCTTGTGCTCTTCGAAGGTAGGAGCTAAGAGTTTCTAGCTTAGTTATAGTTTACAAGTACTATTTCCTTCCTCTCACTTTGAAGCACCCAGGAAGTTCTAGGATTAAGCTGTGAGGCAGAGGTGTGAAGATAAGCCACTAAAATGAGAGTGGGAATATGTTGTCTTTTGGAAGCTAACTGTTTTCACAGCTCTCCAGGTACCGCTGTAACACACTTTTTTATTCATTCGACCTTCTTGCTGCCTCTGGTCCTGTGACCTCATTATAGAAGTATAATTTTTCTTTCAAGATACTACACCTTTGGAGTGCCCATCCCCCATCATTTCATGATTGGATAATAATAATATTAAAAGAAATTTTATTATTACAGGTATACTTTGTTTTTTGACCTCACTCACAGACAACATGATAGAGATTTCGTGGAGAATACTTTTAATTAGATGTCAGCAGGTGTTTGTTTATTATTTTTTTAAATGTTTCCGGATTTAGTTTTATTAGGTTCTGTGCACATTAATCCATTCAAGCCAAGAAGACTCCAGTTAGCCTAGGCCTCTGATTTTCCCCCGTGATGTTTAAACTTGCATACACTTTGCCCTTTGTAGAAACAGAGACTTCTGCCCAAATGAAACAGGAAATGAAAGGGGGAGGAGGAAAACCAGGCTGGGACTTGGTATCTTGTTATCTACGTGAAGAAGGTTGTATTGTCTCCGCAGTAATGAAAAATTTGGGAGACAAAGGGTACAAAGGTTCTTTTATTACAGCAGAAATTTGGGTCTATTTTAATGTTACTTCCAATTTCAGGGAGAAAGTGGGTTCTGTGTCATCCCTGTCTTACTCTAGCTGTATGCCTTCCAAGTGTCCACATTCACAGAATGGAGGGATGTTCCTCCAGTTCATTCCCTTCCCCCGAGACTAAGATTCATTTATTTATTTACATGCATTCACATCTACTTTTTGTTACAGAATTTTGACATTCAGTCACGTAACCATCACCACATTAAGATATAGAGTATTTCTAGCACCCAAAAAAACTCTCATGCAACCAACTCCCCCCGCCCCCCACTCCCAGGCCCTGGCAACCTCTGATCTGTTTTCCCTCCCTGTGACTTCGCCTTTTCCAAAATGTCATATAAATAAAACCATGTAGTAATTAGCTTTTTCAGTCTGGCTTTATTCACATAGCATAATGCATTTGAGATATATCCATATTGTTGCCCATATCAGTAATTCATTCTTTTTTGTTGCAGTGCGGTTAGTACTCCATTGTATGGATATAGCACAATTTTTTTATCCGTTCACCAGTTGATGAATATTTGGGTTGTTGGCAGTTCGGGGTGATTGTGGATAGAACCACTACAGACATTCATGTATAGGTTTTTATGTGAACTTAAGTTTTCATTTCTCTTGTGTAAGTATCTAGGAATGAATGGGTGGGTCATTTGGTTAAGTGTATGTTTCACTTTGTTAGAAACTGCCAATCTGTTTTCCACAGTGGCTGTACCATTTTGCATTCCCACCAGCAGTATATGAGAATTTCCGTTCATCCACATCCTTGCCAGCACTTGGTACTGAAGTTTTTGTTTTTCGTTTTTAAGTCATCCTAATAGGTATCTCATTGCAATTTTAATTTGCATTTCTCTAATAGCTAATGATGTTGAGCATCTTTTCATGTGTTTATTTGCCGTTGTATTATCTTTGGTGACGTGTCTTCAGCTCTTTTGACTGTTTTTGAATTGTATTGTTTTGATTTCTTACTGAGTTTTGAGAGGTCTTTATATATTCTGGATGCAAGTCCTTTGTCAAATATATATGTGTTGCAAATATTTTCTCTCAGTCTGTGACATGTCTTTTTGCTTCAGAGACTAAGTTTTGACTGATTAAATGCTGAGAGCTAGAGGTTTCAGGCTCTCCTGGTAAAGTAAGGAAATTGAGACCTTAGTCAGCAGAAAGATGTGAGGACCACCCCTTTTGAAACTGTTTATTTAAAATAAAAGAGGGAGGAAAGGGGTGGGCCAAGATTGAATTGTGCAGACAGATGTCTGAGGCTTTTTAAAATTTCTCTCTCCTGTCCCCACCTATGATGTGGGTTCTGGGCTCTTACCTTCAGCTGGTTCTTCAGTTTCTGCCATCACTCCAAGCTCATTGAGGCCTCTCCAGCTCTGCAAACTCCAATAGAATACCCAAGAGGGCAGTCCAGCTTTTTGCCCAGAGTATATTCCAGACTGAAGTTGTTTTTGATAAGTAATCATTCCCAAGCCCTGAAGTGATAGCCCCCAAGTTGTCACCCACTTTGAAGATCTTCTTTCATCTCCAGCTGGACTCTTTTGCAAACAAGCATCAGCAGAAGCTAGTCAGGGCTCTGCCACACAGGATTCTGCCATGAGAAGCAAATTGGCAGCAACAGGCAGCCCCCTGAGGCAATGGAATTCAATTTTCAGAACATATATTAAATGTGGATGAGATATTTATTTATCATGGGACGCTTTCATGTTGCATGGAATTCTTTCCACAGGGCAGCCCACTTAAGTACAGGGGAGAAAATGTATCTTGCCTCATTGGACAAAAGTCAAGGAAAGGTAGTATGTGCAATCTTGTCACTTTTTAATTGCTGACACTCTTACCGTGTTTTTCTTAAACAGTATTCGCCACTAGTTAGACACTAGCAGAGTTGCTTTTCTTTCCGCACGTGACATGGATCGCTAGCATTGCATGGGATGGTCAGAGAGGCCTGCCTTCGTCCTAGAGGACCGCGTTTCTCCAGGCGAATGCTCTGGTCAGGCTCTCTGGCTTCTGACCCCAGTACGAGTGATGTGTACAGAGAAGAATTTCTGACCCTTTACTAATCTCAGTTATTTGAATGCCTTTTTTTGTAAACAAAGCATCTTTTAGGCAAGCTTAAAATTTTTCTCTTTCTGCTCATATAGGTACAAAATTCTCACTTTACCAAGGACACATAAAAGCAATTAAAGATAAAACTGTAGTGTGGAATAATAGTTCAGGCTTTCAAAACAAAGGGAGGAGTTAAAAACAAGTTCTGCAATAAATCTGCAAGTGTGGAATCTAAGGGAAATGATCCCATCTGGAAAACTCTGCCAGTGGTGCCGTGGCTGGTCTGTGGAGCACTGTGGATCGTGGAGTGAAAAAAGAGCCTGCAGTCTTGAAAGATGACAGGCTCCTTAATTGATGTCCATTTCAGCTGGTGCTGTGCCAGCTTATGTTGGCTCCAGTCCAGCGTTCCTGTAATTTGGGAGCCAGGTGTGAAGCATTTTTGTTCCATCTTGTTCCCCAGCATCTACAGAAGCCTCACGCATCTCACTTGAGGCAGCAGCACTCTGTAGGAAACAGATGTCCAGGTAAAGGTGGAAGGAAGTGTCACAGCTGGGTTAGGGATGTTTTTGTAAAATCCTCCTCCACACTCGAGTAAGATTTGGGCCTAAGAGTTGGGGAAAGAGTGTTTCACAGCCTAGTGTAAGGTGTGACTACCAAGTACCCTGATTACTCAGATACTCATCTGTGATTTTTAAAAATATGTCTTATTACATTAGAGTTACAGTTACACGTTGTATCAGCAGAGATCTGTGGTGATCTGCTTTCTGACTCTGGAAACAGTAAGTGCGATATAAAGAACGTCTCAAGATGGCCATCAGAATAAGGTCTGATCACTTCCAAAGCATCTAAGAATCAAGAGAGCATAACCTTGTGAGAGGCAGCTACCTCTGACTAAGTGGGGACATAACTGTTTTTTGGGGGCCTTAATGAACACACTGGAAGGACACTAATGTCATCTGTCCCATGCACTGGTCTTATGCCCTTGATGCTCAAGAGTATGGATGCAGTTGGCCCAAGAAGGCCTTCTTCCCAGAATCCAACCTGTATTCGTTTTAGCCCTCAGGCTAAACTGAACACTAAAGAACAGGCAGTTCTGCCTTTCAGGATTACAAAACATGAGCAGGATCCTCCCTGTGGGAACATTCAAGTCCTGTGGACATAGAACTTAAATGTTGGAATTGGTGCTTTGCCGCTGGCTTACATTTTGATATAAGGCAAGTTTTACCCTTGTAGAACTAAGAGTCACCTCTGTTTCCTGGAGGGCCCTGCCCACAAGCAGACAACTGAAGGAAAATACTTTGTTGTTCCTTCCTTTAGCTCAGAATCTCACACAGACAAAGCTGAGGGTAGTTTTTGGCCTTGAGAATCAGACCATGAAGTCAAGGAATTCCTAGGTTGCTTTTTGCACCAAATGTGCCAGGGTCACAGGGCAGCCATTGGTTCACTCATAGTTTTAATCTGTTCTTCCTTATGTTATCAGTACTAGAAGCTGGAAAATGCCTGTATCAGAAAGTGTGGTTTTCCTCTCATGAAAGTTTTATTCTTTAAAACAGGTTCATTCCACTTTTTAAAATTGTAATTGTGGAAATACGCATAACTTTTTACAGTTTTTAAGTGTGCAGTTCTGTGGCATTAAGTATATTCACACTGTTTTGCAACCATCACCACCATCGATCTACACAGTACTTTTCGTCTTCCCCAACTGAAATTCTGTACCCATAAAACACTAACTCCCTGTTTTCTGCCTTCCCCACAGCCTCTGGCAACTACCATTTTACTTTCTGTCTCTGAATTTGACTACTCTATGAACCTCATATGAGTGGAATCATATAATATTTGTCTTGTTGTGACTGGCTTATTTTACTTAGTATAACATCTTAAAGATTCATTCTGTTGTAGTACATGTCAAAATTTTTTTTCTTTTTAAAGTTGAATAATATTCCATTGTGTGTGTGTGTGTGTGTGTGTGTGTGTGTGTGTGTGTATATATATATATATATATATATATATATATATACACACACACACCACATTTTGTTTATCCATTCATCCATAGATGGAGGACACTTGGGTTGCTTCCACCTTTGGCTATTGTGAATAATGCTGCTATGAACGTGGGTGTACAAATATCTGTTCAAGTCCATGCGTTCATTTCTTGGGGATATATATCCAGAAGTGGAATTGCTGGATCATGGGGTAATTCTGTGTTTAATTTTTTAAGGAATTGCCATACTGCTTTGCACAACGGCTGTACCATTTTACTTTCCCACCAGCAATGCACAAGGGCTCTGATTACTCCATATCTTCACCAACACTTGTTGTTTTCTGTGGTGTTTTTTTGTTGTTGTTGTTGTTTTTTAAATAGCCATCCTCATGAGTGTGAAGTGATATCTCATTGTGGTTTAGATTGGCATTTCCCTAGTAACTAATATTAATGTTGAGCATCTTTTCACGTGCTTACTGTACATTTAAAATATATAGTTTTTACTTTTCTATTTGATTGGCTTTAGGATGCCTAAGCATTAACTTTTTCCCTCTGAGGCAAAGGAAGGCAGGATGGAATAAAAGAAAGTGTCAGATGTGCTCTGATCCTGACTCTGGTATATGCTGGTTGTGCTACCTTGGACAATTCATAAGCCGCTCTAGGCTTCAGTTCTTTTCCAATAAAACTAGAAAATTTATAACTGCCCTATCCAACTAAAAGAGCTGTTGTAAAGATAAAAGGAGATCAGGTCTGTGAAACTACTTTGTAAAGATTTTACAAAAGTGGAGAAATGTGTGTTCAGATAGTTTGCCTGTTTAAAAATTGGATTATTTGTCTTTTTATTGTTGAGTTGTAGGAATTCCTTATATATTCTGGTGAAAGTCCATTAACAAATATATGATATGCAGATATTTTCTCCCATTCTGGAGGTTGATAGCTTTTTCATTTTCTTGAATTTTTAATGAAATCCAATTTATCTGTGTGTGTTTTTTCTTTTGTTATTTGTACGTCAGTGTTGCGAAGACATTTTTAAACAGTAGAAACTGGGAAAGTTTATCACCAGGACACCCTTACGAAAGAAGTTCCTTCTACCTGAGGTACCTACATACTTTAGAAAACTATCCCAGATGTAGGAAGGGATTGTTTGTTGTGATAGTAATTATAATTTTGGATCAGATTGATTATGAAAGAATCAAGAAGTTGGGAGGCCCTTAGAAGACATCACAGTTGGTCTTCTACCTAATTACAAAATAGTCTCCCAGTGTCCTCATAGCCTCTGCTTCGGATACTTCCCAGAGTTGACTATGTCATGAAACGGTCACTATTAAACAGTTCTTTCTGAAACTGAACACAGTCTGCCTTTCTGTAATCCCACTTACTGGTTTTAGAGAGATTCTCTAAGAGTCACAAAGTCTTTATTTTTCTTATACCTGACACATCTTAGTATACTTGAAATTCTCCTTAAGTTTACTATTCTCTAAGGTAAACGTTCACCAGCACAATTAAATAGGTTCTTGACCAGTGCTATCAAATAGAACTTTCTTTGATGATGAAAATTTTCTATTTCTATACCATCTTAGATGGCAGCCACATGTGATTGTTGAGTACTTGAAATGTGGCAAGTGTGACTGGGAAACAGAAATTTTAATTTCAATTAAATTTAAATATCCACCTATGGCTAGACGCTACTATATTAGACACTCCAATTCTAGATCATGCTCCTGGCCAGATTCTTCTGTACCACTGGTTCTCACATTGTGGTACTGGGCCCAGCAGATTCACCTGGAAGCATGTTAGGTATGTAATGCCTTCGGCCCTACTCCAGACCTATAAGGGTGGAGCCCAGCAGTCTCTTTTAACAAGCTTTTCTAGTGATTGCAGTGCCCTGGCACTTGAAAGCCAATTCGAGTTCTTCAAGGTTCTGTTAAAAGCAGTGCTCAGACATGGTCTGACGTGCATGGATTTCATCTGAAGAAAGTTTGAATGGCCTTAAAAAAAAGTTTGAATACTGCTACCTAGGTAGCACATTGACTATATTTTATAAAATAAATATGGCTTTGAAGAATTTTTTTTTGTTGTTAAATAAAGTGCCAACCACAGTTCAAAATGAAAAGAGTTAATGAGATCCCCTAAATCTCACATACAGTCTTGTAGTGCTGGAATTAGAACCCTGGGCTTTTGATTCTCAGCCTGGTATGCTTTCCATCCATCAGGCTGTTTCATGAAATAGGCCCCACTGTTTGTTTGATTTCGTGTCTCAGAAGAGAAAAATCTGACATGTATTCCTTGGCATTTATTTTGCCCTACTCACTTTGGGGGGCATTTCTTCCCACTCTTGTACCACTTCCCCATTGTTAGGGTTCCTCCATAGGTGCCCAGAGGACATCTCTACTTTTTAGGGTTTAACAGGCTTCACCTATATAGTTATCTTATTTTAATACGATTTTTGTCTTCTTATGCTTGAAACCTTGGAGAGGAGCTGGCTTGTTCAGTTGCTGGCCTTGAGCCAGATGTCATAACTTCAGGCAGTGCCACGCTACATATCTCCAGCAGCTTGAAATGGAGAACGGAGTTAGAGATAAGATCAGCAGCTTTAGGTGATGGCATTGTTTCAAATAAACCATGCATGACCCAAAGCTTCCACTTCAAATGGGGAATGAAATTGCTTCATCCTTTGACAGCTTGCTCCATGAAAGAAATTTATCTTCACTTAATTGCTTTAGATCCCAAGAGGCTACATACAGTAATTTCTAGGAGATAATTATATCAGATTTTTTAAATATGTGACGGTGAACGTGAATATGCAACTACAGTGGACAAGGAGGGAGAGCAGTGGGGGACCAAAGGTCCTGTTGAACTTGCTGATAAGTTTCTGTTCTCATTGTTGGGGTCCCCCTGGGTCCTAGACCACTTACTCTCTGAATCTGCTGATTGAGATACAGGGTCCTTGGTATAGCCTTGTGTTGCTAGGGTTAAACCATCTTGTCTACTAATGTAGCTGAGTAGCATTTTGCTCAAACTCCTCCCGAAGCTGGGCGGGGTCAGGCTGGCTGACTGACTTCCGGCTGCATGTCTTCATCTAGTCCGGCTGGGCACAGTCTGTCTACACTGCGGGCCAGAGCCACTGGGGGTTCCGGTCAGTGGCAGCTGAAAACCAGCAAACTTGTTGATTTTAAAACATGACTATTTAGATTTTGGGGATAAACTTCCTGTAGTTTGGGACAGGCTCCTTAATCTAGGCATGTTTGAATTTCCAGGCCTCCCTTCCCTGGCCTTTCTATTTGAGAGAGCCCAAAGCTTCCACTCTGTCATTTTCACTAATCCCAACTACTACCTGCCTTTACCCCACATTTTTTCTCTCATTTCTGAAATCACAACGTTTCTATTTCTCTACCCCCTACTAAATAACTCAGTTTCCATGTTGTGATAGAACAACCCCGAGAAAGACCGGAAGTATCTTCTGAGTGTAGATTCAGTTCTCCTGGGTCATCTCTCACACCTTTCTGCCTGTATCTGCCTTTAAGACTACACATGGACCCTTAGATTGTACGCTCCTTGAAGCTACTCTCTTACAAACATTCCCAAGTGTCCAGTGTGGTGGTGCTGATCTCATGAGGACTTGATGAATACTTCCTGTGGGAGTAAGAGCCAGTGGGACATCGCTGATGTCACGGCTTATAGGCACTCCTGACCTGAAAACAAGGGAGATCTGACTTGGTGGTCTAGAGGACTTTTCGATTCTGTACTCAGATCAGGAGGGAGGGGGCTGCTGAAATCAAAGTGGTCCAACTCAAGCAAGAGTCTGCAAAGCCAGAGATTTCCATTTCCCATCAAGTTCTGTCTGGGCCAGTCCTGGGGAGCCTTCTGCCCACAGAGGTCATTCTCCAGGTGTCCTTTGTCCCTCGTTGTCACTTAATCAAGGGCAGCCATCCTCATCAGATCAGTCAGAGGGGAGCATTGCCTTATTTTATAAACTCCTCCCCAAGAAACCTGACAGCTATAATGAGTAAGCCAATTTGCATTTGAAAAAGGTCATACTGGTATGCCTCTAAGGGAAATCTGCAGCAAGTACTGTCAGATCATTTCTTGGATTCACATCAAGGAGTTTTTGAAGGAATTAGACTTTTGCTCACATCTAAAACCTGAGCACCTGAGTAGCAGCTTGGAGGGGTCATCGGGTCAGGGTATTTGTTCTAGAGTGTATTTGGAGCTTGAAAAACATTTGTCTGTATTACCAGCACCTCTGGTACCCTCTTCTTCCTGGAGCTTGTTCTCTGTCCTGCCTGTCAGCCGCATAGAAGACACCTAATGGAAATTGTCCGGTCCTGAGCTGAAATAACCTGCAAGTTCAAGTGTCTGCGGTTGTCCAGGCAGGTGAAGCAGGCCAGTGAATTGATGACTGGTTGTTGAGAGGGTAACATTGTTGAGAGGCACCTGCCTTTCATTGGGGGGTAAATCACCTGCAGTATTATTTTAACCAACCTCCCATCCCCATCATGAAGATACTAATTCCTCAAATTGACAGATTGTTTATTTTGACAGCTTTACTTACTATACCAAGCTTTCCATGGTCAGTAACTTTGCTTCAGGCCATTTCTTTTAGTTTGATCTTCTCTTAATAGCAGAACTTGCCTGTTTCTCCCTGTTTTATTTAATTAAAAGAGCATACTAAACTTACGTTGGATGCATAAGAACTGATCAAGAAGAATAATTGAACTTCTGATGTCTTTAGACCAAAAAGCCAAAAAAGCAGTTGGCCTTTTCAGTGAATTAATCATCTTTGGTGCATTTGTCTGGTGAATTCCATGAATCCAGTTATTCTAGTGTATTCAGTAAAGCTTTGCCCTAAGATTGTCTCACTCAGGACCATGTATGCGTGCTGAACAAATAATGTCTATTCCTCTGGAAAGAAGATAATAAGCCCAAATCCCAAATAGGGAAATGGGGACTCCCCAAGGATTTAGGGCCATATCAGGGGGAGGCTAAGGGAAAGCATTTTAGCATAGCTATTAACAATAAATGGGATAAATCAAATAGGATGAGGAAATGACATACAATTTACTTCTCTTTCCTAGAGCTCACTCGATAGGCCATACTGTCCAATAACAGTAGCAATTAGCTGTGTGTGTCTATTTAAATTAAAATTAAACATAAATTCAGTTCTCAGTCACACTAGCCATATTTCAAGTAATTAATAGCCATATGTGACTAACGGCTACCATATTGTCAAGAGTAGATATAGAAGACTTCCCTCATCGCTAGAAGTTCCGTTGGACAGCTCTACTTTGTGGTAAAGTCAAGAAGTATGACTTGATTTTTAAGGTTGGGGGTAATGACAGGAAGGATGTAGAGAGGGAGACACTGGGATTTGAATGGCAAAAGCCATCTAATTAAGAATGAGTCAACATCAGAGATAGTGGACTCCAAAAAGTGGGAAATTAGGAGATTCTTACTGAGATAATTTAGTAATGTCTTTAAGCAGGATTCAAGATACAGGGTATTTTACCTTGCCTAAGTGATCAATTTTTATGATGTCTGTAAGAAATTTTTCTACTCTTACAAGCACAGCGTCTTTCTCCCGTGCTCTTTTCCTAATCCTTTCTTTGTCTTTATCTTTGTGCCCCTGTCATTATCACCTGCTTTTCCTTTCTGAGTCTCTCGTGTTTTCATTGATAAAAACTGTATTAACATTGATAAAAATTGTAACATTCTACAGAGCTGTTACAAGTTTTTTCACATGATTCCCACAACAATTCTGTGAGGTATTACCCATATTTTTCAGGTGAGAAAACGAAGATTTAGAAAAACTAATTTGTCAGAGATCATATAATAGTAATAGGCTAGACCACATATATTTATATCATTAAGTATTAAGTTTGAGTGAATATGAACCCCAACTACAGAGACCTAACCACAGAAGGTTTTATTCTTTCACATCGGTATCCAGAAGTAGGCAGTCCAAGGCTAGTGTGAGGATTCCACCAAGTTAGTTGGCAGGTACTGCGGCCTCTTTCATCTCACTACTTATACATTCTAGGATGTGGCCCCATCCCAGGACGGCTGCTAGAGCATCAGCAGGCAGCAGAATGGAAGAAGAGGACAGAAAAGGTCCCCCTCGCACTTTTAAAAAGATTTCTTTGAGGTTTTACATAAAACTTCTTACAGTTCAGTCACATGGCTATTCTAGCTGCAGAAAAGTCTAGAAGTACAGTCTCCTAGTTAGACAGTAATGTACCCAGCTAAAAAGTTCTCTTACTAAAGAGGAGACTGGGTATTGGGAGATAACTGGTAATCTCTGCCCAAACAGATGGTTTGATTTTTGGTCTGGTACTTTCCCACTGTTTCATGTTGTCTTTGCTTCATTAGCTAATGATTTAGTCTTCCAAGCCTCCAGGGCTAGCAGTTTCTCCAAAGAATTAAACGTAATTTCTCTCTCTCCCAGATGAATGGTTACAATAAAAGCTACCATTTATTGAGGACTTGCTATATCCTAGGTATTATTCTAAGAGCTTTACATATATTAAAATATTTCATCCTTACAACAACTTTATGCAGTAGGTGCCATTATTAACCTCCATTTTATATTTAAGGAAACTGAGATACAGAACCATTAAGTGACTTGCCCAGTTTACACAGGTAGTAAATAGTTGAGTCAGACAGAGTTCAAGCCCGGGAGGTCTTGCCCCAGATTCCATCCTCTGAACCACTGCTACTTTACACAGACTTGCGGGGAAGTGCTGTGATTGCCTAAATGTTGATGGCCTTTGCCATGGCCCAAGGGAAGAGCTTTTCCAGACATCTCCCTACGGGCATGCCGTTCTCCTCAGGATTATTCAGAAGCTGTGTTAAAGCAATGTATTTGATGTGTCTTCCTGTTTTTCCATCCCCTATGTTCTTGCTTCAATCCTTTTCCCAAACCTGAGGCGCTGGGGAAAAAGTTCTCCCATTCTACAGTTTATCTTTTAAATTTATTTATATATCGTGTTTTCATTTGTATAAAAAATTCTTTCTCTGATAAATTTATCATCTGTTTCCTTTATGCTTTATATTTTATTTAAGAAATGACATGCTTTAGGTTTTTCGAAAGTTCATATCCCAGAACTCATGTTGGAACTTGAATGAGAAGGTTATGCTAGGTAATTAATTAGGTGTAGGTAGAGAATTCCGAGGTTCAAAGTTTCTATATCTTGTTAATAGAAATGTTGTTTCCAAATGTAATTTTTATTTTTTCTTCACTCCCACTCCCCCTGCTCCAGTGTCCCAGTTCTAGCGGTAGCTGGTAAGTGCACCACCCATATATCATTCATTCCCTGCCTCTTTCCCATGGACAACTCACAGAGACTGGTGCTTGAACTTGCAGTCCGTGTGTAGCCTGAGCTCTCCGCACAGGTTAGACTTCACCCCTTAATTTACTCTGGTAGACTTGACTTCTGGCATTCGTTTAACATTACATATTTATTGAGCATTTACTATTTGCAGTGCTAGGAATTCTGCGGTGAGTGAGGCAGACACAGCCTCTTACCTCATGGACCTTATGTTCTAGTTAAAGGGAGACAGGCAGTAAACAAGGAAAGAAATAAGCAAAATAAATTCAACTTGCGTTAAATACCACGAAGGGAAATAAAGAGGGCCATTTGATAAGAAACTAACTGTGGGAGTTGATTTAGTCACATAACCTTGTTCCAGTACCACCTACTTTGAGCTACAGTTTTACCGCCATTAAACTAGAAGACCTGACTGTGAGTGAAGGGTCATAAACGGAGGCTGAACTCCACCCTTGTGCAAATTAGAACAGTCTTGGTAATGATCCTAATCTCTACCCAGTTGTTTGGGGTTTTTTGTTTTGTTTTGTTTTATTTTGTTTTTAAAGAAATGATGCTTACATAAAGAAAAATAGAATAGTTAACAAACACCTGGGTACATTCCACCCAGCATTAAGAGAAGTAATGCATTATAGGTACAGTTGAAACTCCTTCTGTATCCCTGTTGGGGATCCCATTTCTCTTTCTCCTTCCCTAAAGGCAATCACTATCCTGAATTTCTGATTATCTATGTATCTTTTAAACATATATACCCATAAACTACATAGTATTATTTTGCATGTTTACACATGGCATCTCCTTTTCTTAACTCAACGTTACAGTTTTTAGATTTATCCATGTTGGTCTGTATAGTTTTTTTTTGTGTGTGTGTGTGTGTTTTTTTCATTTTTATTGATGTATAATAGTCCATTATATGAATATACCACAATTTTAATGATCTTTTCTCTTATAGATGCACAAATTTTTACCACTACCAACAATGCTACAGTCTCTTGGTATTAATGTGTGAGTTTCTCTAAGATATCTAGAAGCAGAATTGCTGCACTGTAAAGTATAATCACCAGCAGTCTTACTAGCTATTGCCAAATTGCTTTCCAAGGTGATCATACCAGTTTACATTACCTATAAAAATATATGAGTTACATCTTTTCCACATTCTCATCAATACTAGGCATTTCCAAACTTTTGATTTTTGCCAATTTAATGGGATTTAAATCATATCTTGTTTTATTTTTCATTTTCTTTATTACCAGAGGAGTTAAGCATTTCTTCGTATGTTTGTCAGTTGAGTTTCCTCTTCTTTGAATTCCATGTTCATATTCTCTGCTCACTTTCTCTCCTTATTTCTTCTGATGGGTTCTTACGGATTTCTAGGTCTGGATCTGAATCCTTTGTCAGCTGTGTACATTGCAAATCTCCCAATCTATAGTTTACCTTTTAAATTTATTTATATATAGTGTTTTCATTTGTATAAAAATTCTTTTCCTGATAAATTTATCATCTGTTTCCTTTATGCTTTATATTTTATTTAAGAAATTCTTCCTGGATATGCATATAGTGTTGGACATGTATTGCTAATTGTTGAAGCTGGGTCATGGTAGTCAGATTTACTTATTACTAGTCTCTACTTTTATGTGTGTTTGAAATTTTCCATGATAAAATACAGTGTTTAATTAAAACAAGTCCACTGGAATGCATTTGGTAGCAAATGTACTAATTTATTGTATATAAAAAGCAATTGCCCTAATAAGAAGCCAAAGCTCATAATTTGGTGGGTAAAAGGATTTCTTTTATCTCCATGTAAGATTTTATCATTTGCTCTTTTTCTAACCACTTTTTTGTTAGGTGAAAATGTATCAAGAAGACACTGTCAGTCCAGTAAATTTAATGTGAAAAAATTAAAGTTAGAAAACCACACACACAAAACATGTACCAAAAAGAATTGCAGTTCTACCTGAAAAAGAAAAAAAGAAAGCCTTATCTACCCTGAGGTCTCAAGGACCATATACATAATTACCTTTTTTTGTTTTATTCTTCTAAAAGTTTTAGTTTACTTTATACATTTATGTCTTTGATCTGTCTGGAATTTGTTTTTGTAAATCAAAATCCTTATATGTGGGTCAGTTTCTTAGTTCTCTTTTTTCTTCCACTGATCCAGTGGGCCAGCCAGTAACACAATTCTGGTTTGTAAATCGTTAAAACTCGTAGGGCAAGTCTCCCCACCTTATTGTTTTGCAGAAATGGCTTGACTCTTCCTAGTCCTTCTCCCAGATGAGTTCAACTTTTCAAGTTCCACCAAAAACTCTGTGGGGATTTTGTTTATAATTGTACAAACAATTCAAAGATTAATTTGGGGACAATGGCCATATTTGCGATAATTGAGTCTTCCCATCCATGAATGTGATACACTGGTCTTCTTTTATGTCCTTTGAAGATGTTTTGTAATCTTTTCTGTAAAAGCCTTGCACAGCTCTTACTGCTAATTTGAATACTGTGTTTTCTAGTTAACTATTAATGGTATAAATATGAGTACTATTTTATCTATTGATCTTCCATCTACCAACCCTACTATGATTAGTTCTAATACTAGTGATAATAACAGCAGTTCTTACCCTTTTATTTCTTTAACAGCAATGCTTCCAAAGTTGTATCATTAGATCTGTTTGCCATAGATGTCTGATAAATATCTTTTTTCAGGTTAAGGATGGTCCCTTCTATTCTTGGTTTGCTGAATTATTTTTAATCATAAATAAATGAGGGTTAAATTTTATTAAATATTTTTTCTCCATATGTTGATGATCATGTGGTCTTTCTTTTTTGACCTGTTAATATGGAGATATACATTCATAAATTTCTAATGTGGAACTATCATTTCCTTCCTAAAATAGCGCAGTGTGTTTTTATCCTTACTCTCCTACCCCCAAAATGAACATACACGTGTGTGTTCTTGACCATTCTTATTTCATGGGAGATACATCTTGTTTTTCACTTATTTTCTTAAATGTTTTTATTCTGCTGCCTGCATGCCACTTATTCTTTCTGTATATAATATTTGAGCAACAGCTGTGTTTTTACCATTAATTGTGGTGGGGAAATACGGAAGGAGAAACCTGGAATCAGATCTGAGTATGCTATATGCTAAAAGGACAACTGTGGGAAATAAATGTTTAAAGTATTAAAAAATACATTATATTTTTATATGATAAATAAAATGTTAGAGAATAATATGACAGAACTGGAGATACAGAGCACTAATCTGGTGGCTGTGTGTAGGAGGGAAGAAACAGTAAAAACAAGAGCCAATTAGAGAGCAGGGTAATAGCTCAGATTGTGGTGATGAGAATCTAGCTCAGACTAGCAGCAGCAGTAATGAAAAGGAAAGGACGGATTACAGTATGACTTGGTATTTCTTGAAACATAAATTGGGTAAAGGAGGGAAGAACTGAGTGTTTTTACAAATTTTTGAAGACTAAATAGCTAGAAAATTTGAGCTGCTGTTGATTAAAATGGGAAAGTCAGAAAAAAGGAAGCCCTTGGGGATACATGTTTGAGGTTGGAAACATGAAGATTTCCCTATGTTTTCTTCTGAGAGTTTTCTAGTTTGAGCTGTGACATTTAGGTCTTTGATCCATTTTGAAGTTAATTTTTTAATATGTTGAAAGGTAAAGGTCCAACTCCATTCTTTTGCATGGGGATATCCAGTTTTACCAAAACCATTTGTTGAAGACTGTCCTTTCCTCACTAAATGGTCTTGACACCCTTGTTGAATGAGACCATATATGTAAAAGTTTATTTCTGGGTGCTCTGTTCTGTTCTACTAATTTGTATGTCCTTACGCCAATGCCACACTGTTTTGATTACTGTAGCTTTGTATTAAGTTTTAAAATTGGGAAATGGGAGTCCTCCAATTTTATTCTTCTTTTTTCAAGTTTGTCTTGGCTATTTCAGATTTCATTGAATTTTAGGGTCTATTTTCCTGTTTATACAAAAAACGCCATTGGAACTTGGATGAGGATTACGCTGAATCTGTAGATCACTGGGTAATATTGTCATCTTAACAATATTAAGTCTTTCAATCCATGAACATGGGGTGTCTTTCTGTTTATTGGAACTGAATTTTTAATTACATTTAATTTTAGGTAATTGAAGTTTAAATAGTCACATGTCGCTGATGACTGCCGTATTGGACAGCACAGCCCTAGAGAAGCATCCTCAGATTTGCTTTCCTTTCTAAACAATGGACTGTGGTGACATCTGCAGAGGCCTGAATCCTCATTGGTCTCAGGATGACTGCACCGCATGGAAAGTATAGTTAGACAGGCCTGCATACCGGAGGGCTTAAGTCCTCCAGGCGATGTCTCTCTTCCTCTGTGTTTTCTCTCCCCTCTCTCCCTCTCCCTCCTATACCCCCCAAATGAGATGCAAGTCGTGCAGCACCAGACCCTGTTTCCTTTTGGAAATGGCTGGCTTCCTCCAGAACCAAAGAGAACCTATTGCTTTCAAAAGATTAGCAAAAGACAGAGTGCCTCTGGCTGAAATGGACCTCCTTTTGCCTTTTCCGGTTTTTGCATAAGCAGAGACCATGGTGCTCAACATGGGGCAAGTGTTTTAAAAGAAATTCCCTCTCTAACAGAAGATGGAGATTATTTTAAAGCGCTGACACTTTATCGGTCTGATGCTGCTCTCATGGAAATAACAAAACGTGCCCTTAGGTGCCAAGAATTGTTGTACTCCTGATTCCATTTACCTGAGGATCAAGAGTCTGAGAGATCCCTGCACATCAGAAGTGAACAAGTAAAGGAAGCACATTAAGCTTACTTCCTTAATTAATGAATTAAACTAGGAAACTCTCTTTTCATGTCCAGTCTCACTTTCTTAACCAGGTAAAAAGTCATATAGGGCACAGAGCTGTGTCCTTAGTACTGTTCACAGCAGTGTTCCTGCCGCCCCCTTCCCTGGCATCTCTCCAAACACTCCCCAGGGAGATTTGCAGCGCTTCTCAGAGCAAACAGGAAAACTTAATAAATAAGATGGGGAGTTTTAGCGCCTAGAGGCTCACACGCGGCTTTCCAGGAAGAATATGCCGTTCGCCTTGGACAGCCAGGAGCAGTGGGTTTGTGGTGTTTTCTATAAACATTCTGTTACGACGGCCCTGCAGAGGAGCCTTCCAGTCAGCTTCTAGGCCAGAAGTGGGACTTGTATGTCCTGGCCTGCCGTCGCCACTTGACGTCAGCCTCTGCTAAGAAGAAGCTGCAGCCTCCCTTGTATATTCAGAATTGGACTAGCCCAGCAGCTACATAGTTCTCTGAAAACTATTTCTCCACCTTACTGCCCGGTAGCCTACCCCGCCCTCACCCTCACCCTTCTCCTTGTATGGCGATAACTCACTTAGTATATTATGTAGCGTTTGGGTTTACCCACACAAGAGTTGGTCTGTCACCACTCCACCAAAATATCTGTGCTAACCACTTAGGTGTTCTGGTGTCAGAACTTAGAAGTGTCCCAACTGTCACAGCGCCTCCTCAGCTCTCCTGTTTGTCTCCTGGGTTGTTGTGCTGGGATGATATCCCTCTTGGGTTTCAGTGTGTGCAGTCTTACTTGGGTGGAGCATTGAGCTGTTCACAGGACTGCTGGTAATGTCTGGCCGTCAGTGCTGCCAAAGGCAAAAAGCTGGCCTCTTCTCCGTTTAAAACACATAGTTGGATCGCTGGGGCAATGTTAGATGCAGGGTGGGGTGAGCAAATCCCACTCTTCCTACTGTGTTTTCAGGAAATGATTATAAAGCAGCTGTAAGTGCGAATTAAGTCAAAAGAATAGATTGGCATCACCCCATTCCCCCTCCCCCCAAAAACAGATGAAATCTCTCAATCTCTCTCTCTCTCTCTCTCTCTCTCTCTCTCTCTCTCTCTCTCTCTGTGTGTGTGTGTCTCTCTCTCTCTCTCTCTCTCTCTCTCTCTCTCTCTCTGTGTGTCTCTCTCTCTCTCCCCCTCCCTCCCTCCCTCCCTCCCTCCCCCCCTCCCTTCCTCCCTCTCCCCTACACTCCTCTTTTAGGTTCCATCCCAGATTTACACCCTTATTGTTCTGCCGGGCTTCACTTTGGTACTGTTTCAGAGCAAAGAACCTTTGTTAAACTATCTCCATTCTCTTCCCTGGAAGAGAGCTCAGCCCTAGTCTGCTGAACGAGAGCTGAACTTTCCCTTTAGGCAAACTGTGGGTTCTACTTCCCTGTCCTCTCCCCTCCCTAGAGGAATGTGGGCAGAGGCATATAAATGGGAGGGATAACCAGTGCCAAGATTTAATCCTTCAATTAGGGAGTGGGCTTTTCAAAACTAGTAATACAATTATTTGCAGAGACAATTGTCAATGAAAGGAGTTTCTTCCATCAACACACCTCCATTCCTTTCTTCCAGCTGCCTCTTCCCTGTAGAGCCCTTTCACCTGGTACGTCCATGGGGTTTAAGTCGTCTGTCTCTTAGAATCTTGTCTGGAATCTCCTAAAGTGGCAGATTTTGCTGTGCACAGCACCCCTGGGTCTGCCCCTCCCTTCTCAGCAGCTGTTTGCCACTGACTGAGGTGGCGACTGAGCCTGTGTGTGTGGCCGGAGTCAGTGACGAGCCTCCCACCCAGGCCTGGGGAAGCCCTCAGCCAGTGTGGTTCCTGTGGCAGCAGCCAAACACGCCAGAGCTCCTCATACCTTCAGGGCTGTGGTGTAACAGCCAGCTTTATGCGGTGGCATTGTTTAGTGTTGGTTGACTTGACTTCTCTGTCCCCACCCTCTGTGTTTAGGGGAATCTGGCCATCGCCCAGTAGAGAAGAAGCTGGCATTTGCAGAATGGCTTCCTGCTGCCTCTCTTGTATTAGGAGCCAGGACCACCTTCCATCTCTGCCTTCCTACCCGTGTGGCAAAGGGCTCTTCTGTGCTCAGCCTCCTGTGGTGGGGTTTCAAGTTGCCTGAGATCAGGATGTGGCTATCTGCCAGGTTATCTGCCCAGATAAACATTTATTGTTTACAAGGACGTGTTTCAGCTGCTCTGGCTGATCCCACTGGTGAGATCTTCTAGTTTCTTGAGATTTTAAGCCAGTATGTGGGGCTGATGTCCAGACACAGAACTTCTGGAGCTTGAGAGGCTCTCACTGACCAGCCACTTCTAACTGAGCTTAGCTGTGGCCCCGCTCCCACCCAGGGACAGAGCCACATTTTTATCTCTCAGTTCCCAATCCTGCCTCTACATTTGCAAATTTCTAGCTTTAGAATTTTGGAATTTACATAAGAGCCAATATTATGACACAAATGATTGGAGACTTCTTTTAGGTGGCAAAACCAGCATTCTGACAATTACCGTATTTTCCTTAATAGCTAGTAAGACGGCCATTTAGTAAAGGCAAGAGAGATACACATTTCTTTTTTAAATCCAGACAACCTTGTCCACTGCATCCAAATGTACATTTTCTTTTTATTTTTTAGTGATATAATTGATTTCCAACATTTTATTATACTGCAAAGTTTGAAGAATTTTACAGTAAGCTCACTTATCCTCAGCATCTATATTCTCTCATTTTACTGTATTTGCTTTATCATGTATCTATCCATCTCTCTCTCCATCCATCGATTTATTTTTGATCTATGTCATCAATACAATTTCTGTAAATCAGTCTACATACGTATCATTAACTAGAGTTCAGTATGTTTATGGCTTTTTCTTTTGAGGTTAAATTTATGTACAATGAAATGGACAAATATTAATTGTACTTTTGAGATTCCTCTATGTTGTTACATTTATCAGTAGTTTATTCTTTTTTGTTGCTGAGTACTATACCATTTTATGAAAATGTCACAGTTTGTTCATTCTCCAGTTGATCGATTGATGGATATCTAGATTTTTCCAGTGATATATCATTTGGGTTTTAATTTGTATTTTCATGATGACTTAACAATAGAATAATATTAGACTAATATTATTAGACTAGTAATACTTTTTCATGTGCTTACTGGCCGTTTGTATATCTTTATGAAGGGTCTATTCAGCTCTTATGCCCATTTTTTTTGAGTTGTCTGTTTTCTTGTTTTTGGGTTATAAGATTTCTTTATATATCCTGAATATAAGTATTTTGTCAGATATATGTTTTGTGAATATTGTTACTCAGTCCATGGCTCGCCTGTTTATTTTTTTAACAGTCTTGGTGAGCTGAAGTTTTTAATTTTGATGAAATCTAATTCATCCGGTTTTTCTTTTATGGCTATTACTTTAGGAGAGCTGAACAACCCAAGTCATTGCACTCGTCTCCCCCGCCGCCGCCACCCCTGCAGCTTCCCCTACTGTTAACATCTTGCGTTAGTGTGGTACAGTTGTTACAGCTGGTGAGCGGATATGGTACATTATTACACTAACTAAAGTCCATAGTTTACACTGGGGTTCACGCTTTATGTTGTACAGTTCTATTGATTTTGACAAACGTATAATGAGGTGTATGCATCATTATAGTGTCGTACAGAATAGTTTCATTGCCCTAAAAATACCCAGAGCTCCACCACCTGTGCCATCCATGGACATCTTCTCTAGCCCGTGGCAACCACTGATCTTATTACTGTCTATGGTTTTGCCTTTTCCATAATATCATATAGTTGAATCATACAGTATATAGCCTTTTCAGATTGTTTTTTGTTTTCACTTAGCAATATGCATTTAAGATTGTTTTTGTGATTTGATAGCTCCTTTTTATTTTTGAATAATATTCCCTTGCATGGATACACCACAGTTTGTTAATTGAAGGACATCTTGGTTGCTTCCAAGTTTAGGGAATTATGAATAAAGCTGCTATAAACATTTGTGTGCAGATTTTTGTGTGGACATAAGTTTTCAGTTCATTTGGGTAAATACCAATAACTGAAGTTGCTAGATCGTATGGTAAGGCCATGTTTAGCCTTGTATGAAACTGCCAGCCTGCCTTCAAAGTGGCTGTACCATTTTTGCATCCTACGTTCAATGAATGACTGTGTTACTCCACATCCTCACTGGCATTTGGTGGTGTCTGTGTTTTGGATTTTAGCCATTCTAATAGGTGTGTAGTGGTAACTCATTGTTTCAATTTGCAATTCCTTAATGACCTATGATGGTGAGCATTTTTTCATATGCTTATTTGCCACTTGTATATCTAGTTCAGTGAGGTATCTAGATCTTTTGCCCATTTTTTAATTGGATTGTTTGTTTTATTAAGATTTGAATCACTGATTGATTTTTAAATGTTAAAACAACATTGCAGGGTGGGGGGTGGGAGATGAGAGTAAGGGGGATCAAATATATGGTGATGGAAGGAGAACTGACTCTGGGTGGTGAACACACAATGGGATTTATAGATGATGTAATACAGAATTGTACACCTGAAATCTATGTAATTTTACTAACAATTGTCACCCCAATAAATTTAAAAAAAACAACAACAACATTGCATTACTTGAATAAACCCTATTTGCTGTATTAGATTTGCCAATATTTTGGTAAGAATCTTTGTGTTCATGAGGGATATTTATAATTTTATCATTATATCTTGTCAGGTTTTGGCAGTAGAGTAATGCTAACCTCACTAAATGACTTGGGAAGTGTAACCTCTTCCTCCATCTTCTGAATTTGTGTAATATTAATGTTAATTCTTACTTAAATATTTGATAGAATTTACTGGTAAAACCATCTTGGCCTAGAGTTTCTGTGGGGAACTTTTTGATAATGAAATTCAGGTTATTTAATATACTGTGTAGTTATTCATATTTTCTGTTTTTATCTTGTGTGAATTTGGGTAAGCTTTAGTTTTCAAGGAATTTGTTCGTTTCATGTAAGTTGTCAAACTTATTGGCATAAAGTGGTTCATAATAATTTCTTACTATCGTTTTGATGACTGTAGGATTATTTAGAAGTGTGTTTAATTTCCAAATATTTGGGGTTTTCCTAGATAGCTTATTGTTAATTGATTCCTGATTTAATTCCATTGTGATCAGAGAGCATACTCTACACTATTTCAGTCCTTTTAAATGTATTGAGACTTGTTTTGTGGCTTAACACATGTCTGTCTTAAAGATCGTAACTGTATACACTTGAAAAGAATGTATTCTGTAGTTGTTGGGCCTCTCATTTTATAAATATCAACTAGGTCAAAGTGGCCAATGGTGTTGTTCAGGTCTTCTATGCCTTTACTAATATTTTGTCTAGGAGCTTACTTGGTCATATTGGAAGCAGAACTCCTGCACTGGCTAACTTAAGAATTTGTAGACATTTATTTTCTGGACCCATGAGACATTCTTTAGATACCTGTAAGGATGTCAAATCTTGAGACTTTAAGTCTAGCTTTGATTTTTTTTTATAGCCAGAATAACACTTGGAATCCAGAATAGTAAATATATTTTCTACTGAACCATAAATACAGTGAGCAAATTGAATTACTCCTTTTTAGGGTCGAAAATAAATTGGGTCTTTGAAATGAGTATTATCACTATGACTAATAAACTGATTTTGAAAATGTTTAAAAGAGGAGTTTTCAGGCACTTCTGAGCATAGACATTTTGTATATCTTAGTGAATTACCTTCTCATGTCCTTTGCCCATTTTTTATTGGAATATGTTTCACTTGTTTTTTTAAAAGGCCTTTCTATTAATAGTAAGGGTTGTAACCCTTTTCCAATAATTTATATTGAAAATATTTTATACAATTTGTCACTTACCTTCCATTGTCTATGGAATTTTCCCAAATGCAAATGATTTTAAATTTTGTGTAGTCAAGTCTTTCCATTTTCCCTTTATGAAATTTGTTTCTATGCTTAGAAAAGTCTTCCTAACATAAAATCAGATTTTTCTATTATTTGCTATTATTTTGTATATTTTCTGTTATTTTACTTTTTGAAAAATTATTAAAGCTTGCATCTGGAATTTCTTTTGCTGTATGATGTGAGGTAGAGAGCTAATTTAATTTTTCTAAAATAGTTACAAGCAGTCTTAAAATAATTTATTGAATAATTTATTCTGCTCCTATTAACTAAGAGTTAAGTTTTATCTTATACCAGATATACATACAATATATTCATGCTATACTAGAATATATTGTAGATAGATATAGATGCATACTATTATCTGTTTCTGGGCCTTTTTTTTATGTTTGTCTATTCTTGAAACATTGTTTTAGTTACTGTAGCTTTGGGTTATGTTTTAATACTAGTGATGTGAGTTTACACATACCCCTTTATATGTTTTATTGCAACTTACCTGTGACTTTCCCCACCTATTTATGCTTTATGCAAACTTCAAAGTAATTTTAAGTCCCTTTATCTACCCCCCCCCAAAATAAGAAATCCTCCTGGTATTTTTTTATTGAGATGTAATTGACATATAATTTTATATTAGCTTCAAGTAATACAACACAGTGATTTTATAGGTTGATGCAAAAGCAATTGCAGTTTAAAAAGTTAAAAATAATTGCAAAAACCGCAATTACTTTTGCACTAACCTAATATATATGTTGCAAAATGATCAGCCACAATAAGTCTAGTTAACAATTATCACCACACAGTTACAACTTTTTTTCTTTGTGATGAAAACTTTTAAAATCTAACTCTCTTAGCAATTTTCAAATATACAGTAAAAAATATGGGATGTTCACAAATTGTGAGTGTCATACTTGTGTAGCACATTGCTGATTTTCTCGGTATCATTTCCAGTGTTAGTATATGTGCTGCAGAAGTGTCTACTCCTCGTGGTATTTTATTGGAGTTGAATTCATAATGTATTCTCTGCATATCAGTTCTTTTATGTCTCTCACATTTTTTCATTAATTTTCTTGCTATCATTGTAATGGGATTTTTTTCCCATTATACCTTCTAAATAGTACTTGGGAAAAGCTAACTTATTTATTTATATCTAGCCATCACATCAAATTTTCTTGTTAATTCTAAATTTTTTAGCTGATCACTTTGGATTTTCTAAGTATATTTACTTCAATAATGACAGTGTAATCTCTTTTCAATAGTCATACATCTCATTTTCTGATTTCTACCTCATCTCATTAACTGAAACTTTTAAAAGCATTAAATAATAATGCTAAAAGTAGGAATTCTTTTTTATTTTAATAGGAATACTTTAGTATTTTAAACATTTACATAATGTTTCTGTTGTTTAAAAAGGCATAGTTAGCATATTAAGGAACTGTCTATTTTCATTTTCTGAGCTTCTTAGAATAACACATGTTGAAGTTTTAACAGATGTCTTTTCAGCAACTATTAAAATAATTATTTCTTTCTTTGATTTATGTGACGTGTTGAAAAAGTTGACTTAGTGGGATAAACCCTATTTGGACTTAGTCTAGTTGTATTTTAATGGTCTGCTCAATTTGATTTGCTGTTATTTTACTTAGGGTGTTTACATGCATTTCCATAGTGGGCCTGGCCTCTCTTTGCTGTCTTTGCTGTTTTTCCTTTTAGTATTTGAGTATTACGGTGTGCTGACTTTATAAAAAGAAATGGGAAGCAGGTTTTCTTTTTCTGTGACCTGAAAAGTGTCTATCACTTGAAGAGTCATTCTTGACTCTCTCAGACTCTACCTTCAATCTCTCAGCAGTCCTATCACATGAATGGAACATTTCCATCACTTCTTGTGTCAATTTTGTTATATTATCCAGAAGAATCATTAATTTTTCTACAATCTTCACATTTTTAAATCTTTCAACTAACTATAAGTTAGGGATATATTATTACATCTACTTTCCATTCCTAATTTTATTTGGTTTTTGTTTTTTTATGTTTTTCTTAAATTTGTTAGCAACTTGCGTTTTTTAGTTTTCAAAAACTGGCTTTTGTAATTATTGTTTTGTAAATTATTAATTTTTATTTTTAACTTTCTTTTCTTTTTCTTAGGCTTGTTTTGTTCTACTTGTGTTGGATCTTCTGTGTTCATTTGTTTTGATTAGTTTACTTTAAAAACTATGGCTTTGAATATGCCATTACTAATACTTTGGCCACATTCTAATCCATTTATATGTGTATTATTCTGATGATCATTTTCTAAATAGTCTTTGATTATCACTTTGATTCTAATGTTTTTTGGGAGAGTTTTGCTTTTTGAAGTAGAAATTCTTAAACTTTTGTTATTAATTTCTACTTTGGGGTATTTAAAAAAAATTCTATGACCTAATAATTTTTTTTTAAAGTTTGAAGAATTTTGAGAATGTATTTTTGTTGTATACAAAATTCAATATATATAGCTGTTGAACCATCATTATTATACTATTCTTATTGCTTATATTATCATCTTTACCTGCTTGATATATTAAAAGTTAAAATGGTATTATGCCACTACAATTCTGGTTTTGTCAGTTTCTCCTTGTATTTCAAAGGTTTTTACTTTTTATATTTTTATTTCAGTTCATTCTTGACTTGAATCCTACTTTAGTGTTTTGTCTTGTTTTGGTGCTTGTCTTTGCTTGATAGATTTTGGCCTAATACCACCCCTCCAGCTTTTTAAAAAATCTCATTGTCTTAACTATGTCTCTTCTAAACTGTATCTACACATTGCATTTTTAAAAAGTTTTATTAGATATGAAATTAACCATTTAAAGTGAACAATTCAGTGGCATTTAGAACATTCACAATGTTGTGCAATTATCACCGTGATACTCGTTGTATTTTAATTCCACTCATTTATCTTTAATTATTAAAATAAAATACTTTGATTATTTTTCTCTGCTTATCTAGAAGAATTAAACAGACTATAATAGGGTCTCACATTAGTTAAGATTATGTTCAGCTGCTAGAAACAGAAAACCCCAAAATAACAGTAACTAAAATAAGATAGAAATAGATTTCCCTGTCAAACTGAAGAAGCCCAGAGGTTTTCTGGTTTGACACTCCATGGTGTCACAGACCAAGGTTCTCTCTGTTTTGTTGCTCAGCTGTACATGTCTTTCATTTCCAAGGACCACCCCCCACCCCCAATGTGTAAGATGGCTGTTGGAATGCCAGTCATTTTAACCAGCATACAAGCCTGTGGGGAGTAGAAACAGTTAAAACAAGGAATGCAATTAAAAAAAATACATATATGTATTTATTTATTTATTTATTTATTTATTTATTTATTTATTTATTTATTTATTTAAAAGACACCTCTCCCTTTAAGTATCTATCCTGGGAGTTCATACATACTTCCGGTCTATATTTTCTTGGCCAGAACTGAGTCATGTGGCCAAACCTAGCTTCAGTGTAGACTGGGAAATATTTTTATTCTGGGTAGCCATGGACACAGCTAAAATCAAGAGTTCTATTATAGAAGGAGAGAAGAACAGATAATGGGAAACAAGTAGTTTCTGCCACACCTCCCATGCATCATGTAGGATACTCTACTTCCTCTTCTCTCCTCTCCTCCAATTTCTTAGTTTTTATAGCTATCAGTAAGATGTTAGGTAATACCGTGTTTCTCCGAAAATAAGACCGGGTCTTGTATTAAGTTTTGTTCCAAAAGACGCATTAGGGCTTATGTTCAGGGGATGTCATCCTGAAAAATCATGCTAGGGCTTATTTTCCGATTAGGTCTTATTTTCGGGGAAACACAGTAGTAGCTATTTATTAAATGCTTACAACATGCCAGTATTTAATCTTCACAACAACCCTACCTGGGGTAAGTACTATTATCCCCATTTTACAGATAAAGAAACTAAGACCCAGAAAGATTAAGCACTTTAAAGTCACACATCCAGTAATTCAAACCCATGCTGTAGGGTCCATATTAACCACTATACACTCTGACCCCTATTGTCATTAAATGTTTTTTCATTGTGGTGTGTACGTTGTCTGTCTTTTCTTTGAAGAATAATTTTTCACATTGGCACTGTTTCAGAATTCTATTAACATCACTTATATAGAATTAAATATCTTTTACTCCTTTTGCTTTTCGTCATTTAGTTTTTGTTGTTTTTTGTTTTGTTTTTTTAGGTTTTGTATTATTGTTTGTTTTTACTGTTGGAATTTTCAAACATACAAGAAAAGTAAAGAAACTAGTGTAATGAATCACCATGTAGCTTGAGCAGTGATCAACATTTTGCCAATATTTTGTTTCAATCATTATCCTTGTCCCCCAGCCAGATTTTTGTTCTTGGAGGTTTTAAATCAAATTCCATTCGTCATACTGAAAATACTTTAGTAGGTATCTCCTAACTTGTAAGGCTTTTTCCCCTAGCATAACCTCCATAACATGATTACACATGTCAAAATTAATAACTTGTTAATACATATAGTCCATTTTTAAATTTTTCAGACTATCTAAAAAATGCCGTTTCTCAGTGAATTTGTCAGAATTAAGATCTAAGCAAATTCCATACTTTGTATTTGGTTGATGTCTCTTAAGACTCGTTTAATGTATAACAATTTCCACCTCCCTTTTCTTATGCCATTTATTTGTTGAGGATGTTCTTGATTGTTTTTTTTAAACAATGTTCTTGCCCTTTTTGTTTTGTTTTGTTTTTACTAATACCTTGTTCTACTGGGATACATATTTAAGTAATATTTTTTCTGAAAAATATTTTTTATCTTTTTTATCTTTTATTATCTTTCTGAGTCTTAGTTTATCTGAAAATGACTTTTGCCTTTCCACATGAATGGCTACCTAGTTTGGGGGCAGAAAAGTCTGAGGCCAATTGTGTGTGCGTGCGTGTGTGTGTGTGTGTGTGTGTGTGTGTAAATGGTTTATAGGATTATTGTTTCTCATTATCCTGGGAAATTAAAGACTGAACCAAGATAACTGGGTCAAGGACAGCAATTGTCTGGTAGGTAGGTATGCATTCATTCTATGCAAAAGACAATTTATGCATTACTAGATAGGTGTGCATTCATTCTATGCAAAAGACAATCTATGCATTACTAATTGAGTACAGCACTTTTTCCCACTGAATGCAAATGAAGCCTTACTTTCCCTTAAAAAAAAAATAAAACCCTCTCCCCCCAAAAAAAAATAAAAAACAAAACCACACCTTTTTGCTATCCATAATGAAGGTGTTGGTCTCTTGATATTAAGTTTCTTAGCATGCCCTTTGAAAGTTCTGGCTTTAAATCTCTTTTTCACTCAGGAAAGTTTCCCTTTCCTTGTTTTTTCTTCCTTTCTCATTTTTTAAAAATTATTGCTCTTCTATCAGTTTTGATCTTTCTGGAAAAGCTTTTAAAGATAAAGGATTCTATTTTTACATTTCTTTGCTTTTTTAAATTTCATTGTTTTCATCTGTTTTTATTGTGTTGTAGAAGAAGGTCAAGTAAGTCATCTATTTCACTAATTCAGTTGTCTTTTGTATTTAACTGCCGCCTACTGCCTTACCTGTAGTTTTTCTTGATCATTTCCTCATATGACTGCCTAATCGAGATTGAAATGCAATTTACTATGGTTGGGCTTTTTTTTTTTTTTTTTACTTTTTTATTCAGGTTTAATCTTCATAAAGTAATGTAAACTACTGTTTTAAGTAGAGGCAAGGTCAGGGTTTTTTCCCCATATAGATACCCAGTTGATCAAACACTATTCAAAGATCAATTTACCTAATGAACTGCAGTGGTACCTTGTCATAAGGCAGATGATTTATACACGCTTGGGTCTGTTTCTAGACATTTATCTGTCCTTAGGCTATTAATGTTGAATATTAGTTTAAAAGTTTCCAAACTTTTCACAATGACTCTCCCAGAGAAATAGCTACTTATTCCTTAGATTGGTATTCTGAGGTTTAATTGTAATACCTTTTCATATATTAGATGATGTCTTTTCATCCTTATTGGAGCAGTCATACTTGTTCATATTGAGAGCTTAGATGTGTCTGTTAAGATTTTCAGGTGCAGATTAATTGACAAGAGGAACATCTGATTTGTACTGCTGGTGTTAAACTCTCCTAGAGGAGCGTTGAAAGGAAACTAGGAGCTAGAGATAGTCATGGCAAGGCGCTACACCCTCTTTGCTGGAGTAGACCAAGTTTCTCAACTCAGATGTTCTCATTCTGAGGATCTTGCTTCTTTTAGAATCCAGCCTCAGCTTTATCTTTTCTTCTACCATACCAATTGTAAGCCAGCAAACGCTAAGTTTCTTCTGATACCCTGGTGGGAACCCAGGTTGTGCCCTTCTAAGTGTACCACAATCCCCTTTGGCTCTTGTCTTAGTTGCTCCAAGATAAGAGCATTAGTGGGGTACTGCTGCTAAGGTCTCATCTACATACTTACCAGGCAGGCAAAGGATTGAACACGAGTTGTCCTTTTCCTCATTCCGGTCCCATCTGCAGTTTGTCCTGCAGAAAATTCCTTAGTTTCTGGTATGTGATTGCCTAGTACTGGTATATGCTTTCTTCATTTTCCCCCATTCATTTCAGTGGAAAACTGGAAGGGTGGACAGAATAGCTAGAAGCATATACTTAAAGCCATTCTAATTACAAGTCAGTGATAGTTTTTTAAAAATGAGTGTCTAGCCTTCCAAGTTGACTACATTGATGGTCATTGTTCATTTTAATAAACACCTTATTAAGGTGAGCATTGTTCTTAAAATGCACTTTCATGGATTTACACGTGTGCGACTTGTTACTTCCTAACAAGTAGCTCTGCTACTTGCCTGTAAACTCAGGAAGGAACAATCTGTGCTCATGAAATTACCCTCAAGTCTCAACTCTGTAGCTTGGTATCTCTCCCTCCCCAACGCCAGCAGCCTAAATATGAGTAGAACCATGGCCCAAAGGTCCAATAAGCTGCACTGAGAAAGATAAGATAGTAAATGATATCCAGAATGGGGTAGCAATGATTGTTTTGAAACTCACGAGTTTCAGAGATCTGCCTGTATGCCTTTATTTGATAAAAATGCTAAAATGCTACGTGGCTCTCTTGCCACTGGGTAAGAGAAACTGACCCTAGGATTAGGGAGGATTCAGAATTTTATGCCC
The DNA here is from genome assembly GCF_057876585.1 of Rhinolophus sinicus. Classification (NCBI taxonomy): domain Eukaryota; kingdom Metazoa; phylum Chordata; class Mammalia; order Chiroptera; family Rhinolophidae; genus Rhinolophus; species Rhinolophus sinicus. The sequence goes on from NC_142512.1 coordinate 18,494,092, forward strand.
TTGTTGAGCCAGAGTCCTTTCCCAAGCCAGCTTGTTGAAGACTGAGCTGGGTAACAGGGACTGTTTCTTTGTAACTCCAGTGCTGGTTACAATTCTCAGGAATTGGTAAGGAGTAAATAAGAGTACACATTTAGATGTATGGGGTTTATTACACCTGGCTTTTTAAATTTGTTTTGCTTTCTAATATAGCTAAAGTATGTATATGTACTAAGTTTTATTCTTTGTTCTCTAGTGGGGAAAACACAGAATTTTTAAAATTTTTACATAGTAATTAAAATACAAGAACTTAGAACAGACCCTCAATTGATATTTTTTTAATACGAAATTTAACTAGGAAGACCCCCAAGCTTCAAATGTAAAGATACCTCCTTTCTCTAAGAATTAGCCCTGATCAGGGTTCAGACCCTCTAATACGGAGTGGGAGGGGATAAATCACAACTAAAGACCTTGGCACTTCTGTACGAAATTTAAATAACAGGCAGACATATAGAGATTCGTAAATATGTACTTGGTGCCAGCTAAACCACAGAGAAGATACAGCATTTGTGGTCCAGGGAAGTTAAATATTTGTGGTCAACTTAAAATTCAACATAAAACTCTCAATCTGTGATGGAAACTACCCAGAAACTGAATGGAGGCCATGCAAGCTGCATAAATTCTCAAAGGCCTCTCCTCTCACCCTGCTGGGCTAGAAGAGTCTCTTCTCCTTTCTTCATACTGCATAGCTGGCAGCCCCTTCTAGGAGAGAAGGGACTTCTGGCACTCTGGTTACCCACTGAACAAGCCTGCTCTAAGGCCCTCTCCTTCGTAGCTCACTCTGTCACGTCTGGTCAAACGGCAGCTTATCCAGGAGCCTTTCCCTGTCGATCTTGTATAAAATAGCAATACTCTCCCCACCCTGTTACTCTGTCCCGTTACCCTACTTTATTTTTTTCATAGCACTTCCCACTACTTGTCCTGTATTTATTTGCTTATTTATTCCTCAATCTCACAAGAATGTTAAGCTCCAAGACAGCAGGAACATTGTTGTATTGATTGCTTTATTTTAGTGCCTTAAATAAGGCCTGCCAGACATAGCAGGTGCTTAATAAATATTTGTTGAATGAATTCAACAGAATACCTTAAAATGTTTCAGGAGTACAGGCTAGGATGCAAAGAGTTATACCCCGCCTTAGAATAGAGTGCTGTTACACAGTAGAGCTTCCGACAGTGAGAGAAACCGAAAACGCCTCATGGTAGCTGCATATGGTCCCGGAGAGGGAGACTGGCACTTGTAGGCAGTGCCTAAGCCTTCAGCTGTCCAAGCTGCTGCTTGTGATAACACCTGGCTTACACATAGCAATGGAATTAACACAGTCTAATTTTCACAGTAAAGAAAATGTTGTAGTGTTTGTTTCTGGCCTTCAGATTTGTTGAAGACCCTCTGGTGTGGGAGCTCTTTCTGGGTAGCATGCAGACTGGGGCACATACATACACTTTTCACGTTCTTTTCTGATACGTAAATGCAGTCCCACTTGCCCAGCTTTTTGTCATCTGAGACCCTGCCTGGTTGGGGGGTCTGTTGTTGCTGACCACTCCCAGGTGTGTTGGACTTGATGATGAGGGATGGATTTGACTGATGAACAGGGATTTTCTCCTCTCTGCTTTTCCTGTGAGGCCTTTGCTAGGTCTTCCTGTCCTCCCAGTAAGAGAAACTTGGTTGCAATAAACACATTAGGTTTTCTGGGTCTGTTCCAGAACCTTATTGTTGATGACGTTTAGCATCTGGTATGAGATGTGATTCACAAACCGTGTTGATGATCCCTAAGATGCTCAGGTTTTAAAGAATTGCAAGTGTATCACCATTGATACAAATATGTTTATAAAAGGTCTAGGAGAACCCATGGTGCCCTATATGGCAGTATATGCATGAAGCACTCTGAAGGACACACCATAAACTGGCAGCAAGGCTGGGGATCAGCGGTCCTAGAAACCAGGCGTGGGAAGATTTTGTTCTTAAAATTCAGTCTTCTGTTTATTTGTTTGTTTGTTTGTACCATAGTGCTGTGTGTTTACACTACACATTACTAAGCAGCTTCGGTTTGGCCTGGTGCTTGAAGCCAAGATGCCACCATATACTTCAGTGCCTCCCGGAAGAGATGCTGGCGATTGAACTTTTCTGCTTTGTCAGCAGCAAGAGTGGCTTTAGCCTAAATAACAGAATTCAGTGTCACCTTTTATCTCTGCAGTCAATAAAAAAAAAAGTTTAGGCTGTGTGTAGGCTTCCCTAGTACAGGCAGGTACAGAAGTTTTCTCTCTCTTATCAGTATGAAGCACTGAAACTGTACTTGAAGCTAGTTTATGCAGTGGTCCCCATTATTCGTGGGGGATTCATACAAGAGCCTAGTGGATGACTGAATGTGCACATCGTACTGAATTCTATATATACTATATTTTTTCCTGTACTTACATACCTGTGATCAAGTTTAAACAACTCTTGCACTTGGGGTTATTATTCAGTAAGATAAGGGTTACCACGGTGATACCCAGACAGCTATTGAGTAACGGCAGGTGGAGTGTATGGCAGGGGTGTCCAAAGTTTTTTCAACGGTTTTCACCAAGGGCCACATGCGGTAAAACACACAAACAGCCGGGCCACTCACTCGAGGTGAAGTACGTATTGCCTCACCTGGTTTATTTAAGTAAACTAAATATATATTTGGAATTTGCTGCGGGCCAATTAACAATGGATTGCGGGCCGCAGTTGGCCCGTGGGCCGCAGTTTGGACGCCCCTGGTGTATGGCATGCATATGCTGGGCAAAGGTATGGTTCACGCCCCAGGCGGGCACGCGTGAGATTTCACGTGCTACTCAGAACAACGCACAATTGAAAACTTAGGAATTGCTTATTTGTGGAATTTTCCATTTAATATTTTCGGTCCACGGTTGACCACGGCTAACTGAAACTTCAGGAAGTGAAACCGTGGATAAGGAAGGACTATCACTGTTGCATGTCTTTTACGTGGGTGCTTTGAAAGTAGGGAAACAGCATTTATAGCTACCAACTTGCCATCTCTACATCTGTTTCTAGTCTAATAACATGGAAAGATTTTGCAAACAATCAGAAGTATATTCTAACAGCAGGTTTTTTGTGTTTTTTTCAAATCCTGTGAGGATGTACTTCATAGGCTCAGTGACCAGGAATGGATCAGATGAGATACCAACAACTCTTAATGCCATTTTGCCAAAAAGACCTGCAGAAAAATACATCTCCCTGATCTAAATAAAAGCCATAGTCTTCATTATGCTCTGTTCTGGTCATAAGACAACTCCATATAAATTCTTCGTTCTGTCTGGGCTTGAGTTTACTCTCTGAAATGGGGATGACAGTCGTCCCTTCATAAAATTTCAGTAAGGGTTAAATGAGATAACATAAGTGAAAATGTCTAGATTATAAAAATAAAAGTCTCTCTCAATATATATGTTCTTTATAGTGAGTGGAGGGGGCAGTTACAAAGACTCCAAAGAAACAACCAGTTACCAGTCCAGTCCTGCACCAGATTCCCATATGTCTTCCCAGATTATCCTGTAGTTTCTCTTGCTGTTTTCTGTAATTCATGAGGATTTTCTCAGATTCTCCACCATCTTCATTTTCTGCCCTTTCAGCTGTTACTATTATCTAGTGACTTTAGATGTGGAAAACCTGTTAGATTTACCTTTTAGGCTGAAATTCAGGCCCAACAAGAAATTAGGTAGTTTTTAGGAGGCAAAACAGATGTGCGTATAGTTCCATTATCCCTATAATGGAAACTCTCAAGTGAGGATTTGTGAGCCCTTGAAGGGACACAGTAAAGCACCACTTTGGAAACAAAACCATGCTGTCCTGGGCATCGCAGCGCTTCCCATGTGGGCCTCCTGTCGGCATGCTTCCTTTCTGCAGTCCCATCCCACTCTCCGCCCTGGCATATCGTCCCATGAACATGCCACCTGCCTTCTCTTTCTGGCCCCATCCTTTGACTGCTCAGTTTATTTTTTCCACATCCTCACCCTTTTCCAGTTCCAAGCTAAATAACCTTCACAGATGGCTTGTTCCATCAGAGCTATTTAAGAACACAGGACAGTGAACTGGGGTCCAGAAGGAGCTGCCAAAGCCTAAGGCCGCCCTTCCTACAGAGGCCCAAGACAATTTTGTCATCAGCTCCCTAGAAGTCCACGGACAGTGAGCTTAGAAAGGCTGGCAGATTTGCTGGTGGAATGTCTCTTTAACACTATAATCCTCTAGCAGCTAGCAACTAGTTCTCACTTAGATTTACAAGTCAGAACCTGGAACCGGATACATTGCATACTCCATTTTCCACAGAAGACAGAGCACTTTGTAGTTGGCATTTCTCCCCTACTTTTTTACAGCATGGAAACCCAACAGGAAATGGCAGTCCCATTTGTGTTTTTGATCGTGGTTTGAGTCCTTACTGAACTTCTTTGTGAACTTCTGCAGAGGTCTAGATCCCTGCCCTGCCTGACCTGAAGGGCAGTATTCCCAGCTGTCAGCACATCCTTGGGAAGAGGATGAACTTGAGTCGCCTATTAGAAATCCTGCAGATGAGAGATGACCCAAAATATTACTCTTTCTTCCCTGTCAGCAAGGACGTGTAAGTTTCCTGTCTGCCTCGTCATCGGCTTTGCAATACCTGTCTCTTACATTCCCCCATGTATGCAGTGGTCTGTACGCTTCTGCTCCCAGTCATTAACCCAGGACCCTCCTTCTCTCCGTCATAATCACATGGGTCTGTTTAATTTTGTCCTCGTGACAAGGCGGCCTTTTCCTTGTCCTCACAGTGTTCCTGTGGGACTTTAGACCTCTCTGTTCATGGGCTCCCTCTCTTTCCCTTCCTTCTGTCTCTTCCCTCTCTAACTGTAGCCTTTGTACGTAGATTCCTCTGAGATCACTGAGGAAAGGCAGTGTGTGCCATTTGCTACTATAAGAGTCTCTTTCCCCTTAGTAAGCAGAGTTCCCTTGAGAGACTCCCTCCCTTCCTCCATTAAAGCCTTGTTGGCGGCTTATCTGTTTGAACTCAGGCATAAGGGCAGGGAACAATGGTATGTGTGGAGTGGTCTCGCCAGACCAAGGGAAGTTAATTCTCAGAGAGAGAAGACAGTTGAAGAAGCTTCCTTTGGAGAGAAGAGAAGGAAAGAAAATTCTGTGGCATGGAAGTACTCCCTGAGAACTCAATCAGAAATCAGCATCTCTTCCCTAAGCCTGTCTTCCTACTGAGAAGTAAACTATTGTTCTTTCTCTTCTCTGCTTTCATATCTTCCTCCAAGATCAAGGGTTGCCCGATGAACAACCCACCCGGTTGCTTGCACAGTAAGTTTCTTGGATTGACAGATATGTGTAGCCTTTGTGTGCCAAGTAGGAGGGAGCTTTGATTTCCTTTGTCTTGCCCCCGGACTCTCTGTTGGACCTTCCTCTTTACAGTACACCCAGAAGTCAAGACTGTGTAGTGCAGAGAACTTTCTGAGGATACTCATTGATAGTCTTAAGGGGGCATCCCACAGTGACTAGTTTCCCATATTCATTCAGCTCGTCAGCTGTTCAGCTGATGTCTTGCCCATACTGTGTCCAGGAAAATGAAATTAATCTGAGTGATAGAACTCCTTTTAGGGCAGGTGCTCTGAGAAATTTTTAATTTCATTATCTCTGTTCTTGCCTGTAGCTTAGCCAAGCACCCATTTGGTTTGTGTTCATCTAAACGCAAATTTATCAAAACTCTTTATTTTGTCCTAGAGGCACGCAGGACTTTGGGCTGCTGCTGGGGAGGTAGTACCCTTTCGTGAAAAGGACTTGAAATAGCCCCTTTCTCCAAAAGTACCATTACCTTCCTAAGAGGGTACAGAGTATAATGGACTGAGCACAGACTTTGGAGTAAGACAAATCTGTGTTCAAATCCCAGCTTCACCACTTACTAGACGTTTCTTTCCTCAGAGCTTCGGTTAGTTTCCTCTTCTTCTTTCTATCTCACAGGATTACTGTAAAAATCAAATGAAATAACCTAATGCCTAGCAATCATCACTTAACACTTCATCCCCACCACAGCTTTTCCAGTAAAATGGGATATGTTAGCCCCCAAGAAGCTGTGAGCAGTGAAAACTGCAGAGGAAGTAAATGCTGGCTTGTACGTGTCCCTACCCTCAATCTCCGTAATGGGCTCCTTGCATGCTTGTGAGGTTTTGTGTCTGGAATGTACCCACCCTGAGTTTGTTCAGTATTCGTTTTCACTTGTGAGGATTTCTTTCATGATCACTACCCAAGGGCTTTAGCATGTTTAGGTGATGGCTCTTCTAGAAGGCAAGCCTGTGCCCTTTGTGCCACCACAGAGGTGTTGCCAGCAGACTGGTCTCCAGAGACCACTCCTTACCTCTTTGCACCTTGGCTTTTCTTAAGGAGGCTTTCCTGGCTTCAGATCTGGTGAGAAGTTAGCCAGAAAGCTTGTCCTCAGCCTCCTACGGGACTCACAGGTTTGGCTTATATCCTCCAAGTGGCCTGGAGGGAGCTACAAGGTGTTGGAGATGGCCATGGGAAAGAAACGGCTCACAAAAAGAGCACGGAGCATGAGCCAGCAGCTCCCCACTGCCTGCTGGAGCAGGCTCAGTGAGGCCGCTGACAAGAGTCTTCAGAACACTAAACAGGTGATTAAAACATCAGTACAAGTCTTTCCAAACCTCACAGAAAGCCAAAAACTTAGTTTGGACACCAACAGAAATTTTCCGCTCTGGAGCTTTATAAACTGGTCTGCTGTTTCTTCCTCTGCTCTGTGGCCAGAGGGGAGCTCTGTGCTAATGATTCCATACAAGCCTCCAAGTCTTCCTGAGTGGCTTATCATATGAGAAGAACCTATACCACCTTTTTCCATCAGGAATTATCTCCAGCCTCTCACTGTTAGTTCAGATTCTGAATCATCAGCCCTTCCAAAAACGCCAAGCCCAGCTCTGTGCCCTGTGACAGAGCCGAGCTCCAGCATTAAGGCCAGTGGCAGAACTGAACTGTCTTTCCTCTCCTCCTTTCTAAGATGACTGCTCAGAATCATAGAAACCTTTAAGAATGGTAGGAGACCTTAAGAATCATTGTTGTGCAAACATTTGCCCAAGTAAGGAGAGCATGAAGTGAACTTTCCTCTAGATCCTGCTTTGCCCATAACCATGTCATACCAACTGCCTAAGAGAGGTATACCCAGCCTCGAAGGAGCTCAGGCTTCAGAAATCAGCAGTGAGAGACTGCCACGTCTGAATTTCTGTACCAGATAAGATCTTTCCCCTTGTGGGAATTGTAAGCGTCTCTGCCTGACCCACAGGTAAATGGCCCAGATCCATTGAGAGCTGTGGGCAGTTGGGTACCAATTAAGAGCAAAGGCCCATTCTAGTTCCTCCACTTCTTAGCTGCGTAACCTCAAGCCAGTTACTTCTCTGTGCCTTGATTTCCTCTTCTGTTAAATGGAGATAATGATAATAGCTACTTCATGTGGTGGTTGTCGGATTAGATGACTTGGTACATGTAAAACATTTGGCGGGGCGCCTGGCACGAAGCAGCCATTCACTAAGTGTTATCTGTGACCGCTCGGGGCGCGAGAAGCACAAGGCAGGTTTGTTGTTACACCTTAGAAGGCCCAGGGACGCTCTCCCGGGAAGCTGCTCTGGGGAGTTGGCAAGAACACTGGACGAGGAAGCCATTACACCCGGCTTCAAAGCTCATTTAAATAACTCAAGTTTCCGTTTCCTCACCTATATTCTCATTATCCGAATGTAATAGCAACTGCTTTGTAGGGTGCTGAGAATGTTCTAGATCCTAAAAGTGCCATGACAAATATAAGGTAGTATTTTTTTGTACCTTAACTAAAGTGGAGTTGCATTTTGAAGAATGGACTAAAATTGTGACTACCTTCAGCTAGCCTTGCAACCTTTAAAGCAGTGATTCTCAAACTTTGATGTTCGTAAGTACCTGGAAGACTTGTTTAAAGTGCACTGGCCAAGGCCCGATTCCCAGAAATACTGACTTCCTTAGTACAACGTGGAGTCCAGGAATCTGCATTTTTAACAGGCTCACTATGTGATTCCGACCCAGGTGGTTTGAAAAAAATGCGTTTTAGTGTTCAGAGGTGAAGAAAGGGAACCTCTTCCATGTGGCACGTACTTACCTTACTTACACCTCATCTCAGATTATGAATAGACTTTCATTAGTAGTTAGTTAGCTTTTAATTTGCTGAGGGGATTCTCCAGATAAGGGTGTAATTTTTTCCCAGAGCATGACATCAGTGCTCGAAGAGCCTCAGTGTCGCCTCTTGCTGAGGTGTGTAGGACCTTGCCCTGGAGCAACAGCCTCCACTAAGGCAAGGTGAGACATGCCCAGAGCTTGGCGTCTTGTGGTATTTTGTTTCCAACTAGAAACTGTAGGCAGCTGTCAGAAGGCAGTTCCTGTCCCTTCCTGAGCCTAAACCTCCATGGGTGCACCACCCACAGCAGCAGGAGCATCTGAGTCGCCCAGGGTGTCTGTGTTGCACAATACTAGGAGCATGTGTCACATAGTACGCAATGTGGCTGGCGTCCCCTCCGTGGCCATGATGTCCTCTGGAATTTTCCTAAGGCTGCCACCTGCCTCCCATGATGAATCATCCACGTTGTCCAAGCACCCGTAGTGTATGTTAGATGCTGCAGACAGATTTTTCTGTGTGTGTGTGTGTGTGTGTGTGTGTGTGTGTGTGTACAAATCACAGTGCCTGCCCTCAGGAATCTTACTTAAGAGAGAAAACAGGACAGATTAATGGGAGAAGGACAGTGAGAAGCGTAAACAAGTCAACAGGTCAAATTTATGTATGTCATGAACTTGAGAGGGAATACATTCTCAGATGACGAATTTAAGATCCAAAGAGAACTTGACAGGCTACAATGAAAGAAGTAAATAACAAAATGAAATCAAATAAGTAAGAACAAATGTAAAATCTTACCTTATCCAGAAAGTCAGCTGCACATAGCAGGTGGCCGCAGCACAATACCAGATACTAGGGTTTCTTGGCGGGGTGGCGGGGGGACAGAGACTTAGGTGAAGAAATGTTACAAAAGGCAATCGTTACAGTGCAGGTCTTGCACTCAGTGGGGGGAGATGTTACTTAGCCACATATGTGAAAACAATTCAGGGATTTGTTGATTAAAAGTTCACAGTGTGTCCTCAGTGTAAGGTGGTGAAGAACAAAAGCAGTGCCTTTTGGCCTATTCATAGAATCGAGGTGTCCAGAACGGAACAAGGAGGAGATGTTCCTCTGGGTTCCCTGCTGCCAGATCACACATGGGCACTCACTCTAGGAGACGTAGTATTCTAAGTGAAAGTCTTAGGGAAAGAATAAGCAGGATGTTGAGGAGACAGCTGAAGTGAAGGAACAGTTGAAGGAAGTGGGACTGTTTAGCCTACAGAGGGTATAACACCGCCGACTTCAAATAATTTGAGGCCAGTCATATAGAGGTAGAATTAGAGTTTTTTTATGAGGCCCCAGAGGACAGAATTAGAGGCACTTGGAGGCAGATTTGGGCTTAAAAGGCATAGACATTTCTACCAATTAGAAGAGAAAAAAAATAGAATGGGTTCCCTGGTAGCATATGAGCCCCCTCACAGATCCACGACAGTAACAGACCTCTCACACAGCAGTCAGGACTGAAAGTTAACAGAGAAAATAAATCTATTAAGTAGGTAATAATAAAAAATTACTTATATGTTTCTTAAACATTAAGTAATGATGGTTTTAAAAGCTTCCCCAGGGTCTTGAATACTTTCCACCCAAAATATTCAAGAAAGGTAAAGGTTGGATCACAGGGAGAGGATATTGAGGCGGTCCTAGTGTGGCCGGGAACGAAGGGTGACTCACTTGGTGGCATATAAATAATAAGATGTTGAGGGCTGCTAATGAGCGCAGAGAAGATGAATGAAGTGTGGGCCTAGCCCATAGATGCTGAAGGGACACCTGCGCATTTGGAAGAGGTTAGTGTCAGCCTCTCTGGACTGAAAATTATGTGAAGTCAAGGACTGCCTCTGCCTTGTTCTCTCCTGTGTGCCCAGGGTATCTAGCCTAGTCCCTGTCACGTAGTAGGGCCTTGGGGAAGACTTTGTGGACAGTAGGCTGGCAGGCTGGAAAAAGCCTTCTTGAAAGCAAAGCCTTCTTATCAAACTTAAAGGAAGAGAAAGGAATTGATTGCATAAAGGTAAAGGCACTGTAGGTGGGGAGGATAATCTGTAAAGTCTGAGAGGTGCAGAGGGGAGCAGATAGCCATGCAGGAAAATATGGAACAGGTTGCCTGGGGCTTGGAGTTGAGGACTGGGGAATAATAGCAAGAAGTGGGGGTGGTAATGCACAGTGGGGACAAGTGGGGTGTGGGGGCATAGAGGGCTGGCATGGATCGTTGGAAGCACTAAGAAAGATTGGAATTTCGTTTTGTAGCAGGGCTGAGCACAGGGAATTCTCCTCCTTAGGACCCTCTGCCTAAAAAGTATAAAGATAGAGCAGTGTGCCAGGTCTCCATAAGGAGCTTTTCTTCTCCTCAGGCTGCCTCTTCCTCTTCCCTTGGGGAAAAGGAATGAAAACTGTGCCCCCTGAGTGCTGTAGGTAATGTATGGGGTGGGGGGAGTGGGTATTTCTCTCTTGATACAGGAAGTCTTTGAGGTACCTGATCTAAATGGGACCCACCTCCACTCCCCCCACAGCAGGGACTTGGTTTTGTTCTCTACCGAATCCTCAGTGTCTAGAATAGTGCCTAGTGCACACAGTAGGCGCTTACAAATATTTGTTGAATTGAACGCTGTAGATGTCTCAGAAAGGGTTCTCCCCCCACACACACACACAAAATAAATAAAATTAGGAGCAAATTCGGTAAAGGGGCCTGAACACAAACCTAAGGGGTGGTCTCCTGATCGTGCCTGTCTACAAGGCAAATAAGAGTGTGGCTCAGAGCAACAAGAGCCCCAGATACGTTGCTCCTGGCCCAGAACTAACTGGCAGTGCAGAAGCAGACGGCATGTGGATATTTGCAGACTGAGACAGACGTGAGCACTTGCATCCCCAGGGGCTGAGCTTGTAGCCTCCCCTGCTGGTTCAGTAAGTGAGGGCCTCAGCGCCTGTGTTCCAGGTTTCAGACCAGCTGAAGCCGGCCAGACCCGAAAGGCTCGTGTTGGCAGTGCCAGTATCCGCCCCTAACCCCTGCCAATGTGGGTGGCTGCTCTCAGAGCACTCTGCAGGGGAAGCCGATTGGACTGCAGCCCGAGCTTCCACTGCCTATAGTTTGCTCTGTGACGCACTGACTGTTGAGAGTGCACCTTACTCGTACGGTTGGAGTGCAGAGCTCTAGAATAAAATAGTTTCTTTCCGTGAGGGAACAGTTCAAGAAGAGCAAGTTGTACTCTGCCCAGGAGTGCCCATTCTCCTATCTGGCTTTGTTCAGAATGTTCAAGTTCAGGAAGTGCAGGTGGGTAGAAAATGCCTCATTGGGAGGTTTTTCATCATTTCTTTTCTATTGAGAGACCAGAAACAACGACCCAGCTGGTCTTGTTTGAGGAGGATACCGTTAAGAAAAGCAAAGCCACCACTCACACCCCAGGACGAGGGACCAGATGGGCAAGGCATTTGTGATGTTCACTGCAGGCTTTTTTCCTGATGTGTGTGCACTGGTGGTGTGCTTGTCCTAAAACCAAGGTCCGTGGACCTCGCTAGAGTCCTGTAGAATGCATGCCTGCCTCTGGTTAAGTCCAGGAAGCATTTTGGAGAACAGGACGAGGGCTAGCTAGAGAGAGACTGGGCCTTCCCTCTACCAAGTGACCTGCCCAGCAGCCTGGATCCAGCACCTTAGCTCTGAATAAAATATTTCAGCAGCTTCAACACCCAGGTGAGCATTCCAGGGCCTCTCCCCTCCTCCCTAGGCTGTGTGCCAGCCCCACGTTTCCTTGCTTACCTCTGAGTCTGGCTTCCACACATTGCAGTGGTGTTAGGCAGGGTGCCCTCCTACCTCTGAGCAGAGTGAGACAGCCAGGAAGGAAAAAAGTCACAGCCACTCGTCTGTTGAGCACTTACTGGGCTTAGGCACTTTGCTAAATTTTTGATATGTATTATCTCTTTTAAACCTCACAAACAACTTGAGCCAACAGGCTCAGAGACCTTAAGCAACTTGTCAGAGGACACACAGCTAGGAAGTGACAGTTAACACTTGAACGCAGGTTCCAATCTTAAGATCTCAGGTTCAGGTCTCATAGACTGACTATGAAGCCCAGGTCCTTGAATAACTAACTCCCTATATTGCTTCAACTTGCATCTTCCCAGAATGGACCCGTTTTTCCTGCTGTACTTACCTCCTCCCTGCCAGTGTATGTTCCCCAATGCTCTCCCAACTCTCTCTCCAGTGGGAACATAATCTCCCTCTCAGTAGCCAAGTACCTGCACCTTTTGGAGTTTACAGTAAAACTATTGGAGTAGCCTCTACCCCCACCACCGAGTGTTCCCACCTAACCATTTGCCAGTTCCCACACACCCCTCTCTGAGACTTAAGGCCGGCACACGCGCACGTGCGTGCACACACACACACACACACACACACAGTGGATATGGATGGGGTGAACAGACTGCCATACCGGCTGATTAGTAACGGCCCACGTTGCCTCCGCTAAGAAGGAAACAGCTGTTGGGACAGACACGTGGAATGGTGTGACTGCTATGGGTTGGCTGATGATGTTAGCATTTCATCTTGTGACCTATTGACCCTTCAGCTAGCACAGACCAACCATAGAACTAGGGAGGGCTGGGTCTGGACATTGGGATCAAAAGGGACTGAGGGAGAGACCTATGCTTAGCTGCCTTGCACAGAAATGAGGCTCTCCTGCAGCAGGAACAGGGAAAGAGTGAAATACTGATTGAGTTGCTCCCCTTGGACAGTATGCCCAGGGGCCGGCAGGATATGTATCTGGCACCAGGACCTGGGCCCTGCCTCCCTCTGACCCCTTTGTCAGCCCCTGCACTGGTGCTTCCTTTCTCTGCCCTCTGACCCTTTCTCGCAATTCAGTACAACTTGTTCTGGTTGAGGTAGGCTTCGCATGTCTGTCTCCCCCTCGAAACCGCTGCCTCTGTCTTCAGAGTGATTGTGGATCCTTGTGGCCAGCTTCCCTCCTGCCTCTGGAGTCTGCTCCCTGCCTCGAAGCCCCTCCCCCTAGGAATGTGAATAAACCATTTCCTCCCGCCCTCCCAGCTCCAGAGGATTCCCTGGGTCGGAACTTTCATTGGCAGATCTCTCCTTAGGCTGACCCACCCTTGGCCACTACAGAATTGTCCTACCCACCCTTCAGTCTCCTGTGAGGGTGAGTCGTGCATAACTAGAGGTTCCCAGTTAGTGAAAACAGTTTAGTCTGAGTTCAGTTTCTTGTTGCCAATCCTGTAGGCTGGGCTCATTAAAGATGATAATTAACCCATTGCTAATTGACCTCAGAAGCCAGCCAAGCAGCCTGTATTTTACCAGCCTTGGTGGTGGATTTGTAGGCTATTTTAAGGTTTCTTAATAATCTCAGCAAGACTTCACTTTCCTGTCTGCATCTTATTTGCTCTAAGGACATTCTGTAAAATTAACAAGCTATAAAATTTGATTGAAGGTTTCAACAAATGTGAGAATAATTGACTCCATTTAGAGAAACAAGAAAAAAACCTGTAAACTTGAGTTTGTAGGGGAAAACCCATGTGATTTTTCTCTTTAACCAGAGGAGCAATAGCAAGCAAGACTTTTTAAGACCAGAAAAAATAGAACTGGCTGATAATACAAGTTTAAATTCTTATTCTCCCGAACCAAAAGTGCAGAAAAAAAATTTTGCAAAACCTAACCAGTCAGTATAGTGTTCATGCCTTCCAAGAGGACTGTATGGAGAACTGGGCCCCAAAAGCGATGGAGTGAGTCCCTCATTCCCTGGAGCTGCGTCCAGAGAAGCCTGGTTCAGCTCTCTGACCTTCCTCCTGTTCCCTAGCCAGACTGGGGTTTTTCTCCCTGTCCTGCTCTGAGGTAGGTTAAATCTTACAGCTCAGAGTGTATCAGTCCCTGGCGCCTGGTGCTCAGTTCCTTTTCTCTCTCTCACCCTCCTCTGTCTTCCATAAGGCAGCTTAGATCTCTTTTTCTGTTCCTCCTTTGGCATCTCTGCCCAGGCCAGGCATGTGCCCTGCGGAGTGCCTGTGGAGAGTCACCAGTTTTCAGAGACTTCCATTCTTGATTTATCCACCCCTCTGCTAAGGTGCCCCAGACTGTTAATCAGTCTACATTCCTTCTTCTCTGTTGACCTAGAGGCTTCTTCCTTTTTTCCTCAAGACCTAACCTTCCTCTTAGCTCCAGCCACCACACTCCTGTGCATACTCACATTATCTCTTTCTAAGGAACTGAGCCTGGGACGGCCAGACTCTTGTATCACTTTGCCACATCTCACTTTCAGTTTTCCTTTCCACTGGGTTCTTGCATGTGGACCTGATCTGGGTGATAACGGGAGCCCTGAAGCTAGAGGTTTCAGTTCCCACTGATGGGGCGCGCTGTCTCAGATGGTAGTCAGGGGAAGGGAGAGGGGCTTTCTCTGGGTGCCTTTCTTTGCGGCTCTTCCCTGACCTAAAGCCCCAGTATTCTTTTCATAGCTGACTGGAATGTTTCGTGAGACATTTTGTCCATTCGCTTTGGAGTTCCTGATAATCTCCGCAGTGAGTCTCCCTCCAGGAGGGGCATGACTGCCACTGAGAAGGTGCTGGGTCCCAGGTTCCCTAGGGTATTCCCTGGCCAGCAGCCCTTTTACCCACCTCTAGCCCCAGTTCAACGCAACCGGTTAACAACCCAGGAAGGAAGCCTCTCCTGCCCAGCTTTCTCCTCTAGAGAATCTAGAGTTTGCCCAGAGCTACAATGTACATACCACTTACATTCTCTGTTTTTCATTGATATAGAATGGAAAAATGTACTCATGAACAGAGCTGTTGTGGGGATTATGTCATAGACTTCATCTGGACTCCTTCCTCTCCAAGCAGGGAGCCTAGCTTTAACCCCTCTACTACCAGGAAGTCCTCCGTGGCCAAAGATCACCTCCAACTTGGCTCTTTGTGGGTTGTTTGAAGGGTTTCTTCTGTCATGTTGTCCCTTATTAATCATATTTAAACTGCCCTCCCCCCCCACCCCGACTCAAGTGCTGGAGGCTTCGTCTAGGAGAATATTCCCATAAACCACCCATATAGAACTGTGGTCCTCACCTCACTGGGCTCATTCCTCCTACCTTAAAGCAGAATGCTTTAGCCGTTAGGCCAGCGGGCTAGAGACAGAAGACTGCTCTGTGTCCCTGGGCAAGCCCTCGACTTTCTGCCTCCCAGTTCCCCATCTGCCAAATAGCTAGAACCTCATTTCCCACACCCACAGTACACTTTGGAAACCTAAGGAGACTGTGTGCAACTTTGGTTGTTCTCCCTGCTGGTTGGGTGGCAAAGGAGTGGGGACACTCTTCTTAAAGACTGGGTGACTTTTTCACTTTCCAAACACGTAGAATCCTTTTCAGGCCTCTTAGCACCAGCTCAGAGACCCCATTGGATCAAAGCCCTTTTGAGAATCAGCCAGGAGTGCCCTTGCCCTTGCCCTTGCCCTTGCCCTTGCCCTTGCCCTTGCCCTTGCCCTTGCCCTTGCCCTTGCCCTTGCCCTTGCCCTTGCCCTTGCCCTTGCCCTTGCCCTTGCCCTTGCCCTAGGGAAGAGACTGATGGCCATAGCAGACAAAATCTGCAAGGAAATCAAGTGCCTTCTAAACAGGGTGAAAATGAAAATGGGGACGTGGGGGCACTCCTCTTTGCTTTTGAGTCCCTGTGAATGACACTTCCCACTGATCCTCTAAGGATGTACTGCAGGCAGGGTCAGGATGTCTGCATCCCTGGGTCCCGCTGTGCCCTGGAAATCCCCGTCTCCAGGAGTCCCACGTCCACACATGCAGCCTTTCTCCCTCTTGGCCAGGAATCACACACTTCCTGAGCCACTCGGCATGCCACCCAGCCTGTGCTCTAACAGCGGGAATTTTCCTGCCCTCCTGTCATTGCACACACTCAGGCACACACTCCTCTTCTGGGCAGATTTCTGCTGCACATCGCAGGAATGCCAGCCTACCTCTCACCATCCAGGTGATGCCAAGGCCCATGGCCAGCTTGCTCTCTGTCCTCCTCCCGCCCCTTAGCCCCCACCTCCTTACCATTCAGTAGTAGCAGCCTCCCACCAAAAAGGAAAGTCCTAGACCCATTACATAATTCTCTATGGTGCGAGCAGTAGCTGGGGCATAAGGTCAGAGGTCATAGTGGGGTCAGGTGGCTGACACACACTGTAACGACAAGGTGGTTAAAATTAGACCACAGAGAGGAAACTGGCAGTCTTGTGGAAATGCAGAAGTTTCCTCTGCAAGTGAGAGGCTGGGGATGCAGGGAGGCCACTGTGCGTGCTGCCTGCCAGGCTATTACTCATTTCAGCTCTGTTCTTTAATGCCTCTTAGCCCTGCTTCTGTATTTCTAGCCTTCCTCATCACATGTTTGAATACACGCGATGGAACCCATGGTTACCTGCCCTGGCCCAAGAGAGCTTCCTTCCTCCTTCAAGGAGATAAGCCCAGGACTGGGCATGCCAAGCCCAGGACAGCTATTCTTTCTGAAGCCTTTTCTGGGTAGCTGACCATGTGCTACATCAGCTTCTCAGGTGGAGGTGGTCGAAGTATTTAGCCTGAGATTCAGGCCTATAATGACTCCAGGACCATTGGTGAGGGTGAGCAGGGGCCATTTCTAGGCAGGGAGAGTAGCAGGTTTGCCTGAGAGAGGTGGCAAGAGACTGGTGTGTGCTGCACTTCCCTGTCAGGCAGCTGGCAAAATGTGCTCATTCCCACTGTGTCCCCAGGAGCTGGATCATGCCCGCCTTGTGCGCACGCTGTGGTACCCAGCGGCGTTTCCCTGTGCCTGTCAGCCCTTACTGGGAGCCTCCTGTGTGCCCTGCTGGTCCACAGCGCCCCTTGCCAGAGAAGCGTGAGGTGTAGTCTTTGCTACCAGTGGGTTTGGGGTTGTTGACTAGGTGAGGGAGATAATAAATGCAGGGCACCTATAAAAGTGAGCAAACAATCAGAGGCAGACCCAAGTTAGCACTTCACTGTGTGATACAGACCTAGAAGTCCCTTTTACCTTATAGAGTGGGACAGGACTGCGTGGGAGGAGCACTCCGCATGGGCGAGCTCGTCAGTGATGATAAGGGGCTGCCACCCTGTGGCATTTCTGGCCACTGAAGTGTATTTCCCTGCATGGCTTGGCCTTTACCAGCTTCTGAGTTCCAGATCAAGCAGGGCCCCTCCTTTCCCCTGGTGAGTGCTCTGCCATTACAGAGGAGAGGACCTCAGAGGCTAGAGATGAAGAGAAGGTCATAAGGGGGTGCAAGCAGCGCAGATGGGTTTGCAGGTGAGGCCATGCATGTGTGGTCTCACGTGAGAAGGACCCCAGACAGGGTGACTATGGAAACTTCATCTGAGACACTTACAAATTTGACAATTGTTCAAGATATTGAATTTCATTTCAGCTAAATCAGCCCCAGCTTCTCTGACAGCACTGGTTTATGTGCTGATGTGGCCACATGGGAGCAGGATGGTGTGAACCCCTGGAGGAGCAGAGCTTTGGTGAAACACCCCCCACCTGCTTTGCCTGTCTCCCTTCTCCTGACAACAATTTCCTGCCTGACCCCAGTCTCTTGAGCATGAGAAGCTCTTAGGTGGGGCAGGAACCCGTCAGGGGAAGCCCAAAATGATCTGGCTGAAATGAAACAGCCAAGAAAACCCTCATCATTCATTTTGTACTCAGGCTGAAAGTTCTCCTTTTGGGAGTCTGGAGAGAGGGGAACTGGGAGAAGAATGGAGAGGGGCAGTGAGGGCTACCAGCGCGCTGTGTTCTGTGAGAGCCAGTGGTTCGCACTTCACCCTTCCTTCTATCAGTTGGATCCCAAACTTAGAAGAATTTAGTTGAGTGTTTTTTTGTTGTTGTCGTTGTTTTTTATCAAGACTTCAGTGAAAGAAAGGCAACAGCCCAGAGGATACCTGTCATTGGTCCTGAGGTTGTCTGCTACCCTAGCAATGACCTCAGGAGAGATGGTGGCGACTTGCTTCCCTCAGAAGTCGATCTTGGTCCTCAACCGACTCATGGCCCTTGCTCACCATCTCACACGCTCTGCCTCCCTTGCCCAGTAATTTGGATACGTTTCTCATGTGCCCCTCAGCCAATAAACAGTGTCTCTCATCTTCATCTTCCCTTTCAAAAAATGCTGTTTTTCTTCTTTCCCTCCCACCCTGTAGGTTATTGCAGCCGACTGCAAAAGGGTCACAGTGCTGAAGTATTTTCTGGAAGCCCTTTGTGGACAAGAAGAGCCTCTGCTGGCATTCAAGGGTGGAAAATATGTGTCAGTGGCACCCGTCCCAGACACCATGGGAAAGGAAATGGGAAGCCAAGAGGGAAAACAACTGGAAGATGAGGTACTATGCGGGAAGAGGCCGCTGTGGCAGAGGGAAGGCTCCCCTCCCCCCTCCAGCCCTGCTCTACCCACGGCTTCAGCTTCTACCCCTGGTTATTTATAACCACTCAGGGCAGTGTCAATGTTAACGTGACCAGCCAACTTCTCAAGAGTGCACTCTGCTGGTGCCCCTTCCTGCCAGTCCCACCCCAGTGCCTCCATCTCACTCTGCTACGAGTTCCAGATGCTTCTTTTTAATGTTGCATTGGAGGAGAAGGGAGGGAAAGAAAGAGTTTAATAATGTGCAGCTCTGGAGGCTTAGGAAAGGCATTGGGGGGGGGGGTGTTAGGGTTCAGGCTGAGGATCAAGTTTATAGATGTGTGGAGCTCAGTGCAGCACAGGCCTGAACTCCAGCCTCTAGCACACGTACAGGAAGAGCTGACATTGCTGGCCCCGTGTGGAAAATCACCCCCTCCCCCGGCCTGCCCTCCCTCCCTCGTTCCCTCCCTCCCTCTCTCCTGCACATCCTGATGTGATTAAGGAACTCTCCTCTTGTTTGTTTGCCCTTGGTTGTTCCTGTAGCCCTTGCTTCACTCCAGACCTTGCGCGCTTGTGTGCGCACGCGTGAGCCAGTGTACCCACCCCTGCTAAATCCTGATGGCAGTTGCCCTGCCATGCGTGTATGTATCTGAGGGTGATTGTTGTCATGGGTCTGTATGTGGTGGGTTTGTGTGTCAGTTTAAGTTGAACACTGCTGCCAGCTTCCCTGCTGTCTGTGGGTTCTGAGTGAATGTGAGTGTGGGATGGTGTCGGCGCATATATGTGTTTAACATCACTGCCAGCGGCCCTGCTGTGTGTCTGGGTGTGGGTAACTCTGTCTGGGTGTGTGTGCGCGCACAGCTCACTTTTGCCTGATGGTTGATTCTTTCCTTCTTTTTACCCCAGAGTGTTAAAGACAGAGGGGCCTTAGGTAGGAAGGAACGTGGGACTTAAGGAAGGGACGGAAGCGATTCTAGCCAGAGGCCAGGTCACCCGTAGGCCAACACAGTCATTTGGCCCGCAGCAGTCTCCAGCGCCTGGTGGAGCAGGGTGGGGTGCAGGGATGAAATCAGCAACAGGCCAGGGAAGCCAGATGTCAGCTGGAAGCTGTCGTTTGTGATCTGAAGCAGTGATAGAGTGGCCACCTTCAGTTCAGAGTCTTCAGAGCAGCAAAGTCTTGGACTGGCTTCATTAGAATAACTGGAGAACCCCACCCCACCCCTGATGACATGGGGCTTCGCTTCCAGGACAGAGGTGGTTCCAGGGATAAAGCTGAGCCCATGATTCCAGACTCTCCAGATGAAACCTGGGCTTGGAATAATGGGAAGGAATGAGCTGGCAGCATGGGAGGAGACGGTGGGGTTGCTAAAGCCATCGGTGGGCGTCCAGACTTCAGGCGGGTCAGAGCAGTGCCACCCCAGCCCTGGGTGCTGTGTAGGGAAGCATGGGTGGGGCAGTGCCTCTCGGTTATCTCACCCACACATTAAGGCTGAGGCAGGCGATGGAAGGTCAGCAAGACTAGCTCTCCAGGATTGCCGTAAGAGACGTCCTCTGGCCAGTGGAGCCTGCGATGCCAAATCCAGTTAGGCAGGCGAGGCCCAGAGAGGGCCTCGGTGTGACAGCCAGGGTGGGGCTCCTCCACACTTCCAGAGAGCAGACCAGCTCTCCCATCCCAGATCATGGCTGTGCTACGCCCTCTCTCTCCTTCTAAGTCTTACGGACCAGACAAAGGTTGTGACCCATGCCACACTGCCCACTTCTTCCTTTTCCCACGAGTCTCCTGGGTTCCTTTATGTTAGTGGCCCCTGGGAAACCCTCCGTACCCTGGTCTGTGTAATTTCATAACCCTGCACTTCCTCGTTTGTTGTGAGAGCTGAGCGAACCTCAGACAAGCTTCGCTGACCCTCTTGTGACCTCAGTCAAGCTCATTCCAGGCCCCGTGATAACCCAGTGTGTCCCTGATCAGAGCAGGCAGTGGCAGTGGCCCTCCACAGACCGGCCAGCATCCTGCTCCACTCACTCCAGTCCAGGTTAAGCCCACGAAGAAGGAAGTCAATGTGTCGAGTCTTCCTCCTTCCCATGGCCTGGGCCTCTCTGGAAGTGAACCCTGTGACACTGTCATCTGCAGGTGGTCAGATGAGTGGTGACTGCAGACAGCACCCAGACCCCTGAGATCTCATCTCCCCAAACTGCGAGACTGAGTCACTTAAGCCGATTGGGAGAGAAGAGGGATATGTTTTTTCAGACATTCAGAGTCCCGTTCCTTCGGGATGCTACCAAAACACCTGTCTTCCCACCCCTGTATTCTGCTCCCAAGACACAGCATCACCTCCCACCCACACACTTTACCAGCCACTTCCAGCCAGAGAATCTATGGGAATATCCTCTTCAGATGGACAGTTAGAGGAGAGAGCGGTGTGTATGGAACAGGGCCGGGTGCGCCTGTGGCGGGCTTGGCGAAGCTGAGCCACGAAGGGATGGGTCTGGGCTCACCGTCCAGACTCAGGGCCCCCCACGCTGCTTGGTGTGATCAGTAAGAGCACAGACTTTAGAGCTGGACTCACTAGAGTTCAGATCTCCGCTCTGCCACTTACTAGCTTTGTTACCTTGAGCAAACTGTCTAACTCTAAACCTCAGTTTGTTCATTTATAAAATAGGGATGATAATAGCATCTGTTCCATCGGCTGTTGTGAGTATTAAATGAGTTAATACATAAAAAGCACTTAGCCCAGTCCTTGGCCAATACTCAGCTCTCAGTAAATGGTAACCATTATTGTCATAATCACTGTCATTATTATCATCCAGTTAGAAACACAGGAATCCTCTCCTACTAAATCACTCCCTATTACCCATGCTAACCCTGTCCCTCAAAGGAAGCTCTCTCAGGCAGCTGCATGTTTTCTACTGACCAAGGCCAAAAGGGAGAGAGTGAGGAATGGAGCCTGGGACCACCCGGGGAGCAGTGGCCTCTACAGAGCAGAAGCTGCGAGCAGGGAGGTGCCATCCCCAGGGAAGGCTCCACCAGCCTGGCAGGAGACTCCTTTAGCTAGCCAGCCATCTCCTAACCTGCCCAGGCCCTCGTAGGGCATCTGAGCAAGGTCGTGTCATGCGAGTTCCTATAGGGGGCCCAGCAGCCCTGACACCGCCAAGCTGTGGTCTCACAAAGAAACCAGGGCAAGGTCTGCTGAGCTATAGCGTCTGCTCCCTGACGCTGTCTAGGGCAAGGGCGCTTCCATGCCTGACTCCTAGCTGTTGGCCAGAATTGATTCCTATCCGATCATTAGCATGAATTAGATTTAAATTGGGTTGTTTAACTTTCTCTGTTGATTTTCTTTTGGTGATTTCAAAATGAAAATAGACCCAAAGTTTGACTTCATGAGTGTGTGCAAAGGAGAATGAAGAGCTGCAAGTATAAGCATAGAAGTATATATGTGTGTGCTAGTGACTTACGGTGTGGATCTATGACTGTGGGATTCGAAAAGAGCCCTAGAGTGCAAAAGGGAGTGATTGGTGGGGAGAGGGAGTGACAGCTTGTTTTTACCCCTCACACCTTGGGGCCCTTTCGAGGAATGATCCGAATAGGCCTGCAGTGGGGGTGCCGGGAGGATAGAAGGGTAGGTCTGGTCTCAGTGCCGTCTGTGGGCTCACAGTCTCCTCTCTCCCCCGGCCTGCCCGAAAGGAGGAGGACGTGGTGATTGAAGACTTTGAAGAAGATTCAGAGGCTGAAGGCAGCGGGGGCGAGGATGACATCAGGGAGCTTCGGGCCAAGAAGCTGGCTCTGGCCAGGAAGATAGCCGAGCAGCAGCGTCGCCAGGAAAAGATCCAGGTAGGGCCTGCGGGGGTGGTTGCCATCAGGGTGGTGCTGTACAAGGAGGAAGGAGGTGTGCTGGGAGTCAGGTCAAGCAGCACACTCTGAGGAAGTCAGTGTCCTGCCTGGTTCGACCCTCGTTTTCTTTCTCCGTCACTAAATTCTGGTAGTACATTTGGTGCCTGGAGGCTCCCTCCTCCTGGGCTCCAGGGGGCAGGAGCAGGTTCTTCTCAGAGAATCCAACGAAGGCTTCTTCCCCAGAAATGATCTGTGAATAGACACCACACATACACGATCTCCCACACAATTTCAGGAGTTTCCGAGTTCCCCTGAACCTTATCCAGATACTCCCAGAGAGGCCAGGGATTCTCTGTTGAAAACACCTGTTCTCGGGGGAGAAGAGATTGTGGCCACAGTCTGTTGATCTGGATTCCCAGTGTGATGGCCAATCCCCTCTGCAGGACACTCGTACTCCTCCCAGAGAGACACTGCTTGACCTCCACACAAGGGTTCCTCCACCATTTGCCCTCTCGTGGACCCACACTTCAACTTCCAGCAAGTTTTTCTTTATGGCGCTCCCAGGTCTGCCTTCTTGCACTGTAAGGTCACTTCCTCGTATCTGGGGCTCAGGATAGATAGAGAAGAGCCAGTCACGCTCCTTCATTGAACTATGTGCATAGGGAAGCATCAAGCCTCCTTAGCAATGTCTGTTTCCTTCTCTCTCTCCAGCCACCCCCTCCCTCGCCTTTGGCAGCGGCCTCAGTGCACGTGGTCAGGAGACCTGATCACAGTCTGGGCTCCAGCACTTACTAGCTTTGTGACTTTGGGCAGACTGTTTGATTTCTCAGAGCCTGTTTCCTCTGCTGTAAAATTAAAGTGGTAACAGCACCTTCCTCTTGGAATTGCTGTGAGGCCCACAGAAGCTGGCACACGTAAAGCACTTAGCACAGTGCCTGGCACACAGTATGTGTTCCATAAACGGTCACTGGAGTCTGAGATTAGTCTAATCACCCATCAGACCGAGCCCTGCCCTGGGAAGGGAATACATACCAGTTGGGAGCCATCATTCTTTCGACATACTCATGTCCCCCTGCACACTAGAATCAAGTGTGTGACACCTCTGCCCGCGTCGTCCGCCGCGGTGTGGCTGCCCCCTCAGCCCTCTGTGGTCTGTGTGGGATTCTGGTGCGGCCCACAAAGCAGCTTCATCCTCACACTGTCTTTCCTCCTGTCCTGAGGCTCTTTTTTTCTTACCATCAGTCTTCTCAAAAGTTCTGTCTGTACTCACTACCTCCATTTCTTGACTCAACCCAGCACGTATTAATACCTGTCAGGCTGCGGCCCCCGTCGTAGTTGGTTTCCCGTAGATTTGGACCCTGAAGCTGCCTCCCTCCAGCCTCACGTCAGCACCAGTGGACCCTCATCTTCTCTCTCTCTCTGTTGACCTGGGCTTCCTCACCACCATTCTTTTCTTGGTCTCTTCCTTCCTCTCTGTTGCTTCTTAGTCTCAGCACATAGTTGACACTCGGCACATATTTGTTCAGTGACTTAATAGATGGTAGGAATTAGAGCATCACCTTAAATCCCCACTGGCCTCTAACCCCTCGGGCCTGATTCTTTATCAAACCCATCTGTTCACTCATTCATTCCCTTCTCTCCTCTCTATCCCTGCTGCCACTACTGCTGTTCTAGTCCAGGGACCCACTTGAATTATAGTAGTGGAGGCCTCTGCTTTGCACAACTCCAGGGGTGTCATTGACCTTGGAGTCTGTGAATGGCAGCTCCTAGAATTGTGCAGCACACAGTCTGCGTGGTGGGCCCCCTGCCTCCCCTGCACCTTACATGTTTTCATCGTTCTCTTCCCAAAAGAGCCACTCCCCTGCTCAGAAATCGTCAGTGCCTTTGCTTAGCCGATGTAATAAAGTCTGATTCCTTATGGTGGCATTAAAGGTTTTCTCATGTGTTCCCAACCTCTTCTCCCATCCCCCATGAGCCCTTACTAGCTAGATGACATTGTGCAAATTATTTAACTCTGAGTGTCTTTCCCCACCTATCAAATTAAAGTTGGAACAGCACCGACCTCCTACCTCAGAAAGACAGTGCATGTAAAGTGCCTGTCCAGACCCCGATCCTGCCTGGACCACAGCACGGATCTTCCCCTTCGCTCACTGTCCCCACACGTGCTCTGCCCTTCCCCACTCTCGTGTCTTTGTTCATGCTGTTCCCACAATCCGAGTACCCTTTTTTCTGCTCCACATTTCCTGTTACCTGTTTAAATTCTATTCCTCCTTCAGTCAGTCCCCAGATGAAACTCCATCTCCCCAGTGAAGCCTTCCCTGATTTCCCCCAGGAGGAATTAATCTCTCTCTGCTCAGTGTTCCTGTAGCACTGATTTATACTTCGTGTGTGAAACTTATATCACGTCTCGTATTACGCTTCTTTCTGGGCTTGTTCCCCTGCTGTACTGTGAACTCCTTGGAATCAGGTACCGTGTCTTCAGCTCAGCTGAGTAAGTGGTGGTGAGCATCTACTGTGCTAGTAGTGGTCAGCAGACACAGGCGTAAACAAAGAGTCCCATCCCAGAGGGCAGTGAGCTGGAGAACCCAGTGATGTGACATGTGAGTGAGCGCTGTTATAGGATGCTGTGGGAGCCCGTGCTGCGGGTACATGGCCTTGCCTGGAGCGCCGCGTTTGGCCCAGCCTCTAGCAACAGACAGCACCTTACAAATAGGAGGTCATGCATGAGGCTGGACTCGCCATGCTTGTGGCTGCCCTGTCAAGAAGGCTGATGTCCCCGTCACCTCCTTTAGAGCAGGCTGCTCAGGCCCAGGCACTGAGGGCCTGCTGTGGGCTGGCCGGGGCTTGGGTTGCTGTGGCCCCTTTAAGAACAGGCCCCACATGAACTGCTGCTGGCGGCCCTGCCTCCTGTCAGCCTTCTTCCTCCAGCCTCACAGCCACAGGAGGATTTCTCAGCAGAGGAAAAATTCCCCCCTTCCCTTCTCCCCCCCCCCTTTAATGCCCGGGGCCCTTCACTTCCATAATTCTTCATTTTCCAGCCTTGAACGTAAGCCAGACACATCTGTCTGGCCATATGCGTGAACCCTGGAGTCTGTGCCGAGGTGGCTGTAAAACAGGGCCGGTGAAGGCCCTTCTGGGAGAGCACACACATGTGTGTGCCCTCGGGCCATTGGCTCCTTGCCCAGAACCACGGGGCTGCAGTGCTCCAAGCCTATGTTAACCTTTTCTTATTTTTCCTCTTTTTGTTTAATTTAAGGGGGGAAAATCCCAAGGAAAAGGTATAAATTGTCCTGGGAGTGGGGGAGAGGCTCCTAACTAGAGAGGCCATTATTGTTGGCAGGTACTTGGGTCACACTAATACAATAAGGAAGAGAAGAGCATCGAGTGAATTAAGATCGGAGAGATGGGCTGTAAATTACACTGCTCTGAACTCCATCAGTCTCCAGGGGTGTTAACCGAGAGGTGTAAGGCAAGTCCCCCGCTCCCAGCGCCTTTTACAGATGCAGCAAAACAGGAACCACACATGTTTGGGGAAGGGGATATGAAGATGGGGTTGAAAAAAATCTTCCTGGCCCCCATGATGGCTATAAAGTCCAACTGAGATTTTGAGCTATAGCCACACCCCCACTTTCCTGCTCACACCTAGACCCCTGGGCCCAAGCTCATCTGTGGGGCTGGGGGAGGTGAGGCCTGGCCTCCCTGTGCAGCCTGTCCTTCCCTGTTTCCGGCATTGCACAGGGGCTGGTGAGTGGGGCCGACTGGAGGTCAGAAAAGGGGTGTGGGTAGCTCTCAGGGCCTGTGCAGCTGGAGCCCTGGCTCCCAGGCAGGCCCTTGGATGCTGGGGGGCCAAGTCCGCCCACCCGGGGCTTTGAGGCCACACTCTTCCAGGCTTTGCCTGTTGTTTGAGACAGATGTCTTCATATTGGGTTGGTTCTTCCCACCTTGCTGCTTTCCACCTGAGTTCCTTTCTTTCCCATTGCCATTCTTGGGAGGTGTCCAGAGACCACAGCAGGGTACATGGTTTGTCTGGGAAATTGGTCCGAAGTGTTTCATTCCTAACTAGACCCCCAGGGCAAAGCAGTCACTGAAAATCCTCCTCCAGGCATGAGGCGTGGCCTCTTGGCACCTCGTACTGGCCCTGTGATTCCCCCGCCGCCTCTTGCCTCCACGAGGCTTTGCTGTGATTTGTGCTGCTGTCGGGCGGGGTCAGGTTTCCTGAGCAATTGCAAACATCCCACCTGAAACATAACAGGCTCTTCCTCTGGCCACAGCTATTGTTTCCCTCCGCATTATGGCCACAGTCTTGCTCTGTAGCCAGCAATGACATGTGTTCTGAAAATAGCTTCTCTCCCCTGTCCCCTTCCCGCCCACCCACCCTCCTGAAGATGCAGTCACTCCTTTGTGGTGGCCCCGGGAGTTTCTAAATATAGCTTCAACCCTTTCACACTGCCACCCAGCTGTGGGGGGGAGGCACTGTGGAACAATGGGGCATGTACAGAGCCCCCCACACCTGTATGGAAGCTAGCGGAAGGCAGACTCTCAGCCCTGGCTCCTAGCTGTCGGAGGCAGGGTGGGAGCCAGCGGGCTACCAGGCCAGGGGCACGTTCACGCCAGGGCAGGAAAGCACATCAGCCTACAGAGCCGGGCAACCGCCCTCCCCACACAAACCCGTTCCAGAGCCTGTTCCAGCTTCTCCACAAACTGTGGCGCTGGGTCTCCGGTTTGGTCCAGGCGCTCCCACCTCCCTGGCTCCAGCAGCACACAGAGGGTCCTGTTCTCTGACAGAATGGGCAGGCTGTTGGCCGGGACACCCTTAGGCTGCTGCTCGGTGCTGGTTCAGAGGTGTCATGCCTAGCGCTGCCACTCCTCTCCATCAGGGCATTCTCAGAACAAAAGTTATGAGATAAAATTCAATCAAATTACCTTTAAAGTGCCCTTCAGCCCTGAGATTCTGTGATTTAGCTTATTGAGTTGCTATGATATACCAAACTTGATGCTGAACATTATGAAAGAATCTCTAAGAAAAGGCAGTTCTCCTTGAGCTCCTTAGTCTAGTTTGAAAATGAGATCAATCCTCATAAAACAATAAGAAGTAGCAAGCAAGCCATCATGCTTATGACTTTTAAAAAGAAAGCAAGTATATGCTAAGCTCTGTGGTAGTGACTGGACATCCAGAGAAGGCAGCCTAAGCAGAATCTTTCTCACGAGGACCCCCCAACACAGATGCTAACCATTCTCCCAGGAGAGGCTGGTTGGCTCCACCTGTTTTCTATAGCAAATGCAGTATCTGCTCCCTTTCGTTTCTGTGGCTCAAGAAGGAACTGCCTGCTGTACTCTTGGTGGTTATCTTACCAATTATTCCTATTTTTTATTTCATTTCCGTTTTCCCATTTTTCATTTTCAAAAAATACCCCCAGATAGTTAAAACAACAAGAGTATCATGAGTCTCACAGAAGAAATCACTAGCCCTCTGCCTGGCTCCTCCCCATCTCCAGCTCTGCTCCCTCGTGGTTTCCCCAGATGTTTACCCTCCGGGATATGTAGAAGATGAAAAATGGAGCTGGGCAGGAAAAAAGGAAACTGACATTTGTTAAGTTACTAATATGTGTTTCAGGCACTTAGTTAGATAGATACTTTCACATACAAGGTGAGCGTGGAAATTTTCTGTGTTAACAGAACTCATTTCTGGTGAAGACATTGCTCTGGCCAGAGAGGCCCAAGGATAAAGGATTCTATCACCCTACAGAGGGAAGGGAGCAGCCACACTCTCTGTGGAGCCCTAAGCAGAAGGAAGACCTAAGCAGGCCTTCTTGTGATCTGGCTCTGCTTCGTCATCAGAGTTTTTCAAGTTCCATAACTCCTATGTGAGCTAATTACATTGCCTTTATTTATATTAATAATTCTCAGTATCTCAATGTTCAGTGGTTTTGCATCCCCAAACCATCCCCACTGCCTAGAAGGAGGAATTTAACCTGTAAAAGAGCCCTTCCTGGGGACCCAAGGCTGTCAGCTTCTTCACCAGGTGTTATTGTGGTTTATCTTTCTCAGCACCCCACCAGCTGGCTCAGGTATGCTCCCGTACTTCAGAGAAAATTGGTTCTTTAGCACCTTCCGGAAACAGAATTAAGTTCTTTTTTGCTTCCACACTTTATGACAACTTGGTCCTTATTGCCACTGATCTGATTTCAAAGCGTCTGTGCTTTCCTTGATTTCCCAGTTCACTGTCTGTCCTAGGACCACTGTGGCCCTATCTTAGCTGCAGTGAGAAGGGTTCCTATGAAACTCTCCTTCCGGGTCAGCACACTTGATTCCAGGCCAAGACCAATCTGTCTGAATCACAACATTCCAGTTGCGCCCCCCTCACCCCCACCAGAGGCTTCTGCAGCTTTTTACTCATACAAACAAAAATAAATCTCACTACCGGCCTCTGAACTCCACAGCAGCACGCTTCCCCCTTCTCCCTAAGCGTCCATGGCTGTGAGTGGGGACTTGGCACTCTCCCCACCCACATCACTTTTTCACTCCCTGCGCATCCTGTGTCCTTCTCTCACCGTGCGACCCAGAGATTGGAATGGGACGTGACGGCCGGCACAGGCGCCGTGCACAGCTGCCAGGAATCTGACGGGTAAAATCTGGAAAAGTTGGGAGGGCAAATGCTAAACACACACACGCACACACACAGCGCCACTCAGAGAGGGCCGGAAACACAGACACCCACAGAAGAGGGCCTGCAGACTCCCTGTCCTTCCTCAGTCTGCCATTCTTTTGAAAAGGACTGAGCCGGTCTCGTGACTCAGGTGTGACCCCCGCCCCAGAGGCCCACAGGTACCCGAGGAGTAGAGGGAACAGCTTCATTTAATCCCCAGAGACTCCGTGAGGGCATGGGGGGAACAGGAAGCAGTTGTGTGGTGACTCACTGGGCAGAGCCAGGTTAAGGGAAGTTGTCTGCGGGTGTCCCTGGGACCGGATGATGGCAACACAGTTCTGACCACCCTCATACAGCTTGACACCCCCCACCCCCCACCCGCGGGGAACCAACAAGGCTGCTACCTCCCTAAGAGGCTGTGGCCTCTGTTCACCTTTCTGGCCCTGAGCCAGAGTTCAAGGAACTCAGAGCTTCTCTGGACCCTGCTCGATTTTTCTTCCGTCCTGTCATCAGAGCACACAAGTAGGCTCCCAGCCTCCCGTGGCCGCCTAACTTAAAGCCGTCCTGCCTGCTGCCAGCTGTAAAGGTACAAGTCTGAGGAGGTCGTTCACACGTGGTCAAAAATGGCAGCCAGTTCCACTTCCTTCGAGTCAAACCAGGGCTGGAGTGTCATTTCTGGAGGCAGGAAAATTACGATGTGAAAGGAGTCAGTGGGGCCGTGGTATAGATGCAGTGTCCAGTGAGGACCCTGAGCCCCTGTCACCACAGGTGCCGGGGCCCCCTCTCCTTCCCCGGTCAGTGTCAGTGCTTGTTCTATTCCCTCTCACCCAGAAAGCGATTTTATGCCTATGGTACCAAAACAAATGTTCCTGGGAGTGGAAACGCTGGATAGAGAACACGCAAGAGCAGGGAAAATGAGGACCAGAAATGCTGATGTTCCCTCAGTGTAAAGAGAAATAGGAAAGAGTTGTTACTGAACCTGAGTAGGGACCGTGTCCTGTTCTTACAAAATGTCCAAGCCGTTACGCAATGTTATATGTCAGTTGTATTGCAATAAAAAATAATTTTTTTAAATGCCCGAGTTGAGTTTGGTGGAATGTGTGTCACCCTCTAGTTGGCAGCCCCGTGGGGGAGGGACAGTGACCCAAATTCCCTGGGAAGGTGGCCAGCAGCGGTGGCACTTTCCCCAAATGAGGTGAGAGCAATAGGAAGACTAGCAGACTGGGCCTCTCAGCTGCATTTTCTCATGCCCGCCAGCGTCCTGTGGCCTGTGCCTTCCACCAGCTGTGGTAGCAGTGGCAGCAACGACTTACTCATAGGAAGAGGTCCCCAGCAGGTCACAGAGAAGCCACCCCCAGCATTCAGAGGCATGCCCTTTCAGTTTTACTGTCATTGCCAGTGAAACCTGAGCACCTTCCTCACTGACTGTTGGTGGCCAGGACCCAGCACTGTGGGCCCCCCTCACTTGGCACGCACATGCACTCCTCCTGCCCTGCGCCTGTGTCTGTCCCTGCCAGTTGGTGTGCGGTAGGAGGCCATGAGAGGGCGTGGCAGGGCTGAGACCTGCTCACCTGGCCCTTGCAAGGTTTGTGTCGGTGCCCTCCAGCTCCAGATGCTGGGAGCACGCTGTCTGGGCAGATGCCAGCAAATCAGTTTGCTTCTCGGCCATGGCCCCCAGAAGAGGAAGCAGCACAATTGTGACCTTGCTCTGTAGTGACAGGCATACCCAGAGCTGCTGCCACACATACGGCTGTCAGACTGGAGAAAATCGGGCTTTCCCAGACGTACACGAAGCTTCCCTGAAATGCAAACAGCCGTAAGACTAACAAGCACTAGGCCGTGTGCTTTCCAAGGTGTGGTGTACAGACCTCTGGTGCCGCACGAGGTGGTTTTTTAGTGATGCAGGTGGTCCTTCAACTGACTATTATGGAAGTTTAGTTTGCACTAGTAAACATCACTTGACCGTCAACCCTTGCTCCCATGGATATCATTGCTTAAGAAGAGGCTAACCAAAAAATGAGTTGACCTAAAGTCAATTTACAGGAAAACAGCAAGTAAATAATAGTATAGATTGTACAGAGTTGTGGCAGAGGCGTGCAAGTAGAACACAAAAGACTTAACATTTAGGAAATACTGTGCTGCTAGGGTTGGGGGAAGGTGGTGATTTTGATCAGTCTGAGTATTAACTCTTCGCAAAACTGCGAATTGGTTCCTAATCCATCACACCTATGGACTCCTGCTGCTGCAGGAAACTTTGGTATTAATAGTTGTCAGCGTCACTATTTTTGTATAGCCTTTGAGTTGAACTTTTTTTTTTTTTTTTTTTTTTTTAACTACACAGTGAAGTAAATTGAAATACAAATTCTATTTGGGATATGGTGTCTGGATTGAGAAGTACCTGCCTACATAACATATGTGAAACCACTTTCATATCCAAGGAACCTAACTTGCCCTTGTAGATCTTTAGCCCAAGGTTTTACTTTCAGAGACCTGTTATTTTTAATATCATCAGGTCCTTTCTCAGTCCTAGGCAAGGTTTTAGTCACGCTCCATTCTCTAGGCCATTTGGTCTATGTTGATTTTTATTGCAGTGCTTTGCCCAGCCACTGGGCCTGTCTATCCCTCAGGCCTGACAAGGGCTGGCTGTTCCTCTGGAGGGGGACGAGGTTTGGGGGCAGGATGCTGACACACTGTGGAGTCAGGGCCCTGGCTCACCCACCCGCTCGTCTGCTCACTCTCTGGCTCACTCACCGTTCGTTCTGTGTCCCTGTAGGCTGTCCTGGAGGACCAGAGTCAGATGAGGCAGATGGAGCTCGAGATCAGACCTTTGTTCCTCGTACCAGACACCAATGGCTTCATTGACCACCTGGCCAGTCTGGCACGGCTTCTGGACAGCAGGAAGTACATCCTGGTGGTACCCCTCATCGGTGAGTCAGGCCAGAGCAGCCCTGCACGTGCACCACAGCCCCCTCTACGCACGTCCCCCAGCCCGGGGGCCAGGCAGGCAGAGCCCTGCTGTGTGTGTGAGACAGGATTTGCAGGGAAGTAGGGAATGTGTGGGGCAGGGAAAATTGTTTAATAATCAAAGCAATTCAAATTATTATGGCTGATCCATGGCTTAAACTGCTGGAGCAAATGGACTCCTGTGTCCCAGCAACCAGAGGCTGCATGAGCCCAGCCCTTGTTTTTATCCTTATAAAGCTTGCAGTAAAACAGCAAAGCTGGTTCCCGTTATTGGTAAACACTCAACCCTGGCAGATAACGGCAGTGCTGCTGGGTGGTCTGGCAGGGAGGCTGGGAGGATTTTGAAGTGGTTAGATGCCTTTGGTCTGATTGTCTTGTAGCTTTTCATGATCATTCGAGGTAGCATTCTTCTGGCCAATGTCACCCTAAGGCCAGGCCAACAGAAACCCTCCAGAGCAAGCCCTTGGCTCATGCCCGTGGATTCCTGCCACTTGGGCCCTTCCCACTGTCTGGTCATTGGTGCTGGTACAGGGTCAGCATCTCAGGACCCAGCCAGCTTGCTTCCTCTCTCAGGCCCAAAGAGCCCAGCTGGGCTGTCTCCAGGGGACTGTCTAGGTACTAGTAGTTCTTGGAGCTCTGTGGTGGGTGACCCTCAGGACGGGCTTTGGGCTCTGGGCTCCTGTCTAATCTAGCTGATACGACTACTATAGCTGAGGACTATCCTGTGGAGGGAGAGTCTCTGGGAGATGATTGGGAAGCCCAGGCTTTTTACTGTCCCCTTCTCAGCAGCCACTTGGAGCAATATGGGAGCCCTGTCCTCTGGAAAAGCCGCCAGACTGGCAGTCTGCCTGCCAAGCCACCTCTGACATCCATGCCAAGATGTTCCATTGGGCCTTCCCTCCCAGTCCCAAGTGTCTTAGTGCCAGATGAGGGTGGAAACAAAGGGCAGGAAACATCCGCCCCTGCAGAGGCTATAGAACCCTGGGGGGTTGTGGGAAACACGTTAGCACCACCTGAGAATGTTGGCACTGAAGCAGCCCTCGTCCCGCCTCCACCCTCCCTGTCTTCCTTCCCCCTCCCCATGTGGCCTGGCCAGAACCTCTTAAACCCAGGCTCTTAGACCTAAGGGAAGGTTTTCTGTTCTTCAAAAGTAGAGCAGCCTTTCTCCCCACAGCTGAGCAGCAAGTCCATCAAATTGTCCCAACTTCCCCTCTCCCCTCCCCTGGGTCCTGGGGTGGGGCGGCTTTCAAGATGATTTCTGTGCTTTCCTACCCAGGAGTTTCAGGGGGAAGAAAGTGAATTGGTCTCTTTTTTGTTAGATGGTCAAGAAATGGTGTAACTGAAAGCTATGGCATCTCAGAAGCCCTCTAAGACTCTGAAGGAGCCTCCAACACTATGCTAGGCTAGCAGGGTTCTTGTGCCCCTACTGTGTGCACAGTTCCCTTGTTCCTGGGTATCCAGTGGAAGGTAGAGCTGCAGCCCTTGGTCTTGAGGAGCTTATGTTTCAGTGAAGAAAGCCAAAGGTGGTAGAGAGGAAGCAAATATATGAGAACATCCTGAGGATATGTGCCTAATAAATCGATGACCCCCGAGGGCATTGGGAAATGACAACTGTTAAAGCAGCCTAGGCAGACGCTTTGAACCTTCTTCGGCTGGGCAGGGCCCTTGGCTCCCAGGAGCTGTAGAGAAGCTCCTGTTTAGTGAGGCTCCCTCAGTGCCCTGCCCTGTGTCCAGAGCGCAAACAGTTAAGCCATCAGCTTTCCCTGCTTCTTGTGCTCTTTAACCTGCTCCATGCTCCTTAGGCCTGACCCCAGCATCAAGAAGCCCCGCCTGGTGCAGAAGCACAAACAAGCTTCCCCTTTGAAGCCTGTTTAGTTTGGAAGCAGGAAAGCAGATTTTGGGATGGAATACCAGTTTTTTGTGTTTGATGTTCTGTTTGCTGTACCATGTACCCATCCACCACTACTCTCCAACCTAAGCATACATTGTGTGGACACGGTAGCCCATGGTTGCTGAAAGCATGGGTGTCGTGTGTGCGCACGCTTGTTGTGTGTGTGTGTGTGTGTGTGTGTGTGTGTCCGTTTGTGTTCCCACATGGGCCCTTTCCAGAAAGTGGCTCTGAATACCCAGACAGTGAGTGCCAGGCTCACCATGGAACAGCACGCTCATGCCGATTCCCCAAGCCATGAATCATTGCACTGAGGAGAGGCCTCAGACCCCAAACTCTCCCGGAGCCCCCAAGGAGTGCATATTTCCCACTTGACCTCAGGCTTTTGGCTGGAATTTTGGAAAGAATCTTCACCAGAAAATGAAGCTGTGTCCCAGACACATAGGCAGGCAGACAGGCATACAGGCATCACACACACACACACACACACGTGCAGTATCAGAGGAGGTAGATGTGCCAAGGGCATGGTTTTGGGGAATACCAGGGCTCTTGCAAGTGAGACTGTGACTGCCACTTCCCAGTTGGTAACCTCTCTGCCCTCTGCCAGGGTGTGGGGTATAGAACTTGGCCCCTCTTGGACTGCTGTGGTTGGGAGCCCAAGTAGATGAGGGGGAGCCGCTTTCCCTTTAGCTGCTACAGACCCTGGCCTCTCCTGAGGGACCCTTTCAATTTGATCCTATAACTAAGGAATGCGATAGAGGGGCCAGGTTTCTTCCTCTGAATACAGCAGTTCCAGAAAAATCTCTATAAGTTCCTCCCAGGAGGAGGGCTGGGCCTGGAGGAAGAGGCAGAAAGGAGAGAGCACTGTGGAAAGTCGGGGACACTTCTTGCCCCACAAGGTCCCCTACTTTCACTGGAAGAGTCCTGTGGGGCAGGATGGATTCTGTGGTCTGGTATGGGGCTGACTGGGAATGCGAGGCCTAGGGTGAAGACACATGATTGCTGAGGCTGATACCTTGTGGGGCTGTGTCTCATCAGTGATCAATGAGCTGGACGGCCTGGCCAAGGGACAAGAGACAGACCACCGGGCTGGGGGCTATGCCCGTGTGGTGCAGGAAAAGGCTCGAAAGTCCATCGAATTCCTTGAGCGGCGATTCGAGAGCCGGGACTCCTGTCTACGGGCCCTCACCAGCCGTGGCAATGAACTCGAATCCATCGCCTTCCGCAGTGAGGACATCACTGGCCAGCTGGTGAGACCCCCCCCCCCCAGAAGAAAGGGAGTGCCCACAGCCAGCCTTCAGAACAGGGTCTCTAGGAGGGAGAAGATAAAGGAAGCTCAGTCAACCTGGGCGGCTGAGGGGGCAGCCATGATCAGGGCCCAGGAATGGGCGTTCCCTGTCCCGTAGACTGCTCCTGGCACAGTTGGACTCGGACAGGCAGGGCCAGGGCATGTGTGGGAGGGACTCTGGGGTGTGACCCTCGCCAGGGCCCCAGAGACAGTACACCTGTGCTTCCTCCACATGGTGCCCCCTCCTGCCCGGTAGCACTTCTCACACTGTCTTCCTCCAGGGTAACAACGACGACCTGATCCTCTCCTGCTGCCTCCACTACTGCAAAGACAAGGCTAAGGACTTCATGCCCACCAACAAAGGTACAGCTTTGCCTCTGCCCAGGCTCATTGCCTGCCCTACCTTGCCCTTCCGTCCTCAACCTGAGGCCACCCTGAGGCCAGCCCAGCTTCCTGCCCTCCTAGAACTCAGCCTCCCCTGTCACAGCTCCCCCACTCACAGGGACTGTCAGGTGGACCCTGAGCCAACTAAGGATGGACCTACCCCAGGAAGCCAGGCTGCAAGCAGTGAGCTTTCTCATTCAGCGTGCATCCATTTCCTTTCTTGGGTCTTCAGTGAGTTCTCTGACAGCAAGAATGTCTTTATGATTCAGCCTAGCTTCTTCTGGCCATGGTCTCCTGAGCCCAGCCCCCTGCAGCTCTGAGAGGACAGTCCCAGTGGTCCCTGGAGCCCACCTCCCTGTGCTGGGCCATGCTCACCCTCTTACTTCGTCTCTGAAGTTTACCCTGATTCTTATCCGGTGGGGGGTGGAGGGACTTCCCCAGCAAGTTGTGGGTCTTTTCTGCCTGTCCCTACGGTCATGAGCTCAGCACTTTACAGGCTGGCTGGAGTTAGAGGCAAGTGAGAGCTTGAGGACTGAGCCTTAAGCCCAGTTTTCTGGGACCTTTTCGTGAGCAAAAGCCCATCTTTGGGGCTCTCTTCCAGGTACTAGAGCACCTCACTCAACCTTGAACTTTCCTGCACAGCCCCTCAGAGTCAGCAAAGTTCAGGTATTTTCTGCTCCTGGCTCCCAGGAGTCTGACATTTCATCTTGTGGAAGGAATTCCTAGGACCTCCTACCTCAGCGTCATCTGCAGAGCTGAGCATTCTCACCATTTGGTTTCTGTCTACATATATCTAGTCTCCTGTCATTTTCTTTTAGTTGTTGTCACCCATTCCCCCTGCTCATTTTCCTCGCCCTGGCTTCCAGGCTGGTCTGGGAATCGTCTTCTCTAATGCTCTCCCACCCACGGTAGTGCAGCCCCTCACTCCTGCCTCATTCTCTGTACTGGGGGCTGGTAATGAGTCCACAACTGCTGTTCCTCAGATGGGTCCTGCCACGCAGCTTGCCTGTCCTGTCCCTTAAGGCCAGATCTGGAGCATTTGAATGGTAAAAAGGAGTCCTGGCTGAGCCAAACAGAGGAGCTTGGGCTTGCTCCCAGACAACTTCCTAGAGAGGCACCTTCTGAAGAAGAGGTAGGCAGGAGTGCAGAAGGCCTTGTTGGGAAGTACAGTTCAGATACTGCTGTGACCCCACCCAGTCTCAGAGCTGTTTCTTAGCAGAGACACATTTTGGCTTTGGCCCTACTAGTCTCCCCACCTCACCCCCACTTCACCCCAAACAGCCTACAGGAACCCATTGCCATCCTGGGGACCGCCCCTATCAGAATTACATCAGCAACGGCTGGTGTAATCAAACCCCATTTGTCAGTGTGAATTCTTAGCAGATTAACTTGTCAGATTCACAGAGAAACTGTCACCAAATGTTTATGTGTAAACGATGTTGAATTTTAAAATCATGTGGATTATGGCGGATGGGGCCTGACAAGATGACAGTCTCTGGTTTCTAACAAAGTGAAGTTACCAGTGTCAAAACAGAGGATGTTTATTGTTAAAAATGTCTCAAAGTATCCACAGAAACCCCTGCAGACCCCTGCCAGCAATGCTGGGCCTTAGTTGGCTGACCTAAAGCCTGGGACTCTCCTGGTCTGAGTCCCAGGGCAGGAATGGTGAGGCTGCAGACAGGCTCGGGCAGCCAGCTGGGAGCCCCACACAGCACCGCACACCACCACCCCACCCTGCCCCAGAAAGGCCAGGCCCAGGCAGTTGAGCAGCGGCCTCAGGGCATCCGCTTTCCCCTTGGCCACCTTCCTCTCCCTCTGCCCAGCACAGCCCCTCACCCCCCTTCACACCCGCCTTCCACCTCTCTCCTCTCACCACCATCAACCCCACAAGTCTCTCCCTCCCTCTTCCCCCAAACTCCTCCCGAGGCTGACAGCCAGTTCTCAGCCTCTCTGCCTGGGGCTGGAAGCCTGACAGTGCTCAGGTCCCACATGGACATCTGCAGGCCCCCGGCAGAGCCAGCGCCGGCAGTCAGTCAGCCCCACCGGACGTTCCCGGTGCCTCATTGTGTGCTGGCCTCTGATAGGAGACACCCAGCCTGGGACTGAGGAGTGTACTTGCCACCTCAGGGGCCTTGGGCCAGGGGCGGGGGGGTGGGGGAGGAGGTCTCCTGTGTTAGTACCTGGTCCCAGTTTAAATTCTCCCCAATACATGACAAGTTTAGAGAATTAGGAGAAGAGAGGTGGTAGAAGGCATCCTGCTAAAAGTCATGTAAAAAGAATAAAGGCTATCTGTTTTTAAAAATAAAATTTGAATAAAGTAAGTATGGCTAGTATGATTGTAATGTGTGGGGGGAAGCTTATATAACAAGTATATATACTTGTAAATGTGCATAAAGAAATCTGGAAGCATACACAGATCTACCCTGGG
The DNA here is from genome assembly GCF_057876585.1 of Rhinolophus sinicus. Taxonomy (NCBI): domain Eukaryota; kingdom Metazoa; phylum Chordata; class Mammalia; order Chiroptera; family Rhinolophidae; genus Rhinolophus; species Rhinolophus sinicus. The sequence goes on from NC_142512.1 coordinate 18,532,062, forward strand.
GAACAAGGCAGCCACGCATGAAGGGAGAAAATTGGGAGGCTGAGCCCGATTTTACCTTTCCTTTTTCCTCTTCTGTGCTGTTAGATATTTTCACCATGGATTACTTTTACTTAATAGAGGAAATCATTTGGCTACAGCTTCCGGGCCCCCTTGGCAACAGCTCTGCCAAGGACTCTTGCCCTCGTCCCCTCAGAGCTCCCCTCTCCTCACTTCTGGAAGCCCTGGATACACTCCATATTCCATCTTTCATTTTCTACCTCTTAATACCTGAATGATCAACCTGCTGGCCTTGGAGGGAGAGAGGTTGTGCAGTAAGAGGAGGATTGTGAGTCCAGGACCAGCCATGCAGTCAGAAGGAGTAGAAGGAAAAGGGCTTCTCCTGCTCCCTCAGTTCAGAGTACCAGGAGAGGGCTGCGTGGAGGCCGGTGGTTCTGGCAGCTCTCAGGACAGGAGGCAGCACAGCCCCGTGCGGGAGGCAGGGGTCCAACACAGACCAGCCCCGGCCCAGCACGGCTCTCGCCAGCCAGCAGGGGAGGGGCACCCGCAGCTCATCATCTCCATGAGGGAAAGGAGTTGTGAAGGGCCAGGAGATGTCTGGCCTTGACCCCCCCAGGACCATATTCCCCTCCAGTGAGGAGAGGCGGCCAGTACCTCTGCCTCCTGCCCTCAGTGAAGTCCTCCTGCTCTCTTGTGCCAACAGAGGAGCCAATTCGGCTGCTGCGGGAGGTGGTACTGCTGACGGATGACCGGAACCTGCGTGTGAAGGCGCTGACAAGGAACGTGCCTGTGCGGGACATCCCGGCCTTCCTCACTTGGGCCCAGGTGGGCTGAGGGGGCCACACCGGGGCCCACCCCCGTGGAACCGTTCCTGAGAGGCCACCAGGCACCCAGTGTAGCACGGAGATGCCCACGTGCCTGAGCCACCAATCCTCCCAGACAATAAACCATCCTCTTCCAACCCACGCCGTGGCCGTGCTGTGGGGGAGCTGCTCCTCACAAAGCCCTCCAGAGGGCTGGGCTGAAGCTGCTGGGACCCTCCTGGGCTGCCAAGACTTAGTAGAGAGGTGGCTGGCTGCAGTGACAGCAGGTGGGCAAGCCAGATAGGCTGTCCAGCCTTTCTCCCTCCCCGTCTGTCTAGTTCAAGGGCTGGGGAAGGCTTTCTCAGCACAGGGACTCAGCCACTGAGGTGGAGATGGGGCAGGGTGTTGAGGTTTCCATCAGATGCAGGTGAAATAACGGGTCCCTTTAATCTTCAGAACCCCTGTCCTGAATGTGTCCAAGAAGCTTGGTCATGCCATGAAAGAGTGCCCAGGGTGTGTCTCTCCCTGAGGCCTGGATTCCCCCACGGACCCAAGTTGGGTTCTGGACACCACGTCCCAAACAGCAGTCCTCCGCCTACCCCCCTCATCCTGCTGCTCTTCTTCCTGCCCTTACCACTCTGGGTCCATAGCACTTTGCCACTTGTTTTCCTCTCGGGTGGTCATGGGTCTGGAGGGAAGGGACATCTGGTCTCAGGCCCATGCTTCTGGGATGGCCTTTGCCTGCTTCCTCTCCCCTCTTTGGCCTTTCTTTTGCTCTATTTCCCACTGAAGAAAATTTCCTCAAGACTTTTCTGTTCTCCCCTACCCTCTCCTTGTTCTCCCTCCTCACTGAATCATTCGCCTCACCCTCCTTCCCTTTCTAGTTGGTCCCTCTCACCTCCTTGTTCCCTCCATTTCCTCACCTCAGTTCCTTGCCATGGGGTTTGTCAACTCTCAGACTCCTTCCTCTGGTACCCGTGGCAGGAACCTAATAAAGCTTTCCCGCCCTGACCTTTCCAGGCCCCTGTGCTCTGAGAAACTTGCAGGCTAGTGCCTGGGAGGAGCATGGCCTAGCCTAGAGTTTGCACCCCGTTTTCTAGCTTTGCCCTAGAAGAACTTGACACAGGGCCCTTTGGCCTTTCAGTTTTTTTGTTGTTGCCGCTTTAGCTGGCACCTGTGTTCAAAGCCTCACTCTGGAGGCTTCCTGCTGGGAATGTATTCTCCCAACCCAGGGACAGGGATGAGAGCAATTTAGGGGAAGACAGGGTTTTGAGGAGGAGCCAGGAGTAAATTTTGATGGGACCAATGGGGGAATCCCCCAGAGCCCCTTGTCTAACTGTATAGCTTGTCCAGAGAATGGGAGCAAGTCTGTGCCTTCCCAAGGCCCAAGATTATGCCAGAAGGTGGAGGGACTGTACAAAGAGCCACAGCCAATGATTTGGGGGTGTGAGTTCCCCAGGGCCTCAGAAGACTGGGCTCTTTTAGGGTACAGGGTCCCCAGCCTCTCCTTTGAAATCCTCTCCCCTGGATGAAGGCCAATGACTGGGTGGGTGGGAGACCCATCTCTCCTTTCTGTCCCATTTGCAGCACTGGTTTTGTTTCCTTAATAAATTTTTAGTTATGAAACATATCTGACCTCTTGCTGATCTTTCTCTGAGACTGGGGAGGGAAGGGAGGAAAAAAGGTCCAAGCCTCTGCACCTGTGTAAGGGCGCTGTGTCTGGTCCCTCTGCCTGTCTGGCCCCACCTGTGCCCACCCTAGGTCCTAGGGCAGCGCGGAAGAGAGCCGCAGGGTCCAGGGTCCTTGGTTACTGTTTTATTGCTGTTTGGATCGAGTATAGAAAATGGAAGCGGCTCTAGAAGAGCCTGTGTACAAGGTAGAAAATATACAAATGAGGAGGAGGGAGCTAAAGAGACCACGTTCCGGCCCAGCCCAGCCTGGGCTCGGGGTGTGGGGCTGCCCGGGGCGCATGCAATAAATATGGTCCGGGGCCCCAGGGAAGGAAGGAGGAGACACGGTGGGATGGGAGACCGGGTATGCCAGGGCTGTCTTAGCCCTCTGACTCCAGAGGGAGGGAAGGGTGGGCCCTGGGGTTAGTGCCACTTGTGCAAAATGAGGAACTTCACATTATCAGTCCCCGGGCGGGTGGGAGCGGGGGCAGGGGGCCCTCCGGCCGGCTCAGTCCCCTCCCCGCTCCCCAACTCTGCCCGACGCTCCGACCCCGGCGGGGAGATTCACAGTGAGAATGGGAGTGGTCGCAAGGGCCGGAGGTAGGGCTGGGAGCGCCCCAACAGTGACACCCCTCCCCCAAAAAGCAGCACGGAGCCGGGGGGATGGGGCCAACAAACCACAGGAAGAGGCGGAGAAGGGCCGGGGGTCTCCTTTGGTCAAAGCTGATATCAAAAATATAAATCTCCCTTCCCCCACCCCACCCCCGTCCCGGGGTTTTCCCCTCACCCCCACCCCCGGGCTAAGGCACGAAGCAGTGAGGCCAGGTGAGGCCGCAGAGAGGTGGGGCCGCCGCCATTGCGGTGACGCTGCCGCTGCTACTACAGTTATCCTGGAGCGGTGTGCCGGCTCGCTGCCGCCGCCGCCGCCGCTCCCTGGAGGCGCAGGCCAGGGGCCACGCAGCGGCAATGAGGCGGGCCTCATTGGGGGGCACTCTAGGTCGGGGAGAAACGGTCGATGGTCCGGCCGTCGGGCCCAGCGGCCAGGTGCGCTCCCTGGCTCAGCACCTCCGCCGCCTTGTCCGGGCTGAGGCCCAGTTCCGCGGTGAACTTAGCCAGCGGGTAGAGGCTCTCGAGCGCCACCTTGGGGTCGTGCAGGAAGTGCGTGGTCTGCGCCAGCAGCTCAGCCGCGGCGGCCTTGTCCTGCTGCTTCAGGCTCAGCTGTTCAGCCGTGAGGCGGGCCACAGCAAAGACGCCCTCGGGGAAGTCGAGCTTGCCCTTGCCATCGGGGCCGGGGACGCCAGGCAGCGCCCCAAGCCCCGCCAGTGCCCCGGCTGCGCCGGCCGCGCCACCCACGGCGTGCATCTTCATGTGACTGATGAGGTTGCGTTGCTGTGCGAACTTGCCACCGCACACCTGGCATTCGTAGGGCTTCTCGCCCGAGTGTATGCGCATGTGCTCGGTGAGGCGGTACTGGCGTGTGAATCGCATGCCACACGCGTCGCACGCAAAGGGCTTGAGGCCCAGGTGGCTGCGCATGTGTCGCGTCATGGTACCACGCTGCGTGAACTTCTTCCCGCAGATGGTGCATGGATAGGGCCGGGTCAGCCAGTGCGTCTTCTCGTGCTGCCGCAGCGTGGCCGGGTCCTTGTAGCTCTTGTCGCACGATGCACAGCGGTAGGGCCGCAGCAGCTCGCCCAGGCCACCGGGAGCCCCAGCGACCTTGTCCCCACCGCCTCCAAAAGGGGGCCCGAGGCCCGCGGCCCCAGCAGCTACTTCAGCCGCCTCGGCCCTGCCATACAACGCCTCCTCCTCCTCCACGTGCGCTTCCACGTGCGCATTGAGCTGCTCTGAGCTGGGGAAGCCCTTGCCACACGGGATGCACACGTACAGGTTGTCACCGAAGCTCTCAGGCTCTCCATAAGCCAGATGCGGGCATGGGTAGCCCTCGAGGTGGCCGCCGGGCGGGCTGGGGTCCTCGCTGCTGCCCGTCTCCTCACTGCTGCTCTTGTAGTCGTCGCCGTCGCCGCCCGCTCCAGGCCCGTCCAGGCTGCCCGGGTAGCGCGGTGGTGGAGCCAGGCCGAGCGGGGGGCCCCCGGGCGAGGATGCCGGGTCCCCGCCGCGCTCCTCGCAGCGCTCCCCTGGGGACCCCCGCTCCCGGCCCAGCTCGTCGCCGTAGCTGCCTAGGCCTGGCTCATGCTTCATCCAGCGGTAGAGGAGGCTGGGCCCGTCGGGGCGGCCGGGGGGCTCGGGTCCTGGGCTGCCGCCGCCGCCACGGAACGGGTCCGGAGGTGGTACAGCCTCCTCCAGCTTTTGGAAGGGCAACGGTGGCAGTGGAGGCAGAGAAAGCGGTGGTTCCTTGTAGGCTGCGGGGCCGGCGCTGGGAGGGCTGTCTGGGCGCGGGGGCAGCTCGCGCTCACCGGGCTGCCGCTCCGGAGGCGCGGAGCCCGATGGGCTTTTCTTGGACAGGTCCAGGCCGCAGAGTGGGGAGCAGCGGCGCTCCGAGGCACAGAGTGCGGCCGCCGGGCCGGGACCGGAGGCGTACAGTTCTGCGCAGTGCGTGTTCACTGCGGCTTCGGGGCCCGACGGCGGCTCAACGCTGGGCGGCGGCGGAGGCCCGGCTGGGGACGAGTAGCAGGCCTGGATGACCGGCGTGGCGGCCCGCAGGCCGCGGCCTGGCCGCCCGTAGGGTGCATAACCGCCGCCGCCGCCGCCGCCGCCCCGCAGGTGGCAGTACTTGCCGTGGCGTTTGAGGCGCTTCTTGCACAGCGCCACGAGGTCGGGGATCTGCAGGTAACTGGCCGCAGCCAGCACGGCGCCCAAACTCGGCTCGGTCCCCGGAGCTACTGCCGCCGCAGCAGCAGCCTCTGCGCCATCAGCCAGGCGGCCGGTGTAGATGAAGTCCAACACCAGACGGAACACGGCTGGGCTCACCATGTCATGGTCCAGGTTGAGCAGGTTGTCATGCACCACCAGGGACTTGAGGTAGGCGCTGCTGGCCGCCAGAACGTTCTTGTGCGCGCGGAAGAGGGCGTTCTGCACCACGATGATCACGTCGCACAAGAAGCCCTTGGTGCGCTGGTTGTTGAGCTGCAGCAGCAGCTGCCTCGAGTGGCCGGGAGCCTCCATCGTGTCCAGCATCCTCTGCCCAGCACAATCTCCTGCGGGGACACACACCAGCCGGTTCAGAGCCGCACCGAGCCCTCTCTGCCGGTCCCCAGCCCGGCGCTTCTCCCCTCCACTTTCCCTTCCCCTCAGCTAGGCACGGGCATCGAGCACCGTGGCCTGGGCACTGGCGGAGGATCAGCAGCCTCTGAGTGTGGGAGCCTGGGCCGGAGGCCCAGACCAGAAGAAGGAGCAGGAGAGTGGCTGGTGGAGAGGAGGCCAGGCTGGCCTGCACCCCACGCCCGGAGGTACCGGGCACACAGGCTGGCTTCGGGGGGACTTCCAAGGAGAAAACTGTTCGGGCGAAGTGACCCTTTCGGAGACAGTTACCCGATTTGAGGGAAATGTCCGCTTCAGGAAAAGTCATTCAGGGCCGAGAAGTTTGCCCAAGTGGGATCTAAGGGAGACGAGTGAAAACCGCCTCCCGCCTCGGGAGAAGTTGCCCCAGTTGGGGGAAGTGATCCGGAGGAGGGGAGCGCCGTGGCCGCCGTGGCGCCGCCCTGGCCGGGGGCTGTCAGGCCCTCAGTTGGGGCCCGGGCGGCGGCCGCGGCACCAGGAGCGGAGGCAGCGGCTGCCGTGGCGGGCAGAGCACGAAGGCCGGGCCCCGGCGCGGGGAGGGCGTTATATCGGGGCAGGAGGCTGAGGCAGGAAGCAGGTGGGGGGGAGGGGGGAGCCACGCAGCTCCCAGGGGAGGGAGGGGGCAGCGCCCCGGGCGGGCACGGCGCGCAGCCGGCTGCGGCCCTGACCTCGGCCTGCGCCCCACCCGCGTCCCGGCTGGGCCTCGGCCTTAGGTCTGCATTCGCAGACCGGCGCCACCCTCCCCAGCTCCCCTTCTCCGCGGGAACTCCGCCGCCCCAAACTTGGGGAAAAGTTTCCCAACTTCAGACAGGCCGGGAGGGGCGCACCAGCCCCAGTCCCCTCGGCTCCCAGCTTTTCCTCTCGCCCCCCATTTTGGCAGCCGGGCGACCGCAGGGCCTGAGTCGAGCCTTGAGCTACCCTGCCCGCCCGCTCGCCCGCCCTCCCCTGTTCCCCGCCTGGCCCGCAGGGCCTCGCGGCCCGTTACCTGCGGCCTCAGCCCGACCAGGCTTCCCTCCCCGCGGTGGTGGCAGCTCCTTGCCCGCGCCCCACCCGCCCCGCTGCCAGGCGCCGAGCTGTGCCAGGGCAGCGCCCCTGCCAGCCCCGCCCGCCAGCTCCCCTTCCCTTCCCCTCGCCTCTCCAGCCCATGTGCGGGCAGAGCCGGCCCGGGCCGCTGACCCCGCCGTGAACCCGGAGCAGAGCAGCGACCCTGTGGTCCTGAGTCCTCCAGGGGCGACACTCGGAGCTCCGAACGCCAGCCGCGTTGGGACGCCCGCGCCGGAGGATGCGCCCAAGGCGGTCAGCGCGCGAGGACCGGGCTGTCTAGGTCCCCTGTCCCTCCCGGTCCCCAGCCCGAGGACCCACCTGGGGGGCATGTCGGAAGCCCCGGGCCCGGCTGCCGGCGGATCCAGGGGGGATGTGGCTGCGCTGCGCTGCCCTCCGCCCGCCGGGCCCCCGGTCGGTCTGTCCTGCTGGTCCGTCCTCCCCACGTCCTGGTCGCGTCTCAGCCCCGCCGCGCTTTCCGCACACTCTTATCTGGAGCGGCCCGGGCCGGCGAGTTCTGCTGCAGTTATGGAGCCACCTCGCGGTCGCGCGGAGCTTTGCGCGACACAGCCACGACCTCCCTCTCGCGCACCTGGGCTGGAGGCTCGCAGATGCGGAGTTGGATCTTGCAGGGAGGCCTACTCGCAGATTCACCCTCCCAGATGTGCCCGACTGGCAACCCAAGCTCCGGACCTGTGAGCCCCACAAACCCCGAGGTTTTGAGCTAAACACTCCGGTGTACATATTTGCAGATTCTCACATTGCCCCAATTCGGAGAAGTCCTGCCCTCAAGGAGAAGACTGGTGACAGTAGATGGTGGGAGGATGGTTACGGAAATCCTAAGGAAGAGGAAGATAGACAAGATCTTGGGGGACTCTACTTAGACATTCCTGGATGGGACTGTCCATTTGTACCCACCCCCAAACACACATGTCCTCATTCAGACACATGGGTTAGAATGACACATGCACAGAATAAACCCGTTTGCACCCAGATCCTCTCCAGGTACTGACACCTGCGGGCGCGCAAATCTGCACAGACACACCTGCCCCCTTCCGGAGTCCAAGTCCCGGCTCTCTGGAATACTCTGGGGGCTGCTACGTAGGGCCCTCCGTGAACCTGGATAGACACGTTACCCAAACAGGCCACCCTGAACTTGCAGATCTATAGAGGGGACATAGGCTATTCGACTGGGAATGGCTGGACAGTGTCTTTTGGGGATCCCACAGAAGCGAGCGCAGCCCCCAGATTCCCGAGTGAGCCATTTTGAGGGACCTGCTTGGACGATTTCATCTCCAACACACCGACCCGAGAGAAACGTGACAGGAGGGCCAGCAGCCCGGGATCCCCCCAAGGTCCTGCACCCCGCGTGAAGGCCCTGTTCTTGTAGGTGACACCTCTTGTGGGAGGAAGGGGACCCCGCACTGGCGCACAGGCCAATGCAGGGTTACTCCGGAAGCGTCCCCGCGCAGCCCAGTAGCCCGCATCAAGCTGGTAGCGGCGCGGGGTCTCGCTGCGGCCCACGCTCCTCCTCCTCCCCGCACCTCCTGACCCCCGCCCACACGTGGGGGGTGGGAGTGGGTCCCTGAGAACGCCTGCAGCTTCTGATTGGCTGCGCCTTCCTCAGCTGCCTCGCTAGAGGCTGGGTCGCAGAGTTACCATAGTAACCGTTGAGATTCGCCCAGATCGCGTCTCTCCAAGGCCTTGGAGAACATAACAACCGCTCAGGGCCGCTGGGCGGGTGGGGGCCATGCTCGCCGCCCCCCATGAGGCCCTCCGCCCCGATGCCCCGCTAGAGGTAGTGGCTGAGTCACTCATTGAGGGGACGCCGGCGAGGCCATTCGCGGTCCCTGACGGACACCAAGGGCTCTGGCGCCCCCCAGAGGCTCCCTTTCCTCCACGTGAGACTTCATGGCCTTGGGGCCAGGAGGCGGCTCCTGGTCCCCGCAGGTCCCCATTCCTACCGCGGAGTCCGCCCTCACCCTGTTTCCACTCTGTGTTCTGGATCAATCTTATCCTAATCCTCTTCTGTCTTCCCATGATGGCCTCACTAGGGAAGTAGTAAGGTTCCAAAAATGAAAATGGAATTCCTGAGCTGCAGACCCCTACCGCAGGGGGACGTGCTGTGCGCTGAGATGGAAAAGTGAAAGGAGTGCTGGAAGGAGGTGGGAAGGGTCCTCCGAAGTGCTCTTAGAACTGGGCTTTGATGGATGAAGAGGAGTTCTCCCGCCAGGCAGGAAGGCATTCCTGGAGAAGAGAACCTCTGGGAGGAAGCCTGGAGGCAAAACAAATAAACAAACAAACAAACAGAAAAACTCTAGTCAGCCAGACCCCAAAGAGTATGGAGGACTTCTCTGACCCTGTTTCTGCTGTAATCTTTTATCCTCTTGATGGGGTTAGGGCCTAGCCTCACAAGGAGCCCCTCAGCTCTGTGTCTCTTTTGTGTGGTGGATTCTGTCCACTGTGGACCCATGTGCCCACTATCCTTGTGTTTTTTCTTTTTTCTTTTTTCAGATTTTATTGGGGAAGGGGTAGGGGAATTTATTGGGAAACAGTGTGTACTTCCGGGACTTTTCCAAGTCAAGTTGTTGTCCTTTCAATCTTAGTTGCAGGGGGCGCAGCCCACCATCCCTTACGGGAGTCAAACTGGCAACCTTGTGGTTGAGAGGATGCTCTTTAACCAACTGAGCCATCTGGCACTGGCCCATGTGGGAATCAAACCAGCGGCCTTTGGCATTAGGAGCATGGAGCTCCAACCGCCTGAGCAACTGGGCCGGCCCTCATTGTCTTTTTTCAACACTCTACCTGGATCCCTGCTTTCCAAGTTAGCTCACTGCCCCAGCCCTTGTCCTTACATCTGTATGGGAGGGTCTCACAGACGCCCCCAGCCTAGTTACCTTCCAGTGGGCTTCACTCTTCAGTCTTTGACCTTTCCCTAGTTCCACCTGCCCTGGCCTAGCACTGCCCCCTCCCCATCCCAATCCAGCTCCTCTCTCTCAATGCACTCCCCTTCCCTGATTGAGAGCCCATCTCAATTGATGGAGCTAGGGTGGACCAGGATCATTCATTTTCCTGCTCCGCTCCAGAGGAACACCCCCCCACATAGCATGGGCCCTTCCTGCCAGTTCTGATTTCCAGGAACTTGAACTCCTCTGCCCTGCCAGCCCCTGGAGACCCGTTTCTGCCAAGCTGCTGAGCCCTTCACTCATTATCACCCCCATATGAGCTCTATCAATGCCATCATTCCACAAATGGGTCCTAAACGTGGTCTGCTGCGTGCCAGGGTCTGACACTGACACTAGGGGACCTGACCTCCTCTCCACCTGCTGAGGCTTCCTCTTCCTCTTGCCTCCCTTCTCCTGCCATCTTTTCCCCACCTCCCCCATAAAGGACCCCCTTGCTCATTTCCAGCGAGTCCAAGCCACCCTCCTCAATTTTCTGCCTTCCCTCGGGTCTCCAGCTCCCATCTGATACCTGGACCTCCATTGGGCATTCCTTCCAGGCCCAGCCTTCTCCTACAAAGCCTTCCGAGATCCCTGAGTTTCCCTGCTCTTCCCCCATCCACACCATAGCTCTAGGTGCTGCCCTAGCGTCCTCACCCCTGCCCCCCCCCACACACACACACACTGGAGCTTCCTCTCCTGCCTCACTCCTCAGGATGACAACACCGCAGTGGCCATTGGAGTATAACGCCGCCGTGGGACATCTTGTGACGTCACAGAGCCTTCGGGTCCAGAAACGAAGGAGTAGGATTGGGTACTACCTTGGAAGGCTGGGCTGGAGTAGGGTTGCATCCGAGGTGTCGCAGAGTGAATACATATGTAAGGGACCCGTCAGCCACCCCCCACCCCCCGCATTATCCTCTTGCGGGCCCCCAGCCCGCAGTTCCGGAAAGTTAACCCCCTGTAGACCGGTGCATGGGGCATGTGTTCCTGCCCCCCGTTCCTGCTTCCATGCACCCTCCTCCACCTCCCAGCTCTTCATCCAGCTCCTCATCGCCTCGGTCCCCACCCCCCTAGCCTCTATAAATAGCCCCTCTTCCCGTTTCCTAAATTCCCTGCTGACGTCGGCAACGCGTCAGTGTGTAGGAGCCGCGGCCGCATGAATGAGCCGCCGCACGAGTACTACGCGCGACTATAAAAGCCGCCGCGCCAGCCGGGCTGCAGGAGGCGAGCTGGCGCGGGCGCGACGCGGCCCGGCAGGTAAGCGAGACTGACCCACGGACGGGCGATAGATGGACGGATGTATGGACACGGACGGGAGAGCAAAGAGGAGACCCGCAGGCAGCAGGTTGGAGGGCCCCTACGAGGTAGGGTTGGAGGCAGGGTGGGGGATGAGGGTTCCCTCACAGCTGGTTGAACCGGTACCGGAGGCGTACACAGAAACCCGTGCAGCACCTGCCTGCACCCAGATGGAGACGCAGCCACTTTGGAGGAGCATCGAACAGAAGATGGACCCCCGGAGACCCCGCGGCTTTTCCTGGGGCTTCTGCGCCATTCTCCCAAGAAAGTGGGGAGATGCTGGCGCCTCAAGAGACGCGCCCCCATCTCCCCTCCCCTCATCGCGGTGACTCAGCCTCGCTGTCCCCGGCCAGCTGAGCGGGACGCCGGCGACGGACAGATGCCCACCTGCCCGTTGCCCTGAATTCAGCCGGGGCGCCCCCTCCCCGTCCTGTCCCGTCGGGCTGTCCCTCTGCTCCCCCGACTTCCCGCCTCTGCGCGAGGAGCTGTCCTCTCAGGACCAGGCGGGGGCGGGGCCTCGGCAGGACTGCCCCGCCCCAGCCCCCCAACCTCCCCCCCCACCGCCGGAAGTGCCTCTCCGCAGGGACATCTTTGATGTCACAGGGCTTTGACGTCAAGGGCCGCGTGCCTGTACCCGAGCGCTGGGGCCGAGAAAGGCGGGAGTCGCGGGGGAGGAAGAGCAGCAGCGCCCCCAGCTGCGGGCGACAGAGGCACTCCCCCCCCTCCCCGGGCAGCGCGCCGGCACCTTGGCTCTAGACTGCTTACTGCCCGGGCCGCCCTCAGTAACAGTCTCCAGTCACGGCCACCGACGCCTGGCCCCGCCCCAGGACCGCGGACCCGGCCACCTGCCGCTCCCCTGGCACCTTTGTACCCCCTCCCCCGTCCAGGGTCCCTCAGCCCTGCGCTCACTGCCCGCGCCACCGCTGTCCGCGGTGCTGATTCAGCGCAGGCTCCGCCATCGGGACGTAGCGTCCCTAGTCCCCAGGGGCTGCGGGGGGGCGGCGGGCCCACAAGCACATCGCACAGCCGGGGAGCAGTCCGGCACCGGGTCCCCGCTGTGCGCCCCGCCCCCGACCCCCCACCCCAGCGGTCCTGACGTCAGCCTAACTGGAGCTGCCGCGGTGCCGTCAGCAGCGCGCGCTCCGCCCCCGCGTCTCCAGGGCAACCGTGGCTTTCGATTGTTACTGTGGGAACCGAAGGTAACAGTCTACAGCCATGGTCGCCCCGCAGCACGCCCACGCGCCGCGCCGCGCACTGCCAGCCCTGGCTGAGGGAGACTATGAGCAGGAGGAAGCGGGGGCGACGAGTCAAGATTGGATAAGTCTGAGGGCGGGGGGCGGGGCGGGAGGTTCGATGCTGGCAGGCAGGCTACTCCGGGGTTCGACTGCCGCGCTTCCGAGGAAGAGAAGGAAGGAAGCACGGTGTGCAGAGTATGTCTGACCGTTGGCCGCAGTGACTGAGCTGTCCTCCTAGCCGAGGTATTGCAACCAGGAGATGGCGAGAGAAGGGGTAGTTATGAGATTTAGGTTCTTTTTATCTCCTCAGTGTGAGGGAAGCTGCTGGGACCTGGAAGCAAGAAAAAATGCTTGCCTCCTAGGGACTGAAGGGGGTAGACAAAGGAAAGTTTTCCTAAATACGCCTAACTTCATTCTTCCAGGAACGCTTAGCTGAGGGCGAAGAGTAATCCTTGAACCCATGTTTCTGATGGAGTCACAACCTCCCCTCACTCCTCTCCCCACTCTTTCCTCCTCTGAGCCATCTAGGATAAGTAGGGTCGCCAACCCTCAGGAAGCCAGTGGGCTTGTAAAATCATCCCGGTCCCAAAATCGTTGTCTGAACGTCTCAGCAGTCTATCTCTATGTGCTGGATTCCAATTTCAGACAGTGTCTCAAATTAGCCCTAAAGAGGGGGACTGAATCAGAAGGGACGAAGTCCTGTTGTGCCAGTGAAGTGTGAGCGATGAACTCTTCAAAACATTGTGTATGTCACCTGCTACCACCATCACCCACCACAGGGGCTGTTGGACATTGGCTGCAGGACTTCCCTAGGGGCAGTGTTGAGAATAGTTAATGCCACCCAGCCCTGCCACCAATTAATCAAAATTTTCTTTACTTTTCCATACCCTGTCCTTTTCTAAACTCCTTCTAAGACAATTGGTGCTGGTTTTACAGCTGATCCGTGCCCACATGCTGCCTCCCTCCTACCCAAGGACTCTGAGGTCTTAGATTAAAATGCACTTGATTCTGGAATCCGGTGGACATCCGTGGGTAGACTGTAGTGTGTGCAGGTGGGAGTAGTGCACTGGGAAGCAGGAGGTCCAGCCTGGCTTCACCAACTGGTTGTTATTAATATTTAAGGGACCATGTTGTTTCTGAGCCTTCTGTAAAATGAGATAATAATCCCTCCTTTTGTGTAAGGCTGTTGTGAAGATCAAATAGAATTATGTAAGTAAAAACCTTTAAAAACTGCGGAATGATACTTCACTCTTAAGTACTATTCTATTAGGCTACTATGTCTTTGTGAGGGGTGGTGGTCAGGAGACCCCAGCTCTGGGCACTTAGGCAGAATGAACAAGGGAGGGGGGGCACGTCTTTCTGAGCAGAACCTCTGGGACTGGGGCTTTTGATAGGTTCTTTGCTAAGGGACTCTCTCTCCCAAGAGCTTTATAAATCTAAGGTGGAGTGAGAGATAGAAAAGAAAAATATAAGGATATTCTGAAGGGACCAAGTCTTTTGCAGTTGGAACCCATCTGGAGTAGGTGGGTAGAGGGGGAAAAACCAGAAGACTGATCATACAATATTAGAGTTTTTTAGTATCTTGGAAATCACTTACTGCTCCCAACCCCAACATATTTTATAAATTAGAAAGGTGAGGCCCAGACAGACATGTAGCCCAACAGTAGTGAGTGGTGGCCTCTGCTCACCTGCAGTGGTGCAGCAGCGGAAAGAATGACTAGTAAAGGTCAAGAATATGAGTTCTTGGATCTGAACCAACTTTGGGTAAGTTACATAGCCTCTCTGTGCCTGTTTCCTCAGTTGTAAAATTAGGTTAATAAGAGTATCTACCTCATGAAGTGAGATTAAATTAGGCAACTGTAAAGTTTTTGCTTGTCAAAGTGTCTGGCACACTTAATACATGGTATTCCTCTATCCTCTCGACTTCATTTTCCTTAGTTATAGATTGAAAATGTTAGATCAGTGATTCTTGAGAGCTTGCCTGTTCCCCTTCCCTAGTGGAGTGCAGGAGAATCACATGAGGAGCTTTTTTCAAATAACACATATTAACAGAGACTTATATTCTCCTCTTTAAGCAGTGGTTTTCAAATATTATGCTGCATGGGAATGACCAGGGATGACTTGTCAGAACGCAAATTCCTGGGTCCCAGGGATTCATTGAGTCTGGAGTTGGCCCTAGGAATCTAAGTTTTAACATTATGCTGATGTAAATGGTCCATAGAATCTGTGTGTTTGTGTTGGGGCAGGGGGGCTAAGATTCTCCGTTGTTCCTGGAAGGCATGATGCCAGGTGACACCTCACTTTTAGGGAACTAGTGGACCACGTGATGTTGCCTTCTGGCTTGGACATTTTATGATTCTTGGTGGGAATTCTCCTCACTCCAAGCGAGTACTTCTGCTTCACTTAATATTGCTGTGCTCTACCTTCACCCTTCTAACTTTAGGCCCTGGCTAAAAATTCATTCCCCAATGTATCTTCCCCTCTCTTTTAATCCCCATAATAATCCCAAGCAGCAGCAGCTGTGGTACACAGCCATCATTTTCACCTCTTGGGACCTTGCTAAAGGCGGCAGCCTAGGATTGCCATGAAAGCATGAGCCCTGAACTGCGGGGCCACTGCATCCCATTCTGAACTGTTTATTTCTAGAGAAGCCAAGAATCTGAATTTTTGTGTGAAATTCCTAAAATTTTAAATACCATAAATCCAGTCTTTTCTAAAATTCTATGGGCCAAATTCAACAGGTTTAGGAGTAATTCAGCCCATTTCAGAGTCTCCCCCTTTTGCCAAGGAAGGGATCCTGTGGGGACAGAGCCAGGAGTGCAGTTTCCAGGCTCTCGTCCTCACGTGGAAAGGTGCTCGGGTAGTAAATGGCCATCAACTGTGATTGGATGGCCATCAGCTGTGGCTAGTTGGCTGTCAGCTGTAACCAGTGAGCCATTGGCCACTAATATAACTGCCTATGGCTATGTTTGCAGAAAATGGGGGCTAGCAAAAAGATGGTGGCTGAGCTAGCAAGAGCAGATTGCAGTTAGCACGGCGGATTGCAGTCAGCAAGTGAGGTTGGTTGGCAGAGACGTGGACGGCAGGTAGCGGATAGTGTGGCTCCTGCTTCCTGTGTCTCCAACCCGGCCGCCAGCGAGAATATAGTGGTATGACTCCCCTATCTATGGCTCCGTAGGTGTTCCTTTTTGGCCTCGCCATATCCTGCGTTATGCGGGGAGTGGGACCAGAGACCCCGCATGACACCCTGCATGACAGGTCCCTTTAAAACACCAAGAGCAAGGGAGAGGCCAATTGTAGCAAAGAAGTTTCTCCCCACCCACACTATCTGCTGTAAATGTTCTAAATCCAGTAAACTGGGTCTGTCTGGGTGGGTATTGCCAGCTTTTTTTTTTTTTTTTTTTGACTTGGACAGTTTCTATCTATAGTGAAGAACTCAGAATTTCGCTTAAGAAATATTAGTCTCGTTGTTTCAGGATGGGCTAGGGTATTTGTGCTGTATCTCCTAATCCTAATTCTTGTTTCATTACTAAAGTCCCTAGGGGCAACCATGCTTGAGAGCTATACGGTCTGTTATGATCTTCCAGAAAAGCAACAGGCTGGTGAGCCTGCAGAGACAGTGCCGATGTCATAGTGTGGGGACACTAGAAGTCGGGGAAATGGCTAAAGTGGACAGTCTTTAGAATGCCTAGGAACAACTACACTTCCAAACCAGAGGGGCTGCTTAGGCTTTGTCTGTGATCACTAGACGTAGTATCAATCTCAGAAACTCTAAGTGGGGGCAAATTTGGAAAAGGGTTTCTTCTGTGCTGTCTTTGGCTTTCATCCAAGGTTTAGCATCATCCCACTCTTTAAGCTTATATAGTCCAGAGATGCTAAGGCAGTTATGGAGGAGAAAGCAGAGAACACAAGAAGCCAGGGTTTGACATAAGGCCGGCACACAACTCTCAGGGATCAGGAAAGAGGAAGCCTCAACTCAGAGTGGCCCAGGCAGAGCCCTGCCAGGTGAACTCTTTCCAGAATTTCTCAGATATAAACTCTTCTCTGATTTGGCCACAGAGACCTCCTTTACTTTTGCTTGGGACTTAAGACTTCTACCAAAAATGTGAGTGCATATGCATGAGCTTCTCCTGGGAGCTTGTAAACACCTCCCTGCTTGGTGCTGCTCTGGAGGCTGTGTGGACGGCCAGATTTGTTATACAATGGATTTTTTATGTATCAGGAAAAAGACGCTCAAAATCCAAATCACCACTTTATTGTGTGACAGTAGCAGTACTGCCAGCCCCTGCTTTTTCCATGTCACCCTCTATTCATTCAGGGCTCCACTGTCCTTTTTCATATTTGAGTATTGATCCAAGGTCAACGTCCAGTAAGGCCTCCTCCTCCCCATTTTCTTGAGTGCTGAGCTGGTCTTATGCGTTTTAAGAACTGGTCTTTATCTCTTAATTGGTGATGGTGAGGAGCACTAACAGCAGTGGAGATCCCAGAGTAGGGAAAAGGGGAGGCACGGGGATCACTGAGGCTGACCCAACGTCATGTGTCCCTACTGGGGATGGGGTGGGGGTGTAGGGGCCGAGGCGTTTATTGATCGTTCACTCTGCGAACTGGTCCAAGAACTTGAGGTAGGCCTGGCGCTGCGGTGCAGCTGCTGGAATGAAGTGGCCACCAGAGTGGGTGAGAGTGATTGCTCCAGTGAATCGGCTAGCCAGTTGCATACTCTCCTGAGAGGGGATGACACGGTCAGTGTCCCCGAAAACATGGAGTGAAGGCAGTGACAAGGGGCCCTGCAGGATGGATTCCTGGAGGCCAAGGCCCCGAGGACAGAAACCAGATATCAGAATGATAAATCTTGGCAAGGGGAAGCGGGGATCGCCTGCTTGGCTAAGGGCACACACAACCGCTGCTAGCGCGGCCCCCTGGCTGAAACCAAGAAGCCCATCGAAAGGTCCCAGCTTGTTCAGTGCCTGTGCCACCGTTCCCAGGGCTTCCTCCAGACCTCTGCACACTGTGGGCTCTTTCAGTGCGGAGAAAACGTCTGCATCCTGTTCTGAAAACCACCAGCCTCGAAGCTGCTCCTCCGGAGGGCAGGGCCCTATGGCGATATGGGGGAGAGGATGGGGTTAGGGAAAGGGGGAATCCAGGAGGAAAAGAATGAGAAAGGGAGGGAGGGTTTGACAGGGAGAGAGGAGGCTGACGGGAGAGAAGTCAGTCTGGGGGAAATGAGATGGGGAATCGCCTGGCATAGAGAGAGGAGAAAGACTTATCAAGGTGGAAGCCTGGGAGGCTGGGACAGAAAAAATGAAGGGTATGGGCAGAATGAAGTGTGGGAGCAGGAGGAAAGAGGGAGGATACAGAGTGGGCGGATGCTGAAGGGTGTTATGGGGACGAGGCAAAATAGCGACTTCGGAGCGCATTTCCTGGGCAAACCTCGTCTCACCAGACTCCGGCCCGGCGCCCTCCAGGCCCGCTACGTCCACGATCGGGTGCGGGCCGCTGAGGCACACGAGATCGGCGCGGCCCCGCAGCGCCTTCCTCAGCGCTCCCGTCTTCTCGCGGAAGCCGCGCTCGCTCTGCCGGAAGCCGGCCAAGCACAACACCCGCAAAGGTTGCCGCGCGGCCATAGTGCGGAACAGCGCGCCTCAGGGACCGGAAGCGGCCTTTCCCCGAGCGGAGGTTGAATTACGCAAGGGGGCGGGACCAAACGCTGGCACCACCCTGAAGGCGGGCCTCAGAGCGAGTGGGCATTCCCAGGACAAAGCGGAGGGGTGGGGCGAGGCCAGGGCGGGGCGGATACCTGAGACCCGGGAGCGTCTCAAGGAGTAAGCGGCACCACCTTGTCTCTGCAGCTGCAACCCTCGCAAGTCGCGTCGGAAGAGGGGCGCGTTGATCCCTCCTGCACCTGAAGTCGCACATTTTGGTCAGGATTCCGCTTCTACGACGTCCTCCACCCCGCTATGCTTCTCCCGTAGCGGCCGCACGGTGGCGGCCTCGGCTCACGTCGCTAGGGAGCAGCCAGTGCCAAGGCCGCGCCCAGGAGGGGCCACTCCTCCCTCCTTGGAGTCCCTGCCTACCTTCCCCAGCGCAGGCCGACCTGGGGCCTGGGGGGGGCGGTCCCGTCCGTGGTTCACCGTCCATGGCCCCAAGGAGCTGCCAGCATAAAAGTCCATGGGATAGGGCTGCTGCCAGGAAATGTCCCTCAGGGCCACTGACGCCTAGGGGAGGGAAACAGGACAATAACATCTGCCAACATTTTTTTTGCGCAGGATTATTTAATCCAATCATCACAATGGCCTACAATGGTCCCATTACCCCATACCACAGAGGAAATGAGAGGCCCAGAACCGTTAAGACACTTGCCCAAGGTCACCCAGCTAGGAAGTGGCTCAGCTGTAACTGAATGTTGCCCACCCACCCCACTCTACTTCATATCCCTCCCTTCACAGAACCAGTTGCAAAGGCCACTCTTTCTCAGGGATTTTCAAACCTCTGTGTTACCTCATAGGGTGTCAGCAGCGGCTTGGGGAAGGCTGTGCCCCAGTCAATGGAGAGGCGTGGACATGCCACCTGAACCCACCTGGGAAGGGAAGTCAGGTCAGACCTGGGGGTGGGCAGTGGGGGTGGTGTCCTGCCATTCTCCTGGGCAGCGTGCTGAAGAACATGACTGTGTCCCCAACACACCCAGTGAATGAACACTACACTTCTAAAGACTATCACCTGCTGCTGTTTAGAATAACACTATAGTGTTGCTTGTCTTCAGTTTCCTCCACTGACTACAGCTTTCTGAGGGTAGGGCCTGGGCAGCTCATAGGTGATAGTATCCCCAGAATCAAATTTAGTGCCCGGGACACACAGGTGCCAACCATCCTTCAAACTCATCTCACATAGAACCCCTATGAGGTTGCAGTTGCCTCTGAGCCCCAAGGCAGACAAAGTAGGTGTGATCCATCCCTGCTGGATGAATGCTCTGTCAACATAAAAATCTCATCATCACTGGAGCAATGCCCATTGACTCCAGCCTTCAATATGTGCTGGGCCGGACCTAGATCCTAAGCTTCTTTAGCAGAGTCATAGCTAGGTAAGTAAGGTGGGGAAACTTACACATCCACCTGAGGAAGTAGGCTAAGCTTGCTGGGGAATATCTCAGAGAGCAGCAGCCTCACGAAGGGTAGTCCCAAGGCTTGTAGCCGAGATTCGAGGTGCTGTTGGTAGAGACAGGCAGAGCGGGTATCGCCAGGATCAAGCAGCCAAGACGAAATCCCTTAGCCTACTGATTTTCCCAGCCAGTCCCCTACTCCAGAGGCCATGCTGAGCCCTCTGACCTCCAGAATCTTGGGGCTGCCCTGGCGGCCCAAAGTGCCCAGAATAAGTCCCCAGGATTTGGCAGAGCGGGCGGTGGCTATGGCTTCTTGGCGATTGGCCTGCATGCGCTGGTGGTCATAGTGCTCTCTGGACAGGACTTTGCTGTATGGATCGTATCTGGAAAAGAAACTGTCAGGGTCATGGTGACGGCCATTCAGGGGACTTGGGCTGTGCACACGGCTCCATGACTCAGGCCCTTGGTCTCCTGAACCTTCAGGCTCCAATGCAGGTAATTAGGAACAGAGGCGAGGGCAGAGATTATCATTGAGAAGATCAGTCCCATCGCTGGGTCAGGCAAGAGTGGGAGAGGGCTTTAGGATTTGGTGTGAATCCCAGGGGATGAATGGGTACTGTGCCACAGCAGCCCAGGGTTTGATATCCAGATTCAGGACCCAAATGCCTCAGATCTTTAGGGTAGGGTCTATTAAGTGGCCAGGGAATGAGGAGGTTTCGGCCAACTGAGGGGCTCAGTGGCAGAGAATCCCACCCCTTCCCAGCTGCTCAGCCCAGCTCAGCCCATACCGGTAAGCAGGGACATTGGGGTTGGCAATCATGACAGACTCCAGATGGAAGCGGCCATCTCCAAGATATCTGCAGTGGGATAGAAAGGGGGTGGTAAGTGTGGGATGGGGCAGCAGAAGCAGGTACTGGCTTGGTGGTACAGAGCACTGAGTTCTTGGCTGGCTATGCTACTGATTGTGTATGAACTGGGCCAAATCATTTCACCTCCCAAGGCCTTGGTTTTCTCACATGTAAAGTAAGGAGTTTGAACTGGATGACCGTAAAGCCCTTTCAGCTATGTAATGCGAAATCTAAGACCCCCTCCGCACCCCCGCCAATCCCCAACCTTCTGGGGGAAGAGTAAAGGGGCAGCCAAGGCAAGGAGAGATCCTAACTTGGAGATGGGGAGACAGATTCTCCCTCACCTAGCTCAATACAGACATGGGAAGTAGTGTTCAGGGTGTCACCTATGCTGTAAATGAGGTTTAAGGGTATACTCTGGCTACGCTCTGCCCAAACTAGCTCTTGGGTCCAGCTGCTGAGTCGTAACAACAGCTACTGTTTATTGGACTTGTGTATTCTGTGTATTGGGCCTGGGCTAAGCACCTGGCATGCATGACTTCACTCAGTCCTATCAAATAATCCTCCAAGCTACCTACAGTGTCCCCATTTTACAAGATACAACTGAGGGTCAGGGATGTTAAGAAACTTACCCAAGGCACACAGCTATTAAGCAGTATATCTGGGACTCGACTCTAGGCTTAACCACCAGGCTGTACCCAGCATGCCCTAGGAGATGCTACCTCGAACAGTACCTTCCCAGGCCATGGAGAGGCCAGAGCATGGGAGACGATCTGCCATGGCAGCTCCTTCTCTGGGAGACCACACAGAATTTTGATGAATGGCCAACACTCAGGGTGTTCCTCCCTCCAGCACACACCTTGAAGCCTCCAAGGGTACGTGTCCGTGATCTCAGTTATGCAGGCACAGGCGCAGGGGGACTGTCCCTAGGGAGCAGGACTGCCAGTTCTGGGCTGGGGAAGGCCCTGACGTGGGCCTGGCTATGGGCAGGGGTGTCTGTATGGGTGTAGCAAGGCCTATGGAAGCAGCATCTGCAGCCCCAGACATTGGGCTAAGTCAAGGAGTGTCCCTCTCTCCTTCCCGGCCATTAGCTGGAAATGGGGCTCCCCTCCTCAGCCCCAGCTGGGAGCTGTCAGCTCTGAGGCTGGCTGCATTCACACAACATTAAGCATTTCCATTACCTAAAATAATTAGGCAGCAGGAGACACACTGCTCCTGCTTGTTAGCTGTCCGGATGCTAAATTAATGGGGCTACAGCCTGGGTGTGCCCATCCATCTTCTCCAATTATATTCCCACCATTTCTAGCCCACCCTCATCCCCCATCAGGCCCTCCAATTCCTGCCCCACCTGAGGCATGGCCTTCTGGACAGTGGACAGAGTACTGGAGAGGGAGATAGGAAACCTGAAATCCTATTTGGTCCCCATCTTGCAGGGTGACCTTGAGCAAATGGTTTAGGAGCTTCAGACTCCTAGGATACATTTCTTATTCTCTATGACTGCTCCCCCACCCCCATTTTTCACTTACACAACAGCCTCCGTCTCTTTGGGCAGGTAGGGGGATGTGCAGCCCAGAATCTCCCCAGGGGACAGGGGTTTGCACTGTGGGACGCTCACATGATACTCAGCTTTCAGCTCCTGGGCAGCTGCCTGTAGGAATAACAAGGGAAGGGAAGCAAGTGGATGGGGGAGGGAAAGCCAAGGACAGAGGAGGACCAGCCTGCAGCACCTGGCATGGGGGCCCATGCTGCTGTCTGTCCACTTACTTGCAAGGTTGACACAAACTGGATGGTGCTGACCAGGGCAAGGGCACTGGCTGGGGGAAAGGTGAGGCGGATAGAGTCCAGTAGGTGGGTAGTGTCTATTCGGATATCCACAAAGACATACAGCACCCGGAAGTCTTGGGCCGAGGTGTCCATGGGAACTGGGAGGAGCAAAGAGTTCAGGAGACTTGGTTTTGGAAGGCAGGAGGGGCAGAGGACCTGGCCCGGGCCAAGGTCTCTGAGCAGCCAGGACCAGTGGCTTCAGGCTGGGGTTAGAAGGAAGGGGTGGGGCTGGGGAGGTCACAGGTCCCTTAAAAGCTCTTCCTCTTTCACTCGGCTGGAGGCCTAGCCTGTTCTACCACCAACAGCCTTTCAAACACCCACATCTGGGACAGGAGCATGGTTTCCAAGGCAACCAAATCAAAAGGCAAGATCCACCTGCAGAGCAGTAAGGCTGAGGCCATCCCAGAAACAAGGAGGCCACTGTGATGGAGATCAGTGTACCGTCCTGCCTTCCAACTAGCCCTTGTCCTTCGAGCAGGATAAGAAGCACTGTGATGGAGATCAGCATACAGTCCTGCCTCCCAACCAGCCCTGCCTGCATCCAGGTGTCCTGATCTGCCATACCCAGGCAACTGTGGCCATAGTGCACGAGGAAGTCAGCTCCCAGGGCCCTTGCAGTAAAGTCATCCACACAGCAAGCCCCATAGGTCACATCACCCATCACCATCACTTCAGCCTCTGTGAACCTGTGGGGGTGGGAAATAATGGGACAGCGACACAAGGAGTGAGGTGAGAGTGATACCTGACCCCATGGAGGTATTTCAGGGCCCAGCTCCTCTCTCACTACCTCTTCCAATCCTTTGGGTAGGCAGCTGCCACTTCTGCCAACAAAGAGTAGGAGGGGCCCAGCTGCCACCTCCTCCAGCCCTGGCAGCAGCTCCTGGAACTGTAGCTGTATGAGGATGGTCTCTGCAGCACCCTGATTCTTTTGCCCAGGCTCAGACTGCAAAAGGGACCCCCAACTCTGAGACTGACGTACACAGGTCAAACACAGACCTCCAATGCCGACACATCCCACCCAGAGCAGTGAGCATGTACACATGTGCAAAGGTACCCACCCCCACGCCCTGGTACCATTGGGTGCGTGGGTATGCATGTGTGGGTACACACAGCCTCCCTGACTCCCAGACCCCCTGCTACTTCCTCACCCTTAGTCAGGGCTCTCTGTGCCCAGGAATGGGGGACCCATGCACAGCTCTACAACAACAGCACATGGCACTGCCCACACACCTCATGTGTCAGGAAGAGTGGGCTCTGGCCAGCACATTGCCATGGGATCTGCTGCCAGGCCTGAATCACTATGGGACGGGGGTGGGTAGGGAAGACCCTGCACCCCCTGAACTCACTACCGGAATGGAGCTAGAGGACCAGCTCTTCCCTGAGACCCACCCCTCGGGCATGTCCTGGCTGAGTGATGGGTCTCCCCATTCCTCTCATGGAGGTATGGTGGGGAAAGCTGAGCTGCTGCCTGTCAGCCCCTACTCCCCCCACTTCCCCAAATCAGGTTGTGCACAGAAGCAGATTATTCAATTCCTTAGAATGCAGCCCAGGCATCTGAGTCAGCCTGAGCACTTAATTTTTTATAGATTAAAATGTATGCAAATTGGCCCAAGCCCCAGAGAGCTTCCCCAAGGGGCAAAAGGGAGGCAGCTGATGAGAAGTAGGGTGGGGGAGGGCAGCAGCAGGGAAGTGGGAGTTTCCCATCACGAGATGACCTCCCCTTTCTCCATTCCCCCTCCCTGTCCCTGTGCCCATTCCAGATGGCTAAGTACTCAACCCCCCTCCCAAGGATGGCTCATTGTATTGAAGAAACTTAGACAGAGGGGGCAGAGGAACTGAATACCATCTCTTAAGCACTTCTCCCCCTGCCAAGCCCCTCATTCCCCTATTCCCCGATGGGCCAGAGAAAGGGGTTCCCCTAGCCAGACCTCACACAGACTACTCAGCCCATTCCAGGGTCAGCTCTAAGGATTCTGAGGTCCTCCTTAGGTCCTACCACCTGCTCTGTCTTAATTTGGGGTTTTTCTCATTGTGTGTATATGGTCGTGGGAAGGGGCTGGGTAAGGCAGAGGTAAAGAAGGAAAAAATGATCACAACAGGCAGAGCTGTAATGGGCATGGGGAAGGTCTCGGCTCAGCTCCCTCTCCAGTGCCCCAAGCCTCACCTTTCCAAGATATCCACAATGGTGCAGGCAAAGAGAAGGAGGCCTTCCGGCATTTGCAAAGCCACTGCAAGACAGAGCACAGACATGAGAGCAGAAGGCTGGGAAGAGGCTGGAATGGGGACACTGCCCCTAACTAGGCCAGGCAACCTCTCCACCCCCAAACCAGGTCGAAGTTTGGGGGGCTCACCCTTTTTGGCTTGGGCCTGCTGGATCCTCCAGATGGTCTTGGGGATCTCAAAGTTATAATTGGAAGGCAGGACTTGAATGGCTGCCTGCAGCTGTGGGTTGTTCAGGATCTCAGGGGGGATCTGATTGGCCACGCGGCCCCGAGGGGCTCTACCTAGGAGGAATGTAAGGCCTGAGTCAGTACCCGGCTGAAACCACAGCCAGACCCAGCTAAGGTGTTAACTCCACCCAAGTTTCTGGCCCAGATCCCAGATCCCAGATCCCAAGGGGGTTGGCCCTGCCTTCTTCCCTGAGTTCATCCTGAAGCTGGAAAGACAACTCAGTAAACCAGCAGGAAATATGCATAATTATTTTCCGTGTTGTGAGATTATTGGGAATCAACAACTTGAACCCATGAATGGGGCATGTTTCACCCCTTACCTCAGCAGAGGTGACACCAGGGAACTGAATTGAGGGGCAAACAGCAAAAAGAATGTCTATACAACTGCTCCTTGATAAGAGAACTATCCTAAGGAAAACCCAGGAGCCAAGCCAGCCCAAGAATTCTGGGAAAACATTCCTCCTCCCCCATCCTGAGAACACCTTGAAGTTCTGAGCCCTAGATAAGAGATCTATAAGCAACATGTTATAAGTATTAATTTAAAAGCCTGCCTTCCTTACTTGAGTCCCACTGATTATGTCTACACTGGTTAATTTCTGCACTCTTCCCTCTCATCATTTAAAAGGGAAATAAACACCTTTAATGAATTCCCTCATCTCATTATTCCACCCACCTCCCACCCCAGGAAGGATGGAAAGAACACACTCTAGTCAGGACTGTGGGCTAACAGGTGGACAGAAAAGTGACCTCTCCTATTAGGGGCTAGTAGTCTACTGGGAGCAAATACAATTACAACCCCCTGATTATTGTAGAAAACATTGTAGCCCATTAGCAAAACTGCAGCCCTTAAACTGCATCCTACTCCCCACAATTCAATTTAGCTCAACCCCCAGTTATTTCTTTAGGAGCCAATTTGGAAATGTGACAAGGCAAGAAATTAACTTACTCAACGAATATTTATTGAACTTGTACTATGTGCCAGAACCTCTGCTAGGGTTCCTTACTAGGATAGGTGTAATCCTCTCAGACCTGATCCTTCACCCTGTGTGTGTGTGTGTGTGGGGGGGGGATGGTGGTGGTGAGGGGGTGCAGTGGAGAACTAGCACTCTAGGCTGCGACCCTGATAACAGATTTGAATGTTACCACGGCTACGGTTTTGTTCAGTTGTTTCAAAGGCCTTGGAACAACCAGCCTAGTGTCCTTGGGTCCCTCACAGAAGTTCCTCTGACAGGCCCAAGTCCCTTATGGTTGTTGGGGTGTAGGTGCTGCTAGTCTTAGCAGCTCAATTTGTCCCAAGGGTTAATAGGAGCCTCCTCCTTTACTACATGGCTGTAATCTGTTTATGTCAGTTTTCCCCCCGGGGAGACTGTGAGATCCCTGAGGGCAGGGCTGTAGTTTGGTCCCAGCACCTTGCACAGGCGTGGTATTCAGTGGGCGCTCAGTAAGAGCCTAGTGAGTGAAACCACCTGAAAGCATTCCCTGAGGGCCCACTTGTGGAATGCCCTCTGCAAGGCGCCTGGCTCCTTCCCTCCCCGTCGGCTCCGTCTTTTCCGCGAGTCTTCAGGCATCTGTCAGCGGGCCAAGGCAGGAGGCAGCGTTTCCGGCTTAAGGACTACAAGCACCTAGGAGGGGCTGTAAGGCTACAAAAGACCGGTCCCTCAGGGCTCCGGTGACAGCCGCCCAGAACGAGTGACGGCGGGGCCTTCCGGGTTTGGCGGAGAAAGGGGACTGGCTGGTCTTTTCCCTGACTTGGGGGCCCTACCCCGAGATGCGATGTCCGGAGGCCGCAACGCTGTAGCACCCACCTCTGCCAGGGCCTTTTCGGCCGCCAGGCTCCGCCGCCTCGGATGCAACCAGCGCCGCCATCGCCGTCCTGCCCACGTGGGGACCAAAAAGGCAGCGCTAGAAGAACGCGGAGAGCACAGACCTTGCGATTGATCGCCGATCGGCCAGCGAGGGGCGGGGATTTGCTGGGCGGGGACCGTGAAGGAGAATATAGAGGAGGGGCTATTGGGGGCCCATCTCCGCCCGCAAGGTCGGGGCTCGCGGGAGCCCCTAGTGGTCCCCGACCACCGCGGTTGCACTCTCCCCGCGACCCTGTCCCCACTTCCTCCTCTTCCCCGTGGGCCCGAACCTGACTCTTAGACCAGAGCTCCCCTATCTGCCGACTCCCTATCCGACATCTGTGGGCCGAGTCTTGGGGACACCATCAGGTCTTCCTTCTGCTCCCCTCCCTGTTTCCCCGGGTAAGCAGTGGGTGCGTGTGGGTGGGGCCACATTCTTGACCTCGGAGGACCCCACTGCCCCTACAGGACAGAACTCCGCTCCCACCCGACCTCCGAATTGAGTCTTGGTGCCCATTTCCGGAGCGCCAGGGTGCCCTTATCACCTTTAGAACCGACAATATGGAAGGTTCACCTGTGAAAAACTGCTAACAGGGGAAAGTCCTACACCCGAGCGTGCTTTTCTGTGTGTGGGGGGCAGTCTAAGGACTCAGATTACCTAAACCTTCTGGATTCTGGCCAAGTTTTCCCTGCCAGGCTGCCCCTCAGGCCTAGGATAGCCTTTCTCCTGATCAGTGGCCTGAGCTCCTGGGATCCCAAAGGGAAGGCAGAGCAGCCAGTGAAACAACCTTGACCTTTGGAAGAGCAAAGTACCTGCAGGACTGGCCTTCAGCAAGGTCTGCCCCCAAAGAGCAATGGTCCCCAGGGCCGTTTGCCCACCCATCCCTCTGGCACCATCTTCCTCTCCTTGAGGTGGTGCTGTGAGCACAGCTGGCCCTTTAAGGCATCTCTGTGGCCTCAGGCTCCCCTGGAGGCCCTCCCAGCTTGGAAACTTCTAATTAAGGTGCAGAGAGAAATGAAAAACAAGCAGCCAGGGACTGGTCCTGCCTGGGAGGCTGCCCAGAGCGGAGGGATGGCTAGGCAGGCTGAGAGTGAGCAGCCAAGGGCAGGACCAGAAGGAGTCAGGGCTCTATCCCTCAGGCCACTGACCCATGCTCTTAGGACAGTCACAGCTTTGGACAGGAGTGTGGCCAGCATGGGTCCCAGGAACACCCCTTTCTCCTTGATGAGAGTCCAGCCTGGACTTTCCCGTTTTCTCCACGTTCTCTGGACCCCAGGGTAAAGGATATCAATTCTAGGGATCCACTGAGTCCAGCCCCTGCCCCTTCACAACACTAAGGCCCAGCCTGTGGGCAGCTTTAGCTCCAGCTGCAGCTGTAAGTTCCAAGGGGGAAAGATTGGCTCCAGCAGTGGCTTCTCCCTACCAGCCACTCTGCCCCTTAGGGCCTTTCCCTAGGCAGAGGTGGGGCCCATTGATGATGGAAGGCCCCCATTCTCTTTTAACATTGCCTCACAGCCTCTGTGCTGAATGAGCTGCCCTGGCCCCCTTTAGGAAACCAGGTGATGTCCAGGAGAACTAGATATCAAGGACAGATTTGAGCATGTTCCCCAAAATCATGCAGTGTAAAACTTTGGGGGTTGCCACACAACTTGGTCCAAGAACACCTCCACTTGTCTGTGGGGGTCTCCCTGCCTGAGTTACTCAGCAATCTGAGTAATAACTGCCTGACAAGAAGGTGGGCACAGTGTACCCCCACATTATACTACAAAATCTGCCTACACTCACCCCCACCCCTGGCTGGACTTCAAAGTAGCACCCAGCCCTCCTGACGCCTGAAATAACTCTGCTTTTCACACTCACGCCCAGTTCCAGCCAACTCTGCTTAAAATGCTGGAGTTGGTGGGGCAGGGGATCATGGGGAGGCAGTTTGGGGAGGTGGCAGAAGGAGTAACACCCTGATTCAGGCCCACAGTTTGGCACTGATCTGCTGTATGATATTGAGCAAGTTGTTCAACCTCCCTGGGACTCGATTTACTTGTGGATGGGCCTCTGCAAGCTCTGTGTCATCAAGTTCAACTTTAGTGTCAGCCTGGCAGAGCTCAGGCAGGGTGTGGGGTCAGGAGCCAGCCCAGGCCTGCAGCTGATCAAGGCTAAGAGAAAGAATGTATTACCTTCTGTTTCCACGCCAAAATGGACCAATCTTCTTAAATCTTCAGAACAAACTTACTTTCTCACTTCCAAGCATTTGCACATTCTCTCCTGCCTGGAATGACCTTTCCCCTTCTCAGCCTGTTGAACTCAGTCAGCCCTCAAGACCTAACCCAAATGGTGTCTCTTCTGGGAAGACTTCCTTGATGGTCTTTCATCCCCTACAGAACTATCAGAGACCCTTCCCACACTTTGTATCGCCTCCTGTCACATTCTAAGATGGATTGTGGGTCTTTCTTCTTCATCGATGCCATAAGCTTTTGGAAATCTAAGCCTATATTGTTAGCTCTCAGCCGAACCTCAGTGTACTGAATATATTGAATGATACTGGTCTTCTTTTTGACCTTCCTACCATGCCAAGTTTTTCTGCAAGGAATCACACAACTCGTTCTCTGAACTTCAGCTAGATCTCTGCTTAGATGTCACCTGCTCAGAGCAGCTTCCTGGACCCCCTCATGTCAGCTCCAGAACAAATACCCTGTGTGCTTTTCTTCCAAAAACCATCTTTTCTAGACTATCCACATTGTGTCTCTATCAGACTGTGAATTCCACAAAGGCAGGGACCTTGTCTTTTTCATTGGATGAATCCCCAGGAATAGTAGCGTCCCACACATGACAGGCCCTCAGTAAATGCATGTTGAATGAGTGACTTAGCACACTCTTTTTTCCTCTCCCAGGACCCCTCTAATCCCAGGCCAGTAGGGGGTGCCGGTCTCCACCCAGGATCTGGGCTAGCCTGAACCTTCTCTACCCTCAGCCCAACTTGCCCTCTACGGGACCAGCTTTCTAGGCGGTGCCTCCTCCATTTTCTACAAAGCCCAGGGCGGGACCTGTGTAGACCGAGGGAAATCAGAGGCCCCCCCCAGGTGAAGATAGCCCACCTGAGCCCCCACATTGGTTCTTCCCTCTCTCTAGAATTTGCAACTGGGCCTCCGCAATGCTTGCTGCAAAGGTTTAGACCTGCCTGGGGGCACGCTACACCTCCTCCCCCCAAAAATAATATCCTGGGACGCGGGATGCGAGGCAGCTGGGTCCGCGGGAGCTATCCTGGGCAGGCAGGAGCCGTCGAGCCTCCAAGGAGGAAGCGGAACAGGCCAAAGAAGAGATGGACAGGGGTGCGGACTTGTGATGGGGCGAGGGGGCGGGGGGCGCTCTGGGTGGCAGTCGTCTCGTCTCAGTCGGTTGGCAGAGCGCACGTTTCCAGCCGCCTGGCTGGGTGACCTCCATCCGCGAAGGGCGAGCGGGCGGGGGTTGGGCTGCGGGTGCGAGCTCCGGGAAGCCCAGGGGGCCCGGGAGGGGCTTTCAAGTGGTCCGACGACCCGCCCGGGAGCTAGGGCAGGTACTTGGACGGACGCGGGTCGAGGATCGTCCCCGGGAGCGGGCGCAGCGAAAACACCTTGGGAGGCGGCGCCGCGCGGCTGAGCGCTGCTGCCCTGGGAATAGGACGGCGCTCCGCACCGCGAGCTGAGAGCACTTTCATAAATTTTGTATGGGAGGCGCTCCATGAGCGGGGGCGGGGAGCGGAGCGAGGGGGAGGGAGCTCGCGAGCGAAGGAGGGAGGGAGGAGGAGGAGAGGTGGGAGAAGCCGGGGGGAGGAAGGGAGGCGCCCCGCTCCGCCGATCTCTCGGTCCTGCAAACGCGCGCCGGGCGCTTTCCCCGGAGCTCCGCGGTGCGTGCGAGCGCCCTTTTGCAGCAGCCGCGGCGGCAGCGGTCGGAGGGGGCGGAAAGGAGGGGGTAGCGGCCGGGGGGCGGCGTCCCCCCTCAAAACCGCCTGCAAAGTGCTCTGGGCTGCAGAAGCAGGCCGCCGGCTTCGCGGAGCAATCCGCTCGCCCCGGGGCTGAGCGAGCGCGCGGGGCTGCCCGGCAGCGCCGCGGTTGCTGGTGGGCGCCGGTGCCCTCCGCGCGGGGCTCGGGCTCACCATGCCCGTGCGGGGCCGGGCCGCCGGGCACAAGCGGATTCCCGGCTTGCCCCCACCTCGATGCGCTCGGATTAGCTGCAGCCGGCTCCCAAGAATTTGAATCCAGACCCCGGGAGGGATCGCGCCTAGGCCGACCTCGGAGTGGCGGCCCAGCGGCCAACATGCTTCGCAAAGGTGAGTTGGAGCCGCAGGGGCAAGTTGGAGTTGGATGCGCACGGGGCAGAGCCGCGAGCCCTAGAGCCGCTAGAGATCTGCCCGGCGCCGGACTCCGGCTCGGGAAGCAGCCCCTGGCGAGCTGGCGGGCTTTGCTGGGACGCACCCGCAGAGGGCTTGCTGCTGGAGCTCAGCCCCCGTTGGTGGCCGGTTGCGAGACACGGGATTAGCTCCGTGGATCTAGCAGCCTGGCCTAGGGATATGGCACAGCGAGGCCATTTCGAGACCACATTGAGCTGCCGGTGATGGCAGGGGAACTGGCCTCCTGGGACCTATGCTTTGCCACTATAAAGTTTTGCACTTGCAGGCTCCATCCCCTGCGTGGTCACACGCCGCCAGCTTCTGCCGCTTTGGCGGGGCAGGGTCCAATTTGCGCTCCAGTGCAGCCAGCGGTCAGTCACCGCGCGGCCCGGGCGTTCACTGCGCGCCTTAGCTTCCCAGGTGGGTTCGGGAGGCGGGCACCTTCTCTGCAGCTCTGCTTTGGTCTCGAGGGACGGGCTCTGGGCACCCAGCAGCCGAAGGGGATGGCTAGTGCCTGATGTCCAGTTTCCCAAACTTTCCCTATGCCTGGCGCCAAGGGATGCGAAGGCTGAGGCTGTTCCGGCAGCATGTGCTGCCGATGCCAGGCTCAACTTGAGAGAATCTGGCCCTGCGACCACCTCACCACGACCCTCCGGCAGCCCGGCTCATTGCGGAGCGCTGCAAAGTTGGCGCCGGCGCTTGGGAAGTCCCGCCGCGCCCCCACGTGGCTGCCGCGCGGGGAGCGGTCCCCCGGGCCCAGGGAGGGCAAGTGACCATGCCGATAGCTCGCGGGCCCCATCACCCACTGTCCCGGCCTCTGCGTCGTCCTCTACCCCCTCCCAGGTCCAGGAGGGCTGCGGCGAGCTGCCGGGACCTCCTCATCCCTAGCCCCGGCCCCGCGGCCGGCGAGCCGCGGCGCCTGCGGCGGGCAGCCAAAGCCCTGCGGGAGCAGGTTGAGGCGGGAGCTCAGGTAGCTGAGGGGCCTGATCCCAGCGCTCCGCGCTCCAGCCTTAATCCGCCCCTGTTTCCATGGCAACAGACCGAGGTGTCGTAAGCACAGGATTCTGACCTCACAGTAGCATGGGGAAGGAGAAAACGGGCAGGGGGAGGTGGCAGAGGAGAGGGAAGTGAAGCCCCAAGATGTGTGGAGAGGAGCAGATGTGGGGTGATGGAAGAGACCCCATAGCAGGTCGGACAGGTGGGAGAAGAAACCACGCCTTCGCTGGGAACAGTAAGGGCCCTGGGGTGGTCCCCACTGGCTCGGGCTGACCCAGGAGCCTGGGTTGCCCCATCCTCGTGTCAATAGTCACAAACTTGTGTGTGACTTGTGCCCTCCACGTGGGTCGGTGCGTTCCAGGAAAACGCTGACTGCTTTTCACCATGGTGTGGGAAAAGTCTCTCCCGCTGATCCACCCCAGTTCCTTGTCCCTGCAGAAAGGGACTAAAAGTCCTTTCAGCAACCAGGGGTGCTGGCCATAGTGTTTCTGCACAGAGAGGGTACTTCTTACAGAGCTGAGTACATGCTCAGGTCTGAGAAGCTTGGGCCTGGAGCATGCAGACTTGCTCCAGTGGGGAAGTCTTCTCTGGCAGTTTTAAAAGGCCGCCATGTCTGGCTGCAGGTCTGTGATGGAGATAGTAGAAAGGAACTGACATCTCATTTCCCTTTTGGTCTTTTGTCTTTTGGCAGTTTGCAGTTAAAAATGAGCCATAAGGCAGCCCACGCACTTTGTTTATATGGTTTAGGTGCGCAGAGAGGCTTGAGCAGCCTCCAGGAGTCTTTCTCTCCCATCCTTGCTTAGCCAGAGGCCCAGCTCAGGATGAGCCCAGTGCATTCTGGGGGCCGTTCCCCCAGGGGGAGGCTCCCTTACCCTGCTCAAGAGGTGGCCGCTGGAGGCTTGGCAGTCACGTGTGTTTGCCACTTGGGTTATTTTTCCCTTCCTGCACTGCTTGGTTGGTGGGAGAGGTTCTACCAACAAAGAGTTTTCCACCTGGATTGGCCTGAGGGAAACGAGCAGAGAAGCCTTTTGCTGGGCTGGGCTCGGTGGCCTGGAGCCTGCTGCTGGGACATTGTGTGAGCAAAGGACTTTTATTTTGGTTCTTTCCTGGGCAATTTTCTCTCAGCCCCAGATCTGATCCCTAGGACTTGTCTGTTTTACACACACGCAGGACACTCAGATTCTTTGTGTAGATTCTAGATGTGTGTCCAAAGCCAAAGGTGTGCCTGCGGCTAATGTCAAGGGAGGTGGCCATTGAAGTTTCTGCTTTTGGAATTGTTCCCAAAGGTTCCAAGCAAAAATATTATAGGATGGGTTCAGATAGTTGTTGCAGTTTCCCTGCCTATCAGATGCAGAGCCTTGAGTGGGGTCCTCGCCCTGAAGGAGTTTAGTATTTTAATTATGATATGAAAAAGTGTTTGAAGGAAAAAAAGAGTAGCCCTCCCTAGATCCTGGGGAGAGGGGAGAGGAAAAAAAACCTTTACCTTTCTGCAAAGGGTAGGGCTCATGGTCTTGACAATGGAGTGCTTTGTGGAGTTAGGAGGCTCAGGGGTTTGAAGCCCCAGAAGAGGAAGAAGGCGAGAGTAGGCATTGGACCATGAGGGTCGTCTCTCTGATTTCTGGTTGACCTTTTATAGCAAGCGGGTGCTGTCCCCTGGCAGGATATTTTAGGAACTGGGGGTGCTGCCTTGTATCTCTTAATGAACGGACTCTGCTGGCCGCAGCCGCACCTCGGTGAACCAGAACAACACCGAGTCCTTGGTGATCTTGCTGCTGATGGTGCTGGTAGCTGAAGGCTTTGGCAGCTGCCCTGCAGGCTTTGCCATCTCCTGGCCTATCCTGACAAAACCAGGAATATAAAAAGCAAACCTCTGGTCAGAGATGAGAGACAAGCAGGGCAAACGAGGCCTGAGCCACCCAGTACCATCCAGGAAGGAAGGGTGGCCCGCTGGGGATTTTGCTTTGGCCAGAAGTGGTCTGCTTAAGGTCAGAATCTATTGTTTTGATTTTTAGAGCTACAAAAACAGAATGCAAATCAACAGCTTCTGGGTTAATACAGAACCTTAAAGTTTTTGTCTTGTTAAGCAAGGAAATAGAGTGCCAAATAGGCTTTGTTAAGTGGCAGTCTTTATTAATAATTTAAAATCTTGTAGCTGTCTTTCATTAGAATTTATCTGTACATCAACCACAAAATCAGTCAAACACACTCATTTATAAGTTAATGCTGTCCCTGAATAATTCAGCAAGAGCTAGGTTAAGGCCTGTAACCCAGTGAGATGCATTGTGTCCTTTTGGTTTCCATAACCAGATGGGCTGGCCTGGTGGTTGGATTGGGTCTCCTTTGTGGGAAAAAGGGAAGGCAGAGGGAGGAAGGGACCAGGCTTGTTGGATGCTTGGTTGATTTGAATCCAGAGGTTCCTTAGGTGATCAGAGAGCTTTCGTGTGACCAGGTGTGAGCTATTGGTGACATGGCCCACTTTAACCCCAGGGGAGAGGGGAAGAGTGTTCTTGGACCACCAAGAGACTCTTCTTTCTGCTGCAGAGGAAGTGTAGAGGGGAAATAAAAGAGCCCTGCTTGAGAGAGTAGTTATATGCAGCTTCTTAGCCCAACTCCAGGTGCAGAAGTGGAATTTCAGTCTTCCCAGACCAATTCTGTCCCCCTCAAGGAATGCAGCCTAGTAGAACCAATGTCACCAAAACAGCTTCTTTAATTGGGAGCTTCTGGATTGCTGCTTTCCTCAAAGTGCCTCGTCCTTATGCCAGAAAAGAGAAGCTAAGAGGAGGAACTTTAGGGGAACACCAGGACACCCAAAGAGGAAGGAGAGGCAGAGTGAGTTGCTCACTAAAGCCCATGCATGCATTTTTATCACCAGTAATCAGAGTAAAGGCAAGGAAAGCAGTGCAGTGTTCCCCTTGTGAGCTCAGACAACACAGAATATGTGTTTTGGTTCAGTTCCTGTCATGCCAACACCTGACTGCAGTTCGCAGGTCCATTTTCTACAGAGAAACTGTTCAGGACCCAAACTCCTAGCCTGGGCGCTCTGGTCCCTCCACTGCAGGCACGAACAAATCCCAGAGTTTCTGGTCTCTGTCTCAGACTACCTACCCTGAGCCCTCTGGAGGGTTAAACGGCTCAGTTTATGGAGACCATGTATATAACCAGGAGCAGACAGTGGACTTGATGCCATGAGAGGTTCTTGGCCAAGTTTGAAAAGAGGAAGGCTTGTTAGGACAAGGCAAAGGCAAGGGAAAAGAGGGTAGGTGTTTGCCCCGCGACTTGGAGCAGAATTGACAGCAGATGGGACCGAGGAAGGAGGCTTGTGGGGTGAAACCAACTCCAAGCTTCAGAGTCAAGACCTGAAAAAGGACAGAGCAGAAGTTCACTTGCAGGAGATGAGGAAGGAGGGGGCAGGCGTCATGAAGGATGTCAAGAACGGATCTGTTTGGTACCATCTGCAGTGAAGTAGTGGTTAAGGTTAAAGCAGAGAGGAGATGACAGGGAGGGAACAGATGGCCGAGGAAGCAAAATAGCTGGCGAAACAGGAACAGAGCCTCCAGGGACAGCAGAAGGCAGGACCTCTGAGCGGAGTGCCGGAAACAGCCCTTTCTTCGGGGTGCACTAGCTAGACCACCCTGGGGAGAAGGAGGTAGAGGAGTGGGATGGGGTCCCTAGGGTGAAGGCTTCTCAGAGCTGGCTAGGGGGCCCAGGAGCAGGGACCTTCTGAGAGGTCGTTGACTTGGGAGAGAAAGCATCGCTGACTCAGTGGCCGTCACTAGAGTGAGGCAAAGCCACCTCAGGACGCACAGCATGCCTGGCAAGCCTGCTGGGAGGAGGCATGGATGCTAACAGGCAACGGGCAACCGGGCAACCTGGACTGGACTCTTCCCAACCTGCCTGGGACCCGCTGATGCTAACCCCTGCCCATGTGCTGACAGTAGCTGCTTGTAATTCCCGATGGGCCAAGCTAAGTGTCCTCTGTGCTCTATCTCATGTCAGCTCCACAAGCACCCTTCACAATCAATCTGTGCTTGTCCCTGCTATACAGATAAGGAAACTGAGGCACAGGCAAATGAAGTCTCTCGCCATGGCTCCCCAGCTAGCACGTTGTTGAGTCAGAATGCAATCCCAGGTCTGTCGGCCACCACACTACCTCCTTCGCTCTCTTCACCTCTAAGCTCCACTGTCTCACGTGCCCATCTGCCTTGATTTATGTGACATTTGTTTCTGCAGGGTGTTGGGCAGTGCTGAATCATTTGTATCTTCTCACAGAGTGTCCTGGTAGTTCCCTTGCACTCCCCTCCTGGTGTTCTTCCAGGAGTGTGTCTGGCTGGGCCCTGGGGCTTCTGGGACCCTGAGCCACTGTCTCCCATGTCCTCTTCTCTGCCCCCCTTTATATCTGGGCAGATACATCCCTCATTTGTTGCCTCCTGCTCTGGTTTCTTCATTGCAGACAGAGATGGGACAGTGGGCCAGCACAAGCCTGCCTGCTTTCATGTCCTTGAAAAAGACCAGGCCGTGGTTTATTTGGGGGCTGGGCCCGTCGCAAAGGTTGCTCTCCCTGGTTTCCCCTTTCAGGCTTACCTGGTGGACTTGCTAACACAGCCATACCTGGCGGGTGGTTGTCTGGGGAGCAACAGCCCCAGAACACACTGGCCCAGGTAAGTGGCAGTTGGCAGGCTGGGTGAGGTAGGGCCCCCACACGTACCTGCCCCTCCTCCTTCAGAGTGCTCCCGCACTCTGGGGAGGAGGGTGTCCCCACAGCCCAACCATAGCTGGTAGCCAGATGGTAACTGCAGAACTCAGAGCTGTCCTCCAGAAGGGACTGCTCCTTACCCCCTTCCCACCATGGTTGAGCTCCAGAGACACCAATGGCTTCCTGCAATTTGGAAAAGGAAGATGAAGTAAGGAGGAGCGTCAAGCTGATCTCAGCGTGTGGAAGAGCAGACCCTCCCCCCCAACGAGTGAGGAGCCCCCGCCACGTGGTGAGGTGGGGTGTCTGCTCTAACAGATTCTGCTGCTGCTTCTGAGCCTGGCGACTGTCTAATCAGCCCGTGAAGTTGGGATCCGAAACTTCCCATAGTCCCTGCTCTCTGATTCGGTGCTGGCACAGCAAGAAAGTTGGCACAGCGTTGTGTGTTGTGTGTGTGTGTGTGTGGTGTGTGAGTGTGTGCGTGCGCGCGCGCGCAAACACACCTGGTGCGCTCACAGCAGGCTCTGTGAGTGTGTGTGCCAGCTGTCTGCTATTGCAGCGCGGAGCACCCAGAGTGCAGGTGCCTGGCATGCTGGCTCTGGAGCCCACATGAGCATTCACACCCTGGGTCCGGCGTGGTGTGGTGCCAAGCTGGTGAGCCACTCGGTGGGGGGCCCCCAAGAGTGGGCAGGCCAGTGCTGTGTGCGCCACATGTCGTGAACAAAGTTTGGTGAGCGGGTGTGTGGCTTGCCCGTGCAGGGGTGGGTGAACATGACTCATTACAGATCTTCCAGGAGACAGACCACTGCTGCCCCTGGAGATGGGGCCTCTTGCCAGCTTCTTGGGCTGATTCCAGAGGGCAATGGCACCATGGTTGGCGTGGGTCTACAGGAAACTGAGCAAAAGTCTTCCCCAGGTCAGGAGACAAGCTGGGCTCTCAACTCTCAGCCCACGAAGGTGGCATGAAAGTTTGCTTCTGACTCTAAAACTGTCTCAGCAGAGTTTGCTATCTCTTTCTCTCTGGGCGTCTGAGCCAACACGTAGTGAAAGGGCCTTTACAATATGCTCCTCTATAAGAGATTCACGAGGCCTTAGGGGGGAAATTGGCATTCTTCTTACGATGATTTATTTATAGGGCCATTGGATGATGGGGATATGGAGGCTAAGGTGCCTCCATTAGTAAGACGCACGCAAGGCAGGAAGTCTTGCTCTGTGTTTGACATTTAGTGGGGTGACTCCTACCAGGGAGCTGCCTTTTCTTTTAGAAGGTTTTGCCTTTAATGTTCTATTCATGGGCTTATCTGAGCAGACTGGGAGAAGGAAGGAGCCTGTGGTGTAGTGGGCTTCGGGGCTTCGGCCAGCCAGCCTTGGGGGAGGTCGGGCCTGGTGGGTCACTTGGGGGCCAGTGTGGGGCAGCCTGGGCAAGGTGGACCTCGGGGGAACGCAACTCTGTTCCTGCGCCTCCGGTAGCCAGTCACCCTCTGGCTGCCTCTCCCCTGGGCATGTGCTGCCAGCATCACACACGTGCTGTTTACTCTCCTGTCTGTGTCTGTCTTCACTGGCTGTCAGGCTGTGCCTCTAATAGCCACCCCAGACGACCCTGGCCTTGGCCTGGCCACAGCCTTTTTCTTCCTGGGGACTCGGCAACGAGCAAGTTACCGCTGTGGGCAACCAGAGCTTCATCCCACTGGGGAACTTTGGGACACAGTTCCACACTTTGTGGAAAGAACATCCAACGTGGAGTCCTGGGGCTGTGTTTGGTTCCATCTCTGTGGCTGACTCACTTATACCCTGGACACATTTTCTCCTCTCTGGGCCTCAGTTTCCCCATGTGTAATATGACAAGATGGATGGTTTTCCAAATGTTTTTCAGCAGTAAAAGACTTCCTTAAAATGATATCCAGTGTCAGAGCCCAGAATATAAAATAGATAAGCACAGGTGGCCCTGGTCAGAGCTGGGGCAAGCGGCCTCCTCCTCTGACCTCACTGCCACCCCGCAGCCTCCCCTCTGAGCCCTCCTAGCA
Organism: Rhinolophus sinicus; assembly: GCF_057876585.1. Taxonomy (NCBI): domain Eukaryota; kingdom Metazoa; phylum Chordata; class Mammalia; order Chiroptera; family Rhinolophidae; genus Rhinolophus; species Rhinolophus sinicus. The sequence continues at coordinate 18,570,419 of NC_142512.1, forward strand.
AGACAGTGCACCCAGGAAGGCCACTAGGTGTGATGTGTGTTGTGTGCTGACAAGAGGACACCACACTGTCCCCAGGACCTAGATTTGAACTCTGTCCAGAGCCTCCACCCCGGCTTACCCCTGATGCTCCCCGAGCTAGCAGCGAACCTGCTCCTTCCCTATTTCCCCTCCATCTCCGCATCTGGGACCATCATCTTCCCAGGTACCCTCAGCCCAAGAACTGGACCCATGGATGAGCCCCTCACCCCACCCATCCCCATTAGTCCATGTTCTCGCTCTGTGTCCTTCATACCTCCTCCCCTCCCTCCCGCCCTCTGCCCCACCCAGACTGCTGTCCTCTCCCTGACCATACCAGCGGCCTCTCTGCCTCGACTCTTGCCTTCACCGAATCTAGGCTTTACATTGTGGTCAGATTCTACAACGCTACACGGTCTCGTCCCTCCCTTGCTTAAAAACCTTCAGTGGTCCCTTTTTCTCCAGGGGGTAGTGCATACTGCCCCGCTCAGCTGTCTAGTCCTTCCCACTTGCTCCACTGCAGCCCTCCCCTCCCCACTCCCCACTCCCCACTTTGAACTCGCAGACCCAGATCTAATGAACCTCTTTCAGTTCCTCCACTGAATCATGCTCCCACTTCTCGAAGCTTTTGTACAAGCAGCTCCTTCTGCCTAGGACGCTCTTGGCTGCCTCTTCCCCTTCCCTCTTATCCTTCGGGACTCAGCTTACTTTTATATTATCTGCCTTCCCCCACTGGATGGCGAGTTCTATGAGGAGATGGTTACTTTTTATCCTTTGCCCCACCAGACCTGCTCTTCACTCTTCTCCTGCTGTCTGTCCTGGAGGTTGGCTCATCCAACTTCAGCAGCGACTCCCACACCTTCTGGCTTCCAGTTGGGTTCAACCAATGGTGGGTCACCATGGCTCTCTGTGTCCTTCCTCCATCACCAAAAGTTTCCTCCCAGAAGTGCAGCCTGAGACCAGGATTCAAGTGCAAGTCGTTTATTTGGGAGGCATCCTAGGAAATGCCAGTAAATGAGTGGGGGAATTAAGACAGAGATGGGAAGAAGCCAATAATGGGCTTGTCAACGAGCAAGTTACCGCTGTGGGCAACTAGAGCTTCATCCCACTGGGGAACTTTGGGACACGGTCTAGAACATGCACCTCAAAGTTATGTCACCAGAGGGGAGGGAGCTGGGATATTTATATACCCAACTCCCGCTATCATTGGCTGAGTATTGTGCCTATGGGGGGATTAATTCCTGGGCACTTTTGGCCTGCTCTGTGGCTGAGCAAAGCCCGCTCTGCTGCTAGAGAAAGCCCTCAGGCAAAGAAATGCAGGTTCTGGAAGTTGGAAGTCAGGCTGGTGTGTGCTGAAAATGGGTAAAGGCAAGGGATATGGGCAGGCCCTCACAGCATCTGCTACACAGCTCCCCCAGCCAGCGTCTCCACAGCCCTGTCTCCAGGTTCAGTGAGTGCTCCCTCCCCTCATTCAGCCCTGGTTGGGGGACAGTAAACAACATTATCTCTTAGTGTTTCCCTACCCCCTGTTCTCACCTTTATTAGGTACTCATTAAATTACTCAATCTGAGAGTGCTCCCTGTTTTTCGTACCAGGGCCCAACTAAAACAACGTCCTGCACAAAAATGTAGCACATAGTGACATTGAGTAGATAATGTTGAATCAATAACTAATGTCATGTCTTTATGAGTTGATTGGAAAAGTTGATTGAATGATTGTGCGTTCAAGTTGGAACCCAAGGAACTTACTACCAAAACCTAATTTTTAAATTGTTCTGTAATAGTAAGAAAAATTAAGTCATGATTACTTAGGGCTTTAAAAAAAAAAAGGAGAGGAAAAAAAAAGAAACTTAGTGCCAGGAACAAGGAAGAAGTAGATTTTCTTTTTTTAAACTTTTAAAATTTATTTTAAGTGTGTTTTTCCAGGACCCATCAGCTCCAAGTCAAGTAGTTGTTTCAATCTAGTTGTGGAGGGGGCAGCTCACAGTGGCCCACACGGGGACTGAACCCTCAACCTTGGTGTTAAGAGCACCGCGCTCTAACCAACTGAGCCAACCTGCCGCTCCCAGATTTATTTATTTTTTTTTTTTAGTGAGAAAGGATGCAGAAAGGAGTCTCCCAGTTTTCACTGTTTAACAACTCATTAAAAGCAGAAAAGGCAGGTCTTAGGAGCCCCAAGTTACAGACGAGGACACTGAGGCTCAGAGAGGATACATAACTCATCTATGACCCAGGCTGCTGCCTCTGACCCCGGCCGGGCTCTCCTCCTCTGTGGCCCGAGGAAGCTAGCAGGCACAGAAAGACTGGCCGACTGGACCGCAGAGGATGTCTAGTGGGGCAGGAGCTGTGTTGGGAAAAAAACACAGGATTCTCACTCAGAAAAGTTTAGGGTTGTACCTGGCAGATTTTTATGGAACAAAATTTGCACTATTGATTCCATGGCAAATGAAAACCTCTTGTGGGCACTCTGGGCTTCAGAGATCTGAAATGCTTAAATGAGGCTGGACCAAACATGAGGAGATAAAATTGCCAGGTGAAGCTGAGCTCAGATGGTGCCTGGGGTGAGAAGACTCTGCTTCTTGTCTTCTCTCCCATCTGTGAACATGACTTGTGACTTTGAACTGTGGCTGCCAGGTTGTTGTCCAGCCTGAGGATGAAATAGAATCTGAGCAGAGGGAGAGATGTGAAGGCAGTTCACAGGGCCACGTTCAGGAGAAGGCACCAGCCAAAGGGGAAATTTTACCACTAAATCGTGGGGTGGCAATTGGCTCTGGAGCTGCCTTGAGGTAGCAGAGGTTGTCATCCTTCTATAAGTGGCTCACTGCCCCCAGTGGGCTGGCACTTCTGCCTTAATGGACAAATCCAATCGCAGGGACTGGAGGAAGCTTGTTGGAACATGGGGGATTATTGCAAGGAGATGCGTGACCTAGACTCCAGAACCTCTAGAATAGGGGGCGACTCTAGGAAGTGGCAGCCTGTCTGTGGTCCTACTCATGACGTGACCTCTCCTTCCACCTAACCCAGCTGCTCTTGCTTCTGTCCCACTGTCTGCATCTTGAACGAGGCCCCAGATGGCCACCAGGGCTGCTTGCTCTTCAAATTGGCCTTTCACCTCCTCCCCCCGCTGCTAATTGCCCCTCATTCTTGGTATTCCTGGCTTTGTTTCCCAGAAGGGAGACCCCAGTTGAGCCAGCTGTGTTTTTCCATGTCAGACCTGTTATAGATCATGGTCATCTATAGATTATCTATCCATGGATGAGCTGGCCACCTTTTATCCTATCAGCCAAGAGGGATGTGGGAGAACTCTCTCCATTTAACAAACATTGAACCACTATTGAGTGCCTGCCTACTGCTGGCTTGGCACTGAGAATAAAGCAATAAAACATAAAAACTAAGTCCCCTGTTCTTATGGAGCTTACATTCTAGCAGGGAGAATAGACAATAAATGACTAGCTGTATTCTGTCAGGTGGGGGTAGGTGCTTAGAAGAAAATTAACAGAGGGTTAATTAAGGAACAGAGGGTTGTCAGAGAGCTGTTATTTTAGAGAGACTAAGTGGATGAGGGAAGGCTCTCTGCAGGTATCAGAGCTGCTTCTGCTTGGGAAAAGCTCGCCAGATAGAGATAACAGCAGGTGCAAAGGCCCTGAGGCAGGAGTGTGCTTGATCCAATACCTGGCTACCTCTGGGGCTTCAATTATGGTCAGGGCAGGTAATCTGAGGTCATGTTCCTTTGGAGAGGACCAGAGGTTGGGGTCAGCCCCAAGTCCATCAGCCAGTTGGTCAGGAGGAGAAGCTAAAGCACAGACCAAAGCAACAGGTATGATGGGGAGCGGGGAAGGAGTGGTGGATCTAAGGAATCCCCCTTCCCATTGGGGAATCCCCCTCCTCCTTGGGTTGTTAACATGATGGCTCAGGCCTGAGTACAGGGTCAGAGATCAGTTCCCAGAAGGCTTTCCTTTTTACTCCAAAGGATGAAACATAGAACTTAGTTCTGCATACGGTCTTGTCTTTTTCACCAGCTGTCTCATTTATACACATACATCAGCCTTTTCTCCCCAGAGCAAATTTTTTTTTAACTTATCAAGTAATGCATACACAGGACAGAAAACATTGGAAAACCACAGATTGGCAAGAAGAAGAAAATCTCTATAATCCCACAACCCAGAGAGTGGAAAGCTCATCCCTCCCAGGGCATTTGGTACATTGGTGCATCCTTTCTCCTACGCTTCTTACCTACATTCATGCAAATGTGCACTGTCTTGTTGAAATAACAGCATACCTCAAACACCTTTCAAGGTTGGTAATTCTAAACCTGTTTTAATGACTGCAAAATGTCTGTTGTATGACTGCCAGTGCTCTGGGATTGTACATGGAGGCTGTTTCCAGGTTTTTGCTGTTAGAGACCATGCCACAGCCAACACCTGGGTACGTTCCTTGGCCCATGTGCTGTACGGGCTTTTGGTCAGGGGAAGGAGAAGAGGGTGAGAGTTGAAGACCTTCACAGGGAGCCAGGTGGGTGGAAGCCATCCTGGGAGGTCGTGATGCCCTTAGGTAGGCGGGCTTGGCACTACCCCAGGCAGCAGCCAGACAGATCGAAGCCTTCCAGAGGGTCCACAAGTGCGTGCGTGTGTTGGGGCTGTGCACGTGGCCTAGGTCTCCAGGGGAACAGGCTATGGGTGCACCAGAGGGAGGAGATGTACAGAGGCATTGGTTTTCTTTGGGGTTTGGGTAGCTTGTGGCACCCAAAACTCCTGAGGAGGCAGTAGGAGAAAGAGCATGCCCCTCGCTTCTGCTTTGTGTGATTTTGACAGATTTGTAGGCTCTTTGGTGCTAGAAGGGACCTTATAGCTCAGCTGGGAAAACTGAAGCCCAGAGAGCTACGGTGGTTTGCCCAGCATCACACAGCATTAAGAGTGGTTGGCTGTGTTCCATCGACTGTCCAAGGCACACTGGCTGGTAGCATTGGTAACATGCCCCTTATCTGTCCAGGACTCTACCCCCACTAGCCTCTTCCTGCACCTCTATCTCTCTATTCCCACAGAGCCCACATTGTGGCCTCTCTGTCTGTGCTACCGTGTTTTCCCGAAAATAAGACCTAGCCAGACAATCAGCTCTAATGCGTCTTTTGAAGGAAACATTAATATAAGACCCGGTCTTATTTTACTATAAGACCGGGTCTAATATAATATAATATAATATAATATAATATAATATAATATAATCATATCATATCATATCATATCATATCATATAATATCATATAATATGTTATAATAATATAATATAATATTGGGTCTTATATTAATTTTTGCTCCAAAAGACGCATTAGAGCTGATTGTCTGGCTAGGTCTTATTTTCAGGGAAACACGATAGTGGCTGTCCTTGCTCCATGGAGGCTTTCTCCCATAAGTCTGGTAGGGAAATCTCATTCCAGGGATCAGTGGCCAAGCCCTTCTCCTCTGAGTGGGGTGGTTTAGCATGTAGGATTTGGCTAGACCCAGGTTCAAGTCCTGGGAATGACCTTATTTCTCTGCACTTGAGTCACTCCCTCTGTAAAATGGGGCTAATAAGAGTACCTATCTTACAGGGTTGTGAAGATTAAATGAGATGATGCTGATAAAGTTCTTGGCGTTTTACTGTGACCCAGAATAGGAGCTTAATGAATGCCTCCCTCAATAATAGTAACAGTAGCACAGTAGCAGCAGCAGCAGCAGCAGTAGTTAGTAGTAGTAGTAACTTCCTGTGCCGTCCTTCCTGCAGGCCAGACCTGACTGCCCTTTGAAGGTTCGCCTCTCTGTGTGCAGGGCTGAGTCCATGTGCGTGGTCAGACTGACACAGGCCAGCCCTGGCCAGGGGCAAGAGTCTCAGGACCAGCAGGGGAGGGTCACCTTGGGTGGAGGGGCTTCTGGGGAGGATTGACTCTGTCCTGAACCCTCTGCCCCGTCCACTGAGAGGCAGTGCAGGGGGAGCTGGAGCGCATTCCCAAGTGGTTTTCACTGCCTTAGAAAAGTGAGATGAGGTTGAAGGCCTCCCCAGAAAACTGGTGCATCACCCACCAACCCCCAGCCACATCCCTGACCTCTATGCAGCTGCCTCTTCCTTCTCTCCAAAAAAGGGTCTCCCTGACCAGAAAGGAAAACCCAGCCCCAGCCCAGTGCCTTGGGTTCTTGCCCTGGGAAACGGACACTACTTCTTGCCTGGTTCCTCTTATTTCTGGTCTGCTCAGGTTTTCCTGCCACCACTGTATATGGAGCCAAGCAGCTGAGAGCAAGGGCTGTGGAGCCAGCCAGACAGGAATCAGGGCCCGGTTCTGCCACTTACCAGCTGCCTGACCTCGGGCAAATGCTTTTAATTGTTTGGGCCTCAGTTTGGTCATTTGGAAAGTGGGCTAATGCCATCTACCTCCTGGGGTTCTGAGCTTTGTGGCCCATGGATATAAAGTACCTTCCTGGCATATAGCAAGGCCTCAGTGAGAGAGCGATTGCTGTTCAGTCTTCACCATCCTTATTCTTCTTCAATAGCTATGAACTGAGGCCTACTGTGTGCCAGGCTCTGCGGGGACTCCCAAGTACCAGAATGAATGCCACAGTCCTCTTCCTGCTGGCCTGCCTCCCTGGCCTTTTTCCTCATTACAGATCCCTCTATTTTTTTTGTTCTAGGATCCATAACAAAAGAGGCTGAGTGTCACCTGCTTGCCTCCCAGCAGGCCTCAGGGCCCTTTCAGGATGCCTCCCTACCTTTGCACCAAGCTGACAACCCTTTTCAACAGGCTGATACAATCCTGGGAGGAGAAGGGTGTGTCTCAGGAGCTGGTTAGTGCCCCTGGGTGAAGCCCTCAGCAGCCTGGGGTGAGAACTGTCACCTCCCCTACAGAGGAAGCTGGATCAATTTCTCTCTCATTACTCCCTTGAAAAGAGCAGCAACATAGGGAAGGCCTGTTAGTGGTGGCGGGTTTGTCCTGAGAGAGCATGGTGTGGGGGAGAAGCAGCTGGGATACATGTCTGCCATGGGCCCAGACTGTGCAGCCCAAAATGGGGGTACAGACCCGTCCTGCCACAGTCCCTTCCTCCACTGAGATGGGGTCCAGGCTCCCCCACACCATACCTGGGTATGGAAGCTCCCTGGCAGTAGGACTGTTCACCTCTCTAGTGCTCAACGCTTCCACCCTGCTGGGAACTGGCCCGGGCATTTTTTTCTAACGAGCTAGCCACATTACAATCTCAACAGAATTAATCAAAAAAATAAATAAAATAAAAATTTTTTAGAGAGAGAGAGAAGAGGGAAAGAAAAAAAATACTCCTTGCACACATGCCACTGCAGTGTCTGCCAGGACCTAAGATCCGGTACTATCTATTTTTTAATAATTGAGGGTAATAAATATGTATTTCTTTCTCCTCACCCCCCATCCTCCGCAGCTTGTCAGCTCACTGCGTCTCTCCTCTGATCAGACCAAGTCTTCCCCAAGCAAAAAAAAAAATCCTTTAAGCAAAAAGGATTAAAGCCTTGAAAGTAGGTCTGCCTAAGCTCTTCCCGCACCCCCTCCCTTCCCCTTCCCCAGTATTGGTGGAGAGAGGCCCCTCAAGGGAGCTAGGGACAGGGGTGGGTGGGGTGGGCTGATGCAGGAAGTCCCTGGTGGGGGACTCAGGAGCAAGGACCAACCAGCTCCCTCCCTGCAGCCCATCCAGTTCCAGTCCCAGGCTAGCCTGGGGGAGGCAGCTGAGCCCAGCCTTCCACTGGCACCTGAAGAGCGGCTAACCTAAGAACCAGGGGCCCCCAGTCGCCCACAATACAAGAGGTAGGAAGGAGGGCTTTGGTCTCAGTCTCAGCTTGGCTTTGCAACCTGGCTTTGTGCTTTAGGGGCCTGCGTGACCTAGAGTTAAACACTTGAACCTTAGTTTCTCCATCTGTAAAATGGGAGTATAAACAGAACCTATCTCACAGAGGATCAAATAAGCCAAAGATAGTCCAGTGCCTAGTAAATACATGGTAAATACAAAATGAATGCAATTCATTGTTATTTTTATCCAATTCTTAGACACACAGTGCAGTTTGTAATCTCCCCCATCCTATGGCCCTCCACAGTACCCAAGGGCCTGCCAGGCACACCTGCTTTTCTTACAGCATTCCCAACACCCTGTGAAGAAGGTGTTGAACCCAAGGCTGGACGGTGTGGTTAGGAGCCTTGCCCAAAGCTGGTGGATCATTAGGTGATAGAACTGGAACGCAAAGTAGGACTTGTATCTTCTCCCCCCTTTCCTGTCCTCTACCCCATGTGGCTTCCTGACAGGACACCTGATATCCCTGACACTGGGCCCAGAGAAGGGCTGGCTTGGCTGGGAAAGGAGTGCCCAGGGCTGCCGTGGCTGCTGCTTGGCAGCCCCGCCTTCCTCCCCTCACAGCTGCCAGCCTTTGCAGTTCTGCTGAAGCAGCAGCCCTGCCCTAAGTGGGCCTGCTTCCCTCTGAGCTGGGCACACGCATACAGGGCTGGCTGCAGGTGGCTGGCACTATGCCCCTGCTGTGACCCAGGCCCAGAGTTCCCGGCCTGTCCCAGTGGTCAGTGCTTGGCCACATGGCTTCTAGGGCTTTGCAGCTTGCCCCCTGGGGACAGGCCTGCCCTGGCTGCTCTGGGCCTGAGGCAGGAGAGGAGAAGCAAGGCAGTGAGGCCGGAGGGCAGGAAAAGCAGGAGGGAGGTGGCTATTTATAGCTGGCTTTGCTTTTGTTCCTTTTCCAGCAATGCTTCTCTTTAAATAGGAGCAGGGCTCCAGGCTGCAGCTCTTCCCCAGCTGCCTGTAGTCAGTGCGCAAGCGTGTGCGTGTGTGTGTGTGTGTGTGTGTGTGTGTGTATGGGGACACATGTACCAGGATGAGGTGGGGATGGACACCAGTGTATGTATGTGCATGTGTGCACACGTGTGCAGGGATGGGATGAGGGAATTGTTGATTGTGTGTGTGTGTGTGTGTGTGTGTGTGTACACCAGCAGGTACAGAGGTGAAGATGGGTGTTCTTTGTGTGTGAATGTGTGTGCGCCAGAATAGGGATGGGGCAGCTCTTGGTATGTATGTGCGCGTGTTTTTATTAGTGGGCACATCCGTGACAGTGGGTGGGGCAGCCACTCCTTAGATGATGTGTGCATGTACGTGGGCACTTGTACACAAATATATGTAGAGATGAGGTTGGGTGGGCAAGTGTGTGTATCTCCATGTGTAGAGTGTGATGTGAGCAGATCTTTAGGGTGAGTGTACGTCTGTGTAATGTGTAATGGGATTGTTGGAGAGTGGTCACTGCTATGTGTGAGCATGTATTTGAGTGGGGACTGGGGAGGATGGCAGCTCTTACTGGGTGTATCTCAGACCAAATGCTCAGTGAGGGCGGGCCTGTCTCCTCCGTACTCTGCCCCCACAGCTCCTGTTGTGTATGGTGGTGGATGGCTAGCAGTTGTGTGTGTGTGTGTGTGTGTGTGTGTGCACGCGCTGTAAAAGGGACTCCATAGTCCTCTCTGGCTGCCGCAGGAGCAGTAGGAGCGTGTCAGACTCGCCCACCCATCCAGTTTTTGGAACACTCCCAGACTGGGTCCCTGTGTGGCTGAGACCATCCCACTTACCTTTCTCTCCCAACCCGTCCAGCAGGTGGGCAGAGCGGGCCAGTGCATTGGCACCGTGCCAGCGAACCTAGTGAGGAAACCTGGGCTTTGGGGGCAGACCTGTGCCCGCTCTGGCCTCGCATCTATCTTTCTCTTCCTCTTGTTGATTTCACATCTGTAAAATGGGAGCATGAAGCCCTCTCAGGGCTACTGTTGGGATCAGCTGAGATTTGCACTAGCGACGCGGCCTATCGCAGTCTGGGCGCTCGGACGGGGATCGCGTGGCACCGGGCTCGGGCTCCGGGTCTGCGGGCAGGACCCACGACCGGAGGAAGCGGGGTTACAAAGAGCGCGGGGGCCGCGTTAGGGAGTCGTATCCCAGGCAGCAGCGGCTCCCTGCGGCTCAGCACAGTAGCCCAGCGCAGCCCAGAGGCTCAGCAGCGGGCAATCCCCGCCCCGGGAGGGTCGGGCCCGGGAGTGCTGGGTCCGGGCCGGCCCGGGGAGGCTCCGGGGGGCACCGGCCGGGGCACCGCCCTCGCCCCTGGACCCGGCCCGCCCTCTCCGGTAGCTCCGGATCGATGAGACAATCCTCCCCGCCCTTCCCCCGCAAAGGCCAAACAAAACGTAGTAAATATTTAATCCGGGCCAGGGAGCCAATGAGGCTTCCCTGCCCCCTCCGCAGCCGTCTGGCTCCTCTGCCAGCCCCGGCAGCTCTCCTCCGTAATGAGGCCGGAGCGGCAGGGATCGATCGCAGCCCCGGGCAGGGTGGGGATGGGGGGCCTGCGCCCTCGGGTGGCATCGCTTTCTTCCCCCAGGCCTGCGCGCACGCCAGCGCTTGTGCTTTTCCAAGAAGGCCTGCGAAGATCGAGTCGACCCAGCTCCCCCAACACCCCTGCACACCCACATCTTAGAGGCTGCGTGTGAGTTTGGGTGGAGGAGGGGGGCGGGAGCAGTGAAAATGGGAGGAACATCTGAGTCCCCCGCTGGTGCCTGAATTCCTGCCCCCAGGCTAGAACTGACCTTCAAGGCCCAAAGCCTGCAGGGACCTTGGATGAGGCTGGGTGGGGCAGGGACAGCTTGGGAGGCCAAGAGAGAGGCTGTACTTCAGGCCTCCTGGACATTGCCCTGGAGGATACCTAGAGGGGTGATGACATCCTTGCTTTTCATTCATTCATGCAGCAGATAATTATTGAGCACCTACTACGTGCCAGTTACAGGCTGCCAGCAAGGAGACACAATCCGGTCCTGAGGGAGATTACATTCCAAAGGAGGAAACAGTTAATACGGAAACACAAAGTGATTTCAGATAGTGATTGAATTTAGTGTAGAGAATAAACTATAATGTGATACTGTTTTTGGCCAGGGAGAGCAGCAAAACTAGCAGGAGTGGTCAGGGAGATGAACCAAGACAAAGGGTTGCAGCAAAAGCATCCCAGGTAGTTTACAGCAAGTGCAAAGGCCCCGAGGCAGTAAAGAGATTGGCGTTCTAGGACCAGAGGCTGGAGTGTAGTGAGTGGGGGAGAGGTAGGCAGTGGCAGATCCCATAGGGTTTTATAGGCCATGGGAGGAGTTTGCATTTTACTCTAAGTGCAGTGCAAAGGCATTAGAGGTTTTAAGCAAAGGAATGGCATGATCTGATTTACATTTTTAAAAGCTTCTGTTGGCTGCAGTATGGAGAATAGAAGCTAGAAAGTTAAGGGTGGAGGCAGGGAGGCCAGCTTTGGGGGGTGGCAGGCTGCGGTGGCATATGAGAGGGAGTTTGGTGCCCTACCTGGCTTGGGCAGTTACTGTGAAGTGGCCATTTAGACTTATACAGCTGGTAGCCCACCCCCAGCTGCCAGCCTCCTGGGCTCCTGGCTCACAGAGTCCCAGGGCACTCTGAGAGCCGGGGTTGCCCCTGTCCCATCTCCTCCACTCAGACTCCACAGTGGGCAGCCCAGGAAGGTTTTTAAGGAGCATTAGAAAATGTTGACATGTTTTTTGAAACAATTTCAGATCTGATATCTCTGCCAGATTGAGTTTGTAACTAGCTTTATTGTTTAAGCCTGCTGGGATTTCATCAAAGGCGTCTGCTGTTTACCCAGAACCATTTCATTGGAGAAAACAGCAAACAGACCTGCATTTCTATCTGATTTCACTTTTTCCCTTTTCTCATGAATTTAAGTGCTTGTGAAAAGCAAGGCTGATAAGGCAAAGCAGTGAGGATCAAACCCCGAGGAGGGGGCTCAGAAGGATCTTCACTGAGGTCTATTAATAGAGCAGAGGGAAGGTAGGGGTGGCTGGTGGGGGCTCTGGAGGACTGAGAGGTATTCTGGGCCAGTAACTAGCCCTCCACGGGGTGGGGAGGGAATGGGAGGGAGAGAAGGTGCCGTCTACCCCTACCCTAGCCAAGATTTCTAGGCCATCTCCTGGTGTCTGTTGTCTTTATCAGTTCCCAGACCATTTCAGACACTGCCACAATAAAAGACTGAACATCAGCTCCACTTGGAAAGCAGCGGTGACCCAACTCGGGAGGTGGGGTCAGTGAGACAGACCCAAGCTTTCCTGGGAACTGGACAAGTGAGGAAACAAATCAAAAGGCCAATGGGAAGCCAGATCATGAGAGTGCCAGGAATACCTCCTTCCTGCTGTTCCTCCTCTGCCAACACTTGGGATGCAGCCCCTTCTCCTGCCAAGTGATCTGAGCCAGGGCTGGGCAGGGCAGGGCCCAGGGACTCTTGTCACAGGCTCAGCACTTCCTCTGTCTCCCCGAGGAATCTACACTAGTGTTGTCACCATCCGCTTAATAGGATCCGGTGCCTTTAAGCAGGTCTGTTGACCCAGCAAATGTTTTAGCCCAATGGGGGAAACGCTGGCTCTGCAGCCTATCATGAGAAGGTGTTCTGAGAAATTTGGGTTAATGTGCCTTGTTCAGCTGCTTGAGCGACAGCTAGTTAAGTGTACAGGTTGTTTGACATACAGGCCATGTATTACCAGTTGTGCATTAGACCCACTTATAAGGTCAATCGATTTGAACCAATTAGCAAGAGGATAGGGACTGGTTTATCTTGAACTGACTGTAGATCCCGCAGTCAGACATCGAAGAGGGATGATAAAGATTCAGAGGCGTTTTTTTCAGCTCTGCATGTGCGGCATCACTGTGCCCTTCTGCATTCTGGCCAACGGTGCTTCCCTCAACAGCAAGAGTCAGCTCCTTCCTCCCCGGGATGAGCCTGTAAGGAGGAGAGCTAGAGAAGGCCAAAGGTCTTGTCCTCACAGAGCCGTTCTAGGCCTCCCCACTTGTGCCGTCCGCCCAAGCAATGTGATCCCACGCCTGACTGATCTGGAGGGTAGGGTCTTCTCACTCGGCCTCCCTGCCTGCAGCCTTCTCTGAGGTCAGATGGGGCAGGAATTTCTTTCAAATTGTGGGCTTGAGAGGAACAAGTTCACAAGCTGGCAGGGAGAAGACGGAGAGGGCCCTGTGGCATTTTCTGACTTCAGAATATCTGGGGATGAGGGTGAGGACGTTCAGACTGCAGGCAGTCTTTGCCCTGCTGTTGCCCTAGGAAGGGCCAAGGGCATCTCCAGCTGGGAGAGTTGGTGGGTCTGTTGTAACACAGTGGGCACAGACACAGGGGAGACACTGCTCTCTGCTCGCTGAGACATCCCATCTCCCACTCAGAGTCCCTGGGCTCCTTTCTCCGTGTCCCCACAAAAGATGGAGGGAAGACCATTCCATCCTCTCAAACTTGCCCATCACTCACTTTCCTCTCAACGTCTTATCCTGACACCCAGTGCCTACAAATTCCACCTAAGCACACACTTCTCAGAGGCAGCAAAATCTGCTTTCCCCCCAGAGAGAGGGAAATGTGATCCACAGAGTAGGACCACAGAGCAGGGAGGCAGATTTGCCTACAAAGAGGCTTTGAATGTAAGTGTCCTAAGGAATGGGCAGTTCAAAGTCGTCCTGGGGGGTGGGGGCTGGGAGGCTGTGTTAGGCCAGTTCTGTTGTGCTAGCTCCAAACAGTTGATGCATTCTTGGGAAATGGCTTCAGATCTCACAGCATTTTCCTCTTAATAGCCTTGGCTGTTGGGAAATCCTTGACCTTTGAGGGTGGGTTTGACTTTTTTTGGAAAAGGCCAAAAGTAATTTGAAGCTGTGTGTTGTGAATAAAGGAGATGAGCAATCTGAAGAATGTGGTTTGTTTTGTTGTTGGGATTTTTTTTTTTTTTTTTAGGTTAAAAACAAGATGGCACTCAAGAATTGAGGCAGTTTTCTCACAAGGAAGTTCCAGAAGTGTTGCAAGTGATGGCGGCACCTTGAAATGGGGAGCTTGGGTCCAATGGTGACCACTTTGGCAGAAGGGTAGGGGAAGAGAATTGATGCTTTATTGAGCTGCTACTATGTGCCAGGTGCTTTACATACCTTATCTCAATTGCCGGAAATCATTTTTGCAGTAAAGCTGATCCATAAAAAAAATTCAGAAATAATCCATTATCTTGTTTACTCCTAACAGTAATCCTGTTAGAACAAGAGTTTAGCCCATTTCATAGGTGAGGAAATTAAGGCTTAAGGAGATTAAATGACTTCCCAGAGCTTATTAAGTGTTAGGGCTAGGATTCAAACCCAGGATTGGCCCCCAAAGCCAAGGCTAATTCTTTTTTGGGTTTGTAAGTTCTGGTGCACCTACCCTATTCCTCCTTGTCCCCAGTCACACACAAATTTAGTTTCATTATGTCACAGTGACATCATTTGGGCTGTATTCACTACTTAAAAAAGAAAGCAGGTCATGAAGGAGTCGTGTGAAATGTAGATGTCACCAGCAGGCATCAGGGGGATGCGTGGGTGACAATGGCAAGGCATGAAGTATGGTGTTTATTAGGTACTGGCAAAGGCCCAGGAGTTCCAGATGCCAAGCAGTGATAAGTGGGAACTGCCTGTCCCAGCTCTTGCCCAGTTGCAAATGCTGAGCAGGCTCCCAGTTCAGTGCCTTTGACGCAACTGGACTCTTACACAGACCAACCCTGGGAGCTTTCCTGGCCAGACAGGGCTTCCTCTGAATAATAATAATAATAAATAATAATACCAACAATCGTTCATGCTGATGGAGCACTTATTATATACCAGGCATTGTGCTAACTAAATGCCTTACTGTTAAGCTTTGATCCCTCTACATACTCTTAGCTCTTGACTAGAGCAGGTCTTCATACTCATAAATCCCAACTGGGTCCCCAACCACCGAGGTCGGCTCTCTTTGAATCCAGAGGGGGATTCTTTCCCTGCATGCAGTCTAAACCCTTGTTCTGGCCACATGTCCGTGTGAGAACTGGGGGCTTGGGTATGCAAGGAAGGAGAGCAGTTTAGCCTCAGCACACACCATCTCCTTTCCTGGAGACACAGCTCCAACTGGACTTAACAATGATGGTCTCAGTCAGTTATCTAAATATAGCAATTCCACATCGAGGAATTTATCTGACTGATACCCTGGCACCTGGCGGCCTTAAGGCACATACAGGAGCATGTGTGTTATCATTGCCTGTAATCGCAGAAACTGGAACCAACCTAAATGTCCATCAGAAGGGGACCGATTGGGTAGATTACAACACCCCCGTACAATGGGATTCTGCACTTCAAGGAATGAGTGACTCTGTATGTGCTGATATGGGGTGGATGCCAAGATGTATTGCTAAGTGAAAACACAATGGTAATACACTGCACTACCATCTGGGTTTTAAAAAGAAAGATATACTTGTATGTGATAGAATTTTTTGGAAAGACACAAAAGAAACTGCTAACAGTGGGATGCCTCTGAAGAAAGATACTGGGGACTGCAGGTCTGGGAGAGGAAAGGAGACTTATTTTTCATTGTATACCCTTTTGTGTTCTTTGAAAAAAAGTGTGTTTTTACTATGTGCATGCATCATCTTTTTGATTAAAAAGAAAGTTGGGGGAGGTTTAAAAAAAAAAAAAAAAGACAGTCCTCCAGGCTTTATCTGGCTTCTCAGTCTACTTTTTCTTCCCTGTCTGCAGCCAGGTCCTGCTGCCCTGACTCAGGACATTTCTCAGCTCCTCTCCCTCAGCCCCAGCATATGCCCACCCCTCCCCAAGGCATCCATTACTGCCTCTTACAGGTACTTAAAACCTACCTTTTTTCCTTGAAATACAAATAACTCTAATCTGTAGAGAAGGCTGAGCTCCATTGCACTTACAGAACAGACAGAAATCGGCTGGCGCTAAGATGCTCTATAAATGTTTGCTGAATAGAATTGAATCCGTGACTTAGGTGGTTACACCGAGCAAGGTACTCATTGGCCAAGGTCAGACACCATATCCTACCTAGGTCGACTCTCTCTGAATCCAGAGAGGGACTCTTTCCTTGCATGCAGCCCAAACCCCTGCTCCCATGTGGCTGTGTGGCATGAGGGAGTGCGGGCCTGTGTGTACAAGGAAGGAGGGTGAGTGTGGGGCTTGGTGTACACCGTCTCACCTCCTGGAGACATAGCACAGTGTGACTGTAAGAAACAGGACAGAACAACTGTGGGGGTGTGATACATGGGAAGGCCCAGCTCTGGAAAGAGTCTGATTCCAAAGAGCATCGATAGTGGGCTCCAAAAGCTCCATGATGACTTAAAAAGAAAATGTGTTTGATTTTTATTCCAAGAACTTTTCTAACAGAAAGATAAAGAATGGAGTTCTCAGCTAAGCATGGTCGTGAATACCTATTGTTGTCTGTGTTCAACCAGAGGCTGGAAGACAACCTTAGCTGGCATTTTGTAGGAGAAATTAAAGCATGAGGAGGTAGTTGGTGATTTCAGTGGACTCTAGGTGGACTTGTTTATTGTTTACTCTATGTTATAGATAACATAAAACTATTTTGATCATTTTAAGTGTACAGTTCTATGGCATTAAGTGCAGTCACACTGGTGTGCAACCCATGACGACCATTTTGAATGGTACAACTAGCACAGTTGTTAAAAGGTAGAGAAAGCCTGAGAGATGCCTCTCCACGGCCATTTGAGTTCTGCCTAAGGAGGGCGTCCTTTCTCAGACTTGGCCCGTGTTCCATTTACATCTTTCAGATACTAGCTCCTGGAGCCTCCACCGAATAGATGCCTTCTCTGTTCTCCGAAATCATACACAGGCAGTCCAGAAGAATGTGGGTAGTGGTCTTGGAAACCTCTCGAAACAAGAGATGTAGGTAGTATCGTGTGTTGACATTTCTCCTATTCTTTCTTCTTGTCTCAAATATCCACACTAGCCTGGAGGAAAGAGAGAATGTGTAGCCCTTGCCCACGACCGCTTTCTCTTTCTTAAAATGAAATCCCCCTCACAAGTGGTTCTCTGGCCTCAGCCAGTGTGTGACGCCCCGGCATCTTTTTCAAGGCTGTGATCCAGCAACTTGCCATGGGCTCCGGCACTCCAGCTCTCTCGCAGTAGACACTGCTTGTCTCTGTAAGGGTTATTATGATGAGGAAGTGTTTTCCTGCAAGCACAGTGAGTCAGAAAGTTTGATGTGCCTTCCCCCCGAAAAAGCATCTATAATCTTTGGTCACATTAATAGAAGTGTCCAAATCTAGGACGGTGAGGGAGCTGCTTCGCTTTCCGCTGAGCACCCACTGAGTCATGCTCTCTCTCGTCATCTTCCACCAATCCCGTGGATCGCCTGCACGTTGCTTAAATTCAGCCCCTTCTATTTCCCCTGCCTCTACCATCTTAGACCAGCGCTGCACATCTCTCGCTTGGACTGTTGCAATACCCTCCTGATTGGTGCTGTAGCTTCTTGTCTCCAGGCTCCACAGTGCAGACAGGTGATGTAAGGCAACATGATCTGATCATATCACTTTGATTGCTTAAAGTCCCTCACTGGCTTTTCACAGTTCTGGGAATAGAGAACCTGGTTTCTAACAGGGCTTTTAAGCCCTCATGTGAAATGGCTCCTGCCTATCCCTCCAGCCTCACCTTCCACCGCTTACCCCTCATGCTGACTTTCTGTGCTTTACATGAGTCAATCTCCCTCCACTTCGGGGTCCTCCCACAAGCAGATTGTGTTGCCTGTGAAGTAGCCCCCACCTCATCCCCATCAACTGGATGATTCCTTCTCTTTCAGAGCTCAGCTCAAATGCCACTTCCTCAGGAAGTGGTCCTGAGCCCCCAGACTACACCTGGTCTCCCAGTTATATGTGCCTACAGCATTCATTCATTCATTCATTCATTCACTGAGCAAACGTCTAATGACATCAGCTGGGTGCCAGGCCCCTGGGTGCTGAGGGCACAGTGGTGAGCAAGACAGGCACAGACCTGCTGTCATGGAGCTGACACTCCTGGGGGGGTCACGGACAGGAAGTAATGGCAGGGCTGAGGAAGACTGGGGAAGTGAGGGCACAGACAGTGAGTGGGGGTGGTTTGGGGTAAGGTGTTCAAGGAAGCTTCTCGAGGAGGGGACACTGATCAGAGATCGGGTGAGATGAGGGAGGGAGCATGTGGGTCCTGGGCCAAGAGAGGAGCGGGGCTGAGGAAACAACCAATGCAAGGACCCTGAGAGGGCCTGTGCTTGGTGTGTTCCAGGAACAGCAAGACAGCCCCCAGAGGCCTGGGACACAAGGACTGGGAAAGGGGCAAGGGAGGCAGCAGGGTAGATAGATCACACAGCGCCTGTAGGCCATGGTGAGGTTGCTGAGTTATATTCTCGGTGTGATGGTGAGCCATAAGAGGGACTGGGTTACATTTTTAAAAGATGAATATTTTGGAAGTTTGGCCTGATTGCCACGGGGGAAGAGACTTTGGGGAAGAAGAGGGGACGAGGACAGAAGTTAGGAGACACTGCAGTGCCCCAGAGAAGAGTGGCCGCTTGGACTAGGTGGTATCTAGGAGCTGAAAGGCTGTGTTCATTAATTATTTAGTGCTGTAATTAGTAATGCACGTCCATGGACTGTGGGCTGCGTGAGGACAGGGATTACATCTGTCTACTTATTTGCTCTGTATCCGTAGCTCTCACCCCGTGCTTGGTACATGTTCTTAAGTACTCAGTACACGCCTATTGAATGATGGTGAACTATGGAAGTCACGGAGATGCTTAAAAACCAGGTCATGCTAGGAACTCCTGAAGGAGCCATGGGATGGCTGGCCCTGAAGAAGAGATTTGGGGGAAGTGTCTTCAGATGCATAAAGGAGTTAGACTCAGAGTCTCCAGGGTGTTACCTGGAAGTTACCAGGAAAAGTCTGGTGAGGCTTGACCTGGCCCCCCGATGGAACAGCAGCTTCCTAAGGGAGGTGTCAAGCAGTGGAGGTATAATGATCTCTTGTCAGAGATGTTGGAGGGGTCCTGTGAGGAAAGTACACATGCGCAGGCATGTCTGTGAACACACACAGGTGTGCTTTGCAGGCAAACGCACACACTGTGGATTTTCTGGCCCTGAAATTATCTGCTTCAGAGCTAGAAGGACCCTTAGAAACAGTGGTGCCTGGTGACCTGAGGGTTGGGACACTATGGTTATAAACGACAGAAACCCAAACTGTTGGAACAAAAAAGGAACCTCACGGGCTCCTAAAACTTCAAGATTCCTCTTCGGGTACACCTTGATCACACAGTGTCATCGGGATTTGGTTTCTTCACCTGTTTCTTGGCGTTGGATTCATGAGTCGCCATCATGCTCAGAAGGCTCCAGCAGTTCCAGGTTCAGATGGCCCCTCCCCTCAGAAAAAGAGAGCATCTCTTTCCTGGACAGTATGAACAAAAGTTGTGGGCCTGATGCCCAAATTCAGCCCTGAAGCAGGCACTGAGGCCTGGGAGTGTTTGCTGACTTGGTCACCTGACGGAGAGGGCTGAGGTCAGCTTCATCAAGGCACATGGGTACAGAGTTAGAAAGCACCAGTTCTCCCCAAAGAAAATCAGTGTGCTGTGTCCAGGAGGATGGGAACATATTGTGGGGGGCCAGAAAGCCACACGAATTGTAGTCTACAGGTAGTTTGCTAAGGCTTTTTTCTTTTTCACACCTGACTGTGTTACTCAGAACTCCATTTGTCTTTCTCATCACTGTGGCAGCCCCTGAAGGCACCCCATTTATCTTGTCCCATGCCCTCATTTTGCAGATGAGTAGGCTGAGGCTTAGCAACTTTCTCAAGGTCACACAGTTCAGTTCCATTGTGGGAGAGCCATGACGGGCACTCAGGCCCCGGGGCCTGGCAGCATTACCCGGTAGGCAGCGCCTGCGTCTGGGGTCAGCCTGCCAGATTTGAATCCTGGCCCTGCCATTTGTTAGCTGTAAGGCTGTATTCGTACTCGTTTCCCAGGGCTGCTGTAACAAATTGCTACACATTTAGTGGCTAAAACAGTAGAAATTTATTCTCACAGTTCATAAGGCCAAAAATCCGAAATGAAGATGTTGGCAGGGCCGTGCTCCCTTCGAAGGCGCTGGGCACAATCTGTTCCTCACCCCTCCCAGCTTCTGGTGGTGGATGGCATTCCGTGTGTCTGCCTCACTCCAGTCTCTGCCTCTGTCTTCACGAGGCTTCTTCCTTCTCTGTCTTCTGTCTCTTACAAGGACATTTGTTATTAATTTAGGGCCCACTTGGGTAATCCAGGATGGTCTCATTTCAAGGTCCTTAACATCTGTAAAGACCCTTTTTCCAACTAAGGTCACAGTCACAGGTTCCAGGGATTTGGACACGGACGTATCTTTTTTGGAGCCACTATTCAATCCATTCCAGGGACCTTAGGCAAGTCCCTTAACCTCTCTGAGCCTCAGTTTGTCATCTGTAAAATGGGGATAATAATAGTACCTACTTCATAGGGTTGTCATGAGGATGACAACATGAGATAATCCTCATTGAGTCCTTCACCAAGAGCCAAGCACTTAGTACGTGCTGAATACATGTTAGTTATTATTATTCTGACCCCAGATCCAACCTGGTCTTCCTGTGGCCTTTTCCCAGGTGGCTTTTTTCATAGGTAGGCTTAGCTCCCTTCAGCTAGTAGTAGCAGAGACAAGACATGTAGCCGATGTTTTGGTGGAGACAGAGCTGCCAAGGTTACAGCTGAGTGTCTTGCTGCTTGCTTCTCAGCTGGGGCCTGTCCTATTGTCCCGGCAGGCCCCATTCCGGAGGCCTGCTGCTGAGAGGCAGGGCAGCCTGAGGAGGTCTCCTGCCAATCCACCTCTCACCCTGGCTCCTGGAGGCCGGCATCAGAACCCTATGATTTACAGTGATGAAATGTAAATTGCAGAGAGTCCACGCTTCCCGTTCGGCTGAGATCCCATCAGCATCTCATTCAGTTTACCTGGGGCTCCTCCAGGTCTCATTTGGTGGATTTTGTCGGCAGTGTACCTCCTCAGCGACCACGACGGCTTGCTTCCTACATCTATCACACCTGCACTGTGACAATGTAATTTTTATCTCTGGTTGTTTATTTCTCAGATGGAACTACTTGTAAATTCCAAGAAGAAAATATATCCCTGTGTGTGACAGAACCAGCCCAGGGCGATTAATCTGGGTTTTTAAGCTGGGGCTGCAAACCTGGTTGATTCTACTCCGTGCCTAAGTGTCCAGTAATCAGCCACAGCCATTAATTGTCCCCCAACGAAGCAGTGGCCTCAGGAGGGGTCACGCTCTGTAGGATTTCATCCATCTAGGTGGGAATGGGGTTCTCATTTCCCATCTGCCAGGTGCCTAGCAAGCCTTAGGGACAAAGTGGGAGGCAGGTGGCTTGAGGCCAAGAGGTGCAAGAGGTGGAGGGAAAGACCCATATTTCAAGGCAGAGTTGACAGCAGGTGGGAGAAGAAGGAAGGGACTGAGTGTGTTGGTGCAGGCCATGGAAAAGGCACAGGCTTGTGCAGTTCAACAGACCCAAGATTGAATCTGAGCCCTACCACTTACCATACCTTCAGGGGTGTTCCTTTACCCCTTATCCTGACTGAGGGGTCTCTTGATCTGTAAAATAGAGCAAAGAATATTTGCTCCATTGGGTAACTGAGAGAATTAAATTAGCAAAACATGAAAAATTCTGGTTGCATGTAATGGGTGTTTTCTTTCTGAAGGTCTGGGACTGCTCAGGCCTGCAGAAGATGAAAGTCACAGAAACAACCAGAATTCTAGACTTGGAAGGAATGTTGAGAACACCTAATGCAAAAGCTTGTGGAGGTTTGGGGAAGCGAAGAGACTTAGAAGCTGGGATGGAACCCGGTCTCCTTCCTGTCACCCTTGTGCATTGTCACATCATGCTGCCTGCGTCGGAGGGGCCTCAGCTTGGACTTCTCTGCCTCCTGCAGGGCCAACCCATGGGCCTCAGGCATCCATAACCCCCTGAAACAGTGTGCACTGTTTTGTGTACGGGGGGCCATTTAGTGCATCCAGGGCTTTCACATTCTCAGAAGGAAGATTAAGCATTTTTTGGATCCTGTGATATTGTGACTAAATGGGGAGGGTGTGAAAGGAGGGGGACTGCCCACCCCTCCTGCCTGCATTTGGTGTCTACACGGCCTCAATTATGATCAAGATCTGATTGTGATTTGGGGGTTTCCTTGGCCCCAGGGCCCTTGCCAATCCTTCTCATTCTAGTCTGGTTCTTGCTTTTCTTCCTCAGGAAAACCAGTGTACGTGCGCCAGCTGGGAGCAGGGGGAGGGAGTTTCTAGGTTTGGGCATTCTGACCTGGATCCAGATGTTGTGGAGCCTAATACTTACACAATTTGAGGGCCCCCTTCTGTAAAAAAGCGTAACAAGTCATGAATACAGAATTAGGGGAAGGGCCTTGGGAGGGGCTGTGAATGTCATCAGTATCCCTGGAAATCGGCCCCCACTGGTGTCATTACTAGACGTGTCCCCAGGAGAATGTGGGGTCTCAGCATAGCTCACCCACCGAACGGCCTCCCACAGCCTGCTGCCCCCCAGAGGTGTTTGCCCCAGTTCTCTGGTTGCTGCCCTGTTGGGCGCTTGAGCTAGAACTATGAAAAGACCAGCTTGCCCTCAAGGAGCTCCCAGCAAAGAGAGACCCAGTTTCGAATGACTTCTCTGCCCCTCTCCTGCTGTCACTTTGCTGCCTGCTGAGCCACCCCCTTCCTCACCCCTTCAGCTCAGCAAGTTGTTCGGCCCCCCTCACTCACTTTCAGGGGTACCCAACAGACTGGAGATCCAGGGAGCCCTGGCAGTCTATCTCTGTGCAGGACGAGGCAAGGGCTACCTGCAGGGCATCCAGGAGGGGACCCACTGTTTGTGGCACTGTCCCTTCCCTTAGTTTCTGTTGAGATGAGTAGAGCACTCTGCTTTGTCCAGGCCCAGGTTTTGGGCATTTCCATTGGAAGATGGAGGATCGGGGGCATAGACGCTGTGGGCTGCTTCCATCCTTGCCTTAGTCACACAGCTGGTATTTGCTGGGGTATCCACTGTGTGCCAGGCACTGCACTGGGGAGAGGATGGTGAGAACGATGCTGCTGTGAGCAAGAGGCTGACCACAGAGGCCCTGGATTTGACTCTTGCTCTGTCACTTTCTACTTGCGGGTGTTGTGGCAGCCTCTGATCCTCTTTGAGCTTCAAGTTTGTCATCTAGAAAATGGATAATAACACCTACCTTGCTGGAGTGTTGAGAAGGTTAGGGATTTCACACGTGGAGGGCTGAGTGCAGCACCTGCCCTGTGGTCAGCAGCTGTATTCTCACCTACTGTTATTATTTTGGAAGAGCCAGCACTGCCCTTGGGAGTTTACACCCTTTCCTCTCTAGCATTCTGGTGAGGCTCCTTTTCTGCTGGGTCCTAGAGCTTCCTGGGAGCAGAGGTCGAAGGTGAGACATGGACAGAGCTCCCAGGGCAATGCCTCGGGCAGTGTCGCTACATCAGGCTGGAAGCAGGCCGAGCTGGAAGGGGGCAGTGACTCTGCTGGGCTGGGTCAGGATGGGCAGATGAGGCAGCTGCACGGATGAACCACGCCACTCCGACCCCCCAGCCTGTTTCCCTAACATCTCTGGAAATATAGAGATGAGCAAAGGGATGGAGTCAGCGTTGTTTCTAGGCCTCGTCAGAGGGCAGTTTCTGGCTGGTGCCCTGAGCCAGTGACTCCAGAAAGCTGCTGGCCTCTTGCTGCCCACTGTGACCACAGCCATGCCCTGGAGGGGCCACAGGGCTCATCTGGAGCACTTTGTCCCATCAGTATCTCCTGGTCCTTCCTGTCCGTTGTGGCTCCAGGAAGCAGCCTGGAGCCAGGGACAAGGGCCAGTTCTGGTCCCCAGGGAAACCCTGCTGCATTTCCGATAAGCATTTAAGCAGGTTGCTAAGCAGGCCTACTCATTAATCTTTTGTTTTTGTTTATTTTTATTTTTTTACTATAAAAGTAAAACATGCCATCTGTGGAAAATTTGAGAAGTATAGAAAACTATAAAGAAGGGGGTGGGGTGGGGAGAGAGGGAAGCCCAAACACCAAAGCAGAGTCAAGCACAACTTGTTTACATGTTGATATGTTGGCTTTCCACTGAAAAGCAGGAGCTTTTAAAAATCCCATGTAAACATCAATGTCAAAGGCTGCCTGGGATTCCATAGAATTAATCTTTTAAGAAAGCACATCTGAGCCATGTGGGCTTGGAGTGCAGGGATGTAGAGGCACCCCCAGGCTTGGGAGTGTGGGACAAAGTCTGGGTCTTCAGCCTCTGGGCGTCAGCAAGGCTTCTCAGGGGGGCTGGATGGAGTTTGCCTCAGTCACAAAGATTTCTTTCTTCACATGCTTCCCGGCAGGGGCGGCAGCAGAGCTTTCACACTTGGCCTGCCCGCTTGCAGTGAAGGGTAGATGGAAGAAGGGGATGGGTGTGGGGGTGGGGGTGGGGGGAGGCGCTCTCCAAAGAGAAGGGCTTTCCCATCTGGCACAAAGGGCTGGAGTGGGCTGGCCTGCTTCCACCTTTTCTTTCCTGAAGGTGTGTGTGTATATTGTGTGTGTGTGTGTGGGGGGGGGGGGAGTGCCCAGGCCTGCTGAATTGCATTTGAGTGGCCACTGTCCTGGGAAGTCGAGTCCTTAGTGTAGGCTGATGAGGACCCCATGGAGAATGCTACCTTAGAGGGAGAGAGAAAAGGCAGGGCCAGGAAAGGGTGACCCTTGAGTGCTCCCACCGACTGCCCCTTCACTCAGTGTTCCTTTAGGATCATTGTAAATGTGCCAGGAGGCAGCAAATGCAGGGGCTGCACCTTCTGCTGGCTGGGCTTGGCTACCCCATGTGGAGCAGTGTGGCCCACCATCCTTCACTGGGCCCCACCTCTGAGAGGCCACCTGCACAGGTTACTAGGAGGAGGGGTTGGAACCCCATATACTGTGGGTGGGAGCCTCCCCAGCAACTCTGTGACTTGTGCCTGGTGGCAACAGCTTCCAAGCCCTAATGGAACCATTCATTTTTCTGAGAGTGTAGACTAAGAATTTGCCAAGCCCCATGCTAAATGTTCTATGTGTATTACCTAATCCACACAGCAGCCCTATAATGGGGGTTCTGTTTCCCCCATTTTACAGATGTGCAAACTGAGAGGTTACTTGACTTGCTCAAGGTTACACAGCCAGAATCCAACGGCAGGCCTAATTCCAAGCCAGCTGTCTCAGCCACCTGAACCCACCCGCCTGAATGCTTACACTTGGACGGCTATTGCAGGAGTCCACCGAATCCCTCCTCCGAAGGCTTCTGCCCCATTAGCACCGTCTCTGGGGACAGAAGGAAGTGTATTTATGTGTCAAAGGAGAACCCAGATTCCAGAGAGGAAAGTGCCACCTGTCCCCAGTCTTGGATTTCTCTGAAATGCCGGGTTTGGGCTGGAGGGAGGGGGTGGGGGGCGGCGTCTTGCACCAGGTCAGGCAGGACTCATGGCCACTGATTCCGAAGCCGGTGACCCAACACCGGCTACAGATAGCAGTGGAGGCGGGGGAGCACGGGTGCCAGGGCCTGGCAGCCGCTCAAACCTCGACCCCCAGAGGCAATGGCGGTTCGTCTCGGAGGGGGGCAGGAGGAGGGGCAGCAGGACGTCGGTGGGACGTGCGAGCGGATGCGGGTTGCGGTGCGGCTGCGGCTGCAGGCCCTTCTCCCACCCCCCACACCCAGCTCCCACCTGGGCCGGGCCGGCGGGCGCTGGTTGGCTCCCTGGGAGCGCCACTCGCCCTATCACACACCTGCACGGTTGCCAGGCAACTGGGACGGAGTTGTAACACCTCGGCGGCTAGAGCCAGGACGGTGTTTTCCTTTCCTGGCTGCTCCAAGTCTCTCCTTAGAAGTTGTAGAAGCATTTGGTTTCCCTCCTCAAAGGTACCACACCGCACACACTAGCCCCTCTCCAGCCCCCAGCCCAGCGGTCTCCCGCCAGACCTGCCTCGGGTTCACTCCCGGGGCCCAGGCCGGCCTTCTCAGCTCCCTCATTTTGGGAAAGTCATCCTCAGGGGAGCTGGGGACTTCCACCGAGACCAGATGGTGGACCGAGGGGGACCCCCGAACGTGGGGAAGGGAAGGCTCCAAAGTCGATCGCCTCTGGACAACTTTGGGATGGCCACAGGTGGGGTTCGGGGAGAGGTTTGGGCCCGGCTTTTGGCTTTACGCACAGGTGAATTATCTGGGTATTTCCCAAACTTCAGTCTCTGGCTCACACCTTCCCAGTGTCTTGCTCATCTGTGAGCCACTGCACTATTTTTTCACTTCTTTTTTCTTCTTCATATTGACCCACTTTAGCTTAAATAAATATATTTAAAAAGGAAACTCGATAACACTTTTGTAAATGGAGACTCAATATCATTTGCCATAAATAGAAAGTAACTGCAGAAATAAATACAAAGACACAAAATTAAATTTTAGCACATGAAGTCTGATCTGGGAAAGCCATAAAGATAACAAAATAACTGCATATTAAGCACTTACTCAGTGCCAAGCACTAGCTAAGCACTTTAGGTGGATTAGCTCATTTGCTCTGGTATTATTAATGTTCCCATTCTACAGATGGGGAAACTGAGGTTCAAGAGCAAAGGACTTTGGCCAAAGAGCATATGGACACTAAATGATGAGTTAAGATTCAAAACTGAACCCCATTCAAAAGCTGGACTTTCAGCCATGGCCTGTACTGTCTCTCTGCATGGTGGTACCTCTGACTCCCTGGTCTGGTGACTGATGGCCCTTTTCAGGATTGGGACAATGATTTGAGTCCCAGCTGTAGTGGTTTTGCCTGGCTCCAGGGAACATAACCTGCTAGGTGCTTTTACAGATAAGCCGCCACTTATTCTCCCAACAGCCCTGTGAAGTGTCTCATTTTACAGCTCAGGGAAGCCAAGCCACCTGACCAAAGTCATACTGTTACTGAGTGGCAGGGCTGGGATGTGTGTTATGTCTCCCTCTGCAGTGCTGACTCTATCTTATACCTCCTTATAGCTCACTAAACCCACGCAGAAAGAGGAATCTTTAATTCTCTCTCTCTTTTTTAAAAATTTTATTGAGGAAGGGGAACAGGGCTTTATTGGGGAACAGTGTGTTTTTTCCCAGGACCCATCAGCTCCAATTCAAGTTGTTGTCCTTTCAATCTTAGTTGTGGAGGGCGTAGCTTAGCTTGCTGTTTTCAATGTAGTTGCGTGGGGGGGGGGGGGCCGGCGCAGCCCACCATCAAATGCGGGAGTCGAACTGGCAACCCTGTTGCTCAGAGCTCGCGCTCTAACCAACTAAGCTATCTGGCCACCCTAGTAATCTTTAATTCTGAGCAACCCTTACAGCAGAATGAGCCTTCTCCCTTTCACAGGGAATCAAATCTTCACCTGGGGAAGAGGGCATTTGTCAAACCCAACCTCGGCTGTGGATAGATACCCCTGAGAGCCGAGTCTCATCTCTGGAATTGTGGCTTTCTATGAGTGGGTGAAACCCCCCAAGACAGCCCCCAGCCCCTGGGCCTACCCACACCTCAGGAGGACTCCTGCACCAGTGGGCAGGGATGCTTGGCTTCCTTATCTGCCTTCCTGGAAATAGTCCGTGATCCGCTATCAAAATGAGCAACTGCATTTCTCTCTCCAGAGCTGGCTCGTTCTTACCTGGGAAGAACAAGGGAGTCTTTGGAGAGGTCGGAAAATCATGTGTTATTTTTAAAAGGCATTTTGAGTGAGTGCTGAATAGAATTCAAAAAAATTGCCTTAAAGACTTGCTCTCTGCAGGGATGGCATTTCTCATGGCTCTCAATAATTTGGAAACTTAATTGCACGTTTGTATGGGCTACTGTTTTTATTTCTTTCTGGTCTCAGAGGTGGGCTTTGAAGATTGAACTTTCTCTCTAATGGTTTTTTTCTTTTTTCTTTTTTAATCTCAAATTTTGCTCACCTGCAAGGTAGAACCGCTGGAAAGAAACTGTCAGAATTGGCTCTCGATTTAATAAATCTGCAAATGGAGCAGGGTTTGGTGAGATGATGTGGCGTTAGCTTGCCCTGAGCCTCTTGTCACGAGTGCAGGCTAAGTCCGCCCCTCAAGGGGTTGTGCTCTCTTTGGATGCTCTGAACTGCCTCAGCCCACACCTTTGCTGAAATCCTTTCTCTCCCCTAAGCTGGAAGCCAGGCGGCATAGGGGAGACCCAGTGCTGTGTGGGTGTTTGGGGCCTCTTAGGCCAAGATGCTAATAAGAGGCTTTTAGATTAATTGTAGAACCACAGCTCCCCTCTGCTGGGAACTTTCTCAACCCTCCCAGGCCATAATGTCTTAAAGAACTAGAAGGTCCATTTTGGGGTCAGAACTGTGTAGTGAGCAAGGTAGAGATTAGACTGCAATGCTTGGGGTTGACAAGGGTACCAACACTCCAGGCAGTGGGAGACCCCAGACTTGTGTGCAACCCCTTCTGGGCCTCTCTGGCTTCTTCCACCACAGAAATCTGGTCTTGGAAGGCCGGAACGCCTGCCTTTGGAGGCAGACCAGAGTTTGAATGCAGGCTCTGCCACTTTCCAGCCGGTGAAGATGCTAGGGAATTCCACTACCCACAGCCCTCACACCCCCCACCCCTGGCACTGTACCCTAGGGGGGCCTGGAGGTTGACCCGTATGGGCTCCGGCTACTGAGCCTCAGGTTCAGCCAAGGGGAGGCACTGGCAGGTGATCAGGGGGCAGGAGGAGAGTGATTGCTGGGTCTGTATCCCCCTCCTTACGGGCTGGCTCCATCCTTGCCTGAGGTCTCAGCTCTTGTCA
Source organism: Rhinolophus sinicus (assembly GCF_057876585.1). Taxonomy (NCBI): domain Eukaryota; kingdom Metazoa; phylum Chordata; class Mammalia; order Chiroptera; family Rhinolophidae; genus Rhinolophus; species Rhinolophus sinicus. Next base: position 18,599,133 of record NC_142512.1, read on the forward strand.
AGGGGTCCTTTCCACACAGCTTCTCTGTTATGGTTCTGATTTCCCATCACTTCGCTCCTTCAGGCTAAGGGGTGGTGATGTTGGTGGTGTCTTGCCTGTTAGTTACTATCCCTGTGCATTCCCTGGGCCCTGCCCACATCTTTGTCAATTGTCTCTTTATTAAACTGTCCTCATACCACCTACTGACCCCTGACTGACGTAGTGGTCCTGAGCAAGTCACTGACCTCGTGGAGCTTTGGTTCCTTCACCTGCAAAATGAATCTTACTATTAAACAGTTTGCTTGTGTGGTTGAAAGTGAGTGCACAGTGCTTGAGCCAGGGCCTGGAGGGCAGTGCCCTTAGCCCTCAGGGATAGGAATTGTGTGGGGACTGGTCAGTCACTTCTGTCCTTGGGCTCATGGTGGGCTTACACCCTGCTCTCTGCTTTCCGTCCGCGAGCCAGGCACTGCTTACCGGTGGCACCAGCTCATGAGACTCAAGTTGGTATTTCTTTGGTCCTGTGATCTCCGGCCGATACGTGCACATTCTTTTTTGTCCTTATTTATTGTTATCAGGAAACAGAAGAACCACAGATTTCACACAACATGGTGTCCCCTGAGGATGGGAAAGAAACAGATGATACCGGATATCCCAGGTGGAGCGGCCAGAGTTGGGCGGGGAGGGACGCTGGGCTTGGTTCCGAAACCATTTCAGATGCTGCTTCTTTGTATAAAGCAGACGTGTCCAGTGCCAATCATCCCCTCTCTGGCCTGGCCCACTCCGGAGTTTCATTTAGCTTTTGGGTTTGAGGATCCAGGAACCAAAAGGATAGCAGAGAAAACAAGCCTGGGGAGGAGTCTATGAACTGTTAGTGTTTATGCAAGTGCCTGTCTGGGAAGGTGAGAAACACACAGAGGATGGAGGATGGGTCTCTGCTCTCAAAAGCATTGCAGCTAAGTTGGGAAACTAACACCTATTTAGGAAATGATGAGAGCCCCAAACAGGAGAGGGAAAAAATACGCATTGGTCTGGGGCAGACTGTCAGGGAAACTCCAGCGAGAAGGAGCCTTGAACTTTGGGTGAAGACAGAGGGTAGAGAGCACATTTCAGGAGAGGGACCAGAAGGCAAGAAGGGTCAGCAGTGGCCAGGCTGAAGGGAGCCATAGGTGTGGTCGGGAAGTAGTCAGAAATCCACAGGAGAACATAGGGTGGGGCTGGCTTGTTCAAGGTCTTAGGTCAGAAAGCAGGACTTTGGGAGCCCTTGGAGAAGGAATTCTTAAGCTGGGGTTCACAGGTGGACTCCAGAGCACCCCGGAACCTCCTGAAATTGTATGGTGGGTGCAGTGGCTGGGAGAGTATGGGCTTTACTGTCAGGCCTGCCTGCTCTGAGTCCCAGTTTCACTTTCTAGTTATTCCTGAATCTTTTTGAGCCTCAGCTTTCTTATCTATAAAATGGAACTAAGTGGCAGTATCTACCTCGCAGCATGTTTGGGGTAATAAGTAGGGTAATGGATGTGCTATGCTGTGCAGAGCCACGGACACACAACAAAGACCTCAGTAAGGAGCAGCTGTCATTAAATGCTGCAGAACGGTGAGGGACTGTATACAGTCACACTTGTCTAGAGAGAGGGTCTCTGATAGCTTCATGAGATTCCCTTAGGGGTCCCTGATTCAAAAAATGTTAAGCACCACTCACCGCTTGAGAGGTTTAAAAATAGAGGCGTGTTAAGCAGCTGAGAGCAGTGTTTATGTGAAGGCAATGTGGTGGTGTGGGCCTGGGGGCAGGAAAGCCAGCGTGGAGCCTTTCTGTCCATCTGTCAGACCCACCATGCTTCCATCTACTCACTGGATCATAAAGCCTTGCTGAGCACTGACTCAGTCATGCCCTCTGTAAAATACTGAGGGCCCAGAGACCATGCAGAGGAAGGAAGGACTGAAGGAAGAAAAGAAGGAAGGAAGGAAGGAAGGAAGGAAGGAAGGAAGGAAGGAAGGAAGGACCCCCAGAGAGGGAACTTGTGCCTTCTGCTCTCCTGTCCTTGTGAGGGTCTCTTCCAAAATGAAATTAGGCTGGCCTGAGACTTCATTTAGCCAGTGGGTTGCAGTGGAATTGAGGCTATTCCAGTCCCAAGTCTGGAGAGGGCCAGCAGCCTCCCTTTTGTGGTTTTGGGAGAACTGAGACACCATGTAAAAAGTCTGGCTACGCTGCTAGAGAGACCACGCGCAGAGACCTCATGGAGAGGGAGAGAGGCCCAGGTCTTCCAGAATCTTATCTCAGTTCACCCAGCGCCTGCCACCATCTGACTGCAACCACATGAGAAACCCTAAGCGAGAACGACAGAAGAACCGTCCCACGGAGCCCAGTCAGCCCAACAAGTCATGAGGTCACAAAATGGTTTTGTTTCAAGTCCTCAAGTTTGGAATGGTTGGTTACCCATGTCGAAATAAATGGACACTAACCAAATGAGAACAGGTAAAGGCTACTTATTCGGAACTTACTATTCAAGGGAGTCAGCCATCATCACCTACATGTTGGCAGAGGCTCAAAGGCAGGAGGAGGAGTGGCAAGGTTTACAGTAGAAGTAAAGGAAGGCTTCAGGTCTGCCCTGATTGGAGATCGTTGGCAGTAGGGAGATGGAGGCGGGCCAACTAGCACGGAGGGGACGTCCTCTGTGATTGGTTAGGGGACCATATTTGGTTTTCTTTGCTTGGTCCAAAGTTGAAAGTGAGGACAGAAATTAGGGAAGCTGATCAAGTCCCGGCCATTTAGGGCTGATTGTCACAGGGGTTACTGTTTGGCTTCCTGGATTTTTTTGCTAGAGATGTGGTCTGATTTCCTACAGGTTTACTTCCTACGAGAAGCAGGCTGGCTTCTTGGGATGGTTACTGTAGATAATGGGATGGTTTCCTGGGCTGGATACTGCAAATTGGGGGTCAGAGTTCTTTTTTTCTGTGTGGTCTGGCATTGCCTGTTGTATATTTAGACTCTTACATAACAATAGATACCTGCGTGCAGACTGACAATTATGAGGCCATGTTGAAGGAACATGAAGGTCCAAAGTGGGGAGGATCCCATCCAACCTGTGCCAGTTTGAAGACAGGTGGGAATTAGCAGGAAGATGACGTTAAGGAGGGGCATCCCAGGCAGAGGGCTCAGCATGGTCTGAGGCCTGGAGAGGGAAGAGAACAGGGCTTGTATGAAAGGCTGCAACAGGCTGACCTGGCTGGGCTCCTGGGAGGCGGTGAGTGGTATAACTTAGGGCCCAGGGCCCTAGACAATCAGACATCCTCCTGAAAGAAGGATCACAGATGTCCGGAGTGATACAATCAGAGCTGAGTTTAAGAAAAACTCCTAGATGGAGAAGATGGAGAGGGGCAAGGGGGAGGGCAGGAGATTAGTGAGGGGGCAGCTTTCGCATGGGGCAGTTCCAGAGATGGAAACCATAGGATGTTATGAGCTGGACTGTAGGGAAGAGGAGAGGGGCAGAGTTCAGGTTTGTGCAGACTGGAGAGTTGGTGGTCACCAAGAAGGTGACCCAGGAAGAGGGGAGGCGGTTTGGAGGGGGTGATATTTATTTTGGGAATGCTCAGTGGGAAGAGTCTGGGAAATTCCAGGAAACATGGGTGGGAGTCACTGGAGATTCAGATTTGCAGCTAGGAGAGCTCTAAAAAGAGGATGAATTTGCATGGGTCCTGGTGGCCCCAAGGACCTTGGGCCCCAAGGCCCCAAGGTGGATAAAATGAGGTGAGGAAGAGGTGCCCATGACAGGAGCTGAGAGGGAATGTGGAGTAGACCCACACTGGAGTCCACCCAGGAGAGAGTCGTGTCAAGGAAACTTGAGGAGGAGGAGACTGCAAGGGGCGCTCTGCCCCAAGGGACAGGAGAGTTGAGAGGGACTGGAAGCTGTTGGATTTGGGCATAAGCAGGGCATTTGCCAGTGAGAAGTGGGTAGACTTCCAGGTGCAGGGGCTTGAAGAGAAAAGGAGAGAAGGGAAAGGAAGTGCAGGGAGACAGACCTTTCACGCCGTTTGCCTATGAGGGGAAGAGAGAGGCAGTAGCTGCGGGGAGATTTTGGTTAGGCACCGTTTGGTTTTCAATGGGAGAGACTTGAACATGTCTACAGGCAGAGAGGGAGCAGTCTACAGCAGGGGTGGAGAACTGAAGACGCTGGGGGCGGGGGGCACAGCAGACAGGGAGGCAGCTGTCAGAAACCTCTGCCTCGGGCAGAATCAGACTGCAGGTGGAGCTGTGTTGGCCCACACAGTGGTTTTTTTTTGGTAGACTTTGCTGCCAACCAATTACATGTAAAAATCCTGATTCCCAGCCTCTGGCAAAACCCAAAGACCTAATAACCTAGGGCCCCTCTTTCAGCAGGGGAGCAGTACCCGGAGCCTGGGGCTATCCAGATGGGCCTGGCTTCCAGGTTGCTACCTGCCCCTTCCTACCTGCCCCTCTCACCCTTTGCAGTGTCCTGCTTGGCCCCTGAAGGCACTTAAATGGAAACCTTGGGTTGAGGAGAGAGGAGAGGGTGGGATCAGAGCCAACCTCAGGCAGAGGCTGAATGCGCATGCTGAGAGGTGAGGGGCTTAGTCCTAGAAGCCAAGGGCAGGGATTGAAGGAGAAAGGGACAGGTTGGACTGGCCGCTGAGCAGATGGGAGAGGAAGCCGTGAAGATGAAGAATGACGCTGGGGCGGCCGCAGTGCTGGGACCAGCTAAGACTGAGAGCCAGGGACCTGCAGGGGCTCCAGTTCACACCCCTGGGTGAACAGAACAGGGACTGGAGAGGGTGGAGGGGGCAAAGGAGCCTACTCTGTCTTCCAGGAGCTTCCGCGTCCAACTCAGTGTCCCTTGGCTCTGTTAGTGAGTGTGTGCAGTCCCTGAGACTTGGGGCCACACAGATAGGGCCTCACAGACACGCTGAGAGTCTCCACCTGGCACAGCAAAGCAATCAGTCCAGGGGAGCCTTTGTGAAGTTGACGCGCTTCTGAGACTCCAGCTCCTGTCCTCTGTGGCAGACGGTCAGGAAGCACACTTCCCCCCCCCCCCAGCCCCCAATCTGTCCTCCTTCTAAAGACTCCTCCATCCGCCCCTCTGTGGCTTGGGTCTAGTTCTATTAGTCACCCAGGGTGGGGCTTGCTCCTGAGAGGAGAGGGGTGTCGCTTCCAGGTAACAGCTCTCCAGGCACACCTCAAGATTAAAAACTTTGCATCACACCCTGTGCGGGAATGCTCTCCTCTTGGTCTTCCTGGGAATTGTGTGCGGCTTGGACACGTGTCGCTGTATCACTGAGCCGGAATGTAATTAGGCAATGTTGGGGAAAATTCCGCCTATCTCCCGGGAATGCTGGAATAATGAGCCATCACGAGGACCGAGGAAGCTGGTGGGGGCTGCTGACCTGAGCCAAAGGCTCGGATCACTCATTAGCTCTGGAGGAGCTCCTGATTTGTTCCTCATCCTGGCTGCGCCATTGAGCTGGCCCCATTCTTGGGCAGGAAGTGGAAGCTTTAGCAGAGAGTCTAAAAGGATGCTCTGGGCTTTGAAGCAGGAACACGAACATGTTGTCCCTTTCTGGGGGTGAGGGGGGAGACAGAAGCCACAGTCCTCCATGGTGGTGTGTGTCCCTGAGGCCTGGAGTGGGGGCAGAGTGTGGCAGGGGTCTTCACCAGGAGAGCCAACTGGGAGAGACCCAAGGCCAGCTCTGCCCTGTGCACCCTTGAGGATCAGCTAGACCCACTCAGAAGTGCTCCCAACCCACCCTCCTATTCCGTGGGAAGAGCACTGTGTATCCCTTCAGGGGCTCCTGGCAGGTCTCAGAGAAGAGACAAGAGTGGCCCAAGCCCAGCCTGCCCAGCAGTCCCATGACAGCTCCTTCCTTCTCCATCAAACGCCCAGCCTGTCCCCATGTGGTGCCACCCATGGCTCCCTGTTGCAGGGATGGCATGTTTCCCTGGGCAGCCCCCTACTGCCCCCACCCCCCTTCCCATTCTCAGACAGATTCCTCCGATTGGCTTCTGTGGCCCCATTCTGGCCATCCTTTCACCAGCCACTCAGACCCTTCTCCTAGTGTAACCCTGTCAGTTCCTGGCACCAGAACTCCCTACACTCCTCATAGATGCCTTGCTTCTCTCTCTCTCTCTCTCTCTCTCTCTCTCTCTCTCTCTCTCTCTCTCTCTCTCAGCTCTTCCTTCTTCTGTCTCATTTCTTTCACCTCTTCTCTCTTCCTGTCTCCCTTCTCAGGTCTGTGGCATTTCAGGTTGCGGACCTGCTACACCAACTCTCCCATTGAGTTCTATGTGCTGTCTACTCAGAGCTCTCTGCCTCCTGGGGCTCTCAAATTCCTGGGCATTCCCCCTGCCACTGCCCCTATTCCCCAGGGGCTACAGGGAGCTATGTGTGGGCCTGCTGCTCCTATGAGAGCTTGGGCCACTGGAAGGCAGCCCCCAGGTCCGTCCTGCCCACAGCTGCGTCCACAGGTCCTGTGCTGCACCTGGCACCAGACAGGAGCTCCAGCTGTGCTGTGTTGGAGGAAGGAGTGAATGACAGCGAAGCCCTTCCCCTGCTTCCACCCCAGGCCACACCCCTTCCTAGTGGTGTCTTTAGGACCTTTCAGGGCGCATCCTTCAGTGTGGGAATCACTGGTTTTCTAGCTGCGTTCATTTGGGGGAGCCCTTTGAGGGGTGTCGGGACTGGTTTTCTCCAAGCAGCACCACCCTGTGGAGCGCTCTGCTCTGGCCCTCTTCCTGTTCTCTCCCCCAAAGGCATGGGGCCAAGGAGATGTCCCCACCTGGAGCCCATGCCCATCACTGCAGACAGTTCTGTTCAATAGAAATGTGAGCTGCGTGTCCTTTAAACTTTCTAGTAGCCATTTTAAAAAAGTAAAAAAGCAACAGGTGAAATTCGTTTTAAAATATTTTTATGTAACCCAATATATTCAAAAATATGATCATTCCATCATGTAATCAATATAGCAAGCATTCTTTTTTCATACTAAGTCTTTGAAATCGCCACATTTCCAGTCTCCAGAAGACTTCTTGGGTAGCAGTTGCTACACTGGACAGCGCAGCTCTAGACCACATGCTAGGTACTGAGACCTCAGAATTCTCAGCTCAGAGGCCCCACCTGCTTCCAGGGCTGCTTCCCCGTTAGGACGCCCAAGGGAAATTGTACCCAGAAGCTTGAAGGGTGGGAAGGGCCAAGAACCAGGCTTGCCTCTGAAGAGGGAGCAAATACCCTACAGATTTGTTTTCCTTCTTGGCTCAAAATCCACTCTGATCTAGAGGCAGGGGTCATGGGAGCCACGGGCACAGCTCAGGAGCACAGCAGGGGGCCCTTGGGGTGGTGGGAGGCTGGGGTCCCTCAGAGCAGCCTGGACAGGCCCAGCCGTCCGAGGGGAGAGAGGGCAGGACTAGGTCCACAGACAGGTTAATGGCTCCTGCCTTGCACACAATTGAATTTGCCCTCATGAGCCTCCCAGCTTTGGGGAAGGGCCTCTCCTCCGGGACTCCGAGAGCCACAGGGCGTGGGTCAGTCAAGCCTGATTTGATCAGGAGGAATGAAGGATGCAAGCTCACAGACAGCCCAGTGCCCAGAGGGGCCGGTGGCTCAGCCCAGAAAGATAAGGCCAGGGAGGGCCCATGGGGGCCCTAGGTCCATCCTAGCTCTGGCCCCCCCATCCTCAAAACACAGTTGACCGTTGTCTATAATAAACATCATCATCTCCTCCTACTTTGCCCTCTCTCTCTCTCTCTCTCTCTCTCTCTCTCTCTCTCTCTCTCTCTCTCTCTCTCTTTAAAATTTTATCTTCTGGCCACAAGTTTGATCAACACAAAAGAATCCCTCCAGCTTTACTGAGGTTGTTGACCACGTCCGCAACCAAATCCGCCTCTGAACTGGAATTCCGTTGCTCACCCAGCCCCAGCCTCACCTGGAGGCAGCGCTGGTCTCTGGGTGTCTCCGTCAGCTTCCCCTCCTATGAGTCTTGCAGGTCGATCCCCCTCCAGACCTTTGGGCCTTGGCCTGCCAGCCTCAGGCTGGGTGCAGCGCAAAGTGACAGACGCGATTGGGGGGGGGGGTGCAGGTGGAGGTAGTCACAGAGATACTGGATGCCCCGTTGGTAAGGTGGCGGTAGAAGTGTCCCCAGACAAACTGTTGCTTCACACAGCCTGGTGATGGAGAGACTGGCACATTTTTGTCTACCAGCTCGGGGTGTTTAGGCGTGTGCACGTCCTTCTGGGCCACCATCATTCCCCCCCTTAAAAAGGAGATCATAAATGGCAATCTGGTTCTTCTTGGGTGTCAACATGTGGGTGCGGAATGGCGCGGCTGTATTTTCAGATATGTGGGGAGGGCTCAGATTCGTAACAGGCCACTGACCCCAAACCAAAGGGCTGGGGCCTTCGTACCATCATCTCCTACCACTCTTCCCACAAACTAGAGCTCCAGGGCCAAGCAAGGAGGCAGCTGGGGCTGAGGGGGTTCTTCCCTCAAAGGAAAAGCATGCAAGCAGGGTGCACTACCCCTAACCTCCCCCAGAGGGTCCCTACCATGCAAGGGCTTCATCCTCTGCCCTCTGTCTTTGGGATGCCCATCTTCACCAACAGCGCCCCACTACCCCCCAAAGTGTGTCACCCCTTCCCGGGCACCTCTCAACCTCTCACTGCTCAGAAATGGGCAGCAGGGTGTTGGGGAGACCCCCCCACCCTGGGGAAATGTGGCAAGTAAGCAGGTGAGAACCCTATCTCTCTTAAAGGTGGTTGCAGAATGACTCAAAATCAGAAAACTTGGAACCAGTCTGTTTTCCTTTGTGTCTGTGTGGGTGTTCAGCACGTGCTAGGACCAGGCTGGGGGGAAAGAAACAAACGAAACAGACTCCGTCCTTTCTTCCCTCTCAGTACTTCGCATCTTGTATCAAACCCAATTCCCAGACATATGCTGTGTCTCCCCTCCGAAGGAGTCTGGGGAAACAATTAGGGGACAGATTGCAAACTAGAAGAGAAGACAGCATAGGACTCCAAAGTGGACATGTCCCCTCATGCCTCCAGGCCTTTGGCCATGCCGTTCCTCCCCCTTGCAATCCCTGCCTTCTCCCCCACCCTGCAAATGCCAGAGGAGCTTCTACTCACCCTTGGAGGGGCTGCCTTCCCTCTGTGACTCCTCCACTCCCTGGCAGCACTGCTGCTTCCTCCCTTCCTCAGCCGCGTAGTCGGCTCCATCACAGCGACAGTGCATTTGCTCATTCGATCTGCAAATAATTGCTGAGCGCCTCCCAGGTGCCTGGCACTGTCCTGAGGCCTGGGGACACTGCAGGGAAGAAGCAGAAAGGGGAAAGACAATAAACATGTAAACAAATAATTAAACAAGTACTCTCGGGGAGTGTTAAGTGCTAAAAGGGAAATAGAGCAGAGTGCTTATGTAATCAAGAGTGACTGGTGCTGGTGGGGGGGGCCTCTGCTTTAGTCAGGGAGGTGGTGCTCTAGCTGAGGCTTGAATGCTAAGAAGGAGGTGGTCGTGCGAGGGCCTGGGGCGGAGTGGTTCATGCAGGAACAGTCAATGCAAACATATCATATCCTTCCATTTGTATGAAATATCCAGAATAGGCAACTCCACAGAGACAGAAAGCAGATTAATGGTTGTCAGGGACTGGGGGGTGGGGGGAGGATGGGGAGTGAGTGCTAATGGGTATGGGTTTTCCTTTGGGATGATGGAAATGTTCTAGAACTAGATAGTGGTGATGGTTGCAAAACATTGTGAACGTACTAAATGCCACTGAATTGTATGCTTTAAAATGATTAAAATGGTAATTTTATGTTTAGTGTATTTTTACCATAAAGCAGAGAACTGCCAAGGTAAGAATGAGCTTGCGGTGGTCCAGGAGCAGAAAGGCTCATGGGGCTAGTGACAGGGAGAATGAGAGAGGATGGCGCTGGAGAGGGTGGGGTCTGGGCATGAGGACGTTGTGGATTGGTAAGGAGTTTGCGTTTTATTCTGGTGCAATGAGAAGCCACTGGAAGGTTTCAAGCAGGAAAAGCTACATGATAACACTTACTGTTTTTGAAGATCCTTGGGGCTGTGGTGAGGGCCATTGATGGTGATGGGGCTGAAGTAAAAGCAGGGAGACCAGATAAGCGGGCCATTGCAGTGGCCCAAGGAAGAGATGATGGCAGCTGGGACAGGGTGTGGGCAGTGGGGATAGAGTGACATGGACAGATTTGAGATCTATTTTGAAGGCAGAACCAATAGGTCTTGATGGATTAAAGGGAAAGAGACTAGAGGAAAGGGAGGAATGGAGAATGCCAAGTTCATTTGCAGAAAAGTCTGAGCAACCAAAAGGATCGAGTTGTTTACTGAGAAGGGGAAGTCTGTGTGGCAAACACCTTCAGGACGCATTGAGTTTGTTCACATGGTAATGTCAGGTGGGCAGTTGTGTGGGCTGGTCTGGAATTCAGGACCAAGACACACATGTGATGTTCCTCCCCATGGAGATGGTATTTAACACCTGGGCCTGGGTGAGCTGCCCTGGATGTTGGTATAGTTGTGGAAGAGAGACGGTCCCAGGGCTGAGCCCTGGGGAATCAAGTGTGTAGACATCAAGCAGAGAGGAAGAGCAGCCAGCAAGGCAGGAGAAAACACAGCAGAGCCCCCGTCTCAGAAGTGAAGAAAGTGTTTCCAGAACGGAGGGCCAGCTGTGTCCAGTGCTGCTAAGAGGTGAATAGATGGGGACAAAGGAGCCATTGTCAGAATTTAGCAATATGATTAGAGGTCGTAGTGAGCGCCCAGCACATAGTAGGTGCTTATGAAAAGGTCGGCAGACTTGAAATGATCGTGTTCTGTCTGCACTGTTGTGGCATAGGCTGCCCAGGGCATGAGGGTTTTAGCTAGAAATTGGGTGTCAAGGGGAAGTGGCCAAGGGGCTTGGGCCACCAAAGAGCCTTTGTCGGGAGGAGGCTGGGGGAGTCTGGGGGCCCAAAGGAGCACAGGATTCCAGTTTGCCCACCGGCACATTTTGAGAGGGCCTTCCCTCCACTTTCTTTTCCCTTTTTCCTCTCAGGAGGTGATTCATATTTCAATATATTCCAGCTGAAAAAAAGGATCAGATTTTGAGCAGGTGGTAAGTCAGTACATGGAAATTTGATATATTTTGACTAATGCAGTTTGAAATTTGGAAACTGCAGACAATTTTATTCAAGATCCATTTTTATACCAACTCATTATTGGGGGGAAAAGGCAAGATTTCAGGTTTCTGGGGGAGGACGTGTGAACCCAGGCCTGTCACCACCGAGCCCCGCTAAAGCTTGACCTCGCCGCTGGCCTGCAAGCTGCCTGCCCTGCCTCAGCTGCCAAGCATTCCTGCCGGAAAGGCTTTCTTTAGCAACCTCTTTCAAGTATCCCCCTGGGGTTACTAGTCCAATTTAATGTGACCTTCAGCCCCACCTCTGTCACACCAACTCCAGCAAATCCCTGGGGCTGGCACTTAAGACAAGTTTTGTGATACAGACGATGGTATTACACAGAATTTCCACTTCCTTCCCCATCTGCCTTGTCCATTTTCCCAGTCTCATGAGTGTGAAGCACAAGAGGAGGAAATAAATAATGAACACAGCGAGAGGAATGAAGTTATTGGCAAGGGAGCAAGGATACTGTTCACGGAAGGTGGGGGAGTTGCCTGTTGGGTGCTGGATGGGGAGAGGTTGGGAGAGGGTCTCTGAGGGGGCAGCAGCCTCAAAGGACAGGGAACTCTCCTCCCATTGTTCAAACCAGATCCATCTTGGTTTGAATCTTGGCTCCACCATCTCGGGCAAATCACCACACTCTGTTGAGCCTTATTTTTCTCACCAGCAAAATGGGGATGTGAATACCTTTGCAATAAGTTTTTGGGGGGAGCATTCCATGAATGTATGTGGATGCTCCCAGATGGGTAGGTCTGGCACACGGCAGAGATTCAACACACATCGACCTCCTTCGCTTCTCCACCCCGGAGCTCTCCTCTTCATACCAGGCACGTGGCTCTTGTCTCTTTTGTGCAGCTCACAGTCTAGTTGGGAAGACAAACAGAGGGAAAAGGTCAAGTCTCTCACAGTCCCCACAGTTGGTGATTTTCTGGGTGTTGAACTTAAGACTTTATGGGGGGGCTGGCCTGGTGGCTCAGGCGGTTAGAGCTCCATGCTCCTAACTCCGAAGGCTGCCGGTTCCATTCCTACATGGGCCAGTGGGCTCACAACCACAAGGTTGCCAGTTCAATTCCTCGAGTCCCACAAGGGATGGTGGGCAGTGTCCCCTGCAACTAAGATTGAACACAGCACCTTGAGCTGAGCTGCCGCTGAGCTCCCGGATGGCTCAGTTGGTTGGAGCGTGTCCTCTCAACCACAAGGTTGCCGGCTCGACTCCCGCAAGGGATGGTGGGCTGTGCCCCCTGCAACTAGAAAACGGCAACTGGACCTGGAGCTGAGCTGTGCCCTCCACAACTAAGACTGAAAGGACAACAACTTGACTTGGAAAAAAAAAAAAGTCCTGGAAGTACACACTGTTCCCCAATAAAGTCCTGTTCCCCTTCCCCAATAAAATCTAAAAAAAAAAAAGGCTTTATGGGCTAAAGTTTTCAGAAGGTGACTTGTCATTGTGCATCAAGAGGAGTTTGACTTGGGGCAGCCAGTTAGCTCAGTTGGTTAGAGCACTGTGCTCTTAACAACAAGGTTGCCGGTTCGATCCCCACATGGGCCACTGTGAGCTGCGCCCTCCACAACTAGATTGAAACAACTACTTGAGTTGGAGCTGATGGGTCTTGGAAAAACACACTTAAAGAAAAAAAAAAGTCTGACTCAGTGAATCTCTGATTTAGGGAAAGAGAAATTTGGACAAAGCTTTATGCAGAAATATGTTCATCCCGATATTATTTAACTTTAATTTAACTGACTCTTAAAAGAATGAAAGAATCGATAGATACATTCACAGGGTAGTAAATCAAAAGTTCACCTGTCAGTCCCTGAGCTTCCAGTAACTCTCCTGGGAGGCAACTAATATTACCAATTTTGCCATGATAATTTGTTAATAGTAAAAAAATGAGAAACAATCTAAATATTTCACAGATAAATAAATTATAGTCTGTTTATAGAGTAGGATACCCTGCATTCTCTAAAAATCATGCCTGTTAACCATACCGTTCTTTTGTTACTTAACTGAGTGTTGCCTCTGGCCTCAGACCCTTAGCATATGCTGTTCCCTCTGCCTAGAATCTCCACCCGCCCCAGTGGAGACCTTTTCAATCTTTGAACTCCCACTTTTCCCACCCCCACTGGCCAGAGGAGCCCCACAGTTCTCACAGCTACCTGGATCTCTCTCTCTGTACTCCCTTATGAGGTGCGATTTTATATCGCTGTGGCTATTTGATGAGTGTTTCCCGATCAGACTGTACTCTCCTGGAGTGTGGGGTCACTCTGCCTGCTGGGCGCCCATGGCGGCCTAAGTATAGAGCCTTCAGATGCAGGCACCTGGAGAGCTGCTGAATGAATGAATGAATGTTCTAAGTTAAGCAGAAAACACAAGATACAAAGCTGCCTATATGGCATAATTCCAATTTTTATTGTTTTAAATAAATTTTTTATTTAAATTTTATATATCCCTACATAAATGGAGGACGTATTACAAGAAAGTACAGCATGGCACTGTCAATGGTTGTCAAGGGTAATGGGACTGTGGTGATTTTTCTTCCTTTTTACTTCTATACTTTTTTTTTTTTTTTTTTTACCATTGGCAAGTATTATTTTTAAATTGAAATAAATGATGAAGAGTGACCTTATGGGGGAAAATAGATATTGGGGACCATATTGGGAATGCCATGCTGAGGGCTACCTGGGCCGAAGCCCCCTGGCTTCGGGCCAGAGGCTGTCATGTGCCGGTGGCTGACCATAGGTGGGTCCCTGCAGAGAGTCCAGGGCCCAGACCAGCAGGGAGGAGGAAGCAATTCAAGGCCTGGGACCTGAGATCCTCAAATGGACTCTGCAGGGTTTTGTTTTGGTTTTCTTGCATGACTTATTTCTTGTATTCAATAGTAAATGCATACATCAAAATGTATGTATGTATAAGATATAGAGAGTAAGAAAATGAACATCCCTGAGCCCATTGTTTATTTTAAGACACAGAATATCAGCGATATATTCCCTACAGGGCATCTTAAGTGGCCAGTCAGGAGAGATTCTATAGAGGGGTCAAAAGAGGGGTCTGGGAGGCGAGGCCTGAAATGCCTGGTAAACTCGTTTATTCTCTTAGGCATGAGGTGTCTCCCCTGAGGTGTCCAGTGGGTCCTCTGGCAGCTAAAACTTATTGTACAACTACATTTACTGGCAATAAGGCCCCATCAGCTAACGAAAGCACCAGGTTTCTTTGCTTTTGGTTAGAATCACATCAGCTACTTCATTCATTCACTCATTCATTCATTCACTCATCGACCAGATATGCATGGATGAGCTCTATGTACCAGGCCCCCACTGGACACTTCAGCAGTTCCATATCTCTGAGGGTGGAAACAGGTAATTTTAAGGGAGTGGGCAGTGCTGTGAGAGGAGGGAGCGCTACAAGAAGGGAACACTGATGATGGTGGAGGTGCTAATACGGAAGGCGGAATCTGGTGAGGCTTCCTGGAGCAGGTCCTGTCTGAGCTGAGTCATGCAGTTACCATCTAACATACATTAGACTTCTTTGGTTGCAAGCAAGAGAAATCTAGTCTGGCTAAGCAAAAGAGGAACTCATTGGAAGGTGTGTTATGACAATTTGGGCTGTATGTAGTTGAAAACCCAACTCAAAATGGGTAAAACAAGAAGAGGGCTTATCTTGTCATATACCAAAGAGTTTGCAGATCCCAGGATTGATTGGCTTATTAGCTCAATAAGGTCATTATGGATCCAGGTTCTCTCCATCTTTTTGCTCTGTAGTCCTTGCCAAGCTGGCTTTGGCCTTTCGGTTGGGCCCCTCATGGTCAAAATATGGTGGCTCAGCAGACCATCTTTGTGTCTCATTAGTTAGAATGGAGTCACATGCTCCTGTCTAAACCAATCACTGACAGTGGAGTGAAGACACATTCCCTGGGCTGGGCAGAAGCCCAGATCCTCTAGAGTATATGGCTGCCTGATAAATGAAGGATCCTGATAGCCAGGAAGAAGGGTGTTGAGGGGACCTCTGCAGAAAGAAAATGGGCCCCAAAGGAGAAGCTGAACAGCCCACCACTGGGGAGGGCAGGAAACAGGGTGGTTCTGGGTGGGTGGGTGGGGACTTGGTACAAACAACTCCTGGGGCTGGATCCTCAGAATGGCCACACCTGGGTGCAACAGCTCCAGCCCAATCACTCTACTTCAAGTTCAGGTTCACCTCTTAGGATAGAGTCTCATTGGCTGAGTCTGGCCACTGATTGATAGCCCTGCCTCCTGAATCACCTGCTGAGGGAACTTGGGGAGCTGCTCCCTCAAGAAGGCAGGACAAGAGGAGTGAGAAGCCCCTGAGCAGAGATGAGTGAGGGAGAGTAGATAGAAATGGGGGGGAACAGGGCCAGACCATGATGGGCTCGGACGCCATGCTCAGCTGGAGGGGACCTCACATTAGTAAGGACTCTTATTTGCAAACAATGGACACCAGCCTTGACTAAACAAAAAGCAGATTTATTTAAAGGATATTCGGTAATTCACAGATTTTCCAGAGGGTTGGGGGGTACCCAGGCAGGAGCAGCGCTCCAAATGAAGACAAAGACACCTCCACGCTTGCACGGCCAATGTTCCCACCACAGCCACTGTCCCTGTTGGTTTTGCCACTGCTGCCATCCTTGAAAGCATAGATCCTGCTGGGTCCCTGCTTATTTGCATCACTAACTCCTCATTCTGTGTCTGGGGTAGGTGTGTGGAGTGGTTGAGTCCAGGCTGTGGGTTTTGCCCACGCTGCAAAGGAGGTTTCGAAAGTGAGGGCTTGACCTTTTTAGGTTTGACAGGGAGGGAAAGGCTCACTTACATAAATTGGGAGATCTCCCAAAATACAGGAAGAGAGTTTAGTGGCTAGGTTAAAAAAAAAAAAAAAGGCAGATGTCCCCAACATACAATCCTGAAGTCATCTGGGGAAGACTGTCAGCCCTTGGAAGCCAGAAACTGGGTCTTTTGTCCCCAGAGCCCTCCTGGCATGGTGCCTGGTCCAGAGGAAGGGGTGAAGTAAATATTGGCTGAGCTAATGCCCTGTCAGCATTAGGGGAGCGACATGAGCAGACTTAATTGGAGGGGCCAGATAAGTCTAACCATCCAGCAAGAGGGCAGAGGCCGGAGCAGTGGGCCCTGGAGACCTGTGTTTGTGAACAACTACTTCCTGGTCCCCACAAACCTGTCCTGTGGCTAGGGTAGCTTGATTTCCCAGCACTCGGAATGCCTGATACACTCGTCTTCTCTCTCTGCAAACTCTCACCCTCTTTCCTACCTTCACTCATGGAGGAAACAGGAGCTCTCAGGGGCCAGCTCCACCCTCTCATCTGCACTCGCTGCATTCCCTTCTGTGACAGCTCGGGAGGTGTGCCTTCGGGAGCTCTGGATCTCAGGGTCTTTGGCCCTCTCACTCCTACTGCATCAGGTTTTTGTTGTTGTTGTTGTTGTTTGTTTTCTTTTCTCTCTTTTTCCTCCTGAATCATGCTCATGAGCATGCAAACAGACTCTAGTTTCTTCCATCTTTAAAAATGAACAACCTCCCCAGACTCTGTGCCCCCTTCACAGCCAAGCTTCCTGGACGAGTAGCTTTTGGGTACCCACCAGTGCTGCTCCCTGACTCCCCTGGGAGTTTTCTTCCCTATCCCATTGAGGACAGGCTGGGCCACGTGACTGACTTTGACCAGTGAAACATGAGCAGGAGTGACACGTGTCTCGTGCAACAAAAGCTATAAGAGCCAGTAAGTAGCTGGCCATGTCATGTGTAGCTGGCAGCATTCTGGGTGGAGGATGTGCTCTCCCCCCAGGTCCCTGAGCAGAGCCTCAGCTGTCCTGCCTGCAGAGAAACCAGCCTTTGTTGTCAGCCATTGGGACTCTGGGGTCACATACCCATCAGCATACCATAGCCCGTCCTGACGGATAACAGTGCTGTTTCCTTTTCTTCATATCCCATTCACTTTTTTTTTTTTACATTTAAAAAAAAATTTATTTTTCAATTGTAGTTGACATACAATATTATATTAGTTTCAGGTGTACAACATAGTGATTAGACGTTTATAACTTTATGAAGTGATCACCACGGTAAGTCTAGTACCCATCTGGCACCAAACAGTTATTACAGTATTATTGACTATATTCCCTGTGCTGTACTTTACATCCCTGTGACTGATTTTGTAGCTGGCAATTTGTACTTCTTAATCCTCTTCACCTTTCCCACCCATCCCCCCAGCCCTCCTCCCAGCTGGCAACCATTAGTTTGTTTTCTGTATCTATGAGTTTGTTCCTGTTTTGTTTGTTCATTTATTTTGGTTTTTTAGATTCCACCTATAAGTAAAATCATAGGGTATTTATCTTTCTCTGTCTGACTTACTTCACTTAGCATAATACCTTCTCCCATTCACTCTTCACCAATCGGTGACTTCTGCCCCCACCTTTTTACCTGAAACGAACTTTCCAGCATCACCAATTACCTCCATGGTGCCAAATCAACGGGATACTTCTCTGCCCTCATGTAAACTCTCAGCAGCCCTCATCAGGGCTGATTCCTCCTTCCTTTTTGAAGCACTCTTGGCTTCTGCACATCACACTTCCTGGCTTCCCTCTGATCTCCTTGGCCATTCCTTCTCCTTCACATTCCTTCAGAATTGTTGTGTTGCCAGAGGCCTCAATCTTCTTTCTTCTCTCTCGACTCTCATGGGTGACCTCATCCATTCCCACGAATTGAAATACCATCTCTATGACAATGATTCCCCAGTGTGTGACTCGCCTCTGGGCTCTGGTTTTGTACATTCAGCTGCCACCAAGTAAACATCTCTATAAGGCTCCCCAGAGCTCTTGTTGGCCCCTGTGCCTGCTTGCCGAGGCTCCTTCAGTCTCCCTGTACCCTCATCCTCTCAGAGCCACCCCGTGGACCTCCCATTCCCCCTCCCTCACACTGGTTTATCTGTGTGTCCTGTCAGTTCTATATCCCAGACATTTCTCAATCTGTCCTCTGCCCCACATCTGTCTCCGTGGTCCCTACCCCCTCCAGGTCACCCACATTTCTCACAGATAATAACCACAGCCCTCCCTGCCTCGACCTCTTGCTCCCCCTCAACCCATGTTCCAGTGGCAGTCCCCCAAACCCAATGTTGTCGCTCCTACTTCAGGCTCTTCAGTGGCTTCTTGCTACACCCAGAATTAGATCCAAACTCTTTATTGAGGCTTTTAAGGCCCTGGAAGGCCTGCCTCTTGCATTTCTGACTGCATCTCCTGCCCCTCTTCCTCTTCCACACCAAGTTCAGCTCTGTCCCAGGGCCTTTGCACCTGCTGTTCCCGCTGCCTAGAAAGCTGTTATCGTATCCTTTAGGTTTCAGCTCAGGTGTCACTGCTCAGGGTGGCCCTCCATAAGCACACAAACTAACGTCAGTCCTTCCGCCTCAATCTTAACCCCACTTTGTGTCCCCAGCACCTATCACCCTTTGTCAGTTTGAACTTGTCTGGTATCTTCTGTTTAATCATTCCCCCCTGCCCCCACCCCCAGAATGTAAGTTCCATGAAGGAAGGAGCCGTGTCGCTTACTATTGCAGCACCAAGCATGGAGCTGTTTCTCGCATGAATGAAGGAGCTGGGAGACAGGTTCAGAACAGGGTGATCAACACCCAGATGTGAGTTCTGAATGCCTTTCAATGACAACAAGAAAGGGCTGGCTATTCCAGGGACTAGGAGCAGGCGCTTCTGGTGGGGACTTCTGGACCTGCTTATCAAAGGTTGGGTTTCAGCTCCTGTTTTGTGTTGCCCAATGCGAGGGCTGTCAGGATTTGGTGGAGCCCCCCGGCATGCATCTCAATGGACACTTGCCCCTGAAGACAGTCCCACCCCCACAGAGGTTTCCCTGCCCCACTGAACACACCTAAGATACCTGTGGTTTCAATTGCTGGTGGGTCCACTCTTTGCTGTGGTTTGGGAGGAAGGACGAGGTGGGGCCCAGAGCCTTCTCAAAACCTCCTAGGAAGAGCTGGCTCTAGAGGCCCTTGGCTCTCAGTCTTGGAGTCTGGGGTGCCATAACCCAATTTCTGGGGCCCCCAAACCGAAGAGCAAATTTGGGTAACAGGGAACACATTGGATGAGCCTCATGGTGGGGGCTTCACAAGGTGAAGATAGAGTCCACATGCCCTGAGCTTTCTGCAGACAGCTGGCAGCTCCAGATGGGGATGGATGGACTGGGAGAAAGGACAATATAGGGGAACCCTGTCCCCATCTGCTGTTCCCTGGGGGCAGCTGAGGCCTGGCAGGGAACTTGAATTTGGGGTTGAGCCCCACCTCAGAGTCTAATCTCTCAGGTCCTTCTGCCAAGCTGCTTAGGTTGGAGCACCAGGGTGAGTGGGGCGAAAGCCAGAGTCCCTGGGGGTTGGGAGACCTCAAAGGGGGTGGGTAGCAGCCCCCGTTGATAACAGTAACAGAAAAACAAATCATCACCCTTGGGGAGCCCCTCCTTGTAGCCCCCCTGGGCTAGCAGTTCAGGGGCACAGCCTCACTGCCTCCTTCCAATATCCAGTAAGGCAGGTGCCCTGACCCCAATTCTAGACTAAGAAACTGAAGGCTTGGAGGGTCAGTGACCTGCCCGAGGTGGCCCAGCTGAAATGTGCTCCCTCTGGGCTGTTCGGAAGCCCAGGCAGTTGTGGTACAGAGCTGCCCGAGCTAGCCTCCCACCCCACCCCTCCCTACACAGGGACCCCCTGCAGTGAGGAGGTGGTAGACACGATAGGCACCCGAGGTTGATCCAACAAGACCCCCTGAGAGCTTGGCAGCCCAATTAACCTGGTGTTCCCAGCTGGGCCTGCTCAGGAGACTGGGCACAGCAGATGAAAGCTAAAATGTTATTCCAATAAGGGGCTGCCCACTTGCCAGCTGAGAGAGAACCTGGTGTGCTGAAGGGACTGGAGTGGGTACATAATTTAGCATGTCAGGAGGAGAGTGGGAGCTAAAGGCAAAGCCAGAGTGAGCACTGAGATAAGACAGGGACACCACAGGCCAGGGGTGGTGCACCTCTCTTCAGAAGAGGGCCCTGCCCCCTCGAGGATGGAACTCGGGGATGCTGCAACAAGAAAGGGCCCGGCTGCTAGCCCCCTTGATGGCCTTCAGAGACAGATCTGTGCTTACATATGCCCACGTGTGTACTCAGATCCATGCATGCATGCGTGCACATGGCATGTGCACACACATAGATAAACACACAGAGATGCACGTGTACGCGCATAGACAGCCTCCGTCTGAGCCCAGAACTGCATGCAGGCTGCAGGCACTGGGCCTGAGGTGCTGGTGTCTGGAGAACATTTATGCTTCATATGCTTCATTTATGAAGCTTCATATGCTTCATTTATGCCTGCCTGTTTGTCCCCTCCTCCTATGCCCAGAGATTTTTTTTTTTTTCTTTTGCGGGGTTGGGGACACAGTCCTGGCCCCCAGCTAGGGTGACTAACTTGTCCTGGTTTGTTTGGGACTTCCAGTTTTGACACAACGCCTGCGTCTTGTGAATGCCCTGAGTCCCAGGCAAACCTTCACTGGTCACCCATCCCCCTTTCCGACCTCAGGCAGGCCTGGAGCACGTCCTCCCTCACTGTCTGTCACCTCTGTGATGGCCTAGGGGACCTCTGGAGGGAGCCATCCTGAATCTGCTCTGACCCTGGAGGCCTCAGTACTAATAAGAACCACTATGTTTATGGAGCACCTACTATGAGCCAGGCCCAAGGGTTTTCTTCTTGAGTACCTACTGTGTGCCAGGCACTATTCTAGGCCCTGGAGGTACAGCAGGAAACACACCAGACAAAAATCACTGTTCTGGCAGGAGACAGAAAATAAGAGACATAAATAAATGATATCATTTGTTAGAAGAGGCTGAATGTAATGGGGAAAAGCAAACAGAGAAGGAGCCCATTTAAAATTCTGGGGAAGGGGAGGTGGTGAGAGACCAGAATGGTGAGGTGAGGAGCTCTGCAGATATCCTGGGAAGTGCTCCAGGCAGAGGAAACAACAGCATAGGCACAGGGCTAGAGGCCTCTCCTGTGAGAGAACAGCAAGGAGAAGAATGAGGCTAGGAGAGGCAGCGAGGGGGAGAGAAGGAGGAGAGGCAGCAGCCTGGGGCAGAGGGCTTCTGGGCCATGATAAGGACTTGGAGGTAAGGTAAGGGCTAATTGAGTGTGATGGCGGCCATAGAGGGGCCACATGCTCTGACTCACGCTTTTACTGCTGTGTTAGCAGAGATGTTGGGGTAGAGGTGGGAGTATGGGGACCACTCAGGAGGTGATTGTGCTGGTCCACGGGAGAGATGATGGTGGCCCAGACCCAGATCGAGTTGGTGGCGGGGAGAAACAGATGGATTCTGGGTAAGTTCTGAGGTTGAGCTGACAGGATTTCTGGCAGATTGGGTGTAAGGTGAGAGAGGGAGAGAGAGGAGTCGATATGACTCGGAGGTTCTTGGCCTGAGCATCCAGAATGAAGGAACTGCCTTCTCCTGAGATGGAGGAGGCTTGTGGGGGGGAGAGCAGCAGCTCAGCTTTGGACAGATTGACTTTGACAGATGGAGATATGGAGGAAACAGGTAGATATAGGCATCTACAGACAGAGTAGGCCAGGCTGCAACTTTAAAGGATTATACCCATTTTACAGGTGAGGAAAAATGAGGCTCACATAAGCAAAGGACATGGGACGGACCCAGGCCTCTCTGGCTTCTAAGCCTGTGCTCATCCCACTACCCTGTGCTGTGGGACAGGGAAACACTGGCTGCCCTGCCCAACCCCCCATGTCCAGCAGTGGGTGCCAAGGAGGGAAGTCCAGCTCTGCCCTGGCTGGCTTCCTTGTCTCCAGGGCTGGGCCAGGCTGAGGAGGTGGGGATGCCCACTAGGAAGTGGCCTGTACTTGGGTGCAGCACAGAGGGACAGTGCCAAGTGGCCTGAGGCGCCAGTAGCTCTTGGAGCACAGGCGGCCTGGCCTGAGGCCATTATCTGACCAGCAGAGCCATTCGGTTAGCATCGATTGGCTTAGAGAGGAGCATCTGGCAAGGCTGGGGCGAAGGGGAGCTCTGCCCTTTTCAGGGGGAGGGTGGGCTGCAGAGCCAGAAGAATTGACCACACAGCTGACCAGTCTCTGAGCCCAAGGGAGCTCCGTGGACCGACCCAGGCGCCCATGGGGATGCCAATCCGTCAGGGCTGCCCCTGTGCAGGTGTAGAGAGGAGGACCCCCCTTTGGGGCCACCTGGTATCAGACTCAGGTCAGGAGGAAGCCCGAGACCTTGGGGCCAGGGAGGGCTGACCAGCCGCCAGATGAGGCTGCCCTGCCTGCTCCATGCTGCGTGGAGGTCCTGGATTCAGAGTCAGTTGGGTGAGGCCTGCTCCACTGTCTGGCTCACCAGCTGTGTGGCCTTGGCCAGCCACTTCCCTCTGTGTGCCTCATGTCCTTTCCCATGAAATGGCACAGCACCCACGAAGGTGTTGTAAGGATTCCATGGAAAGAACCTGGCACAGGCTGAGGGCTGGGTTCTCCTTGCTTAGTTCCCTTCCTGCTGCCAGGGGTGGGGAAGAGGTAGGGCCCCTGCCACATTGGTCATCTAGCCTGGGACTGGGGCAGGGCCCTTGTCAGTGCTGGTCCCAGTGGGGAGCTCTCTGGCCTCCCCAGTCCTAGGATCCTCCCTCCAACTGAGATGGTATTACAGCCTCTTTAGGAGCTCTGGCTACTTAGGGGCTGAGAGGGAGGGGCTGCAGTACGGTGGGGGCCTGCCACCTGCTTCCCTACCCCAGTGGCTTTGCACATACATTTCCTCTGCCTTGAATGCCCTTCCCACCCATGCTGCCAGGTCCAGCCCCCATGGGACTATTCATAAACACATCCAATGAATGGGCTGCTGAGTGGACTGGATTACATGCCTGCCCATGCTCAGGACACTCACTCCTGCCCCCTCAGGTCCCTGCCCAGCAGGTGAGGGGTTTGGGGATTTGCAGGAAGGAGGACATGAAAACAATACCTGCTCTCCACTTCTGTGCATCTTCTATGCTGGCAGGGGAGCAGAGGGCTTCATGAAAGAGGTGGCACAGGGGCAGCAGGATCCTTCCCTGAGCTTCCTCCCTTCCCCCACCACACCCCTAGGTACCTACTTTGGGCCCAGCACCTGGACAGACTGCCCAGTATTGTGAAACCCCCCTATCTGCTAGTTCACGAGGACCGCTCAGTTCATCCTGGGCCCCTTCCTGCCCTGGCACCCTGGACACTCCAGGACTCAGGCAACAAGTGTTGAATGGAGGAAGGAATGAATGAGGCTGCAGAGATGCAGGTGAACTCAGATACGTGGGAGGCCAGATTTGGGAGCAGCTGAGCAGAACAGTCAATTGGGTGCATGTCCCTGGGGAAGGAGGAGGAGTAGAGCCTAAGGTAAGCCAGAGAGTGGGGGAGGCCCAGCCTTGCTTTCTTCAGCCCCCTCAGGCAGAGCAACCCCTGTCCCAGCCAGGAGGGAGCCGAGGAGGCTGATGGGAGGGGATGCAAGGCTCCTCCACGGAGATTTGAATCCCTGCTAACTTGTAATCTTAAAATGCACAGCAAAGGCACTGGCCTCCTTATGCATTAATCAGCAATCAGTGGGTCGGGGTTCCCATGGGCCTCCTGGAGGGGGCACAGGAGTCTTGGCAATGCAGTGCCAGGAACTGGGCAGGGTGACGCTCTAGGGCCAGGGCACCGTTGGCTCAGGCGGGGGGTGCCAGAAGTAGGTGGGGTTGGCTGGAAGGGCTGGTCCAGGGCCTTGAAGATGGGACCAATTTCCAGGGTGGAGAAGCAGACTCAGTTGAGACTCACCCCAGTGCCCCGTGGGAGTGGGCAGCTTCCGTGGCATGGGTCCCCTGGCATCTGGGTAGCACTGAAGGATGGAGAGCAGCGCTAAGCATTGGTTGGACTCCCTGCCTCCTTCTGGGCCCCTGTCATAAGAAGGGGATGGTAGTTCCTGGACCAGGTTCCGCCTTCACCCCATCCCCTGTTGTCAGACCCCTCCCACCTGCCGAAGTGTGTTCACTGGCCAGCTGCTAAGCTCATACCTAGATCTTTAGGCAGTTGGCTTTTTCACCCAAAGAGGGTCTTCACCTGGTTTCCCCTGTGCCCCAACCACCCCTGGAAGCACCTGTCTGAGGAAAGGATGTGTCTGTCTGTGCCCCCCCACCACACCCCAGCTTCTCTGGGGATCATTTCAGAGAACCTCATCCCAGAGCCTTAAGAAGACAAAGCCACGACAGCAGGCTCTGTTGTCTGCCCCTGCCCCAGGTCGGGACAGGTGAACCCTTCACTCCCCACCCACAGGGTAGTTCTGAGGATCAGAAGGGCAAGAACAGAAGAGCTTTGTCAACTCCATAAGCTGTACAAAAGTCATTGTCAAGTGGCATTAGTGCTGAGCTTGCCCCAGCTTACCCCCATCCCCATGGTGAGCGGTGAGCATCTCACTGCTGCCACACTTAAGGGAAGGAAATGCCTTTGTCTTTGCAGGACCCTAGAGGTGTCCCACAAGCACAGATTTGTGGCCATGGCCCTGACGCTTCAGCACAGAGAGCACCATGAACTCCTTTGAGCTAGGAGGGGACCCTGGGCTCCCTCAGAGTGGCCAGGTGGAGGCTGCCTCCCTGGGGCAGAGTTCCTGGAAGACAGCAGCCTGGGCAGGGGTGAGGAGTGGAGCTGAGTGAGGGGGAAGGCAGTGTCGGCTCTGGAAGGTGTGGCTAATATGGGTTGGGCCCTCCTCCCAGCCCTGGGTGTTAGAGGTTCAAGGCAGCCCTGCAGGCTCTCCAAGAATCAGCTGGGTTTTGGGATCCAGGCTCCTATTCCCTCATACTCCTGCCTCCCCCTGTGGGGCTGGGGTCCCTGGGCCAGGTTCAGGTGGGCAGTGAGGGGCTGGAGGTCAGATCCAAGCCTCCACGTGGGAAGAAAAGGTGGCATGGTGGTCATCTACTCACATTACAGACACAGACAGCGAAACAGGCCGAGGAGGCACCAGCCTTGTACCTGGCCTGCGGGTTGCAGGCTGTCCAGTGGTCATGACTAAAGGCACTGCAGAGGCTGCATAGAGCATGGCCTGGCCCAGAAAGGGTCCCCACAGCTGCACTGCCACCACCACCAACACTGAGGTCATAATTGCTCTGAGATTGCAACCGAACCCAATTATGCAAAAACCAAATTACGTGCGATGATTTTTATGTGTTGGAAACGTTAGGTCGAAGCGGGGTGATTACAAGGGGACGGGAAACAGCTGCCACTCTCTGGGAGCCCATAACTTCCAACAGCTGGGAGCTGTCACTTATTTACAATACTGTTTCTGCCAGAAACGAGGGGGGTGGCAGTTGTGGCTAGGCCGGCCTGAGCCTGGGCAGGCAGCTGGGGCAACAGCAGACCTGGGAGCCTGGCTAGGCAGCCATCGTGAGGCAGGGAACAGGGCTGGCTGGAGAGCGGCTAGGAGGGTTGGTTCTCTCATGCTGCACACTCTGGGCACAGCTGGCAGCAGGAAGAATCGGCTGAGCTGCCCTATGGCCCCCAGCTCTCGTGAGAAGCCTGGCTGGCCAAGCTGGAAGGGAAGGGCAGGAGGCCAACTCGGGCAGTGACGAGCCTGGAGCCTGTCCCCCCAGCACCGGCGCGCCTGCCAGGCCACCA
Organism: Rhinolophus sinicus; assembly: GCF_057876585.1. Taxonomy (NCBI): domain Eukaryota; kingdom Metazoa; phylum Chordata; class Mammalia; order Chiroptera; family Rhinolophidae; genus Rhinolophus; species Rhinolophus sinicus. The sequence goes on from NC_142512.1 coordinate 18,624,922, forward strand.
GGGGCAGCTGCGACCCTGGAAAAAGGCAGGTAATGACTGTCGTCCATAATGAGGCTGCTCCGATAATGAGCATGGGGCTATTATCTGACCACAGGCTGGACACATCCGAAAATAAATTATTTTAAGGATCCATTAACGAATGCCTAATTAATGCCCAATTAGAGGGAAGCTACAGAGGAAATGCTCGGGACAATCACAAGGCAAGGCCTGGTTTGCAGCCACAGCCTGGGAGCTCGAGCCAGTGAGGTGGGGAGAGGGGAGAAGCCAGAGGTGGGCCTGAATGGGGGTGGGGAGAGGGGAGAAGCCAGAGGTGGGCCTGAATGGGGGTGGGGAGAAGGGAGAAGCCAGAGGTGGGCCTGAATGGGGGTGGGAAAGGGAGAAGCCAGAGGTGGGCCTGAATGGGGGTGGGGAGAGGGGAGAAGCCAGAGGTGGGCCTGAATGGGGGTGGGAAGGGGAGAAGCCAGAGGTGGGCCTGAATGGGGGTGGGGAGAGGGGAGAAGCCAGAGGTGGGCCTGAATGGGGGCGTCTGGGGCCTTCATGGGCCCCAGAGCCCATCAGTGCTGGTGCCTCCCCCAGTCCTTTGAACACCTGTGTCCTCTCAGTACATCTTCACAGCTCAGTGAGGGACAGTGATTACTATTTAGAAATGAGGAAACTGAGGCACAGAGGGGTGTCACATATTTGAGGACATGGGAGGCACTGTAAATGAGACATCTTTTGAGATGAACTTTGCTGTCATGCATGCATGCCTCTCTTGTTTGGGAGAATAATTTAAATAAAGAGACTCTGGACCCCATATGAGATACTGACTTGGGTAGGTGTCTGCACCACTATCTATTTACACAGATAACTGTGAGTAAGTGACAGAGCTGGAACAGGACTCAGAACTAGCTGCTTTGTGACCCCCACCCAGCAGGGCTGACAGAGCCTGAGGGGGTGAGACTGGGGTGTTTGGGAGCATACTTGGGGGAATGGCTAGGGCATACTAGGGGGAATCAGAGCCTTCACTCCAAGCTTACCTCACAGCCCAGGCTGGGGATTGAACCCCCAGTAGAGGTGGGGTGCCAGCGTGTGGAGAGCTAGATGGTGGCCTGGCTTGGGTCTGACCCCTGCCTTCCTCCTATCAAGAGCCAAGCCCTAAGGGGACCACCATCCCAGACAACTGAGGGGAGCAGACAAAACAGAGCCCCAGCTGGTCTAGGAGGGTCCCGTGCAGTCTCTGCACGTCTCTATCTCCCGCCTCCTGGGCAGCCCCTGACCTGGCTGTGCTCTCTCCCCACCAGGGTGCTGTGTGGAACTTCTGCTGCTGCTGCTGGCCGGGGAGCTGCCGCTGGGCGGCAGCTGCCCGCGGGACTGCGTGTGCTATCCGGCACCCATGACGGTCAGCTGCCAGGCGCACAACTTCGCCGCCATCCCCGAGGGCATCCCGGAGGACAGCGAGCGGATCTTCCTGCAGAACAACCGCATCAGCGTCCTGCAGCAGGGCCACTTCAGCCCCGCGATGGTGACCCTGTGGATCTACTCCAACAATATCACCTTCATCCACCCCAATACCTTCGAGGGCTTCGTGCACCTGGAGGAGCTGGACCTCGGCGACAACCGGCAGCTGCGGACGCTGGCGCCGGAGACCTTCCAAGGCCTGGTGAAGCTCCACTCCCTCTACCTGTATAAGTGTGGGCTCAGCTCCCTGCCTGAGGGCATCTTCAGTGGCCTGCACAGCCTGCAGTACCTTTTCCTGCAGGACAACCACATTGAGTACCTGCAGGATGACATCTTTGTGGACCTGGTCAACCTCAGCCACCTGTTTCTCCACGGCAACAAGCTGTGGAGCCTGGGCCAGGACACCTTCCGGGGGCTGGTGAACCTGGACCGGCTGCTGCTGCACGAGAACCAGCTGCAGTGGGTCCACCACAAGGCGTTCCACGATCTCCACCGGCTCACCACCCTCTTCCTCTTCAACAACAGTCTCTCCGAGCTGCAGGGAGACTGCCTGGCGCCCCTGGGGGCCCTGGAATTCCTCCGCCTCAACGGGAATGCCTGGGACTGTGGCTGCCGGGCGCGCTCCCTGTGGGAATGGCTTCGGAGGTTCCGTGGCTCCAGCTCTGCTGTGCCCTGCGTGTCCCCCGAGCCGCGGCAGGGCCAGGACCTGAAGCTGCTGAGTGCCGAGGACTTCAGGAACTGCTCGGGGCCAGCGTCCCCGCACCAGATCAAGTCACACACGCTCACCACCACCGACAGGGCTGCCCGCAAGGAACACCATCCACCCCGTGGCCCCGCCAGGGACAAGGGCCACTCGCACGGCCATCTGCCTGGCTCCCGGATAGGCTACAGGAAGCCAGGCAAGAACTGCACCAGCCATAGGAATCGCAACCAGGTCTGGAAGGCGGGGTCCGGGAACCAGGCCCAGGAGCTGCAGGACTACGCCCCTGACTACCAGCACAAGTTCAGCTTTGGTATCATGCCCACAGCACGGCCCAAGAGGAAGGGCAAGTGTGCCCGCAGGACCCCCATCCTTGCCCCCAGTGGGGTGCAGCAGGCCTCCTCAGGCAGTTCTCTGGCGGCCTCCATTCTGGTCTGGATGCTTGGGCTGGCGGTCACACTCCGCTGAGGACCCAGGGCAGCAGCGCCCAGCATTGCCACATGTCCACCAAGGAACAGAATTTCTCTTCTTTTTTTTTTTTTTACCAGTGGAGGATCTGCTGGGTTTCAGGCAGAGGCTGGTAAAGGCTTCGGCTGCTGTCTAGGCCCTGCCCGGTGGATTATAGACCCAAAGTGTACAGCCCCAAGTGGGAGGGGATTAGCACACCTCACCCCGCAGCCCCAGCCAGCCCCCGCCGAGCAGCCATGGACAGCAGCCATCCAGCAAGGCGGTTGACACTCGCAAAGTGAATCCTTCATAAACAACGATGGGACAGTGCCCCACAGGCGCCTGGCTCTGTGGAATCCTGGTCATATGGAGAGGTTTGAAGCGCCTCCATCATTTTTGGAGGAAGCAGTACTCAGAGGAACAGACGAGGCTCACCCCAAAAGGCTGGGTCAACTAGCTGTCTGGGAGCACATATGCAGGCGGCCTTTTGGCTTTTGCCTGAGGCCACTTTGTCAACTTGCCCTGAATCCAACAGTTTGCCACCTTCAGTACCTCCCTCAGGGTGACACCTCTCATTACTGATGTCTCAGGCAACCCTGGCAGACCCAGCCCAGACCTTGGGCTCCAAGAACCAATTACCAAAGGAAAGATCATCAGAGGCTGAAATTCAGAACTTCATCATGTGCAACGAGGCTCTCCCAGGAGGTGCAGTTTTATAACTATGTCCTCTTATATATATATACACACACACTCTACATATATATATATGTATAAATATATACGTACACAAAGGCACAGGTCCCCGCCCCACTCCCTTACCAAACTGTATGTCTTACCATGTTTATAAACTATACAGAAAACTATATCTGCTGAGCTAAGGATTGTATTGGTGATTTCTAGCAAGAAAAGAGTTAGAGAATTTTTGTCTAGGATCCCAACCTGCAGCAATCATCCCTCTGCAACCTGGGCTCACCAGGGGCCTGGGGCAAATGGTTATGGGGAGGTTCAGGGAGAAGGGGAGGCAGCAAGAATCACTTCAGGGGACCAATATTCTTAGATAGTTAGAGCATCACCTCGTTTTTATACGCAGCATAAGCCCATTGCTGCCTGGGAACACCATCACCCCCACCATAGTAGCTGTTGGCATCAGGGTGAGAAGTGAGAAGCATCATGTTGGACCTCATGGAGCCAGGTCCTGGGGACAGGCTAGACGGAGAAGGGGAAGGAAGGAGCTTTGGGTTTCTTCGGCCATTGGGTGAGGCAGCCTTCACAGTGTTAGTTCAACAGGTTGGGCAATGTCGTCAGCCTAGCGTTTGCCAGCGGCAGTCTGGACAGGCCAGGGAGACTCTGGGCGTGATCCCAGGCCTCCATTACGGCTCAGCTGCAGAATTTTTTCTTGAGGCTCTTTGATAGGTGTCCTAGCAAGGGCCCTGGGTAGGGTGGCAGGAGGGAAAGTATCCGGTGGCCTTAGCAGAAGGGGAACAATGAGGGCATTTCAAGAACCATCTCAGGCACTTCTGCATTATGGAGGCCCCATCCCTCTTGGCCCTTCTGAAGATGCCCAGGGATGGGCAGCGGTCAGTGGGCCAGACTCAGGGGTCAGGAGCGGGGATGTGCAGGGAATGGAGCAGGCCAGCCCAGATAGGGCACAGGGGCTCCCGTCCAGGTTGGCCATGCTACTGGCTGGGGCCTGGGGAGGCACAATCTCCTTTACGCTTTGCACAAACCTGAATTCCCCACCAGAGAGGATGTGTGTGAGGAGCAAGAAACACTGAATCAATTAAAGAGAGAAAAATAATAAAAATTTTATCTTGGACAAGAATCCTGTTTCTCATTTCCTAACCCCGCATTCCTAAAGGAGTGGCAGATCCCAGGCTTTTGTAGGGTGGGCGAGCCTGGCAGGGCACAGCTCTGAGAACACAGTATGTTTGTTGGCAGGAGGAGCTTTATGGGGCAGGGGCATGCTGATTCACTGGGCTGCATGTGCACACACACACACACACACACACACACACATTCTCCATTCCGTGGTTCTTCCCTCACCCGCAGAGAACATGACTCACTTTCCACACTGGCAGTCCTAGGTCGGCACCATCTCTGTGACTCTCCCTGGAGCAGGCTAGCTCGCCTGTTCCCAAGGGCCTCACCAACAGCGGCTGAGCTGTTGATTCTTGGGGGCTTGAGGGTGGCTGGAAAGAAACTGTCAGCCCCTGAGGAGTTTCCAGGAGTCCAGGGACCGACCCAGACAGCAGTAGACAGGATCTGGAGGCTACACCTGCCTCTCTGGTCTCAGAAAAAGGAGAAAGTTCCCAGAGAGAGAGGAGGGCTACGTTGTCAGGTTCTGGACAAAGCCACCTCTGTACATGGCTTAAGATGGGCACTCATGGGAATCGGGTGAGGGCAGAACAAATCGTCTTTAGCCTGCAGTTGTTCTCTGATGGCTTTCTGCTCCTACCCAGGCTGGTACCCAGGCCTGGTTCTCCCTTAGAACCTGAGGATGTTGTCTGGTTGTTCATTTCATTTCCAACTTTAGACAGTATAGCCCTCAGTGGAAAAATCAAGAGTCCAAGCACTTTATTAAATTTTTTAAAAAAGACTTAGTAAGTCCTGTAATATGGAAGGGAAATGTCAGAACGAGAAATGCTAATGTTTTATAAATGATCCACTTCTGTCAAGCGCAGTGCAGTCTCTGGTTGCTGACGGTTATTAGAGGCAAAGCAGAGGGGTCCTGGACTCCAGGTGTATTTTTAGCAGCTTTCTCTAAGAGGTGGGGGGGGGGAAAGCAGTTTAATTGTGGATGACATCACTCATCACTCAGCTGCTCACATGCTACCCAGTTACGATGATACCATTGCCAAAAACATCAGATGCAGTTGACAAGTCAGGGGCTAAGGGGAGGCCCCTTTATTCACCTCCTGGGTGGTTCAGGGCCGGGAGATGTGGGTTTCTGCCCCTGGAATCCCGTCTTCCTCCCAGGGCTGAGGCCACTCCTTTGTTCCTGATGCAGTGAGCCCTACTGCCACTTTCATTCAGCACTTTTCCTAGGCCCAGGGAGGGAGTCATCTCTTCTGCCTCTGTCCCCTCGGGCCACACAGCCCTCCACTCTGGAAGGTGGCCTGCAGGAGGGTGGCCATTAGTGGTCTGAGTTTCTCCACACAACCACCTCCCATGATCCCTGAGCATGGCTGGCTCCCTATCTTTATTCAACAAGTGCTGATCAAGGGACTATGTGTGCCAGCCATTGGTCCAGGCTCTGAGGACATCAAGATGAGAAGATATGGCTCTCCTTAAGGAGCTCAGAGCCTACACATGGAAACAAGTATGGGATTGGTGAAACCAGTGTGGGATTGGTGCCTGTGTTAGTGCCCACCCCAACCCCTGCAGTGAGAAATTTGCCTGGGGTGGAGGCAGTCAGGGAGGGCTTCCAGGAGGAGATGACAGTCCATGGCTCTCAGAGGATTAAGTGGCCAGAGAAGAGTGTTAAGAGTATTCCAGGCAAAAGGCTGGAAGCATGCAATAGCACCGCGTTTGGGGTATCAGCAAAGAGCTGTGAGTTGAGGACTGGGAATGCTGTTTGGGAAGGCGTGGGAGGTGAGTCTGGAAAGGGGATGGCCCGGACTTGGACTCCACTCTGGAAGTGGAGGTGTGCCGCCCCTCGGGGCCCTCTTCCCTTCCCCTCACCCTGTGCACCTCTCCAAGCACGTGGTCCGCACCAGTGTCATGCTTGCCAATGTTCCTCAACAGTGGGTTTCATCATCGCAACTTGCCTCTTCTGCTCAGCCAGATCCTTCCCTTGTGCCAGCAAGCTGGAGCGCTCTCTGGAAATCTGCCTGGGCCAGAGTCCCAATTCCAGACACCTGCTGCTTCCAAGCTCGGAAAGTATCCCATAGTCGTTTTGTCTCCTACGCTCCCTGCTTTCCCATCCACGCAGGACTCAGCCCTCAGCCCCTCTCCTTGCTTCCAAGCATGGCTGCACAGCCACTCCCTCAGCCACCTCTACACGTGCCCACTTTAGCTGACTATCAGTGATCCCCAGAACCCTTTAAACTGCACCTCCTCCCTTTTCTCTCCTGCTAGGGCTGTTCATTACCAGGGAGCCAAGAATCCCATTTAGCAAATGTTTACTCGTCACCTAACTAATCACTCAGCACTCTGCCACCATGGCAAATGGGGTTCCAGAAGGCTTGTTGACAGGTTTGAGGGGGCGTGAGGAGGGCAAGAAGGTTTCTTGGAGGCTGAGCTGCAGGCCCCCATGTCAGAGAGAATGCATTTGCTGGGAGGGCTCCCTGGAGCTGGCTGGGAGCCTCGGAGCCTGGGGAGCTCCCAGCAAATCCTTCCTAGCATCGTCACCACCCGCCCAGACTGTCTCCACTTCTGGGACCCAGCTCCTCAGGCCCCTGCTCAACACTGACCAAGAGGATGCCAGCCTTTCTCTGTGCACATTCTTTGATTGACGGGGGTGAGTATACACTCTGACGGGGTGCCGGTCAGCTTCCGCTGTTAAGCCTCCTGACCCAGCTGTGGTCACCTTCTGGTTGATCTCCTTCCAGCTTAGCTCTCTGGCCTCACCTCCTTCTAAGTAGGAGTGTAGCCCATCAGCCATTACTCCATCCCCTGTCACCAATCCCCCATTCTCAGCTCATAATGGGCCAATTTTCTTTTACCTTCTGTCTACTTGGAAAATATCTCAAGAAGCTTTGATTGCGCATTAAAATAGCCTTTACAATTCTATGCTCAATATCTCTTTCTGCTCTTCAAATTGTCCCTTTTAACTCACAACTCTTTCGGTATAAATCTCCCGGTCTCCCCCTTTGCAGGCTGTTAATAAATACAAGCTCTAAAAAAATATACATAAACATCTATTGCTGGCTAAATAACTCACAGCACAATCAAAAAGCCAGGGTTAAAACGGAAGGCTGGGCACGATGCACGCCCACCCGTGCTTTCTTACGCAGGCTATCCTCGCCCGTCTCTTTGAAGGGGGCTGCCAGACTCAGGGCGGTTTATGGCTCTAAGAGTCACTGGGTGAAGGGACCAAGGATGCCCCAAGGGAGGAAGAGAAGAGAGTAGTTATAGTGCTGTGTCGACAGGCTCCCTCCAAGACGAACGAGGGAGGAGTAAGGACACAGGGGACCCCTGTGCAGGCAGTGGCTAATTCAAGTGGCATTTCAGTGGGCTGGTCCACAAGACCCCTTACCTCCAAAAGAAATGAGTCAGCCTTCTCTGAGATCCGGTACCAGCCTGCCCCGAGGGGGCCTGCCCCCCATCTTTCCCCTTTCAGCTCTTATTTCTCATTAGAGCCGTTAGTTTCTAAGCACCAGGAGGGTGGGGAAGGCTGTGCCTTTTGTGTCATGGATTTCTGTGTGGCAGCGTGCACACTAATGGCATGCCTGAACAGCAGAATTTGACATTGCTGCTGCAAAATGTGCTTGGGTCACAGTGCTTTCCAAATTGGCTGAGGCTCCACGTCAACCCCTCCTCATTCACCCAGGCATCTCAGGGGGCTCCTGCCAGCGACAGCTTCTGCTGTTCCCACTCAGGGCCTCAGAAAAGAGAGAGGAAGCGAGAGATGTATTAAACTCTTCAATCTCTGTAAGTACCATTTCCCAGGAGACAGACTCTAAGGAAGAAGGAAATGCAAGTGCTCAGAACCTAAACAGGTGGAAGGCCTCTGAATCAACCGGCTCCATATTCACCCCTCTCCCAGCTTCAGGGACCATGGGGGCAAGACAATGGTGCCCTCTGAATAGCAGCTGACGGGAGATTGAGACGTCCAGTTGGTTGCTCATTGCTCCAGCCAGAAAGCGATGCAAGATACAATCACCACATAAACGTTCTCAGTGATGAGGGGCCACCAAGACAAACCCACAGAGGAAGAGCTGCAAGGGATGGGGTCAGGCGTGGACTGGATGGTCAAGGGAAGGTGGTGTCTGAGTGAAACCCTAGAGGACACACACATACAGTGTCACTCGGAGAGAGGAAGCACAGCCCTACAGTGCAGTCATGTAGCCAGAGAGTCAGAGGCAAGGAAAGATGCAGACAGACAGGAGAACATGATAGGGAGAGAGCCATTGTGCACATATAGGCACACACATCACTCAGGCGCTGCTTCCCGTCACTGTGCCTTGTGCCGCCGAGTGTGGGACACTCCTGCAGTCCACAGATTCGATTGCCCATCATGTGCATGGCCCTGGCCAGGCCCTGGGATACTATGGTGAATGAGAGTGCCCATCCACAAGGAGCTCACCTTTCAGCCGAGAGCTGCCCCTTTATTTGATTACAATGGGGGTGGTCAGGAGAGGGTCAGAAGGGTCTGTCATGCAGACACCCCCCAGGGAGAGTGAAGAGTGGGGTGAGTCTTGCCCTCCCCTCATGCTGGTGACCCTCTGTCAGGGGCACCTGTGTGTGACAAGGGGCAGATTCTGGTCTGAGCCCTGGGCCTCAGCATTTCCTTCTGAGCCTTGCACCTGAAGGGGTTTGTCCAGCTCCCAGTGCAGTGGAGGCTCCAAGAGGCCTCGAACCCTTAATTCTCTGGCACTGGGTCCATGGGCATATGCCTCTTAGCTCTGAGTTCTGGGTCAGCTGGGCCACATTGCCATTCTCCTCCCCCAACCCCCCACCCCTGGCGCTCTGGGTCACATAGGTCTCCAAGGTGTTTTTGTTCTTTATCCCAGCGTCGAGCCTCAGAGGCCCTGAGGTCCCTGACCCTTGCCTTCCACCAGAGTCTCTCCCTGTTTGATCTGTGGCATTTAAAGTGCCATCAAGAGTCTGGCACGTTGCACGTCTAAGGTGCAGGCTCGTCTCAATGTCCATGGCAGCTCCCTGTCCAGGAACCACCCTCAGGCTCACTTCCCTGCCTTTGCCTCTGCCAGCCTTCATTAGTATCCATCAGGAAAGAGGCTCAGACCCACCCTGGCGGGTCCTATTTTGCTCTCAGCTCGATGCCCACAGAGGGAGACAGGTCAAGGACTGGGTGTTCTGGTTGGAGGTTGCTACAGGCACAGCTGCTGTGAACTCCTCATCTCCGAGCCACCCTTGATTCCAGGCCTGTCCTGATATGTCCTCCCCGTCACCCCACAAAACAATGTCCCCTCTTCTCAGCCTCACAAGTAATGTCTACAGAGAAGTTCTCCCTGTAATCACTCCGGCTGCCTTACTAGTCTCTCTCTCCAACCCCACCAACCTCATGCTGGGCCTGACATTGGCCTCAGCTGCCCCAGCGTCCACTGACAGGAGCTGCAGGAACTGCCTCTCTGGCCCACTTCTTGGCCTTCTCGCTCGGAGACAGCTTCATTTCACAGAGTCGCTGACCCACTTCCACCCTTGGGACAGGCTTCAGCCAGCCCACGGCCCTATCTTCTTACAGTTCTTTCTTCCTCATCCATTTCATCTCCTAAGGTCAGTGATGAGTGAAAATGAAACAGCAACTTAGAACTGGGTAGTGTTTCAGATTTTTAAGGTCTCCTCGGAGACACACCTCATATTAAACTGGGAAGTGTCACCTCTGAGGAGATTTTATTACAATTCCCTTTATGCAGTGGAAGACATGGGTCTCCTGGTTATTCAAACCCAAGCTGCTGAATCCAAGATGGGGTTCTTCCCCAACACAGCCCTATGCTTCTATCCCCTGAGGGGGAGGGATCCAAACTCTTTGAACAGGCCCAGGCTCAGGCTGTCACTAGTGGCGACCCCCATCCCATGCAACCCATGCCTAAGAGTAGGACCACCCTGGGTGACCCAACTCTCCCTTCTCACCCCCAGGAATTTCAAGCTTAGAAGAATTGATTCGCAAAAGCCCGAGGGAGGAAGTCAGGAGCTTTTCCTAGAGGGTCTCTTTGCTTTCCTGACCCCCTAAGCTTTCCAAACCAGGTCACTGGAGTCCCCAACCTGGTGACTGAAGGAGCTGGCAGAGCCCCTGATCTCTGCCTTCCTGCCCACCGAGAACAGGTGTGCAGTAATGGGAAACTCACCACTGGCCAGGTTTGTTTCTCCAGTTTCTTGACAGCTGTAGCTGGGTCCTGGTTTCTGAACGGACCCCACATAAAGCACAATAGACTGCAGTGGTAAGGCAGGGAAAGAAGACCTGTTCCCCCCGCCTTACATCTGGCTTACAACTTGCACTTACATCTTGCAGGACACCATGAGGGGGAATTCCTTCCACCATGGGAAAGGGAGGCAGTGGGGCAACAGGCTAGTTGAAGTAAACAATCAGGCCTGTCAGCACATGGGGGTTCCCATGACCAAACATGACACGGGTATCTTCCCAGATGCCCCACTCAAGCAGCTGCATTTTTTTTTTTTTTTGGAATATTGGGGGACAGTGTGTTTCTCGAGGGCCCATCAGCTCCAAGTCGTTGTCCTTCAATCTAGTTGTGGAGGGCGCAGCTCAGCTCCAAGTCCAGTTGCCCTTTTCAATCTTTAGTTGCAGGGGGCGCAGCTCACCATCCCATGCGGGAGTTGAACCGGCGACCTTGTTGTTCAGAGCTCGCGCTTTAACCAACTGAGCCATCTGGTTGCCCCTTCACAACTCTTCCTGCTGCAAGCATTTCTGATCATTGATTTTTGGCCTTGCCTCAGAGCTTCCTGTGAAACTTGGGACTAGGCTGGGAATTTATATTTTCTTTTGGTTGTTTTTGTTCATTTGGAAAACTAACTTAAAACCGTCATAATAATTTTCAGTCAAATATGTCTGCTTTGCTTGTTTGGAGTATTTTCATGGTTTTTTACACTTTGTTTCCAATTTTAAATTGTCTAATAGCAAATTGGCTTTAAAAATGTAACAGACAACCACTTCTTCATGTATTAATTTATCATAAGTAATAGAACTTTTTACAATTTATCTTAGTAACATTTTTTTCCTTTAAAAAAAAATTTACTTGGAAATAATATAGGTTCATAAGAAGTCTGCCCACCGCATACAGACCAAAAAAAGAAAGAAAAAAAAATGGACAGGGAGGTGCCCTATACCCTATACCCCAGTTTTCCCCAGTGGTACCATCATGTTATTGTGCCTTTTCAAGTCTAAATTTATTTTCAGTTAATGGCATTCTCTTTACCTATTTAGGTAGAGTTTTCTTATGTTTAAATAACTTTGATAAGATAAAATAAAGCTTCCAACAGGAACAAAGACATGAATGGTCACACTTTTGCTTGGATATTTCTGAATGAAACATTAGGATTTTGAGTGTAAATTTATCATTGGACTAAGAAATGTTTGCCCAGACTGAGGGTTCTTAACCAGAGTTCATGTCAGAGTTGGGAGGAATAAGGGAGGAGTGTATCCACGAACCTCCCGGAATTTGATGCTTGGCCTTCCAGGAATGTATACGTTTCTAGAGAGAGCTTTCCCTCAGATCCTCAAAAATTTGGGTTAATAACTGCTGATGTAGACAGACTCACACTAATTAAATCCTACGCTTTGCTGCACCTCCCCTCACTGACCCATAGGTGGCGCTCTGTCTTTGGGCTGACACCATTGGCTGTAAGGACAACATAGGCAGGAAAAGCTACAAAATCTGTGGTGGGAATAGTAATTTTTGACCAATTTGCCTGTGACCAAATTGTCGACCCCCACTCTCTCACACAAAAGAAATGGGGGTAAAAAAAGTATTGTCCATTGGCTGTAAGGACAACATAGGCAGGAAAAGCTACAAAATCTATGGTGGGAATAGTAATTTTTGATCAATTTGCCTGTGACCAAATTGTGACCAAATTGTCTACCCCCCACTCTCTCACAAAGGATTGAGAGACTACCAGAAGAAGATGGCAACAGCATTTTATTAATAAACCCAGGCTCTCTGCTTCCTCTTCATTCCAAAATCTATGGCCACTGGCAGAAGCAAAGCTTTCCGGGAACAGTGGTTTCCAAATGCCAGTCTGAAGACCAGGGGAGTCTGTAATTGTGATTTTACTGATTTGCAATGAAACATTAATGTAGGGAGCTTTTCATTAAGCCAAATTTATTCAATGTAAAGATAATCCTTCTGAAATTGCGTCCCTATTTTTGGTTGGGAGAAGGAGACGGGTGCCCTAAAAGATCTTTTTTTTTTTTTTAATGAACTGATATGGGTGCATAACAGCTTGTTGTTTCGCCATAGCTCTAGTTGGCCAGATAAAATGTTGGCCACCCCAGCTCGGCCCTCCAAATTCTTTCTGGAATTTTATTGCTCTGGGGAATCCCAGACTCCTGGGACAGTGGTTTTGGAGGAGTTGGGCAGTGTGGTCCTCGCCTTACATCCTCCTGGCCTCAACCCCACCCCACCCAGGCTGAGGGGCCTACTTACCTATGCCAACCCCTTCACATCTTCATATGGCCTCCTTTCCCTTTATTACCTGATTCTCTGTTACTTGCAGGCAATTATCTGCAATAATTAGCCGATTATTCTTAAAGACAATTATACTTTTCCATCAGCAAACATTGATGTTCTTTTCCTGGGTCTTTTGATGAAGCTGGTATTAAGGAGACACTTTATTTACATAAAACCGAACGGTTCCTTTCGAGGAGTATATGGGTTCAAAATTAAAGTTTTAAAATCTTAACTAAGGGGCTCATGCTTGGGACTGATGGTCAGGGTAGAAAAGGAGTTAAGAGGACTTTTTCCCTCTTGAAACAAGAGGAGATGCTTTAAAAGGTAAGATGCCCTGGGGAACTTGGCACAATGTGCGCCCGCCCTTCCCAACCTAATGAGATCTAAAAGTATCAATGTGATGAGCTCAGCCTTGCAAGTAAAGTCATTCAGAAGTGCTGCCCTCGCTGCTGTGCCAGCCTCTTACTGACCACAGCTTCAACCTCCCCTCCCAGCCACCCCTGGGGACCTCCAGAGCTAATCGCTTTAGGGAGCTTGATTGAAATGTGCTCCTCACCCTCACCTGCTCATAAAAGCTTTATCCTGGGCAAAGTCTGACCCAGGATGAATGGAGGCATCTTGCAAGTCAGGAGGCCAAAGGTGCTGGCTGAAGAAGGATCTAGGCTTACAGACATAACTCCATTATGGTGGTTGTTAAAAAGAGAGGGGAAAATAAAAATAAATAGAGGGGGAAAGCTACAATTTTATCTCCTCGCAAGTGTCCCTCTCTTTATAGTTTGGGCCCTACCTGGTGGCTATTTGTACTTGACTTGTCGTGGGCAAAACAACAGCTAGCGGCAGTTTCTTTCAAAGTTAGAAAAAAAATAAACCCCTAAAGTGTGCTCCTGCTGGGTTTATAAAGAGCTGTTTTCTTCCTGAGCTCTATGGCATGGCGGCTCTAATCTGAAATTTCTTTTTAATCATAGCAGGAGTCCCAATTAGCGTGTTGGGTAATCTTTCAAGTAGAACTGGGAGTTCCATGACCGTAGAGAGCAGAGGAAATATTACGTGTGAAGCCTCCAGGGAAGAGGGCAGAGAAGGCAGAGCCTTGGGCCTGTGCACACATGTGTGTGAATAAACATGTATTTGCAGGCTGGCTTCCCACTTACAAGACTGGGTGTGTGCAGCCGGATCCCTGGAACCCCAACTTTGGACCAGGACCAGAGCCAGAGCAAATGTGTGGAGTGTTACTTGTGGTGCAGGAACCACAACCTTGCCCCATCAGTGAGCCAGTGTGAAAACGCATAGTACACGTCCATGCACATACCTACCCTCTCCCCCTAAGAATATGGGATCGGGGGAACCAAGCTCTATTTCTAAAGCAGCGGGCACAGAATTTGGGGCATCCCTCTGCTCTCTGTGAGATGGGCTGCACCCCGACTCAGCTGGCACCAGGACCCAGCTCCGACCTGGAACTGCCAGTGACCTACTTTCCTTTGTTGTTGTTTTTGGAAGTGCTGATGTCAATGCAGAATTCAGCAGAGAGGCTGAGTGAGAAAAAAAGAGAGAGAAGGGGGAGGAGGAGAAGGGAGAGAATGAAGGGGAGGGATGGAAGTGGGGGCCAAGAGCGAGTCAGACAGTTATAAAGGTGCAGGTACCTGCCACAGTGCTAACCACGTACTATTCTGTGCCCACAGGCCTGCCCAGTGTAGCTGGGATCAGTCTGGGCCCTGCAGCTTTGGGCTGAGTAAACAGGGACCAGGCCTCCTACAGCTTCCTCTCTCCATCTGGGGACAAGTAACAGGCGGAGGTGATGCCCAGGCGGGCATGTCCAGATGTGTCTTCCTTGGGAGAAGGAGCTGCACAGGCTCCCCAGGTGCCTGGAGGTGCTGGGTTTGCACCAATCTGCCCTGCCACTGGTGAGAGACCAAGCCGGCCACCCTGCCGTGTGGGACTTGGTGCTGGCTCTCCACACTGGCTGGGGTTGGAGGAAATTGGCCTTTGGGGATGTGGAAGGCAGTTTCCTCTGTTCACCTGCTCCTTGGTAACGCACACGACAGAGCTCTGCAGGCACTCGCCTGCTGTCACCCCTCATTCTCAGGCACCCCAGGAGACCTGCAGGGTTTGGGATGAGGAGGCCCTGGACAGTCCACTGCAGATAAAGTCCAACGAGCTGCCCTTCTGGGTTCTGAAACTCATGCCTTCTTCATTGCCTGGCTTTCCCATCCTACAGTTAGGGTTGAATTCCAGACCAGGGATGACAAAAGCTCATGTACTTTCCACACCTTTGCAAACCTCACCTGCTGCAGGCTCCACTGCCTCAGCACGGCTGCTGAGCAGAACCCACGGCCGAAGCATCAGGCTACCTGACCTGGGCCGAGCCCTTCCTCATGATGCTCAGTCAACAGATTCCTGATGAGAAAACGATTCCAGATCCACATTTTCATGAAACCTAAGGCCATAAGCCTCATGATTCCACATACATAACGCATTTCCCCTTCCAACTTTTCATCTATGTGCCGAAGGGACTCCATTCAGGTGGGGCTGGGGGCTGGGCTGGGTTAGATCCTCCCATCCTCCCTTGCTCGGCCCCTTGGCCCCCAGATAAGCACGGCACATGATTAAAGCCATTCTTTCCTGCTCCATAAGCTCATACATTTTTCAGGTAAAGAAATATACCGAGGAGACAAAGCCCTCATACGCTGAAATTAGCCCCCGAAAAATAGGTTACCTGACAATTACTTGCTTCTAAGTGGAGCATGATCTAGTGGCAGAAACACTGGATGGGCTGCTGGGACTGGCGCCTTCTACTCCCAACTTACTGCCTCTTAACCTCTCTCAGTCGCTTGGTTTTCAGAGAAGAGATAATAATTCTCTCCACCTCCCGCCCTCAGGAGGCGGGTGGGAGGCATAATGAATCAACTTCTGAGATGCTCTGAAGAGGCCAGGTTCAGGACGCTGTGTAAGTACACAGCCTCACCAGCCACCTCTCGAATCTACATGGAACTGATTTATTTACTTCCCATGAAAGAGACAACAACCATCATATTTACACTTCATGCTGCAGAAGGGACCCTCCCTCTCCCAGCAGCTCTCTTGCGTTAGGGATCACAACCTTCTCCCCTGGGTCACAATCTGTTGCCACAAAATGTGCTGCCCCACACTGTACTCATGAGACCACAGCCGTCTCCATGGGAGAATGAGGAAATGGATTCCATGGGCAGAAGAGGCCTCCTTGGAAGTCAAAGTCTGCTGATAATTAAGACGTGAAGCAGAGGTGCATGGAAGGTAAATGGATGTTGTTTAAATGTGGCATCATTTAAGGAGGACCCTGGTGCGTGAGTTCTTCGTGACCACGCAGGGCCGCAGACTGGTGGCAGTCAGGCTGGCACAGGCACAGCACCTGCTGAGGAGTGGGCACGGGTCATGACCCACCTTACAGCTATCGCTGTTGGGGGAAGCACTGGATTTGCCCCTTCTTTTCTGACTTTTGACAACTCCTTTCATTTTTGGCAGCATTCAGTGCTTGGTCCTTTCACACAGACAGAAAACAATATTAAAAGGAGGCGGTGGAGGGGGGAGGGAGAAAGGAAAAAGGTTTACAAGGTTCTTATTAGTCCCGAGAATTAGAAAGCCTGCTGTTCCTCAAGCATCCGAGCCTGGCTTGCAGAATCGCAATGGCCAGGTTTGACATTCTGTAGCGACAGGGTCCAATGTGAGAGTTCCTTGGTACCACTTGCCAGGAGGCAGGATGAATGTGTCCTGTCTCCTCAGAGCACAGCCCAGGGACCGATTCCCCAATACTGATGTGTGAGGGAGATGTCAACAGAGGTCCCCTAAAGAATGATGTCTCTATTTCCATGCTAATCCTGGCTACACAGAGAAGAAACGTGTCTTTCTGAAAAGCCGGATGGACCACCGTAGCTCAAATAAACATACCCAGGGGTTCAGGGGTTCTCCCAGGAGAGGGCAGGGGGCTGCATTAGGTGGGCTGGAGTAATAGCCTCCTTAATCCTCCAGACCTCTGGCAGGCTGATCTGCAACTTTTGGAAAACAGATGCTGCTTGCCTCATGCTTGTCTCCAAAGGAATGTCACTGCGGGGTCTTCCAGCTTATCTCCCTAGTGCTTTTGATATTAAAACCCCTAAACTCCTTAACTAAAAACTTTGCTGAGGGAATCATACCCACTGAGGTGCAGAAGGTGGTGCCAACTCTCTCATTAAAGTGTTTTTCAACATGAAAACTCACTGCCAACGACAATGGGCATTTGGCCGCTGCCAGTTCAGAATAAGATGCTGAAGAAAGGAGAGGAAAACAAACAACTGTGTCCAGGTCAAAACAGATTAAATTTATGACTGGCAGACTGTGGCGGAAAGCTGTTTATTGCATGCTTGATGCTACTTTTTCTTTTTAGGTGATTTTCGAAAATGTTCTTCCTGTGGGTGATACGGTGTTTTTCTGTTTTTGCGTGGGGCATGGGCTTGTGCTGGTGGCCTGTGTGCCTTTGTGCTGTGGTGCAGATGTTATTAAGAAATAAAACCCCAGCCACTAAGAAGATGACACAATTGTACGTGATGCAGAACAGAGCAGACACCAGGAAGCATTTGGGGACAGAGAAGAGTGAGTACTGTGCTGAGGAGCCTAACAGAACAACCCAGGCGCAAGGGATCCCAGTGGTTCATGGAATACAGTGGAAACAGTGAGCCCATGGCTCCCCTCACTCACCCAGCTGAAAAAGCATGAGAGAATTCAAGATGGCAGAACAGCCGTATTTGTTTCTTAGGGCTGCTGAAACAAATAACCACAACTGGGTGGCTGACAATCACCAACATTTATTCTCTCTGGTTCTGGAAGCCACAAATCTGAAATCACGGCATTGATAGGATTGTTTTCTTCTGGAGGTAGAGACAGAATCTCTTCCACACCTTTCTCTTATTTTCTGGTAGCTAGCCTTGGTGTTCCTTGGTTTGTGAAAGCATCACTCCAATCTCTGCTTCTGTCTTCACAATTAACTTCTCTATGTATCCTCTCCTCTCCACTCTTCTCCCCACCCTACCTTCTCCCCTCCCCTCCCCTCCCCTCTCCTCTCTTCTTTTCTCAGGACACTTGTCATTGGATTTGGGGTCCACCCTAATTCAAGAAGATCTCATCTCAAGATCCTTAACATAATTGCAACTGCAAAGACCTTCTTGCCAAATAAAGTCACATTTACATGTTCTGTTTGACCTTTCTTTTGGGGAGTCACCATTCAACTCACTATGACAGCCAAAACCATCTGGAGAACTGCTCCCAGGGCAATGCCTTCTCCCATTGGACCCTCTGCCTGCCCTTGAGGCACCTGTGATTTTGGCCCTGTAACAAAGCCATGGGGACACTGAACCTTTCCTTAAAGCCAGGCCCACACCTTTCTAAAACATTTCCCCATCTCAGAGTGTCACTCAGCCCTGAGGACCTTCTCTCTGCCGAGCACCTGGCCTACAAGGCATCTCAGGCCAAACACTGAAGCCAGAATGTTCTTCCTCAGGTTGGTCTTCACCCAAAGCTCTGAGCTGCAATGGCCGAGCACAGGGCTCCTCTCCTTCAGGGGCTCTGCAAATGTTTACAAGTCTTTTCTTAATGGAAAAGGGGTGGAAGCTCATTATGTTCTAAAGTGACCTAGTATGTCATTGGTCACGCTGATAATTAGAAAACACTTTCTTGGGTTGGGTCAAAACTGACTTATTTGTAATGCCAGCCACCCACTATCCCAAACTGGCCTTTGAGAGTTCTAGAAATGAAGATCACCACCGGGCTCCCAGAAACTGCCTCATTTTAATAAACTGAGGGGATGAAAATATCCCCCCAGAGGTCACAGGGCACTGGCAGCTGGGCCAGACCAACCAAAGGAATTTCAGTCCTTCCACAAGCTTGGATAGCAAGCATCACTGTGATTTTTTTTTTTTTTTTAAGTGTATAAGAGTCCCAGTTGCTCCATATACTTGGTATGGTCAGCCTTTTTTTTTTGAAGATTTTATTGGGGAAGGAGAACAGGACTTTATTGGGGAACAGTGTGTACTTCCAGGACTTTTTTCCAAGTCAAGTTGTTGTCCTTTCGATCTTAGCTGTGGAGGGCGCAGCTCAGCTCCAGGTCCAGTTGCCATTGCTAGTTGCAGGGCGCGCAGCCCACCATCCCTTGCGGGAGTCAAACCAGCAACTTTGTGGTTGAGAGGATGCGCTCCAACCAACTGAGCCATCTGGGAGTTCAGTGGCAGCTCAGCTCAAGGTGCTGTGTTCAATTTTAGTTTCAGGGGGCGCTGCCCACCATCACTTGCGGGACTTAAGGAGTTGAACTGGCAACCTTGTGGTTGAGAGCCCACTGGCCCATGTGGGAATTGAACCAGCAACTTTCGGAGTTAGGAGCATGGAGCTCTAACCGCCTGAGCCACCGGGCCGGCCCTCCCTGTGATTTTTAAATTAAGCCTACTATATGTTAGATGCTTCATGTATATTATTTCTAATTTTCATAACAGGCCCGAAAGGCATGCATTAACATCTGTGCTTTATACATGAGGGGATGAATTCTGAAGTCAGATAAGTGGAAGATGTGGGATTTGAACCCACATCTGTCTGTCCACAGAGTCCTCACATTGTCTCTCCTCCACACTGACTCTCTCATGGGTGAAGGATCAGTCCGCTTCTTGTGCTTGAGGGCTGGAAAGGATGCAAGTCCTCAAGGGAGGGTGAGGATGAAGCAGAAACTCCAGCTGCACATCTAAACCAAGCAATAATGTTTTATTTCAATTTCCCTGAACACATAGTAGAGTTACACTCAGGAGAAACAAAAACAAAAACAAAAAAACTCAACTGGTGCTCGAGAAATATCAAGTATTGCATTTCAGTGGACATGTACAGAACAATTACAAGGTTGAACATCTCCAAACAGATGCAAACCTTTACCAGAGGCACATCACTAAGATTTGAAAAGAGCAGCTCAGTGCCAGCCCAGCTGATTTTTCTAGAGTATAAGTGCTGTTACCTCCAAAGTCTGGTTCACCCAGAGGAGAACACATAATTATTCCTTGCACACTTATGGAAAGTATGCTTTCTCTTTCCCACATATCATTGCATTTGATTCTTACTTCTACCCTATAATGTGGGGGGCAGATGTTACCCTCACTGCAAAGGTAAGGACAACAGGAGGTGATGTGAGTTGCCCCGTGGGAGACCCCGGGGGGGGGGGAGGCAGGACAGCAATCAGGTCCCCTTTTTCTTTACTATCCTCCTTGTAGGAGCCCTACTGTCCCTTTGCGAGTTTCAGAGTCCCAGGTTAACAATTCAACATCCCACCAAAGAGTTGGGGTAGGGGAAGGAAGGATGGGAGAGGGAGAGAAGGACCAAGGCAAGGCCCAGGAAGAGGAGCTGTGGTCACTAAAACCATGGTGGGGTCCAGTCAGAGACTTGATTACAGCTTCCACTAGGAACTCGGAGATGAGCAAGAATGCCCAAGCTCCTTCAAGGAGATAAGGCCAGAAGTCTTTTGAAATTAAATGTTCTTCCCACTTGCAAGAGCTTTACCTTGGGACCATGAGATTGCCCTAGGCAATGACAGTGTCAGCCCGGGAGAGGCTGGCAGTACCATGTCCCCTCTGGTGTGCCTGTAACCAGAAGAGATCTTAGATGCAGGCGGGTTCTCCAAGGTCATATTGTCTAACGAATGAAGGTGAACAGCCAAACAGAGAAAGAAAGGGCACTGAACTTTACTGTGCTACCACTTAGCTTCTAAGTAAATACTTTGGGGATTGCCTTACTGGGTCTCAAATGCCAGGAGTCCCAGTGACCAACAAGTTGATGGCAGCTGACAGGCCGTCAGAATACATGAGCGGACCCATGCTTCCTTCTGAGGGTCAGACTGGTCTTTGCCTGTGCAAAACCCCAGGACACAGAAAAGCCAAACAGTTACACTTCAAAACATTCTGTTGGCTTAATAATTCCCACCCAGAAGGGCACTGGCTCCTGCAGCAACGGACATCCAGGATTTGCCCTTTCCCCAGGGTCCTGGGACAGCCCTCCTTGCAGACTTCCTTATAGCCCACAGTTCAATTTTTGGGGGGCCATCCTGGTCCTGTACATTGGAGAAAGGAAAAATTGAGCTTTACGTGGTCATTTTTGTTACAGTACTAAAAGCCTTGAAATGATCACAAAAGGAAAATAGAAAAATATGTCTCCTAAAAAGTGCTGAGGCAAATTATTATAGCAACCAAATCCTAAAAAGAATTTTCAAGTAAAAATATGGCTCATGTGAAGTTGTTATGGCAACTGACATTTAAAAGTAACTGGATTTGGGCAAGTTTCTTCCTCCACCCTTCCTGTAAAGTCTTATAGGAACTTCATGCTAAAATTATACTTTAATTTTAATTAGCCAAATAGGTCATAAATATAGCTTATTCCCAAATCCTTACCATTTCTACCCTGCAAGCAGCTGATCTACTAATGAGAAAATATTTCTATAAAAGCCCAGTTACCATTAAAAAATCCTATCTTATATTTTTCTAATATAATTTATCAATTTAAACACATTGCATAATGTGATATTCTGTAGCATTCCATTAAAATGATAAATAGCAGTGAGGGGGGGGAACCCAAGAGATTAAGCGTATTGCAAGCAGTGTAACTGTATTTAAATAACCCGGGCCACTGCTGAGGAAAACCGCACTCCTCCCGTCCTCAAATAGTCTACACTGAGCCGCATATCCCCGACTGAAAGGGTATTAATAGGACAGAAGAAGGGGGGCAATAAGAAATGACAGGGAACTTCAGAAGAAATAAAATTTCTATTAGGCTTTGTTATAAGATTACATCAAAGCAATTCATATGTTTTAATCTGGGGAGAGAAAAAGCAACTACTTGGGGTTTGTGCCTGGGGGCCACCTCTGTGTATTGAACCAGACAGTTTGCATAATGAACAATTTTCATTCAATCAGGATCTTAGCACAGATAGCTCCCCCTCATGGGTCCTTGGCACTGGCTCAGTTTTTATTCTCCTAGCGCCCCCTGCTGGAGACACAGCACTTAATAGGGAGAAAAGGACGCCGGGCAGCTTCTCTAAGCCGCTACTCTAAATTTAGGTCCGCGAAGTTCAAGACATGACGGCACACACCACCACCCCTCAAAGCCCAAAGGTCCTCTGTGAGACCCCGGAGGACACCTCCTTTAACAACTCCAGTAGGAGGCAGGGTGACTCGAGGGGGTGTGACAGAAAAACCTTTGCCCTTTACACTGTTTACTGAATTTGGGATTTTAGAAATTATTGTTTGCATTCTGGGCCAAACATTGAGGAGACTGAAGTTGCTGGAAAGCAGCTTGCTCTGACTGACTGGGGGACATGGTCACTGGTTTAAAATACCACATGGCATTCCTACCTGGCTGATCACCCTTCAAGTTTCCCAGCTGTCCACGTCTTCATGAAATAAAATGGGGGGGGAAAAAAAAAAAAGGTTACCCAGATGAAATTGCATTTTCATGCACAATGAAAAACTTAAAAGCTGAACAAATTGTTTTGAAAAACTGGCATAGCCGACATTGGCTTGGAGGAAGGAAAGTCCTGGGCGAGCTGGCTTTGCCAGGACCCAGGGCTACAGGCTAATCCCCCTTTATCCGAGGGTTTAGTTCGGCTCCCGCTGCTCCTCTCCTCGCTGAAGCCTCCGAACTGACTCCATCCACAGCGGCCCCGCCAGTTGCTTTCCCGTGGGGAGGCCACACTGGGAGGGGGAGTGACGAGAAGCCCTGTGAAACTGTTTTGGAAAACCTGGGATGATCATTTAAATGTTTAAAATATGCACATGGTAATTCAAAACTAATTACCCTGAGCACATTTGAAACATTTATGCCATCATCTCTGGATCCTGCACCGCAGCTCACTCTGGTGTTTCCATAAACTGCTCCAGCGATTTTTAACTTCCAGGCTAAATTAGGCAGCAGCAGGCCCTGCCTCCTGCTCCTGGTTGGTGGAGACACCCCCTTCTCCCCGACTTCCAGGAGAGGAGGCTGCACCCCATTTCCCAGGAGGGCCATTTGTCATGGTCATGTAGTTCTGGCAGCCGAATGAGGCTCTCATTGATGCTCATAATTGTCATTTCCATTATTTAATTTAGGTCAAAATGACCTCTCTCCCCATCTAGTCTTTTTCTCCTAGTCCCTCCCCCCTTCCTCTTCCTGTCTCAGCATGTGGCCTCCATTTCCTAATTCATTCAGATGCATCAAAAAGTTGCCTTGGCATTCCTATCTCACCTGGCTACTTCTCTATTTGGGGGTGAATATGGGATATTTTTAGGAAGGCAGAGAGGATGTAGGGTGGCTACGTCCACCAGTTCTCTTGAGAACAGAACTGAAGTGGGCCAACCTGAATGAAGAGCAGTCATTGCAGAGCATATTATTGTAGCCAAGGGCGTATATATGCATATGGTACACGCATGTGCACACACACACCATACACGTGCACACGCGCCTCACACACGGAGCAAACTCTGCTTACAGACTGGGTTAATTAGACATAGGCCAGTCCTGAAGCAAATTCATTTCCCCACTTTCCAGAATATAATGAGTTCTCTTCCTTTGGGGGTACTAAACCAGCACGCCAATAGCTAAGAGACAGAGAACAGTGATGCTGTGGCCGAAATAACTTCGACTTCCCAAGTTTATCCAAGGACATTGACCTCAGGCTGGGGAGCTGGAATTGGAAGAGACATAATTCTGGAGTCAAGAAATTAGCACTGGCTTATAAATATGCTCCAGGAAACAGAGGAGTGACGGCTGGCTCCTTATTAGCTCCTTGAAGATGCCAGGGGCAGGTTTTAGACGTTTAGGAATACGAAACTGGGTTAGATTCCCACAGCCCGCTGAAGGTTGATAGAGTGATATTACTGGGTTTAACTAGAGCCATTAAGAGACACTTCATTATCCCCACACCACCGCCACCAAAGTTATCACAGGAGCCATAATGCAAGAGAGAATTTTCATTCCATCAACAAGAGAGGGAGCCAGTCTATCTTTGTCCAAAGAAAATGAGCAGCCCAGCATGAAGCTTGTGAGGAATTGAGTGTACAACACTCCAATAACATTCCCTGCAGGATTTCCTCAGCTATTTAGTTGGCTAAGCAGAGCAGGCTGCACTGGAACAATCTGCCCAGGTACCTGACTGGCCAGAATACCAGCTCTAGGAGCAACAGAAAGGTCAATGAAAGACAAAGGACTCTCGCTGGGACCTGCATTCCTAAGGGTTTAAGTAGTAAGCCCCAAGAAAATCAAGATCCAGGCCGCTCTCCTGATGTTTAGCAACCTCATTTATTATTTCTCCACAAAAATCTGCACTTGAACCAGGCCAATTCCCTTGGTATCACCTGCACCGTTTACTTTCTCCCATTCCCCTGCCTAGAGGTGTGCCATCCCTTCAGCTTGAAATGGACTTCCCTGTTCTCCCTGCTGATCCATTTTTATCATCTTTACAGCTCACAAGTTTTGTGGCTGCGTCCACCAGATTCTCCACCCTCATCTCCACCAAACTCCTTTCCCACACCACACACTCCATCTGCTCCGTGTCGCTTTGTTTATGAAGCGTTCTTGCGTCTTGAGGGTCTCGCCCTCTTGGATTAAAATTTAGAGAAGGAACTAAGTCTTTTATTTCCTTTGCATTTCTTGTGGCATCTCAAATAGGGTTTTCACATTAGAGACACCCACGTTAGACACTGACCGACTAGTAGTTTTATAGCTAGAGTAAGATCCGTACATGACCCGGCACGCCCCCCCACACACACACCCAGCAAAAATTGCACCCCTCGTTCAGATGTTCCTGGCATCCTATAACTTGCCCAAAGCCAGATTTATTGCTCCTGCTGAAAAGTGTATCTTCTCTAAGCCTCACTTAAAAGCTACCACTTGGCAGAAGATCAAGTTAGAAGTGCAGGATAGCAGGTGATGGTAAGGGTAGGAGCGGGTGGGGAGGGCGGGGTGGAGCTCCGAGGACTCCCAGCTCAATATTTAACCTAACTGGTAATTTGCTGTGACAATTATGCCACAAACGGAACATGACTACCATGCAAGAATGTTGCTCTCTAATTAAGAGGGCTCTGCTTTTCCTAACCGCCCGCACTTTAATAACACACACAAAATGAGCCTTGGCTCCAGGAGCTAAAGGTTCTGTGAGGGGGCATGTGCGGTATGCAGCGGTGGCATGCATACCCACCCGGCAGTGATGTCGCCTGGGCAAGCCTGCTAACACCTTCAATTCTCCCTCAGACCAGAGGAGGCCATCCAGGCCTCTCACCACACGAGGCTCGTCTGACTGACAGGTACCTTCCCTGAACGCCGGTGCGTGCCTCTACTGCAAATCCACACGGTTTCCCACAGCATCACTCTCCAACCAGGAAGGCTCGGCGTGGGTTTGATCCTTCGAGTACTTTAATAAGGGTTTTCGTAAAAATAAAAGTCCACGGAAACACATCTTCCTCTTAAAGATAGAGAGGAAGACAGGAACAGGAATACACACACACACACACACACACACACACACACACCCTACCCGCTGGCTGAAAGACAAAAGAATATTAAAATCATAGCTATAAAGGATGTTGCCATCTTCTAAATTGACTGCTAGATTCATGGAACGTGGCTAAGCAAGACAAACCGTTTTCTGCTTAATTAGTGGCTCCTTTATGGAAGGTTTGCTGCCTGGAGAGAACCCATTAGAGGAGGAGAGCTCATTTACAGAGATGCACCTTCTAGAGCCATTCGAATTTTAAATAAATAGTGGAGGAAGAAATTGGTGGTGGAGGTGGGAATAGGGGTGCTGTGGAGGCAGAAAAGCTTCTACATGAGACGAGCTTTGCATTCCAAGCGGGGTGCTGGGGAGATCAGCTTTCCTAGGCAAACACAGAAGCCTCTAAAATTTTAGGCCAATAGAAATGACCTCTGCACCATGGCTGACTGAAGATATAAATAAACTTCAACATGAACAGCAGTGTCAACTGTGAGAGGAGAGATGAGAGTCAAATTGGGGCTTATTTTTTAAAAGTCTAGGTTGTTCTGACTCCATTTCAGGGAGGGCATTCATGAGCTCAAAGTTGCTGCTCCCTGCAGTGAGCCCCCGCCCCCCCTTACCAGGCACCAGCCCCTAGGTTACCTAACTATTGAAAGGAAGCTGCACCACACACGTTAAATATAGGCTGAGTTATCTACATTTTACAAGCACCAAGAGTGTTATCTGAGGAAGCTGTCACTTTTAATGACAGCACAATCTTCCAATTACCAACTGGGTAATACACTAGGGAGCAGGGGTGATTTTATAAGGATGGCTCACAATTATTAAAAGTTTACATGATTCCTTTTGCATTGGGTATAAATATTTCTCACAAGGCAGGTGGGATTGTTTTTCACATGGTCTATACTGAAGGCTGAAAAAAATATTTTCTTGAAAGTTATGCATTTTGAGATTTATCAATAGCTAAGTAGGGGATGCAAGGTGACAGCCATTTATTTAAGAGCCTGGCAAAGCTGTAGGAAGGCTGTAAAAATGGCCAGATGGTTGGTTCAAAGTCTCAAGTATACCTGCAAGTCATTGGCAAGTCACAGACTCTTAGGACAAACCCAATGCAAGAGTTAGGGGTCTGGCAATAGAGAATACAAGTAAGCCCTCGTATGCCATCCATGGTCAAACATTCACACCAGGAACCCAGTTTCCTTTGGTACCGTCTACCTCACTTCCATGGTGTCTACACAGCTTCACCCCTCAGTGGTAACCATAGGTTATCAGGTGTTTCACATTCTCCCATTTAGATCAGGCACCCCTTGATCTACGTAAAGGCTACAATTTGTGTGTCTTAACCTTTTCACTGCGTTAACTGATTTCAAGTTTGTTCTCCAAAATGTGTCAAAAATCCACAGAAAATAATTACAGTAATTACATTTTTAAGTAAATACAGTGAAGGTGCTATATTTTATTAAAATAAATGCTTAAAGTATAAAAATGTCCTACTTATTCATTCTTGAAAAACACACAAATATAGAAAAATGTACATCTGCTTTCCTAAACTGCCTTTCTGGAACACTGAGCTCGTGGGGTAAAGTCGAACGCTGCTGTCAGCATCATGGAAATACCATTCGACTATCGACGAATGTCGCAACGAAAATGTTAAATCACCCAACTCTTTGTGAAATGTTTCCTGATGATTCCAGCCTCCGGTGATCTTTTCATTTCTAAATTTTAATTTGACTTGTGATTTTACTACTTAGCTCCGAGCCTTGCTCCAAACAGACCAGTTCTTGGGGACAAGGTATCGTGATTTAAAAATCACCTAGAAAGAGGGTAGAACAGGTCATCAATGAAGACAAATGCTACACACCTGAAACTAATAAAAAAGACAAGTGCTATATACTTTTCTCAACGACTTAACAAACCACTACCACAAATTTAATTAAAAGGTTTAATAATCATTAATACATTTAGATAATCAGGTTGACTTCTAAAGCAAATCAAACATGTTCTCAAGAAGCCATTTCTGCCACACTAGCAGAAAACAAGAGTGTTCAGGCCTCTTCATATGTGGTAGGTGGGATGAACCACTTATGGCTCCAAAGCCTTCTTTTCCCATCTCCTCCTCACATTAGCCAACCTGCTTTTGCTCCAGAGGATTCTAGGGCCTGCTCAAATTACCTGCGAGCCCTTGATGGTGTACAGGATTACAGGGGTCATCGCTAAACTAAAGCAAAGGAAAGCTATCAGAGAATCTAAGAGAACAAGAAAAAAGGGCATACATTTTCACAGTGCCACAAAGAATTCACGCTTGGCCCCATCAAAAGCTGAGCTTAGGATAACAATTAGAAAGTATAAGCATCCAGCAAAAGTCAATACATTTACACATCCATATAGCCAAATACCAATTAAAATTAGGCAGATCTATTTTTATTGAAATAGAAAAGATGTCCACGCTAGCAGAAAAGTATACATAGTGTAATTCCATTTTTTATTGAAACTATAGTTACATGCATAGAAAAAAGTAGTCAGCTACACAAGTGGGTCTTGCTGATTGGTGGGATAGGGGTCATCTGTTTTCTTATCTGCAGGTTACTTT
Organism: Rhinolophus sinicus; assembly: GCF_057876585.1. Lineage (NCBI taxonomy): Eukaryota > Metazoa > Chordata > Mammalia > Chiroptera > Rhinolophidae > Rhinolophus > Rhinolophus sinicus. The sequence continues at coordinate 18,652,896 of NC_142512.1, forward strand.
TCTACAAGGGACATGGATTACTCATATAAGAAATAATCAATGATCCAAAGAGTCCCCATTCCTTTCCTTTTTTTTTTTTACAGACATTAATAATACTTAACATCAGCTTAATAATAAAATATACTCACTCAGTAAAAGTGTTTATACAGCCAGAACTCTACCAACAGAGTGGACTATAAATCTAAGAACTAACAAACCACATAAAAAGATGGTGGTAGGGGTGAGGGTAGGGAAGAAATCCTCTCTTTGAGATAAGGAAACAATCAATTTACCGGGGGAGTAGTGGCCTTCTAACAAGTGAAGAGAAGGAGACCGAATACCCTGTTTCGTTTTCTATAAATAAAACCTTGGAAGGCGTAACGGCAAAGAAACACAAGTCAATATAAACCTTTATGTACTGGGCTGCCAAAGTTCACTTTTAGACAGTATATTAATTATGTAGTCAATAACCATGGGTTTCATTAGTGTATTAAATACCACGATCAATATTATTTATCCTTTTTGAAGACAGGCCACTTGGGGGGAGGGAAAATGGGGGAGGGGGAAAGTTTTGACCCCGCAGATCAAAAAAGTCAGAACAGCACCCTAGAGATTCGCAAGGCTTTAACGGAAAGCATAGAACACCCAAAGTATGGACAGAAATCAGATTATTATCCCCCCTTTTTTTTCTTGCCTCCTTCACAATGAGACTGGAGGGAATCCAAGAACCATTTAAAATAAAGGCGACATGATTAGATTTTTTCCTAATTGCTTAATGCTGATGTCATGGAGGACACAAAATAAACATTGATCCCTAAGTGAAAGATGAGAAATAGGACAACATGAACAGCCTTTTTGAGGTACGCTACACTATATCCAAGAGAATTCTAAGAACTATGGGCCAGAATCTATTTAGGCAATCCTCAGGGACCTAAATCTCTTCAAAGCATAACAGTGGAGCCAATTTCTGAGGCTCCTCTACTGGCGATCCAATTTTTAGTAGGGAAATCTGCTAAGCACCCTCCCTCGAGGGAGCCGTCCTCTATCAGAACATCCCTTCCTGCTCCCTCGTGGATTTCTAATCACATCCATGTGGTTGTGCTGGTTCCAGCACATGGTCGTCGAGAACTTACGGTGACTGGTACAGTCCCTTGAGACGAGCGTGTCACAGTAACACTGCTAGTCAGTTTTCCTCGTGGGGTAGACACAGACAGACGTGTGGGGAGAGAGGGACCGCTGGGAGTGGTAGATATAGACTGGTTACTGGACTGGAAGCTAGATGACCACTTCCAACCCACCATTTGTCAATCCAGAGCAGTGTCTGAAGACTGTAATTTCCTAGTCAGTGCTTTACAAGTATAAGCAAGGTCAGACAGAAAAGAACTTCCACAAAAAATCGGTGAGGCCTTAGCTAGAAAATCAAGGGCAGCCCATTGACCATCTTCTGGGATTAGAACGTGTCCAATTAGTGGGCCTGAGAAAAAGATCCTCTATGTCTCTTCCGAGCAGTGGGAGCCATCCTGCCTAGAGCCGGCTGGTTCCTCCCAAAAGAGGGCGGCTCAGGATGAAACGGACAGACCGTGACTCTACAGCTCCACAGGGGGCTTCCACATGCCGCACTTCCGCAAATCAAAACCCAGGTCCTACCGCTGGCGGCTGCCTACAACGCTGCCTGGGCACTTGGAGATGTGCAGCAAATGCCAAGCGGTGGGTTGCAGCAACCGGATAGATAATGAATATGATTAGGAACACTCAGAGCAAGCATGCTCTTGCTGACTGAAAAGCCCAGTAGTATAATTACTGTTTTCTTACCCGCTCACTGTCTGTACACATTTCAAAGCCTGGTTGGTGTGAGACTGCTGTGTAAACATCAATAAAATCCCAATGTGCCAGATCATCAGCATTCTTGGGCACAGCGGCTTTTTGTTTTTAGTGTTTTCATTCTTTTAAAGATGCATTTCAGGGTTGCAAATATTAGGAAGAATGATCTCCATGCCTTGGACTAATCTCCGAGTTTGTAATGAGTTAACATCTCCCCCAAGTGAATATTTATTATGAAGGCTAATTAATTGCTTTCCAGTTACAAGAACCCTCTGCATTCAAAGAAAGTAGGATCCACAAGCAAAGAATAAACTGTTTATTAAGACAAAGCAAGGGAAACAAAAGGCTTCTTCCTTCAAAATCCCTCCTACTTAACAACTTGAATCAGGAAATGCATCACAAATGCAAGGAATATGTACAGGTAGAGTAAGTATACATTCACCAACCAAAATGCAACATTAATTGAAGTGAAAACTAAAGCAATACTTTGTAGTTGCCTGGAAGTCCCTAGGGGACAGCAAGTCAATGCTTATCAGCCTTCCTCAGAAGAGACAATTTTGATTAATATCAGACCCATCTGACTTGGTCTATTAAACCCTGAAGGAAGGATAGTCTTCAGATATAAAAGATATGTCTTTGATTAATCATTCTCCCCTATTGCCATTCCAAGCATGAACAACTATGTGGCACCTCTGGAAAGAGAGCCTTTGAACTCTAGGAAGACTTGCTTACTAAAATACCAGGTTCCACACAACCACTTCTCAGCTCTCTCTCCTGAGAAGGAACCCAAGTTGTGAAGGTGTCACCACTGGAGAAGCAGAAACCCTAGTTACATAATTTATTTTACTGTCTGCAGACTTAGGGTCAATTACTTGTGACATAATTCCTGCTTGAAGATAATGACATCTTAATAAAACTGACAAAAGCCTGAGGACAGAGGGAGTGACTGGCACTACACTACCTGCTGGCTAAGCCCTTCGGTCTGACGGTTTATACCACAGCCATCTGAGTATACTCTCCTTCGCTTACCAATGGGTTCCAAGATGCACATAAGAGAGGAAATTGCTTAGTCCACCATAAAGCGGCACTAGGCACCGTGTAGCTAATGTGAAATTGTCACACAGGGGGTGAGAAGAAATCAGTTTCATTTCAGTTCTTTATTTGCAAACATCTGCCCAATCACCACTGCTCTTCTCACATTACTGCATTTCTCCTGATGCTCATGATCAGCCTTTTGCCATATTCTCTGTAGTTCACAGGCTTCACGTCCATCACAGTGGCCTTAATTCGAGACTCATCCTTTGAGAAAAGAAAAGCAGTTTTGTGAAAACCTATGCATGAAGCAGTGGTGACAACCTCCCATTGCTTCAATGATCCCAGCAGGAGAAAACACAAACACATGCTGGATCCAGAGTTCAGAAATTCTAATAAAGAAACAATTACAAGTGAGAGCCAAGTCCAGACTTTCTGGCACTGGGACAGTGGACAGAAGCCTCCTGCAACACAGGCCCCTTGCATCCTTTTCTCATGCTCCCAAATACACAGAAACCTAGAACCCAAATGGGGGAGTGACCTCCAAGGGCTTATAAAGTTCAATTTATTCTCTTTACAGAGGGACAAATAGGAACCCAGAGAAGATAAGGGACTTGCCTAAAGCCACACAGCTAGTTTTGAAAGCTGGGTGTGGTGTGAAAGAAAAAGCTGCTGTGGCAGAGGAGAAACACCTGGTTTGGGTCCCGTCTCAGCTCCGCAAGAGGCGACCTCTCTGCCATACCATGTCCTTTCCTGTCCATACCACAAGGGGACTGAATGGACCTATAAATCCCTGACTGCACCCTATTCACTTAATGCTTTATAAAAACAAACACATCTATCACCAGGTATGAAGATTAAGGTCTAATAATAAAACAGAATGAGTTAACGCTGAAACAAGTAGAGATGTTCTCAGAATTCTCCCTCCTCACTCATTCATTAAGACTGAATAGTACCTTCGGAGGCAGAATGGGGTGATGCCCAGAAAGGCTGCAGAGTCTAGCTCCAGGGCTCACACACTTGAGCATGCATAGTAATTACTCAACACAGTCATATTTCTAAGCATGGTTAAGCAAAGCTCTGAACTTGGACTGCCTGGGTTGGAATCTTAGCTCTGCCACTTGCTAGCATATGACTTTAGGCAAGTTACTTATTCTCTGGATGGCGACATTTTGCCTTGGTGAAATTGGGATAACATTAGTTCCTACATATAGGATTTCTGTCAGGATCAAGTGAGATGATTTATGAAAAGTAAAGGGTGCAGAACGGTATCTGGCAGATTAGTAAGTGCTCAATAAATACTGTTTTATAATGACTACACAATTAAACGATGTTGTAGGCAATTTAATTCAAGGTAATTTTAACTCCATGTGGTCTTTGTTTCATATTCTGACTTTAGAACCCAAACCTCGTGGAACACGTGAGTCCATCAGACACATTATCAGTCTCTGTCGGTACACGAACTGAAAAGCCATGCAGCATTTTTCCCTCCCCCGAGATGCCCGACCATGGACAAGACACTTAACCTCTAAGTCCATTTCCTCATCTGAAAACGAGGATAATAATGGTATCTCAGTGATGGGAAGATTCAGTAATACATGCAGGGTGCTTAGCATTGGGTCTGTAAGCAATAAACTGACAGCTACTATTGTCATTTGTTGTGGGTGGCACACTGCAGTTTCCCACTGCTAACCCTTCTGCAGCCTGGGTGACCTTACTTACGTTGTAGGTCTCTAGTTTGACCCTGATCCTGAATACGAAAGATCGAAAGTTGGCATTCTGGAAAATTTCCTCAAATGCTTGCTCATTCTGCAAAAAGAAATACAAAACTTTAGGCTTGAATACTACCGAACCATTTCAAAATATCTATTAGACTTTAAAAAAGACTTTGAAAAAAAAATATTTCTGAGAAAATTATCACCCCAGTGGTTTGAAATACTCAGGAATGACTACAGGTGATATTTCATTACATAAAACTGTTTAAGTAGAATTTTATTAAAAATTAAAATACTCCAGCCAGAGCAGTCAAATTTATAGAGACATAAAGTAAAATGGTGGTTGACAGGGATGGGAGTGGTGGGAAAAGGGCATTAGTGTTTCATGGGTATAGAGTTTCAATTTGGAGAGATGAAAAAGTTCTGGAGATGGATGGTGGTGATGGTTGTACAACAATGTGAATGTATTAATGTCACTGAACTTACACTTAAAAATGGTTAAAATAAATTTTGTTATGAATATTTTACCACAATAAAAAATTTGAAACACTTCCAGGAAACACATTTCTAAACTTCAAAAGTTTGAGATGAAACAGATCTGAGACCCAGCATCTTCACTGTAAATTAAGAATTATAAAACCACTCAAAAAAAAGTTCACGTTGCCGTACACATGATTTCAGTCTCACTATTTACAACTACTAATTTGGTGAACAGGTGAAGACGACAGGTAAAGTGGACAAGGTTAGGGCAAGTTAAAAAACCAGTCCTCTTCCTCTTTCCCTCACCCCTCAAATACTACTTGATTAAACTTCTTTGTTAAAACAAAGCCTGGTAAATAGAACGGGATTAGAGAAAGCGTTTTATATAAATATGCAAAAAATGAATTTATAGTAACTTTATATAATTCATATCAGCTAAGTGTTATCTTTGCAAGCCACATGGAACATGAAAATGGCTGTTACATAAAATTCTGTGTAAAGGTTACTTTACACACACAAAACAAGTCCTCTGGGCTTTCAGATATGTAAATAAAACAATGTGTTAAACCTTCAGAAAATTGTATCAGCTGCCATTATTCTTCCAAGATTAGGGAAAGCATGGAGCGCATACTCCAAGAATATCATGGTTCCTGAGGGAAGAATTTCTGTATGTCCTCATTCACCAGCAGTAAAAACAGTCACATGTAATAAAGTCATAAAAAAAAAACATTAAAAAAAAAACACCTGAAAAGGCTGACTCAAGCCTTAAAATCTGATATGAAAATAGAGGACCAGGCAAAACAGACAAAATATACCATCGTACTTTAAAGTCAATTCCAGTTATTTCTATAAAAGGACTTGTTAGGATTATTTCGAGATCTCACAGACAACTTAAAAAAGAAATGGGGACAGAGGGACAGAATTGCAGACAGAAAAGAGTAAGAAAAACAAGCCGAAACAAATGTCAAATCCCCTCTTATACTTTCATAAGTATTCTAAACAGTTTGGAGGAAATGGGGGGAAAATAATCTTTAGATAGATGTCAACTAAAGATAGTGTGGCCAGAAAATCCAGCTTCTATACACATTTTGAGCAACTATCTTCCCTAAATTTAGCATAAGTAGTCATTTATTCCTGGCATTAAATAAACCTAAAATGTAAAAATACAAATTTATAAAAATGAAATGGATAAAGTTAATTTGTGAAAGTTACTTCATTAGAATTGCATCTGACCACCTGAAATAGCAAGTACCTTATATGTGAATTTAAATCAGGATTTGGCTCAATTTTCCGGGAATGTGTTTATTATGTTTAAAAGGCACACTTATACTTCAGATTATTTCAGAAGATACCTTCCATATCAGTCATCACAGGCACACCAACTTTGGTGCGCTCACAGTAATAGGAGAAACCGTGCTGTTTCTAAGGCACTTTTATCTACATTACTTACTTCATTGTTAGCGTAAGATAGACAAAGTCAGACAAAATCAGATGAGCACCTGAAATAATCATCAGACTGAGAAACTACATATACAACACCCAAAAGAAACAAACCAAAAAATATTAAAGAGCAGTGTTACAGCACAAGAACGATTACAGTAATAATACCGACCTTCTCTTTTAACTCCCCAAGGTAAGCGGCGCTTTGTCCAAGGATAGCCTCCGCAGATTCCTGGAAACAAGTGACCCACTGATTCTCTTGAAAATCGGCAATGTTTACCTAAAACACACAACTCTGTATTATTTCAGCAAAGAAATAATAAAAGGATGATACACTCAGGAAATGGGGTGATTAACTTTTTCCACTCATTAAAATAAACGCCAGGGAAAAAACTATTACCACCATATATATTCTTTCCAAAGAACGTGAAAAGTATCATAGAAAAAAAGTTTAAAAGGTAAGTCTGGATCACAGCAGGAACACGATGTGAATTCAGATCTCCATGGAGATATAGCCCAACTAAACTTTTCTTCAGATACAGGATCCAGGCATACCAGACTCAGTTTCTATCCAACGGCCTTTTGACTAACGGTTGGAACCAGCCTTCAATGAGTCAGGGCAGGTTCTCTGCATTTTAACTTGTGCGTCCTTCAGTCACTAAGAGGAGCTCCATGGGATGGTTCTCAGTCACTGCTGAGCATCGCAGACGATTTAAAAGCCTGAGCTAAGGGCTTTCAGCTGGCCACCAAATTTACCTAGCACAGAAATGAGCAATCAACTGTCTCCAACTGGACCATAGTGTACAATTAAACAGGTGAGTCAAGGAAGAAAGCGGATCACAAAGAATTCAGTTACTAAAAAGTAAAAGTAAAAGGTTTAATAGAAATAAGAGGTTTTTTTAAAAAAGGTATCATTTTGATGGTTTGATGTTCACTTTGCATATCCATGGGGCTTTAATATACAAAGTTATGATGAAAAATAAGGGGATGAGAGAAGTTAAAACACTCACAAATGTAAGGGAACATATTGCATACTAGGGCTCACACCTATAGTTCACCCCATGTTATCCTCCTAGAGGCAAAGGGAACCCCCTTTCCAGGTCAAGAACAGCAACGGCAGACACACGGGTGTCACATGAAATCAGTGTGCCGGAGATTCCACTTAGAAGTTTAACAGTAAGGTTGATGCAGTCAACTATCTGAAACAACGTTCTTCATTTCAGTTCATGAAGTTTATAGTTTACAGAAAATAAGAAGCTTAAATATATAACTTTCCTGCTGAACTAACATTTTAAGGGGCAATTAGAATGTAGAAGGGTAGGTGGAATCCTTAACTTTTTTTATCTGAAGAGATTAAAAAAGTTTTTCCTATTATAGGAGTATTCACTGCAGGAAAATAAATAGAAAATGCAGAAAAATATATAGAAGATAAATCAACCAGCAATAACCATTACCAACAGTCTGGTATTCATCCCCCTACTTGGTTTTTTGTCTGTATATACACCTCCAGACTATATAAAACATACCATTTTAAATTTGCTATTTTCAATTAATAAAGCCTGAACATTTATTTGTGTCATTTAGTCATCTGCATTAACAATGGTTTTCAAATATTTTAACTGTGGAAACTATTAAACAGCAAATTCTAATGCCTTCATGGTATTCCATCCTACAGATATTCAGTAAAGGAATTAACCAGTAGAATATTAAGCACATTTAAGTTTTATCCAAGTTTTCAAAATAAATAGCAGGGTAATAGACACCTTCATAGAGACGTAACATCTCTGATTACTTCTTTCCAAGAAATGCCCTCCAAGTGTTCACTGTGTCAGAAAATATAAATATTGTTAAGGCTCCTGATATATTACCGCCAAATCACCATCTAGAAAAATATGAGAGTGCCTGTTTTCTTGTACCTTTATTATCATTTAATGTGGTAACTTTTTAAAAAATGTACACCCTTTATCTTAAAGGTTTTCAAAGCCTTTAAAGAAGCAAGTCTTACAAATGCAAAACAGCCACAATCCCACATCAGCATGCAGTCACATTCCTCTGAAGTCAGCTCTATTGAGGCTAGGGGAACAGATTAGCCACAAGAAAAATAACTACATATAGGCATCAACTGTGTAATTACTGCTCTCCAGAAATGCCATTTCAAATTAATTTATCTTCATAACTGTTACCAGGCAAGTGCCACCAATGCTGTAACTGTACTACATGCACAGCAGACTGAAATCAGCTGGGTATCTAAATGCAACTTTCTGGTATGAAAAAAAGCCTTTAGAAGGAGCAACCAGACTGCTTATTCAATTGGAAGGCCCCTTGCTTTCGTATTTATGGAACAATAATGAGCTCTTTAGCACTTACTCATCGGTGGCTTGGCTTCCTATCACGAGCAATCTTTTCTACGCAGTGCCCGGCCCTCGGTAGGGACTCAAACACCACAGCGGTTCGCATCTACCCATTCTACTTACTGACAGGATCATGCGGTACTTGAAACTGGGAAATTCACGGTCACACTTCTCACAGCGGTACAATCCATTCTGTTGATCAATCACTTTCTTATTGCAGTCCTGAGTCGGGCAGGCCTGATACATACAGTTCTCTTTGCGAAGAAACACCACTGTGGCCACAGAGCTGAAATAGTCCGCCTTCAGGAGAAAAGAGCGACAGGAGACACTGAGCACCAGGCCTGCGTCAGGACTGGACTGATGGACTGAGAGGCAGCCCCAAGCGTGCCCTTACGTAGAACTGGTGAGTGTTGATGTATCCTGACCACAGTAAGTCACTCTATAGTTTTAGAAATCACTCGTGCTAATCACAAAACCCATTAAGGTAATAAACCAAGTTCTAAAATGTCTTATTCCTTTAGAGTTAATTCTAAATTCGACTAAATGAATTAAAGCTGAGAAAGAGTATATGAAAGAGAAAGACTTCAAGTGATAAAGACTCGTTCCTTCTGTTCCTCTGACCCTCCGAAGGTAATAGATGTAGGAAATACAGAGCAATGCAGTAAAATTGAATGCAGCTATGTTCAACCATCCTCCTACATTAAAAGCAATAGCAGTGTTTATCTTTATCTAGGCCAGGGGTCAGCAGACTTTTTCTGTAAAAAGCCAAACAGTAAATACTTCAGGCATTACAAGCCATTCGGTCACAGTCTCTGTTGGAGCTACTCTGCTGCTTGGGACAAAGCACCCAGATAATACGTAAATAACAACAAGTGGCTCTGTTCCAACAAAACGTTATTCACAACAGGCAGCAGGCTGGATCTGGCCTGTGGGCTGGTTTGTCAAGTCCTGGTTTAAGTCATTGAATTCAGCAGGATGCAAAAATAGCTGACTGAGGGCATTCAGAGTGGAGAAATCACTGATAAGTAAATGCAACAAAGACTAAAGGCAAGTGCTGGGGCTTTGTTACTGCTCTTTGTTTTGCTTTAATTCTCCTAGAAAGCGTATGAGGTGGATACTTTTTCGGGGTGAACAGTTCCCTCTTGGTATACCCTGAATTCAGGTTACTTCTAGGGCTTCCTGATGTTTCAGACCAAAAGAGGCAAAATAACCGTGGGGATGTGTGAAGAGCTTGGATGACTCCTCAATCCAGAGGGCTCTACAGAAAATAAGTCTCCCAGGAGAATGCCCAAAGAGTTTCTCTGTATTTCCAGGTAAGGTTCAGATGCAAAGCATGACTTGCAAGTTTGGGTGCAAATAGGTACCCTCTAGGCCTGATTCCTTATTCCATACTGTCTACCTTTAGATCTAAGAGAGATGCTGGGTGACAAGAGAACCTGAAGACTGGTTGTTCCTATGACAGGACAACACACATCTGTCCAACGCGTAGCTCCCAAGGAGCTGTATAACAGCATTATAAGTTGCAGCTGATGACAATGATGGATGAGGGAGTACAGCAAAATGAGACAGTAAGGAATAAAAACCATATTATATAATATGAAAATAATAAAACAGGAATTGCTGTTTTGGGGAAACATAAAAGAGAAATAAATAATTTAAATATTAAACTGCTGACAGAATACAGGTTCAGATCAAGACGGGAGGGTCATTAAATACAAACATTGAAAGGGAAGCTGCAACGGAAGTCAAATGCCAGAGCCAATTCTTGTCAGAGAACACTGGCAACTCTCAGCCCAGGAGGGGTTAATATTCTACCGCCGGCGAAAGTACATGTGAACTGCCTGATGTCTGACACTGAGCCTGCTTAATGCTCGGTGTGAGATATATATATATATATATATATATCCTCAAAAAGCACTGTCTTCTTGGTATGGGGCATTTCAATCTGTAGGAACAATCACAGAAAAGAAATATAGACCCGAAGGCAGTTTATATTCTCATACACAGCTGGGTTAGGACCACTTTGTTACGATCCCTTTAAGAACTAAACAACTCTCTAAGTCAGAGTTCTTAACATTTTTCTGCCTCCACGTACCTGAGGGACACAACATACTCCTATTAGGAAACACGACTCCTCATCCTGGTAGTAATTCCCACCCAGCACGCCATGCTCCGGTCAGAGCCCCGGTTAAGAATCACAGCTTTGAATTAATGCCTGACAGCTTGTACCAGAAATCAAGTTTGAAAATGCATCCTTTTGCACACTTTACATGTCTGTGAAGAACGTTAGGAATGTAGGCTACCTTGTCACCTTGGCCCAGGTTCTCTGATTTAACCTCATACAAAGTTTTCCAGTTGGTGTTGCCCCCTGCCAGTCCTCCACTCTTCAGATCTGAGATGGAAACAGCATCTAAGTTTTGTCCTTCTGAGTCAAACCTGAGAAATAAAGGAAGAATGACGGGCACTTTATATACTTATTGAATATGCTACTTACTTCTTTAGACCAGATACAGGCAGGCTATGCACCCTCACCCAACTAACATAGGTCACGTGGGCTGCAGTTAGTGTCTTCACTGTACCTTAACCCTACCAAAGAAACTCAATAACCCCATTTTATCTCAATTGCTTTGATGCCCCCCAGTGGTCAAGAAAGACAGTACCACAGAACCTTTTCTGAAATTAGCCTTGCATACCAACACTGACCCAAGGGTCTCAGGCCCCTAGGCCTAAAAACAGTAACCTACACAGTCAACAACAGTAGAGGAGTAATGTAGAGCTCTGGTCTAGTTCTTTGGGCTACTGATGCTCATACTCCATAAGCAGCTGCATTTTTATCATCACTGAAATGTATCAGTATAGGAGGTGACATTCGACATATTATAACAGAGGGGCAAAAAAAAAAATGTTCCCATGGTGAGAGATCTTTTAAAGCCCAAAAGCTAATAAAACCCAAAGTAATTTATTAGAAGGTATTATCCATTTTCTTGTAGATTTACCTTTTTAGTAAGATTTTTTTGGTACAGTTACCTTTTTAGTGAGATTTTCGTGTAGATTTACCTTCTTTGTATTTTATGCCAATACTAAATTTAATTTGTACTAAATTGTTATTAAAATTGATTATACTTCTATCACATATCCGCCAATATGAAGGAAAGGGGGGGACCAGGGAGAAAGTGGCTCAGAAACATATTTGTGGCAGGGCACAGTGAGTCTGACATGAAAAACATGCCAATGTCATCCAAAAGGAGGATAACTAAAAGGTAACCACACACAGAACAGGCTCCTTAAAAAGAAACCATCTAATGGAATGGACGCTGCCCTAAGCTGCAGACAATTGCCTTCTCATTCTGTCAGGCAAGCGGCTAAATCCGTCACAGAGGCACAGCAAGGTCCATAAATCTGTTTCGCCACTACTTGCTACACAAGTTTACGGTTTCAAAAACTCCAAGGAGACATTTGCCACCAACAACAGCTCATCAGGAGTCAACAGAGCAAGGAGAGAGGCAGCCCTTCCTACAATAAAAACTCCCCATTGTTATATCCAAGATCTAAACATCTCCAATCCTGGCCTAGGTGGGGTGTGTGCACTGCACCTCTCTTTGATCAATGCCCGGTTACTGTATTTTAGAGACAGCCATGTCTTTTTTATGCTGACCGGGATCACGGTTACTGACAAGTGAAATATGAAGACCTTAATGTGGGCATGCAATCAACCTGAGGTCAAGCTCCAGAGCCTGAAAGAAAACCAAGCAATAAAGACCCAAAGCTATGGTTATTTCTGGTTGGACTGCTCACGGGCCCCCTGCCTTATAAAACAATGCCAGCTACAAAATGTTAAATACAGATACATGTGGACCACACTCATAAGGCTGGTTTAAGTGACATGAACACTCCAGTAGATGTTTCATGAAACTATTCAAATACTAGTAGTACTGGTTCACATTAGACTCGAAACAAAAGTGGGGAGTATATAATATGAGCTAACTCTTTAGTCACTTAAACCCTAAGACATAGATGGAAACCGACCCCCACCCCCATGACCACAGCTATACAAATTATTTAAGCTCAAGCTAACGTGTTTTCCCTGATCACATCAATTCTTGCATACCACGTTTCAGTTTGAAGTGCTCTTTTGAGGCAGAGTTTTAACACCCTAAAAAGATAGATATAGGAGGAGATTTTAACAGGCTCTCCTAAGCTCCAGTGCTTTGGGAATAGCAATAAAATGCCAACAAAAGCCCATTGTTCTCACCGCACTTTGTCAGAGTCCCGTGAATAAGCGCTAGAAGGTGGGATCAGCACCAAAGACTGGACGGAACAAGAAAGCTTTCTCCCCCCACACCACAGTAACCCACAGCTTTACACCTCGGAAAGAGAGATGCCTTTAGCACACAGCTGCTAAAGCCTGGCCTCACCCTGCTTTGGCAGGATTGAGGTCAGCATGCAGCACTTCCATTCTAATTGCCTCCTCCTCCAACTCTCCAGGTTTGTCATGGGATTACAGGTTTGTCAGTTTAAGGGCTTTAACGGGATCCTCTCAGAAGGCATAATGCCGCTGAGAAATAGGGGAACTGCTCCATTTAGTACGAAGCCCTCTGCTCTGCTCGGCAGACAGCTCACATACTGATTGTAACAACCAAAAGAACCATCTCTTCTCAAAGCCCAGGCTTAAATAGCCCCTTTGTTTAGCCCCATAACACCTACCATCCACGAAGCTTATAGGCCTCTGGCATGTCCGGATTCACCATGACTGTGCTAGAAGACAGCACAGAGAGGCTCCGTCCACCAAAATCAGAAACTCGGGCTCCTTTGATAGCCATCACGGGTTGTCTAGAACCATCAAATTTATCAGCCTGCATAACAACAAAAATACCAAATACAAACAAGTGTCACTGGCAGGAAGAACACACAGAACATTTTTACCAAAAACTAGGGAAACGGTCAATAGCAGAGTGAATGCAATAAATGGTACATGGAATCTATACAAGATAACCTCACACGCAAGAATCTGCTGAGATACATCAAAACTAATGTAGAGTTAGGAGAAACAGCTTTTCGCTATGTAACACTTAAGTCATAACACATCTCACGGAAGTAAATAAAAAAAGGATTTCAAATATTCCCCTGACAGCGCAATCCTTCATTAGGATGGGTCGACGTGGGCCAAGTTCCACAACTCCCAGGACAAGTCACTACGTTTCTGCACATGCTCTGGCTGCTCAGTCCAAGTACTTACATCTTCTCCCCACAGAGTAGCAGACACCACTTTCCCTGACATGTCCATCAAATAGATATTTCTCTTAGACACTTCTCTGTTGTTAGACTTCACTGTGATTTTTGTGGCTTCTTCATAGCTCTTGCAGACCCCAATTATGTCTAAAACACAGGCACAATGTTTCAGCAAGAGATGGTCAAGGTTCCCATTACAGCACGACCAGCACGCAGGTAAGTCTCACAACACCGATCATCACCCCTCCCCTTGCTCTGGGAGGCAGACTTACCTACAAGGGAGTCCTTAGGTTTGCTCTCTAGGTCGTCAATCCCTGTGAATTCAAACTTAACTGTAGGTAAATGATGATCATCTTCACAGGGCATGACGGAAGTCTCATTATTGAAGGTCATCTCATAGTCGTTTTTAACAGCTGTGTATTGTTTGTTTGCAATCTTCAGAGTGCCTTTAGAGAAGTAATAGACCTGCAAAAGAGGCCAAGCCAGGGAACATGGGATAGTCCATCAAAGTGGACATGAAAACCCTGTACCACTACACAGCTCGCCAACGGACGGGAGTCCCCTCAGCCTCACTCACCCTACTGCTCACCCGTTTCAGTTCTAGACTCGACACTTCCATACCTTATTCACATCAATAAGAGGAAAGAACTTGTCCACTTGCTCATTGAAAGCAGTAGCTCTGATTTCACCCTGTGGAAGCATGCAAGAGCAGGTTACAATTGTGTTCAAGTTTTGCCAGTGAAAAACAGGACATTTTCTTTTTTCTTTTCACTTTTATTTATTTTAAGTGTGTTTTTCCAGGACCCATCAGCTCCAAGTCAAGTAGTTATTTCAATCTGGTTGTGGAGGGCACAGCTCACAGTGGCCCATGTGGGGATCGAACAGGCAACCTTGTTGTTAAGAGCACCGCGCTCTAACCAACTGAGCTAACTGGCCGCCCCAGGTCACTTTTTTTTTTAAGTGTCAAATGACCTCTTTAAAGCAGTAGCACAAGCAAAAATGAGATCAGTAAGAGGGCTACAGACACCCCAGAAACATATGTTTTATAGTTACACAGTCAAATTATTAATCCTATGAAACAACCTAAGTTTAATTAACTGATGCTGCTATCACACTTTATCAATCTCAAGGTAGAAACCCGGGAAAAAAAGAAACCAACAAACCCAAAAGTGAGTTTAATATTCTGACAACAAAAATAAAACTACTTTGAACACTGAGTGACACGACTAAAGCCCACGGGGAAGTGTGCTAAAATCATAATGATTCACCAGCTTCCCTCACATTTGCACTAAGCAAAGAATTACTTCATATTCATGAGTCATTGCCAAAAATGTTATAACAAGTCATGTTTTCAAGTTGCTTATGATTTGATTTTCACTTTTACTTCTCGTCAGTCAAAATGCTACAGATGGGTAAGAAACTTTAGTAAATGGCTGAAATTTTAGCCAACTGACAGAATAGGACAATAATCTGGTAAAAAAAAAAATTAGGTTCTGATAGGGATTCAAGCATTACCCAGTCAATACATTTGGGGTATTGTTCCATCTTCCAAAAAACCAACCTATTTTTGTCTGCCCTCTTAGAGCTTCGAACAAATAGGAAATATGTGGCAGTTTGAAAAGAATGCTTGAAGTACATATATATTAGGAATTATAGAAACAAAACTACTGGGCAGAAGAGAAACAGCTAACAGGACTGTGGAGATTCCACAACTTGGATTTTTTTGTCTCCTCATCATGGCTTGGTGTTGTTTACGCCAAGCACGTAGAGCGTCTGCATAGTCAGAATTCATCTCCCACAAAACCATTCACTCATCCAGGGAGCTGCCTCGTGCCTCCCGCTGGGGCTCAGAGCTCCACTTCGCTCATAAGCAGACATCACCTCCTACGGCTTCAACTCCGCCCGGCAGCAACGCAGACAGAGCACCTCTGGTTTCTCCTGCCCGTGAGGCTACTTACACATTTAGGAAACTAATGTCCACTGCCACAAATGCTTTCGTTTAAGGTCAAGGATTTTATTTATGACCTTTAACCCAAAAAAAGACTGCCACAGAGGGAAAACAACAGCAACAACCATGTTTCTTGCTGACCTGCTGTTGTTTTTCACCTCACTGGCCTGCACAGTGCCTCCTGTTTCTCAGCGCTGACTACTCCTATTTCCCCACTTGACAAATACTCACACTTTCATCCACTAGTTCTATAGAGAAAAGCTTCCCTTCCCCTCGGGAATTGCTCCAGGTACGGATCTGACTTTTGTTGGTAACACGAGCACAAATAGTCCACCTAAGAACCAAACGGATTATATTAGTGTTCAGAGTCTTGGGAAGGATTGGAAAGGTTCCATAACATCTTCCTATAGCCTTCTTTATCTTCTGCACACTCCATTTTTCTACAAGGTAAGCTATATTTTAATCCACCTAATTAAACCCCCAAGATGACATACAGGTTTGACAGTTTATGGAAGAACCAAATTGTAAAACATACAACGTAATTTAACACTAACTCATTCTCCTGTCAAATAAGTAAATTTATAAACTCTCTCCCTTCTCCAAAAAGCATCACCAAGGCAACAATATCCCCTTAATGACAAGTTCGAAGCTAGAAAATGCAGTAACACCAGCAATTATATTTTGCCACTATTTTCATTATGGGAACTGATATAACTGGTGTCAAATTTCTGTCTCATTTCTAATACACACTGAATAGAAATACAAGGTTATGAAACATGGCATTGGTAAGCCCCCAAAGAAAAATACACTAAAGCAGTATGACCTCAGACAGAAGACACTGAAAAATGAGGACAACTTCCAACTTCCATTCCTGAATGCAGGAGTTGGGTACATCAGTTACCTTACTTACAATTTCACAGGGGAACATATCTTCCCTACATTGTAAAGAGCTAAAGGATAAATAAAAACATATCTGAAAGAATTCTGAAAAGAGAACGTACTCATTTGCAACTGCTAAAATTAACTTTTAACAGAAAAAAGTCATATAAAAGAAATATCTATTCAGGGTATGTTCATGTGGTTACTACAAACAGTACAGATTCTTTAAGTCAACTAAATCAGAGTAACTTTTTTTAGACTAAAAGTTGCCTATTTATATGATGAGAAGATAAAACAAATGCCTTCTGAATTAGAATATTTAGTTTTACTCATAAGGCTACCAACTGATTCTTTAAGCATTAAATATTTTAAATTTCAAAATAAATGAAATTCCACATGCTATGGCAGATTGCTCTTTTCTGCCATTCTTTTCTGATGAGCAAGTTCAAGGCTGCCACAATTTGTACCCTCCTCCCCTTCCAGGAAAATAAAAAGAGGAAACCTATTTTATGTGTGGTTAACAGTGCACACATAAGTAAGTCAAGAGCCCATAATAACCGTTTACACTATTTTGTAAGTATGTTCTAAACTTATTCTATGGAATAACTCACTTGGATTGGTAAGGGGTGAGGCTAGAAATGGGTACCACTTTGGCTTGTGTTCCCCCAGAACTGTTCACCAGGCTGGTTCCTCCAGCTTTTCCAAATATCTTTGCAGCACCATAATCCTTAGATACAGTGGAACCTTTAAAAACAAATGCAAAGAAGGACAATCATAATTTTATTTAAAATTTATAGTTAAGTTTTTATAATAATTCTCCAGTACTGAGGCGTCACTGGTAAAACCATACAAAATGAGAGGTGAAATTTTTCCTTTTTAGTAGTCAAGAGATATGGAGGTCAAACAGAGACCTAAACAGGAGGCTAGAAAAGTGATCTAGGATGAATGCTGGGCACAAAGAAGTTCATTAGATATTTGCTGACTTATGCCCTGAGGTCAAGAAAATAAATAATGGTAATGAACCCAGGCACAGCTCTTTCAAAGGGCCACCCTCCTTAAACTTTTCCTTTATAGCAATGGGCAAGATAATGGGTCAGAGAAAGAAAATCAATCTCCTTGACTGGTAAAACTGATGGCAAGTCACTAGGTGCATGAGAAAAAAAGCAGAAGGAAAGGCTAGTAAGTAAAGGACATAGTGGATGAACCATCCGAGGTGAAGAATACCTGTCACAAATATATCACCTCAAAACATCCCCAGAAAACTCTCAGTCCTCAACTGGTCTACAGGACTGAAAAGTCCAGAATGAAGTTTATGGGTTTGAGTTCAGTTGAGAGCAAAGGGCAAGAATCAGTTGTTGGTTCAAGACAAACAGGTAGCTGGCCACCAGGATTCCTTCTGCTTCTTTTATCCAAGCCTAAGGAGCTGCCTTGCACTTGGAAAGGATAAGTAATTAAAGCCTGTAAGTTCATGAATTCCTCTGTATGTGCATTGTTTCTATAAAGCTTCAACCTCCCAATCAGGTTGCTTCCTCTCAACACACGCCGAGTCTTCCTTCTTTCACTACCAAACTGATTTGTGTTTAGGGAACATTAACTGATCTTTAAAATGAAGTATTAATATAAGCCAAAGACAGACAACTGAAAAAATAAATCTGTGGAAGGAGGGAGAGGAATAATATACTACCATTTGTATTTCAGCCTAAGGAAGTGACTGCTAGATTATTCACCATTTTAGATAATCTGCTCGACCACCTCCCTTCAACAGTACTTTAAGGCTCGTGTATGAATAGATCTGCTTATAAAGGGAGATAGATAGAAAGTAGGTAGATAGATTTTGCCAGGTAGATAAAAGCATCGAAGACCAACAGGGAAAAGTCTTACGTATTAAAAGTTTCACAGAAACATTAGTGACACCCTAACTTTGCTTTTTTATTTTAGAATCTTAGCATTGAAAAATAGAAACTAAAAAAGAAGTAAATAAATAAAAATAGAAACTAATAGTTGAGAGGAGGAGAGGAAGTGGTGTATGTGAAGCTGTGACAGAAAAAAGGACCTCTAAAGATAAATCCAACCAAATTCTACAAATCATAATTTTCAATGGTGGTCCCTAAAGCAACGGCCAGAAAAAAACCAAAATGATCCAGTACAGTCTCTCAGGACTTGCTGCAGAGAAAATTAAAAGAAGAAAGTATTTCTCATCCATGAGACTGAGAAGCAAACCTAGGACCAATATAAATGACACTGTCTTCAAGCAAAGATAAATACCCACGAGAGTCCAGAAAAATGGAAAACTTGGAGAGAGACAAGCCAAATTTAATAAGCGGATCCTAGTTAAAAGGCTAGAATTTAAAAGGTACGTAAGTTCAAAGTCAAGAGGGTGGAAAACCTAAGATGTGAGGAACTACCAGAAAAACTACTGACAGAGAAGAGTATATCATTCTGATACAAAAAAAGGCATATTAAGTACCTTGAAAAGACTGTCTTTAATCATTTTTTTTCAATCACACACTTTGCAGGAATTATTTAATTGGAATTATTCTTTGCAAGAAGCAACTGTCATGAATGGCATTTGGAAAACTCCCTTTAGTCCCAGACTAAATTTCAAAACATTATTCAAAAGCCTGACACGTGTCCTCAGCACCAGTCTCCACACGGCGGGCTTACCCGTTCCTGGGCTCCCATTCTGTTGCTGCGGCTTGCTGGTTGGTGGACTGACTGCTGAGGCTGGAGCAGGAATGACCTGCTGCTGCCCATGTCCTGAGGATCAAAGAGAAAGACCATTTTCGTACAAATAACTTGGGTTAAAAGAGTTAAACTTACGTAGAAGAAATACTCTGAGAAAGCATGAATTTTTGATTTCTGTCAAAGACTCGACAGGGTCACAATTCACGCTGGGGCAGTCAACTGCATGCGGTGAATTTGCTAGGGGTTCACTTTTGTTTTCATGACATAAAAGGTTGGCTCCATTTACCTTTCACCTGCTTATAATTGATAGCTTTCAGTTTTAATGAGGTTCTCCCCTAAAGGCTTGCCCATTTCTCCTGCATGAACCTGAAGGAAAGCCACTGGGCTGAATCTGTGACAATATCACTATTTCCATAGCAACAAATCGATGTCATCAACAGAGCTGTGTGTTCACGGCAGGATCTATTAGAAGAAAAAGCTGGGTGGTAAGAAAAACCTAAAAGCAGTTCAATTGTCTCTGAAGTGCTCTTGGTTCAAAGGAAAGGAGACATTCAGAAAGGATTGTACTCCTTGCCTCCCAAACAAAGCAACCTTATTTTGCAACTGACAGTTGGTGGAAAATAAGAGTTGAAAGAGCCTTAGGTACCCTGAAGTGCTAGTGAACTGTCACAGCAGGAAGAGATGAGAATGGAGTTCAGAAGCAGGTGTGTCAAGGAAACAGGAAGATTAAAAGGAAAAGAGGGGAAATGAACATGTCTCTCAAGCAGAAAATAAGAAACACCATACCATTAGAGTATTTATTTATCCCTCATCCTTTCTACAAATGTTTATGAAGTTGAAAGATGTTAAGATAGAAAAATACACCTAACTGAAAACAAAAACAAAAACAAAAACAAAAAAACCCCAGATTCACAGAATTTGATTATGCCTTTGTAACTGGCACTAAAAGTAGAAGTCAACCTAACCTGTCTGGGCTGTTCACTCAGAGTGCTTGCAGCACACAAGCGCAGCTCAAAAAAAATTTCCTAGTGTGCCCTCAGAACAAAGATGGTGAGTGCTGCTGAAAAAGCTGCCCTCCTGTCACCCTGTCGCTGCCTTCTCCAATCACTGGGTTTATTCCTGCTGGGTTTTCCAAGGCCCTAACTCAAATGGGCATATTACACACCGATGTCATTTCCTTCTGCCAATGTTACTCTTAACTGGTACGACTAAATGAGAGTAAACTGTGCCATTAGAGTAAAATTAATATAGCATAAAATTAAAAAGTTAAACAGAATTGGGTTATTCTTTAGTTCTTCCTATGGAGAGAAAAATTGAGAGACCTTACTTACACAGAAAAAAGAGCCTAGATTCTTGATAGGGAATTTTTGTGTTTACTTTTTAGCTTTTCCACTATCTCTGAATTTACAAAGTATCATATGAAATTGAGAGGGAGAACTGCTTGTCTTTGATAATAACGTGTCTTGTGAAGGAACATTTTGAAATTCTACAATGAATCTTTTTTTTAAATCAGTAGGGAAAAGATGAGTTGCTCAGTAAACAGTATTGGGGCTAAATGGCTAGGAAAAGAATTATTTTTATGTGTTTCATGAAATATATTCAAAAGAACGAAAAGATTTAAACCTTCAAAGATGGTACCACAAAAATACACAGACCCCTGCTATACTCCATTGTAGTTTCTCCCTCTCTTTTTATCTCAAACATGCCCAAGCTCTTGAGTGGCTTCCTCGTTACAATGTCTGCTTCTTCAAGTATCTTGTTGAACAGGACATGGTCAAAGGATCATGCTGATCTTTACTGTTTAATTTCTATCAAAATGTAACCAACATTTATGAGGTACCTGGAGTAAATTCACATAGACAGAAAGTAGAATAGTGGTTACCAGGGGCTGGGGGAGTGGGAAATGGGGAGTTATTGTCTCATGCCTACAGTTTCAGTTTGGGATGATGGACGAGTTCTAAGGGTGATGGTTGCACAACAATGGAATGTACTTAATGCCACTGAACTGTACACTTGAAAAAGGGTAAACTATACATTTTGTTATGCATATTTTACCACAATTTTAAAAAATGTAACTTACCTGTTTACCTATTCAAAGTGAAGATTTTTTTTGACATTTTAACACATGAATTAAAATTAGTGTTATAATTTCTTTTTAGTAGTACATAATGTAATGGTACAGTCTTATAATCATTGGATTCTTAGATTCAATGAAGTACAATATTTAACAAGACACCAATTATGCCCTATAATAGACATTAGTATCAGCTACCATTTTTGAGTGCTTACTATGTACCAGGTACACAGTTAAATGCATTATTCCATTCAATCTTCAACCCTACGATATAGATAGTCTTATTATACCCATTTAACAGATGAGAAAACTGGGTTAAAGAGATCATGTAACTTGCTCAAAGTCACAGAGCTAGGAAAAGGCAAAAGCCTTGTCCTGAACATAGGTTTATCTGACTAGATCCATCCACTTCACCATCTAGTTAATATTTAATTGTAAGCAACCAATTCTAGCAGCCAAACTCTAATTATATAGAACATAACTAATAACCCTCACATCTGGTAGCCAGGAAAAGCTACTAATCCATTTATCAGAACAATCCTTAATTCTGGCTTTGGACCATATTTGCAAATCTAGCATAGGACACAAGAGACTCAAAGTAAATGGACGGTAAGAATCCTGGTGCATTCTAAATAGCAACAATTGCTCTTCAATTTAACGTGCTTCAACACAGATCTGAAAGAAATCAGTCTATAGCTAAATAAAAATCTTCCTAAATTTAAAATTATACCTGAAAGCAGAAATGCAGGGACTTAACTTCTGATAATTTTCTGTTTTGTTCCACCTGTAAATCAAACCATTTCCACAAGAAGGATCAAGGTCATAATTCTTACTCGTTTGCTCTATGCTGGCTTAATATCACTGGCTCTGACCTGGGAGGGAAATAGGATAGTTTAAAGCAGACTCTAGCTCCTCAAGTTACTTGCCCTCACACCAATCTTTTTTATTAAAATCATTATAATGGTAGGTGAGCCACAAGCAGATAAAAATTATCTAACAGATGATGGAAAACAGAATGACAAAATCTCAACTTCTATTAGCAAGTGCTTTCTTAACAACAACTACAAAGAATATAAAGAAGAGTCAATTGAAGTTATAATTTCCTGCTGGCAGAAAATGGACAGAATCAGGGAGAAAAAAAAACCCAACTAATAATGAGTAATAGTACTAAGTATCATATAAGAAATGTAAGTCTAAGAATATCATGATTAGAAATAGTATAGGTACATAGAATTAATATACATATTGACAAAAATATATAGCGGCTAATATGGAAGATTTAAAATCATCCAATCCAGTATTGTATGAAATATGAATTGTAACTTTTATTTCCCACATTTAAAAAATCCTTTAAGTATCTTTATTTAAGGTAGTACTAGTCCCACAAGACAATTTCAATGCACATTCTGGAATACCTCTGCCTATTTCTGGGCTGGGTTTAGTCAATTAATTTTACTGGTCACCTGATATGTCATAGGTTCTGGGAGGATAGACTCTAACTTTAGTTCTCTATCCACTAATAATAGACAATCAGAAACCATTTCTGTGAAATACACCTGTAAAGTAATAGTCATTGTAACAAAGCTATTTCCAGAATGGTCCAAGTAACAATGTGTGATTGATCTAGTTACAATGAAATTCAATGGCACATAACCCTAAACAGCAAAATCTTCTCTCATCCCCTCCGCACTTTAACAGACCCTGAAGAAAGGAAAGAGCCAATGGAACTGGGTATTGAGACCAAGGAGTTCTTCCCATAGTTCCATAGTCTGACCTCAAGCGGTAATTACTTTTTAACCCTTTTATCTCTTTATCTCAAATACTTTTGCCCCTGAAACACAAAATGTCCAAAGGACCATTTAATTAAATACAACATAAACAATATTAGGAATGTGGCCAAAGGTGATAAACCCGGGCACAGTCATCTCTGCCTCACCTCAGTGGCATCCAAAGATTTCATAGAGATGCTAAGCATTGCTTTGTTTTAACTCTCCTTCCTAAAAGCTGAGAATAAAGATAGACTAATGTGCTCATTTTAACAAAACTTCACTATTGCAAAACAAATGTGATGTTTCCATTTAATATTTTAGAACTTTACCTGAATAAACTCCAGCTTTCCCTCTCCAATTTAAAGCACCAAATTACTACTAGTTTGTGTAGTCACAAATTAAAATGTAAAAGGTTCTAATTTCTGGAACAAGCATGGTGATGACCTAGTCCCAAATCTTCCCACTTCTCCTAAAAATTATACAGAGCAACAAAGAGAATATCCAAACCATACCCAAATATTCCACATATAGACTACATGTTTAGTGAAACTAGGGGACAGAGAAAACCCATAAATTCCAAATTATGTGAAAGTGAAGCCCCAAACCACAACAGTAAGACGAAAGCAGCCTGGATGATTTAAATGTAAAAAATAAAATCACACAAGTACTAGAATAAAACATGGGTGAATGCCTTAATAACTTTACAGTGAGGAAAACCTTTCTAACTATGGCTCAAAACCCCGAAGTCATAAAAAAATAATTGGAAAATTCAACTTCATAAAAACCAAAACACTGCTGCATAGCAAAAACACCACAAAGTCAAATAGATTTTGTAAGTCATATCAGAGGAAAAAGATTGATCCCTCCTCACTTTTTAAAGAACTCTTAGAAATTGAGAAGAAAAAGACAACCAACCCAAAAGACAAATGGACAACATAACAGCTCACAGAGAAAAGGCCCTTAAACATTTAAAGGGATGCTCACCTTGCTCAGAATACAATTTAAAACTACCTGGAGATGCCAGTTTTCATCTATCAGATTGGTGAAAATTCAGAACATACTCAGAGTATGTGGTTAATGTTCATATTGGTTCACAAAGCTGTGAAGAAACCAATATTTTCATGCATTGCTCATGGAATGTAAAATTATTCCATCCTATGGAGGGGAATTCAACCATACCTACTGACCGCAGATGCATTTATCCACAGATCCAGCAATCTCACTTCTGGCAATCAAACCCCCTCTGCGCATACCTCTGCATACATATAAAGTTGTTCATTGCAGTAGTGTCTTAATAGCATGGAAACAACCCATGAGTCCATCAGTAAAGGGCTGGTTAAATTACTGAGCAGTCACATAACAGAACACTCCATAACCATTTAAAAAAAAAAAAAGGAAGATCTCTCTCTATATGAAATATCTCTAGGCTGAGAATTTTTTAAAAAGCAGAATAAAAAAGAGGCAAGGTAGTGTACATAGTATCCTTTTTGTACATAGTAAGCAAAGTGAAGTATGGAATGAGAATATAGAATATCTGTACTTGACTATATTTACATATAGAAACACATGAAGGATAAAAAGAAATGACTAAAATTGGTTACCCAAAGTGGGCAGCAGTGAGTAGGAACAGTGTGGGAGGAGGCAGGGGTAGGAGTAAGATTTCTCTAAATACATATTTTATAGTTTTGAGTTTTGAAACATGTAACTATATTATCTTTTCAATAATTGCTTATTTAAAAAGCTCTCTATCTTAATTATATTTCAATTTTTAAAAATTATACAAGTTTTAATGGACAAACATACTATGAAATAGAGATAACTTCCAATTAGTCATGTGTTGGACATTTTGCTTAATGTCTGCATACTTGTATACAGCAATGATCCCATAAGATTATACGAGAGCTGAGAAATGCCTGTTGCCTAGTGACGTCATAATGTCATAGCAAACTGCATTAGTTGTGTGTTGGTGGTGATGCTGGTATAAACAAACATATTATGTTACCAGTTGTATACAAATATAGCACACACAATTATGTACATAATACTTGATAATGATAATAAACAACTATGTTACTGGTTTATATTATTTACTATACTACACTTTTTATTGTTATTTTAGAGTGTATTCCTTCTACTTATAAAAAAATTTGCTGTAAAATACTATGCTGTGTTACACCAGCAGCAGCCATACATTTCGTTTACTTCATCTCTTGATTATATCATGTTCCCTTGAGCTTGATTTAATCTCATGTTGTTTCATACAGTGACATACTGTACAGGCATGTAGCCTGGGAGCAACAGGCTGTACCATAGAGCCCAGGTGGGTAGGAGGCGATACCATCTAGTTTTGTAAGTGCCCTCTGTGATGCTCCACAATGACAAAGTCACCTAACGACGTACTTCTCAGAATGTATCCCTGTCATTAAGTGGCATGTGACTAAATATATAACATTCCTGTAATGGATTCACTCACAATCTATTAACTTAAATACAATTTTCACAATAGGCAAGAATTTTGATATAAAGGCCAATCTCTGAGTGTCTGGGTCCAGTGGCAAGTGGGATAACGACTGGCAATCAGAAACAATGAGTCATTTCTTGAAGCAACTCATCTGCTGTAGGACCGTGAGCAAGTCACTTCGTCACTTCACTCACCTTCATTTTTTACTATGATTAAAACTATCGATCTCTAAAATAGTTCCTTCTTATTGGCAACTAAAAGAGAGACCAGTTTAAAAAGTAACTTTTAAAAATTGAATCAAAAAACTAAAAAATAAGTAAACTATCTCTAACATTCTGTTACTGTGCTCAGTGCTCTCCTAGGGTTTAGGCCTGAGCTCCTCAAACTTTCCTTTCCTTTCTATTACTCCACGCAGGCAAAGGCTAGAACTGAGCTCCAGGTAGGAAGACAGGATGCAGTTTACCTCCAGCACAAGAATTATTGGGATCAACTCTATTTATCCTCAGGCAAAAGCCCAACTAACACCAAAAATAAAGGATAAACTGAAGAACTACATTTGATAAGTTTAAAGTAGGACTGTGAATTAGTATATTTCAATGGAAACCACCAAAGCACCTTTCTCTATTAGGAGCAACAGAGAGAATTTAATTTTCTCTTTGAGTTTAAAAAAACAAATGTACTTACTTTTCTACTGAGAAATAATATGGGAAGGAGGAGGAAATACACAGTGGAAGACTTCAAATAAGTCACATATAAAATTTTGAGCATCTCGACACTGACCTGATGAAAGTCACTTTTAATTTTTTCAATGTCACATATACAATTAAAATAGCCAATATACTCTGTTATTTAGTAATTTTTTCTTATAAAAAAATTCAGTAAATATTAAAGATACAGGCACATCTCGTTTTATTGCACTTCACAGATACAGTGCTTTCATCAACATCAAGGCAAGACCCTCCACCAGCAAAAAGATTATGACTTTTGCTGATGGCTCAGATGAAGGTTAACTTTTTTTAGCAACAAAGTATTTTTTAAGGTTTGTACATTTTTTAGACATAATGTATTGCACACTTAGCAGACTACAGTAGAGAGTAAACATAATTTGTATATGCACTGGGAAACCAAACAATTCGTGACTCATTTTACTGTGCTATTCACTTAATTGTGGAGGTCTGGAACCGCACTTGCAGTATCTGAGGTATGCCTGTATTAACCCTTTGTCAGTCCTATCTTCTGTAACTATTTTATCCTAGATGAAGTTTTACATACTTTGTATTTTTAACATATAAAATTTTATTTCAATATAATCAAATATTCATTGTGAATTACTCCAATACATTTATGTAGCCCCAACCTCTTTTGTAAAATTGTTTGATGGTTTCATTTTCTAACTTTTTAAACAAAGCTGGAATTTATTTTGGTGACAGTGAGGCTATAATTTTATTTTTTAAATTTTATATCATGCATGTATTTTTTTATTTTTTTTTTTGAAGGGGAACAGGACTTTATTGGGGAACAGTGTGTACTTTCCAGTACTTTTTTTCCAAGTTGTTGTCCTTTCACTCTTAGTTGTAGAGGGCGTAGCTCAGCTCCAGGTCCAGTTGCCGTTGCTAGTTGCAGGGGGTGCAGCCCACCATCTCTTGTGGGACTCGAGGAATCAAACTGGCAACCTTGTGGTTAAGAGCCCACTGGCCCATGTGGGAATCGAACCGGCAGCGTTCGGAGTTAGGAGCATGGAGCTCTAACCTCCTGAGCCACCGGGCCAGCCCCGGCTATAATTTTATTTTTATTTGACTTGGTGGAGGGGCAGATAAGCCTCCTCCTTTTAAGGGGTCAGTGATTAAAGATTCTTTGCCTTTTTTCTAAAACTATTATTGTCTCTCTTGTTTAAATTAATTGAATTTTTCTAATTTCATTATGCTTTTCTATGTACTTTCACAAGAAAATCAAAATCATTATTAAGAGACAATCACTGTGGAGAGGATTCTGGGGAAAGGGCAGAATAGGAAGCAGCAGGAATCTATCTCCCAACCTAGACTACAATTGCGCTAGCTGAATCTGTCTGCTGTAACTATTCTGGGGGAGGTGGTCCTGTGGGCCTGAGGCCTTACCCTGTGGGATCTGAGGCTAACTCCAGGTAGGTGGTATCAGGACTGAACTGAATTGTAGACTCCCAGCTGGCACCCACAGAGAATTCGAGACTTACTTAGTGTGGGGAAAACAATCCACACATTTAGTTACAGAAGTGCCAGAAGTGTGAATGTTGAGTAAAGAGAAAAACACAGAAGTTTTTCCTTTATGGACTGTTACCATCATTTCTCCCGTAATGAAAAAAACTGAAAAAAGAACCTGGTTCCTAGACCCCCAAATCACGTTTTATTAAGACTAACAAATCAAACTGAACCCAAAAAGTAGAATTCCAGATCTATAAAAAGGTATTCATTTGAGTGTTACAACCTGTAAAAAGCATCTTACCTTCATTATAGGGCACTGGATTGCCAATCTTTAATCCAACTGCTTCAGCTGATTTCAAAACGTCTAACTCCATCAAAATAACTACTCTCCTACAAAGGCAAATAAATAGAAACAAGTTAGAAAAAATAAATTCAGAAGCCTTATAAATGACAAGCTACTTAAAAAGCTTTCCACCAATAATCATTTTGATAAAATGATTTCCCTTTGTCAGCTGGCTTTCATTATTGAATAACTTGAGAAATATATGATAGCAATTCCTACATAAATATTTCCCTTAATCTTTCACTGCATCATTATCAAGGCTTCTTTCGATCACAGGGTTTTCATTTCCCATCTAGTCCCTTAATTAAAATGCAGTGTCCTTACTACATACCATATCTTCAAGGAGCAAATGACATGATAAGAATTTAGATTATTAAACACAAGAATATGTGGCACAACAAGAGGTGATTTATTTTCAGAAACATAACACTTACCTAAACAATTACCTTTTCCCAGGGAAAATCAGTATGACTATATATATATGTAATTAGTTTCAGGTGTACAAAGCAACGTACTAATTAGATACTTATACCCCTCATAAAGTGATAATCCCCCGCCCCATGACTGTAGATATTTTTTTTTAATGTAATAATTCTCTAAGAACTGAGTTCTTTGACCTACTTTTAACTCTAATTAAAATCTGCAGTAACTGCCCAAGGACCATAGGCCAAAAACTTCCACTTGGCCCACGAGGCTCTGTATGGTCTGGCCTTCTCATCTCACACCAGAGTGGCACTCTAGCCATACTGTTTCCTTCCAGTTACTGGGGTATGTTATATTCTCTTGTGCCGCAAGGCCTGTGCGTAGGCCTCTTTCTGACCGGGATGGCCTCCTCTCATTCTGCCTCATCGAATACTCATTTTTTGGCTCTCGTCTCAAACATCACTTCTTTAAGAGACACTTCCTTAACCTTTAGTTCAGATCAGGTTTCTGTTATAGTCTTTCCTATAGCTACGACTTCTTTCCTTCAGATCACTTCTCTAAGGTTTAATTAATATATAGTTTATATGTTCATTATTTATGTATTCATTCATACATATTTTGATTGTATATTCATCATTTATCTATTTCTCCTACTAGCCTGCACTTTCAATGAGGGCAGGTATCCTCCAGGGCTTAATGCAACAACTGCGCCAGTTTGTATTGTTGCTCAGTACAAACTTGAATGTCATGATCATGTCTGTATTTTAAAGAGAACTACAACACAGAGAAGGAAATTTTAGGGGAACACGACTGGAGGCAGGGAGACCAACAGGAGAGAACTAACGGTAGCCTAAATTAGGGTAGTAGCAATAAAAAAATTTAAAAAAAGTGGAGGGGCAGCCAGATGGCTCAGCTGGTTAGAGTGCAAGCTCTCAACAACAAGGTTGCCGGTTCAATTCCCGCACAGGATGCTGGGCTGTGCCCCACCGCAACTAAAGATTGAGGGCGGCAACTGAACTTGGAGCTGGGCTGCACCCTCCACAGCTAGACTGAAGGACAACGGCTTGGAGCTGATGGGCCCTGGAGAAGCGCACTGTTCCCCAATATCCACCCCTACCAAAAACAACAACAAAAAAAGTGGATGGGTTGGAGCAATATTTAAGGAATAATAAACCCAACTTCATCATGTTGCATTCTTTAAACGATCTGATGGCTGTATTTTGGATTTTTATATACAATTGAAAAGTTTGTGCTACTTTTATCAGGTTTTCATATCAAGGTTATATTTCAATAAAATAAGCTTGAAACTATCTGTTCCTAAAAATTAGATAGATTCCCTATAAAAACTATCCAATAGTTATTTAGTAGTGGATATTTAACTACCTTCCAAAATTACTCCAGAACATAGGAAAATGGAAGGCTTATCAATCATTTAGCATTATCCTAATACCAAAACCTAAGAGAAAACACATTTAAAAAAAAAAAATAGTTTTATATTGTAATATACATACATCCTAAATATTAACAAGATGAATCCAGCAGCATAGCAAAAGAATACACCAATCCCAATCTACAGAAAACAGGTGACAAGGACACATTATGACTCTATAAGGATACAATCAGCAACATCCAGACAGTGGGAAACTGTATGAGGATAAAGAACAGATGACCTGGTTTCTTCAACAAATAAACAGCAAGGGAGGAAAAAAGTTATGAAGGAGGAACCTACAGATTCAAAGAGACTAAAAAAACTGTCAACCTACTTTAGTGTGAACTTTACTTTGGATCCTGATTCAGATAATTTACACACACACACACACACACACACGAATAGATGGAAACTGAACACTGGCAGCATATTTTATATTTTAGGTGTAAAGTGGGATTTTTAAAAACAAGTTCTTTTCCTTCAAAGACATATACTAAGATATTTATGGATAAAATAATACAATGTCTGAAATTTGCTTCAAGATTACAGGGGAAGATAAATGTGGAAGGGATATAGATAAAAACAAGATTGGCTATCAGGTGATAATTTGAAGCTGGATGATGGGACATGGATATTCACATACCATATTCTTCAATGAAAAGACTTACTATCAAGTGCTATATAAATTTAATGCAATTCTTTGCATTCAAACAAGATTTTTGTCTTTTTTGAACTTCACTATATAACTAGAATTCATGTAAGAATAAAACATAGAAGAACTGTCAAGAAAATTTGTGGGGAAAAAGTAAAGGAAGACATCACCTACAAGTTACTAAATATTCTACCTACGATATTAGGTTGGTGCAAAAGTAATTGCAGTTTTTGCAATTGTTTTTAACCTTTTAAACCACAATTACTTTTGCACCAACCTAATACTTTTAATCGCAAACACTATGGTAGATGAAGTTACCTGTGTTGGTAAGGATGCAGAGAAACTAAAACCCTCATACAATTGCTAGTGGGAATGTAAATTGGTATAGCCACTTTGGAAAACAGTCTAGTAGTTCCTCAAAAATTTAATCATAAAGTTACCATCTGACACACAATTCTACTCCAAGGTATATATAAAAATAATGAGACCATGTCCACACAAAAACTTGTATGCAAATGTCCTTAACATTACTCATGATAGCAAAAAGGTGGAAACAATCCAATGTCTAAACAAATGGATAAACAAAATGTGGTAGACCCACACAATGGATTATTATTTGGCCATAAAAAGGAATGAAATTCTGACACACGCTACAACATGGATGAACCTTGAACATTATGCTAAGTGCGCAGAGGTCAGTCACAAGGGACCACACATTATATGAGTTCATTTATGTGAAATGTCCAAAATAAACAAATCTACAGAGACAGAAAGTAGATTAGTGGTTGTCAAGGGCTAGAGAGGATGGGGAATTTGGGGATGATAGCTAAAGGGTTCAGGGTTTATTTAGGGGGTGATAAAATAGTCTAAAATTAATTGTGGTAATGGCTGCATAACTGAATATACTAAATACCATTTCACACTTTAAATAGATGAATTGTATGGTATGTGAATCATATCTCAATACAGTTGTTACCAAAGAAAAGGGGGGAAAGGGACAAAAAAAACCTCTACAGCACTGATACAAGCATAGACAAGCAGATCAACAAAAAAAGATGGCAAACTCAGAATAAATTAGATAAATGGAATACCAGTCTCTCTGTATCTAGTTCTGCCACCAACCATCAATTCTCCACATAGCTATCAGAATAATCTTTTGGAAACTTCTTAAAACTTAGATCATACCACTATTCCCTGGCTCAAAACCCCATGGCTTCCCATCACACTCCGAATAAACCCTAACCTCTTTACTGGGGCCTAGAACCCCTCCATGATATGGGCTATCCATTTGGAAAAAATTAAGCTAAATTCCTCCATCATATCCTATGTAAAAATAAGTCTCAGATGAACTAAAGTCTACTTTAAAAATCCACAGAAGTGTCTGAAGAAACTAAAAGATAATTTTATAACCTGGTCAGAAAGTAATGCATTCCTCTATGACATTCCAAGGGCCATGATGTCACTAGGCAATAGATAGGAATTTTTCAGCTCCATTTTAATCTTATGGGACCACTGTCGTATATGTGCTCCATTATTGACTGAAATATCGTCATGCGGTACATGACTGAATTTACACTATAATTTTACTTTCAAAATTATTTCTGTGTATCCATCAATCAGTGATAAACATGCACTGAGCGATAATGATAATATGGTTATTTCTGGATGTATAAATTTTGGACAATTTTTTCCTTCTTTGTACCCTTTTCTGTATTGTTTGAGTATATTATACTAGGTATCATAATATTTTCTAAAAAAATTGAACACACCTAGAAAGACAGTTACAGATATATTCAAAGAAACACTGGTAAAACTTTTTCAATAATGAAATGCTGTATATACTTTAAATGTTAACTAAATTACGGTAAATTTATACAATGGCATACACTAATATATGACAGAGGTATACCTAGGGAGATGTAAAAATGATCACTATAAAATTAAAAAGGAGTATTATAAAACCATATATATTATGAGGTTTTTCTAAAGGAAATATATATTCATAAGTATTTATATTCAGAGAAAAAATCTGGAAGGCTAGACAACAAAATGTTAATAGGTATTTCTGGGCAGTGGGATTAGAGTTATTTCTCTTTTTGTTTATGTGACTTTTGTAACATATGCATATATTATTTGTATAATAAAAGTTGTTTTACAAAACATAATGACAAGAACACAAAATTCCATCATGCACTTGTTGCTGCTTTTGGGAGTGCTTTTCTCTGGGGGAACAAAAGCATCTTCAGCTCTGTTCCGGCCCCAACGGTTTTTATTCTCTAGCAAGTCTATGCATGAGTCAGTTTGCAGAGTTGCTAAAGCACAACAAATATAATGGAACAAGGAAGAAGAAACCACTACAGTTCTGCCCTTCCACTCGCAGCATGTGCTCCCCGTGTGACTGCTTCCTCTCTTGTAGCTGAGAAAGGAGGAAGTCGGGCAAAGAGGAAGGCTGGCCAGGGGTGAAAACCTGGCACGGAGACTGGTCCTGTGAGAATGGGCAGGGCAGAAGGAAGTCTGGGGTACTTGTTTCCACAGTGGGGAGCAGTGGTTTGTGAGTATTCTTAAGAGAAAAATGGTGACAGACCTCTGACATTTTGATGCCACCCTTTGAAAAGATCTATACTATTTTCCTGGGATGAATTGTAGGTGAAGAGACTACTACATGATATAGAGAAATAAGTAACTGTTAACCTAGAATTCTATACCCAGTTAAACTACTTTAACTGAGAGTCAAATATAGACATTTTTGGATGAGAGTAAACTCTCCCTAGAACTGCTAAAAGATGTTCTTCAGGAAAATGGAAGCTGAGCTATAAAGGAAGGAGTGTGATCAAAGAGGCAAAGGTTGAGCTAATAAACTACGGGTAAATCTAAATAAGCACTGACTATGTAAGAGAATATACTAATTAGAGGGACTAAAAACAAAGTTGAACTAAAACACTGAACATAGATCTTTTTAAGACCTTTGTTTTATTTCGGAGGATGGTAAAAATACTGACCCGTTTTAGCATATTTGTTAACTCAAATATGGATTTTTAAAAACAAATATGAGTAACCACAAAGAAAACATACATAGAATGTATAACTTCCAAACCAGTAGAAGAAAAAAATAATTAAGAAAATCAACCCAAGGCAGGAAAAGAGAAAAAAGTAAAGCAAGAACCCAGTAAAAACACAAAATTTAGGGGGGGGAAAAATTAATAATTAGGCAGAATAAACTCACTAATTAAATATCAAACTGAATTTTAAAACTTATAGTGTTTATATAAGACATCTAAAATTAATAACATAAAGGTTGAAAGTCAGAAGAAGAATAAAGATATAGCAAACAAATAGAAGTCAAAAAAGTTATTTGGAAACATAAAGATAATGATGTAATATACATTGATATATCTTTATTACGATGGGAATACTTGCCATTTTTGCTTCTCATGTGCTTTGGTTGTATTTTGTAATTGAAAATTAAAATCTTGAGAAAAACATGGAATATAAAGCAACGCCCCAACAAAAAAATCCATTTTAGCAATGTTACCCATGAGGGAATAACAGTTCTGTTCACCATTATATCTCTAGCATGTAACATCTGTAGTTATTCAACATTCTCTATATTGGCTGGATAAAGTATTTACTACGAAAGATTCAACATCACAAAAAAGAGGCAGCATTACATAATTAATTATACATTTTTTTTGCTCTAATAAGTGACCCCTTTTTATTAAGATACTTTGAGAGAGAATCTTAAAAATAGTGTTTCTGAAGAGATTAGAAATATGAAGAGTTCTGCATTCTGCTTTAATTCCCTGCTCTGAAATATCCAATTTGTTTCCATATTTCTCTCCTTCTGGTGCCATATTTTAGCCACCTGAGTTCAGAATTCAATAGCTGTAAATTCTACGCTGAATGTTCACCGCTGCTTTTTGGATTTCTAATTAAATTCTGGCATCCAAAGAACTGTTCAAAAATCAGTCCCCATTCTACAACACAATTAAAAAAACAAACAAACAAAAAAAACCAACACACCACATACCTTCCATCTTTCAGTGTGTTAACAATAAATCGGTTAATCTGGCAAATACAGTTGCTAGACAATTTTTCGTCTTCAACAAGAGCGTTTAACTGTGTTGCCAACATGAAAGCTGAAAAGCAGAGATTATTTTAGTCTCCAAAATACTTCAGTCATAACAGTCTAAAAGTTGATCAGACCTGTACTAGCAAAGACAAATAATGCCTTAAATATATTCCTGAAATTAAAACTAGTCAGACTCTGCCTAGTTAAAAACAGTATAATTTGCTGTGCATTAATTAAACATCTGCTGCTACTGTGAAACGTATGTATTTCTTAAAGTGCCCAAAATCGTTTTTTCTGTTTCATGACAAAGACTGAAAAATCTTTTCTAGTTCCTCCCATCTAGGTCCTTGAGATAGCAAGCATATATTCTGCAAATTCTGCTTTCTCCCCTGTAATCATTTTTCTGTTTCAAAACGGAAAATCATTTTTTCCGTTTCATGACAAAGACTGAAAAATCTTTTCTAGGTCCTCCCATCTAGGTCCTTGAGATAGCAAGCATATATTCTGCAAATTCTCTCCTCTCTCCCCTGTAAAGCTTCTAACACAGAAATGAAACCCCATAAAGGCAAGTATAAGACAGCTAACCCATCAAATTCACTAAATGTCAATATTATCCTGAGGGAAATTAATCAAGAAAAACACAAAGCACCAGTTAGAGAAAATTAATTAAGCCAAGTGGTAGCTTTCCACTAGATCCAGTCTATTGTTAGAATGCTCTCTGCCAGCTGCAATCCTGTCTGAGTGAACTACACATCTGAGCAAATGCACACTTCTGGAATGCCCCAAATTATTGCAATACAAGTGTTGGGTGTGCTTTTAGTATTTAAACACAAAATCCCAGGTTTATACATCATACTTACAGGAGAGAGTGTTCAACCCATCACTCATAAGCAGTCGATAACGGGGTGGACTAGTCCCTGTAGTAATGGGACGGATGTTCTAGAACAGAAAACTTGATTCATTAGCCAGGTTGTCTGCCCCATCCCCAAGGATAAGTAATGCTAAGTGGCAGGAGAGTAGGCTTGCCATTAGTTCAACACAGACCGAACTGCTTGCCCATTCTCTTGACACCTAAATCCAACTAAAAGAAAATTAGATTTGATGGTTCTTCTACCAACCTCTCTCCACTAACATTATGAAACACAACATAAATGAGAATAAAATGAGTTGCCAATACTCTTGTGTTCTCTCTCCCCTAATTTGAATTTGGTTGAAAATCAATTCTGGAAAAAAAAAAATATAACAAGGTCCCTAACATATGCAAGGTGCCGTGTAGGAAACATGCTAAAAATACAAAATGAAGAAAGAAAGAAAAAAAAAGTTCTTGCCCTGAAGGGCCTTGCAATTAGGGTAGAGATGGAGGCAGAGACATAAGAGAAGTGTGCATATAATGAATGACATGGAGGCAGAGCTGAGACATTTATCCCAACTTGAAGGAAATCAGAGGCAGCATTAAGCGAAATAGGAAAACAGAGCCTCGAGATGAAATAAGCCTTACGATGACTGGCAGCTAGTTTGAGAATAACAGGGAGACCGTCGGGCCTATGGATTCAGAATCTGCAGGTACGATCCATGATTCTGCTTTTGTTGATTTTTGTAAATTCCCACCTAAATTTGAGAACCTCTTAAAATGATAGAGTTAACGAAGAATTTTAACCAGACAAGTTCTTTTTAGGTAGCTCTCTCTGGAGGCCATCTGTAAGGCAGATTTGAGCAAGATAAACCTCAGGGCAGGAAGACAAGTAAGGAGGCAGGTGTAATGATGTGTAGCACTACAGCATCCAGTAAGGGTGGAACAAAGAGAGGCAAAGCCTCAAACCTGAACCTCCAAAGGCCTACCTCTGGCTAACGTAACCCATTTTTTAAAAAGCCCAGTTCCTTTCTCAGGGTTACAACATGGACTGGCCTATTTTTTCATGATGATGGAGAGAATTTCCTAAAGTAAACAAATCTTTGTGTCCTTCATCAAATGTAATTTATCATTACATATAACTGAAAACTGCTTGGCATAAAACGCATGTAGGTACTTACAATGACTTGGAGGACGGGTTTTATAGCTGTATCTCCCTGCATTATGGCCTAAAAGAGTAAAAACAGATTCTCGTGAGATATACACTCAAATCATGATTAAAATTTGATATATTTGTACAGTTTAGGATTTGGAATAAACTACAGGTAACATTGTTTAAAGAGCACTTTTGGAGCTTATCATTTGAAAATCTAGTTTTATCCCTCTACAAATTATAAAAATATAAAAGTGAGATACATGCTTACCAACAAGGAAATATTACATCTAAAATACTGGCAATCACATATGTACTCATACCTAACAACACAATAACTTCCCTGTAGTGCCCATTAATAGGAAATTAGATAAAGATGGGAAATCCTTAAAACAGAATATTATGCAGGATTAAAGAAAAAATGTTTATATAATACTGGTTGCCTCTTGTGAGAGGAACTGGGTGAGTAGGGGACACATCTGCGAGGCAGACTTTGCAGTGTATCCTCTTTTGCACCTTTAAAAAACTTTTTTTTAATTTTCAAATTGGGGAATATTGGGGAACAGTGTGTTTTTCCAGGGCCCATCAGCTCCAAGTCATTGTCTTTCAATCTAGTTGTGGAGGGCGCAGCTCAGCTCCAAGTCCAGTTGCCCTTTTCAATCTTTGGTTGCAGGGGGCGCAGCCCACCATCCCATGCGGGAATTGAACCAGCAACCTTGTTGTTGAGAGCTCGCGCTGTAAACAACTGAGCCATCCGGCCGCCCCTCCGGGGGGTTTAGCAGCAGCTCATTGTCTTCAGTCTAGTTGTGGAGGGCGCAGCTCACTGGCCCATGTGGGAATCGAACCAGCAACCCTGTTATTCAGAGCTCGCGCTCTAACCAACTGAGCCATCTGGCCACCCTATACCTTTTAAATTTTGAAATCTCCACTCAATTAGCAATTACAAAAATAATTTCTAAAGAAAAACAGAAGAACTATCAATCAGGTTTTTTAAAAGCCATCATTTAAAGGTAAACATCAGGGCCGGCCGGGTCCGGTGGCTCAGGTGGTTAGAGCTCCATGCTCCTAACTCCGAAGGCTGCTGGTTTGATTCCCACATGAGCCAGTGGGCTCTCAACCACAAGGTTACCGGTTCAATTCCTCGAGTCCCGCAAGAGATAGTGGGCAGCGCCCCCTGCAACTAAGATTGAACACGGCACTTTGAGCTGAGCTGCCGCTGAGCTCCCGGATGGCTCAGTTGGTTGGAGTGCATCCTCTCAACCACAAGGTTGTCAGTTCGATTCCTCGACTCCCGCAAGGGATGGTGGGCTGTGCCCCCTGCAACTAGAAAACGGCAACTGGACCTGGAGCTGAGCTGCGCCCTCCACAACTAAGACTGAAAGGACAACAACTTGACTTGGGAAAAAGGCCTGGAAGTACACACTGTTCCCCAATAAAGTCCTGTTCCCTTCCCCAATAAAAATCTTTAAAAAAAAAAAAATAATAAAAGGTAAACATCAGAAAAATCAACAGTAGTTAAAACTGGTTGCCTGACCTGCTTCTACCCATGCTGAAATAAATAATACCAGACTAGCGCTTCCAACCATAACTAAAATCCTGGACAAAAATATATGAACTGTTTTCAAATATTGGACAACAAGTAGAGCAAGACTGAGATCCCTAAAAGATGGAAGACAAATGAGGTGAGCTCCACAATGGTCGTGGCTTTCTGTACTTTCTGGATCACAGTGCAGGGAAGGAAACCCAAGCACATGGCAGCCCTGTTGAGCATAGATCAGGGTTCAGGGAGGGGAGTTCGCTGGATTTCGTGGATACAGAGTACCAGAGAGGAGGGAGCTACACAGAGAAGCTTCAATAACCTACATGGGGCTTCCCTTGAGTCTTTGGCTGAATTCTAAGTTGTGCGTACACAAAATGAGACTCCACAAGGCCAGGCAAAGAGTAAGTATTAAGAGAGCGATAAGCTGAAGATAGCAGAGTAGATAAACACTGTGCCTGCATCCTCCCACGAACACATAAAAATTAAAAGTAAATTATAGAACAATCAACCTGGAGAATCATCTGAAGTCTAGCCAAAAAGAAGTCCTATAACTAAAAGTATAAAGAAGAAACCACATCAAGACTGGTAGGAGGGGCAGATACGTGAACGAGCCCCAAAACTCCATATGACAGTTGAGAATCAGGAGGGATATCTCAGCTGCAAAGGTTTCCTACAAAGGAGCCAGGGACCCCAGCTGCACACCAGGCTCCCCAGCCGTGAGTACTGGTACCGGGAAGAGGCGCCGCCCACAACATCTGGCTGTGAAAAACAGTGGGTATTCCAAACATCCAGGTGGTACGGAAGGCTGCAGGAAACCCAGACACAATCTTAAACAGCCCTCACACAAACTCACTCACTCACAGGCTTTCACCCTAGGCTCCGGTGGAGGGATGGTGACTCGAGGTATTGGAGGGACACAGGGAGCGGGGCAGACTGAAGTGTGTGGCTTCAAAGCGAGGGCTAGAGGAGTCACCATTTTTCCTGTGAAGGGTCCTCCTCCCATGAGGCTGAGGGGTGGGCACCATCTTTCCTGTGTTGAGCCTCCCCAACTAGGCCAAATCTGAAACTCATTGGTCTGGTGAGCTCTGCTGAGACCATGCCCCACCCAACTCCCCCAATGCGCCTGAAGCACTTTCTCCGCCTACATTGCATTCTTTCTTGGAAAACTATTGGAGTCTGGGATCCCCAGGAGGGTAGCAACTGGCCTATGCCCTGAGACTTTTTTTTTTTTTAAGATTTTATTGGGGAAGGGGAACAGGACTTTATTGGGGAACAGTGTGTACTTCCAGGCCTTTTTTCCAAGTCAAGTTGTTGTCCTTTCAATCTTAGTTTTGGAGGGTGCCATTCAGCTTCAAGTTGTTGTCCTTTCAGTCTTAGTTGAGGAGGGCACAGCTCAGCTCCAGGTCCAGTTGCCATTTCTAGTGGGAGTCGAACCGGCACAGCCCACCATCCCTTGTGGGAGTCGAACCGGCAACCTTGTGGTTGAGAGGATGCGCTCCAACCAACTGAGCCATCCGGGAGCTCAGCGGCAGCTCAGCTCAAGGTGCCGTGTTCAATCTTAGTTGCAAAGGGCGGAGCCCACAATACCTTGTGGGACTCGAGGAGTTGAACCGGCAACTTTGTGGTTGAGAGCCCACTGGGAATCGAACCGGCAGCCTTCGGAGTTAGAAGCATGGAGCTCTAACCGCCTGAGCCACCGGGCCGGCCCCTGCCCTGAGAGTTTTGCTGAGTAGCTCCAGGCTCAGCACTGGCACCAAACCAGAATTTACATTAACCTGTTGACAACTCTTCCCACTCTAGTGACTCCAAAACCCTGCCTTACCCAACTTTCATACCATACAAGGCTCTATCAGTGGCTGAACCTTAAGGGAGCTGGCAGGCCTCAGGGTGTCCTGGCTTTTTGCAGAGCTACCCCAGGCTTGGTACTGGTGGCAACTGTCCTTGGTTCCCAGTGTTTCCTCTCCCACATGCCTCCAACTTTAGCACAGGCAGCAAACAATCACAGATAGCTTTGTAGCTCCTACCTGGTGTCCCCAGCCAGTCACAGGCAGTGGGTAACCTGGGCCTGCACCGGAGCCCCTCCCAAGAGGCCCCAGAACCACCATACTTGGAGGATGGCTTCAGACCACAGCAGAGCACCACCCAATTAGCCCCACAAGTGGCACACAAAAAGGGCAGCCTCAACGCACCAGTACTCAATGGGGTGAATCCCACTCAGTGGGTTAAGCCTCCCACACAGCAGCCTATAAGCTGTGGACATGGCCAAACCCCACAGTCAATCAGCCCGAGGGACAATGCCACCCACTGATGTGTCAATAGCAATCAAGGCTCAACTATAACAGGAGGGCACATGCAACCCACACAAGGGACACTCCTGGGGCACCTGGAGCAGGTGACCAGGGAGACTTAGCCAGGGCTCCACAGGGTACCTACTACATAAGACTACCTGCCAAGACTGGGAGACATAGAAGATCTACCTAATACATAGAAACAAACACAGAGAGGCAGCCAAAATGAGGAAACAAAGAAATACATCCCAAATGAAAGAACAGGAGAAAACTCCAGAAAAAGAACTAAACAAAATGGAGGCAAGCAACCCACCACACACCAAGTTCAAAACAATGGTTATAAGGATGCTCAAGGAACTTAGTGAGAACTTCAACAGAGAGATAGCAAGCATAAGAAAGGACATAGAAACCATAAAAAACAACCTGTCAGAAGTGAAGAATAACTGAAATGAAGAATGCACTAGGAGGAATCACCAGCAGACTAGCTGAAGCAGAGGCTCAAATCAACCATTTGGAAGACAAAGTTCTGAATGACCAGAAAGCAGTTGATTAAATGTTTCTTTAACAATCTGCGAAATCTTTGCGTACTGCATGTGTCTCCCTTCATAACGTACGTTTGAAACATATGCTGCCTATGGTTAAGCAACAGGTTCTGCAGGGACAGGAGGAGGACCCGCTGGTTCTAAATTTCTTGGTTCAGGTTCACCCTATTGTAGAAGCTTATCAAGAGTTACTTTTGCTGCACTGGATCTAGACTCCTCTTTATTTTGTTCCAGTCCAGTCTTGTATTGCACACTATCCACTACAGCACAAAAAGCAAATTATGGTCCCATAACATTACCTGCTACTGTTTCCTTAAGGTCAAGCTGAATGTGCTGCACTTGGTGTCAACTGGTACAAGGCTGGTACAAGATTTCTCTCTCCATGTTTATATTTTATTATAAATTCCTTCTATTTTTTATTTTTTTGAGGAAGGACAGGATTTGAAATAGATGAAAGACCTTTGGAAAGCAATGGTTCTGGAAAATTACCCGTCACTTGTGTAACCTTGGATGCCATATTCAACAGCCTGTAACTTTCCGAGGAATGTGCGGTGGGTATAGTTACCGTGCAGGCTGATGGCTGAACTGGCAAGCTCTTTTTCAGCATCTGAGCAAAACTGGGGACTCAGGAGCCCTGAAACCAGTCATGTTGGCAGACATATTCTCACCAAAATCGGCCTTCCTGCCTTGTAGGCCAGACCCAACAGTGGGCTGTAGGCCGAGGGGCTCACCGACAACACCACTGCTTCAGAATACACATTATTTTTAGTACACCTGGAATATTTTCATCAAGATAGCACATGTGCTGGGCAATAAGACAAGATTCATTAAATGTTAAAAGATTGAATTCATACAGAGTACATTATCTGACAACACTGGAATTAAACCAGATATCAATACCAATATATCTAGGAAATCTCCAAATACTTGGAAGTTAAACAGCAAACTTCTAAATAACCCATCTGCTGAAAATGAAATTACAAGAGAAATTAGAAAGTATTAATTGAATGAAAATGAAAATACAATCTATCTAAGTGTGCGGTATGTAGCTAGAACAATGCTTACAGGAAAAACTATAGCTTTAAATGATTATATTCAATTATCTAAGCTTCCACCATAAGAAGCCAGAAAAAGCACCAACTAAACCCAAGTATGTAGGAGGGAAATAACAAAAGAGCAAAAATCAATGAAATAGAAAATGGATAGACAATAGGAAAAAAACAATTGAATCAACGGCTGGTTCTTTGAGCAATAAAATTGATAAATCTCCAGCTAGTATGGTCAAAAAAATATAAAACATATATTGTCAATAGGAGTAATGAAAAAGGCATCGCTAAAAAAAATTTTAAAGAAAAAGGCATCACTATAAATCCTATGTAGATAAGAGAATATTAGAAACAACTTTATGAAACAATTTAGATAAAATGGGTAAGTCCCTTGAAAAACATAAATTACTAAAATTGACATACAGAAAAACAAAAAATCTAGATGGCTCTA
The DNA here is from genome assembly GCF_057876585.1 of Rhinolophus sinicus. Classification (NCBI taxonomy): domain Eukaryota; kingdom Metazoa; phylum Chordata; class Mammalia; order Chiroptera; family Rhinolophidae; genus Rhinolophus; species Rhinolophus sinicus. The sequence continues at coordinate 18,695,722 of NC_142512.1, forward strand.
TATCTAGTAAAGAAACTAAATTTATACTTTAAAATAGCTCAACAAAGAAAACTCTAGGTCAGGATGGATTTACTGACAAATTCTGTATGTCATTTAAGAACAAAAACTACCAACCCTGCATAAATTATTTCAGAAAATGGAAAACATCTTCCAACTCACTTTATGTTAAAAAAATATATGTGATGCTTATATTTAACAAAAGACATATCCAGAAAAAAGAATTCTTACAACTAATTAATAAGAACACGACCCAATTTTCTAAAAGGACAAAAGATCTGAACAGACTTCACAAAAGAAGACATACAAACGGCCAATAATCACATAAAAAGATGCTCAACATTATTAGTCATCAGGAAAACATAAATTAAACCCATGGTGATATACCACTACATATTTATTAGAATAGTTAAACTTTAAAAAACTGACAAAACTGGGGGCCGGCCCGGTGGCTCAGGCGGTTGGAGCTCCGTGCACCTAACCTGGAAGGCTGCCGGTTTGCTTCCCACATGGGCCAATGGGCTCTCAACCACAAGGTTGCCGGTTCGACTCCTCAACTCCTGCAATGGATGATGGGCTGCACCCCCTGCAACTAACACCAGCAACTGGACATGGAGCTGAATTGAGTCCTCCACAACTACGATTGAAAGGACAACTTGACTTGGAAAAAATCCTGGAAGTACACTGTTCCCCAATAAAGTCATTCCCCTTCCCCAATAAAATCTTTAAAAAAAACAAAAACTGACAAAACTAAGTGCTGCCAAAGATATGGAACAACTAGAAGTCCCATAACCACTTTGGAAAACATTTGGCAATTTCTTACAAAAGTTACCATATGCCCCAGCAAGTGCAGTCCTAGGTATTTATCCAAGGGGTATGAAAACATTTCCACAAGACTTGTACATAAATGTTCAAAGTATCTTCATTCATAATAGCCAAACAATGAAAATAACCCAAATGTCCAACAATAAGACAGTGTTTATTCATCAATGGAATACTACTTAGCAATAAAAAGGTACAAATACTGAAACAACATGAATAAACCTCAAAAGCCATTTGCTGAGAGAAGGAAGCCAGACACAAAAGCGTACATATTATTTAGTTCCAATTACATGAAGTTTTAGAACAGTCAAAACTATAGTGATAGAAACCAGAACTCAGAACAGTGGTTGCCTGGGGTAGAGGCAGAAGAGGGGAAGGCAAAGGAGACTGAGGTGGTGTGATGACAGGGGAGTCAACACTTGTCAAAACTCATCAAACTGCATGCTTATAATAAGTGTATTTTAATAGATGAATGTAAATTAAACTTCAATAAAGGTGACTTTTTAAAAAAGTAGTTGTCTGGGTGGTGATCACACAATGTGATATATAGGTGATGTATTACAGAACTGTACCCCTGAAATCTATGTAACTTTACTAACAACAGTCATCCCAATAAACTTTAAAAAAAAAAAGTAGTTATTTCTGGGGAACAAATTGGGGCAAGGTAGGACAGCTCAGTAATTTCATTAAACGCCTTTCTGTTCTATTTTATTTTAAAACCACATGCATGTGTTACTTTATTCTTTTTAATTTAGATACTGACTATAACATTTACTGTTTTCTGGGACATACAGCATGACATATACACTTAAAAGATAAAATTGTCTTAAACTTTCCAAATTAACATTGCTAATAAAAACACAAGGCAACAGAATGCCATAATCAAGGGCACATGTGTTTGAATCCTTGTTCCATGAACAAATTATTTAACTTCTCTACACTTTAAGTTCATCATCTGTAAAACGGGTAATAATAAAAATCTACCTTAGAGGGTTACGGGAAGTACTGGCTATTATAAAGTATCTGGCACATTGGAAATGGTCGAAAACATTAGTTCCTTTGCCTTTCTTTATATTACCCAATTACTTACAATATAAAAGCTATTCGTTCTATTTATCACAGAAGTCCCAAGCATTCTCTCTTACTTTGTGTTAGCTCTTACCCACAATGCCTCTGCTATTTGTGTGTTAGTTGTTTACCCATTAGGGCCTGTGTCTTTTAAACTAAAATGATATTATTTGTTTTAGCTAATAATCAAAGTTGACAAAGGTCCTCTACACTCTGTCACCACAAACATAGGCAAAAATTTTCTTTGTCATTTATGAATAAAACCGAATACTTTATCTGACACTAGAAATATGTTTCTAAAATCTTGAATATAGCAAAAACCTCATAATCATTCATTTTTTTTAAAGTGAAGACCTGTTCCTAATTTTTTTCCTACTACCATAATTTGTCTGAAAAGCAGCTATAAAGTAAATGATGCCAATTTGCAATTACTTCCCAGGTCTAATTATTCCTAATGTATTAAAATATCTACTCATTCCGCCAACTGTTCTTCCCCTTCCCGTTTCCCCCAAGCTCCCTTTCTTCCCCATTCATCTCTGTCCCTTTCTTTCCCCCCGCCTCATATGCAACTAGCAAACATTTATTGGGCACCTAAAACTTGCCAGCACTGCCCCAGGTATTCAAGGTACCATGCTGAGCAAAAAAAAACACACACAAAAAAACAGACATCATTTCAGACCTAAAAGAAATGTAGTCCAGTGGTGGAGACAGAAAGTAACTGATATTAATCAAATCAACAACAAATAAATGTAAGATTACATCTGTGATTATCAATAGGTAACATGCTGAGCATTCACTATGTATCTGGCCTGGGCTAAGCACTTTAAATGTAAGAACTCACTTAATCCTCCCACTACCCAATAGGTATTAGATATCATTACCCTATTTTATAGAACAGGAAAGGCCAAGTTTAGCATCTTGCCCAAAGTCACAGAGCTGATAAGTGAACTCAGAGAAATTTGGGTCTCAAAATAAATGGATTTAACCCAGCATGGGAAGTTAACAACTGAACTGACATGTGAAGATTGTTCGCCTATGAGTGTGAAAAACCACCTGGGCAGTAGGCAGAGGGAAAAGAATGATCAAAACCCTGTGGAAGGCAAGGGCATGGAATAAACCAGGAATTTAAAGAGAAAAAGGACTGGGAAGGAGGAGAGAACAAGTTGAGAATATGCTATAATGGAAATAGCAGGAGGGTATGCTGAGTGGCAGTGAGTGATCCAGGCAAAAAATGATGGTGCCAGCGAGGATGGCGAGAAGTAGATGGAGTTAAGAGATACATGTGCAAGTAAACATGTATCCTGAACATTCAGGGTGACACAGGAAGAATGATTCCTCAATTGCTCAATTTCTGGCTAGCATAACTTAATGGATAATAGTGCGATTCACCCAGACAGAGAATACCAAGCGGCCCAGATTCAGGAAGATAATGGACTTGGGACATGTTGAAATTTAAATGACTTTGAGATATCAGGTAGGCAGATAAATTATAGAGTTTTGTCTTTCAGAGTAAAAGGTGACTCTGGACAAAGAAACTTGTGAGCAAGTAACATAGAGATGGTAATGAGTTTGTCTTGGAAGAGAGCCTTGAGTCAACAAACATTTACGAAGAGGAACCTGTAAATAGGATGTGAAAACCAGCCAAGCTGCACCACAGAAGCCCAAAGAAGAGACTGCCACCAGAAGGAAGCAATGCTCAAGACTCAAATGCTGCTGAGCACTCTGATAAATTGAAGATTGAAGCATCTGTTGGATTTAGCCACTTGGAGGCACTGTTAATTTCAGCCCTATTTATTTCTACAGTGATCCTGGGGGTGACTGATTAAAGTGGGTTAATGCGTTGATGGAGGGCGGTTGTGCAACTCCAGTGGCTCTCAGAAATTGTCCTTTCAGCTGTGCCTGGAACACTCCAAGTCCTGCTGCCACTGTGTACAAGGCTCAGGTTCATTTCTCCAGAATCAACTAAGAAACGCTCTTTTCTGTACCCCTGCTTAGTTCTTTCTCCTAATTGTTTTTAAAATGGCAGATATGGTTTTGGTTTCATTGGAGTGATTTCTCATTGCCTCAGAGAGCGTGGCAAACCCATATGCCCCATATGTACTGCAGTCAGCCACACCCCACAACTCTGTAGCACCTATAGGAAAGTTCTGAAGCAACCAGAGTTCTAAACAGCCATGATTTAGCTAAAAAAGCAATATCCCTTTGCATTTTAGCAGTTTTGCAAGAAGTGTGGTTCTTTAGAATACCCCATCTAGTGTTTATGTTTGGTGAGCGTTGGCTTTCATGAATTCAACATGTGCTGAGTGTCTACTCTGTGCCAAGCACTGGGGATACAGAAAGCAAGACAGGTCTCTGACCTCAATACGCTGACAGCCTAGTGCAGGAGACAGACAAGCAGACCAGGGCACGGGGTCGGATGGACTACCTGGGCTTGAAGGCTCAAACGCTTTCTCTGTGAAATCGGAAATGAAATAGCTGAAAACAGACAGTTCTGGAGAAGTTTGGCTGTGGGTGGGGGGGGGAGGAGGCAGAGAATGGTCTCAGGAGTGAGATGGGGGGGAGTCAACAGTTTATTTTGTTTCGTGTTCTTAAGCAGGAAAACGCAAGCATGTTTAAAAGACGATGGGAAAAATCCTTTCAAGAAAGGGTGATGATTCCAGGGAGTCCACCGGGCGGTTCCCCCCCCCCCCATTCCCGCTATCTCCTCCTCTCGTTTTCTCTTCCCTTTCGCCTCCAGCTCTTCATCCCCTTCTCCACTCCGCACAGCCCCAGAGCCCACAACCACTCCGGCCCTCCGGCCCAGCTCGCAGGCATCTCCTCACCGCTATGGCCCCTTCGCTCAGGTGGCCCACCATGGCTCCGCCGCAACAACTCCCGCGCTCCGGCTGCGCTGCTGCCCAGGCTTCACCCCCGGACTACGGCGCGCTCTAAAGCAATTGGCCCGAAATGCTGAGTACGCCACTTCCGCCTCTCGTCGTTTACCCGGCACAGGGGCGGGCCTAGGGGCTGAGCAGCCACCGCATTGGCCGAGGCGCGGCGGGCGACCACGTGACCCTCCCAAACCTAACTTCAGGCCTAGTCGCCGTTTGGCGGGATCTGAGGGCATAGAGCCAGGATACGGGACGCGCCAAGGTTGACGCGAGCGCCACTAAAAGAAGCGAGTGGAACAGTTCCGGGATCTTTGCGAGCGGGCTCTCGGAAACATACCCGGCTCGACTGGTAGCCCAGAGGAGAGCTAGAGCTGCTCCCTGATAACCCTGCTGCTAAATGTAGTCAAAGCAGTGACGTGATCCTGAGATTAGCACACTGGGGTTTCTGAAGGTAAATAAGACCTGGTTCCTGCCCTCAGAAAAGAACATAGGCTGTCGCGGGAGTTTCCGCTGTAAGTAGCCCTAACTCAAGGTAGGCATGATATGGGCCCCAGGAGAGAGACAAAGTGTGCTGGAATCACACTGATGTAAAATCAGAGAAGGCTTCCCGGAGGAGGTGTCATTTGAACTGTGGAAATTTGCCTGGTGGACTCCAAGTGAGGGCAGGGATGAACCTGGAAAAATGAATAGCCTATGCAAAAAATGGAGTGATGAATAATAGCCTGGCAAGCTGGGGATAGCATTGAATAGCTCAGGATAGTAGTTACCTACGGAGGAGGTGAGACTTTGAACATTAGAAAGTAAGCCAAGGGTCAAATAATGAAGGGTTTCTATGGGGCTTTCCTAAATGCTAGGAGGAGCATTGATGAAGTTAAGGCAGAGTACTGACATCTGTCTGAATGCAGAGGGATTAAATGGGGGGGGGGGGGGACTGAGGGCATGGAGATTAGTTATGACACGCTGGAAAGAATGCCAGACAAGACACGGTGAGGGCTTGAATTAAAAGAATGACCTGGGGATTGAAAAAAACAACGATGTAAGAGATATAAATATTTGTTAATAGTCCCTGGGGAGAGTGAGAAAGAAGAATCTGGGAGGTCTCTCAAGGTTTCTGACTTGAGCAACTAGGGTAGATGGAGTTCTAAGAGAACAAGGATGGTGGCTGTCAATTCACCTAGCGTGGTGCCTGGAACAAAGTAGGTTTTCAATAAATAATTTCTGAATGAAAGAATGTTGAGTGAATTGGAGAAAATATAGATCCTTCTTCAGCATGTAAACAACTATAGAAAAAGAGCACAAGAATTGGTTATGTTGCTTCATGCTTGCTGGAATGAAATCTGGATTTTCAAAAATTGTGCATTTGTAGAAATCTAAATTCCTTACTTTCTTATTCATTTTGTAGACTTAAAGTAGCATGGATCTGCCTGTAGATGAGTGGAAATCATACCTATTTCAGAAGTGGTCTTTGCTCCCAAAGTCCATTCAGGTCACAATTTCTACAGCAGAGACTTTGAGCGATGTCTTTCTTCACACCTCTTCGCTTCTTCAGTAAGTGAATGAAAGCTTTAACCAGGGAAATTTTAATCTGGGAAATGTTCCCTTTTGTCATTTGCTCTCAAGTTATATCTCATTTTGATGGAAAGATTCTAAGTTTATTTTATTTTTTGCATAAAGCATTTTATCATTTTAATTTTTTCGTGTGGTCAAGTAACCCTATTTTATTTTATTTATTTATTTTTACTTATTTACTTTTCATGAGTTTCAGCTGTACAAAACAACATCATGATTAGACATTTATACCCGTCACAAAGTGATAACCCCAACAAGTCTACTACCCCTCTGACATCATACATAGCCATTGCAATACCATTAACTATATTCCCTATGCGGTACTTTACATTCTGTGACTATATGTATATATATTTAATTATAGTTGACATTCAGTATTACTCTACATCAGCTTCAGCTGTACAGTGCAGTGATCAGGCATCTACACAATCTATGAAGTGATCTCCCCGATAACTCCAGTACCCATCTGACACCCTACATAATCTTTACAACATTATTGATTATATTCTCCGTACTGTATTTCACATCCCCGTGACTACTTTGTGACTACCGGTTTGTACTTTCTAATCCCTTCACCTTCTCCCTTGCCCCCCTCCCCCCTCCCATCTAGTAGCAACCATCAGTTTTTTTTCTCTGTATCTCTGAGTCTATTTCTGTTTTGTTTGCTCGTTTATTCTGTTCTTTAGATTCCACGTATGATTGAGATCATATGATGTTTGTCTTTCTCAGTCTGACTTATTTCATTTAGACTAATATCCTCTAGGTCCATCCATGTTGTTGAAATGGGAAGATTTTGTTCTTTTTTATGGTCAAGCAATACTCCATTGTATAAATGTACCACAATTTCTTTATCTAGTCGTCTACTATGGTCATTTTGGTTGTTTCCATACCTTGGCTATTGTGACTAGCACTGCAGTAAACATAGGGGTGCATATATTTTTTTTGAATTAGTGTTTTGGATTTCTTTGGATAAATACCCAGGAGTGGAACTGTGGGGTCATAAGGTAGTTCTAGTTTTAATTTTTTGAGGAACCTCCATACTGTTTTCCATAATGGCTGCACCAATTTGCAATCCCACTAACAGTGCACAGGGTTCCCTTTTCTCCACAACCTCACCAACACTTGTTGTTTGTTGATTTATTGATGATAGCTATTCAGATAGGAGTGAGGTGGTATCTCATTGTGGGTTTTATTTGCACTTCTCTGATGATTAGTTATGTTGAACATCTTTTTATGTGTCTATTGGCCATCTGTATGTCCTCTATGAAGAAATGTCTCTTCATGTCCTTTGCCCATTTTTTAATTGGATTGTTTGGTTTTTTGGTGTTGAATTGTATGAGTTTTTAAAATAAATTTTGGATATTAACCCCTTATCAGATGTATCATTGGCAAATATCTTCCCCCATTCAATAAGATATCTTTTTGTTTTGTTAATGGTTTCCTTTGCTGGGAAAAAACTTTTTAGTTTGATGTAGTCCCATTTGTTTATTTTTTCTTTTGTTTCCCTTGCCCGAGGAGGTATATCAGTAAACTATTACTAAAGGTAATGTCTGACTTCCTGTGTTTTCTTCTAACAGTTTTATGGTTTGGGGTCTTACATTTAAGTCTTGAATCCATTTTGATTTTATTTTTGTATATGGCAGAAGAAGGTGGTCCAGTTTATTTTTTTGCATATATCTGTCCAGGTTCCCCAGTACCATTTATTAAATAGACTGTCTTTACCCCAGTGTAAATTCTTGCTTCCTTTGTCATAGATTAAATGACCATATAGGCATGGATTTATTTCTGGGCTCTCTCTTCTGTTCCATTGATCTATGTGTCTGTTTTTATGCCAATACCAAGCTGTTTTGATTTCTATATATACTTTGATATAGGTAGCATGATACTTCCCACTTTGTTCTTATTTCTCAGGATTGCCGTGGCTATTTGGGGTCTTCTATAGTTTCATATAAATTTTTGGTTTATTTGTTCTAGTTCTGTGAAAAATTTCATTGGTATTTTTATAGGGATTGTGTTGAATCTATATATTGTTTTGGGTAATATGGACATTTTAACTATATTAATTGTTCCTATCCATGAGCATGGTATATGTTTCCATTTATTTGTATCTTCTTTAATGTCTCATAATTTTCTGAGTACAGGTCTTTTACTTCCTTGGTTAAATTTATTCCTAAATATTTTTTGATGCAATTGTAAATGGGATTGTTTTCTTAATTTCTCTTATAATTCGTTATTGGTGTATAAAAATGCAACCGATTTCTGAATATTAATTTTGTGTCCTACTTTACTAAATTTATTTATCAGTTCTAATAGTTTTTTTGGTGGAATCTTTGGGGTTCTCTATATATACTATCATGTCATCTGCATATAATGACTATTTTACTTCCTCCTTTCCAATTTAGATGCCTGTTATTTCTTTTTCTCGTCTGATTGCTGTGGCTAAAACTTCCAGTACTATGTTGAATAAAAGTGGGGAAAGTGGGCATCCTTGTATTGTTCCTGATCTTAAGGAGAATGCGTTTAGCTTTTCCCCATTGGGAATGATGTTAGCTGTGGGTTTGTCATATATGGCCTTTATTGTGTTGAGATGTGTTCTCTCTGTTCCCACTTTGCTGAGAGTTTTTATCATAAATGGATGCTGTGTTTTGTCAAATGCTTTTTCTACATCTATTGAGATGACCAAATGATTTTATTTTTCATTTTGTTTATTTGGTGTATCACGTTAATTGATTTGCGGATATTGAACCACCTTGCATACCAGGAATGTCTCCCACTTGATCGTTGTGTATGATCTTTTTAATGTATTGCCGAATTCAGTTTGCTAATATTTTGTTGAGTATTTTTGCATCTATTTCATTAGGGGTATCAGCCTATAGTTTTCTTTTTTTGGAATGTCTTTTTCTGGTTTTGGGATCAGGGTAATGGTGGCCTCATAAAATGAGCTTGGAAGCCTTCCCTCCTCCTGGATTTTTTAGACCAGTTTGAGAAGAATAGGTGTTAATTCTTTTTTATTTTTGTATTTTATTTTATTTTATTTTTCAATTGGGGAAGGGGAACAGGACTTTATTGAGGAACAGTGTGTACTTCCAGGACATTTTTTTTTTTCCTATGTCAAGTTGTTGTCCTTTCAATCTTAGTTGTGGAGGGTGCCGTTCAGCTTCAAGTTGTTGTCCTTTCAGTCTTAGTTGTGGAGGGCGCAGCTCAGCTCCAGGTCCGGTTGCCTTTGCTAGTTGCAGGGGACACAGCCCACCATCCCTGGCAGGAGTCGAACCGGCAACCCTGTGGTTGAGAGGACGGGCTCCAACCAACTGAGCGGATCCAACCAACTCAAGGTGCCGTGTTCAATCTTAGTTGCAGGGGGCGCTTCCCACCATCCCTTGCGGGAATCGAGGAATTGAACTGGCAACCTTGTAGTTGAGAGCCCACTGGCCCATGTGGGAATCGAACCGGCAGCCTTCGGAGTTAGGAACATGGAGCTCTAACCTCCTGAGCCACCAGGCCGGCCCATGTTCATTCTTCTTTGAATGTTTGGTAAAATTCACCTGTGAAGCCACCTGGTCCAGGACTTTCGTTTGTTAGGAGCTGGTTGATAACTGATTCAATTTTTTTGGTAGTAATTGGTCTGTTCAGATTTTCTGTTTCTTCTTGATTCAGCCTTGGAAGATTGTATACTTTTAGGAATTTATCCATTTCTTTTAGATTGTCTAATTTGTTGGCATATAGTTGCTCGTAGAAAGATTAAGTTTAGATTTTTATATTTTGGGGCATTCAGCAATTCTTACTGTTTCCAGTGTTTTCTAACCTACTATAACAGAAAAGGTAGGGGTGTTATTTAGCTTTTTTGGTGTCAATGTTATATTTCAATAACCAGTGCCTTGCAATAGTCACTAGGCTGTGAACTTTGCCATCTCCCAAAGGTTGTAGTGGAGATTTACTAGCTGCACATAGAAATTCCTAAGTGCTCAAATTTGGAAAGGATCTTAGAGGTCATATAGTCTAACCTCAGTATTTTTCAAACTCTTGACTACATTCATCAGGAAGAAATATTTTATATCACAACCTAGTACACACACACACACACACACACACACACACACACAACTGAAACAAGAATTTTTCTACAACTTCATTCAGTGAATTTTTATTGATCACCTATTTTGTGCCCCAAATTCTCTAAAACTGATAAAAGATGCCAACCCACAGATTCCCTAAGCTCAGCAAATCCCAAGTAGTGTAAACATAAGTAAAATCACACCTAGGGACAGCAGACTCAAACTGCCAAAAACTAAAGAGAAAAAAAAGAGGAAATCTTAAAAACAACCAAAGAAAAAAGACATGCTACCTTTATAGGAATAAAAATAAAACTAATAATGGCTGATTTGTTTCAATGAAACTATGGAAGCCAGGAGATAATTGAATGGCACATTTAAAGGACTGAAAGAAAAATAAAGCAAAACAAACTTGCCAACCTAGAATTCTATTCCTAACGAAAATACCTTGCAAAAGTGAATGCAAACTAAAACATTTAGAAGTAAGACATGACAACAGTAGTACCAAGGGGAAGATGGATAAATGGAGTTCAATTGTTGTTAGGTTCTGGCTGTGTTTGAAAAATGGTAAAAGTACTAACTGAATATGGTAATAAATCAGGGATTCATTTTGTAACCTCTAGGATAACCACCAAATGTATGCAAAAATTTATAATCAAGTCAATTCTCTCTTTCCCCATATGGTAGGCAGAATAATACATTCTAATATGTCCATGGCCTAATCTCTGGAATTTGTGAATATGTTAGGTTACCTGATAAAGGGAAATTAAGGTTGCAAATGGAATTAAGATTGCTGGTCAGCCAATTTTAAGATAGAGAGAGTAGCCTGGATTATCCAGGTGAGCCCAGGGTAAGCACAAGAGTCCTTACAAGAGGAAAAAGGAGAAAGAGGAGAAGAATCAGAGGGAGATGTGACTATGGAAGAATAGTCAGAGAGATGCAACATTGCTGGCTTTGAAGACATAGAAAGGAAGCCCCAAGCCAAAAAATGTAGGCAGCCTCTAGAAACTGGAAAAGGCAAGGAAACAGATTCTCCCCTAGAACATCCAGAAATCAATGCATCCTTACCAACACCTTGATTTTAGCACATTGAAACTCGTGTCAGACTTCTGCCCTTCAAACTGTAAGATAAATTTTTGTTTGTTTTAAGCCATTAATTTTGTGGTGATTGTTACAGCAGCAACAAAAAACCTAATACACTCCCTTTACTTCCCTAATCCAATTACTGTTGGCAGCTAGACCATTACAATAGCTTCCGAACTGGTTTCCCCTCCACCCTTGCCTCCCTCAGAACTATTTTCTATACCACAACAGAAATCATTTTTCAAAACACAGATCAGATTTATTGATCTCACTGAAAACTGTTCAGGAGTTTCTTTTGCTCTTAAATAAAGACTAAAATTCTTACTGCCTATTTCTCCGGCCTCCTCTTTCACCACTCTCCCCTTTCAGACATACTGGGCCTTCTTTCAATTCTTGATATTCACTATGCTTCTTTGTGTCACATGGCCTTCACTTATTGTAGTTCTTCTGCCTGAAATGCTTGTCCTAGTTCCTCTCTACTCCACTATTCCCTAAGAACTAATTAACTTCTCATCCTTCAGGATCAGCCAAATCTTTCCTCAGGAAAGCCTTCCCTGAATCCCAGCTGGGTCATCTTCATTTTTTATACATTTACAATACTACATACCTTTCCTTTTTTACATTTGTGTAATCATTTGGTTAATGTCTGTCTTCACTACTAGTCTGTAAACTCCATGAGGGCAAGGATCTTGTCTGTATTTGTTTGTCTTTCTGTAGACAAGAGCAGTGCAGTGTCAAAAAAACAGGTACTCAATAAATACTAATTGAGGGGCGGCCGGATGACTCAGTTGGTTAGAGGTCGAGCTCTTAACAACAAGGTTGCTGGTTCACTTCCCACATGGGATGGTGGGCTTCGCTGCCTGCAACTGAAAATTGAAAACAGCGACTGGACTTGGAGCTGAGCTGCGCCCTCCACAACTAGATTGAAGGACAACGACTTGACTTGGAGCTGATGGGCCCTCGAGAAACACACTCTTCCCCCACATTCCCCAATTAAAAAAACAAAAAACGGTGTTTAAAAATAATAATAATAATAAAATAAATACTGATTGAATTACCTGAAGCTGAAGTTGACTAATATTTATGTCAACTATAGTTTAATATATATAGTCACAGAATGTGGAGTACAGCATGGGAAATAGAGTCAATGGAATTGTAATAGATATACAATGTCAGAGGGGTAGTAGATTGGGGGAGGGGGGTTATCACTTTGTGAAGGGTGAAATGTCTAACTAGTGCATGGTTTAGTACACCTGAAACTAATTTTAAAAAAGAAAAAAAAATACTGATTGAATGACAGCTTGGTAATGTGTATAAAGCTCTTAGTTCAGTGGCAGGCACATATGACACATAAATGAGAGTCTCATCTATATGCAGATACATAAACACGTACCTTTCACATTCAAGGTTGACATTTTATCTTTATGCCACTAACTATCACAGTGTCTTTCTAGTTCTTTGTATGTAGTCTCATTCATTTGTAGATAAATATACACTTACCTTTTTTTCTCTGTTAGATTATATCGTGTGCTTTGTCCTGTGAGGTGTTTTCTAACATCACATATGATATTGCTAGTGCAATATGCGACAATTTATTCTTTTCCCTATTGATTGATGGGCAATTACATTATTTCTAGGTTTGGTTTGGTTTTTTGTTTGTTTGTTTGTTTGTTTTACTGTTACAAATAATGCTGCAGTGAACAAATGTTATATATTTTTGTACATAGATTTAGAACTTAAGATAGGTTCTTGAAAGAGGAATTGTTACATCAGTAGTTATAAGCATTTTAAATTTAATAAATTTGTCTTCCTAAAAGGCTTTACCAGTTTACCATGAGCAGCATATAAAAACCCTTTCCCATGTCCTCACCAACATTAGAAAGCAACCATCTTTAATTTTGCCAACCATAAGGACAAAACAATCTTGTTTAATTTGCATTTTTCTGATTACTAGTGAAGTAATGGACTATTTCTGACATTACACCATTTATAGTTCTTCTGTGAATTGTTCATGTGTACCCCTTGCCCATTTTTCTAGTGGAGTGTCTATCTTTCTCTTATTAATTTGTAGGAGATCTTTTTCAATCTGGCTGTGTAATTCTCTGCTATATATGTTACTAATTTTTCTCTTAGTCTATTACTTATCTTTTTTACTTTACTAATGGTGTCTTGCATCGTATATAAATTATGTGTATATGTTTTAACTTATACAGCTATGTCTGTCACTTTCTTACAGCTTCTGGATTATGTGTCTTAGGATAGTCTACTCCAAGGTTATAAAAATATTATTTATCTTTTTCTAACATTTTTTGTAATTTTGTGATTTCATTTTAGCTCTCTAATCCATCTGGAACTTATTTTTGTGTGTGATGTGAGGGAGTAGTCTAAGTTTTTTCCAGATAAATTTTCCACAGCATTTATTGACAAGTTCATCATTTCCCCAGTGCTTCAAAATGCTATATTTTTCAAAAATTAAATCCCCACTTTTCCATAAATTTGTTTCTAGACTCTTTTTCATGTCAAAAACCAAAGGTTTTTAATTAGTGACTTTATAGTACAATATTAGAATTCTTTCAATTTCAAGTAACAGATACCCAGTTCAAATTAGGAAATTTATGGCCTTTGAAACTAGGATTTCCAAGGCAGATCTATTTTCAAGCAGGATTGTATCCAGGGGCTCAGATAATGTCATCAGACTCTATCTCTTCATGGGTCAGACTGTCTCCACCTGATGGCACAATAACCATTGGTAGCCCTGGGCACACACTAATAACCACAAAAAAGGTCTAATAACCACAAAAACGGAGACCATCTTTCCTGAGAGTTTTGGCAGAAAAGGTCTGGGTTGGACTCTGATCAACCTAACTTTGATCACATGTGCATCCCTTCAACCAATGCAACCAATGGGGCTGGGCTCCTCTGATTGGCCAGGCCTATATCACATGCCCAACCCTGTTGCGAAATTGGAGTCCACCCCACTTCAACCACAGGGAATGGCTTCCCCTCTGAGATATTATTACCAAATGTATTGAGAAGGGGCTCTCAAAAGCAAGGAAGTCTAGTACATATGTGGCTTTGCTGTCTGGTAAACCAGATTCCCACCCACACATATTAAGGCATTATTTTTCAAGATTTTCAAGAATAGCCTGGCTATTTCGTACACATTTTCCTCATGTAAACTTTAGAATTGGCTGTTAAGTTCCATAAAAAATATTGTTGGTTTTTTTTAATTAGGATTGTGTTGGGTTTATAGGTTCATTTAGGGAGACTTGACATCTTTACAAAATATTAAATTTCTTCACCCAAGTAAATGGTATGTCTTGCCATTTGTTTAGGATTTCTTTTATGCCCTTAAGTAAAATTTTATTGTTTTGTTTGTTTGTTTTACAAGAGAACAAATCCACTTTATTTACTTTTCTGTAAGTTTAAATCCTTGAGGGGTAGAGCATTACCCGGATTCTGTGTCCTATGGCCTTAGCAGGGATGTGGCTTCTGAATTTGGCATGAACCATGCTACTGTTTCCATGAGCACGAGTTACTTTGCCCAAGATTACTCTGGTTTTGTTCGTTTTGCCACCAGGAGTCCCTGTGTTGTTCTTGGCCTTGTACACATAAGCACATCTCTTGCCCAGACAGAATTCAGTTTCATCTCGAGCATAAACACCTTCAATTTTGAGAAGATCTGTGTGCTCTCTCTGGTTCCAGAGACCCCGCTTATAGCCAGAAAAAAAGGCCTGGGACCACTGCCTTCCAGACATATTTGTTGTTTTAGAAATCCAGTTACCAGTAGGCCTCCACAGGCTCCAAGATGGCGGGCGGGTTGGGGGGAAAGCTATCGTTTTCTTTATATAGATCTTATACATTTCCTCTTAGATTTAGTCTTACTTTTGTAAGGTTTCTGTTGCTATTGTAAATAAGACTTTTGCCCCCCTCCAATTACATGCTCTGATAATTGGTGGTATAAATAAAAGCCAGGACTTTTTAAAAATCATCTTATAATTGGTCACCTAACTGTACTTTCACATTAATTCATAATTTTTATGCCAATTCACTTAGAATTTTTAGGTAAGTAGCTAAATATGCAGATAGTAATCCTCCTTTCCAATATTTGTGCCTCTTATTTTGCTCTTTAGTTATCATAGCATTGGTTAGAGCTCAGTGCAATGTTGAATAGTACAGTCTTTTAAGACATTTGCCATAGGTTTATAATACATACCCTTTTACGATTTAAGTAAGTCCTCCTATATTCTATCATAAATAGATGTTGAATTTTACCAATACCTTTTTGATATATTGTGGGAGGAATGATCATTTTCTTTTTCTCTTTTAATCTGTTAATATTGGATTTACATCAGTAGATTTACTGAAGTTGAACTGTTTTGAAGATAAACTATCATCTATCATCTTAACACATGGCTAGATTCAATTTGCTAATGTTATTTTTAGATCTATGTTCATAGGTGATACTAGCCTACATGTTCTTTTTTGTGCTCTGTTTGTCAACTCTTGGTATCAGGGTTATTGTAGCCTCATAGCCTGAATTGGAGAGCTTCCCATCTTTTTCTGTGCTCTGTAATAGTATACATAATGTAGGGAATATTTAATTCTTAAAAGCTGGTAGAAAAATCCTGTAAACCTATGTAGACCTGGTGCCTTATAAAGTTGAAATATTTTCTTTCTTCAGTTTAATTTTTGTCAGATTAATATGCATATAGTGTAAAAAGTCAAATAGTACTTTAAAGCCTGTAAAGAAAAACAGCAACTCTCTTTCTCACTCTTCCCCATTCCTACTCTCCAGAGATTGCTACTTAAAATTGTTTTAATTGTTTCTTCTGGCATTTAATTTCATAGTACTATAAACAGTATGCTAACACTGCTGTTTCTTTCTTCTTCTTTTTTTTTAAGATTTTATTGGGAAAGGGGAACAGGACTTTACTGGGGAACAGTGTGTACTTCCAGGGCTTTTTTCCAAGTCAAGTTGTTGTCCTTTCAATCTTAGTTGTGGAGGGTGCCGTTCAGCTTCAAGTTGTTGTCCTTTCAGTCTTAGTTGTGGAGGGCGCAGCTCAGCTCCAGGTCCAGTTGCCCTTGCTAGTTGCAGGCAGTGCAGCCCACCATCCCTTGCAGGAGTTGAACCGGCATCCTTGTGGTTGAGAGGACACGCTCCAACCAACTGAGCCATCCAGGAGCTCAGTGGCAGCTCAGCTCAAGGTGCCACGTTCAA
The DNA here is from genome assembly GCF_057876585.1 of Rhinolophus sinicus. Classification (NCBI taxonomy): domain Eukaryota; kingdom Metazoa; phylum Chordata; class Mammalia; order Chiroptera; family Rhinolophidae; genus Rhinolophus; species Rhinolophus sinicus. The sequence continues at coordinate 18,712,401 of NC_142512.1, forward strand.
TCTTAGTTGCAGGGAGCGCTGCCCACCATCCCTTGCGGGACTTGAGGAGTTGAACCGGCAACCTTGTGGTTGAGAGCCCACTGGCCCATGTGGGAATCGAACTGGCAGCCTTCGGAGTTAGGAGCATGGAGCTCTAACTGCCTGAGCCACTGGCCAGCCCCAACACTGCTATTTCTTGAATTTTTAGTTTTAGATGTCAAATTTTGCTCTCCTACCCCCACTCACATGTATGTCTGTACTTTGTTTTTCCCTCATTCTCTCATTATAACTATATTATAATTTATAATATAACTAATAGAATATGATATTGGTTAAACCAATATTCAATACATATGTCATTATATCTGTAAATATTGCTCATATGAACCATGAAATATACTTTGAATTACATTTCCTTTATTGTACAACTCTTGTTTTCCCTGGAGTTAATAATTACCTTCATTTTATTTGTTTTTTTGGGGATTTTTTTGTTTGTTTGGTTTTTTATTGGGGAAGGGGAACAGGACTTTATTGGGGAACAGTGTGTACTTCCAGGATTTTTTTTCCAAGTTAGGTTGTTGTCCTTTCAATCGTAGTTGTGGAGGGCGCAGTTCAGCTCCAGGTCCAGTTGCCGTTGTTAGTTGCAGGGGGCACAGCCCACCATCCTTTGCGGGAGTCGAGGAGTCGAACCAGCAACCTTGTGGTTGAGAGCCCACTGGCCCATGTGGGAATCGAACCGGCAGCCTTCGGAGTTAGGAGCACGGAGCTCCAACCACCTAAGCCACCGGGCCAGCTCCATTTTATTTGTTTTGTGTATCCTCAAACTTCTCTACTTCAGAACAAGTCGGGGAGGGATGGCGAAAAAAAATTAGCTCTGAAGAGCTGTTTGTAAAACTATTCAATCATAATCTAAAGTGACCCAAAAAAGATTTAAACTTCTAATCGCCATGTGCATGCCCATTAAATAAAAGTATGACCTGAAACTAATAAAAAATAAGCAGAGAAAAAAATTTTTTAAGTATGAATTGGGCCTTTAAAGCTTAAAACCAGGCATACAGTTTTCTTTCTTGCTGTTTTTAGTCTTTGAGGAATGTTTTACCAAATTTGATGCCTTTCATCGGTATGGAAGACCTTTTGAGACAGATGACTTCCCCCTGCTTGGTAATCTGCAGTGTCCTATGGAATCCTTAAGACTCATTATCCACACTCACTGCCTTACCATTTGTTTCGATTTTGTACTGATTCAACTAGAATACCTCCTGCCAGAAAGAGAAGAGCTCAAAGCCTAATGGATTTATGTAAAAAGGAACATAGAAACCAGTCTGAAGAGGTTCCCACTGGCCAAATTTAGGACAATTTGAGCATCAAAAAATATAATGATGTAATGGTTTATAACAATGAATTTTTTTAAAGGTCATGGTGATACTCAAATAAATATGTAAATAAGTAAAAGAAAGAAAGGGGGAAACACTTATCTTTACAGAAGCATATCAATTAATAAATTTAGAAGTAATGATAGAACTAGAAAATCACCATTTTGTAATCCCTGGTGTAATAACTGATTCTGGCAATGATATTTAATGGATGCTGAAACCATTAGAAGAAAGATCTCTGGGAAACAGTTTATTCACGTGGTCTCAAAGTATGGCCCCAAAGATTACTTAAGTACAATGGGAGAGGTATCTTTATATTGGAGAAATCCAATAGTCACCACTTTAACCAAGTGATCACACTTAGCGTCACCAGTAGTAGAAACTACGTGACATTATATGTCTCCTGATTTGAAACAAGTATACAGATTTAACTATGTACTAATATTCTTGACAAAAGTTGTTTAATCTGAATCTAATCATGAGGAAACAATGAGGTAAAACCAGAATGTGGAACATTTTCTTGGCCTTGAGTCTTCAAAAAAATTGTGGGATTGTCTCAAAAGAGACTGAAGAGAAATAACAACTAAATTTAATACATGGGAATGCTGATCCTGAATCAAGTTAGGGTAAGAAAAAGATATAAAAGGCACTTTAGGAATAATGGGGGAAGTTTAAATGATATTTGGTTTAGTATTAATTTTTTTAAACATGATAATGATATTGTGATATCAAGATATAAAAGAATGTCCTTACTCTTAGCAGGTGAACTCCCAGGATGACTGCACTTACTTTGAAATGCTTCAGGAAATAATGTGTATATATGTATGTGTGTGTGTGAATTATTAAGATATTGTTTCTCAGCTCCAATCTTCTGTGCTCTCTTCTGGGGCTGGGACTTTCTGCTATGCCAATTACTCCAAGAGAGGCTTTGCTTCTCTAGGGCTCCAGAGAGATAAGCAAGGCTGGAAGAAGAAGGAACTTGCTTCTTTCTCTTTGCTTCCGAATTAGAATCTACATGCCAAAGAATGAAGTTGGACCTTTACTTTACACCACATACAAAAACTAACTCAAAATGGCTCAAAGACCTAAACTTAAGAGCTAAAACTATAAAACTCATAGAAGAAAACATAAGGCAAAAACTTATGACGTTGGATTTGGCAATGCTTTCTTAGATATGACACCAAAGGCACAGGCAACGAAAGGAAAAATAGACAAATTGGACTTAATGAAAATTAAAACATTTTGAGCATCAAATGACAATATCAGCAGAGTAATGGGAAAAGAATATTCGCAAATTATATACCTGACAAGGGATTAATATCCAGACTATGTAGAGAACTCCTAAGACTCAACAACAGCAAAAACAAAACAAAAAAAAACCAAAAAGCCCAATTTAAAAATGGGCAAAGGACTTAAATAGGTATTTCTCCAAAGAAAAGATACAAAATGCCAAAGTACACATTACAAGATGCTCTTAGCATTACTAATCATTAGGGAAACGTAAAGCAAAAACTACAATAAAGTATTGTTTCACATTCATTAGGTTGGCTACTATTAAAAAAAGAAAACAGACAATAGTAACAAGTGTTGAGAATGTGGGGAAATTAGAGCCCTTGTGCACGTTGCTGGGAAAGTAAAATGGTACAGCCACTATGGAAAACAGTATGGCGGTTCCTCAAAAAATTAAAAACAGAATTACTATATGATCCAGAAATCCCACTTTTAAGTTTATACTCAAAAGAATTGAAAAACGACCTTGAACAGATATTTTGCACACCCATGTTCATAGCAGTATAATTCACAATAGCCAAAAATGGAAACAACCCAAATGTCCATTGACAGATGGATGGGTAAACAAAATGTGGTGTATACATGCAATAGAATATTATTTAGCTGTCAAACAGAATGAAATTCTGGTACATGCTACAATATGGATGAACCTTGAAAACATGATGCTAAGTGATATAAGCCAGACATAAAAAGACATATATTGTATGAGTTCACTTACATGGAGTACCTAGAATAGACAAATTCATAGAAACAGAAAGTAGAATAGAAGTTACCAGGGGCTGGGGAGAGTGAAGAATGGAGAGTTTAACGAGTCTGTACAAGTTTGGGATGTACAAAGTTCTGGAAATAGATAGTGTTAATGATTGCATAATACTATATATGTACTTAATGCCACTGAACTATATACTTAAAACTGGTTAAAATGATAAATTTTGTATATTTTACCATAATAAAAAATTAATTAGAAAAGTTGTTCCACCTCACTTCCTCAAATTTTTATCATAACATTCCAGGAGAAAATTTAAAATATTAAAAAAAGAAAGAACACCCATTTTCTTTTCAAAACTTTAAATTAATTACTGAGTTAAACTTGGTGCCCAAAGTAAAGAATGAATTATTGCAGCTTAGGTCTTACACCAAACAATTACAAAACATTGAGTTTACCATCATGTTGGATTAAGATGAAAGAATATCCATATGCTGTTATTACTGTTCACCCCAACCTTTTTGTTTGAATAGGTTTTTCAGGTTTAACTTAATTTAAAACAATACAAAAACAAAGAGAACAACGAACAGGCTCTATGGAACACCAGATGTGCATGAGATATTGTCCTCTTATTTTCTGGACTGGAATAAATTTAAAACAGACAAGCACACCTTTTGAATTAAATAAAATCTTTCCCAACTTTTCTTTTTGTGTTACTAATTTTGAGTTTTTTCTACATTGTATTTAAGTACCAATAAAATCCTATTTGATATTAACTTATTATATATAACAAAGTAACGTTTTGTGAAATTCCAACGTATACATACACAGATGTACCATACTGAAACACAATGTAAAAAGGATTTCTGGCCCGGCCCTGTGGCACAGAGGATTAGAGCTCCATGCTCCTAACTCCAAAGGCTGCCGGTTCGATTCCCATATGGGCCAGTGGGCTCTCAACCACAAGGTTGCCAGTTCGATTCCTCGAGTCCCGCAAGGGATGGTGGGCAGCGCCCCCTGCAACTAAGATTGAACATGGCACCTTGAGCTGAGCCACTGAGCTCCCAGATGGCTCAGTTGGTTGGAGCGCATCCTCTCAACCAGAAGGTTTGCGGTTCGACTCCCAAGGGGATGGTGGGCAGCGCCCCCTGCAACTAGCAATGGCAACTGGACCTGGAGCTGAGCTGCGCCCTCCACAGCTAAGACTGAAAGGACAACAACTTGACTTGGAAAAAAAGCCTGGAAGTGCACACTGTACCCCAATAAAGTCCTGTTCCCCTTCCCCAATAAAATCTTTAAAAAAACAACAAAAAAAACAACACAGTATTTCTTATGGTGGGTCTTTGTAAACAAAAATTTGAAAAACAGTTTCTAAACATTCCACAGTTTTTATTTTGATTTCCTCTTTGACCTAGAGTTACTTAAGAGAATTTTTAGTTTCCATGTTAATTCATATTTGCTTCGTAGCCAAACGGTATAATCTAGGTTATTCTGTACTGTTTCTCCTTATTGGAAAAGGGTGCATTCTCTATTGCCAGTGTGTGTGTATGTTTGTGTATTTATATGTTAGATCAACTTTATTAATTTTGTTATATAGAGCATTTGCATACAGTACTTTTTTTTTTTTAATTTTTCAAGTTGAAATTTTAGATTTACTTGCAAAAATAGTACAAAGAATAGCTGTGTAATATCCCTCTTTCAGATTCCCCAAATGTTAACATTTCACTACATTTACTTTATGATTCATTCATCCACCCTTTCTCCCTCTCTCCGTCCTTCACCCCCCACCCCCCAACCTCTCTGCTATGGCAGCCATTCAACTCAGGTATTTTCAACACAGTTTAAGTGGAGAATATGCTTTGGTGCAAAGACTGTGTATTATGTCATTCTCCACACCCATGCTTGTATATGATGTGTTATCCGTTGGCTAGTAATTACGAGATAAAGAATAAAAAATTAACACTCTGTTCTCTAAATAGAAATTCCAGTCCCTGTCTCGGAGACAAGATTTCCCTCCCAGTCACTACGTAATACATAGAACCTTATGTGTCCCAATGTTTTGCAGGCAGTCATTACTGTTTCAAATGCAATGGTAAGGAGCTTTCCTTGAAATAATAAACTTGTGCTTTGTTTGTTTGTTTGTTTGTTTCTCCATGAAGATCTGAGGATGAGATGTTTTTAAAAAGGCTTTCTAGAGGTTACCTTGTGGGAAAGGACCCCAACGCTCCCCTTTTCTACAGAGAAAAAGGAAACAAAAAATTTCAGGAGAAGGATTATATGGGAGCCACAGTGCTGTACTCTAAGGTAAGAAACTCCCAGCCCAGCAGGAGGGGTTATTTCAACAATTTCACAATGTGTATTTCCTCAGAAGATAGAGCCTTATTGCTGAATGATATAGCCAGTGGGAGCTTTGTCTATAATTTGTGGATTGGACTTGAAAAAGAAAACTGGTAGAATTCTGCTGTTGGTTATGTTCTGAAACAAAAGGTAGTTTGTATTATGTGTCCTGAATTCCATCAAGAAACTTCTATTCCCATATTTGTTCAAACACCTTATAGCAATAGGCTTATTGGACCCCTTGTCCCGCCTTGCTCATGTCTGTCAGCTCATTGACGTGTATGCCATTTTTGTCTGAATGACTCATGAGACTATTCATTTGATAGTCCCAATTTAGAGAGCAGCTAGATTTTTGATTATCCAGTGTTAGCTACAACCAGTATGACTTAGATTAAATTATTACTAGAAAGGAAAATAAACTCAATTGCCACCACCCAGTTGAACTCCATTTTGAAGGTTGTCAACAAATAGCTAAAATTATACTAACCATCAAGGAGCTAGATTTTGACGAGGAATAGTGGCTTTTATCAACCTATTGCTCTTGTTGTCCTAATTCCATAGTAGGAACTGGAACCAAGTCCGTGAGAGACTTCCTTCCATAACTTTTTAGAGATAAATATGGGCTTAAAGCAAGAATGCATCACTCCCTTGGACCAGGTCTGTGATCTTGTGTATTAAAAGAATGACTGTAAATTTGAAGGTGGATCCCTACTCTGAGTCTTTAACTGCCTATGCTTAAATTTTGGAATTAGTTTTCTAAAAACTATCAGACCTACAATCGCAACTTCTATAATTAATAAAAGTCCTGCTTGGTAATGTTATAACCAAGTATTTAGCTGAATAATATAAGCATTAGTGATTGCTAAAGAATTGAAATCCATTCGATGCAATAATGATCCACTGATAAATGGCATAATAGTTCTTTTTCATAGCTAATCTCTTCCCCTTTATTCATGTGCATCATAAATGTGATCACATGGGAAGTTGTTTATGGAAAACATGTAAAATAAAAAGTGAAATCAGACAAAAAGTTAAGGTTTGCTCTGGATGAGAAGGGAGATGAGCCTATTTCATGAAGCTAGTATTTTGGTGATTATGGTACTTTGCAATTTTCTATAAAGCTGCTATTTTCTTTCTTTTTTTAAAATAATATTTGTTGTCTTTGATTGCAAATGTAATATATGTTTACATGGAAAATATAGAGAAGCATAAAGAGCAAAAAAAAAATCCCATAACCAATGATAGGTACTGTTAACATTCTTGCTTATATCCATCCAGCCACTTTTTCCTCTGAAAATATGTTTTTCTTTTACAAAATTGGGATAATGCTATACTTAATGTTTTGTAACCTGCTTTTTTTCCCTCGACAATTTATTGTAATCATTTTCTCATGTTATTAAATTTTCCACTAGAACATGATTTTTTATGGCTGGCTTAGTGTTCCATTACAGAGAACTATACTTGATTTAACATCTAATGTTGGCAGATTGTTTTGTATCATAAAGCTGCAAGGAGCATCTTTCTATGTAAATATTTGTACACATCTGCTTATTTCCTTAGGATTAAATTCCTAGAAGAGCAATTGCTGGGTCAATTGAATGTATTCTTTTAAAGCCTTTGATAGTTGATGCTCAATTGTTCTCCGGGGAAGTTAACATCCTTTCTAGCAGAGTATGAGAATGTTCATTTCTCTTTATCCTAAGCTTTACCAATTATTATGGTTTTATTATTATTATTTTATCTATTTATTTTTGAATAGGAAATGTGTTTATACATACATACTTAGAACTCAAAAAGTGCAAGCGTATACAGTGTAGTCTACCTCTTCTGTCCCCTAGCCACCTAGTTTTCCCATACCCAGAAGCTAGCACTGTTAAATGTATGTTTCGAGGTACTTTGCATCTATAAATAAATACAAATAATCTTCCACTCCTGCACACACATACTGTTTTTATATAAATAACATTCTACATGCACTCTTTAGCACTGCATGTTTGTTTTTTTGTTTTTTGTTTTTTTTAAGGAGGGCGAAGCTCACGTTGGCCCATGTGGGGATTGAACCAGCAACCTTGGTGTTACTAGCGCCATACTCTAACCAACTGGCCACCCCCAGCACTGCATGTTTTTTACTTAATATCTTAAGATCATTTTTACATGAGAGCATAAAGTGCTTCCTTATTCTTTTTTTTTATGGCTACATGGTATTCTGTTATATGGATATAATAGTAATTTATTTAATTAATCCTACAGACCAATATTTGTTTCCTATCTTTTGCTATTTCAAACAATTTTGTGATGAGAAACTTTGCATGTATGTTATTTAGCACATACCTATAGGATAAATAATTACATCTGTAGGATATATTCCTGGAAGAGGAATTGCTGGTCAATGGATATATATATATATAGCTAAATTGCCCTCCATAATCATGAGACCAATTTACACTCCCACTAGCAACATACATATGAGAATATTAATTATCCCACTCCTTTGCCACCTCAGTGTCCTATCAATTTTTTTTGCCAAACTATAAGTAAAAAATGGCATCTCAGTAGTTTTAATTTGCATTTTGCCGATTATAAATGATGTTGAGCATTTTTTTTCATATGTTTAAGAGCCATTTATATTTCCTATTAGAATTGTTCATATCATTTGTTTATTTTCCTATGGAATTTTTGGTTTGTCATCTTATTTCATCTTATTGATCTGTAAGAACTGTTCATAAAGTAAAGAAATGAGCCCTTTGCCTGTAATGTGAATTGCAAATATTTTTTCCAGTTCAATGTTTGCCTTTAGATATTGCTTTTATTGGTTTTTGCTGTAAAGAAATGTTTTATTTTTATGTGGTCAAATTTACTGATTTTTATGACTTCTGAATTTCGTATCATAACTAAGAAGGTATTCCTCACTCCAACATGACTTTGGACTATTCCTATAGTTTCTTCTAGTGCTCTTATAGTTTCGTTTTTACATTAAGATTCGGATCTATTTGGACTTTATCCTAATGAAAGTTTTATCATATATAGACAGCCAACTTTATTTTTTCTCATTAGCTACCTACTTGTCCCAATACTTTTATTAAATAATCCCCATCTTTGCTCCAGTGATTTGAGATGCCACTTTTATGATTATTATTAATCCTTGCCAATTTGGTGATAGAAAAAAAGTAGCCCTTTTCTGCATTCGTTTTCATCTATCTGGGTATCTATATGTGAATTAACCATTTGTTTCCTATATATCATAGTGTTTCTTCTTTTGTGAATTTCTTTGTGCCACTCACCCTTTGTTATGTTCCTTGGTTTTCATTCTCCTTTAGTATTGTTTGTGGCTGAAGCCGTGTCTGACGCTGCTGTCTTCAAAGTGCTTTGAATATTTGTTTCCTCACTTGATCTTTGCAGCTTTGCTCTAAGGTAGTTAAAAATGAAGCCGAAGCAGGTGAAGCACAAAGAGATCCAGTAACGTTCCCAATTTCATACAGTCTTTAGCAGTAGAGCCCCTATTATCTGAAAAAATACTTTCAAGATGCTGGTTTCCATTTATACCTTTAACTGGTTCATTGTTTTGCAGGGAGTATCGCACTCGAGGCCTAACACTGAGGACATTTCGCTGTGTTATGCCAATCGCTCCGCAGCCCTCTTCCACCTGGGTCAGTATGAAGTGAGTATCAGGATGCCTGGTGTGACTGGAGAGGGTCTGTACGGGGTTCACTGGAGGACCAGACCTTCGTCTCTTCTTCTACCTTAGGACACTAAAATTGGGCCCATTGGTTGAATTGGAAGCAAATTGATATCCTACCAAATTTGTTCTTTCTCCTGATTCATTTCACCTATTGGAGGTGATTATGTGAAGGTAGTATTTGTTGACAAGAGAGTCATGGCACATTCCACAGGGCAATGGACTATATCAAATGGGTCAGCAGTTCTCAGTGTCTAGATCAGCTGTGAGATAAGGTGCTAATAATACTTCAGGTTCCAAGTGTTTGCAAACTATTTACTTGTTTGGGAGATAGATAGATAGATAGATAGATAGATAGATAGATAGATAGATAGATAGATAGATAGATAGATATCAAGATTATTCCAGCAATAATATAGCTGACCCTCAATATGCATTTTGAGTGGGGAAGTAAAAGTTGCCATGAAATGCCTGTGTATGCCTAACGGGGGGGGGGGGGGGGGGGGCTTTGGATGAGTGGCTTTCTCCTCATCCCCTAATTGGTCTAAGGACAAGCTCTAAAATGCCATTTTGGTACATCCATTTCAGAATTCCACAGAAATTTAAATTATGCCTTAGAATTTAGAACTAGAATAGTCACAAGTTCACCTTTATGTCCTTTGGACTAAAATAAAAGAGCAAGAACCTAACTCTAGGCCCTAAGCAAGAGAGTCCTGGACTACTGAAAACGGTGGTTAGAAGAACTTGTGACTGGAAGAACATTTAACCCTTTTAACTTCCCTATATTGGTTATTTCTACTTCCCTTCTTACAATAATGACTACCATATATTGAACACATACAATGTTCAGGCACTATTTTCAGCGCTTTAGATATATAACTTTATTTTCATCCATATTTCAACCCCGTGACGTATTATTTCCCCTGTTTTCCCATGAGAAAACTAAGACACTGAGAAATTAAGTCACTTGTACAAGGTCATACAGCTAGTAAGAGGCAAAGTCCGTATTGGAATGCAGGTCTGTTTGGCTTCAAAGACTGCCCTTTTAATCCCCACACTATAATTCTTCTATCTGTAAGACTTTTTTCCTCAAAAACAGAAATATTTAATAAGATAGTTAAACCTAATCTCTTTAGCATGGATTTCTTATCACTCAATTAAAAGATCACACAGCAGCATATGATATAAGGAAACAAGCACATGACTGTACTTGCTCCATTTTTAATAATCCTTCACTTTCCTGTAGATTTGTGCTAAGACTTTCAGTAGATATTGAAGAGTAAGGACCGAGGATCATTGTGGGATTTCCTTCCTGTTTTCAGACGTGTCTTAAAGACATCATCAGAGCACAGATGCATCGGTATCCGGAAAGATTGCAACCCAAGCTGATGCTGCGGAAGGCAGACTGTCTGGTGACTCTAGGGAGACTACAGGAGGCAAGCCAGACCATCAGTGATCTCGAAAGGAACCTCGCTGCCAACCCAACCCTAGCAGCTTCCCAGTTTCAGAATCTGCAGAGAACCCTTAGTCATCTGAAAATGAAGGTACAAGAAAGGGAGAATCTCACAGAAACCTTCCCAGAAGCTCTAACCAAAGCCTTTGAGGATATGGACCTAAGGGAAGAGAATGAACGAATTTCCAATGCGTCATCATCTGTCAGTTTATGTACAGACCCTTTAAAAGGCCGCTATCTGATTGCCACAAAAGATATTCTCCCAGGAGAGCTCCTGATGAAGGAGAATGCTTTTGTGAGTGTCCTTAACCCGGGAGAAATGCCTCCACTATGTCATGGCCTGGAGAGCAAGTGGGATACCAGAGTTACCAATGGGGACCTGTACTGTCACAGATGTTTGCAGCACACTTTGGCTCCGGTTCCCTGTGATGGATGCAGCTATGCCAAGTATTGCAGCCAAGAGTGTATGCAGCAGGCCTGGGATCTCTACCATAGTGTAGAATGTTCTCTAGGGGGACTGCTTCTCACACTGGGGGTCTTTTGCCACATTGCCCTGAGGTCAACTCTTTTAGCTAGATTTGAGGATGTTGACAATGTCATAAGGAAGCTTTGTGGTGAGATTAGTAACAAGGACATCTGTTTACCTGAAAGCAAGAATCTGATGCAAACACTCAGTGATGACCTAGGAGGGGAGAGTGAGGAAAATGGTGAGACGGTTGAGACCCCAATTCCTGGATGTGATATTAATGGGAAGTATGAAAATAATTATAATGCTGTCTTCAACCTTTTGCCCCATACTGAAAACCATAGCCCAGAGCACAAATTCCTCTGTGCTCTAAGTGTTTCTGCATTGTGCAGGCAGCTGGAAGCAGCCAGTTTACAGACCCTCACAACAGGTCTGAAATCCTCTCAGCCGAAAGCAGCAATGGCTCCTGCGTTGTGTCAAGAGTTGCATATTTGGGGAGTGGCCATGCTGAGACACGTGTTACAGCTACAATGTAATGCTCAGGCAGTAACTACCATACAGCAAACAGGTAAGAGGGAAACGTTTTTTCTGCCTTACAGTATTGCTTTGGTGTAGCTAATGTTTGGGGAGAAAGACCTGTAAAGGAAGCCATTAGAGTGGTCTCATGGGAAAACACAGCTGTCACATATTATGATTGAGAAGCTTTGTGACCTTTACAAAATATTTGACCCCACTCTGCCTCGGTTTTCTCGTCTGTAAAGTGGGTAGTTTCATCCCACATAACTTTACAGAGTTGTGAAAATGATGTGTTCGTTTGTAAACATACTTTAAAGCTAAAAACCCTATTACCCTCTTAATTTTTTATTGTAAAGGAGAACTGAAGCAATAAAGACTACAGAAAGAACAGGGTCTGTAGAGTGAGCTAAGATTCTGATACCTTAACTACAGACCCAGTTCTTTCTGTAGTCAAGGTATCAGAATCTTAGCTCACTCGTGTGACTCAGGTACTCTCTCTTCTCTTTTCAATAGACAAATTTTTCTCATTTTGCTGTTTAAATTTCCAAGAGAGGAATCTGGCCAAGCATAGCTTTCCACACAATGTTAATGTAAGCTGTGGGCCAGCCTACGTTTGCGCTGTCCACTGTCCACCTCTAGACACAGAACAGCCTCACCCTGCTTTCCTAAACCAGATATCATATTTATATGAGGCTGTTTAAGGTAGATGGGGAGGTTAGATGTGCCCAGCACCATGAGTGACATATCTAATATCATGTACTGACAGCAGACCTATTATTTCAAAAGAAAGGGTGTTTCCTGTATTTCTATCGTACAATTTCCCTTTTAGCAGATAATGTCTTTTGATTCAATCAATTCATTATATTTTTCTCAATTTTCTGATCAACTGTTGAGGGGAGGAATTAGATATTAACCAAACCTAGGATTGCTAAACAGATGAATATTAAATATCCACGCTCAGCTCTTTTGATCTCCTATTCAGTAATGTAGAATTTTGTCAACCTTTTGTTTTATAGATTTTCATCTTTAATTTTAATTCAGCTGCCAAGTTATGCAGTATACACGTATAGGTGTTTCACTAGAGGTGTTTCGGGGCAAAACTCTCTTCCCGGTCCTGAAGCATGTAGAACACCCAGTAATTGCACTGGCTTTGCACTATAAAAGCAAGCTAGTCTCTATTTTCTTCTCTGCTTTCTTTTGTTTCTTTGAGCCGTTGCTACCTTCTAAAATAAATCTGTTGAGTGTTTTTCCAGAATTATGTTTCCCCTTGGGTACATTCACTGGCATTTAAAAAAATATTGTTTTCATTTTGTTTTGCTTTTCTGAATATAAAAAATAGTTTATGGGCTTCCAGATTATAGCGCAGAAACTTACCAACTCTTAATTCTATTGTGTCTTGCCTCGAAAATACTTCATAGAACATACGAAAAAGATTCAAATATCAGGAGCTCTGAAAGCTGGAAACTATTGTCCAGGTAAACAGTAGCAGGGAACACTAACGCAGGCTGACTCCCTGTGGCTGAATGGCAGAACCATATGGACAAAAGAAGATGTTTTCCATTCACTTTTCTCCATTGGTCTACTCCTTACAGCCAAAGAAATGTTTTTGCTCTGTGTATATGACATTTCATTACACTCAAAAAAAAATTTTTTTTAAGGAGGGTGCAGCTCACAGTGGCCCATGTAGGGATTGAACCAGCAACCTTGGTGGTGTTAGTACCACACTCTAACCAAGTGAGCTAACCGGCAACCCCTACACTCAATTTTTTATCTGCATAGCAAATTTTGGGTAAAATTTTTCAGAGGTTGTTAAGAATGAATTTCTGGATAGCAAGAATATAGATAGCCAGGAATACCTGTATTTTTTTGTGGTTAATAAGGACTGGAAAAAATAGATACATAGCGTAATACTGGTTACCTGAGGTGAGAGAAAGAGGATTAGAGACTCTGGCTTCATCTATATGGTTCTAATATTTTATGCATAATTTATTCTTATTCATATGATGTTTTAAAAATATATACATAGAAAAAAACACCCCTCCAAGCAAACGTGCTAAAATCTTAATTAACAGTGATTAATTCTCAAAGTGGAAATATGGGTGATTACTACTTTCTTCTTTGAACTTTTCTATAGTTTTAAAATTAAAAACATTCATACAGTGGTAACATTATTCTAATAAATTTAAAACGGATTGTATACCTTTCCCATCATTCAAGGGAAAAAGAAAAACATTTAAAAAAAAAACAGTTCACAGAGCAAAAGATAAGAAGATGGTAAAAAATGACTATAAATAGTAAGTATAAATGGGTTAAACTCTATTAAACGAATCTTTCAGAATGGGTCAAAAAAATTAAAATCCAACTACATTCTGTTTACAAAAGTGACACCTATAACAAAACACCACCAAGTGTTTGGGCAAGACGTGTCAGGAATCACAAAGCTAATCAGAGTATTAGTATTAATATTTTGGGGGTCACTAATACAACTTTCCTCCCACTTTTCTAAATTTTGGCTCGGCTAATAATCAAATGAGCATGAGACAGATTAACAGGAGAAAATGTCTAAAATACTGTGGACGTCCACTGGGGTACCGTAGAATGTGAGACCCGAGTAAGACCCGTTGTGCAGTCGAGGCTTATTTGCGATTCTGGAGCTAAGGAGAAGGGGGCTTTGTGGTTTGGGACTTTGAAAGGCAGGAAGGCAGTTCACCTGGAGATGGAAAAGCAAATGTTTGGTAAATATTTGCTGGGCATCTTTAACAATGGGACACACATATAACTTTGAACAATAGGCCTTGCTAGGTTCCTCTCTGTCTATCACACACTAGTTCATGTTAATCTATAGCTATCTGTGTTATCTTCCTTCCTGGAGCAGGTCCTCTCTCTCAGTTCCCTTTAGACGGGGGAAAGGTCAACGATTTTTCCTGAGTGCTTTGTTTCTTAAAAATAACCAGTTTAAAATAGTCAATATCCCAAAAGTCATATTTTTGGGGTGCCAAACTCTGCTCCCCTTCAGTATGAAACAGTAGAACCCAAGGTAATACGTCTAATAAAATAAAGAAGGCATTCTATTTTTATAAAAGAAACTCTCCACACTGAAATATATCAGCTCTCAGAAACATAGAGATTGTGTCTATAAAACAAAAATGATTAAGTATACATGAAGAAACCGGCAAAAACTCCATAGTTGTGAGAAACTTTCATATACCACTCTGACTTTGACTGATCAACTATATTAAAAAAAAATAAGAACCTAAAAACCAAGATACCATAAGCTGGGGAATTCAGTAGATATATTTATCAAAACTTGTGTCCTATAGACTAGGAATGGCGAACTTTTTCTGTAAAGGGCCAGGCATGTCCTTTGCGGCTTGGCAGGTCATGTGGTGTCTTTTGCAACTACCCAGCTGCCACTGTAGCATGAAAGCAACCATAGACAATACACAAACAAATGAGCATGGCTGGGTTCCAATAAAACTTTATTATGGACGCTGAAATTTGAATTTCTTATAATTTTTCATGTCATGAGAATTATTTTCATTTTTTCCCAACCACTTAGACATGTAAAAACCATTCTTAGGCCACATCTGTACAAGAACAGACAGCAGGCCGGGTTTCGCCCACAGGCTACAGTTGACAGACTGATATAGACAAAGATTTGACAAATCTAAGAAATCTATTTAGGAAAAAATTTCCCCAAAATTGGGAACAATGAATGGGATATAGCCAATAATATAAATTCACTTTTAAATTTTAAGCAAATATTTAATACAATTTAAAACTATCGAATTTGAAAATACTAAGTAGACAACTTCGCAGAAAAATATAAATGGTCAAAATTTTCCCAGAAGGAGGAAACATTTCAAAAACCTAGTAATTGTAGAAGAAATTGAAAAAGTTACCAAAATATTTCCGTAAAAACAAGCCAGTCCCACTCTTTTCCATGTGAGTTCTTTAAAACTTTTAAGGAACATATTTAGCCACGTTTTTAAAAAAATAAAGAAAGAAAAGAAAAAAATCTTTCAAGGAACACATCGTTTTTATACAATATAAACTATGCCAGGGCTTGGGGGAACCTAGAACCCTTTCCCATTTGTTATGCAAAGCCAACAGTAAAAACTATAGACCAGTCTCACCTGTAAATGTAGGTATAGAAATCCTAAACAAATCACTGCCACATCACATCCAGCAGTTTATCAAAGGAATAATAATATATTACCAAGTACACTTTCTTCCAGAAATGCAGGATATTTTAATTTGGAGGGCTATAAAAGGAGGCTTGGATGAATGTGGAGACATGCCATATTCTTAGATGGAAAAACTGAAGACTGCAAAAAAGGCAGTTTCCTCTCACTAACCTAATCAGTCTGATGCAGTTTCAGATAAAATCACAATTAGATACAATTAGATGTTTTTCTTTTCTTTGTTGTTTTTTTTTAGGGGGGGGATTTGACAATGATTCTAAAGTTCATCTTGAATAAGTGGATGAGAACAGCCTTTTTGTTTCAAAGAGTACTGAAGGGGCTTGGTACTATCAGATTTCATATCAGTATTGAGTTACAATAGTTAAAAACAGTTTGGTACTGATACGATAGCCCCCAAAAGTATTAGATTCTTCCTTCGAATCATTAAAAAGTTCAATGTTTTAAAATCAAACCATACAATATCTAGGAAGAGGTAACTGCACATTTACATGGTCTTAGAAGGAGAGAAGATTTCTAAAGTATAGAATACCAAATGTAGGAAATTTGAAGATAGCTAGATTTAACCTAACCACCAAATATCAAAAATATTATAATCTGTAAAGAAGGTAGAGGATCTGAATGAGATCCTTGAAGGAATGAAAACACTGGACTGGGAGGCAGCAGATGTGAGTCCCCGTTCTGGATGTACTGCTAACCGTCAGTATGAACGTGGTGGGGTTACTTAGCCTCTGTGTGTCTCAGTGTTCTCATACGCAGAGAGGACTGGATGAACCTCCAGGCTTCTGGGGAAAATTATTTGCAAAAATCACCCCCACAATTTCTCCCATCCCTGTCTGTTTGTCCCTTTGCTGCTTGCCTGCTTTTTCTCCCACCAAGGGTGGAGTCTATTTCCCCTTGCCCTTGAATCGGGGCCAGCCCAGCAACTTGCTGTGACCAATGGAATGCACTAGAAGTGACTTTATGTGACTTCTGACTCTGAACCTTAAGAGACCTTGAAGCTTCCGTTGTCAACTTCTTAAATATGGCCATGTGAACAAGCCTGGCTAGCCTCCCTGAGGAAACAAGACCATGTGCCAGATGAATGCAATCGTATGAGTAATCCCAGGCAAAACCAGCAGAAAAAATGTTCAGCTGAGCTCAGGCCTGAGTTGCTGGCACACAGCATTGTAAGCAAATGAAATAATTGTTGTTTTAACACTCCCCACCTCCAAAAACCCATAACCAAAAATTAAAATGTGAATGACAAAATGAGAGAACATTGCTAGCAACTATACAGCTCTTAAAATCCAACTTTTTAAAAGATGCGTAGTGATGGAAATGTTCTAAAATTGGATTGTGATATTGGTTGCTCACCTTAAGTTAATTTCCCCCAAAAACCGATTGAATTCATACACTTAAAATAGGTGAATCTACATAAATTAGATCTCAATAAATATGTTTAAAATATACATAAGCAAGCATTTTAGCAAAGTAGTAATAAAGGGGGTCTGGTCTGACCTCTCTAGTAATTAAAACAAGATACCATTTGGCCCATCAGATTGGCAAAGTTGCTTTGGTTATTTCGATGATGATGATGGTGGTGATGAGCATTTTAGGTTAGGCTGTAAGGAAATGGCCATGCTGTGTTAAGTGAAAAGAAGTAACTTACAGACTGCTGTGTGCACCCTAGTACCAGTTATGTTAAAATTCCGTAAGTAAGGCTAGAAAGAAGACTGCAAGAAAATGCACCCAAATGTTACACCTGGCTTATAGGATTATACTTGACTGTTATTTTCTCTAGAATTTTCAGGTTTAAAATCTTCCTGACTACCATGTGTTCCTTTGTACTTTTAATTAGTTTTTTTAATAAAAAAGCTGGCCTCTCACGCTGGGCAGGAGCCGCTCATGACGGCACATGGTAGCCCACGGCGGCAGCTCACGCCAACCTCTGGCAGCCCAGCTCCAGGGAGAGCTGTTGTTCACAATATTAGCTGTAGAGGGCGCAGCTCACTAGCCCATGTAGGAATCGAACTGGCGATCTGGACCACCAGGCCGGCTCTGTATGAACATTTTCAAGGCACTTGATACATATTACAAAGTTGCCCTCCAGTAAAGTTGTACCAGTTACACGCCCACCAGCAATGTTCACTTTCATTTTTGAATTCAATCTAATTTTGTTTTAGTCTGCTCATATTTTCTAATCTTGTTATATCCTTTTTTATTATTTCTTTGGGGTTCCAACACCTCCCAATTTAGTGTTCTCATTGAATTTCATTAGCAGCTGTTTCATTAGTAGCACAGAAGAAGGATTAAAGTGTTAACTAGAATAGACTTTGACCAAAAAAACCTTTAAAAATGTATGTTAATATTTTTGAATAAATCCTCTTTAATCAAAGTTCCTCAGAAACCTCTCTTTGGTCCTTATCTGAAGGGGCAGAGTTAGCCATTGATGATATTCTAGACCGTGGTATGTGTGGTTCTGTCGCGGTGAGAATGGCTCATGTTGTATCTGGATTCATGTCATAGCAAAGGGCTCCGTGAGGTTCTGTGTAGGTTCAGATCCATTCACTGCCCGTTGCTTTCACTCTTCAACAACCAAGGAATCTACCTTCAGTTTGGGTCCTTGACTATTTGATATACATACAGATTTCTTGTTTTGTAAAATACCTACCAGAATATTCAGGAAGTATTACGAATGAATCTTTTTCTCTTTGCTTGAATCCCATCTTAAATGCATGAGGGATATTAACAAGATACACTTTTGGTAAAATAAAGCATCATTTCCTCTTTTTTTTATGCACAAAATGTCACATGTTAAATTTGGTTGATAAGGTACATACATAGTCTCACTTTCTATTATCTCTACTAATAGATGAGTAATGCGAAATATTGAATTTTTTTTTAAATCAATACTTAATTTTTTCGAAATAATTAGAGAGAGACTCAACGCTGACATAAATACTCACCCCACTCCGTTCCTGGGCCTACTTCTGTTAAAGGATAACCTATAAATAATTCACGAAGCTGACATTACTCACTGTATTGTGATCATTTTTTCTGGGAAAATCTTAGCAGCTGTTCTAATATAGATTGCCAGTTATCAGTAGTTGGGAATGCAAGTCAACTGTTAATTATGCAGAGGCTGATTATTCAGACCACAAACTGTTCATGCCCTGTTCTGCTCCTTCCTGCTGCCTACCTTTTAGCATTTTCACTGCTCATTAGCACGTATACCAGAAGGGACAAAGGGGGTGGGAGGAGAGAAGAACTGAAATCTGTTAAGCACTTAGGAGAAGCTCTGATGAAAGATTTCAATACAATTTGTAGAACTGTTGACTAAAATGGAGTCATTTGGATTCTCTGTGTTATTTATTTGTCCTCCAAAGCAACAGGTAATATTATAGAATGGTCTGCAGAGACACATTATTCCTATATTTCATGTTTTCCCTTCTAGAACATTTTCACTTGCTGGTTCATGATATTTTCTCTATTCATTACGTTTGTACCCAGACTCCAAATTTATTTCTTTGGAGATTGGTGTATCAAGATTCCCGGCATATACAGTGATACCAGAATTATCTGATGTTTTTTTAGTTTTCCAGAAAACTGCAAGTTTCCCTTTGAGTACCAGTATCTTTCATATTAAACCAGTTTTGTTGGAAATACAATTTCCTCTTATAAACCAAGGCCGCTGAACACAATTTAAGCCCTTCTGGATGCCCCAGCTTATCCATATTGTGCGTGCTGCTGAGATATGGGTGGCTGTTACAAAAACCCATGCAGGTATGCTGTCAGTCTAGGAACCTCTGGTTAAAGGAAATGCTGCAGTTGTAGTAAAACTTGAGTGGTACAGTGTTTGCCCTGAGGCAACTGTTATTCTTGTATACATTTTCTGCCTCCTTCTCCAGTCTTTCACCCATCTCTTTGGCCGTTGTCAGAAAACCTGCCTCTTATTAGTTCTGTTTCTGGACTGTTGTGGGCTGAGAAACTGAATAGCCAAGCTCATTAGAACTGTGGCTAAAATAAGAGCAAGTAGGCCTACACCAAGTATACAAAGAACTCACATATAAAGGTAAGAGCAGTGGTGCAGAAATAGCCTGGCTACTTAGAGGGATTTTTCCTTCCTTCCTTCCTTCCTTCCTCCCTCCCTCCCTCCCTTCATTCCTTCCTTTCTTCCTTCCTAATTTTCAATCATGTAGTTAAATTGTTGGTTAATTGTGTTTCAAAGAAGAGATTGTTTGGGACATGAGACTGTCTTGAATAGAGCTAGTCCAGAGTTTTTTTCAAAGAGAACTACTGCTGACTGACTTCCCATAAAATTGGGACAAAGGGCAGAATGAGCAGGAAAGCCTAAGGACCACTGATTTTGTAAAATAGGAGCCTGTTTACTTTGGGGTAGTAATTAGGTTAACTGTTCTGTTAACCAACCAAAGAGCACTTAGACTATAAAAGTCTTTGGGAAATAAGCTGGTTTCTGTGTCCTTATGAACACTATGTCTACCTAGAAAGCTCCCAACTGGTAATTCCTTTTTAATTATGTTTTCTAAGTTCTAATCTTTGGGTGTTTGTGGTATTGAGACACAGTGGTTAGGTTCCAGGATTCAGGTGGACTTTTCATGTGTTCACTTGCTTTGCTTCCTGGGGACCAGAGTTTGCTGTAAGCCATGTTCCATCTGATTCATATCGGCTCCGGCTGTGGAGCTATGACTCAAGCGGGCTTCAGGCCCAACTGCCCCACTCGTCTTCTGAGGCATGGCTGGTGAGGGCAGGACTCATGTCCTGGCCCATTTTCCCTTTTTCTTTGTGCACTTCCAGGATCTAACGACAACGTCGTGACCAACAGCAGGCAGGTCCGCCTCGCCACAGGCATCTTCCCTGTGGTCAGCCTCCTGAACCATTCCTGCAGCCCCAACACCAGTGTGTCCTTCAGGAGCACTGTCGCCAGCATTCGGGCATCAGAGCAGATCGGAAAAGGGCAAGAGATTCTCCACTGCTATGGTGAGGCATCCCTTCTCACTGCTGTCTGCCTGCTCCCGCAGAAAAAGGACAGGGTGAACCAGAAGGAGCAAAGCACCGGGCAGGTGCCGTCACCTGTCCAGTGTTTGTGTCTTGCAAGAGGCAGTGCATCCCTCAGCAAAAAAAAAAAAAAAAAAGAAAGAAAAAAAGGCCTTCTTACTGGGCCCTGTTGTGTCTAAATTATCATGTATGTCACTGCTTAATCCCATAAGCCTCGTATGCTGAAAATGAGCTGGGAACAACTTTTTGGATTCTTTTTCTTCCTGTCTCCTCAACTTGAAAGCTTATTTCTACATCTGGTTCCACAAATATTTGAGTAAAGGGAACCTATCACCGGATGAATAATTGAGCAGACCCTCTGCTAAGCTGAAGTTGTTTTAAGTAGTGCTTGACTCTTTCTTGCTTTAAATACCGGCCAAGTGTGATCTCTCTGCAGGGCCTCACGAAAGCAGGATGGGTGTTGCTGAAAGGCAACAGAAGCTGAGGTCTCAGTATTTCTTTGACTGCAACTGCCCAGCCTGTCAAAATGAGAAGCACAGACCCGCTGCAGGGCCCAGGTGGGAAGCATTCTGTTGTAACCGTTGCAGAGCACTCATGCAGGTGAATCTCTCTTCTCCTTGCTCTTCTTGACTTCTCCTGGAGGTCAGTTATCCAGCCCAAAGGCCATAAATCTTTAGGAGGAAGCCATCTGGGCTTATCTGGGCTGAGAGCAGTGCTCTTTCTTCCCTTTCACCCCATCTTCCCCACACATTGATTACCCCTCTGCAGGAACCGCAGGAAAAGTCAGATTTAATAATCTTTCAAGAAAAAGATTTGCCAGAGCAAATAGAAAATCCTACCTAAACTGGCTTGGCGGGGGGGGGGGGGGGGGGGGACTGGGAATTTGTTTGCACAAGTAAATCACTAAAAGGTCCCAGGGCAGGAGTACTTCAGATACAGCTTGATCCAGGGGCTTGTGATATCACCAAGACCCAGTTTTTCTCTGTGCCTCCCTCAGCTCCATTTTCTGTTAGCCCCATCCTCAGACAGACTTCCCTCTTGTGGTGGCACGATGACCGGAAACATGCACTGGTCTAACTGCAATCCGGGCAAAAATTTTACTGTTTCATTGACCTGATGATACCTATGGCTGGAAGAAAATGAGTCAAATAGTTTTCCTCCAGGCATTTGGGCCAGAGGAATGGGCCATATTTGAGCCACATGAGCTACCCCCTCAGCTACCAGGCTCTGAGTATGGGAGGGTGGGAGCGCATCCTCAGGAGAAATCAGGTTGCTGTTGCCAAATGAGGGCATAGATACTGGTGTCTAAAACCCAGCAGATGTCCACCTCAGAGATTTTCTCCTCTGCCAGAGGACACACTATTCTTAGGGGAACCATAAGTAGAATGTAGGCTAGGTTGTGTTGGAAAGCTGAAGTTACAAACCCAAGGGCAAATGTGGGAAGGCCTCACCTATTGGTTTTCTTATGGCTTTTTCATAACCACCAGAGACATGTCTGTCATCCAAAATCCTGGCCCCAGAGAGAGATGAGAGAAGGGCTCTCGAGAGGGAAAGAAACCGTAGACTGTACCAGTTTAATTTTGGATGTAAAAAATTAAATCTCGGCAGGTAGGGCCACTGCTTTCCTTAGAATTGCTGCTGTCAAACCAGAGTCAGTCAGGCTTTGGTCATAGTGCATTATTGCAGGAGTCTCTTTCCACCATCGGATCAGAAGCTGTGGAGCCATTCTATAATGTAATCACATGCAGTGCTGCTAACTGACTCTGGTATAGGAATAAAGATATAACTGACTTCCACAGGGAGCTGATGTGCTGAGCTGTGACAACACATCTTGTACGGAAGCAGTCAGCAGGGATCACCTAGTCTCTCGGTTACGGGACCTTCAGCAGCAGGTTGGGAAGGCCCGGAAGCTTCTAAGAAATGGTAAACTAGGTGAGACCGGCTCCCAGCTTTAATCCTCTCGCCCCTTCCTTTTTATTCATTCTGAGATCACCTTGGACTCAAGGATACTCAGTAATGATTGAACAATTGAATTTAATTATCCCCATGCCAGCCACAAGATGGCTGTGTAGGCCAAGGAGACCAAACCCTAACCAGCTCAATTTGTGTGGTGTCCTTGGAAAAGGGCCAGGTGATTTGAGCTGTCCTTCTCTTATGCCTCAGACGGCGAAGTTAAAGTAGCCCATGACAACTGACAGGTCATCCCTGACATGCGTGAGTTTTGTAGATATCCAGAAGTTCAGTGTCATTTATTTCAATTCCAGGGCCAAATGACCTAATTTCCTAGAGAGAGTGTGCTGCCCTCAGCAGAGCCTCCTAACTCCTCTAGAGAGCAGTGAGGCCTGTGCCCAATGGATATAAGTATCCTGCCTTTTCCACAGTGGGCGTCGTGGGACTCCTCATTACCCTTGAAAAGCCTGCCTTAGAGCTCGAGGTCATGGGAATGTATTTACCCTACTTTATGATAGTTGACCTTTAGCTTAGATTTCTGAGTCAAGAAAAATAATGACCACAGTGAAATACTTCAAACTGAAATGGAAAGATGACCTGGCCCAGAGTAAATGTGGGGAGGCCTCACCCAGCACCTTTTTCTCTGGAAAGAGAAAACATAAGAACACAGCAGCTTTATTAGAACAAACATTGTGAGTTGGTCACAACTCAAGGAGACAAAGTGAGGCATCCACATTTAGCCCAGCTAATATAGATGTTAAGAGCTGGGTTCTCATTTCTATAGCTGTGTCTGTGTCTATAATGAGGCCACTTTTCTTTGAATTGATAGAGCGAGCCATTCAGCTATTGTTGGGGTGCCAGCGTGATGCTGAGAGCTTCCTGTCAGCGGAACACAGCGTGGTAGGAGAAATTGAAGATGACCTGGCCCAGGCCTATGCCACGTTAGGTATGGCATGTGTCTTCATTTTCTGCTGTGGGGAACAAGTTTGCCTTGTGGGTTTGGTCATGACCCCGGCCTCATCCGGTTGGTTATCTCTTAGTCTTTCAATTGAGGCTGCTCTCCCTTCCAGTTAGCTTTTTCCTCACCCTGAAAATGTTCATCCACAGTTGATTGTGGTTGTTTTCTGGAACCAGATTTTTCTTTCTTTACAGGGGACTGGCAAAAATCAGCTACCCATCTCCAGAAGAGTCTCCAAGTGGTCGAGGTTCGCCACGGGCCATCCAGTGTTGAAATGGGCCATGAGCTCTTCAAACTGGCCCAAATCTTTTTCAATGGGTAAGTCTTTCTCTTGTTCCCTAGCACTTCACCAAGCCACATGCTGTGCCGTCTTTTTTATTAGGCTCTTCTGTGTACTCCTTTTTTTCTATGGAGCTTTTAAGCGTGGTGAAACTTCTTTATTTCCCCTTTAGGAGAGATCCTTTCCTTCTGTTTTGCTGACAAACTTGAAGCGTTAGAGTTTCCTCCTGAGAGATACGGGTAAAGCTCTTAGCTCTGAAGGGAGTTTCCTAGGGAGAACTGCCAGGCAGCCCCACCACCCACGTCATAGCAATTCTTCTCAGTCCTCCCTGCTTACTCACACCTCCCTCGGGCTCTCATTCTCAGCACCCTTAACTCCAGGGGCTCTTCCTTCTCCCTAATCCTATTCCTTTTAAAGCAGTTGTGTTCAGCCAGGAGTAATTTTGCCCCCACCCCACAGGGCTGTTGGCAATATCTGGAGATATTTTTGATTGTCATGAGTCAGCGTAGAGGCCAGAAGGGCTGCTAAACATCCTACAGTGCACAGGACAGCCCTCACAGCTAAAAATTACCCAGCCTTAACTGTCGGTAGTGTCAAGGTTGAGAAACCCTGCTTTAAAGGTTAAAAGGGAAGAGCCGCGCTTTAAAGGTGAAAAGGAAAGGTGAAAAGTGATGAGTTGATGCCTCATCCACTTTTGCAGCCGAGCTCATTTGGAGGCCCTAAGTTCTGGATGGAATACCTCCCGCCTTGATAAAACTGCCATTAGTACATTGGTGAGAGAAAGTGTTTGACGCTTGATCCTAAGATTATGAATCATGGGTGGACCAGACACCTGAGACGTAGAGACAGTCCATTTGGTCGGAGAGAGACACACAAAAGGGCTGCCGAGATAAGTCAATGGTGGACGGGGCTACCGTTAAGATGAAGACTCCTGAGTAAACCTTGGGGTAAATATCACATTAATACTTTGAGATTTGCCTGTTTCTCAAGATCCTGGCATCTTTGTACTTCTTTTTCATAACTTCACTCTCAAAGTCTGCCTTGCACTGTGTTTGTGGAAGTTCTCTTCCCTGCCCTTCTAGACGGTAAGATCCTTGAGGGCCAAAATGACCGACCTTATATGCACACAGGGTGTGAGTAGGCCCTCAGTTAGCGTTTGCCTGATTGAATGAGTGGATTCACTCCCCTTACCTTCTTTGGTTCAGGTTTGCAATACCCGAAGCTCTGAGCACAATACAAGAGGCAGAGAAGGTTCTGTTGGTGCACTATGGCCCTTGGAACGACGAAATCCAGGAGCTCCAAAAGATGAAATCCTACTTATCGGACTTGCCGCCCATCCCTGCGGGGCCTTCAGTGTAGGGTCCTAAGGGGACTTTGACCCACAGGAAAAGAGCCCGTGGAAGATGAGTTAAAGAGGTTCTGTTGCCACTGAGCTGTCACCAGGAAACACAGGACTTGCTTGACAGTCACATGCTTAGTGTCTGAGGGGTGGGAAGGACTTGGATAGCATTGCGGTTGGAGAGACGCTCACCTATTTTGATGACTGTTTCTTGAAATAGTTAACTGCCCTCCAGTAAAAAGTCCAAGTTCCCAGAAAAGACCTAAAACGAGCATCTAGAGAGCCTAAGCCCTTTAAAAGGATCTTAGCTGCTCTGCAGGCATCTGGAGGTTAGCCTGGGGTGTGGGCTAGATGCCACCTCACTGAGTGATGGTAGTCTGTTTCCCTGGAACAGTCCTATGGCTTCTAGTAGTAATGAAATGTTGTGTACCACTCTAGTGGGAACCTAAACTCTGCGTGGTTGTATTGTAATTGAAAAATAATTATAAAGCGAGAAATCAGTAAGGCTCCATTCCTCCAGAGACACAGTTTCATTTATGGTATCTAGCTTCCTCAAATCCTTTGTTATAACTGGTGGAGTACAAATTGTGAATAGAGAAATAAATATGAGGCCATTTTATTGTCAGGCAATTTCTTCCTAGGATGGCAACGCTCCGTTTGTTTGCGACCAGTTTTCCAGTCCTTATTATCTGGCTTTCATTCTATACTCTTGGCAGACTCGACTGACCAAATAATAAAATCAAGCTTGTAGCGGTGACTTTATATCACATGGGCTGTCTGAGTTCTGTTTATTAGCAAGCCTGAAAAGAGAGGACTTTTTTTCTACCAGCCCTCGCCAAGCTGGCAAATGAAATACAGCCAGCATAAGTACTGAGAAGGGGAACAAACATTTCAGAAGGTACTGAGAGGATGGGCATTATTGCTTGTGGTTTCAAACTTCAGAGACCGAGGTAGGGGTGATAACACTCTTCTACTTGGATGTGTAGCAACAGTCTAGACCCCATCCCGGTCAGAAGATGGGGAGACTCTCTGAGTCTAAACCCTGGTGGCCAAGTGGTTCGGATGAGTTAGAGGAAAAGCATGGCCGGTCCACACTGCTTTGAGAGCTTGCCAACCCTGACCATGCCCGCAAAGCGCTCGTTGGTTGCCTCGGCATTATAATCAGGAAATGAATAGCTCTGAAGATTTCTGGCAGAAGCTTTTAGGAAGCTGAGTATTTGGAACACAGTTCATACTTAAACATTTCAATGAAGGGCAGGCAGAATCTCATTTATTTTCCTTTCTACTAATTCACTCGGGCAAGGCAGTGGCCAGTGAGACTTTTTTTTGGTAGCGATAACTTTTTCAAGGAGAAAAATTTAGTCCTGTAGACAATTCTGTAGTTACTCTCTTCTAAACACTTGGCATGTTTCATGTCCCTGACAACGGTCCTGTTTTACTGTGTAAAGTAGGCATACTTCCTTAAAAGACTATGTTTAAAGTTCTTGCATGTCAGGTCCCATTTTCTGTGTACTTGAGAGCTTTCTTTAAATGCTTTATAAAGTAAAGAATTCTTTTCTGAAGGCACAAATTACCTCCCGTATCTGTCCATATGTTGTCCTGTGTTGTCAGGTGACATTAGCGGACTAGGGGATATCTGGGCTTAAATTAAAACCTAAAGTTTAGTGTTGTTAAGATTGTGGACGCAGGAAATGCCCTCCTGGGGGGATTAGTGGTCCTAGTATGTAAACACCCCAGAGCAGAGAATCAGTCCCTGCCTTATACAGTGTAGATAACTAAAAGTCCTCATAAATGGTGACTTACTGCAGCGTTTTGATAGACCCAGGCTGTAAGCACAGGACCAGCAAATCCCTAAAGGGCTATTTATGTTAGTATAGCTCAAAATCGGAGGAGGAACAGGGTGAAAAAGTTAAGGATAAAGCACTTTTATTGCAATTGAAACATTGAGTATACATTGAAACATTATAGGGGCAGCCTTCATGTAATGTATAATCTACTATCCTTCTAGGGTTTTCTTCTAGGGTATTTGAACATTAAACTGGAACATTAAGTGCCCCTGGGGTCCAGGATTTTGCCTATGAAGAGAAGGGCCCCTGTGTCTGTGTCCCTCAGTACAAAGATGAAAGGTTGGTTAAGGTGATAGTCCAGGGGGAAGGTGAGGTGGGCAGGCTGGAGCGCTGGGCTGGGGGTGGTGGCTGCCCCATCCTCATTCCACTCGAAGCCAGCTCTATGTTCCACTTGAGTCAGTTTGATGGGTTTGCCTGTGATCTTGCTAAAGTCTGGTGAATCAAACAAGGATTGCAGCTCTGCAGAGATCGAGAGAGATTGCCGTTAAAACCCTGCCTTATCCAACACCCAAGGAAGAATACAATCCTAATTCTTAAATCCTAATTCAAGGAGGTAAGCAAGTTTTGAGGTACATCGGGCTCCCGGCTGGTTAAGGGTTAAGCGACTTTCCCAGAAGCACACAGCAAGTGAGGTTAAGATTAGAAACGAGGTCAACAGACCAGTTCTTGAGAGGCAGTGATCTGAGTTCCTGCTATAGGATGTACGCTCGCTCGCTCATGGGGATAAGGAATGAGTCTGATAAGGAGGAAACTCAGCCTTCCCCGCCAGCACTATGTATTAGAATTAAAGAATCATCCATGGTCTCCCTGCAAAGTCATGGAGGCCTGGGGTTCTGCTTAGCAAGGTGGAAAGCTCACACACCCAACCCCAGCACCCCAAGAGGAAGGGGCTTGCAGACGTACTCATCTCCTGCAGGGACTTAGTGACTTCTCCTTCATAACTCAGCTTCAGCTTGGGGATGGTCAGCACTGCTTGGACGGTCTTCAGTTCTCGGTCAATGTCATGAATGAACTCAGAGGTGAGGCTCTCTTCTATCAGAGTCAAATTCTGGGTTGCTTTCAGAGGCAGGAAGAAGATGATACTCATGCTTCCGGTCAAGGGCAGCTGGGCAATCTGAAACAACGAGGAGGAAACCACATGGGTTAGTCCTTTGGAGCCCAGGAGTCTAGGGACGGACACACACACACACACACACACACACACACACACACACACACGGCCGCCTTCTCCTCGCCTATGGTGGGGCCCTGGCCCTGCTTTCCCCAGCCCCTAATCTATGTAACAATTGTCCCTCTAAGCTATTGCTTTCCGGCAGCAAGACCTCTACTGAGGTTCCCTCAGAAACTTGACTGTTGTCTTTTCTTACAGTGGCCTAATACCAACTGAAGTGATCTGCTAAAAGAATTTTCTCCTGTGGTTCTAACGAGCTAGAATTGAATTCCAGGTCTGTGGTTTCTCCCAACGTTTGTCTGCCAGCAGTTATGTACAGAGCCCTGGACTAGAAATAGGGGTGTCGGGCACAGCAACACAGAAATAGCAGGGAAATGGATCCTCTGAGCAGAGGTTCTTTACCCAAGGTCCATGGGACAAATGGTGTCAGGGGCCCCAGTGGCTCCTGAAATTATATACAGAAATGCGTGCGTGTGCATACATGGCATTTCTTTCAAGGGTTTCAGGTGCTCCGTCAGATTCCCAAAGAAAAAGTTTGAGAACTCTGACTTAGAATTAAAAGAAGTCGGGTATATGAGAAAGGCTTAGAATTCCAGAAATGAAAGTTCTCCCCCACCGCCACCCTCACCCTTCAAAAAGAGAGAAAGAAAGAAGGAAAGAAAAGACAAAAAAAACCCAACATTTTGAGTGCCCAATCTTGAGAGCCCATGTCACATTACCTGATTAATTCTTACAACAAACCCTGAGAGGATAAGTTGTGATACCAAACCCACCTTTATTTTAAGACAAAAGGCTCAGAGAAGGTGTTAACTTGCTGAAAGTCACACAGCAGGTAAAATGTAGACAGCTGACAGATCTCAAAGGTCATTCTATTTACACACCATCTGTCTGTTTTCATCTCTCCCCCCACCCACCCACCAGTCACCCCTTTCCTACAGACCTTGCAGCTGAGATCAGAATCCAAGCCATAGCGTAAAACAGCCTTGGGGTCTGACATCATGGGGACTCGCACAGTCCTCTCCTCATCCAAGTGGAAATCCTGGAGGGAAGTCTTTTTGGAGTCAAACTTTGTTACCCACTGCCCTGAAATGAAACAAATGAGTGCCCTGAGCCCCAGGAGACGGGAAAGGCATTGGGACCAGGCTGAGGCCAAAGCATAGTGTTGAAAACTGCCTGGCTAAAGGAATCTTTTGTCAGAGGCCCTGACACATCAGGGAATAAGTAAACTCAGAAGGAAATACGTTGATTTTACTGATTTGGCTGTCTGGATTGTACAAATTCCGTGATGGCTGGGACAAAGAGTAAACTCCTATAGTGGTGTGTCTGGGAGACAGAATCGGAGGAGGTCAGAGCTGGAAGGGAACCTGACATATCTCATCACCCCTCTCATCGCTGGAAAAGCACTGAAGCCCAGAGAGGTGAAGTGACTCGCCAATGCTCACACCGCAAGGTGGTGACCCAGCTCACTGACTGTAACGGAGCCTTTTAGCACGCTGCTCTGTAACTGCTGCTTTCACTTCCTAGAGATCAGTGGGGCCTTCTCTAGAGGTTTAGGGGCCCATTCTCGCTACTGCCTGATAGGTGGTTATAAAGCATTTTCAAGGGAGGTTGCCCAAAATCCCACCCAAGACTTATCTGAACGGGACTGGCTTCCCACTGGGCCCGTGGAATAGTCTTGGGCACATCACCACAACCTAGAAGAATGTTGTTAGAGGACTAGCAGTGGTGTGTTGAGTACCTGCCACGTCCTGAGCACCGTGCTGGGCTTGAGGGGAAGGTGGGAGACAACGTAGACAGAGTCCTCTGAAGTACGGGGTATCGTCCCCTCATTATAGGTGAGCACATAGGCCCAGCAAGCCTCTGAAGCTGTGCAGGGCGCTACAGCCAGCAAAGGCAGAGCTGGCCTTTGACCCGGGTCTGACTGCAGCCCACCCCAAACAGGCACAAGAGTGGTAGTGCTTTCTTCTCTCTGCTGGTCTCTCCACAAGCCTCTTATCAAACGTTTGACACAAGTAGATAGCCCTCAGGCAAGTGCATTTCTCAGGTCCTCCTCTGGCTTTGGCTCTGGGTTCTTGGTGAATTAGGTCTTTGACATCCCCTCTTTTCCACCTGACACCCACCATCCACCCTTGGTCAAAAGAGAAGTGAAGGAACCCTCACCCTTGAAGTAAGCCACCCCAAAAAGGAGAATGCTGATTTCACTGGGCATTTCCCTTGTGGACCTAGCAATTTTTCCTTTCATCTGGGCCTGGACCCAGTTGTTAAGCTCCTGAAGGTCCAAGCGAGAGTTGCCGGTCAAGACTCGGGGCCTGGTCCCATATGACTTTTCCAGTGGTGCGACAAAGCTGGATTTGATCCGCAGCTCTGGGAAGAGAGAGAGCAGGGTTACTGTACTCTGCGAGCTGAACCAGCATCCCCTCCCTCTTTGAGCGCGTGCCAGACCTAGGTTTTGGTTTACCACTCAGCAGGCCCTGACTTCCTGCCTGGCGTCTTCCATTGACTCGCCGGGACTTGGTGCCAGCTTCCCCCTGGGACACTGGACAGGGAACTACAGATTTTGCTCATCGCTGTTTCTCTTCATGTTCTTGCCCTCCCCCGACCCTCCCACTGTCTCCCGCAGCCCACTTCCTCTTTCTGATCCTCTTTGGGCTCACAGGGCCCCTTCCTGCCCAGCAGTGCCTAGACAGATATGATTTACTGTTTAGAAAGGAGCGCCCCCCACGTGGAGCAGGCAGCCTGGGCGAGCACACTCACTCCTTTCAAAGATGATCCGGGAAGCGCTCTTGAGGTTCTTCTGGGGGGCAGTGACGGAGGCAAGGAGTTCCTTGTAGGTGCTATGAATGTCTGGATTGGTGATCAGGTCATAGTAGAGGGCCCGGTAAATGCTGGATTCTGTCCGCTGTTCAGCGCCTGCCAGAGAGGCAAAGATGTGGGCCTCGATAACTGTCCAACAGGGCCCGAATCAGGCCAGCTCCCAAGACAGGACAGGGACACTCTAAAAGACTACGGGTAGTCTTTTTGTCTCCTGATACTGAAGGTGTTGTATGTGGGCAAGGAATTGGAAGACAACAGAAGAAACAGAGATTTTCCTAAGGTAGGCTAAGGGCATCAGACTTAGAGAGATACAGGGTGGGAGAGAGGGCTACCCATCCCTGTGCTTCTCCCGTCACAGCACTTACCAAACTGTCCTGTCGTTACCTGTTTATCAATTGACCCCAGGAACTCAACTGGGACCCGAGTGAGGGCAGAAACCATGCCTGCCTGTGTGCGGTTATATCCCTGGAAACTAGCCGAATGGCTGGCACATAGTAGAAGCTCGTTTGAGGAATGAATGCGTGTCAAAGTCACCTTGTCAATAAGTGGCCCCAAGGCCACACACTTGCGTCAGCTGTGCTCATCACCCACCTGGGGAGCAAGGGAATCGTGTGTGCACAGCCCTCGGGCTCCCACTCGCACACGGGGATCCCGCTGGGACCCATCTCAGTGTTTCTTCGCCCCTCCCTGAGGTGAAGTGTCTCTAGGGCTTAGACAGCCATAGATGTGCAGAGGCCGGATGGCAGCTCTAGGATTCTGGGGCTTTCTGCATCAGAGAACTCACCCAGAGAGAGGGCAGACAGGGCCGTGGCCACGCTGAGTGGAGAGAGGAGCACATTGGCCGTGGGGCTCCTGCTGGATCTCACGCGGTACAAGTCATAGCCGAAGTTGGAAACGGCCGCTGCCAGCTTGTTCACAGGGACCTTGAAGAAGGGATCCTCCTCTTCCACTGACACTCCCGTGGGGGCCGGGGAGCCCTGGATTGGGTACAAGGACCAGCGGAGGTGAGTAATGGACGACTGGTCTCCTCAGGGCTTTGAGTGGGATTGTTCTGGCCCTTTGCCTGAGTCTGGTATGTGAAGCCTAATGTGGGAATGAGTTTGTGCTCCCTGATCGTGCAGGAGCTGTCTGCTGGGGAGAGGCAGTTATTAGCACCTTGCTCTAACCAGCTAAGCTAACCGGCCACCCCCTAGCTCACCAGGTTTAAACACTAGTGACCCGTGAGCCTCAGGCCTGTGACACACACACACACAAAGAGGAGCCCCCTCCCCTCCCAAGAAATGCTGTTCTCAGGCCAGACCAGGCTCCCCATCTGCTCACTCTGCTCACTGCTCTCAGGTCTCTAGCTGGAACGTCCTATGAACGTCCCCGTATTTCGTGGTCCTGATCAGCTGTCGCCTCTGCCACCACAGACTTTCCCTGATGATTCCAATCTGAAGGCAGCTTTTTTCACTTGTGTGTTCACCACCTCCCATGTGCTGGGCTCTGTGTTGTTCCTTTCATTTGAGTTACTTCATTTTATTTTATTTATTAGTTTCAGGTGTACAAAGCAACAAAGTGATTAGACATTTATATATCTCACTAAGTGATCACCCCAATAAGTCTATTACCCATCTGACACTGTACATAGTTATTACAATATTATTGACTGTATTCCCTATGCTGTACTATATATCCCCATGATTATTTTTTTATTACAGTTGACATCCAATATTATTTTATATTAGTTTCAGGTGTACAGTGTAGTGGTTAGACATTTATATAATTTAGGAAGCGATTCCCCCGATAAGTCTAATACCCATCTGACACTATACATAGTTTTTACCATATTATTGACTATATTCCCCACACTGTATTTCACACCCCCATGACTGCTTTGTAACTACCAATGTGTCCTTCCTAGTCTCTTCACCTTTCTGACTGACTTCCTTTTATACTTGTTGATATATTTGATACCCCCAAAGTCTAATGTCTCTAAAAACTGAGTTCCTTGAAGGCAGAACTGAGGCTTTTATATTTCCACCCATCCCCAGCACCTATAAAGTAGATTTTCAGTAGGTGAAATATGAATGCCTGGCCACAGTGCCCTGTAAACATGGGTATTTTTAATCCTATTTTATAAATAAGAAAACAGGACTAAGGTAAAAATGACTTTTCTAAGGTCACAAAGCTAGCTAAAGGGTAGAGCCAGAATTCAAACTCAGAACTCGACGACCATGTCCACGGCTCCAGCCCATAAGCCCTGGCTGCTCTGGCCCCTCGTGTGACAGTCAACCCCCATGGTCACATGGATTATGCTTTCATCATTTGCTTTTGCAACCCGGCTATGCTTCGTCTGCACAGGAAAGAGACCTTCCATGCTTTTACATCAGAACAAATGTCTAAGAACACCACCCACTCAGTGAGACCCACAGTCACGCAAGGTAATGAGGAAAGGTCTTCACTGAAGGGACAGCCCTGGTTTGTGAGAGTGCTTTTCCGGATCTTATTTTCATCCCCACTGTGTTCTCTGAAAGGAAGGGCAAGACGTTGTCTCTATTTTGCTGATGGAGAAATCAAGATCCTGTCTAGACATAAAGACCAGAGCCTGGCCTGGAACCTGGGTACCCGCTAAGCACGGGAGGAGCTGGACTTGCTCACGTCCCCACACCCCCACCTCAGCCCACTCCCCACTGACCTCCTCCAGGCTGCCAGCATTGTTCTGGCAGCTGCCGTGCCCGAGGAGGGCTCCAGTCCAAAGGAGCAGCATCAGGACCTGCATCCCGGGGCCTGCAAGAAAGCGAGAGGTGGCAGCCTGCTTCCCTCACCCACCACCCTGCACCACCTGGGCCACCTGGGCCACCCTAGGCAGGGAGCAGGGCCTTGGCAGGACTGGGCACCTTCCCTCCAGCCTCCACAGGCCGGAAGTGGGCCCTCTGTTTGATGATCCCTCTCTCTCAGCAACTCCCCACCCCTCCACCTGCTTCACGGCCCACAGTCCTATGGTGAGCTTGTGCTGTCACCCCATCGTCTATGACAGGAGACCCACCTTCAAACCTAAAACTCCGGGGCAGTGGGCTCCTCTATGTGGATATCGTCTAGCACAAATGCACAATGAAGGCTTTTCGCTGGTGGCACCTGACCAGCTCATTACATAGGATTTGGGGCAATGTCTAGTAACAGAATGGGGGCAGAACCCTGGTCCCGTATGTAGGATCACAGAACACAGAGAATGGAGGCATCTAGTCCAGCCTCAGCTATCCCCAAGAAGTTCTCAAACTCTCCTTAAATTCCTCTGACCTGGAAGCTGTGGCTTCATAAGGGACTCATTCCCTTCTCAGACGGTTCTGTGCCAAGAGCTCTTCCTCTCATGGTTAGGGGTGCTGGGTCTAGGGTTAGACAGCCTGGGCTCAAGTCTCACTTCTGTGTCTTAATAGCTCTGTAAATCATAATGTCTTCTCTTGACAATGGAAATCATTGTGATGAGGATTAAATTAGATAATGCCTTGATAGCACGCACGAGTGCCAGAGGCAGGTGAGCTTTCCAGTAGTCCCTGAGCCAAAATGTATCCCTCCAACTGGAATCCCAGCGCCCCCTTCTCACCTGGGGAGCCAGGTCTTCTTCCCCCTGCCGGCTTGAAAATAGCTTTTATACCCCCAGAGCCTTCTTCAGGTGAAACAACCCCACTTCTCAGTAAGACCATCCCAACCCCTTCACCACCCCAGCCATAGTCTCTTCTGACCCAGCTCTCATCTGGCCCCTTGACCACAAGGGAAAAGGGAAACCTGGGTCCAGGGCTCTGTGTTCTCCGCCATCCCTTACCCTCCTGCCTTCACTGCATCTATGAGCTCACCCCTGGAGTCAGGATATGGGGGCAAAAGGGGATAAGGCAGCTGGGGGCATTCATAGATAATATCATCCAAGAGTCCTTCTGGTTAGAAAGGGGGACAAAGCATCAGCAACCAGGACCTTTGTCTGATCCATGTTCTCCTTCCATTCACACCGCCAGGTGAAGAATTTAGAACACACACACGCGCGCACACGCGGGCGTGCACACCAAGGGTCTCAAGCTCTTTCAGTTCCTTTTATAGACCGATAAACAACCCCTCAGCTCAACACACACACTTTTCTGTCTTCTCAGAACAAATAGGAAAGTGGGTGCAGTGTGTGATTTTTGGCCTGTTTTTAAAATGAAGCTTGATAATCCATTGGACAAGATTGTAGAGCGTGAAAGGCAACAACAGAAAAGACTGCCCCCCGAGCTTACTCAGCTTATGGCTGGACTGCCAGTGGGAACCTGCCCGGTTTCCTCCTTAACCCTCATCTTGAGCTCGTGTCTCAGAGTGAGCTCCATGGGGCCCTGTATTCTTAGCCAGCTGCTCTTCCACATGGCTGCCCCGGCCTCTCAAGGAGAAATCTTCCTTTGAGACAACAACAAAAAACTTTCCCCAGTGCAAAATAAGACCTTAACACCACCCAGGCTTACAGCTGCTCTCTCCCCTCGGCCAGCCCCACCCAGCGCTGGCAGGAGCCTTCTTTGCCTGAGCCTCAGGGGACTGGTTTACTGGAGATTGAACATTCAGTGAGATGCGTCCAAGGCTAGAGGAAAAGTTGCTAGCTCAAGTCTCTCTGGCCAGGGCTGAGAGTTGAGGTAGGAGCAAGGAGGTGGGGGTCATCCTGGCATAGTCTTTAAGCAAACTAAGTTTCCAATTCTAATGCTCTCAAAGGTGGGATCTTCTCTGGGAGTCCCTACAGAGTCTGAGCCCAAGCCCCTGGTCATGTGGTCACCATCACCACACGGGTGAGCTGAAGACTGAAGATGAGGTGAGGGGCCCTAGTGGGGAAAGTCACATAGCACCACAGCTGGCCCAGAGCCAGTCACAGTATGAATGGCACCTCTGAATCCTCCACCTCAAGCCCTAGGAATAAGGGAAGTGGAGAGACTATTGAAAGCCCCCTCCAGGGGTAGTGAGGGGCACATAGTAAGGGTCTGCATGGGAGGCCCTCACTGAGCATAACTCAATGCCCTGTGTAAGGTGATTGTTCCGTGGGCTGGGGCAGGCAGCCATTGCCTGGCCAGGGGCACAGGGACAGCGATGCCATCCTGTCCAAAGGGCAGTATCCCAGCCAGACTCCTGTCCTGTCAGGTGGGGGAGGGCATGGTGAGGAGGTAGATATCCTCTCTGTTGGGCCAAGGTCAGGCCTTACTTTCTGCCACACTGCCCAAATCAAGAGACACAGGAACTGTGATTTTTGTGATCTTGCCTTCAAGCTGGGAGGATAAATTTGAGCCAATACATGTGTTTCAGATTAAACCCAGTTGTGAGACAAACACCATCCCTCCTCCTCCTCCCAGAACCACACAGCCTTCAAGCCACATGGCAGTGGACCTGATGGGCACTGCAAGGAAGGGCACCGCCCTCTCTCCTGGCTCTGGGAGGGAGACTCCAAGGGTTCCTCTCCAGGCCTACCCCACCCATGGTCACCCCACTAGGCTCCCAGGCAATGTTCCTTCTGAAGTCTTGGAACCCGATTGAGTTGGGCCAGGGTGCCTATGAGTGTCACCTCCCCAAACCCCCACAGGACTACCCCAGGAACAGAACTCCCTGGCCCCTTCCTCTCCAACCCTCAGCCTGGGGGCTAAACTCCTGGTGGATGGGCATGGGCCAGACAGTGATGGAGTTTCTGGGAAGCTTGCAGCTTTTCTTTGGCTCTGACCTGGTCCTTGCTGTGACTTGCCCCAGGGAGCAGAAAGGGTGTGGGCAGCCATTCTCTCCAGTTCTGGCAGCTGAGCCCCCCAGCCCCAAACCCCGACTGGGCTAAATAGCGGTTATTGCAAGAGACCAAAACCCCATGGACTTCGCAGCTTTTACTGGCCACTAATTTGGCCAATGAACAAAGGTCGGCACTAGACAGAAGAACCCAGCTATCCACCCCATCCCTCGAGCAGGGCTCAACAGACCGGCTGCTTGGTGGTGCTGGGAAGTTACCTTTGAAATCAGTACCAGTTGACTTTGAAAAAGCAACAAGGAGCTGAGCCCAAGCCAAGGCTGGGCTGCAGGAGGGGCTGCCTCCCCAGCTGCCCTAGTGGAAGCTCAGCTCCCTGACAGCCTCCTACCCTTTGGGCTGCAGAGCTCCTTTGAGGTACTGCTCAGAACTGACCCAGCAGCCGAGCTCTCTGCTTCCTCCCCACCTTTGCCCCCTCCATTGCTTCCCACCCACTTCACTCAAGTCTTTCCAACCTCTCCTCGTGGGACAGTGGGGTATAGAGATAATTGGGTCCTGACCTTCTGACCCCCAACTCCCTGTGCCCTCTCTCATCCACTCACCCTGGTACCCAAGCTGCAGGGGCTACTGTTTCCCCACCTCCTGCCTTGCACCCCTCTTTTCTACTCCCTTGAGTACCCTGCCTCTCCCAGTCCCCCCAACACAGAGAGGACTGTGTGCCTTTCCCTGACACACAGACCAAACAGGGAGCTGCTTTACCTGTGGGTGCACTGCAGCTCCGCGCCCAGCCTAGGTCTGCACACTGAGGGGGCTCCTGCAAGTACAAGAGCTTTTTCTGCTGCCTCCCAATCCAGCGTCCAGTAGGCTTCAGATTACAGTTACTCCTTTCTTAAAGCGACCTGCACTCAATTCAGATTCTGTGATTGCATCATTGTCTGGTGTTAACTTTAACCCACTGTTGCCCTTCCGCCATGCACCCCCAAAACACACACATTCGCACACCCCACTCCTCCACCGGAGCGTCCTTCAGGCCCTGGCCTTCCTCACTGCCTGTGGTCCCACCCCCCAGAGGGCACCCTGGCCAGCCTGGGTGGGAGATGGGACAGAGGAAGAGTCTTGCAGGAAGAGGCCCAGGAGGCAAGCGGGTGGAGTGGGAAAAACACTGGGATTCTGGGCTTTTCCGGGTCCTTGGCTCTGGCACTAACTGGGGTTTGGGATAAGACAACTGTCACGGCTCCTCCCTTTCTCAGCTGAAAAATAAAGGGGTGAAACTGGGATGGCTGGGTGATTTTTTAGCCCCGAAATTCTGTGATTTCTGAAGA
This sequence comes from Rhinolophus sinicus, assembly GCF_057876585.1. Classification (NCBI taxonomy): domain Eukaryota; kingdom Metazoa; phylum Chordata; class Mammalia; order Chiroptera; family Rhinolophidae; genus Rhinolophus; species Rhinolophus sinicus. The sequence goes on from NC_142512.1 coordinate 18,750,785, forward strand.
TCAGAAAGGGCAGTGGGGAAATCATCTGGCCAGAGGAAGACCTGAGACGTATTATAACCACTAGTCCTGAGAGGAGCCCAGTGTCTCACTGGCACCTACTAGGCACGATCGAGGCCACCTGGAGAGGAGAACACCTACGCCCTGAGCACCTTGGGATGTTTAGGAGCTTGCGGTACAATTGTGAAACTGAAATAGTGACATGGGAAGTATTGATAATTAGAGAAAGTAATGAAACGTCTTCTAGGCAGGTATGAATCCTGGCCAGAGGAGGAAAGGAAAGCACTCTGGGGTATTTAATCTGAGGAAGAGAAAATTTAGGGGAACCTCACCTCCTGTGAGACTCCGGGAAGCAGAGCAAGAGCCCCTGGGTAGAACTTTCCAGTGGGTAAAGTTCAGCTTTATATAAGGAAAAGTGTGTCAAAAGTCAGAGTTCAGTCCTTTCAACAAAAAGCTGAGCACCTCAACACAAGAGACTAGCTAGGTATACGGAGAAGGATGAATAAGACTCGTGTCCACCCTCCAGAAACTTACTGGCTAATAACACGGGCTGACATGAGAACAGATCGTTTCAATAGAATGCAACACATTCTGTGATAGCAGTCTCTAGAGCCAGGCTGGCCAATACAATAGCCACCAGCCGAGTGTGACCACGGAGCACTTAAAACATGCTAGTCTAAGCTGCGATCTGCTCTGAGGGTAAAATACATACCAGGCTTTGATACTTAGTGTGAAAAAGTAATGTAAACTATCTCAGTAATTTTACACTGATTACATGTATTGAGTTAAATAAAATATATTATTAAAATTAATTTCGGAGGCGGCCGGATGACTCAATTGGTTAGAGCACAAGCTCTCAACAACAAGGTTGCCAGTTCAATTCCCTCATGGGATGGTGGGCTGCGTCCCCTGCAACTGAAAATTGAAAATGGCAACTGGACTTGGAGCTGAGCTGCACCCTCCACAACTAGATTGAAGGACAACTTGGAGCTGATGGACCCTGGAGAAACACCCTGTTCCCCAATATTCCCCAATTAAAAAAACAAACAAACAAACAAACACAAACACACACGTATTTTTGAAAAAGTTTAGATGAATTCCTTTGTGATCTCTTGGTAGGAGAGATTTTTTTTAAAGACAATACACCAAAAAAAAGCACAACTTATAAAAGACTGATAAACTTGGCACTACAATGAAAAACATGTTCTCATGAAAAGACACCATAAAACAAAACGAAAAGATAAGCCTCACACGGGGAGAAAATATCTGTAACACAGATAACTGACAAAAACGATTGCTAACTGTAATATAGAAAAGAAACTACAAATCAATAAGAAAAACCAAAAAAAATTCAACAGAAAACCAGGCCCAGGTAATTCGCAGACGAATCCTAAACGGCCAATAAACTTAATGAAAAGATGTTTTATCCTCACCAGGAAGCAGGGGAATGCAAATTGACACCATAATTGATGAATGTATTTCAACTCATCAGGTGGGCAAAATGTCAACATCTTACAATAGCAAGTGTTGGAGAGAGTGTGGACAACCAGGATCTCTTAGGCACAGCTGGTGAGAGTGTAAATTGATACAACCATGTTGAAGAACAATCTGGCAACAAATGGCAAAGTTGTATCTATCTGTACGTGGCAAGAGTTACTGTGAGTAAATGCAAGCTCACCACTCAGCAATCTCTCTCCTAAGCACGTGAGCTGAAAAGACTCCACATATGTGCACAAAGTACTATGTACAAGAATATTCGAGAAGCACTGTGTGTAGGGTGGGGGGAAATGGGAGCTCCCTGCATGTCCATCAACAGGAGACTAGATAAAGGGTAGAAATGTCTACAACCCTGAGAAACAATGAAGGGATAACACTTAGATCAACACAGTTATTTCAAGATGGGGAGTGATACAAGTTGCCGGAGAATACAAACAGAATGATACATTTATGGAAGGCTGAAAAACAAAATGATACTATGTCCCACTTACGGATAAAAACTCATGTGGTGAAAGTAAAAGAAACGAATGAAAATAGTAAAAAACCAAATTCAGAATGCTGATTATAGGGGAAAGGTTGGGGAAGGGAATGCAGGCCTGTCACTATCCTGAGAATATATTTTAAGCAGAACAGTGGCGTTATGCAATTCATTATACCTTTTTGCATGTCCTAATTATTTTATAATCACTTATAAAGGAAGAAGATTTCTCTTTCCTCTGATTACCGTGAAAGGAGTGTGTCCGCTCCTGCCAAAGGAGAGGGCGTCCACTGGGCTCTTCAAGGACTGTGCTCGTCCAGGTAGCCCCTCTCCTGAAGAACCATCCCCCAGACTTCAAACATCCTCTATCAGTCTCTTCTTTAAAAACACTTGCTTTGTCCCACATCCCTGAAAGCTACTGCCTAGTCCTCTGTTCTCCCTCACAGCCACGCAGGAAGGAGCGCTTTAGTCTTCTGTCTGCACTGTCTTAGCTTCATTCCCTCCCCAACCTCAGACTTGCTTCGGTGCCCACTTTGAAACTACTGTCCCCAAGTTCACGGTGACCTCTGTGTTGACCACCAAATGGCCATCCCTGTCCTTGGCAGCCAGCAGTAGAGCAGACTATTCCTCTTTCTTGAAACCTTGACTCTCCACACCCTCCTGTTTTTCTCCCACCTCCGCCACATCTTTCCCTCCCCCTTTGCTGGCTTGATCCTGGGACCCTTTTCCTTCTCCATCTACATCTCTTCTTAGGTGGTTTCTGCCAGTTCCATGACTTTAAAAGCATCTGTATGCTCCCAAATATACACTGCCAGCCCCGATCGAGATATCCAATTGCCCATTTGACATATGCACATGGATGCCTAGCGGGCAGCAAGAACATATAACTCATCATCCAAACACAGCTAAGAGCAAAAGCAGGTGCTATTAATTAAGCTGGAACCACAGACATAACTCTAACTGTCCCAGGCAGACTGGGACATATGGTCACCCTCTATTTGTGTTGCATTTCGATCACAACACGTTCAAAATGGAAATCTCCCATCAATCCTAAACTCTGTCCCTCACTCTGATTCCCATCTCAGTAAAACCTGTTTTCTCAAGACAAAACTCCAGGAACTTGAAAAATGAACCCCACCATCCTCGAGCCTTTCGTTTCCCTCATTTCCCATACAGCCTGTCCACAGAGTCTATTAGGTTGCTGCAAAAGTAATTGTGGTTTTTGCAATTATTTTTAACCTTTTAAACTGCAATTACTTTTGCACCAACCTAATGTAACGTCTACCTGCAAAAATATTTCTGACCACTTCCATTTGCACAGCCAGCACCCTGGGCCAAGCCACCTCCGTCTCTTGGGGGACTAAAGGGGGGACTAACCTTCCCGCCTTTAATCCCCCCTATAGTCTGTTCTCCACACAGCAGCCAAGTGGGCCTCCTAGAGCGTGAATCACACTATGGCACGCCCCAACTAAAAGCTTTCCACAACGAATGATCCCTTGCCATCCACAATACCACAGATGAACCTCGCAAACATGAGGTTGAACAGAAGAAGCAAGACACAAGAGAACACGGACTGTGCGATTCCTTTATATAAAGTTCAAAACCAGGAAAAACAAGTCTGTTATTACAAGTCAGGAGAGTGGGTACGGTTTCTTGATCTGGGTTGCAACAGGGGTATTTGGTTCATGAAAAAAAATTCATTTAGCTTATGTACAATTACGACTTGTGTACTTTGCATACTATATTTCAACACAAAATGTTAACTTGTGGATTGTCTGTACCACTCCACCAGCAGATTTAGGCTCTGGGGGTAGGGAGCTTGTCTGCTTGTTCCTTGCTGCTTCCGCAGAGCTGGGTGGGCTGCTGGCCATGTGGGAGGGGCTTGATAAGGGTGCATTAAGGCCGCCAGACCAGCAGGGAGGAGAACCTAGGCAGTGATGCTTGGAGTGATGACTAAATAGATCCAAACCATGACTAGAGCCGGAATGGGGAGGAGGAGAGAGCTGAGAAAGACAGGAGGTAAAGCTAAGGTGTTGGGCTTGCTGATTTAACTTTCCAATTCCTTCTTATCTCTCCTAAGATGAAAACCACAGTCTTTACAGTGGCCCCGTGATCTGTCCCCACTTCTCTGACCCTTTCCTACTCCTCCCCCCTCATTCCCTCCACACCAGCCCTATGGATCTCCTGCTCATCCTGAACCTCCCAACTGGGCTCCCTCCTCAGGAACTCCGTGCAGGACGCTCTTCCCCAGGTTTCCATGGTGCCTGCCCTCACCTCCTTCACATCTCTGCTCCAAGGTCACCTTCTCAGGGAGACCCTCCCTGCTTTATCTCTCATCATAGCTCTTATCACCCTCTGACGTACCATTATATTTCACTTGTTTATTTATTACCTATCTCCTCACACTGCTAGTTTGTGAGAAGCAAGATTCCACCCCAGGTACTTGCTTTTAATCACTGCATTTCAGAGCTGCAGGTGTTTGCTGCTGCAGAGACACCCTGCACTCACAGACAAGGGCCCACCCATGTGGACACCCATGCTGTCCCCAGCTCTGTGCCCCCCACCGCTTTCCCCAAATCCTCAGGCGCTGACAGCCTCCAGCTGGAGCTGGCCCCCCGGCTGGCGGGCGCCAGCTCCTAGCAGAGGGGCCAGCATGTAATTAGAAACTCTTTAAGCTCCCTAATTGCCAGTTCTTCTCCCAAACCCAGAGGCTGGCGCTATTCTGGGCCGCCCTTGTTGCCAGCTGCCTGAGGCTTATAGATAGGAACAGGCTGACAGCAGAGCCAGGCTGACGTGGAGGTGGTCCTGGAGAGGCCAGAGGGGACTGCACAGTGGAGAAGGGCTGGTGAGTGGCCAGAGACCCAACGTGGCACAGAGAGGGGTGCTGCTCCTCAGGGCCCAGCCTGGTTCTCAGTGCAGTCTGCCCTGGGGCCTCCTCCCCGCTTTCCTCCAGCACCCCTGTTCCCTCCCATGCCCAGAACAGTGACATCAAAGCAGCCCATTCATTCTTTATTCAGGAGGCATAAAAATCACTACAAAAACGTTACAAAAGAGCCTTCAGGAATTAATGCCACTCCTCTCAGCCCCTGAGACCCCCGGCAGAGGAGGAAGAGGTGAGAGGAAGAAAAGGGAGTCCTGGCAGTGTCCATATCTCTAAGGACCAGCGGGGAGATGGAAGTGACAGGGCTTGGGGGTGGGCTGGAGGCTGGTGGACCTTGGACAGGTGATGGCAGAGCCATTCACGTGGGACACGCGACCTCCACCCACAGAGCAGGACAAGGCTGCCCCACAGCGTCTAACCCTGGGACAGTGCTCTGCCCGAGGGCCATCCCCCCAACCGGGGTAGCCAATCCTTCCTATCCCCCCTCTCTGGGGACAAACATGGAGGTACCCCAGCAGACTTAAGGAATAACCCACCTCCCTTCCTGACAAAAGTAGGTGCACAGCTGCCCCTCCTCCCCGCCCCAGCCGACCGCAGACGCCCCGAGAGGAGACAGAGAGAATGGCTCCTCTCCTCTCCCAGACTGCCCACCCAGCCCCCACCCCTAATCCACACAGCTGTTTAGAAAGAGTCACATGAGTTGAGGCAGGGACTCAGGATGCTGGAGCCCACAGCGCCTCACTTGGGGCTGCTAAACTGGGGGTAATCCTCCTCCGAGGGGGGTGCCAGTTTCAAGTCAGGGCCAAAGGGCTTGTCTCCATGGGGGAAGGCTTTCAGGTTCTGGAAGGAGTCCCTGCTGTCAGGGGAATCCTGCTGCTCCTTGTACTCCCGCTGCGCTCCAGGGTTGGGGTTCCTCACACTGCCCACAAAGAGGGGCAGGCTCGTGGTGTCCTCAAGGATGAAGAACAGGAAGGGGCGGTTCACGCTGAAGGAGGAGAGGGACATTCGGGACATGGCCGAGCTGGTTGCCGCGGCCGCTTCCACGCCGGCCTCACTGAGTTCCAGAGTGGACTTATGCTGTACGCTGGACACCACCAAGCTCTGGTCAGAGATCCCACGTAGGTCTGGGGTCTGAAACAGCTCCTGCAGACCTGCCCAGGGCAGCAGATGGCTGGTCAGAGCTGCCTTCCGCCCCACAGGTTGCCTGGACCTGCTTGGGAGGGTGTCTGGCATCCTGGCCAGCGAACACTTCGAACCCACAGATCCCTGGTTAACTTCTATTTAACCTTCAAGTTATCAGCTTAAGAGTCACTTCCTCCAGGAAGCCTTCCCTGATCCTCTGCTCCAAAGTTCAGACAGGTGCCTTTTTAATGTTACCCCGAGTGGACTGGAGAGAAGCCCTCCTGTCTTCTCACTTATGCTGAATGATAAGTACCTGATTCCTAATCTGCCCACTTCACTAGACGGAGCTCTCTGTACACAGTGGGCTCCCAGGGCCTAGTACAGTGCCGCTTGCAGGAGAGCCAGCAAGGCTCACGTGCCACCCCAGGCTCTCCACCTGGCATTCTTTGCAATGCTGTCTTGAGCAGAGCAGGTCCTCGTTCCCTGGACCACCCAGCCCCACCCCCCACCCCCCAGGACAGAGGGCCCGGGGCCTCATATCAAACCCTCTCACCTTCCTAAGCCTCAGAAAAGGCCAGGACACAAGATTAGCTTTGTCTTGGGCCTGTTGCTACCTTGAGGCTCCCTCCTCACCCACCATGCCCAGCCTGACCTAGGGGGCTGTCCCACGCCCAGCCTCCTTACCCAACTGGCTGAGGGTGGCCACCAGGTCCAGCTGATATTTCAGACGCAGCTTAGGCAGCTGGACCTTAGTGGGCCTCTCCCGCAGCAAGGGCTGGTGCAGGATGTCCCAGCTCAGGTTGGCCAGCACCTGGGACACATTCCACCCAAAGTAGGTGGGCACAATGACCACGAAGCTCATGTTGTTCTTAAAGGGGAAATGAGCCACCTACAGACAAGGCAAGGAGATGACATGAGGACCAGAAAGCACCCGGACCGAGCTGGGGTCTGGGCCAGCCTGCACTTCTGGGACTGATGGAGCCGGGGTCCAGTCTGTCCTTCTCAGGTGTGAGTTCCACCTCCCTGAGCCTCCAATTCCTCACCTGGGAAGTGGAGTAGCACAACCTGCCCACATTGCAGGTTGACAGGTGACCAAAAGGGGTAACACTTTTGAAGCTTCCAGCAGAATGTCTGCATATAAGCTGCACTCCATAAACGGTGTTTTTCTTTCCTCATCTGCTACCAGCGAGCGCTGTGACTTGGCGTGAGAATTCCCTGCATTCCCCCCTCAGTTTCTCCATGTGTGCAATGGGCTTGGGTTGTTGGTCTTCAAACTGCCCTAGGTTCTGCAGAGCAGCTGCTGCAAAGGGTGGCACTCTCTCAACCCCTCTCACCTTCAACAGTGACTTTGCCCAGCTGTGGATATTTACTGTGATTTGGGAATAAGATGTCATGTGAGCGGGGTTTGTGCAGCTAAAGAAGTGTGCAAACCACTGGGCTCAATGTTTCTTGCAGCGGTGACTCCTCGGGCTCTAGGCAGAGCACCCAGGTGGCAGGACCCCTGCAGGTGGAGGAGGAGTGCCAGCATCTGGCCGCCTGGGCCTGCCTGCAGAGTGCCCGAGGAGAGCAAGGGCAAGGAGGAGAAGGAATGGAGAGAAAGGGGGAAGGAAGAGAGGGAAGGAGCAGCTGCAAGAAAGTCGGTGGGAAGGTAAACCAGACCATCCTCCTTTCAGGGTGAGCTACAGAGAAGCTGGGATGCTGCTCAAAGGAGCTGCCCCACCCACAGCCCCCCTCAGGAGGGCTGCAGAAGTGACTGTGGCCTGTGTCATGGTGGCCTTGTGAAACTACCCAATATTGTCACCTCAGCCACAGCTGACTGGCCCAGGGATCAGTGCCCAAGCCAGGGGACCACATTTCTCTTGTAGAAGCAAGAGAGGCCACAACGGAAATAGCTTGGCACAGCACTGTATCCAATCAGAATGTCCTGTCAGGATGCTGACAAATCCATCCCAATCAGATCCTCCTAAGAAACACTGTGAGAGTTCAGGTCACATCTCCCTGAGGGGCTTGGGGGTGCTGAGGCCCTGAGTGGCTCCATGGCTGCTGGGGTGGGCCCTGTGCTGCCCCACAATCCATGGGTCCTTGTAATAAACCCCCATAACCAGAGATCACCTGGGTCTCAACTCAGTGCCTCCTCCTCAAAGAATGCTCCCTGACCATTTTATCTAAAATACCTTCTCCAGTCACTAATAGATCACCTTTTTAAATGTTTTCCTTCATAGTACTTGTCACTATCTGAAATTATCCTGTCCATTTGTGTGTGCTCATATACGGTGAGTCTTCCTTCCTGAGAACAGGGACCTGGGCTCCCCTTGTGTTCCACCAAATGCCCAGTGCCTAGAACAGTATCTGGCAAATGCCCAATATTGTTTGTTGAATGAATGAACCTCAAAGAGCCTGGAACCTCAGTCCCCTTGGGTGGGCATAGCAGACCTTTCAGAACCATGTGCCCCAGGGACATGACTGCCAGGAAGGCAGAGGCAGACCTGCCCACCCCATGCCTGCTCCACAGCCCCCCTACTCCCTTCCCCACCTCCCAGCACTCAGGCCCAGCCTGGGCAATCAAGGGTGACCTGTATCTCAGACTGCTCCAGCAAGAACCAGCGCAGAGGGTACGAGCGGGCTTGCATCATGTCCACTGGCACCGTGAACTGCTCATCCAGGTGGAAAGCTTGTGTCCGGGTGACGCTCGGGTCAAACTTGCTTCTCCAGAAACCTGCAGCCAGCAGAGGGCAGGGGCCACATAGACTGGGGCCAGAGTGGGTTCTATACCACCAGCCTCTTCCCCATCCCACCCAGTTGATCTGAGGTCTCTTTTCAGTAGCATTTCTGAAATCTGGGCTTGCATTCTCCCATGCCCTGCCATGCTCCCAGCAACCTCCCCCTGGGTTTTTTCAGACTTGGTTTCCTCCTAGGGTACTCTCTCCACAGCAGCCCCATCCAGTTCCTGGGCCTCCTCCCTGCCACACCATAACCTGTCCCCTGTCCTCCCCCAAGTCACAACCAGAGAGCTCCCTGCCTCCTGCCCCAGCCCTGAGGAGGAAGAAGGACCCCCAGAACAAAGCCTGCACAGCCAGCTCAGCCTACAGGGCAGAGGTAGGAGCTGCCAGGGTGGGGGAATCTGAGACGAGAAGGTGCGTACCCTGGAAGTGGATGGCATTGAGGAGAAGCAGCACTGTGTCATCTGACAGCTCTGAGAGGAAATCCTCAATCTTCCCCTCCGTGGCCTCCTTCACCCATTGGTTGATGTTTGCCAGGTCATCCCCATTCTTTCCCATCAGGTTCATGGGCTTTGCACCAAAGAGCTGTTCTGATTGTTTCAGGAAGTCCTCTTTGATGGGAAATCCTACACAGAAGCGAACACAAACTGTTCTCAGGGCGCAGGCTCCACAGTTAGCAATGATTCCAATTGGCTACCTGAGGCCAAGCCCTCCTCCCTCACCCCATTCACCCCAGGGCACTACCTATGGAGCTCCCTGACACCAGCACCTACCTTTTTGCAGGTACATTCTGGCAGCCAATCGGAATGCCCCAGGGTCCAAGTCTTGGCAGAGGCGGCTCAGCAGGTGGGGGAGGCAGGGCCCCGAGTCTGCATGCAGCGCCTGCTGCAACCTCTGCAGTGTTTGGTTCTGAGCACCTGGAGGGGACCACATGAGCTGTGGCCCAGGCTGAGATTCTTTCCCACCCCTACTGCCCACCCAGTCCCTCTTGAGTACCCACGATGAGCATGCCCGTGGAACCCCACACTGCCCTCCCACATCCACTGAACTGGCCTGAGTGACAGGCCCCCAAGTTCTACTTTCATCTCTGCTGCTGACAGTCTCGGTGACCTCATAAAATGATCATCTCTTTCTGGACCTCAGTTTCCCACAGTGAGACCCTCCAGTCCAATGGAGACACTGTAGCTAACAAACTCTTGCATAAAAGTCACCAGAAACAGATCCCCAGGCCTAATCCCCGAGGATTTGATTCACAGAGACTGGAGGTGGGCCTGCATTTTTACCAAACGTCCAAGTGACCCCAGTGGAGGAATAACTCCAGAGTAGTGAGATCCTACTGGCCTCCCAGCTTTGCTGGTCTGGACAGGTGCTGTCACAGTACCTAGTGCCAGGTGAGACAGTGCCAGGGCCACACTCAGAGGCGACAGGATGAGATTGGGGCTGGTAGACCTTTGGGTCACCAGGGAGAAGAGATCTGTGGTGAAGGCCATCAGGGCCTGGGCCAGCCTGCGGGTCTGCTCCGGAGTTGGGGCCTTGCTGCAGTCTCCTGTGGCCTTCTGCAAGGCACTTTGGCCACCAGACTCCTGCAGGGATATATCAGGGGTCAGTGGGGTTCAGGGGTCAGATCCAGGTTCTGTGCTGAATATCTCCTTCATAGCCTTGTGGCTGGGGGCAGCAGGGCCTTTGTCCCAGTTCTGCTACAAGTCACACAGGCAATGGCATTCTGGGGACTCGATCCCTTCCTCTGGTCCCTCTCACCCTCTCCCTTCAGGCCTCAGCCTCACGACCACGCCCCCCGTTCTCTCCTCCCTGCTGATTGGACCTCCTCCCTCGGGCCCCGCCCACTCTTCCCCAGCCCCACCTGGTTGTACCTGGTTGCCCAACTTGAGGAAGCTAAGTAGGGGCAACTTCTCCTGGGTCTGCCCACTCATCGTCTGAAGAAAGGAGAAAACAGATGGAGAGAGACCCTTCCCACAGGTCCCCCACCCTGCAGAAGCCACAGGTGAAGCCCCTCAGGGCCTTCCTCTCCATCATGTCCCCTCACTCCCTATTACCTGCTGGTCCCAGAGTTCCACGGCACTGGCTGGAGAGAACTGTTGAGAAAGGGACGAGGAGAGAAGGGGGAACCCCCTCAGAGCCAAACCCTCCCACCATCCAGCCCTCCTCTTCTTCCCCGTCAGACTTCTAGCCTCTCCCATGCCCACCTCCCCTCCCCACCCAGACCCAGCCCAGCGCCCAGGCTCACCACCAAGTAGGGGCCTTGCAGGCAGGATAAGCTGAGTACCAGGAGCCCCCGGAGCAGCACCATGTTCCTGAGAGGGACAGGCAGTCTCAGCGCCCACCTCGTCCCTCCCTACACACTATCCCCAATTATCTGACTGGCCACCTGAGGCCAAGCCACCACACCCGCCATGGAATTCCACCCACATGATCCCTGGCTGTCAGTCCTGAGCCATCACTGCTGAGGGGACAATGCCAGTTGCAACACACCCGCCCAAACACATTAGCTGTGGCTCTCACTTCTGAAGGGTGGGATTTTCTCTCCTCAATTGTTTTTCCCCCCTTTGTGTTTTCTGGTTTTTCACATTTCATGCACTGAAAATGTTTTGGTTCACAGGGGGAAAATATTATCAAAACAAGAAAAAGTCCTCATTCTTCAAGGCCTGGCATTGTGAGTCAGACCTGGGTTTGAATCCAGATTCTGACTCTTGCCAGAGGAACTCGGACATCTCCCTTAACCCCTCCGGGCTTCTCCTTATCTTGTAAAATGGTGGCACAAGTCCCGACCTCCTCCCACAGGCATTGTGAGGACCAAAATAAGATAGTCTTTGTGAGCCCCAGTACAATGCCTGGCACTCAGTCATGACTGTTGTCAGCCTAGCCCGAGGCCCCTCTTCTGAGAACTCTGCTCTTTCCTGGGACTCCATCCCCAAAATTCATATCCAACCTGCTATCCATCTGGCCCACCTTTTCTGACTGGTCTGGCCCGTCTATGCCAACAAGGGTAGATGGGCCTGTGAGGCCCTGAGGTGTCAGCAGGGGTAGTGGGGTGGCCCGGAGAGCCACCTTGTTGACCTAACAGCAGAACCTAATGAATGACTTTGGCCAGAGCCACCTTTGGACTTATGGGAAACACTCTGCCCCAGGCTGGCTCCGGGAAGCCAGGCTGGCAGGAGGGGATGGGCAGGTCTTGGTCTAGCCTCAGGTAGGTCTCACATCATCCAGCCCCCATCTCGGGGCCAGTCTTTTTGGAGGATCCTTTTAGCACCCCTGGCTGCACCCTCATCATACACAAGGGACTTTTGCCTGGGCCCTGATCCCCAACCTGGGCTTTTGAATCTTCCTGTCAAGAAAATACCTTCAGTTTTTCAAGTCCTAGAGAGACTCTTCTTGGACCCCCCACCTTGGCCCTACATACCCCAGGAGACTGAGAAATAACAGGCCCTCAGCCCAGACCCCCCTAGCCAGGTGGGCAGCTCCTACCTCCTCTCCTGCTCAAGGAGCAGGCTGAGCCACCCCTCCCCTCCTACCTCTGCCGGCTCCTCTCTGCTGAACACAATGTCCCTCTGGCCCCACTTGGGTGCTCCCCACGCTCTGCCCGGGCTCCAGCCAGCCCAGCTGAGCCCTCCCCTCCCACCAGGACCTTTGCTCTCAGCCAACCCCTGTTCAGACAGCTTTCTCCTCTGGTAAATATTGACCGGCACATCCGGTTAAACATTGATATTGGGGCCGGAAGCCCCTTTCCCATCAGGGCATCTAATCCTGAGACCGCCACCTGGAGCCACATGGATTTGGGTCCCACCTGAGCCTGAAGAAAGGAAGTTCAGGAGACAGTGGAGGAGGCTGTCCTCATCTGGAGAGCAGATCCAGGAAGGACAGAGGTGGGGGGTTATCCCTACTTTAGTCAGGCTCAGAGAGGCTATGTGATCTGCCCAAGGACACAGAGCTGCACTCAGAGTTACATCCAGATGCCCATTTCCAATGTCCTTTCCTCTCTCCCACAACTGCCTCCCCATGCTGAGGGGAGGGAAGGGGAAGCTATAGATAGGAGCCTATGTAGGGAACCCAGGATAGGATGCCCATACCAAGCCTTATATGCCCAGTATCCTGGTTGGCTGCCTTCAGCCTGAGTCCAGAAGGCAGGGGATGGGGAGAGATGCTGAGGGACACAGCCTCTCTCAGCATCCTACCTCACCAGGAGCAATGTCTCCTTACCCTCCCCAAGGGTGAGGGTTCTGGAAACTGGCTTGGGGCTACACAAATGAGAAGCCCTGTCCCTGTGCTGCCTGAAGAGCAATGATCAGGCTGCCTCCCCAGCTCCTGCCCCACTCCTCACCCTCTCCTCATTGCCCTGCAAGCTGCAGGATCTCAACTTTTCCCCACCTGACACCACCATCAAGAGAAGCCTCACTCAGTTCCATGGCTCTTCCAAAGGATTTATTGGTCATATTTACATCTATTGCAAATAGTGAGGAGACAGCAGGGGCCCAGTCCCAGACCTCATCTCTGCTCCAGAATGTGAGGACCTGGGGACGGCAGGGTCTTCCTGTCCCTTGGGAGATATCTGAGATGCAGAGATGGAATTCTTCTCACCCCTTCTCTCAGGATCTTGGATTCCCCCTCCCCATGCTCGCAGGGGTTCTGGGCCCAGGGGCTGCCTCCTCGGCTCAAGGCACAAACACTGTGGTTAGGGGTGGGCAGGCAAGGCATGGGTCACTCCTGGCAGGCACCAGCTAGCCTAGTCCATCTTCCCTCCCCTGGTCCTGACCTCTTTTTTGTCCTACTGGTCCCACACTGGACAGGACCTGGCTGGGTGGACACTTAAACCCCAGCCCAAGGCCCTTAACTCCTGAACCATGGCCAGCCCTCCTCAGAGGCTGAAGCCCAAGCACCATGGGGTCCTGGACTGGGGAAGTGCCTCTGTCCTTGGGGGACAGGGATACAGAGAGCCCAGCAAGGGGGGGGGCTTGGCTAGAGACTGGGTGGGCAGGGCCAGTCCCCTTCCCCTTCCCAAGCCTCCCTGTCCCCATGTGGAACCAGAGGGCAGACCTCGGGAGAAGAGAGCACAGCGATGCTTTCCCAGCTCCTCCTCTTGCTCCCTGCTGGCTGGGAGCAGCATCTCCCCAAGCCGTGAATGAGCTGAGCCTCGGTGGCTCTGGGGGTCAGGAACCCAGATCCTTACCCTGCCATAACTGGCAGGCCATGTGGGTGGGCACACAGGGCATGGGGCGTGAGGCTTGCATGAAGGGGGTCAGTGGGGAAACAAGGGTGAGAGGGTGGACGCCCGGAGGGTGTCTGCCCAACAGGGCCTGGCCAGCTCCTGCCTCAGCCTATGCCAGGAGGCGGATGACTCCATTGTCCGAGCCCAGCAGGAGGTGGCGTTTGGTGGGCAGCAAGGCCAGGCTGGTGAGTGTGCCACGGAAGTTCTCAGAGCTGAGCTTAGTGGTGGCCTGGGAGGGCGGCTCCAGCAGGGAGCAGACGCCAATCTTGTTGGCCACGGTTCCGGTGACCACCTCGCTGCCATACAGGTCGAAGGTGTGAATAGGGTCGGACGCCGACTTGTAGTGGTGTGTGGGCTTCTGTTCCAGCTCCTTCCAGACGGTCAAAGAGTGGTCAGAGGAGGAGCTGACCAGGATGCTGCCCTCCACCGCCTGCTCAGGGAGAGGAGAGCCTCAGCAGGGCCTGGGCCTTCCAGGTGCCCACCAAGCCTCAGGGTCTTCCCGTTTCCTCCCAGAAAGACCGGGCATCCTGAGCAGTGGACGAGCTACCACCCTCTCACACTATGTTAATGTTACTTAATATGACTATATTAAAGTGTCACTCACATAGTCATCGCTAGAGTTGGAGTACTTACTATGTTCAGGCATTGTGTTAGACGGGCCATGTTACCACGTTACCTTTCCATCTTTGTAACAACTCTATGAGGTAGATGCTGTCATTGTTCCAGCAGAGAAAAACTAAGGCTCAGAAAAGTTAAGTAAATCATACCAAAGTCACAGAGCCAGTAAGTGGCAGAGCCAGGATTAACACCCAGGCTGACCCCAGGGCCCTCCTGAATAGTCAGGATTGGAAAGTCAGAAATGAGAGGCATCTGGAGCCCAGGGGTTTCTGGGGGGTCCCGGAGGGAGCCCAGGCAGCCTGCCCCCAGCAGTGGCAGTGCACGTCCCCTGGCCTCCACTTAGGATGGGGAGGGAGTCCCAGTTGCCTGGAAAAATTATCCCACAAGTAGCCCTGTGCCTCACCTCCTATGCCTCCCTGAGGTCTGAGAAAGGAGGGGGTGGGGGGAGGCGGGAGGATACCCATGCCCAGTCTGTCCCTGCCCCCACCAGGGCAGCCCAGCAGGGGGCATGGACTCTGCTCAGTGGTCTGGGGGCAGTAAACATCCTCCCAGCGGAGCTTTATTTAACCTGAATTGGGTCACGGACAGGACCCGACCCCTGATCCTCCAAGCAAGACAAATATGGACAAGGGTTACTCATTAGAACATCTCCATGGAGTAGCAGGGTCAGCTCGGCCCCCTGAGGCCCGCCCCCATGGCCTTGCCCCTGCCAAGTCCCCACAGTGCACCTGGTTCCTGACCCTCCCTTACACTTGCCCTTGGGCAGGTGTCAGAGAGATCAGCTTAAGCCTGTCCAGAGGTGGGAGCCCAGAGCAGTGGGGAGGGGAAGGGGATCCGGTCTGTTACCTTGATCTGCAGGATGTCCCCTTCATGGGCAGGCCAGCCACGCAGAACCAGGCCTGTACGGGTGTCCAAGAGCACCATGAAACCCGAGGAGAAGCCAGCCACGACACTGCGGCCACTGGGGCTAACAGCCAGGGAGCGGACCAGCCCAGGGTTCAGCCCGCCGCCCAGGCGGAACTCATGCTGCAGGCAGAGGGAGACAAAGTGAGATGCCACCGCCGGCTGCAACCCGCTTCTCCCTGAGGTCCTGCTCAGCCCCCAAGTCCCCACAGCTGGAAGGCCTGAGCCTCTGTCCCCCATCAAGGGGAGAGCGCCTCCCATCACAGGCCAGAGGCCCATCCCCCAGGGTTTGCTGCTGTGGGTGAGCTCTCTCCAGAAGGAAACTACGCCCTGGCCTTCTCCCTTTGAGGTCTCTCCCCACTGCCAGGCACTTAGGCCAGGGCTCAGGGGACCAGACTCCCCTGACCTGCAGTCCAGGCTTCCTGCAGTCCACAAAGCGCAAGGTCGAGTCGGAGCTGGCCATGGTGATGCTGGTGTGGGGGGCAGGCATGACAGCCACAGCGGTCAGGGGCACCCGGCTGTCCGACGGCTCCACCGTGCGAAGGGTCTTCCCTGGGAAGCAAAGGTACAATGGATCTGAGGTCCCAGCAGCTGACGGAAGAGCCCCGACTCTTCATATCCCCCTAACCTACCCAATATCGGCCTCCCATATCCCAGAGAATCTCAGAAAATGCTTGCTGTTTCTTGACCCTCCCCCCTTCCTGCTTCCATGGCCAGGCCAGGCTCCTGTCCCCAAAGCAACCTCCTCTCTTCACACAGCAGCCTCTGACCAAATTCTATCTCCCTCTGTCTACCTCAGTGCTACTCTATCCCCTCTCCCTTTTCAGTTTTATTTCTCCCTACAATAATGCCAAAAACTAACGGAGCAACAATTTACCAAACATGTACTGCATGCCACCTGTTAAAACAAGCCCCTACATGCATTAGCTCCTAAACCAGTTGCTCTGATTCCCATTTTATAGGAGGGAAAACTTACGCTTCCAGCAGTGACGGGACTTGCTCAAAGTCATTCATCAAGTTAAGGTGGCAGAGCTAATTCAAATGCAAGGTCTAATGGATTCCAAGTTCTAACTGCTCCTCTGTGTGGCCTCACTGGGTCACCCCAAACCACACACCATGATACTCCAACCACCCCAGCCTTGAGCCCCCTTCCCAGAGGCCCGGTGGGGTACAGGATGGCAGTAACAAACAGGCCTCACCTGGGCCCGCTCACCTGTGAAGGGGTCCCACACGTGCACAGCCCCGTCACAGCTCACTACACACTGCGGGGCCTCAAGCTGGCCCACAAAGAAGACACTCTTGCGGTGCTGGGCGTAGATGAGGCGTGGGGCCGTCTCGCTGGTGCCGTCCCCAGAGTTGTAGAGCGGCCAGAGGCGCACGGTGCGGTCCTTGCTGCCACTCAGGAAGAAGTCCTCACTGCTCAGGGGTGCCACACATTTGACGGCCCCCGAGTGGCCCGGGAAGCTTTGCAGGCGGATTTGGTGGAAATGAAAGTGGGCATCCTGCTGGCTCACGCCAATCTCGTACTGCCAGTACGCCAGCCAGTTCCCGCTCAGCCCGTGGGCACTCCGTGGCAGCTCCCGCTTCAGGGCATTGTCCTCGCCCTCACTGCCAAGGCCCCCACTGCCCACCCCAGAAATGGGGCCCAGCGGGCCCGGGCTCTCAGGCTGAGAGTCATCGGGGATCTGGATGCGGTTCCCGACCAGGACGCTCCCAAAGGTCCCTGAGTGGCTGTCATCCTGAGGGCAGCCCCCACCCTGGGGGTCTGACTCAGGGCCTGTGGTTGGCACGTTGGGCTCCACGCTGGCAGGGTTGCGACAGCTCGGGCTGATGCTCTCCAAATACAGCCCTGCCAGCTCCCCCACCAGTTCGTGGTTAGGGATTATTTTCCGGATGATGTCACCTGGGTGGGAATGGAAGTGGTCCTAAGATTAGAAAAGATGGCAGACGGCAGCCACCACCCGTGCAAGGACTTGGGAACCACAGAAGACAGGGCAGGTACTGGCTGTGCAACTCTGAGCAAGTAACTCTTCGTCTCCAAGCCTCAGTTTCCTCCCCAGTAAAACATGGTCTCATTCATTCATTATGTATACATGAGCATCTTCTATATGTGCTGGGTACCATGCTGGGTATCAGAAACAGAACAGTGAACACGACAGAGCTTAGATTTCAGTGGGGGGATGACCACTAATCTGACCACAGAGGCTGTTCATCCTATTCAGGGAGAGGACACGTGGTAATGCTCAGCATAGTGTCTGGCCTGCACAGGAAGCTCCATAAATGTTGGGCTGACCACTCCTCTCAGACAGCTCCTAGAGTCTCAGCATGCCAGCCTGACTCCCCCACCTTCCCCAGGGACATGCTAGGTCACTCTTGTGCCTCTTGGCTGGCTAACGCTCAGTCTCTCGTATTATGTCACCTTGGGACTCAAGGTCTGAGGCCAAATCTCTTTGCTCTGGCCCAGAGAACTATGCTTAACACCCACTACTGACTCTAAGTGCAAGGGGAGCATGGGGCCCTCCCAGGGGAAGAGACATAGCCGCAGAGTCTGCGTGAGGGAACATGAGGGGGCAGTACCCAACAGGCAGGAGAAGGGCACGTAGATTGTGTATGCCATCTCCAAGGTGAACACCTTCTGCAGCTCATCCAGCAAGGTGGGGTCCACCAGCCGCTGCTGCCCATCAGAGAAGGTCACTTCTGGCAGCTGGCCCTCACTGCGGCCCACGGGATCCAGCTTCAGATCCTGGGGGAAGGAAGCCCAGGGAGTCAGCTGGGTCCACAGTCCCTACCCCGCCCATCCTAGCGAGGTCGGTCTGCCCACCTGATGCCGAAGCTCGTGCAGCTGAGAGAAGACTTGAAAGAAAGTGGCCACGGGCTCACTCAAATGCTGCTGGACCATCTCCTGTCCAATACGCAGGCAGATAAGGGCAATGAGGCTGATGGTTTTCATACACAGGACAGTCCGGGCCTGGGCTCCACTTGGGAACCTGGAAACAGAGCCTATAAACTCCAGCTCCCCACTCTGTGGGACTTGCCCAGAATCTATCAAAAGCTGTAAGTGAAAAGAGCTACAAGACCAGCTGGTCCAAACCAGATGAGGAAACTGAGGCACAGAAAGGTGTGGCTTGCTCAGGGTCACACAGCCGGGATCAGAACCAGGACCCAGTGCAGTGTCACCGGACTCTCCAAGCTTCCCAGCCCCCCAACCCTCATAACCCCCTCAGCCGGGCTGCTCCCCACACAGGATGCGGCAGGGGCCTACCCTGTGACAAGGGACGTCAGGAAGCTGAGAACAGGCAGCAAGACCTCGTGGCTGATACGGGGCAGAATGTCCATGAGGGTGGTGTCTGAGAGGTACACGATGATCTTCTGAGTGAGAGTCACGGCTGCCAGCAGCCCCGCTTCCTTACGGCTGTTCAGTCGACTGGGGCTTGAGGTGCTACCCGGGGCCACCTAGGGCCATAGAGTTGATGAGAGCCAGACTGCCCTACAGACCCCCTGGCACCCCCAGAGAGCCCAGGTCGGCCCTCAGGCTCCTCAGATCCCCAGCCCCCAGCCTGCCACATGGGGGACTCACCAGGTAGCTGATGTAGGGCAGGTACTGGTAGGTGAGAACGGGCTCCCCATACAGATGCGCGATGTGGAGGAGGCAGCTGAGCACAGGCCCCGATACTATATCACCCAGGACCGGTCTCTTCTGGTAAATGTTACCAGCACTCAGCGGGGGGCTCTCATCACTGCTCACCATGAACTGCTGCCGAGTAGACCCTGCCGAGAAAGGGCCAGCAGCCTTGAGTGCTAGCAGAGGGCAGGAGGGCAGCTTTTCCAGGGACTGTGGTAGCCGCTCCTGCTCACTCTAGCCAGGGGTCTGCCCTATGCCCTACCTAAGGAAGGAAGGGATTTTTACAGACTGGGACCCAGGACTTAGCTGCAAATGGTCTGCAGTAGGCGTGGGAAGGATCCCCTAGAGAGGACTGAAGATGAGCAGAGAGACTGGGAGAAGCTTCATCTCCAGCACTGACCACAGGCCTTACCAACATAACATGATGTCAGCAGGCGGAGCAGGTTCCGGGCCACGTGGCGAGAGGCCACTGTGGGGCCGAGCTTGGCGGACAACCAGCGGACCATCTTGCAGGCTGTATCTGCAGGATGGGAGCAGGCCCTGAGCTCTTCAGATAATCGTGGCTCACCACTCCTCCCACTCCACCCAACCCAGCACCCCACCCAGCCAACCCTGACTACAACTCTGCCCAAGAGCCCAGACTGAGCCTGGTCACCCCATACCACCTGCAGGACTCTGGCTTTGGGGCTGCTCCAGGTTACCTCTCCGGTGAATCTTCTCCAGTTCATAAATGAGGCCCTGGCTGCACCCTAGCTACCTCCTCCTCTGACCTCTGCTCCCTGCTCTTCCCTCCGCTCTCAGTCTAACTGTGCTGGCCTTTCACTGATTCTTTAATGGAACGACAGCCTTAGAGCCTTGCACATGCGCTGTTCCCTCTTGATGGACTGCTCTTCCCATTGCAGACCCTGCCATTTTTGCCTACCTACTACTCATTGAAGCTCACCTGGCCCTACTTTCAAGGAAGCCTTCTCTGACCCCTGAAAATAGATCCAAGCCCCATTTTATATTCCCTCGTAGTCCCCAGCTGTGTTCTTTATAGCACTACCACAATTTGTACTTACGTAGGATTATCTACAACATGGCATCTCCTCTGCTAGATGTGAGCCCCAGCAGGGCAGGCCCACATGGATGCTGCATGTGGGTATGCTCAACCTACTGCTTGGTGCAAAGTAGGTGCTTGGGAAATGTTGAGTGAAAACCAGACGACTGTTTGACCAACACCTCCAGACCTGAGAACTCACCAAGAAGGATCTTCTGTTCTTTGCCCTCTGACTGCTCGGTCAGCGGCTCCTCCTCTTCCTCCCCATCTGCCCCGCCGCCATCAGCCACAACAGTATCCATGGACAGGACCGTGTCGGAGAGAGTGAGCTCAGATGCCCCAGTGACCTCATCTTGCTCCCCCTCCTCCTCCTCCAACACCACACTGCCGTCTTCTTCCTCCTCTTCGTCCTCTGAGCCTTCACTTTGCTTCAAGTCTTGGCAGCTGTCACCTGACTTAAGGCTACTCTTGTCCACAGGGGCACCCCCCTCATCTGCAGCCCGCTCCTCGCCCAGGGAGGTCTCGCTGGTGCTGCTCTTATCACTCAGCCGGCCCAGGCTCACGGCTTCAGCTTCCTCGGGCTGTGGGGACTCAGCCACGTAGAGCCCGGCTTGGAAGTCCTCTGTCTCGGGGAGGTCAGCCTGGTCATGGAAGCTGACGCCAGATGTATAGTCTGGGAGCTCGAGGCCCGAGGAGGTAGCAGGCTCCCCATCCATCTGTATCTCCTCCCCAAAGGCACAGGAGCTGGGCCTGGCCCCTGGGAGACCACTTTCCTCATCTTCAGCAGCCCCTGCCAGGCCCTTGCTTTCCTCCTGGGAGGCCTCCACACCAGCCAGCACCTGCAGGACGTGGGGCAGCAGGTGGACGAGAAAGGCCTGCAGGCCCAGTCGCACCATCAGCTGGGCCACAAAGCAGTCGGTGTACAGGTAGAAGCGGCCGTGGAGCCGGCAGGGGCTCTCGTAGGCACCAATGAGAGGCTTCAGCAGGTACTTATTAGCATTTTTAGGGCCCAGAGCCTTGGCTACAGGTTCAAAAAGGTACCAGGCCGTATACACTGCTGTGTGCTCCTCAGACATGAGTGACAGCACAAAGGGCAGCAGGATCTCCAGGCCCTCTGGGGTGATGTCACTGAGCACTGCACCCAGTTGCTGCCACAGAGCAAAGACCAGTTCCCGTCCCTGAGCTTCATCTTCCACATGCCTCGCCTGGTACAGAAGGATGAACTTGTGCAGTGCTGGGAAGTACGGAGGAAAGGGAACCACGGAGCTGAAGGGGCTGAGGAGCTGGGCTGGGCACGGGGGAGGCAATCCCTGGGAAATGGGCCTGTACTCAAACAGTGGGCCCAGCTTGCCCCTCCCTGCCACCACGGGGCCCTCATGTCCACTCAGCTGCAGGAGCATGTCCAGCACGGGCTGCAGAGACACAGGGACCTCCTTGAGATGGCGTGTGCAGAGCCCCCGGACAGCCTCGAAGCGTACCCACAAAGGCGCATCGGGCTGCAGTGTTCGGACCCTGGTGGCAAACACCATCTCAGCCAATAGGACACCCAGTGCCTGCATGTCCCGATGGAAGAGGTCCTGCAGCTGCACAGGTGGCTGGACCTGGGGCTGCTCAGGCACCTCCAGCTGGCCCCCTAGGCCTTTGGTCAGGAAGTTGCCTAATTTCTCCAGCTCTTCCAGAGCCTGCACAGGATTGAAGCCCTCTGGGAGAAGAATCTTCCCCTCCTCACCTTCCCCAGGGTCTGCCCCTGCAGCTTTGTTCTTGCGACCTGATCGAGAGGCTGAGGCCACTGAGAAAGACAGGAGCCCTGGAGGGGCTTGACTGGAGGAAGAAGAGGGGGGTCCCAGCTGGTCACCTGTTTTCCCAGCAAGGGAGATGGAATCCAGAGCTTCCGTGGCCTGCTCCAAGTCATCTTCCCCTGCCACAGGCCTGTCTCGGGCCCAGCCAGCTTCACAAGGAGTGGCCTCCAAAACTGGCCTTCCCATCCCATTTGTAAGGTGCCCCGGGAAGTCCTCCCGACCTGTGCTCTCTTGGATGGTCTGGAACATCAGCCTAGGGATGAGTGGAGGCTCAGGGGCAAGGGCGGGAGCCCCGGCCAGGCGCTGGGGATGTGGCTGATCAAAGAGCTGCACCACACCGTAGCTGGTGAGGTGCGTGTGGGCATCCACCAGGTGCAGGCACACATTCTTCTCTTTCACAGCCTCCTTTCCCTGGAGTTTGTAGCCGAAGGTGAGGTCAATCCAGTGGTGAAGGTCCTGAGACACCTCGCGGCTCTCCAGCAGTGCCCGGTGGGCATCCACGAACTCCTCGCTGGAGCCACACCAGGCTGGCACGTCCAGGTCAGGCATGTCAGGGTGGATGGAACAGAAGATAGAGGGATCAGTGTAAAATTCGGGGATACATTCATCAGGTGTCCAGTTCTGCATACGCTCCATGCTAGCGGGGTACTCATGGGGCTCCCATTGCGCCCGCACATGTCCACAGAGCACCGACCGGGGTGTGCGCCGAGCCTTATATACATAGTATGTGATGTCGGAGAGCACATCTGAGATGTGGTGAGGAACATGAGGCGGCTCGCCACCACCTGCTCCACCTGCCACAAACGCCTGCCGCGTCATCTCATACGTGAAGTCCAGCTGCTTATCCCCCTTGTTGAGGCGGAACTTGGACTTGCGCAGGTCTCGGAAGCGCCCGTGGGGTGTGGTGAAGTCCACCACCCAGGGTAACACTGGGTGGTAGTTGGGATCCCCCTGCCGCCGACCTGCCAACCGATTCAGCTGCATGAGGTAGTGGAAGTTGCTGATGCGGCCATGGACCCAGTCTATCACAAGGCCCCTAAGTTCCTCCTGACAGGTGGGACATCCGGGTCCCCCTCCTCCCTCCTCTCCAGGTTCACCGTCTGTCCCACCCCTTGCTACAGGGGTCTCCTCATTCTCATCCTTCTCGGGCCTCTCATAAGCACTCAGGTCCAGCCGGAGTTCGCTGCAAAGCTTCTCATCCACAGCGATGTGGTGCAAAGACAGGGCTCCACACGCTAGTCCCTGGTGGTGACAGACATCCATGGCTCTCAGCACACGGAAGAGAATGAAAAGCACTTTGGCTTGGCTGTTGGTCAGCTTGGCAGGGCTGAAGGTGACCACATCATGCAGGGAGAACTGCATATAAGGATGTACCACATAGAGCATCTCCTGAGATTCCAGCAGGGCCTCAGCTCTCAAAAGACTAGGACAGGCTGGGCTGCCCGGAGTGGGACAGGGTCCATCTCTGGCATGAGGTGGGCCTTGGGTAGTTTCACCCACTGGCAGGAAGTGGCAACCATACACCCTCTGCAGAGCTTGTCTTACTGAGTCCAGGGCAGGGACAGATGAAGGGGCAAGGCTAAGACTATAGGGCTGCGCATAACTATGATATGCATGGTGCCACAGGTTGCGATAATTCTGAGCAGCCACATCCTGCATGAAGCGATTGAGGGTTTCAGGGCTGCAGGACCCCTCCTCAAAGGGCAGGCCACCGCCCAGCGGGTAGGACAGCCTCCGTTTCCGCAGCCCGTGCACCTCTATGCGCGTCCAGCCGGGGGGCAGCCTCTGCACCGAGCGTTGCAGTAGAGTCCTGACTTCCGCTTCGCCCAGGCCCTCTGCCCGGGGGCAGGGTCCCGGGGGCAGCCGATGCTCGCGGAGGTTGGCCAGCCAGCGCGCGGGCACTAGGGCCACCACGTGGGTGCCCCCTGGGGCTGGAGCCAGCTGCCGGGCATCGATGTTCAGGTCCCTCTCCACGCTCTGGAGTAGCTCCTCCATGTCAGGGCTTGGGGACCGGGACCAGCCCTCCAGCCCGATGGTAAGAGCGACTTCCCGCCCCTTATTCCCCAGGGCCATCCCTTCCTGGCCGCCTGGGGGCAGCGCGGGGTACAGCCCGGCCACAGCCCTCCTAGCGATGGCTTCCGGGGTGCCAGACCGGCGGGGTAGGGAGGGGCAAGGCACAGGGGCTGGGGCGGAGGCGGTGGGGGTGGGCCGGGGACTGGAGCGGAGGGCGGGGACGACCTTACCCCTCCGCAGGGTCCTGCGCTCCGGGCGCGGCAGGGCGGGCGCTGCGGGGTGCCAGCGCCCCGCTCTACGGTGACCGGTCAGCTGATGCTGTTCACGTGATCGCCCCGGCACGGAAACAACCGCACGTGGCTCAAACCCGCGGGCAGGACCCGCCTCCGGCCCGCGCCACCGCCATGCGGGCCTCCGTGCCCTCCTGCCAGCGCTCCACTCTGGGCTGGTAGCGGTTTCACTTCCTCCCCGGCTGGAAGGGGTTCCAGCCGGCGCTGCAGGTGGAAGGGAGAGGGATGCTGCACCGCCCACGAGACTTGCCCTCCCACCCCTGTTTCCTCCTGCTCCAGAACGCTGATCTAGGGAGGTTTTTCCCAGAGATCCCTGCCTTTAGCGGGCTGGTCCCCCCTCAGCCCTCTGGTTTTGCAGATAAGAAATCAAAGGCAGAGCTGGGACTTTTGACATCAAGTCCCTTCAGCGCTGCCTTCCAAAAGGAGCTTTTAACTTTCCAAAACATTTCATCAGTAACATTCCATTTGGCCCTCATTACACTCCGTGAGGCAGGGAGGACAGTTATTACTGTTGATATTTTACAGGTGATAACCAAGAGCCGCCAAAGAGGCTTATCCAGGTGACAGAATGGAGACTTTCTGCCCTGGAGTCCTCTCACAGCCCGCTTACAGCCTGCTTTTTTTTTTTTTTTTTTTTTTTTTAAATTCTGGGCGATCTGAGGGAGAAAAGTGGCCCAGGCCCAGAGGCCTGGAGTTTTTGGAAGGATATGTTCCCCCAAGACTTCCTTTTGAAGCTCAGCTTCTGCAGTGCCACACAGCCTGCCTACTGTGGTCAGAGTCTTGCAGATGCCACGGTGGCTGGGGGGGAGGGTGCAGCACGGGATAGGGAGCGGAAACCAGAGACTTGGCACCAAAACCATGTAACTCCTTCAAGGGGTCTCAATTCTGACTCATTTTCAGGACAGATGGGCCATTGTCTGCAGTGAAACCACTGGCTCTGTTTTTCTGAGTCTCACTCCTAGGAGAGTTTGCCTCCTGTAGGAGTTTGGTGTTAGAGGTGTGATGGTTCCATAAAGGCACTTAAGAAAAACTAAAATCCAAATTAGAGAGGATACAGGCATGGCTCTGCTGCCATGATCTGATTCCATCTGTATCCTCTTTCTTCTTCTTCCTTTTTTCTTTTTTTTTTTTAATGTTTGGGTGTGCTTACTTTATTTTTCAATTTACTTTTTTCTATTTTGTATTAGTTTTAGGTGCACAAAACAATGTAATAGTTAGACATTTATCATTTATATTCCTGACACAGTGACAACCCCCTCCCCCCTGTATCCTCTTTCTTGAAGGTGCAGCTGTCGCCCCTAATGTGCTTGGTCACAGGACCTTGGGTAGTCATTACGTAAAACCACCATTTATGGAGCACTGGTTAGGATCTAGGCACCATGGGACGCACTTTGCATATCTTGTTTAATCCTCACCACAACACTTTTAGGGAGAAATTTTTATACCCATTTTAGGATGAGGAAGCTGACCACCTTAGGTTAACTTGCCCAATGTCACATAGCTAAGAAGTGGTAGAGCCGGGATTCAAACCCAAGCCTATTTCATTCTAAAACCAATGTCTTTGTACTATTTGGCTATGCACTATTGTTTTTTTCACCTCGGAAATTAGGGGTTCCTTTACAATATTTTATCCTCAGGTACCTTGGTCTGAATACATGAGACCAGAGGACAGGTTTTGATGATCAGGAGAAATCTTAATAACTGCCCAATTCCCATTATCCTTAGCATACATGTCCCATCCCTTTCCCACCCAAGGCCCTTGGGGTAGACCCTTCTCCATTTTTGTTCTGCTAAGTATGGCTAAGGCCCTGCTCAGTTTCTCCTGACCTTGCCAAATCAGTACCTGCTTCTTAGTACCAATAAAATTGGGTCCACCTGGTCTCTGCTCTGGTCTCAGTTTACCTAGACTGAGCTGGCATTCCTTTTTCTGCAAGTCTGCATGTGCCCTGCCCTCTAGTGGTTTTCGCTTGCAATGCAACAATGACAGTGGGTTTAACAAATCTTTCCTCTTAGAATTCTTTCCTTCCCTTGAGTAAGAAAGTTCTTGCCATGCTGGGAACTGGTGCACTAAGATTTATGGGTCTATGACATCTTCCCCAATCTGAGCCCTGAAACAGTGGTTTTCAAACTTTCTGATGTACTTCTGATTGAGTAGTCTGGGGTGAGACCCAGGAATCTGAATTTTTAACAAGCATTTCAGGTAATTCTGGTGCAGGCAGTCTGCAGGCCACATCTTGAGATATCAACTGTAGTCCCAAATTTCCCCTGAATCCCAACCCAAGCACCCTTGAGCTTTGGGTAATCTGGGGCCAAATTAGACACTCCCCTTCACTAACCTCAATATTGAGTTTCCTGGAGGTCATGGCTTGGATAGTCAGGCAGGCTGCAGCTGCCCTGGCAGTCAGCCCATACCGAGTGAGGTTAGCCTTTACCGATCTGACAGGGAGAAAAGCGAAGGAAGCTAACATTTAGTGCTTGTGGGCCAGTGGACCAGGCACAGGGCTAGGTGTTTTCAAACATAGTCCTTTTTTAATCCCTGCAATAAACCATAAACTTATTATTCACTCTGTTTTGTAGATGAGGAAATTGAGGCTCGGAGATGTTAAGTATATTCGTAAGCTCACAGCTGGTAAGAGCTGGAATTTGAATCTAAGTTTGTCTAACTCAGTGGTTCTAAACTGGGGGCGATTTTGGCTCCCAGGGACCATTTGGTAATGTCTGGAGAGGCTTTTGGTTGTTGTGGGGGGCAGGGTATGTTGCTAATGGCATCTAGTGGGCCAGTGATGCTGGCCCCCACAATAATTATCCAATCCAAAATGTCAATAGTGCTGAGGTTGAGAAACGCTGGACCTAAACACTGTGCTTTTGCCCGATAGGGTAGGATAGTGAGGGGATGGAGATTTAGCAGAACAAAATGGAGAAAGGCCTACCCCAAGGGCCTTGGGTGGGAAGGGATTGGGACATCTATGCGAAGGATAATGGGAATGGGTCAGCTGGTAAGATTTCTCTTCCTTCCAAGCTTGGCCAAGGCCCTGCTCAGTTTCTCCCAACCTTGCCAAGTCAGTCCTGGGAATTCACACTGAGCTTGTCCTGGAGTGACCCTGACTCCCAGCTCAGGGTTGGGGCAAAATATTTACCTAGGTCTTCCTGAAGGACTTCCCAACCAAAGCCCCTGGTTCCTGGGGCTTTGCATTCCACCTTCAGCCCCTGGGAAGTTCCTCATTAGCTCCCTTGCTGTGGAGGGTGAGAATGTAAAAACTGGAGCAGCCAAGGACCAGGTGGCATCTAAGAACAATTAGAAGTGGAATGAATGAGCAAAGCCATGAGGTCCCTTAGCAGGCCCCTGTCTGGGGAATAGGGCAACTTGAGCAGGGAGTAGGGGCCAGCGGGCCTGGGAAGCAGGGTTCTGATCCCAAGAGGCTTGCTTTCCACAGCTATTCCTCTCCCCTAGGCTTGGTCCGCAGCTTCACTGGACTTTCCCCAGTACTTCTTCCTGGAGCCCCCACATACCCTCCAGCCTCCATTCTGGGCCTCCCCAATACTGGCCTCCCTTACTAGACCAGGGAAGGCGGGTGGGAGCTGACTGCTGACAGGAAATACCTCTCGTTCCAAGCTCAGAACCTCTGGAGAACTAATCAGTAGAATGGGGGTGGTGGATTGGGGTGGGGGGGGTGGGGGGGGCAGGTGGAGACAGTCTTGGAGTGACAGGGGAAAGTACATACAAGCAGGTCCCCATATTTGGGGTTCCATCTCTTTCCTTCCCTCCCCACCCATGGGGGGTGGGGGAATAAGGGGATGGAGTAGGGCAGGCCAGGAGGAAGATGTGGTAACAGCTGATTCGTCCCTTGAGGTCACACTTTCCACAATCAGCTGTTACTGGGGTGGAAGGCAGGAAGTTTCCTTAAAGGCACAATGTTCTGAACACAAGTTCAGAATTCAGGAGCTCCTAGGAACCACAGCAATCATTTAGCGGAGCCAGTATTTAATACAGAAGGAATTATCTCACCCTCCAGGCTAATCTTTCTGGCTCATAAATTACCCTTACCCCCAATTTGGAGCCTATGGAAAAGTCATGGATCCCTGTGTACGTGTATCTCTTCGGTGCAGGATGGGGGGGAGTGACGAGGTGGCGTGGATCCTAGACTTGCCCCTTTAAATAAGCAGTCCAGCTGCTTTTGCCAAGTCATTGGGTTCCTCTCAGATTTTTGCCCATCCCCCGCCCCTCTAGACTCTGATTGGACCCCAGGAAAGGAGCCGCCTCCTCATTGGTCTCTACCTGTGAAATCTCTTCCCTAAGTAGGCCTGAGTCCGTGAAAAAATTCTGGAGGGCGGGACAGAATGGGGGTATTAGGTATTGGATGGGGTTGCCGACCACTTGTACTTTGACACGGCCCATCCCCTAGTTTCTGACCTCAAGTCTTCCTTCTATCCTCAGGTGAAGACTGTGCCATGAATCTTTTGTTAGGAAGCGCCTCTGTCTGCGACTGGGACGAGACATCTCCGAGAAAAGAAAAGCCTCCTGATCAGGAAGCTCCCCCAACCCCAGGACAGGTGGACTAGATCTCTCCAGTGAAAGCTGGGGCTTGGCGAGATGGGCAGTCCTCCCTCCCCCGAAAGCTCTCAGGAGTTCTCATTCTATGGCAGAGTCGGCTGCCCTGTGGGCTGATTCAGTTCTGCTCACTCCTGCTGCTTCGCCTGTTCCACCTTTCCTTACGGAGTTATCGCCTCCTGTAGAAGTTAGCAAATCCGTTTGGGGGTTGTCTAAAAGAAGCACTCAAGGCTTCCAAAAGGAGGGGCTGTAGCCCTTTAAGGACTTCGCCGGGAGGGTTTCAGAGATGAGTTTAAAAATGCCAACTCACAGAGCGCGCTGGATTCTGGGAACAAGGTGTCAGATGGAGAACTACATTGACCAGTATGCACTGCAAACACACTCGCCTTTACTTCCTTCTGCCCTTTAGGACTCTGGTTTGACGTAGAGCTTTTCCAAGCAAGTAGCCTAAGTGGAAGGCTGAGCCACACCTTTTCACCTATTGGCCAGCTCGTGAGGTGGTAGGCGTGGCTTAGTGCCACTCCACTAAGCAAAGGGGTGGCCTCCTTGCCAATCAGAACTAGGACGGCCGGAGAGGCGGGACCAGGGTGAAGAGCTGGCGCCCCCGAGTGGGTGTGGTCACGCTGCCCACCAGTTGGCGGTGATTGGCCCTGGGAGGTGCAATCGCAACTTGTGCGTCACGACGCCGCCAGCTGATCGGAGACTGGAGCCGGTGTGTGCTGGGCGCTGGGAAGAGACCGCTGCCGGCCTTGGGGAACGGACGCACTGATTTGGTCTCCTACCCTCAGCATCCCCCCATGCACACACCCAGCACCAGGTGGGTGTGAGCTGGAGTCCTGACGGCACAGCAGAGAAGCATGCTAACTGGGTAATGGGGGCAAGTAGGGTCCTGGCGGCCACACCCTGCCCTTCCGGGGGAGGGGAGAAGGGGCGGTGGGGGGCAGGAGCACTCTAGGGGAGAGGGGCCTGGCCTGGCTGGAGTAGTGTGTCAGGAGGTTTTAAAAGAGTCCAAGACAGGAGTCGTGGCGGAAGGTCTTGCGGAGTGGCTGGGAGGAAGATGAGGGGCCGGAGGGCTTGGGGCGGCTAACCTCGGTGCCCCCTGGTCTGTGGATACGGGAGCCGGCCACCCAAACGGGAGGATTTGGACAGGGCTGGTAGCGGTAGAGGTGCTTTGACTACTGGCACTCACTAGGTCAGGGCCAGCTGAACGCCCTGGCAGGGAAGGGGTCTCTGGGCGGGCCGGCCCTTCCTCTCATTCCCTCCAGGGGATGTTATGTAAGGGGGGAGGGGAGGGGAGTAGGGGGCGGCGGTGCGGGGGCCTTATGCAACGCAGAGGTTAGGATTTCACCGCGGTTGGTGGAGGGAGCGGGCAGGAGGAGGGCCTGGAAACTCTACCCCCCCCCCCAGCCTAACTAACCGTCTTGGGCCGAGAGAAGGTCACCTCTGCACCTCCCCCAAGCTTGTCCGGTTGTGGGGCCCCTAGCCCAAACCTGGCCCTGACCGCCTGGGAAGCCGGCTGGCTGGGTGGGGCGCCTGGGTTAGTCATCACTGGGCTCCTTCTCTCCCCACCTCTCGGCCAACTCTTAGCCCCTCCCCGTGGCCTCGGCTAGGCTATCGCCCCCACCTCTCTTCGGCCCTAGTTGCAGCCTCCAACTCATTTGGCCTGTCATCCTGGCTGTCAGACTGGGCTGAAAGCTGTCAGGGTGCCAAAGGGTTGATGGAGCAGCTGGTCAGAGGGTCAGTGCCCTGGACCCACCCCGCCTCACAGCCAAGGGCACCTGCTTGGCACAGACTCTCAGCAGCCGCTGAGTGACCAGAGCCGGCTCAGACAGAGGGGAATAGGAGGGAGTTGGGACTGGTCACCTGGGAGAAGGAAGGTACCATAAAGTTCATGCTTCCCTAGAGGGTTTTGTAGTTTGAAAACCTCCCACCCCGACCCTAATCTTTCTTACTCTCTGAGTATAGAAATCTGAAGGCAAGACCTCCTCGGCCCCTCCCATTGTCATGGGCCTGCCCTGGGCCTGAGTGTCAGCACAGACCCGCCCTCCCCAAGCTTATAGCCCCCAAGCCTGCCACGCCCCCAGCCCCCTCCCTGGGCCATGCTGCAGGGCCCGGCTTTTCCTGCTGATTCATGCGTTGGAACTGTGGAGGCGGGGCTTGGAACTTGGAACAAAGTTCAGACATGGAGGGGCAGGCAGACAGCCTGGAATTCATACCAGATGTACCCGGAATGCTCAAGCGGAATGCCTGGCATTTGAGAATCCTGGGGAGGCTGCCCAACCACCCTGCCCAATCTCTCCCCCCTCCAGCCTCTGGTCCCCGTCCTCTTCTCACAGTCTCAGGAGCCTCTGCTGACCTTCCAAACTCTAGACCTCCTCCCTTCCTCACTCTTCCCCAGATGCAGGCCCCCGAAACCTTTCTTCCAGCTGAACTCCTTGGGAACAAGTCAGTTGGGCTGATCCCTGAACTCATATTTCCAGACCTAAGATACAACTCACCTAGTATATGGGCGACAGATGGGGTGTATTCAGCGTCCCAGGTCCTGCCTTCTCTGAATGCTGAGTAGGCTGCTCACTCCCTGCCCTCACCGGGGTAGCTGGGGCAAGGAGGGTAAGAGCAGGCCTGGGTTTCTACAGCATTCAGCTCTGGAAAGAGGAGCAAGGGAAGTATGTTTAGAGCTGCCTCTTGTCACTGAAGTTAACAGCTCCTGCAGGCTCAGGTCAGAGCCAAGAACCCTTCATTAGAAGACTGAGTATCTGCTGGGGCTGGACTTAGATGGCCAGTGGGACAGTGTCCCTGTGACATGGCCCTGCTCAGGTCTTTCCCATTTTTCTTCCCTTTCCCTTTAGGATCCTGTGCCTCCCACACTCTCACCTGGCTGAGCCGCAGTAGTTCTTCAGTGGCAAGCTTTATGTCCTGACCCAGCTAAAGCTGCCAGTTGAAGAACTGTTGCCCTCTGCCCCTGGCTTCGAGGGGGAGGAAGAAGAGGAAGAAGAGAAGGAGGTGCTTTCCCCCTCATCTTGAAGGTGACAGAACTGGGGCTGGGAAGGTCTGAACAGCAGGAGTAATGATACCTTTTCGGGAATGGGAGCCCTGTTCAGTTGGAGAGCCTTCCCCCCCATTGGACCAGCAAGAGAGAACAATTTTAGATTAGAAAACTTGGCTGAACTAGGGGGTAGATGGCTCTGACTAGCCAAGGTTAGTTGGTCTTTGTATGACAATGGGAACAAGTAGAGCAAAGAAAACCCTGTCTACTCCTTTACCCAGATGTCTTTTTTGACCCTCCTTCCTTGTCCCCCATTCTTTCCACTCGCCTTTCCAGATGAGGTCCAGAAGTAAGTTTCCTCTCAGCAAAAAGGTCAGACTGAAATGCTCATCTGAGTAGTCATCCCTCTGCTCTTACCTTTCCCTGCATTTTCTTAGACTGGCTCAGACTCTAGATTCAGGGATACTCATCCGTATGTGAAACCCTCATAGACCTCCCGTCTCAGCTTTCTCCACCTACCTGTGCGATTGGGAAGCGCCCAGTTGAGTATGCATGAGGGAATCAGAAACCCACTTTGCAGACTCAGAGCTTGAGATGGGAACAAAACAGCTTTTCACATAAGCTATTGCCCAACCCCATCCCTGACCATAACCCTAGGAGCTGGAGGTGGGGGGGGGGGGGCTGGAGGGAGAGGCTAATAGGAATTCAGTCTGATTTCCCACCATGCAAAGGTGGCCCCAGGCTTCCCCTGCCACCCAAAATAGGACTGCGGCTCCTGATGGGGTTCCAGCTACCATTGCTCTCTTTATTTCCTCACTTTACTTTCTAGGATAGTGTGTGAGACTCAGCTCAGGCCTGTGCAGGCAGGAAATTCTCCCCTCCAGCAACCAGGAGAGCTAAATTGTGGGATATAGTCCCCACTGGGGGATCAGGCAGTGTATACCTGCCACTCCCAGCTCTTGATCCAACCTCACTCTTGGGCTCAGGCTCTGGTGTGGTTCAGCCTTGGTCCAGTCTGTCTGCCTGAGAAGGTGGCCACGTTCAGGGACTACAAGAAGCTGTTTGTTCTATTTTGGTGGAGGAGGTATACAGGGAGCTGGGTCTTACTCCCCATTTATGAGAAACTGAAAGATTCAGAAGAGAGAAGACCATTGAACCCAGCTTTTCTGCAGCCTAAGCTGAATGTGTGTGGGACTGCGTTCAAAGGGGGAGGGTAGACTGAGTCCACTCATAGGCCACAACAAAGACCACTCTGTCCCTGGATATTGCTTCCATCCTTTCTTCCCCTCCTCGCTTCACTGGCCAGTGTCTCCCTCCAGCCCTGGGTGTGTGGCTCTGTCATCCTCACCTATCATGGAGCAGAGATGAGGAAGAGCAGCCTGGGAACACAGGCTGGCAGAAGACCAGTGAAGGACAAGGCCTGGAGAGCACAGGGCCCTGTCTGGGCACCTTGCAGAGGAGGCCCATAAAGGCCAGGAGCACCCCAGGAGGAGAGAGGACAGCCAGCCTTCATCAAGAACAAGCTTCCAGCCATCTTCTTCATTCATCATTTCTCTCCAGTCTTTCCGTCTCCCTCAGAGATGTGGGACCATATTAAAGTGTCCTGTGGCCTCATCCTCCTACTTCCACCTCTCATGCACCCTGCAATTTTTATATAAGCTGCTTCAAGGAGCAAGAGCCAGCTGTGAAAGGACATATACAGGAAATTCATAAAATAAATTCAAATGGATAAAACCATGAAAAATGTGCTTCATTAGTAATTAAAAAGAGTCAAATACAGGGGGGCGGCTGGTTAGCTCAGTTAGTTAGAGCGCAATGCTTGTAACCCCAGGGTTGCTGGCTCGATCCCCACGTGGGGCCAGTGTGAGCTGCACCGTTAACAACTAGATTGAAACAACTTGATTTGGAGCTGATGGGTCCTGGAAAAATACACTTAAAAAATAAAAGTTAAAAAAGCATTAAAAAAAAAAGTCAAATACAACTACGCATTTTTCCCAAAGCAAGCTATAACGGAAAAAATAAGACCCAGTTACTGGCAAAGAAATACTAAAATACAGTGCATATGCACATAGAAATTGGTACAGCCTTCCTGGAAGTCAGTTTGGTAATATGTGTCAAACATTACCTTGACCTTTGACCTAGTAATTCTACATTTGGGAATTTATCCTAAGAGAATAATGAAAGATTTAGTTATAAGATGTTCATGTCAGCATTGCGATAGAGAAAAAGAGAAAAATAGAAGCAACTCGATGATTGGGAATTCATTTCTGCTATAAGGAAAATTTGCAACGGGATTGCTTATGTAAATTATTATATATCCAGCCAGAGGGTGGAGTACTGCACAGCCATTCAAAGTCATGTAGAAGAACATTTGACTGGAAAGAAAAATGCTCTTTGAATATTAAAAATTATAAAAATAGTGTATGTGATCTCAATGTTGTTTTTTAAGATATAGGTATATATGACTTGTAGTTGTATACATAAAACAGATAAAGACTGAGGACATACTCCAAAATGTTGATAATAGTGGTTATCTTGGAATAAGGTGGTGGGATAAGGTAATTGTAATTTTCCTCAAGTTTCTTTTCGTGTAATTTGCAAGTGTTCTACATTTATTGTGCATGACTTTCACATAACAAAATTTAAAAGAATCGGTATAATGTTTTTTAAAACCGTTTGGAGAGGTGGGTGTGAAAGAATGAAGGAATGCCCCTAGCCCCTTGGACTTCATGGGGTTTTGGTGGAGAAAGGGGGTTGTGAGAGTGTTCGGTGGAACACTTAGTGGTTATGAAGTTCATTCTTTGGAAGTAGCTGAAATCCACCCTCTGCATGTTCAGGAAATGGCAGTCTGAATTGCTGGCTGTCAGCCAGCGAAAGAGGTATGGAGAGGAGTAAGACAAGGAAAACAGTAAAAACCAATCACTCTTCAGGAAATGGGTTGGGGGAAATATTTGCCTCTCCAGGATGAAAGATTCTAGAATCCTAACAGTCACGCTGCTGAAAGCATGATGGGTCTTTGTTTTTCTCTTTGATTTTGGTCCAACCTTGAGGTGACCCTGTGTGTCCTCTCCTGGTCTCCTCAAGTTGGAAGGGATACCCCACAGGTACCATGGTGGGGGCGGAGGATGCTTTGCAAGACTAGTGCTGAGTGGGTACCTTTGCCTCCCCTTCCTAATAATGAGGCAGTAATCCCCAGTGGGTCGCTTCTCCGAAATGGAGCTGTTCCGTTTGAGAGGTATTATATATGGGGGTAGGACTCCTGGAATTACGTGGTTGCTGGGATGTGTTAAAGGTCTGGAAAACTCGGGAGGTCGAAGGGGTGGCTCCAAAGAAGTGAGGTGCCCTCTCTCCCACAACTGAGACGAGGTGGGGGGAGGTGAGCAGCAGTGCGTTGGCGAGGTTTAAGCAAGTAGGCAAGGGTTTGCCCTGGCCTCTAACTTCAGGTCTGTGTGGGTGTGGTGGGAGGGATGACCAGCAGGTGAGAGGTTAGAGTAGGGAAAGTGGTGAAAGTTAGTGGGGCGGGGCCTCTGGGAATGTCAGGTGAGATTAGTGACCTATTTCTGGAGCTCCGAGGGGTTCAGGACAGGTAGTTGAGGTAGACCCCTATCGACCTGAGCTGCACTGCATTACCTGGTCGTCGGGAACTCCCAATTCTCCGTCCGTCGCTAAGGCGGGACGCGATCGGTTGCTGTGGCTCCAGGGGCGGTGGCCACACGGATGCTCCAATCACCGCCCAGCCAAGGGATGGGGGCGTGGACGATCCCTGCAAAAGTTACTGCAGATTCCAGAGGCGGCGCCGGCGAAGTATCCCAGAGACCCAGTCCTGCAGGGAAACGGGTTCCCAGTCTCCGTCCGCAACGTGCGTTGGATGCGTCGGGACCGCGAGCAGCGTAGGGGCCCAAGGGACCCATCCGGACCTAGCCCGCCAGCCAAGCCATGGCGCCCTCCGGGCTCCTCGTGACCGGAGCCTCCTTCGCCGCCTTCCGGGGGATGCACTGGGGGCTGCAGCTGCTGCCCACGCCAAGATCCGCTGCTCAGGACCGTTGGAAGTGGCGGAACAGTTGTGTCTCCCTGGTGCACAGCCTGCTCACAGGGCCCGGGGCGCTGCTCGGGTGCGGGGCTTAGAGGTTCCGGAGGTGTTGTGGGTGAGGGTGAGGGGTGGAAGGCTAACATTTGAAGACCTGGCAGACACCTTTAAGATTGATGCGAGACCTTGAGAGTCAGAGGCTGAGGTGAGGGTGTGGGTGGGTGGGTGGGCGTTCACAGCAAGAGAGTGGGCTCCCCGTCTGCATAACGCTGACCGTGGCTCCCCCCATCTCCTCCAGGCTGTTGCTGTACCCTCAGATGGCCGCCGACCTCATTCATGGCCACCCGCCCTGGGCCCTGGTGCTGGTGGCTATATCTGTGGGTGAGTCTGCAGGGAAGGCTGGGCCGGTTTGTGGGTGAGGGGTAACCTTCCAACAGTAATTACAGGTCCCCTTCTGGCAGTTTTACTGAGGGAAACTACAGAACTGGAAAGGGGATGGAGATTCTCCTCCAGGCTGTATATCAGCTTGAGGGAAGCCTACCGTCCCCCTACCCCTTGCCCACAGGTTATTTCCTGGCTGATGGAGCTGACATGCTGTGGAACCAGTCCTTGGGCCAGGCCTGGGAACTTCTCTGTCACCATTTGGTGGTGAGACTCAGGGAGAGGGGAGACAGGAAAGAATGTGTCCCAGTCTCTCATCAGCTTTCTGTCCTGTGACTTCCCAGAGTGTGTCTGATTCCCCTGGCACTTGATCCTCCCAACCTTGGGCTGAACTGGGGGGAGGGGATTGCCTGCTGGTCACACTGGGAGTCTGAGCACGGCCTCAGGAATTTGGATTCCCACAGGTGTGTCCAGTCAATTGCAGAAACGTTGAATATGGAGCTTTCTGAGAAGGAGGAGCCACAGTATTGGGAATGGGGATGGGGCATGAAAGGCCAGGAATAGAAGTTAAGGGGGTACTATGCAGATGCTGCAGCTCCAGAGGAAACAGCTTCTGGGGCAAAGGCTGTTTCCATCCTAGGGAAGGATTGTTTCAAAGCCATTCAGGCCCCTGACGTAAGGGTAAGCATAGTGGTTGGGTGTTTTTTGGGAGGGAGGCGTGCCAGAAAATATTTGGGAGCCCCTCTCTTAAGGACCAGGATATTGGGACATGATGGGTAGTAGGTCTTAGAAGGTCCTCTGACTTTTGACCCTGGCTCCCCAGGTAGTGAGCTGCCTCAGCACTGCCATTCTGTCCAACCACTATGTGGGCTTCGCTGTGGTGTCTCTGCTCCTGGAGCTGAACTCCATCTGCTTGAGCCTAAGAAAGTTGCTGCTGCTGTCTCGACAGGCCCCGTCCTTGGCCTTCAGTGTAGCCAGCTGGTCCACCCTGGCCACCCTGGCCCTCTTCCGCCTGGTACCACTGGGGTGGCTGAGTCTCTGGTTGATCCGGCAGCATCACCAGGTGCCTCCGGCTCTGGTTGTTCTCGGGGGAACTGGGCTGGTCACTGTGGGTACCCTGAGTGTCATACAGGGGGTCCGTATTTTGGTTAGTGATGTCCTGCGGTCTCAGCCCCACTCACCTCTCCCTGGTCACAAGGAAACCAGGACATGTAGTGATGGTGAGCCTGTCCTTAGGGATGATCCCACTCTCAGCTTGAAAGACTAGAGAGAAGCCTCAGGTTCCTCTTCTGTCCGTCTTGAAGGAGGTAAGACCAGGAAAAGAAGATGGTGGTCTTCAACGCACAACCCCCAACTAGTGGAAGGACTGGACTGGATTTTCAGGATCTCAGTTCTTCTTCCAGCTAACTCACACCTCTCCCCCATTCCTAGGATCTGAGAATAAATGCTGATGTTCATCAGCAGGAATCTGGGCTATTGTTCACTGAATTTAATCATCAGATGACTATCCTTTGCAGCAAACTAACTCAAAAGATATGGCCAGTAAGCTACCAGTAAGGGTGGCAGAAGGCATGAAACTGGACAAAACTGCCAATGGAAACAGAAACCCTTTGCTTTAGATGAGGAAAGGTGAAGTCTTACTAGGATCCAAGAAATCTGGTATGGAGTGGGTTAGGTCAGAGAAACGTCACCTATGACCAAATCCTGGCAGTGAGAGGAGAATACAACAAGTGCTTTCTATAGCCAGTTGATATGTAGACATAACAGTTGCCAAGAGACCGAGGAACCTGGGCCACAGTGATTGTTTCTACCTGGTTCTCATAGCCCCACTGTTGTGTTTGTACTTAACTCTAATCCTTCTGTGTCCATCATCTGCCTTTTTATATTTTTTAGTATCTTCTGACCTTGTTAAAGAAAATGCATGTTCTTAGAGACATAAACATGGAGATAGGTCTGTCTTCTAGGACAGTACTGAAGTCCAGAGCCATAATAAGGACTCACACACCCATTCTGGATGTGCAGTGTAGGGTCTTCCCAGGCTCAGGTTTTCATGGAAGAATGAAGCAGAGGCAGAAGCATTTAAGGGAAGGCTTCCATTTGGCTACAGAGGGATTAAGGAATATCTGACTCTCTTCTGGGAGTCATTCACAAGCTCTCCTTTCTCCCCTGCTGCTTCTGCTGATTTTGTTTTCCTATTGCACAAGACCCCCTCCCTTCTTCAGACAGACCATCCAGGTTATGGGAAGTATAGAATGGATTAAGGTTGCTATTCTACTAAACAGTTGACAGAGAGAGGTAACCCATAGTGACCCACAGAAAAGATACATGAGCAAAAGGAAGAGACAGCAAGATTTTTTTTCTTATCCTGCCAAAAAGCTGAGCTAGAGAAAGGCAAAGGGGGTGTTAGAGACAGACATGCATAGATTGAGGGACAGATAGAAAGAGAAGGATTAGTTGCGTAGAAGAGACAGAGGCAAAGAGAGATGGAGTGCGAGACAGACTCCTTGGCAGAAATATCAAGAAAGATGGTTATAGAAGCTGAGAGAAATCAAAATCATAGAATTGGGAAAATGGTCATAAAGAGGACAAAAAAAAAGAAATAAAATCTGACAGAAAGGGACCCCAAGGGTGGAAGGCACAGATAGTCTAGACAGTGATTTAGTGAGAGTGAGTGACAAGGAAGAACAACCAGACTCACGAGAGAGGGAGGTAATAAGGGGCAGACTGAGAGACTATCAGAGAAAGAGAAAAGAGAGGTGGAAAGAGAGATGGGGGTGGGGGGGATTCATCAGGGGAGCCGATAAGCAGAAGAGCAGAAGGTGGAGGAGGCAGTCAACGGAAAGATTTATTGACAGAAAAAGAAAGCAGGAAATATGTGGAGTTGGAGACAGGC
Organism: Rhinolophus sinicus; assembly: GCF_057876585.1. Lineage (NCBI taxonomy): Eukaryota > Metazoa > Chordata > Mammalia > Chiroptera > Rhinolophidae > Rhinolophus > Rhinolophus sinicus. Next base: position 18,789,821 of record NC_142512.1, read on the forward strand.
AAAAACACAAAGGACAAGCAGCTAAAGAGCAAAACACAGAAACAGAGACTGACAGGAACTGATAGGCAGAGACTGGTAGGAAAATGACGAAAAGTCAGAATGAGGGATGTACATTGAGATAGAAGAATGGACAAAGGGACTGTGGGGAATCACAGAGAGGGGGTGGAGAGAATGAGTAAATAAACATCCAAAGGAAGGTACAAGAAAAAGAAGGTAACGCAGAGAAGGAGAGAGAAAAATAATAAATATAGGGGGGGGGAAATGAGAAAGGGATTGTGAGAGATCCCCATCATAGAGTCATTAACAACCAAGGTGTAAATGGGGAAAATAACAAATAGAAAGTGAGGAGAAACTGTGACAGTTGGAAGTAAACACAGGCAGAAAATAAGAGCAGAGGGTTTAAACATAATCAGACCAAAAGCAGATGCAAAGGTGTGGAAGTTCAGATATAGAAACAAAGTAGAATTCTGTCAGCGTGTTTGTCCTTCATAGAAATAGTATCTTCAAAACTCTTCACTGAATGCCTTGATTAATAAAAATCTTACCTTGAGTTTTCAAAGAAAAGAAAATATGACAAACCCAGGGGAGGAATCTGTTCCCTAAGTAATTTTTAATGTCAATATTGAATCATCCCAAACTTTAAACCTTTTCTTCTGCCGCTGTCATAAATTCATGCTCCGAGGGAGTACCCCTCTTGGTCATACTTGATAGTATTTATGAAGGGTGCCAGAGAACTTGACCATCCAGGAAATCTGGCTGTTTCTGTGAGTTAACTATTAAAACCCATACAGGAAGGGTCAGATTAGCTACTGATGAGGGTAAGACATAAGTGGATACCTGAAGAGTTTGGAATCACACCCAAATTTCCATTGTGGTGAACCAGTGAAACTTCAAGAAAGCAAGACTGGATAGTGGTTATAATTGACTAAGTAACATCTCATCAACTAGACCAGTTGTAGTGTGGACCAAATATAAATGATGGGAATCAGAGAAGCATGGTCAATTAGGACCTTAGAAAACAGAAGCTAAAAAATACAGAGGTTGACAGATGCTACGTTTGGTTCAATAAGTTGGGTCACCATGGCAGTGCCTTGTCATACCTCACCCCTCAGTAAAGCAGTCCTCAAGACTGATTCCACGCCTACCAAGCTACTGGCGGATGAATGAGCACAGAGGAGGGGCTTTCCTGGATGGGGGAACATATCTTACGGTCTCAGAACACTATCCTGATCATAAATTAATAAATTGCTATGCAAATAATTGCATCAGTCTTCTGTGAGTGTTGTTTACATTGAGTCATTTTTCTTGGCTACATTGGTGTCCTGATTTATAATGCAGTGCTGGGTTGTGGAAGCTTTGCTATGGGAAGATCACTTGGCACTAACTTTCGACCTACAAAGCCCTAAAGTGTTCTAAGATCCTCTGCTATCAAAAAGCAAGCCCAGGGGGTGGTCGGTTAGCTCAGTTGGTTGGAGCGTGGTGCTGGTGGCACCAAAGTTGCTGGTTTGATCCCCGCTGAAAAAAAAAAGCAAGCCCAGTTTATTCAGTAAAATGGACTTAGAGCAAGAGAATGGATTCAGACAATTTAGAGTGATTCTCAATGCCAAGGGTTGAAACCAAAAGAAGCTTTTAGCCAAATTAATCTTGAGTTAACAAGAAAAGTAAATCTCCATAACTGAGTTGTCAAGGTTTTATTGTATATAAAATCTGGATTTGTCAGGCTGGAAATTAGGAGCCCTCACTTTGCAAGAGATTATATAAGGGAAATGATTCTTTAAAGAGTTGCTCCTGTATTGAAATGAGGTGTTTGTTTAGAATCATTAACTGAAAGTCATAGCGTCCCAGGCTGAACATTTGTTGCACTCCTACCATGTCAGTCACCTCTCCTACCTTACCCCACTTAATCCCACACCATAGAGACTCATCCCATTTTTAAAACGAATAAACCAATTTACTCAGGGTTACCTAGCTAGTTAGTGACAGGGCCTGGACTCAAACTCATATGTATATTTTTTCTATTATACCACCTACAGCCAACATCTGCTATGGTTGCCTGCCTAGCAGTGTAGGGATTTTCCTTTGAAAAAACACTCATCTCTCATCCCCTCAATGGGCAGGTGACCTAGGACTATCTTACCAGAACACCATATCCTCTTTCCCAGAAATGAGCTCATGACATAAGCAGAGCACAGCTTCTGAGCCTCAGCACCTTGATTTCTGCTAGAACTTTTGGCTAACGATGCACTATGTGTGCTAACATCGCTAAGCCAGTAGGACGTTAGAGAGCTTCCCTGAACATGAAGCCAACACAGAAAAAGAGGGCTCAAAAGATGGAGAGAGATTTCTAGCATTTGAGTATCTGGATCAAGCTCTGCCTAAAGCCAGACCTTCCCCTGAACCAGTTAATGAGCCAAAAAATCCCAGGTTTGCTTAAGTGATTATGAGTTGAGTTTTTTCACTTTTAACAGTGAGTCTTTATTAATACACCACCTTCAAGGTTATCTAGTCTTATCATTCCATTTTGCAGAACATTGAAACCTAGAAAGATTAAGTGATTTATTCAGGCCCACCCAGCTAGTTTGTGGCATGGTCAGAATTAGAATCCAGGTCTTTGATTTGGTTCAGGGTTCCTTATAAATTATTTTGTCTCCTCCTTTATAGGAAGGTTGAGGAGTGGAGAAACTTTAAGGTAGAAAGATAGGAGCCAGCTGACAACGGAAGATCAATCAAGTCAGATAAATTGCCTCTGAAGTATTTATAAGGCAGGATGCTTCAGTTTGAAAGCCAGACTTCTATTCACCAAGTATTGATTTCTGCACTTTTCAGGAATGCAGCAACTGTGCAGGGCAGAGATCCATTTCAGCTTTCCCCTGCAGTCATGAGCACCACTTAACAGTGTTGTGAGCACATTATTTCCCTGCCTTTAACCTGATAGGAGACAAACCCTCACTTGCCACATCTTCTGCAGGAACTGGACACAAGTGATTCTCAGACTGAGTGAACTCTTTCAACTGAGATAAGGATGCGAGCATGTGGGCTTTAGGAGTAGAAGAATGGGAGTTCGGTCCTGTAGTGAGGTATGAGGGTCCCTGCAAAAGGCCCTCTGCCTACCACCACCCAACCCCTAAAACAGACTCTGGGGTAGTAGCTGACATTCCAGAGATAGTAAATTATTAACTTGGGTTAAGCTTTGTCCCCTCACTCTGGCTTCCCTGTCTATGCCCTTGAAAGGACTCTCTTACCTCCTTGAACTTCTCTGGTTGGCATTGCTAATCCCAGTGGCTCTCTCTGCCCCAGATCCCAGGTCAAGTGGCTCTCTCTGCCCCAGATCCCAGGTCAGGGCACCATTAGAGGAGGACAGAGAAGCCTGAAGAACTGGGGTGCCACAAATTCCTAGTGCTGCACTCACTGATCTAAAACAACACTGCTACTCAACAATTCACTTGCTTCCCTTCCTAGCTCATCCAAACATAGTTTTCAAGTTCCTGCTCTTCCTTCCCCTAACCCCAGCTCTTCTTCATAGAATCCAAATGTTTTCACCCTGGCGGCAAGCACGGGTGAAAGGCTGGGGAGATAGAGATGGGGGGGAAGGAAATAACGGGCACAGCCTAGGGCAGCTGTAGCAGCATTTCCTTGACATATATTGAATTTTAAAAATTCATATTCATATATGTATATGAGAAGCTAACGGAAGAGTTGGGTCTCCATTCTCTATAGTGGGAAGTGAGTAGATAATGCCTAAAAGTAAAAAGTCAAGAAATAGCAATGCAAGCTTATTACTTGGAGATATTGCAGTAAATGCCAAAATCATCCGCTAAAATTGGTGAAAGTGGTTTTTTGGGGGGAGAGAAAAATGGTCACAGGGAGCATAAGTGACTGTTTTTTGTAACGAATTTTTGTGTCAAATTCTGCAAGACCGTATAACTTTGTAAAAGCTAAAACTAAAAACATTACAGTTGGCCCTCCTTTGCCGGCCCCCTCCATATCCCTGCGTTCCCCATCAGCAGATTCAACCAACCTCAGAGAAAAATTGGTATGTTGTAGCTGATATGTACTGTGTACTTAGACCTGTGATCGTTGCCTCTGTACTGAACATGTACAGACTTCTTTTCTTGTCGTTCCCTGAGCGATATAACAACGATTTACACAGCATTTACATTGTATTAAGCATTATAAGTGATCTAGAAATGATTTAAAGTATATAGGAAAGTTTACATAGGTTATATGCAAGTACTGCATACTTTTACAAAAGGGACTTGACTGAGCATCTTTGGATTTTGGTAACACAGGAGGTCCTGGAATGGATCCCCCAGGGATAATGAGGGATGACTATAATTGTATAACTAGCTGTTTAATGTCCATCTCCACATCTAGAATGCAAGCTCCCAGCAGGCATAGCCGTGGTCTAGTCTGCTCTCCTTTGTATCCTGGCACCCTGGCAAGGACTGCACCTGGAGGTGTACATTAAACGTTTGTAGATCTTTAAGAACATACTTGCTTTGGAAAGACTTCCTGCATTGAACAGGAGTTTCGGCGAGATAATCTATGATGTACCTGCCAATAATATGATTTTAATCTACTTTCCTACTCATCTCGATTTCTCTTCATCCTCTTGCTCCAGTCCAAATGCTTGTCTTTCTTTTATGCCTAAACGTTCAAAGGATTGGTCAATTCCCATCGCTTCTGTTTGCTCATGATCTTCCTTGGCAACCAGGAAACTTCTTCTGCCATTAGCTTTCTGAAACCGCTCTCCTAGGTCACAGAATTCTTCCTTTCTCAGTCTGCCTCTACCTCTTGAATTATCTAACATGACAGAGGGCTTTTCTTTTTTTTCTCTCTCAATCTTTGTTTTCCGTTCCTTGCTATTATCCAGATGGGCTTCCTTTTCTTGAAGCTCTCCCTCCCTGTGGGCCTCGCCTGACCTTTCCAGCTGTTCTTGCTCTGGCTTTTTCTGGCATCCTCTTATCCTAGACTGTGTGTATCTCAAGCCTTCCTCATCTGCTTTTCTGTTATTCTTCTTCTGTGAACTGACTCTTTCTCATGGCTTTAGTGTCAAATTTAGTCTGATGATTCAAGCCCTCACCTCAGGTCCTAGACTGCCACTTCTTTATTTCTAGCCAGAGGACTCCTTCATTTTTATTTTTTTATAAGATTTTTTATTGGGGAAGGGGAACAGGACTTTATTGGGGAACAGTGTGTACTTCCAGGCCTTTTTTCCAAGTCAAGATTTTGTCCTTTCAATCTTAGCTGTGGAGGGTACCATTCAGCTTCAAGTTGTCCTTTCACTCTTAGTTGTGGAGGGCACAGCTCAGCTCCAGGTCCAGTTGCCATTGCTAGTTGCAGGGCACACAGCCCACCATCCCTTGCGGGAGTCAAACCAGCAACTTTGTGGTTGAGAGGATGTGCTCCAACCAACTGAGCCATCTGGGAGTTCAGTGGCAGCTCAGCTCAAGGTGCCGTGTTCAATCTTAGTTGCAGGGAGCACAGCCCACCATCCCTTGCGGGAGTCCAACTGGCAACCTTGTGGTTGAGAGCCCGCGCTCCAACCAACTGAGCCATCTGGGAGCTCAGCAGCAGCTCAGCTCAAGGTGCCCTGTTCAATCTTAGTTTCAGGGGGCAGAGCCCACCATCCCTTGCAGGACTGGAGGAGTTGAACTGGCAACCTTGTGGTTGAGAGCCCACTGGCCCATGTGGGAATCGAACCGGCAGCCTTCAGAATTAGGAGCATGGAGCTCTAACTGCCTGAGCCACTGGGCCGGCCCCTGACTCCTTCATTTTTATGACCCACAGTCACCTCCACACTCAGTTTTAAACTCCTCGAACAATGAGGAGACTGGTTTGACTGCAGTGAATGGTCCATAATAATGGCAGCTAATGTTTTCTGTTCAGATATTTTCCTGGCTTGGTCACTTTTCCTCCTCAATTGAGCTTCGTCAGACTAACTCATACAGACTGTGTTTGACCAGTTAAGGCACCGTAAGAGAAGTACTTAATTTCTTTATGTTTTAGTTTCTTGATTTGTAAATTATTTCATTTGTACGTGTGTTTCCTAGCTTTAAAAGAAAAAGTTTGGAAATAATTGTCAAGTAGGTCAAATCATTGGCAAAATATCAAAATTCTGCTTGGAATTCAAGACCAGCTTTAATTTGGCTCAAATTTTGCCCTCCAACATCATTTATGCTTCTTAGCATGAACATAGAAGATGATATGGCAGTAATGGTTAAAAACATAAGCTCCAGAGCCATTTTTTACTGTTTCCAGTATTTACCGTCTGTGGGGCTTTGAGCAAGTGGCTCAATTTCTCTGAGCTTCAGTTTTTTTACCTATAAAGTGAGGTTAACAATAGCACCTAACTCATTGGATCATTGTGACAATTAAATGAACTAATACATATAAAGTTGTTAGAGAGAACCTGACACATGGGTCATGCAATTAATCATGTGACCCAAGGCAGGTTACTCCACCTTTCTGAGCCTGGGTTTCTCATCAGTACAATGGGGATCGTAATAATAATAACTCTCTTGTTAGATTGCTTTGAGGATTAAATTAGCTTATTTATTTATTTATTAACTTTTTATTGTGAAATAACTTTAGGCTCACATGAAAGTTACAAAATAGCACAGGTAGCATAAAGATAAACCTATAGATCAATGGGATAGAATTGAGAATCCAGAAACAAATGATCAGTTTATTTTTTGACAAAGGAGCCAAGACAATTCAAAGGGGAAAACATTGGTCTTTTTAATAAATGATGCTGGGACAACTGAATATCCACATGCAAAAGAAAGTATTTGGACCCCTATCTCATATTATGTACAAAAATTGACTCAAGGTGAATCATAGACCTACGTGTAGGAGCTAAAACTATAAAACTCTTAGAAGAAAACATAGGATTGCGTCTTTGTGACTTGGATTAAGCAATGATTTCTAAGATTTGACACTAAAATCATAAACAATAGAAGAGAAAATTTTAAAAGTTGGGTTTTATACAAATTAAAAACTTTTGTCTTTCAAAGAACACTGTCAAGAAAGTGAAAAGATAACTCAAAGAATGGGAGAACAAATTTCCATATCATATGTATGACAGGGGACTTGTATCTAGAATATATAAAGAACTCCTACAACTCAATAATTTAAAAAAACAACTCAATTTTAAAATGAGTAAAGGATCTGGAAAGACATTTCTCCAAAGAAGTTATATGAGTATATATACTACACAAGGATGAACTTCAAGAACATTATACTAAGTAAAAAAAGCCAGTCACAAAAGACCACTATTCTATGATGCCATTTATATGAAATGTCCAGATCAGGAAGACCTATTGAGACAGAAAGTAGATTAGTGGTTGCCTAGAGCCGAGGAGGAGGAAGTAGGAGGATATGGGGAGTGAGTGCTAATGGTTACATTGTTTCTTTTAGGGATGATGAGAATGTTCTGGAACTAGATAGTGATGATAATTGCACAACTCTGTAAACATACTAAAAATCATTGGATTGTGTACTTTAAACAGGTGCACTTTATGGAATGCCAATTATATTTCAATAAGGCTGTTTCGAAAATAGTACAGAGAGTTCTTGTGTACTCTTTGCCCACTTGAGAAGTTCCTACATAACAATAGTAGGACAATCAAGACCAGGAAATCGACATTACTATTGGCATGATTACAAATTTACATTAGCAGTACAATAGTATTAATGAAACTATAAACAGTATTAGGATTTTACCAGGGTTTAAAACAGTAACTGGCACATAGTGAACCTTCTACAGGTGGTAAAGACTTCACTACAATGACAATGATGAACATGATGATGACGATGCTGAACTTTCTACTGCCGCCAGGTTGAAGCTCTTTTCAGAGCATCCCATGGTTGTGCCTCTTTCTAAATGCTAATTTTAGCAGTTTCTACTACCTGGGATTCCTTTTTCCTTCCTTTTTCTCTACCCCATGCAATCCTTCAAATCTACCCATTGCCATCAACTCTTTCATAATGCTCCTCTCCCTTCTTTGAACTGTATGAACCTCCACATCAGCCAAAACTTGCCTGGAATCTTCCTTTGTATTTTTTTCTATTTTACCTTTGACTCCCAAATTCCCAACTAGATTGAGAGGCTGTATTGGTTACAATTCCTCTGCATTCTCCACAATAAACTTGGTGTGATTCAAACAAATTTCTCTGTTAAGTCAGATTGAAAGTTGTTACCAAAGGATGGAGCAAGAGAGATGGGAGGGCAGACGGGTGGCTCAGTTGGTTAGAACGTGAGCTGTGGGCCAGGGGGCTGCCGGTTGGATTCCCACATGGGCCAGCGAGCTGCGCCCTCTGCAACTAGAATGAAGCCAGTGAGCTGCCGCTCACCTCCCTGGTGGCCAGATGGCTCAGTTGGTTGGATCAAGGGCTCTCAACCACAAGATTGCTGGTTCGAATCCTCCACTCCCACAAATAACAACAGCAACTGGACCTGGAGCTGAGCTGCACCCTCCACAACTAAGATTGAAAGGACAACTTGACTTGGAAAAAGTCCTGGACGTACACACTGTTCCTCAATAAAGTCCTGTTCCCCTTCCCCAATTAAAAAAAAAAAATCTTTAAAATAAAGAGGGATGGGAAGTAAAACAAGGATGGTAGGAGGATTGTAGGAGCTGGAGAGCAATTCAGGCAGAGCCTGAGGGACTCAAGAAGCATGTATAGGCTGTCCAATATAAACTCCATAATGTAATCATTGCCAAAGAGAGAAGAGGACTGGAGAGGGAAGGGAAAAGGCACCCAGAAACGTTGTTCCCCAAGACCTTTTATTTTTCTATGTTGGCAGACAGGGTTAAATGTTCTGCTCCCGAACTCCGATCACAACGCATCTTAAGAACCTGGGTTCTTGTTCGCATCCCTGCTACCCTGTGAACTCAGTGAGGTTGGCCTTTTCTTTGCTATATTCCCGCAAATACATAGTGAGTATTCAACATATGATGGTTGAATGAACGAATGAACAAAGGACTGGTTGACTTGGAGCTAGTACTGCATCTCAAGTCTACATTTATGAGACTAGACACAGAATAATGTGCAGATTTTGACAAATTTATTAAAACTCTGGAAGCTTGGGTTTCTCACGATCAGAGGACAGTCGCAGATAAGACCGCGAGATTTATGAAAGGGCCCAGAAGCAGCCTCAGAAACGCGGGAGGCGGGGCTTATGCCTGCTCCGACCACACCCCCTCGCATTCTAATAATCCCGCCCATGGGCCCGCCCCCTCCGGCCCGACATGCAACTCTAATTGGTGAGTTCTCCAACTTGTCTGAGGACCTCGGCGCCTATTGGGTCAACTACTGAACCCGGGTTGCGCACTTCCCGGCGTCGGGAACGCGGAGCGGACGTAGGCTTGCCGCCATTGCGGTGCGAGCGAGCGGCGGGCTGCGAGTTTAGGGGGCTGTAAGGGTGCGTAGCGGTCTTTAAGGGCTGGCTGCGGGAGGCGTGGAGGGGTCAGGCTGAGCGGCGGGAGGGATTGGGCCGGGCCGTGCCTACTCTGAGCGAGGCGGTACTGCAGGCCGCGGGTATCGACGCGTTCCTGCTGCGCCTCTTGTAGGCCCGGGCCCTGTTACCCCTTAATTTTTTTCTTCCGCCGCCCCCCAGATTCTCCGGACATGGCCGGAGTTTTTCCTTACAGAGGGCCGGGTAACCCGGTACCCGGCCCTCTAGCCCCGCTGCCGGACTACATGTCGGAGGAGAAGCTGCAGGAAAAAGGTGAAGAACGCGTGCGGGAGCGGTGCCTACGGGCCCGGAGATGTAGGGACTGGTGTGCGCGCGTGCGCATCGGGTTTGAACCCTTTCCCTTTGTTTTGGCAGGTGTCAAAACATTAGGCGTTAGCGCGGTTATTAGCCCCCTCCCTCATTTAGTTTTTCACCTGATCGGGTCTTGAAGAACGTCTGTCATTTGCAGGCACTGATCTAAACAACAGAGATAACAGTAGCGATGCAGACAGAATCCCTGCCCTTACAGAATTTAAATTGCAATGAAGAAAATAGAAAATAAAAAACTTAAAAGTCTGTAATAAAAATGTTAGGCAGTGATACATGTGATGAAGGAAAAAATAAAGCAGAGTGAGTTGATGAGAGAATTGGCTGGGAATCTTTCTGGATGCTGGCCTCTTTTTCATACATCTTGACAGGAGCCTACCCTAGGGCAAGAGGTGGGAATGAGTAGGCTAAGGGTCCCTTAACTGAGTTCAGTCCCTTAAACTGAGGTATCTTTGTAGCCCGAAAATGGCAGCAATTACAGGCCAAGCGCTATGCGGAAAAGCGGAAGTTTGGATTTGTGGATGCTCAGAAGGAAGACATGCCCCCAGAACATGTCAGGAAGATTATTCGAGACCATGGAGACATGACCAACAGGAAGTTTCGCCACGACAAAAGGGTCTACTTGGGGTAAAGAACATCCTGGAATTTTTTTTTTTGGAGTCTGGCCCCTTTCCCTTCTCGCTGTCCTATAAGTTGTAGTCCTGGATAGCTGCTCTATCATTTGGGACGTTAATCTTCTAGGACAGCCTGTCTTGATGATTAGAAGAGAGGAAACCACTAGGGTCCTGTGATAGTTTCCAGATTTTCCAGTTATGGTCCAGATTTTACTTCCTGATCTGGGACTGGAGCTTTAATTTGTGCTGTTGGTGCTATGCTAAGATGTCCCTGTCTTTGAATGGATTGAAGCCCATAACAGGACACTTTGTGCATTCTTCTTGCCTGTCACTCCTCAGTGACCAGAATGCTCAGGTTTGGGAATAGTTAACTCCTGAGGTCTCTATACTCTTGTTTGTCTATGGCCTAAGCTGGGTTAGTACAGATGCCGTAGCAAATCCCTTTTCCATTTGGACATAAAAATGTTAGCTACTTAATGAACTAGTCTAAGACAGCCATGGAAGTTTTGTTTATTTCAGAACTATTTCTTGAGAACTGTGCTAGGTGCAGCGGAGCACCTAGCAGTGAACAGGAAGTGGTGGCCTTTCTGGAGCTTATAGTCTAGTGGCGTGACAGACATGAGACAAATGGTTACAGTAAAGTATCTGACTACTTTATTATTTATGGGAATGTACAGAGAGAATAGAAAATGAGACAGCTTAAAAGCTGCCTTTAGATGGAGAGCTGTTGATTTAGAGGGACTGAAACCCAGTATTGTGGTACTGTGAAGTTTAAGACTGGCACAATTGGAGAGGGGGAGCAGAGTTCCTGGTCATGGATGGCCTGTGTGCTAAATTTGGGAGTTGCACTGTAAGGCAGAATTTTCTGTGGGATACGATACTGTTATACCATGTTGCTTCTCTGCGTGGAACAGGTAGGAGAACATCTTGTGATTTCTAATCATCTCTTCCTAATGCTGCAGTGCCTTGAAGTACATGCCCCATGCAGTCCTCAAACTCCTGGAGAACATGCCTATGCCTTGGGAGCAGATTCGGGATGTGCCTGTACTCTACCACATCACTGGAGCCATCTCCTTTGTCAATGAGATTCCTTGGGTCATTGAACCTGTCTACATCTCCCAGTGGGGGTAAGAAGGGCCGGAATATGGCGTGTGGTGGTGGTGGTGGTTGGGAGGCATTGGGTAGAAACCGTTGTGTGACATTGTTGGCTTCCAGGTCAATGTGGATTATGATGCGGCGAGAAAAAAGAGACAGGAGGCATTTCAAGAGGATGCGTTTTCCCCCTTTTGATGATGAGGAGCCACCTTTGGACTATGCTGACAACATCCTAGATGTTGAGCCGCTGGAGGCCATTCAGCTAGAGCTGGACCCTGAGGAGGATGCCCCCGTGTTGGACTGGTTCTATGACCACCAGCCATTGAGGGATAGCAGGAAGTAAGTGGTTGGAATAATTGCCACTCTTGTGAGAGTTTTGGAAGTCCAGGGGTCCTGAGAGAGCAGTTGGTAGTGTGGTTTGGCTGGCTGGTGTACCTGTCTGACGTGGGCCTCTCTTTTTTTCCTTAGGTATGTGAATGGCTCTACTTACCAGCGCTGGCAGTTCACACTGCCCATGATGTCTACTCTCTACCGCCTGGCCAATCAGCTCCTGACAGACTTGGTAGATGACAACTACTTCTATTTGTTTGATCTGAAGGCCTTCTTTACGTCCAAGGCACTCAATATGGCCATTCCTGGAGGCCCCAAATTTGAACCGCTTGTTCGAGATATCAACCTACAGTAAGTTGGAGAGAGTAGGGATTTTAGGCATCTTGGCTTGAATCAAATCTACTCTCGATCCTTAAGATCCATTGTAACTTCTGAACTCTTCAACTAGTCTGCTCATCTTTGATTTTGTATCCTAGGGACGAAGATTGGAATGAATTCAATGATATTAACAAGATCATCATCCGGCAGCCTATCCGCACTGAATACAAGATTGCTTTTCCTTACTTGTACAACAACCTTCCGCACCACGTCCACCTCACCTGGTGAGAGAGCTGAAACACAGCTGGGGGGAAAGAGAAGGCTGGCGTTTAGGTTGGGCCAGGGGAAGGGCCCTTGGCTGACTTTGCTTTTCATTTTAGGTACCACACTCCTAATGTTGTGTTCATCAAAACTGAGGATCCTGATTTGCCAGCTTTCTACTTTGATCCTTTGATCAACCCAATTTCCCACAGGCACTCTGTCAAGGTGAGAGGAAGGGACGTTTGACCTCACCTCTTCAAAGAGAAATTTCCTGAGGTGTTACTAGATAAAAATTCATCAAGAGGGAGATGTATTTTCCATCCTGTTAAGTGGTTCCACTTGAGCTATAAGCTAATTTGAGAGTCTGGCACTTGGCTCAAACCATGGTATTGGTATAATCTTGGTTTCTGTGATTATCCATCTGGGCTTTATCGTTACTCCTCTGGGACTATATAGTTTATTCTGGTTTGTTTCCATTGTGTTCTTGTTTCCTGTTAAATCCTTTTATTGAGGTACAATTCACATACCATACAATTCACCCATTTCAAATCTGTAGTTCAGTAGTTTTTAGTTTATTCACAGTTTTTTGCAACCATTAATACAACAAATTTTAGAACATTTTCATCATCCCAAAAGAAACCCCATTCCCATTAGCAGCCACTCTCCATTTCCCTGAACCCCTTTGCCTAGTCAACTATTAATCTACTTCCTGTCTCGATAGATTTGCCTACTCTGGACATTTCATGTAAATGGAATTATACAGTATATGGTGTTTTGTGACTGGCTTATTACACATAGAATAGTGTGTTTCTGTTAAGTGTTTATCCCTTTAATATATTTGTTCTTCTAAATGTAGAATAACGTTTTTGATGTTCATCCATGTTCCATTGTGTTCTTAACATGAACACGTCTGCTTCCCCAAGGCCAGTTTTTGGATCTTGGGCAGGAAGTGACTGTAATATTTACGTCTTATGGTATTGGTGCTCCTTTGGGAGGCCTTTTGTGGTGAGCCAGTTGGGGTGTAAGGAGTAATGTTTGCTTGCCTGGTTGGCCCTTGCTTGTTCTCTGCTCTCTTGGCCTCCTTTGCCCTGGCCCTTTAGGGCTTCTCTTATCAGGCAGCCCAGTTTCCATGGCAGATATAGGTACTCTGTGTGGCCCCAGACAGTTTCCCTCTTATCCCAGGTCTCTGCCCAGTTCAGTGAGAGCTGAACCCTTGGGGGTTCTTCTTTCAGAGCCAAGAACCATTGCCAGATGATGATGAAGAGTTTGAGCTCCCAGAGTTTGTGGAGCCCTTCCTGAAGGACACACCCCTCTACACAGATAATACAGCCAATGGCATTGCCCTGCTCTGGGCACCACGGCCCTTCAACCTACGCTCTGGTCGTACGCGCCGGGCCCTGGACATCCCTCTTGTCAAGAACTGGTAAGGCTTCTTTCTACCTAGGGGTATGGTAGTGGATGTGTAGGAGAAAAGACTTCAGATGGGTGCGCATGCAGCCTTTACCAGAAGGGCTGGAAGGAGAGATGGGCCAAGCTCTTGCGGATTTGTTTTCCCAGGTATCGGGAGCATTGTCCTGCTGGGCAGCCCGTGAAAGTGAGGGTCTCCTACCAGAAGCTGCTTAAGTACTATGTGCTTAATGCCTTGAAGCACCGGCCCCCTAAAGCCCAGAAGAAGAGGTAAGGTGCCTGAGGGCCCCTGCTCAGACTTCTTTTGTTCCAAAGGTAATCTGGGCTTACTGTCACTCTCCTCCTCATTCCCACCCCAGGTATCTATTCCGCTCCTTCAAAGCCACCAAATTCTTTCAGTCCACAAAGCTGGACTGGGTGGAGGTAGGACTCCAGGTTTGCCGCCAAGGCTACAACATGCTCAACCTTCTCATTCACCGTAAAAATCTCAACTATCTGCATCTGGACTACAACTTCAACCTCAAGCCTGTCAAGACGCTCACCACCAAGGTGCCTGCAGTGGACCTTACGGGTCTCCCGGGCCTGAGGGATGGACTGGTTTTGCTCTGTCCCCCAAGGAAGGCTTACATCCAGTCGGGACCATTGCTGATTAATGTTTTTTCTGTTCTTGGCATCTTCTCCAGGAAAGAAAGAAGTCTCGTTTTGGGAATGCTTTCCATCTGTGTCGAGAAGTTCTGCGTTTAACTAAGCTGGTGGTAGATAGTCATGTGCAGTATCGATTGGGCAATGTGGATGCCTTCCAGGTAAGGCTAGGTATCCCCAGCCCCTGTCCTAGGTGGGGAAGCTGGGAGGAGCTGGCTGTAGCTTAAAGCCTGTGGCCCTTGTGTTGCAGCTGGCAGATGGATTGCAGTATATCTTTGCCCATGTGGGGCAGCTGACGGGCATGTACCGGTACAAATACAAGCTAATGCGGCAGATTCGCATGTGCAAGGACCTGAAGCATCTCATCTATTACCGCTTCAACACGGTGGGACCCTGCCCCTACACTCACTGTCTCAGATCCATTTTACCTTTTACATCTAGTCAGGGCGCTCTCCAGGGACCTATTTGGAGAGAGACTCTGAGTGTGTTATTATTGCCCTTTGTGAATCTCAACACATCTCTCCCCACCCCCCCAAAGGTCTAAATAGGGAATTTTAGTTACTGGTTTCTGCCTTAAAATTTCTCATTTACCCTGTTTTTAGATGTTGAGGTCCCAGAGTTTGTCCTTTTTTTTTTTTTTTCACCGTCATACATGTGCCCCTCCTGCCCCATCTTTGCCCAATTTTGTTTCGTCGTTTAAATGAATTGCTAACTTGCATTCTTGACTTCTGCTTGGGCTCATAGGGCCCTGTAGGGAAGGGCCCTGGCTGTGGCTTCTGGGCTGCTGGCTGGCGGGTCTGGCTGTTTTTCATGCGTGGCATTACCCCTTTGCTGGAGCGATGGCTCGGCAACCTCCTGGCCCGGCAGTTTGAAGGTGAGTGTTTTTCTCTGTGTTCAGCTTCTCCCATTATCTCTTCAAGGGTGAATCATACATATTCCTGTTCTGTCCCCTACCCTTGTTTGAAACAGAGTCCCTTTCTGCTAGGTTGCCTCTAAGTCCCATTGTCTAATGAGTCTGACCTACTGTTCCATTTCTTATTTCGTTGTAACCATGGTTAGTAAGAGGGGCCTGAAGGTAGAGACTTTATTAAAAGCAGTAAACCTTGTTTTTAATTACTTTCACTTCTAGGCCGACACTCGAAGGGGGTGGCGAAGACTGTCACAAAGCAGCGAGTGGAGTCACATTTTGACCTTGAGCTTCGGGCAGCTGTGATGCATGACATTCTGGACATGATGCCTGAGGGGATCAAACAGAACAAGGCCCGGACAATCCTGCAGCACCTCAGTGAAGCCTGGCGTTGCTGGAAGGCCAACATTCCCTGGAAGGTGGGTGTCTCCCCATCTCGGAGGCGGCATGGACTTCATCTTCCTGGGGTTGGGATCACCACTCCTAGGCGTCGTTAGGGGGCCATGTGGCTCCCATCAGCTTGCTCATTGTGCGTTTTGCACTTGCAGGTTCCTGGGCTGCCAACGCCCATAGAGAACATGATCCTTCGATATGTGAAGGCCAAGGCTGACTGGTGGACCAACACCGCCCACTACAACCGAGAACGGATCCGCCGTGGGGCCACTGTGGATAAGACTGTTTGTAAAAAGAACCTGGGACGCCTCACCCGGCTCTATCTGAAGGCAGAACAGGAGCGGCAGCACAACTACCTGAAGGTTGGGCAGAGGAGGCTGGGCTGGGTGTGGGGGCTGGGCAGGGCGTGGACTCCAGAGTTTAGCCCAGGCCTTGTGCTAGAGGGATTGGCTACAGTGGGAGGCTAATTATTATGTCCACCTTGCAGGATGGGCCTTACATCACAGCAGAGGAAGCGGTGGCAGTGTATACCACCACTGTGCATTGGTTGGAAAGCCGTAGGTTCTCACCCATCCCATTCCCCCCGCTCTCCTACAAGCATGATACCAAGTTGCTCATCTTGGCCTTGGAGCGGCTCAAGGAAGCTTACAGGTGAAGAGTGGAGTAGATAGGTTCCTGTGGGCAGGGGATGGGGGAGAACAGCATCGTCCTCAGAGTCCAAAGGAAGGGTTAGCCTCAGTCCTTTCTGGGTTTGACTTCCTCTTGGTTTTCTTGTTCACCTTCTATTATCTTGTCAGTGTGAAGTCTCGGTTAAACCAGTCTCAAAGGGAGGAGCTAGGTCTGATCGAGCAAGCCTACGACAACCCCCACGAGGCATTGTCCCGCATCAAGCGTCATCTCCTCACACAGAGAGCCTTCAAAGAAGTGAGTGAAGTGCCCCCCCAAGTTTCTTTTGGCTCTGCTATTCATTCATGGCACCCAGGGGGGCAGGTTACCTCAGGTGACTGGTGGATTGGTTTGAGCCAGCTTCCCTGTCCCACAGGTGGGCATTGAGTTCATGGATCTCTATAGCCACCTGGTGCCAGTGTATGATGTAGAGCCATTAGAGAAGATAACTGATGCCTACCTGGACCAGTACCTTTGGTATGAAGCTGACAAGCGTCGCCTTTTCCCACCCTGGATCAAGCCTGCTGACACAGAACCACCTCCTCTGCTGGTTTACAAGTGGTGCCAAGGTAGAACTTCTGGGGTCACCCTTGAGGAAGGGAGGTGAATTGAGTTCTACATCAAAATTCTCCTTTAGGCAGCATAATTTGCTTACTGTCTTGCTGCATGGTACCAAGGAAATAGTGTTGATGTCAAACTGAGCAAAGCAGACACTCCTAGCCATCCAGATGAGTGAACAGAGCGGTAGTGCGGTTGGGTTCTGGACTAGATAGCTACCATAGGCAGGAGTCCCAAAAGGGAATGTTGAACCTGCTGGAGACCTGTCTTGCTTACTTCTCAGGCATCAATAACCTGCAGGACGTGTGGGAGACAAGTGAGGGCGAGTGCAACGTCATGTTGGAGTCACGCTTTGAGAAGATGTATGAAAAGATCGACTTGACCCTGCTTAACAGGCTGCTGCGACTCATTGTGGATCATAACATAGCCGACTACATGACAGCCAAGAACAACGTCGTCATCAACTACAAGGTGTGTCTTAGGGGCCGGCTAGCAAGGAATTGGCGGGCAGGGTCTAGGCCCTGAGTTAGGGTCTGCTGAGGGGATGACAAAAGAAGATGGGCCCTGGGGAAGCCTGGGACGTGGCCATGGGATAAGCGTGTTATAAGGTATATCTTTCTTTGTAGGACATGAACCATACAAATTCATATGGGATCATCAGAGGCCTGCAGTTTGCCTCATTCATCGTGCAATACTATGGCCTGGTGATGGATTTGCTTGTGTTGGGATTACACCGAGCCAGTGAGATGGCTGGGCCACCTCAGATGCCAAATGACTTCCTCAGTTTCCAGGACATAGCCACCGAGGCGGCCCACCCCATTCGTCTCTTCTGCAGATACATTGATCGCATCCATATTTTCTTCAGGTGAGGGCTGGCCTGGATTCTTATCCTTGCATGGCATTGAGGCACATGCCCGGCCTCTGGAAGCAGTTGTACCTTACTTGACTTTCTGCTGGGTTGTGGCAGAACGAAATTCCATGAGGAGGGTGGGGTTGGGGGTGGGCTCCATCTGGGGAGCTGTAGGTCTCACGGGGTCCTGGTGTATTTGGGCCTCAGCAATGTACCTTGCCTGGTGTAGGTTCACAGCAGATGAGGCTCGGGACCTGATCCAGCGTTACCTGACAGAGCACCCTGACCCCAACAATGAAAACATCGTTGGCTATAACAACAAGAAGTGCTGGCCCCGAGACGCCCGCATGCGCCTCATGAAGCATGATGTCAACTTGTGAGTCTAAGTGGGCGCTGCAAGGACATCATCCTGAGGGATTCAGAGAACAGTTAGGGGGAATTCTGAGGTGGCCTGGACGGGAGGAGTGTGCTCGGGCGGATATCATCAGTCTGGCCTTTGAGGGAAGTTCCTTCCAGGAGACTGATGTGACCGTATATTCTCTGTGGCAGGGGTCGGGCAGTGTTCTGGGACATCAAGAACCGTCTGCCACGGTCAGTGACTACAGTTCAGTGGGAGAACAGCTTCGTGTCGGTGTATAGTAAGGACAACCCCAACCTGCTGTTCAACATGTGTGGCTTTGAGTGCCGCATCCTGCCTAAATGCCGCACCAGCTATGAGGAGTTCACCCACAAAGATGGGGTCTGGAACCTGCAGAATGAGGTACAGCCTGGGAAGGGGGCTAGGAGTAGCATTGCTACCCAGGTACCTCTGGGGCCAGTGTGGGTGAGGATCTCTGGCCCAGCTTTTTATTATCAGTCAGCTGCGCCTTGTGTGGGCAGGGCTTAGTGGTGGTCCGAGTTGGTCTTTGTCCCTGTGGCAATACCAGAGACAAGTTAGCCTTGACCTTGTGGTTTAGGTTACTAAGGAGCGGACAGCCCAGTGTTTCCTGCGTGTGGATGATGAGTCGATGCAGCGCTTCCACAACCGCGTGCGTCAAATTCTGATGGCCTCTGGCTCTACCACCTTCACCAAGGTAGGTCACACAGTCGGCCCAGGCTTTCCTTATGTCCTCTGCACATCTCACATCCCTTTCAGTTCCTCTCCTGGTTTGCTCCCCTTCCCAGCGCTGTCCACTGTGCCAGGGTCCATGCTTTATGTGTCAAATCAACTCACAGTTATTTTCTGAGAATTCCCTGTAGGAATTCTGCGGCTTCCTTCTGTCTACTCTAAATTAAGGCAAGAGTAGAAATTGGATTTTTAAAATTTGAACAAAAATCACTGTTTTTGCCTCTTCCCAGAGGCCAGTTATTCAAGTCGTATAGCTCATCTTTTAACCAGTAACAGTGCGCGTGGTACCTCAGTGTTTTATTTCTCCTTCACTTGCTTCCAAAGGCCCAGCTCAAGGTAGCTGGGATTGAAAAAGAATAATTTGAGGATTGTTAACTGTATGTTTAAGTTTTTGCAAAGTTTAAAAGTCATCTTGCTCTTTCCATTGTCTTTCCATGGCATTATAATGGTGCACGTAATGTCCTGGCAGATGCTGTCAAGGGCATCAATAATGCGAAAAAGAGGGAAATGCCAGCTTCTTATTAGGCTCTGCTCCAAAGTCGTTGTCCAGTTTCTAGCTGTGATGATGAGGCAGGTTACTCTGCCTCATCACTGATGATCTTGGAGCTGGGAAAACCGTGAACTTCTCAGGCTGGTTAAACAGATGTGCTGTGATCAACCCCCGATTTGATGTGCAACTCAAAAATCTAGAAAAATGGCAGAATAATCGGCACCAACCTTATCAGTTTGGTTTCCTTATACTGACAACTTCAGCTGGTATCATCGTCTGTGAAAAAGCAAAAGCAGAAAACACACAGGAGGGAAAATCCTGAGATTCTTTTTCTAGGAATGTAATACATATATGGAAATAAAGTGCCTCAGTGGATTAAAAAAAAAAATATCACTTCATCCTGGTTTCCCTTAGAATAACTTAGCTGTAGCCTTTTTTTCTTTCATTCTGACCTTCATATCCCTTTAAATGTGCAGCACATACAGAATGCTTTAAATTTTTTAGTGATGCTTTTGAGGACATGTTTTCTTATCTTAATATTCCTTACCTAAAATTCCACATGATACATTTTTTTGGAATATAGTGCAAAGAAAAAGTTCGTCTTTTAGGTTAGATTATTCCTTCTGAGGGTCAGATAACAGGAATTATGTTATTCATTCCATTGGTGTTAGTTGCTAACTACTGCATTCAAGGCGTTATGCACGCCCTACACGTAAGAGAGAATTGCTGCCTTCATTGAGCTCATCTACCTCGTTAGAGACACAGGCGCATAGTTGGGAGAACTATACTAGGATGCAGTGTTTATAGAGCGATTATATTATTTGGGAATCTGTGAGAACACTTTAATGAGTGTTAAGGAGAGAAAAGTCTTCCTGAAAGAAATAACGTGATGAGGCAGTGAGGGAGGACATACCTCCAGCCAGAAGTATGGAGAGGTAACTGGCATGGTATATACAAAGTTGAGAGTTCGCTGGAGTAGAATTGTGGAGTTGGGACGCTTACAGATGGAGGCTGGATAGATCATCAAGAGCCAGCTCCTGGAGGGCATTGCATGTCTCATTAAGAGTCCTGTACGGGTTTTAAGCATGGGAGTGGCTTTTTGAGATTTCTGTTAGGTGGTTCACTCTTACAGCTGTGGGGAATTGGAGTTTAGAGGAATAGGATATGAGGTCAGGTTTGGGGACTACTGCCAAAGTTCAGAGAGAAATGATGACAGCAGTGAAAGTAGAGATGAGAGCGGAACAGATTTGATAAGGAGTTATCAGGTAAAATCAGCAGAGCTTCATTTTGGTGGGATGCCAGTGGGAAAGGAAGAAGTCAAAATACTCAGTTTTTGGTACGGGTGACTAGGAGGATATTGGTGCCACCAACTAGAAGACTAAAGGAAGAAGAACAGGTTTAGAGAAAATAAATGAATTTAGGATGTAAAAAGTTTGAGACTCCTG
This sequence comes from Rhinolophus sinicus, assembly GCF_057876585.1. NCBI lineage: Eukaryota > Metazoa > Chordata > Mammalia > Chiroptera > Rhinolophidae > Rhinolophus > Rhinolophus sinicus. The sequence continues at coordinate 18,810,692 of NC_142512.1, forward strand.
AGAACATCCACGTGGAAGTGTCCAGCAGGTGTTTATATCGCGTTTCTTTAATTCCAAGATAAATATATACCTATATGTGTGTATCTTTTCCCTTAGTGGTACCTCTTAAATTGATGATCTCTTAGATTTGGTGAAAAATACTATGCGTTTGAAGTTCCAGGGAGAGAAATGAGGTGAGAAAGTAAGAGCAGTCAGGAGTAACTTAGAGGTTCCTAAAGAATGTCCAAGTGGAGATGAGATACTTTACAGTCGGAAGCTTGGAGAATATGTCTGGGTTGAAGATATAGATTTAAGAGTCTGTCAGCATAAGGGAGATGGTTGAAAGCTCAAGCGTGAGCAGGATTACCTAGGGAGAGTATAAGGAGTGAGAAGGGCAGAGGGACGAGTTTGGAACCATTGAGAACATGGAGTAGCAGTGTAGCCAGACTGGGGGAGAGTGGGTCATGGGAGCCAAGGCTATCAGGAATGGGGTAACCACTTAACAGTTACAGTTGCCTAAGGGTACTTCAGCTAGATAAGGTCTGAAAAGTAGCCATTGGATTTGGCAATCAGGACGTCATTGGTGACCTTAGCAAGAGCCGTTTCAGAAATAGTAGGGATAGAAGCCAGATTGCAGTGGGTGAGGCTTTATGGGAAATGAGAGGGTGCAGACAGCAAGGATTGTCGATTTGCTAGAGTAAGAGAGGGAAGGACGTTACATGCCACCTAGAGGGAGATGTAATCCGGGCAGGTATTTTTTTTTTTTTTTTTAATTTTATTAAATTTATTGGGGTGACAATTGTTAGTAAAATTACATAAATTTCAGGTGTACAATTCTGTATTACATCATCTGTAAATCCCATTGTGTGTTCATCACCCAGAGTCAGTTCTCCTTCCATCACCATATATTCTGGGCAGGTATTTTTAAACGAGTGACTTGGGTGTGTTTTCATTAAGGAGCCAGTAACAGTTCATAGTGTAATAGAAGTATGATAACCTGAATTGGGTTAGTGTAAAGGGCAAGCGGAGGGAAAGATCCTCTGAACCTAGTAGAAAAGAGGTTTGGATAGATGTGAATGTAAATAACAAACCTTGAATTTTTCAGCTTGGCCTGGGCTTGAGTGAGGGGCGTGGGGTGCTGGACTTCAGCTCAGTGGTGAGGGTATGATAAGATTGTTGAAGAAACTCTGCTGAGGGTGCCGGTGGGTTTCAAGAAAATGAAGACAACTCGAAGTGAGGGTGAGTTCTTCCCAGGGGCACTCAGCTGCTCAGTGACAGGATGCAGAAAGTGGATAGATTATAGTGGTGATTCAAGTTTGGGGTTCTGCCAGAGAGCTGTTGTGGAGTGGTAAGGGATTGGATACAGGGGAGTCAAGGGTGGTGGCCCTTACTGGAATCCTGGATTGTGGGAGGGTTCAGAAGGAAGAGACTAGTGGCCTTAGAAAAAATAGGGATCAGTAATCGTCCAGGAAACATTCTTTACCTTAAAGTGTTGATTGCATCATTGGGCATTTTGTAGTTTGCTCTCTTTTTATATTGGTCTTTTCAAAGAACCAGCTTTGGTTTCAGTGATTTTTGTTTTTCTCTTTTCTGTTCATTGAACTAGAAAATTCATTCATGATTTATACTCTTTGTTTAATTTGCTCTTAGTTAAGGTTAAATGTTAGATGATCAATTTTGGACCTTTTTAATAGACACAGTCAATACTGTGTAATTGCCTTGTGAGCACTGCTTTGGCTGCATCCCTCAAATTTTGATAGGTTATGTTTTCATTTTCATTCAGTTAAAAATATTTTCTAATTTCTCTTGTGAGTTTTTATTTTACCCATAGGTTATTTAGAGGTATGCTGTTTAATTTTCAAATATTTGAGGGTTTTTCAAGTATTTTTCTGTTACTAGTTTCTAGTTGAATTCCGTTATGGTCAGAAAACATACTCTGTGTAATCTTAGTTTTTCAAACGGGTTAAGACTTATGTTACGCTAGCATGTATGGTCTCCGTCGGTGACTGTCTCATGTATATTTGAAAAGAATATATTTTGCTGTTGTTGGGGTAGTGTCTTATAAATGTCAATTAGATCCAATTGATTGATTGTATTGGTCAAGTCTTTCTATATCCTTAGTGATTTTTTTTTTCTTTCTGCTTGTGTCAGTTACTGAGAGAAGTATTGGAAATCTCAAACTACAATTGTGGATTTATTTTCCCTTTCAAGTCGTTTTTTGGGGAGGGGCTGCTTCAGAGATACTGTTTGCTTTAGTAAAAACACCCAAGCTTACAACATAAAGCCGTGTGACATTTTTCAAGACAAGTAATATATATTTTTTTGAGCATGGAAGAATGTCTGAAGTTCAGACTGCTCTGGTATCTTTAAAATATTTAGTCGGAACAAAATTACCACATAACAATTAGATAATAATTGTTTAAAAAGGCAAATAATCAGTCGAGACATTTTGTTGAACACAGTGGAAAGTTGGTCAGTGTAATTGGCTTGCAGATGGAAAACCAAGGAGTCATCCAGGATACTCACAGACTTAGGGGACTTGGGATACCAAAATGCAAACTGACAAACCTTTTGTCCAAGGAGCAGTGAACCTGCATGTGGGTGACGACCAAGGACTGTGCCAGGTGCAATGCTGTATCGTGTACTTGAAGAGACAGCTAGAATTAGAAACGGCCTTTACAGCTGGCTCCTACATAAACACTTCTATAGCTAGTAGCAACTCCGTTTATACCCCTGAAAGAACATGTATTGTTCACATACTTGGGCATAATTATATGGTTTTTTGAGTTTTATGCTTCAATGGGTCCATCATGTTTTGCTTCACATATTTTGAAGCTCTTGTTATTTGGTATGTAATGTATTTGGGATTATTATGTCTTTTTAATGAATTGATTCCTTTATCATTATGAAATGGCCCTCTTATTCCTGATAATCTCTGTTCTGAAGTCTGTTTTGTCTAATGTCAGTAGTGCCACTCTAGCTGTGTTTTGTGTTTGCATGGATGTCTTTTTCCATCCTTTTACATTTAACCTGTGTCTTTATAATGAAAGTTCATTTCTTTTTTTTCAAATTGAATATTTTATTAACATGGTAGTTGTCTAAAGTTCATTTCTTGTAGACAGCATATACAGAGGGTGCCAAAAAAAAAATGTATACACATTTTAAGAAAGGAAAACTGTATTAAAATTGTAATAATATGTATCAATAACAAAAGGTGAATACAAGTTATGTTTGACTTCTGCAATTACAAGAGTTGTTCAAAGTGGTTACCATCAGCATCTAGACACTTCTGATTATGGCAAACTACTGCTTGAGCAACGTTGACCAAAGTGTCCACTTGTGTACATTTTTTTGGTACCCCCGGTAGTTGAATCTTGCTTTTTTTTTAAATCCAGTTTGACAGTCTTTGCCTTACAAATAGTCTAAACACTTCAATTAAGTTTAATAGAACTATCAATATAGTTATGTTGAAATCTGACATCTTTGTTTTTTATTTTATCTGCATTTTTCTTCTGTTCCAGCTTTCTTTTGGATTGAGGGGGGTTTTTTTCATGATTTTAATTTATCATCACTCTTTGCTTATAGACTAAACTTCTTTGTTTTATATTTTTTATTGGTTGTTCTAAGGTTTACAGAATACATCTCTGACTTAGTACAGCCTACTGTGACCATTAGTCTGCTACTTATATTACTTTCCATATAGTTCGAGGACCTTACAATAGTACGCTTCCATTTACCCCGTCATTCTTTGTAATATTTTCATCATGTTTTAATTGTATGTGTATTATAAACACAATACTTTGTTACTATTTTTGCTTTAATTAAACAGCCTTTGTCTTTTATAGAAATTACAAAAGGAGAAAAAATGTCTTTATATTTTACTCACATACTTCCTATTTCTGGTATCCTTCATTATTTTATGTAGATCCAAATTTCCATCTATATTGTTTACTTTCTACTTAAACATTTCCTTTAACGTTTCTTACAGTAAAGGTCTATTGGCAATGAATATACTCTACTTTTGTTTGGAAAAGTGTTTTGCCTTCATTTCTATTAGTGTAAACCATTATTTTCTAATGCAGTTTTACAATGTTATTAATCCCATCAGAGTGTGTGTGTGTGTGTGTGTGTGTGTGTGTGTGTTTACTAAGTTCTTTTCTTCTTTTTTTTTTTAATTGGGGAATATTGAGGAACAGTGTGTTTTTCCAGGATGTCAAGTAGTTGTTTTTCAGTCTGTTTTTCAGTTTTTCAGTTGTGGCAGGCGCAACTCAGCTCCAAGTCAAGTCGTTGTTTTCAGTCTAGTTATGGAGGGTGCAGCTCACTGGCCCATGTGGGAATCAAACCGGCAACCTTGTTCAGAGTTCTAACCAACTGAGCCATCTGGCTGCCCCAGTTTTTATTTTTTCCATTAATTTTTTAATAGGTTTTTTTCTCATCCCTTCTCCCTCCTCCCCCCAACCCTGGGATTACTTACTGTATTTAATCTTATTTTAACAGTTTATATTGCCTCAATTCATTTTTTTGAGGTGAAATTCAAAGTGTTTTTCAGTATATTCGTAAAATTGTGCAACCATTACGCAGTCTAACTCCAGAGCATTTTCATCACCGCTGAAAGAAACTAGACCCATTAGCAGTCACTCCCTATTGTTTCCCATCTCCCCTTCCCAGCCCCTGGCAACCATTAATCTACATATATGTAGAATCATACAACATGTGATCTTTTTTGTCTGGCTTCTTTCACTTAGCATAATAGTCTCAAGATTTCATCCATGTTTTAGTATGTATCAGTATTTCTGTCCTTTTCGTGGCTGAATAATATTGTATTATTTGGATATACCAAATTTTGTGTACCCATTTGTCAGTTGATGAGCATTTGGGTTTTTCCCATTTTTTGACTCCTAGGAATGATGCTACTATGAAATTTATGTACACATTTTTTATGTGGGCGTATGTTTTCATTTCTCTTGGGTATATATACCTAGGCGTAGAATTGCTGGGTCATATAGGAACTGCCAGACTGTTTTTCAGAGTGACTGCACCATATCACATTCCCACCAGCAGTATATGAGATTTCCATTTTTTCCATATCCTTGCTAACACTTGTCACTAGCCATCCCAAAGGGTGTTAAGTAGTATCTCACGGTGGTTTTGATTATACATACTCTCCTGATGACTGAGTTCAAATCTTTGTTCAGAACTAGGGAGAATATAACTAACTAGATAAGTAGTCTGTCACCCCTGCTCACATGGCTCATCTATATTTACTTCTTTCCCACTTTCCCACTATCTTCAGATTGTGAATAAGTGGAACACAGCACTTATTGGCCTTATGACATACTTTCGGGAGGCTGTGGTAAACACCCAGGAGCTCCTAGACTTGCTGGTGAAGTGTGAGAACAAGATCCAGACACGTATCAAGATTGGCCTCAACTCGAAGATGCCAAGTCGGTTCCCCCCTGTTGTGTTCTACACCCCTAAGGAGTTGGGTGGACTCGGCATGCTCTCAATGGGCCATGTACTCATCCCCCAGTCTGACCTCAGGTAGGACTTGGCTGAAAATCTTGCTAGATGCTGAGGGAAGGGGTCTTTACTTTTAGGCTTCATTTTTTTCCTCTAATCTTGGTTATGCCCCAAAACAGGTGGTCCAAACAGACAGACGTAGGTATCACACACTTCCGTTCAGGAATGAGCCATGAAGAAGACCAGCTGATTCCCAACTTGTACCGCTACATACAGCCATGGGAGAGTGAGTTCATTGATTCTCAGCGGGTCTGGGCTGAGTACGCACTCAAGAGACAAGAGGCCATTGCTCAGAACAGGTAGGCATCCAGGAGGGCATAGCAGTCCTGTGGGGGGCGGGGAGTGACTGAGCCCTTCGTGAGGTTGGGGGCAGAGCCTGCCATATTTTTATGAAGAGAAGGAAGTGTTTATCCTTGGCCGGGGAGGTATGCTGAGCTCTTCATATAAGTATATGTTTGACTTGGATCTTTTTTCTTTGGCAGACGACTGACCTTAGAAGATCTAGAAGATTCATGGGATCGTGGTATTCCTAGAATTAACACACTGTTTCAGAAGGACCGGCACACGTTGGCTTATGATAAGGGCTGGCGGGTTCGAACTGACTTTAAGCAGTACCAGGTGCGTGGGAGGGATGATGGAGACACTCTTCCCGAAATTAGACTCCGTGGCCATCATGCTAACCTGGGGCAGTGGGCGTCTAGGAGCGTCACCATGCTTTCCTTGCCGTCTAGGTTTTGAAGCAGAACCCTTTCTGGTGGACACATCAGCGACATGATGGGAAGCTCTGGAACCTGAACAACTACCGTACAGACATGATCCAGGCCCTGGGTGGTGTGGAAGGCATTCTGGAACACACACTCTTCAAGGGCACTTACTTTCCTACCTGGGAGGGACTTTTCTGGTGAGGATGCTTTTTTCCCCTTATAGTGACCTGTTACAACTCTCTGAGCTCATCCCTTGAGTGCCTTTTTCTATGGTGTCTCGCAGACGCACCCCCAGGAGGTCAACAGCACTGTGGGAGAGGGCAGGTCATCACTTACATGATCTCTTCTGCTTCCCAGGGAGAAGGCCAGTGGTTTTGAGGAGTCTATGAAGTGGAAAAAGCTAACTAATGCTCAGCGATCTGGATTAAACCAGATTCCCAATCGTAGATTCACCCTCTGGTGGTCCCCAACTATCAACAGAGCCAATGTGAGTGTGGTTGGCAGGCATAGGAGATGGGAAGCTAAAAACAAGTGTTTCTGTTTCCTTAATTATGTCCTGAGAGCCAAAGTCTCTTGCTCTCTAGTGACACTGTCTTTTTCCTGTCAGGTATATGTAGGCTTTCAGGTGCAGCTGGACCTGACTGGTATCTTCATGCACGGCAAGATCCCCACACTGAAGATCTCTCTCATCCAGATCTTCCGAGCTCACCTGTGGCAGAAGATCCATGAGAGCATCGTTATGGATTTGTGTCAGGTGGGCTAGAATTGAAGGGAGAGGAGGCCCTGAAAAGTCAGATCAGCTCCCTCTTTGGGGTATGGGAAATTCACCCTGGAAGCTCTGAGAATGAGACTTCTATTGTGCTACCAGGTGCCACATTTTCAGTGGGCTTCCATAACCAGTCATAACCTTTCCACTTTTGCCTCTAGGTGTTTGATCAGGAATTAGATGCACTGGAAATTGAGACTGTACAAAAGGAGACCATCCACCCCCGGAAGTCCTATAAGATGAACTCTTCCTGTGCGGACATCCTGCTCTTTGCCTCCTATAAGTGGAATGTGTCCCGGCCCTCACTGCTGGCAGACTCCAAGTAAGTGCCTTATGGCCTGGCCCCAGGCATCCAGGAACCTTAGTTTTATTCTAGCAGTACTTTCTTAGGAATTGTCTCTGCCTGCCTTTCTTTCTAACTGGGAACCAGTGCTGCCACTGGATACTATCAACATCCTCAGCCAGGTCTGTTGATTCTTGGGGAGGGGTGTCTTGCTGATCTGGCACAGGCTGAGGGGTTGGTGTTAAGATTTTGATATAGTAATTGAGAGTTCTTGTCGGAACGTTGGTTGTGCCAGTGGCTTCCTAGAAGCCTGTACTCCTGACCCATCTCTACCTGCAGGGATGTGATGGACAGCACCACCACTCAGAAGTATTGGATTGACATCCAGTTGCGTTGGGGGGACTATGATTCCCATGACATTGAGCGCTACGCCCGAGCCAAGTTCTTGGACTATACCACAGATAACATGAGTATCTACCCTTCACCCACGGGTGTGCTCATTGCCATTGACTTGGCCTATAACCTGCACAGGTAAGTTGAGGCTCAGAAGCATGTATTTTCCATCAGTCCTGTACTTTAACATACACGTTTTTACTTTGCCCAGGTGGGTGAGGTTTGGCTCGTTCCTTGTCTGGGTCACTGATTCTTCTCTGCCTCTGTGTACATGAGCAGACACTCGTCAGCCTGGCTGACAGTCTTTTCTTCCTCTATAGAGTTGCAGTTTGCTTTGTTCCTGGGGCTGCCAGCCTGGTCTAACTTTTCTTGCCTCTCACCATCACAGTGCCTATGGAAACTGGTTCCCAGGCAGCAAGCCTCTCATACAGCAGGCCATGGCCAAGATCATGAAGGCAAACCCTGCGTTGTATGTGTTACGTGAACGGATCCGCAAGGGGCTGCAGCTCTATTCATCTGAGCCCACTGAGCCCTATCTGTCCTCTCAGAACTATGGTGAGCTCTTCTCCAACCAGATTATCTGGTTTGTGGATGACACTAATGTCTACAGAGTGACTATTCATAAGGTGAGAAGAGTTAGGGTGTGCGACGCTATAGATGCCTATGGGTGGGGGGCGGTAGAGCAAGTGTGTGCGTATTGGAATGAAGGCAGGATGGTTGTGTCTAGGCCGTGCTAACTGATGGAATTGTTCTTTAGACCTTTGAAGGGAACTTGACAACCAAGCCCATCAATGGGGCCATCTTCATCTTCAACCCACGCACAGGGCAGCTGTTTCTCAAGATAATCCACACATCTGTGTGGGCTGGACAGAAGCGTTTGGGGCAGGTGAGTAGGTTAAAGGATAGAGAGGCTGTAGAACCTTACTGCCTCTTATTCTTTGGTATGTGCATGTGAGTATGTGAGAGGGAGAGAGAGAATCTCCTGTTTCTCTCTTTGAAAGATTGAGGGCATGAAGTATTCTATAGGAGGTTCAAGAGTATGTGAGTTCCTTCATTATCTACCAGCTGGTCTCTCTGTTTCCTGAATCTCCCATCTCTAACCTATTTTGAAAAGTCACCTTTCTAAAGGGAACAGGTATTCTTAAAACATCACTTTCTTCTCTACCTGAAAGCCTTTGATAGTCCCTTCTTGCTGAATTAACTCTTCTTTGGCTTCCTAGATACTCGATATCTGGCTGGGCTGTAACCTGTCCAGCCACAGCGTCTCTTCCTTTATAGCATATGTCCTCTTAACAATTAGTCCAGGATCCTAATATCCCAAAACCCTGGTGTTCCTCTCCACCTCTGTGGCTTTGCTCATATATCTTTCTAGAATGAACTCTCCTCTTCTGTTTATCACAGTCTTACTTGTTCCTTAAGACTTGTTTCTTTGTGTAGCTCTTTTTGACCTTTAGCCTTAATTTCTTTTGTCCCCGACATAGTGTGTAGTATAATCAGATACCAGCTTGTATGAGTTTTGTGCAGCCAGCTAGGTTGGGTAAGGCCACTTGACACTTTTACTTTACCTCTGAAGTATCTAACATTGAATAGCAGTGCACAATAGAAACATAGTTTATTTCAAGACTAGGATCTTCTGTTTGAGTTTACTTGGGAGGGTGGAGACTCAATTTCTATTTCCTTTTCTTTCTTTTCAGTTGGCAAAGTGGAAGACGGCTGAGGAGGTGGCTGCCCTGATCCGATCTCTGCCTGTGGAGGAGCAGCCCAAGCAGATCATTGTCACCAGGAAGGGCATGCTGGATCCACTGGAGGTGAGAAGTGGGTGAGGTAGAAGAAAGGAGGGCCAAGCCCTGCAGGCTCTGTTTCTAATCTTGGATTTTATCTTGTGTCAGGTGCACTTGCTGGACTTCCCCAATATCGTGATCAAAGGATCAGAGCTTCAACTCCCCTTCCAGGCTTGTCTTAAGGTGGAAAAGTTTGGGGACCTCATCCTTAAAGCCACTGAGCCCCAGATGGTTCTCTTTAACCTCTATGATGACTGGCTCAAGACTATCTCATCTTACACGGTATGAAGCCACCTCATGAAGAGGGTCACTTTAAGAGAAGTGGGTTTGGGGCCATGAGAAAATCTTGTGCCTTCGCTTTCCCCACAGGCCCCTTGTGGGCCATTATCACGTCTTCAACCTGTGGATGGGACAGGGACTCTGTGTTCTACATATCAAGTTGACTCATGGTGAGGGGTGTGGGGTGGCACCTTAGAGTTTGAAATCAGTTCCTGGGTTCCCGGAAAGGATAGAATCGAGGAGGGGGAAGAACGTCAAGGGGCTAACCTACCCCCACACGGCCCCTTCTCCTCCCAGGCTTTCTCCCGCCTCATCTTGATTCTGCGTGCCCTGCATGTGAATAATGACCGGGCCAAGGTGATCCTGAAGCCAGATAAGACGACTATTACAGAGCCTCACCACATCTGGCCCACCCTGACTGATGAGGAGTGGATCAAGGTGGAAGTGCAGCTCAAGGATCTGATCTTGGCAGATTACGGCAAGAAAAACAAGTGAGCGGCGGTGGGGAGACAGATGGGAGACCCAAAAAGGGTGGCATCACTGGCTCAGTGTATGGTTTGGGGAATTTTGAAACATTTGAGCCCAGAATCTGTTTCTCATTGTCTTGGAGATGCCTGTAGAAGAAAGGTAGGCAGTGTCTTCAGAAAGTGTAGGAAGTGAATGTGTTGTGGGGCTTAAGTCTGACTCTTGGGCATAGTTTCTCAGCAGAGGCACTGTTGTCATTTTGAGCAGGGCATTTGTTTGCTGTCCATACTTTACAGGAAGTTTCACACCCCAGGCCCCCAGGTACCACTGCTAATAGCACACGCACACTTTCTTCCCTCTCCGTCATTGTGGCAAGCAAGTGTCCATAGTTTTCCAGGGTGACAGACAGTACCAGCTCTGAGAACGTGTTTTAAGGTTTCTGTTTCTGAGAATTATCCTGTGCCAGGGCACTTTTTATCAAGGAAAAGTGGGAGGTATGGATGCTGAGCAGGTTTGAGCAAGGCTGAAAGGTGCACGTGCACAGGGCCTTCCCGGATGTGACGAGTCTTACTAGTATTAATACATCTCCACTTCACACTTCCTTCACAAGTGTCACTTAGGGATTGTCTGAGGTAAGAGTATGGGATCCTTGTGGTGTGACCCACACTGTCCCCACAGTGTGAATGTGGCGTCACTGACACAATCCGAAATTCGAGACATCATCCTGGGTATGGAGATCTCGGCACCCTCACAGCAGCGGCAGCAGATTGCTGAGATTGAGAAGCAGACCAAGGAACAGTCACAGCTGACTGCAACACAGACTCGTACTGTCAACAAGCATGGTGATGAGATCATTACTTCTACCACCAGCAACTATGAGACCCAGACTTTCTCATCTAAGACTGAATGGAGGGTCAGGTACTGTCAGGGGCGAGAAGGGTAGGGATGGAAAGGCCTGCTGGTGCTACGTAAGGTGCTTGGGTTGAGAAATGCTGACATCACTCTACCTGTTTTTTAGGGCCATCTCTGCTGCCAACCTGCACCTAAGGACCAATCACATCTATGTTTCATCTGATGACATCAAGGAGACTGGTTATACCTATATCCTTCCCAAGAATGTGCTTAAGAAGTTCATCTGCATATCTGACCTTCGGGCCCAAGTAAGTGTGTTCAACCAGGCCACGGTGTGTACCCAACATTTTATGTGTCTAAAATGCACCTGAGGTATCCTGAAACTTGAGGTGCTGGTTTCAAGATTGATGGATAAGTAAATATACAAGGATAGCCAAAACAGCAAGGAGGGTTTTGGCCCCTACCAGATATCAAAACATAAAGTTAACAGCAATTAGAAGAATGATGTATTACTGGCTTAGAAGTTATTGGCATATGGTTATATAGCAGATAGTTAGAAACAGATTCATGTGTGTATAATAAATGTGGTGTATCAAGTCTGCAGGATTAAGGATTCCTTATGATGGAAAAGGAAGCTAGATCCCTGCCTCACACTACTAACAAAAATAAAATCCAGGTGGAGTAAAGATCTGAATGTAAAATACTAAAACTGTAGAGTATTAGAAGAAAATATTTATCACTTAGTGTTGAGATAGCCTTCTTAAGACACAAAGCACAAAAGCACAAACAAAATAACTTGTGTAACAAAGGGTACCACTAAAAACAAACTAAAAATAGAAAGAAAATATTTGCATAACCTAAGATACAATGGAGAAGGATCTAGAATAGGGAATTTCCAGACGTGGATTAAAAAAAAGAAGAAGAAGATAGGGCCGGCCCAGTGGCTCAGGCAGTTGTTGCTCCCTGCTCCTAACTCCAAAGGCTGCCAGTTCAATTCCCACATGGGCCAGTGGGCTCTCAACCACAAGGTTGCCAGTTCGATTCCTCGACTCCCGCAAGGGATGGTGGGCAGCGCCCCCTGCAACTAGCAACGGCAACTGGAGCTGAGCTACGCCCTCCACAACTAAGATTGAAAGGACAACTTGACTTGGAAAAAAGTCCTGGAAGTACACACTGTTCTCCAATAAAGTCCTGTTCCCCTTCCCCAATAAAATTTAAAAAAATAAATAAATAAAAACAACCGTCGAAGAGTGGGCAAAGAATATGCAGGTAGTTTAAGAAAGGAACCACAGATGGCAAATATATGAAAAGATGCTCATCTTTAATAATCAGGAAAGTTCACGTTTTATAAAACACCATCTGTGGCCTCTGGTTGGTGAATTTGAAAAGATTATTAATATTATGTGTGGGTGAGTTTATAGGAACATAGGTTCTCTTTGTTGATGGCAATGTAAAATTTAAAATACCACCTAGAGGGGCCAGCCTGGTGGCTCAGGTGGTTGGAGCACCATTGCTCCTAACACCTAGATCACGGGTTCAATTCCCACATGGGCCAGTGAGCTGCGCCCTCTACAGCTAAGATTGTGAACAACAGCTCTCCCTGGAGTTGGGCTGCTGCCGGCTGCTGTGTGTTGCCATGACAGGCCAGTGGTCAGCGTGAGTGGTCAGCAGCCGGCAGAGCTGCTGTGAGCGGCCAACTGACTGGTGACTGGGTGGCGACCGACTGCCTCAGCCAGGGGAGCGCAAGGCTCATAACACCAGCATGGGCCAGGGAGCTGTGTCCTACACAACTAGACTGAGAAACGGCTTGAACTGGAGTGGGGGGTGTGGGAGGAACCGAAGAAGGGGGGTAAAAAAAAAGCCACCTAGTGCTGGTTTTACAGATATGTTCACCTTGTAAATTCATGAGCTGTGTGCTCACATGCTCATTTGTTTATGGATACTATGCTTAAATAATGAACTGAGGAGCATGTGAGCAGTCTTTTTCCCCTGGATCCCACTCAAAGAGATTCTGATGTGGTAACTCAGATGAGGTCCATGTTCATGTTTTGAACAAGCACCCCAGGTAATTCTGATACAGGAGATTCTGACCACATTTTCAGAAACTGTCCTTTTTCTTGGAGAAGGGAAGGAAACAGAGGTCTAGGCTGGTACTACCATGTTTCCCCGAAAATAAGACCTAACCGGATAATAAGCCCTAGCATGATTTTTCAGGGTGACAGCCCCTGAACATAAGCCCTAAAGCATCTTTTGGAGCAAAGATTAATAACAAGACCTGGTCTTACTTTTGGGGAAACACGGTAAGAATCATTTTGGTTCTTGACCCCCTTTGTCTCCAGATTGCAGGTTACCTGTATGGGGTGAGCCCACCAGATAACCCCCAAGTGAAGGAGATCCGCTGCATCGTGATGGTTCCACAGTGGGGCACCCACCAGACAGTGCACCTGCCTGGCCAGCTGCCCCAGCATGAGTACCTCAAGGTCAGTGGGGGTGTGAGAGAAGGGGGGTTTCTGCTGTCAGGGTGGGGAAGGGAAGGCAGGCATGTTACTCTCATAGTCAGGTTCCTGTCTGCAGACAGGGCTGTAAATAGCTTTTCACTGCTCTTTGCCTATAGGAGATGGAACCCTTAGGTTGGATCCACACTCAGCCCAATGAGTCCCCTCAGCTGTCACCCCAGGATGTCACCACCCATGCCAAGATCATGGCTGACAACCCATCTTGGGACGGCGAGAAGACCATCATCATCACTTGCAGGTGGGCTTGAGCCCCCTTGTTAGAAGTGTGGTGGGGCTGGCATTGCAGGCCAGAGCCCAGAATGGTGGCCTGAGTTCTCACTTTGTCCTCATCCCTCTTCCAGCTTCACACCAGGCTCCTGTACACTGACAGCCTATAAGCTGACCCCCAGTGGCTATGAATGGGGCCGCCAGAACACAGACAAAGGCAACAATCCCAAGGGGTACCTACCATCGCACTACGAGAGGGTTCAGATGTTGCTGTCAGACCGCTTTCTCGGCTTCTTTATGGTCCCTGCCCAGTCCTCGTGGAACTACAACTTTATGGGTAAGTGGGGAAGTACAGGGAAGTGGGGGTGGGGTTAGGCCATCACATTCAGGGTCTGCCTCTGGTTTGGAGATGGCCCAGGGGGGCCAGCTGAGTAAGACAGGTGGGCCTTACTAACATTGGATGTTTTCCTCTCCCCCAAGGTGTCCGGCATGATCCGAACATGAAGTATGAGCTGCAGCTGGCAAACCCCAAAGAGTTCTACCATGAGGTGCACAGGCCCTCCCACTTCCTCAACTTCGCCCTTCTGCAGGAGGGCGAAGTCTACTCTGCAGACCGAGAGGACCTCTATGCCTAGTCGTTTCCTCCTCCTGCTTCAGATTCCCCAAAGGCTGGAGCCTTTTACTCCCCCACCACCCCCAGACAAGCTGGTGACATTCAGCAGCTTGGCCCCTTTTTCCTGTTTTGTGCCTGTTGTTGTGTTGTTGACCTCCTGATGGCTTGTAATCCTGAACTAAGTATAATAAATTTTGTATAAATTGGAATTTTTGATTTTTCTTTTCCTCAAGCTCAAATTCTGGGTGTAGAATTGGCAGGAGGCCGGACTTGGTAATGGCAAGATGCTGGACTCAGCTTTGAGGGGGCATGAGGTTCCGTATTCAGGGGCTGTGGGGCTAAGTTTCCCTTAAGTTCAGGGGACTGGGGTGAGGTTGGGCTTTCATAATCCTACTGCCTTGACCACATTCCCCAATTTTGCTCCCAAATACTTGCAAATCATCACCCCTTTTCGACATCCCTTGGAGCGGTTGCTGTCCTTTTCTGATTTTGGAAGCTCGTGGCTTGTCTGCAGCTGTGGTGCCCAGCCTAGCCCCTTAAGCTTTGTGTCACTCCTGGTCAGGGAAATCGGCACAGGGCTGGACAGCTGGCTATCTCTGGCTGAGCCAGTGACAGCCCTCCTACTTCTCACCTCTTGCCTGAAAAGCTTGGCAACCAAGTGAGGAGGCCCCATGACTCCAGACACGGGGGTGGAGCCTGGGTTGGGCCCTGAGGGGAGGGCTTGACGAAAGTGACCACTTACAGCCCTGAGCCTCAGCTCTTGGACGCCTGGCAGGAGGTTGGCCGTCCTGCTCCCTGTGACCTTGGGGACTTGAACAGGAAGGGGCCTAGATCACTGTCTCCTTCCCTACGCTGTTTCCCTTAATCGCTCCTCCCCTGTCGCTTCTACCCCACCCTCCGCGACCCTAAACTGCTTCCTGGGCAGGAACTGTTTGGCTTTTTCCTGCCCCAGTTAGGGGTGGGAGTGTGTGGGGGGGTGACTGTCGCAGCCCTTGGCCTTCAGGGTATATGGAGACCAGGAGGGGGGAGCTTGGGGCGCATGGCTGGGGTCCTCGAGTGGCCGCGGGGTCGGAGACGGCGGCGGAGCTCGTGTACCATCTAGCGGGGGCGCTGGGCACTGAGTTAAAGGAGCTGGCACGCCGCTTCGGGCCGGAGGCTGCGGCCGGGCTCGTGCCGCTCGTGGTGCGGGCGCTGGAGCTCCTGGAAAAGGCTGCGGTGGGGCCCGACCCGGACTCGGTGAGTCTGTGCCGCCACTCCTCGCCACCCGCGTGGTTGGCGGGAGCCTAAGCCTGAGAACCGGGACTCCCCAGTTGCAGGTATCCGCGCAGCAGGCCGAACTGGAGCTGCGACGGCTGCGAGAGGAGAATGAGCACCTCCGCAGAGAGTTGCGCTCTGGGCCACAAGGTGAGTGCAGGCCCGGCCAGAGGGGCGGGTCGTGGCCTGCTAAGGGCCTACCTCCCTCGGGCCGCCACTAAGAACACCCCTTCCTCAGAGGAGCGCGCCCTGCTGCAGCAGCTCAAGGAGGTGACTGACCGACAGCGGGACGAACTCCGGGCGCACAACCGTGATCTGCTGCAGCGTAGCCAGGAGACTGAGGCGGTGAGGGAGGGGCCGGGCGACGGCGCGGGGCGGGGCTCCCTCGGCCCCTCGGCA
The DNA here is from genome assembly GCF_057876585.1 of Rhinolophus sinicus. NCBI lineage: Eukaryota > Metazoa > Chordata > Mammalia > Chiroptera > Rhinolophidae > Rhinolophus > Rhinolophus sinicus. The sequence goes on from NC_142512.1 coordinate 18,826,703, forward strand.
CTCCGCCCACCAGCCCCACCGTTTGCTCCGCCCCCAGTTGCAGGAGCAGCTGCAGCGCCTCCTACTGGTGAATGCCGGGCTGCGGCAGAAGTTGGCCGCGGTGCAAACACAGCTGCGCGCCGCGCGGGACCGCGAGAATGAGAGGGAGCTGCGGCGCGAAGGGGCAGTGGACGCGGCTCAGAAGCGGACGCGGGACCAGACCGAGGGTCCTGGGTGTGAGCAGAGACAGGAGCCTGAACGAGCGACCACCGGAGCAGGAGCCCCGGGAACACCTGAGGACCCTGTAAGTGCCTGCTGAGGTCAGGGACCCATCCCAGTACTCACAGCATATGGCACTTGGTGGACACTTGGGAAAAGTTTGCTGCGCTGTGTAACAAATCCAGCGGGAAGTTGGAAGGTGGCACACAAGTGTGTCCCCCCAGCTGGCCTCTGTCTCACTCAGCTAGAGCACTGGTCTGTCATCTGTTGCAGCACCCTTGCCTCCCAAGTCTCCCTGTGCCTGTCACTCCCTGTAGCTTTCCTGTAATGGCACAGGGTCAGAAGAGCGCGCCAAGGCACCGCTCTGATCAAGCCTTCCTTCTGCAGGCGGAGGCCCCGCAGCAGCCACAGTGCCCCTCCAACATAGGGCAATGCGGCTTCAGTCGGGAAGAGCTTAAGCAGATCCTTCAGGAGCGGAATGAGCTCAAAGCCAACGTATTCCTGCTGAAGGAGGAGTTGGCCTACTTCCAGCGGTGAGGACGCTGAGCAAGGGCTGGGAAGCTGAGGGGACCCCAGGTACACCTGTTTCTGGGCCTCGGGTCACCCACCTCATTCTTTGGCTCATTGATGTATAAACAGTGACACATGCCAGCCACTGTGCTGAGCGCTGGGAGGACACGAATCACAGCCCCTGCGCTCCTGGAACTTCATCCAAATGAGCGAGGGGGCAGTGCAAAGGATCACAGCAGCCACTGCAGCAGTCAAGGAAGTATTCCTAGGAGGGGTGACACCTAAGCCAAGGTTTGAGGGGTGTTAGTAAGGCAGAGTGTTTCAAAAAAGGGGGACAACATGCACAGGTACTTGGGGTGAGACTTACTGTTGGCGTCCCCACCACTTTTTCCCTGCCCTTCCCCCTCCTCTGTAGGGAGCTGCTCGCAGACCACAGAGTCCCTGGGCTTCTGCTGGAAGCCATGAAGGTGGCTGTCAGGAAGCAGCGGAAGAAGATCAAGGCCAAAATGTTAGGGACCCCAGAGGAAGCAGAGAGCAGGTAAGTCCCTGCCTTCATTCCCACTGAGCCAGCTTGGTCATGCTCTAATCTGGCCTAGTCACCTGCTGAGTCTGCTGACCTACTCTGGTCATCCCGTTTAGCTTGCTGACCCAGCCTGGTCATCTTTTGAGTCTTTTGTCTCAGACTGAACCTATCACCCCAACCGAGTCACCCCTTGAGCCTACCACCCGAGCAGTCAGTCCCTAAGCCTGTCACCTAGCCTGGTCACTCTTGAACCTGCTAACCTGGCCTGGTTATCCCATGAGCCTATTTTTCAGCCTGCCCTGCTGCTGGGCCTGCCACTCTACCCTGGTCAGCGCCTGAGCCTACTATCTGGCCTGCGCTGCTCAGCCTGCCATTTTGTCTTGGTCACCCCTTGGGTCTGCTGATCTGGTCTGGTCACCCCCTGAGCCTGCTGTCCTGAGCCTGCCACCCTTCTCTCTGGATCACCTTGCTCCACTTGCCATGCATCCTGCAGAAGAAATCTGCTAACGCTGTTTCTCCACATTCATTTTTCGGTTCCCTGCCCTGGCTGTATATGTTTGTTCTCAGAGGGGTAAAACTGTAGCTGCAGAGACCTCCATAGAAAGCCAGAAGGACTGGGTAGGGAGAGCTTCTGGGTTGGTGAACACATGGAGATGCGGGACTAATGGCGGGCCTGGAGAGGGCATGGAAGCTCCGCACCCTTTCCCCATACCTTGCCCTATACATCTCTCCCATCTGGCTATTCTTGAGTTACATGCTTTTATAATAAATCAGTAATCTAGTAGCCGCAGTCTTGTCAGGGGCCTGCTGTCCATCAGGCTATAAAATAAAAATCTCAAGATGTCTTTCATCTCCCTAGTATCTCCTTCTCTCTAGCCTCCGGGTCCCGTTGTCGCTCTGTCCTCTCCTGTCTGTTCCTGGGGGCTGCGCAAAAGGCTGAACGTAGCTGAACTCCTGTTGTCTCTCAAGGCCTTGATAAATGACCCTCACATCTCCTCTCTCCTCTGCCTCAGTGACGATGAGGATGGCTCATGGCTCCTGCTCTCCAGTGATAAGGGAGATTACCCCCCACCCCCTGAGTCCAGAATACAGAGTTTGTATGTTGGGGGAGGAAGAAGGGCAAAAGTGGTGGGACTGAAGGAGGGGCCCCACCTTGGTTCTTTTCAGCATCCCCTCTCCCACTCCCCTGAGCTCACCCTGCTGTCCTGAGCTCTAAGCGTGCCGCTCCCCTCCTGCTTCTCTGGCCCCCACTCCTTCACCTCCCCACTACCTGACACTGCCCTTTCCCTGTCCTCAGCCCATATCCTTGAATTCTCTGGCATAGAGGCTCAAATTACCTCTTGGGTCTCCCCACAGCTTTGGCCTGTGTTATCGGGGTGAAGCAGAGGCCCCTGAAGCCAAGACCAGCAGCACAGATACCAGCGAATTAGGGGGAGAAGAAGAGACCCCACAGCAACCCCACTTGGAGCCTATGGACAGCCCTGTAGCCCCCAGCTCCTGACCGGCCCTGATCTGCTCTCAATGGACATCTTTGTCTGGAGGCCTCAGCTGCCCCAGAGGCCTGACCTTCGAGTCTGACTCTGGTTGGACGTGTGATCTTAAAGGAGGACAGGGCTCCCTCCTTCCCAGCCCTGCCCAGGCTCTTTTCCAATTCTGGCCTGAGCCAGGACATAATGGGGAACTCAGCCTACCTTCCCTATACCTCTGAGCCAAGCCTCTGTGGCCAGATAAAAGTGCTTCCTCTTTGAGTCTCCATTTCCCCATCTATGAAATGGAGAGCTGACTACCTACCTCCCAGTGGTTTGTGCGGATAGCCTAAGCTAATGTAATAAAGCAAATGCCCATGATACCTAGAAACTGTTGCATGTCTGTCTGTCAGTGGTCTTCCCCCCCTCCCCTGCTCTGCCAGGGGCAAAGGCAGGCTGAGGTTGCCTCGCAGGGTCTTCTTGGTCATCACTGGGTGGGGAGGCTTCTCCCAGCTTGGGCCTCGCTGGGGAGTATGACCTAACAGAAAGCTGTGGCTCCCTTGCCCCGGAAGCTTCATCTTCCTGCCCCCTCCAGACTGAGACCATCCCCTTAAGACCCCACTCAGCATTTGCCATTGGCCTTCCTTTTCGTTTCTCTGGTGTCCCTGGCCTTCCCAGTACCCGCCCTCTCAGGGAGGTGCCTCATGGCAGCCCGCCCCTCCGGCCTGGTTTCCTCAGGAAAAGCCTTGGGAGGAAACAGGAAGGGGGTTGGGAGCTGTGGGGGCCAGACTAACTCTAGCCCTCTGACTGCGCTGACCGCCATGGGGCTGGGGCTGCTGCTCCCACTGCTGCTGCTCTGGATTCAGGAGACCCAGGGGTCTGAGCTGGACCCTAATGGGCAGCACGTCTGCACGGCCAACAGGTGGATCTTGTGGGAATCTGATGGGGGGGGGGAGGTGGCTGAACTGGTGTTGAGGCATGGGGGGAAGGAGACTGTGAGGGAAGAGGTCATGGGGCCTTAGGGACAGCCTGGAGGGTGGTGGATAGTTAGGGCAGATGTTGGGAAGGCCAGGGAAGGAGAGGGAAGGGGCTGGGGATTGGGGCTGTGACTCTTGGCCAGGCCTGCCTGATGCGGCTGACGCAGCCTCCCGCATCTAGCCAGAGACAATGATCCACCTGCGGAACCAGGCTGCCCTCTGACTGACCCCTCTCTGCTCCACAGCCCCTCTGCTGAGCTCCAGTGCTGCCCAGGCTGGAGGCAGAAAGATCAAGAATGTACCATCCGTAAGTAGCCAGGACCGACCCCCACCCGAAGAGGAGGGAGGACATAGTCCAGTGACCTTCCTACTTTCCTGGGGCCTGTTTCCCGTTCTGAGCCCTGGAGTTAAGGTCCATCCTGTTTCATACCTCTAGGCCTGAGGCAACAGCTCTTGAGGGGACAGGGGGCCAGTGAGGGGGCAGAGTGTCCCCTAGTTGTGCCCCAGTCCTTCCAACTTGGGTGGGGTGTTTTTCAGCCATCTGCGAGGGACATGATGCCTGCCGGGAAGACGAGGTATGCGTGAAACCAGGCCTCTGTAGATGCAAACCTGGATTCTTCGGGGCCCAGTGCAACTCCCGTGAGTCCTGAGTCTCACCACGGGGATGAAGTTGCTGGGCAGAACTGGGGGAGCAGGGAGGAAAAGCAGGTAGGAATGGAATCTTAGAACCAAAGGACCAGAACCTCTCCAAGCTTCCCTGAGGAAATTGAAGCCCAGAGACAGGAAGTGACATACTCCTGGAAGATGCCATGAGTCATTGGTGTTTACCTATATCCTCAAAGCTCTACCCACCGGTTCAGTCTGGGCCCTTCATCTTCCTTTTCAGCCTCTCTGAAAAGATGCTGGTAATTCCTGTTAATTGCAAAATGGATGCATTCTCAGTCTCCCTCCCATATACTTTATTTATACATGTGTGGTGGGCGGAAGGAGGGCCCTGACCAGGCTGTCTCTCCTCTCTGACAGAAAAGAAGGGCATGGGAAAGGCGTTGGTGGGCAGGAGAGCCAGAGGGCAGCCACCAGGAATCAGGGTTGAGAGGACTCATTGGGGGAAAATGTGGCTTCTCCTCCAACCCAGACCGGCAGCATACAGGCCTGCCAGGCCCAGGTCATCTCATACAGCCCAGTGGGGGAACCCAGTGGGAGGGAGGAAGGGACATGAATGAACTCTCCCGCTTCTGTGTAACTCTGGGCAAGCCCCTTTTCCACATAGGATCTTTAAGTGTGTTCTGGAATGTGAATTAGGAAGCTGGGACACTGCTAAGGGGTTTCGTAGTTCAGTCTGGGGTAGGAAGTGAGCTTTGCCCCAGGAGGATAGGCTGCCAGATGTTACAAGGGTCTGTGCCAGGATCTTGGGAGGGTGGGCCTGGCTCCCCTCATCCTGGTAAAAAGGGGCGCAGAGCAAAGGATCCGTGACTGGCCCTGAGCCCTCTGAACCCCTTCCATCTCTACCCCCACCCCCACCTCCTCTCCCTGCAGGCTGCCCGGGCCAGTACTGGGGCCCTGACTGCCGTGAGAGCTGCGCCTGCTACCCGCACGGCCAGTGTGAGCCGGACACCGGCGTGTGCCACTGCCAAGCCGACCGCTGGGGCAGCCGCTGCGAGTTCGCGTGCGTCTGCAGCTCCCACGGGCGTTGCGACCCAAAGACCGGCGCGTGCCGCTGCGAGCCGGGCTGGTGGACGCCTACATGCCGCCGCCCATGCCAGTGCAACCCCGCGGGGGCACGCTGCGATCAGGCCACCGGCACCTGCCTATGCGAGGCGGGCTGGTGGGGCCGCCGCTGCAGCTTCCACTGCTCCTGCAATGGCTCGCCGTGCGCGCAGGAGTCCGGCCGCTGCATTTGCCGGCCAGGCTGGTGGGGCCCCGAGTGCCGGGAGCCTTGCGAGTGCGTGCGCGGCCGCTGCAGCGCCGCCTCCGGCCAGTGTGCGTGCCCGCCCGGCTTCCGCGGCGTGCGCTGCGAGCTGCCCTGCCCGGCTGGCCGCTATGGGGCGCAGTGCCGCCACAGGTAAGCCTGGTGCGAGGTGGCTGCGGGAGCGAGGCGGGGGCGGGGGATGAAAGGGACCCGCGCCCCTGAGGGAGAAGGGTAGGGGATGCTAAGGGGAGCAGGGAGTGTGAAGGACGGGAAGGAAGGGCGCAGGGAGAAAGTTGTGCGGTGCTGTTCACAAACCTGAAAGTACCGCATGAAAGGAGGGAAAAGAGACCCTCCATGAGCCTCGCCCACCCCTTTCACCTGGTTACTGTTAAACGAAAAAATATGAGTATGGCAGGCCATACTTAGAAACAGATAAAGAATGAATCACATGACAACATGATTGCATGGTCCCTTTGAGATTCAGTGGCTTTCATACTTTGACCAGCTCCACCCACAATAAGAAATTTATTTTATATCCCACCTAGCACACACACCCATATATATATAATATATAAAACGGAGGTAAAAGCTTAACCAGACAGTACATATTCATCTTTACTATGTATAATATATAATAGATGAAAATATAAAATGTATATACTGTAAATTTTTTTTTTTGGAACAGGACTTTATTGGGGGAACAGTGTGTATTGTACTTCCAGGACTTTTTCCAAGTCAAGTTGTTGTCCTTTCAGTCTTGTGGAGGGCGCAGCTCAGCTCCGGGTCCAGTTGCTGTTACTAGTTGCAGGGGGCACAGCCCCACCATCCCTTGCTGGAGTCCAACTGGCAACTTGTAGTTGAGAGGACCCGGTCCAACCAACTGAGCCATATGGGAGCTCAGCGGCAACTCAGCTCAAGGTGCCCTGTTCAATTTTAGTTGTGGGGAGCGCAGCTGGCTGTCCCATGTGGGAATCGAACAGGCAGCCCCATTGCCCAGAGCTCGGTCTCTAACCAACTGAGCCACCCGACCGCCCCTAATTCCCCCCCCCCCCCCCCCCCGCTGGTCAGGATCTGCTAAATTGATTTTATAAACTCCCCTCCTCCCCAATAATGAGTCTGATCAAATCATATAATCCCAGATAATTAAGTATCTGGAGGGAAGAATTTCAAGTAACTGTTAAGAATCAATGAGAGGGCCGGCCTGGTGGCTCAGGCGGTTGGAACTCCATGCTTCTAACTCCGAAGGCTGCCGGTTCAATTCCCACATGGGCCAGTGGGCTCTCAACCACAGGGTTGCTGGTTGGACTCCGGCAAGGGATGGTGGGCTGTGCCCCCTGCAACTAGAAAACGGCAACTGGACCTGGAGCTGAACTGCGCCCTCCACAACTAAGATTGAAAGGACAACAACTTGACTTGGAAAACATCCTGGAAGTACACACTGTTCCCCAATAAAGTCCTGTCCCCTTCCCCAATAAAATCTTAAAAAAAAAAAGAATCAATGAGAAATTAAGAGAAGGTAAACCTGACTGGAAAAATAGCTAAGAGAGTAGATCCTAAGAGATCTCATCACAAGGGAAAAAACACTTTTTTCCTTTTTTTGTCTCTATATGAGATAATGAATATTACCTAAATTTTCTGTGGTAATCATTTCACAATTAAACAAGTCAAATCATTATGCTGTACCCCTTAAACTTACACTGTGTTTGTTGCATGACAACTATATCAATAAAACGGGGGGGATATTTCAAAGATAAGATAAACTTGAAATTATAGTGGTGGGCTGGCCCAGTGGCTCAGATGGTTGGAGCATGGTGCTCCTAACGCTGAGGTTCAATTCCCACATAGGCCAGTGAGCTGAGCCCTCTACAGCTAAGATTGTGAACAACGGCTCTCTCTGGAAATGGAATGCCTTGGGCTGCCAGGGGCAGTTGGTGGCCAGCCATGAGCCGCTGTGAGCTACCATGAGCTGCCCTGAGCAGCCAAACAACAACCAGTGACCTCAGGGGGCGGGGAGGGGAGCATAAGGCTCACAATACCAGCATAGGCCAGGGAGCTGTGTCCTACACAACTAGATTGAGAAACAACAGCTTGAACTGGAGGGGGTTGGGGGAGGCGGAAGAAGGGGAAAAAAAAAGAAAAAAGAAATTATAGTGGTGAAAACAGACATTTTATGCTTTTATTTTTTTATTCATTTTCATGTTATGGGATAGGAGATAAACTACTGAGGTCCATCCCTGCCAGACCTCGAGGACAGCATGGGTGGAAGGCAGAAAGGGGTGCAGGACCACAGGCAACAGGGAGGTGAAGGTTGGGTGGTTAACTTGGCTGTTCTGGCTGCGTTGGTAGCTCCTGGTGACCCTGGGACCCAGGGAAGGATGGGTACCAGAATGGGGGGTTAGAAGGAGAGGGCTGGAATCCTACTAGAGTATGCCAAGATCATTTGTATAGCCTCTTTGTTGTACAACAGGGGGAAATTGAGGCTCAAACCTGCCTGAGTGACTCAGCTGGGACCTGGATGCCCTCCAGTGTTCCCGAAGGCCTGGGTGGGCACTCCATCCATCAGCCCTGCAGTGCTTCCCATGAACTCCTTCTCTTTCCAGCTGTGGCCACTGCAAGCAGAATGAGCTGTGCTCTGCAGACACAGGCAGCTGTGAGTCCTGTGAGCCAGGCTGGAATGGGACTCAGTGCCACCAGCCCTGCCCACCTGGCACCTTTGGCGACAGCTGTGGACAGCAGTGCCCCCACTGCCGGCTTGGGGAGGCCTGTCAGCCAGACACTGGGCACTGTCAGAGCTGTGATCCTGGCTGGATGGGGCCCAGGTGAGGGGGCTGGCCTGCTCAGGGTGGGGTACACCTTCCTCTAGAATCCTCACCCCAGCTGCTGCCTCTGAGATAGGTGCTCCCCTCCCCCAAACACACATTCGCACAGCGCTCTGGGGTCTGCCACCTGGCAAAGACTGACAGGAGGAGAGAGATAGGTGCTGATAAGGTCCTGGGCAGGGTTCTCTTCTAGTTCCCCTGCCACTCAGGCTTCCTGCCCTCTTCTCCCTCCAGAGATATCTAGTCTGTCACCTATTTGGTTTGGCCCCAGCTTCAAGGCCCTGTTTGCACCTGAGCTTCACTGCCGAGGACCCACATTTGGGTTCCTGAGTCCAGAAGCATGGGGGAAGATGGGTAGGGCCCCCCTGTGGGGGCCAGGCTTGCTCTGTCCCCCATTTCAAGTCTTGCCTCACCTCAGCTGTGAAGAGCCCTGCCCCAGTGGCACCTTTGGGGAGGGCTGTGGCTCGACCTGCCCCACCTGTGTTCAGGGGTCCTGTGATCCTGTGACTGGGGAATGTGTCTGCAACGCCGGCTTCTGGGGGTCCAGGTGAGGACTGGGGCCCTGGCAGGGAGGCAGGAGCCTAATTCAGGCCTCTGTGCAATCTGTTTCCTTAACTTCCCTCCCTGAACTTCTCCGCCTCCCACCCAGCATCCTCATAACTGAGAAGTTGTTCTTCCTGTTGTGGGGTTTGCATCTTTCAAAGGAGGGTCAAAGTGATGCTTAATCTACAGGCCAGTCTCCCTACCTAGATGGGGAAGTTATTTAGGGGTAGGGTTCCCAACCGCACCGTTGTTTCCCTAAGGTCTTCAGGTGATAACACATAATCCATGTCCATGTCCCCAGTGTCAGGTTTTCCATCCATGGGCCAGAATGTAGTATCAAATGGGAGAGAACTCATTTTATAAAGGAGAGGACCAAGGCCCAGAGAGTTAAGGGGCAGGGCTGGACCTGGCTCAGACCTCTAGACCCTGAGGATATCTCTAGATGCCATTGGCATCTTGCTTATTTCACATTAGTGTTGGGTGGGCAAGGGATGAGGATCGTGAGAGGTGACTCTGCCTGTGGGTTATACCCGGGTGGGGGGTGGATTCTTCCCAACACGGCTGGGCGTACTGAGCTTGTCGCTCAGAGGCTGGGGAGTCTGCTTGGGCGTCCGCCAGGGAAGTCTGAGTGGTAGGGGTGGGGAGCAGTGCCCTGAATTCTACCTCCCCCTGTCACCTGCCTGCCGCTACCCCTTCTCACCCAGCCTTCAGCTTAGCTCTCCTTGTCACTCCACAGCTGCAACACTTCGTGCCCATCTGGCTTCCATGGACACAACTGCTCTGTTCCCTGTGAATGCCCTGAGGGATCCTGCCACCCTGTCTCTGGGGCCTGCCAGCTGGGTAAGGTGGAAAGCAGTGACCAGGGAAAGATGGGCCCTTTACATGAGCTCCAGAAGTTCATTACTTGCCAGGGAGGTTAAGCCCACTTCAAAGACATTCTCTGCCTGCCGTCTGTATGGATGCTTTGGGGCCCCCCTGAAGATGTAACAGAGCCCCTGTCCCCTGAGAAACCAGGCTAGCACCCAGGAAATGAGCAGGTAGGGCTGAACACGGGAATCTGCATCAGGTTTGAGAACTGGGGGCAAGAGCTTGTGGAACAGACCATGGACCTTGGGGGGGAGGGGAGACCAGCAGAAAGGCCGCCTGGAGGAAGGGCAGAGTCTGAGCAGAGTCTATATCTCTCAGAAGAGAGGAAGGGACCCACAGGTAGAAGACTCTGGGGAGGAGGCAACTCAGCTATAGATGAGACATACATGGGAGACAGGAGGGCCCTGACTATTTGACCGTCGCTCACCTTGTTGTGGCTGCTTGCTCTCAGGCCGTGAAGCGATTCACAAGTCTGGTAGAAATATAGAAGGAAGGTTTATTAAAGTAAGAGAAGGGTTGGCTGGGTAGAGTCTGCTGGAAACTACTGCAAACTACTGTGTCGTGTCTTTGTTTCATAAAAGTGTTATATTTTCTAACCAGGATGTAAATCGCTTCGGCCTGTAGTGGAATTTTCTATTGAGTTTGGTTTTGTCCGTTGGGGTGGGGGAAGGTGCCAGTAGGCTGGTTATCACACCCTTTGCATACATAAATTTAAGTTGGAGCCAGGAGTGGGTCCCATACAGATGCAAAACCTCTCCCAAGTCACCAGGCCTACAGGGGCCAAAGTAAACAGAACCATTGAAACTCCGTAGTAAACATAAAGGAAGCAGAATCATTAAACATTTGGCAGAAAGGAAGCGAAAAAGGAAAAGAAAGCTTTCAAAAAGTCCCAAGCTGAACTACACGTTTTAAATCAAATTATACCAGCAATCCAAATCTCAAAGTAGAAGATTTAGTGCCACCATTAAAATCCCTCTCTCTTAATCCCCCCCCCCCCCAGGGCCTCACAGTCAGGATGCTGCCCTCATCGCAGGCATTCTGATACCTCTGCTGCTGCTCCTCCTGGGCATTGCCTGCTGTGCCTGCTGCTGCTGGGCCACCCGGTTGGACCCCAAGGACAGGTGAATACTGGCCTATCCCTTCCCCCCACCAAGCTCCTGGCATGGGGTGGGAGCAAGGTGGCAACTGGTTTCCTTCTAGGGTTGGGGAGGGGCTGGCCTTGTCACACACTTAGGTCGGAGGTGATGGGGTAGTTGGCTGTGGCTGTGGCCGTGGCTGTGGCCTAGAGACACCAGGTTAGCCGCCTGCCTTCCTCAGAAGCCTTCAATGGGAGTCATTTGAGGAGGGGCACCGGGCAGCAGGCTGGTAAAACTCAAATCCACAGCAGGAGGCTGAGGGTTTACGGTCAAGGACCAGAGGAGGAGGTAGGGAGGGCAGAAGCCCCAGGGCCACTCTGAGCAGGGAGGGGAAGAGGCCAGGCCTCACACCCCCCAGAAAGCAGAGTGACGTCAAAGTCTGAGCAGTGGTTTAGCCGAGCATATGGCTTTCCCAGAAAAGGAGAGAAGAGGAAGGGTTTGGGCTTGCAGCCGGCAGGGAACCATGACTCCCACAGAGCTTGTCCTAATCTTTTCACGCTTCTCTCACTCCTTGGAGTCACCACACCGTGCAGGTTTGGAGCAGGGAATGTGGGGGCAGGAGGATTAGCAGAGGGCAGAGGACACTGGTAAAGTGACCTGGCTGGTTACTGGTGCACACGATGCCCAGGCCCTGTTTTCTGGACTCTTTGTCTGGTGCTGTCTTATAGTTCGTGCACTAATCCTTGAGCTTGTCATCCTGTGTGCTGTGGGGACTTCACAGATGCACAGACCTGTCCTCTGGGGCATAGAGCCTGGGGTGGGGCAGGAGCCCCTGACACGTACAAGACAGGGACAAAGACTGTCAGAGGAAGAGTAATGAGTGAAGCAGTCACTTCCAGCATGGGGGTGATGCCAGGGGCAGGCTTCCTGGAGGTAGTGCCACTTCCAGAAAGCTAGGTGAGCTGGGACTCAGCTGGATGATAGTACATACCTGCATTTGGGGGAACCCCACCTGGTGCCTGGTGCTGTGCAGGGACCTAAAAAAAGCTCTGATAGTTTGGCGTTTTCCCCATTTTACAGATGAGGTAACTGAGGCCCAGAGTTTGAGCAGAGTTGCTGCCCAGGCCTATTTGACTTTGAAGCCATTCTGCTCTCTGTGACAGGCCCAAATTTCAGGCTCAATTGTTTGGATTTTACTCTGTGGTCATAGGGAGCCATTGTAGTCACCCTTCTTCCCTGACACTAACCCTGGGACTAGGACAGTCCTGGCCCTTTTCTCCTGCCACCACCCTCCCCCAACCAGGAATCTCACACACTGACCACCCTCCTGTGCCCTCAGGCCAGCAAGCGATGGAGCTGCTGTATCCAGGATGAAGCTCCAGGTCTGGGGGGCACTGGCCAGCCTGGGTTCTGCGCTGCACTGCGGTTCCCTCAGTAGCCACAAGCTTCCCTGGGTGACAGGTAAGTGGCGCTGAGGGTAAGGGGGGCTGGGATAGGACAAGGCTTTCCGTGGGGCTCTGCGCCTGACCTGGAGCCCCCCACAGTCTCCCACCACGACCCGGAGATCCCATTCAACCACAGCTTCATCGAGCCGCCCTCTGCCGGCTGGGCCTCCGACGACTCCTTCTCTTCTGATTCTGAGTCTGGAGAGGAGGACGAGGGTCCTGCCTACTGTGTGCCACCCCAAGAAGGTAACCCCCCCAACAGCCCACTGGGCCCCTGAGCAGCCCTGCCCACTACAACTTCTTTACTTTGTCAGCAAGTATGCCTCAAGTGTCCATTCTATGCCAGTCACTATTCCTGGCTGTGGGACGCAGGAAAGAACCAGATAGATTCCTGTCTTCACCAAGCTTATCGTCTGGTGGGCAGGAATCAGACACTGATAGGACAGAGGGATATGTACTTTGATGGAGGACGTATACGGAGAGACTATCATCCAGCCATGTCAGAGGAGATTGGGGTCAAGGAAGATGTCTCAGTGTTGGTGATATTGGAGTTGAGTGTAGCAGAATCAGGAGTTGGCCAAATGAAAGTTAAGGAGAGGTGGGAATGGTGTTTCAGGAGGAGGGAACAATGTACACGAAGGCCCAGAGGTGAAAGGGACATGGCTGTTTGGCATTGAAAGAGTTTTAGCTTAGCTAGAAGGTGACCTTAGGTCAACGTAGGGAGAGAGGTGAGAAAAGAGTGTGGAAGTAGTATCCCCAGCTTTCTACATCCTCACTGCATGTTTGAGGCTTCCGAAAAGAGGCTGACCTGGGTAAGCAGGATGGACTGGGGTGGCTAACCCAGCTTTGGCCAAGCTTTTCTGTCTCTTCTGCCAGGGATCACCCCTGTGGCGCAAGCAGAGTCTCCAGAGGCCAGCCTGGCTGGAGGTCCCTTCCCTCCCCCTGAGGATGCCTCCACACCATTCGCCATCCCGCGCACTTCCAGCCTAGCGCGGGCCAAGCGGCCATCGGTCTCCTTTGCTGAAGGCACCAAGTTTGCACCGCAGAGTCGCCGAAGCTCAGGGGAGCTCTCTAGCCCTCTCCGAAAGCCCAAGCGACTCTCCCGGGGGGCCCAGCCAGGTCCTGAAAACCAGGAGGCTGAGGAGGCCACAGGCACTGAGCAAGCAGAAAGGGACAAGGCCCCTCCTGGGGCAGCCAGCCCCAGGGATTCAGCCATTGGCCACCGCCGGCTCCCACTTGGTGGCCGGACAGTGGCTGAGCGTGTGGAAGCCATCGAAGGCAGTGTCCAGGAGAGCTCAGGCTCTGTGACCACAATCTACATGCTGGCAGGGACACCCCGGGAATCTGATGGCCCCGTCCGGTCTGTCCTCCGCCGTTTTGGTAGCTTTCAGAAAGGCCAGGCAGAGCCCAAGGTCAAGAGTGCTATCCCCAAGCCTCCACGTCGGGCCCTGAGTCGTAACAAGGGCAGCCCCAGGCTGGCCTCTGGCTCTGCCAGTGAGAGCCCTGGCTCAGCCCTGAATCAGGAGCTCACTGGGGCCTTGGAGTCTACAGGAACTGGGCTAGAGGAAGTGGCCAGGGGCCTGGGGGATGGCATCAAGATTTCAGGCAGTGCCCAGGAGCAAGTCCCTGAGGGTGACCCCCCAAAACAGGATCCCCAGAAGCTGGCTGACGAGGAAGGGCAGGAAGAGCCCCAATATGAGAATGTTGCACCCATCTCTGGGCCACCAGAGCCCTAAGGACCGTGAATTTGGAGTGGGAAAACTATGGATGGGGGTCAGGCATCCGAACTAACCATGCATCAGATTGCGCTTTATGCTGGAAAAAAGATCCCAGGGCCAGGAAAGACCTACCAGAGCCTCTGCCTTTCTATGGAGAAACGTCCCAAGTTAGAGGCCAGAGACTGGGAGTGGTCTGGAAGGCCTGGGCGGATACGCTGCAGGATGGGGTTAGGAAGGGGAAATAGATGGCTGCAGGGACATTTTCTCTGTTGTCCTGGATTCTGTTTGCCCCAAAAGACTGTTCTTTCCTTCATTTTCAAAATATTTGTCTGAAATGAGAAACAACCTAAATGTTTGGTTAAAGAAATTTTCTTATGATAGGTTCCTAAGCAACCACAAAAATCATGTGCAAGAATATTCAATATGGGAGAATGTTCATGCTATATTGTTAAGTGTGAAAAGTAAGTTTTCTTTTTGCCACAGGATACCTGTTTAGAATTCGTCCATTTGTGTATATTTTGTGATTGTTTTACAAACTGTTTTTTAAGGATGTATGTGCATAAAAAAGCTTCAAGGGAAATGCATCAAATGGCATTTTTCTCTGGGAGATGAGATTGTGGCTGATATTTATTTTCTTCTTAAACGTTTGTGTAACTTGCAAATTTTCTACAGTGAACATTCTTTTTACTTTTCTCACTAGATTGAATTTAAAAAGCAATGTTCTTTGTTAAAAATAAATAGTACTAACATTACAGACATGTATAAAGTAAAAATGAGATTTCCCCTTCTCCCCAGAGGAGTCTAGGGGACCAGTAAGGGGCCAAACTTACTTTTTCACTGAACGCCTTTTGGTCTTATTCTGAATTTTTTCCTCGCATATTGTATTACCTAGTCAGGAAATGAAGAGTGCGTTTTCCTCCTATCCCAGTGCTCAGAGAATCTCAGGAACATTTTAGATGCTTCCTTTCCGGTGTTTTTCTGTTCACATGAAAACAAAACAGCAAACTGTTCCACAATTTGCTTTTTTTACTTAATATATCTTTCTGTGTCAGTACATATAAAGCTACCTCTTTTTATAAAAAACGACTACATGGGATTCCATCATGTGGAAATAACACAGGTTATTTAAACCATCGCCTACCTATGGGGACTTGGGTTGGTTTTAATTGTTTTGATACAATAAATGATATGGTGTACAACTTTGTCTGTATTTCTTTTTGTACTTGTGCAAGTTTTTCTGTAGAAGAGAGCCCTAGAAGTAGAATTGCTGGGTGATGGGGTAAGAACATTAAACATTTGTGTACTTACTCCAAAAAAGTTGTATGGTTTGTATTCTCACAGATTATGGCAGTATCTATTTCCTCACACCAATCTGATAAGTTAAAAATGGTATCTTATTCGCTTGAAGATGATGATTTGGGCTGTATCAAAATTTAACCTATGTAACTCACATTTAAATGATTTGGTAATTAACATTAGCTTATACTTGTTGATAGGCTAAGGATGCAGAAATTATTAAATTGTATAATTTTTGAGAAAAAAAAGGTATCATTATTTTAGCACAATAAAAATCAAAAGGGTAAAGCTTCTTAAAAAGTTAAAATCTTTGTACAGATAAGAGTTTTTGTTTCTTAACAATCAAAAATGGTACTAAAATTTGTATTTCTATGATTGTTCTAAGGTTGAGCTTCTTTTCATATCTTTGTTATTTGTATTTTTCCTATAGATTATCCGGTTATTTTCTGTCCCCAATTTTCAGTTGAGGTGTTCATCTTTTTCTCATGGATTTATAAAAGCCTTTATATATATATATCAAAGATACTCTTTGCCCAGTTTGTGACTGGTCTTTTAATACTATTGTGGTTTTTTTTTCTCTGTAGAAATTTAATTTTTTAATTTAGACAGTCTTTTTTTTTTAACTTCTGGGTTTCATGTCATACTTAATGGAAAGGTCTTTTCTAAAAATCAGTGAAATAATCTACATCTTCTTCCAGTACTTTAGTGGCTTTATGTCTTTATGATTTGCCAGCAGTGCTAGTATTTAGGCTTTAACATTCCTGACAAAAAGACTTAAACAACAACAACAAAAACCTCAACAACCAGAATTTCATTTGGATTCAAAATCTAGTTCTGACATACTTGTTTTGTGACTTTGGAAATGTTACTTAAAGCCTCAGTTTTTTCAACTGAAAAATGGGGATAATGGCCCTCTCCCAGGGTTATTGTGGGTGATTAACACAAAGTATATAAAGCACCTACTAAATTTTTAACTCTCAATAAAGGGTAATTATTATTGACAGTACCATCATTCTCTCAAGGGCCCCAGAAGCTGATACCTTTCACCCCTTTCATATGTTCATGTTTTCATTCAACAAACTCATATTGTTTGTCTGTTTTGTGCTTATTTCTGTACTAAGGGCTGGTCATACAAAGTTGAATAAGATAGAGTTTGTGCCCCTAAAGAGTTCACAGTCAATAGGAAAAGGGAGAAACAAACAGACACACAGATAAAAAACAATGCAATCAGTGGACAAAGATAGTGAGAGTATTGTGGGGAGTGGTTACGGAACGTGTCCTGGAGGCGATGCTGTCCAAGCAGGGACTCGGCGAGCGCGAGGTTAGAGAACAGCATGTGTAATTCACAAGCGATTCCCTGTGATTGGAGCATCTAGGATCAGGCAGGTCAACCAGCCTCCAGTGGGAGGAGACTGGTGGGGAGGAGCCTGTGTGCGTCAGGTGGGAGAACTTGAACTTTATGATAGCTCACTGGGAAGGGTGGGGTGGAGAGATGAATTTCAGGAACTGAGATTGGAGGCTGGATGAACAGCAGTTGCAGTCCTAGAACACAGATAGGCAAATGAGATATTTAGGAGATATTGCTGTATTGGGGGGTGGTGGCAATAGGGTGGAGAGGGAGAATTAATAGCAGGTGTTGAAACGGTAGTTCAAGGTCTCTAACCAATAGGTAATGGTGCTATTAGCTGAGAAAAAAATGGGAGGAACAGTTTTTTTTTTCCTTTGGATGGGGGAGAAAGTAAATTATTTTAGAGATCTGTTTGAAACAGTTTAGAGATGTGTATAGAATAGCTGCCTGGAGACCGTCCTCAAGCAGGTGGCCGTAGGAGGAGGGAGGGAAAGACCGAAGTTTATCAAGTGGCAGTCCCAATCTTTATGAGTGGGTGAGATCCTGCAGAGGGTGGTAACGGGATAGGTAACCAGCAAGGATCCCCCAAACCGACAGCTACAGGTACGGTCTGAGCGAGGTTGCCAGCGGCGGGTTCATGGCGGCAGGGGGCGCTCTCGGACTGGGGGACATGGAACAGGAGGTTGCTGGGGCTTGCATAGCTCTGGGATAAGCTAGTTCCAAGAGACTGCCAGGGAGACCGAGCTGAATCTGGGGGACACCGCGGGTCCTCCGAGGTCGGGCTAGTGCCTCCGATCGGGGAGAAGCCGGGCAGCAGAACCTCCAGAGCCAGGGCTCCATTCTGCTGCCCTGGCAGTTCCTCCCGGCCGGTCCAACTCAATTATCAGACTCCACGCATTCTCCCGGAGGCCTGACTTGTTCTTGCAGCTTGGAGCTGCCCACCGCGTCACCCTGAAGAGGGCTTTTACCTGAGGGAGACGTCTGTGAATAGGGTGGAAGTGCGGCAGGACAGTGGGTATACAGTGGTCAACTTGGGCAGGGAGCAATAAGATGATCAGTTTGGGTGAAGGTTTCCCGAGGAACTAAAGGGAGGGAGTACGAGTCTGGATGGGGTAACAGAGGAGACACCGTCCTAGGAGACAGACAAGCCCCAAACTACGACTAGGGATCCCTGAAGGACACCTTCCTGGGACCCAGAAGGTCGGTGAATCAGGAGAGCAGGGAAGAGGCACACCACGCCTGGACAGGGGTCCAGAGATCCGGAATGGGCAGACAGCGCCTGGATGTGAGGCACTGTGGGCAGGAGAGCGAGAAATCAGAACACAAAAGCCCGAGACAGCCGGAATGGCAGCGTTGCCTGGGGAGGAGGCGGCGGGTGTGGAACGACCCACACGGAGCCAGAGCATCGGGGCGTGGTGCTCAGTGCAGAGGGGAAGCTGGGGACTATAGCTCGCTGGAGGAGAGCGGAGTGCAGGAGCCGAGCTGGGTACGCGAGGAGTACGGGCGTGCAGCTGGGGAAGTCTGGGGGGCGCCGGCTTGCGGAGCCGGAGACCCAAACCCGGCCAAGGCTTCGGGGTGGGGCACTGGAGAGGCCATAGGGCAATGCCTCCGGGGTTTCCGGCGCGGCCGAGACTCCAGTTTAAGGTGGCAGAGCAGAGGCTCGGCCCACCGCTGCCTCGGGCACCCCCAGCTGTCTTGTTTGTCTCCAAGTCCGGCCGGAACCGGCTTCTGCTCGCCGCCGGGCAGGCTGGTGCCTGCTGATTGGCCAACGCCTGTTTCCAGCCCCACTCAGCCAATCAGCGTGTGGCAGTGTTTTCATCTTGGAGTCAGAATAAAAGGGCTGGAATAAAAGGGGGCAGAAAAAGCGCCGGCCGGGCCCGATACACACGAGAAGGAGCCGGGTGAGCTGGAGCCGGGAATCTGGGCCGTGGGCAAGGATGCTGGGGGCAGAAGGGGTACAACAATTGGGTCATAGGGAGAAGAAGTGTGACTATGAGAGAAAAGAGACTGAATGGATGAGGAGCTGCCAGAAGAGATGACGAATCGAGGAGGAGCTAGGGGATTGAGGGACGGGTCCGCTCCTATGGAAACGGGCAAATTGCCGGGGCAACGAGATAGGGGTCGCGCAGGTGGCTCGCGCCGCCGGTTTGAACCGGCTTCGCCTCCCATGCGGGTTTCGCGTGGCCGCAGCGCCTAGCGACCTAGTCAGCGGCCAATGGCGCGGCAGTTCCTGTGCTGCGAGGCCAATCAATGGGCCGTGGGCGGGCCATTCCGCAGCTAGGTGCGCTGATCTTGTGGTTGAAGGAATCAGCTCTGGGGAAGGGTCTCGAGCGCGGGCGGGAGGGCTCCTTTTACGGTGCGAGGGAGTGACCACCCTCAGGTATGCCTCTGTCCAGGTGTCCGGTCCTCAACCTGCCTCCCCTGCAGGCCTCCAAGCTATGTCAGTCCTGCTGGGAGCCAGGACTAATTTCACGTCTGAGTATGCGTTAGTCTCTTCCTGCTAGCATGCCTCAGTTTACCTCTGAGTGAGCTGAGGGAGAAGTCTCTCTGCCTGGCCTGAACGGCTCTCCCATAGCCGAGGGCAGCCGTACAAGTCAGCCGCGGCGGGTGGCCCAGGTCCGAGGCAGGGCTGGGGCTTCCTTCGCTGCACGCACCTGCAGTCCGGGCCGAGGAGGGATGACAAGCTCCTCGCGCTGCGGCAGCGGTGGAGCTTGGTCGCAACGACTGGGCAGGGCCCGGCGCTGACGCCGAGGTCTGTGCGCAGGTGGCTGCAGAACCGGAGCCAGGCCGCCTCGCCACACCATGGCGCCCACCTTGGCCACTGCCCATCGGCGTCGCTGGTGGATGGCCTGCACGGCCGTGTTGGAAAACCTCTTCTTCTCGGCAGTCCTCCTGGGCTGGGGCTCACTGCTCATCATGCTCAAGTCGGAGGGCTTTTATTCCTACCTGTGTACTGAGCCAGGTGAGACGGGCGCCTCGGGCTTGGGATGGTTCCTGGAGTGGGGGTTTGGGGACAGGTCCGAGGCAGGGCTGGGGGACAGGGCGGGATGGCGGAGAAGACCTATCCAGCAATACCATCTCCCTGCACAGCGCCTCCCAGTTAACAACAGACCGATTTGATTCTCACCCTGCTATGCTGGGTATATATTTGTTCCCGTTTTGTGGATGAAAAAACTGAGACTCAGATAGATCTTCTGACTTGCCCACACAGCTGGAGACTATAATAGATCCAGAACTCCTGAGTCCAAGTTTTTCTTTCCACCACCTGGGAACATTGCTGGACGTTTGTCCTCACAGCGCCTGGCCCATCACTTGCCTTGCAGTAAACAATTGCTGCCTGACTGTAGAAAGAGGAACTCCGGACTCCATGGCTGGGGGTGTAGCAAGAGAGAGGAAGTGGCTTGGCCTGCATCCCCTGGAGGGTTCATCTACAATCTAGATGTTTTTAAGTCAGATCATTACTAGTCTCTTATGGGCTTGTCAGATACAATTTCTTGTCTATTTTTGCTACTTTATGATTTTCCAAAGGACATTTCCTCCCACAGACTGAGAGAATGTCTCAGTGGCCTTCTACCCCCCATGGCAGGGGGTGGAGAGGCAAAGGGGGTGTTTATGGAAATGACACTAGGTCGGTCCTTTCCCTTTGCCACGCCATTGGTGTTGCTGAATGAGGGCTGAGGATGCTGGTCTACAGGAAATGTACCCCAATCCCTACTTTCATACTCCCCAACCCCGTTTGAGGATCCTAATTGCTTCACGTAGGTTCAGCCCAACAGTGGGACCCAACTTCTACCCTCCTACCCCCTTCTAGGCAATCTTGATAGGAAACATTGCCCTCTGCCGACTCTCAATGTCTCCAACAATGGCTGCCTAGTAGTTGAACTAGGCAATGCCTCTCCCCAGTGCCTTTGTCAGGAAGCCACTGCCTGAATACCTTTAGATAGAGATAACCCAACCTTGATTCCCTGAATCACACCACCAGCATGCCTTTTCTTCCTAGAGTTCTTACTTTAGGGGAAGAAAAGGCTTTGAACCCGCTCATGTTGCCTCTCACCCCACTAGAGCCCTCCCTGCTTCCCTTCTCTGATCTGCCCACAATATTCCTGAGTGTTCCAGTCTCTAGGGAAGCTTAGCTGGAGAGGTGAAGGGCAGGGGAAAAAGGGCGGGGATGCACAGGTGCCTGGGAGAGGGCAGAGAGTATATCTTTTAGAACCTTTAGCCTTTAGCCGCTCAGAAATGTTTCTTGATAGCCAAAGGGTTCTTGGCAGACCTTTCCCCACATCAGCAAGAAATCTTGGGAAATGGAAGAGCCACTCAGACCTTGTTCCTTGAAGAAGCTTTCTGTTCTGCCCAAGAGATGGTAGATTAATGACTCTGGAAGGAACAGGTTGTTTGGCTCCTCCTCTCTCCCTCTCTTGCCTCCCTGATGCGTTCTCTCAGGCTGCACAGAAGGTTTGAAAAACGGAAAGAAACATCATCATCCCCAGATGAAGCTTTTAGCATCTTATCCAAACTGGAGGACTGTTGTAGTTAAAAAAAAAAAAAAAAAAAAAATCTTTGGGCCCCCTTGGCATTGGAAGGTCAGATTCTGGGTTTTTTCCCCCTGGTTGGCCACTGATTTAATTTATTTTATAGTATCAGTAGCATTGGGGCTGATCACTTTATTCCTGCCTCAACCTTGGCTACTTCCTTCGTTTAAGTGGGAGGAGTCCCAGAGATTGTGCCAACGCAGTGCTGAGTTGGTTTTTACGCTCTTGGGGTTTGTCTGGTCCCCCCTGTAACCCAAACTGAAGGTGAAAGGTCAGGATGTGGGTTGAACATCAACTTCTTATCCTGTGCCTTTGCTCCTGCCTCTTGATTTTGGTTTTTCTGACTCTCTTGCAAACCCCCTGACTCAGCATCCTTGGGGCAGGGCAGGCCTGCTGATTCTACACAGCTTATCTCTCTGGCCTCTCTGTTCCTGCTTCTTGGAATCCGAGTAGCCTGTTGCCTTTCAGAAGCCTCCCCGTGACTCTCTTGACTGGGAGTGCCTGGAGGATTTGGGGTCACGGTTTCTGCTTAGGCCTAATATTTTCAAACTTGGTAGATGGCTGAATTGCAGAGAAGCAGTTAGGCTGTTTTTGAATTAGACTTGTGCAAAGCTGACCAGTCTACAGCTGATTGAGATGCAAATTGGTCAGCCTTGTGTTGCTTTTAGAATTGATGCTTTGGTTTGTTCTCTAAAGAAAATATGCCTGAACCTGTTGAAAGGTTCTCAGAACTCTTTCTTGGGACTCCAGCCAGAATCTGGCTATAGACACAGTACTGGGTTCCAGCTTAGAGATAGGAGAAGGAAAGAAACAGTCTCTGCTCTATTGCCCAGAGCTCTTTTTGCCCTGCCCACTGGACAGTCAGGATTGATGGCAGGGGCTGGGGCTGGCATTTGGGCTTTGCCTCCCCAGTTCCCTTGGTGTGGGCAGGAGACTGACTGGGTTTCCAGTCTAGAAGGAATGAGGATTTTCCAGTACTGTGTCCTTTTGACCTCTGGATGGCTGCTGTAACCATCCACTCCTTACCTCTTCATTTTCTCTGTCATCTGGTGGCCCTCTTCGACAGGGTCAGCTCAAGGGGCTAGTGCTCCCTGTGGATGTTTCATCTCCTCCTTCATCTAACCTACACTTTCAGTAAACATTTCTTGAGGTGCTACGCTGGGGTGCAGAGCAATCCTGGCCCTCAGGGAGTCTGTAGTCTGCCAGCATCAAAGACGTCATCACACACAGACCTGTATAATTCTAAGTGGTGGTCAGGGAGCCAGGACTGAGAGTGACAGTGGGGATCTGGTTCAAACTGGTGGGAGGGCCTGTCTGATATTTAGGCAGAAGTGTGGAGGGTGAGGCGGGGTGAGTCAGTAGAGAAGGGGTCAGGGAGCCCTGAGGCAGACTACACATTGGAGAAGAAGAGAGAAAGGACTGAGAGGAGGGGAAGGAAAGGGCCCGAAGGGGAAGCTGCTTGGGGAGACTGGATTTTATTTTCAAGGCAGAAAAAAGTGGTGGGGGCAGAGGAGGGCGGTCAGGTTCACCTATTATACACTTAGGAACTTTTTTTTTAATTTTTTATTGGGGAATATTAGGGAACAGTGTGTTTCTCCAGGGCCCATCAGCCCCAAGTTATTGTCCTTCCATCTAGCTGTGGAGGGCGCAGCTCACTGGCCCATGTGGGAATCGAACCGGCAACCCTGTCGTTCAGAGCTCACG
The DNA here is from genome assembly GCF_057876585.1 of Rhinolophus sinicus. NCBI lineage: Eukaryota > Metazoa > Chordata > Mammalia > Chiroptera > Rhinolophidae > Rhinolophus > Rhinolophus sinicus. The sequence continues at coordinate 18,849,631 of NC_142512.1, forward strand.
CTCTAACCAACTGAGCCATCTGGCTGCCCCTCTTATGAATTGTTGAGGGCTTGCCACATCCTGGGTGGGGGGAGGGCTGTGAAGGCGAGAGACATGGCCTCTGCTCGAGGAAGTCACAGTGCAGACCGGCCATGGACACAAGGCAGACCTTGAGTCAGTCACTGGGTCGCTGCCGTCACTCTGCCTGTGTGTGGGGGGTAGCCATACTCCTCGCTGAAACGAAACAGGAAGCTGGTCCCTGGAGTTCTGAGAGGGCAGAGGGGCTGCCAGGGAAGCAGAGCCAGGCCTGGTCCCCACCAGGATGGGCGGAGGCTGCAGGACAGGAGACAGGTCCTGTGGCTTTGAAGCCCTCCCTTTTTATGGTCCCCTACATCCACAGGCTGGTGGTTGATTGCTTTTGAAAACCCACCCTTTCACTTTTATTGATATGAAGATGACTGTTTTCACTTTTCCCCTCAGTTTGTTTTGGATTAAACAAAATACTGTAGCAATGGGCAAGGTTAAAGGCTGGTGCCCACGGCCTCAGGGTGTGTCACAGCGAAGAAGTGACACCCCTGGCCCTCCCCACCAACCCTGCCTTTCTCCTTCCCATTTCATGACCTAGTTTTCCTCCGCCACATCTGCTCGCCCCACCTGCCTTCTTGGTATCCCATTAAGGTCCTGTCCAGCATGGGTTGGCCTTCAGGTACCTCGTGGGAGAGCCTTATGGGCAGTACCGTTCTCACTAGGTGACATTAAAGACCACCTGATACTACTGCTGACACTGACAGCCTTATGCCATCTCTATTCTCTTAGCATTTTCTCTCTGAAATGCCTCTAACCCAGGTAGTACAGTATCAGCACATCCTGGATTCAAGTCCAGCTTCCCCGGTATCTATGAGACCTTGGGCAAGCAGCTTACCTGCTCTGAAACTCCTGGTATCACAGTGTGGAATGTGGGGTGGGGTTGGGCGCGCGCTAAGTGGCACAGAAAGGAGTAGCACTGAACACAGCAGACAGCACACACAGGCACTCTGTGAGCACAGCTAGGGGGCTAGGCCCTTCTTTACCCAGACGGCCCCTAACTGTGTCCTGTCTCTAGTTTGCTCTGTGTCTGAAGCTGAACTCTCACCTACATCCCCCCTGCTGCACTGAGATACTGCTTCCTGTTGCCGGATAGAATAAGGATTTGAGAGAGAGAGAGAGACCGGAGCTCCTGGGGCAGAGACCGTTAGCAGGGCTGTCCAGGGACCTACCCCTAGGGAGGGGAGCATCAGTAAGCAGCCAGTCAGAAAAGGGCTTTCAGGAATTTAGAGGGGCCACCAGCTGCATGCTCCTTGCTTCCTCAAGCATCATCCAGCCAGCTATTCTGGAAGCTCCCCACTCCCTTTCCCTGGGGTGGGGGGAGCCCCCTCTTTGACCCAAGGATGTCAGGGGAGCCCGAATGGGGTCACAGCACCCTCTTTTCTGTAAAGATTTTGTGTGAGTGGGACCAAACAGTGCAGGCATTGTTCTCTCTTCCCTGCCCCTGGGTTTCCTCCTAAGCGGCCTTCCGCCTGTTCTCAGCACTCTGTGGCCACTCCAGTTCCTGGCCTCTCTTCTTGTTTCACCTTCCTCAGCTGGGCTGGGCTGCTCAGGCCGCCCACTGTGGAAGCATCTGTTCAATAAACAGGCGCAGGTGAGGTGCAGAGCCGGCTGGGCTGGGGTGAGGGCTGAATTCTGTCTAGGCTGGGGCCAGAGGGGCACCCTGGGTTCTTGACACTTCCTGGGTGCTTGTCTGTTTGTCTCGGCTCACAGTGGCCCAAGTGGGAGCAGGGGGAGAGGAGCAGCCGGAGTGTGACTGTGTTTGGGCACCTGCTGGATCTGGGGTTATTCATGTGGGCGGTTTTACTGCCAACAAAGCTTCTGGGCTCACCAAAGGTGTCGTACCCTCTGGGCTAGGGACACTCGTATTGGTCCATAGGCATATGAGGGGCCACTCAGACACCCCCACCCCTTGCTCATCTATTGCTGGACATCACTGCCTCGAGGCAGGAAGGTAGAGGGCCAGGTGGTCCCTTTGGCAGAGATTTGTTTAAGAAGAGCAGTCTGGTGGCCCAAAATGTACGGTCCCTGTTCCTGTGTATATAATGTCTTGAGGATGAAAGACCTTTATTCTGACCTTCCTCATGAGCCTCCTGTAGTTACAGGGGTTACCAGATCTCTAAACAATTCAGAGGTTTCTGCCCCATCCCCACTTAGAGCAGATCAGGGAGACTCTCTTAGGTATGTTGCCTTAGGATTTTATCTTCTCTCTCTTGGTGAGTACAGGCATGGATTTAGGGGTCCCCTGTGGTTCCTCTCTGGGGGATCTGTGGACAGGGCACCCTGGTACCTCTCCTCAGGGACAGTGCTGCCTCGCCTTCGGATGCCCTGTCCAGCTATGGTCCCTGCTTGCAGTAGAAGACCCTGCAGCACCTTGTGCAATAATGGGGGGCCCCAGTCAGGTCTCCCAAGCCAGCCATCCTGGCTCCTGAGGCACCCTCTCCACCCATCTCTGTCACACCTGTGCTGGTTTGCTCCTATCTGCACACCAACCTGGAAATGGCCATTGCTGTGCGGAGACCCTGCTGTCCCACTTCATTCACATCCAGTTCCTGTTTCTGCTGGCAGAGCTGACAGCTGAAACGAGTGCCAACCTGTGAAGCAGCTCTGCTTTCCCAGAAGCTGCCCCACAGTGGGTGAGCAGCTCACACCCCCTCCCTGCCCCCCCCCCCCCCCCCCGCCCCTAGGCTAAGGCAGTGTGTGTGTGACAATTCCAAGCTGGATCCTACTGGGCTCAGAGGACCCTGTCTGACATGTGTTTTGGCTGCCTGTGTGGTAGGGTCTCTTTTGGAAAACTGAAAGTAGTGGGCTATGGCAGGGACCTGGCTGTTAGCTTTTGTTTCTCTGGCTTCAGGAGGTTAACATCGTGGCTGTAATCTCCTTAAATCCCCTCCATGTTCAGCTTGGTTCTGTATGTCCTACTTCCTTTTGTCTCTCTCTCTCTCTCTCTCTCTCTCTCTCTCTCTCTCTCTCTCTCTCTCTCTCTCTCGATCCTTTTGGCCATTGTGATCTGATTCCATTGTTTTCATTAATTCAGTAAACACCTGCTGTGCACCAGGACCTGAATCAGATGCTAGGGACGCGGTGACTTGAACACAGTCCCTACCCTTCAGGGACCCCAGCCCAGTGGGAGACTAGACACGAATTCATGCTACCATGTACACAATTTTGGAACTCTACTCCCAATTCTGCGTTGGACTCTGCTGCCAGCCATCTGCACCATTACCCCCATCTTAAGCCTCCAATAATAATAATAATAATAATAAATTGTAGCTGTTATATATTGAGTACTTTCTATGCCTGTGTGAGCTCTAGAATATTATCTGGATTTTCTTATCTTCCCTAAAACTCTAGGAGGTAGATACTATTGTTAGCTTATGCCCATTTTACAGATAAAAAACAGAAAGAGCAGGATTAAATCACTTCTCCAAGTAGAAAGCAGAGGAACCAAAATTAGAACCCAGAGGCCAGGTCCCAGCACCTCACTCACAATCAACATGCCCCCAGCAGGGCTTGCTGGTTAGAGGTTGCTATGTGGCATGATTCACCCAAAGTGCATCCTTGTCTCTGACCTTGGGGCAGCCCTGAGAAGCCTGGGCAGGCCTTTACAGACCTCAGCTTTACAGCCCTGGCGCCAGAGGTCCGCAATCTGCAGGTAAGCAGTTATCTGAAGAGAGGTATTTCCTCGTCTCTCCCAGTGTTACCTCAAATCTAATCAGAGGCCGCTCCTCTTTCTGCAGGATTAGTCAGCATCTCTTAACTAGCAGTCCCAGAGAGGAGAGCGTTCCTCGGCCATGTCCCTGGCCTGTCCCCCACCCTCCTGACCTCAGCTGCCACAGCACTTTTTTCTTCCTTTTTTTGTTCTGGTGCGGGGTGGACTTTGGAGAGGACCATTAAGGGCCAGGATTCCAGAACAGGCGTGGCCTCCCGGGACAGCAAACACCGTGACCCCAGTGAGGAAAAATAAGAAAGGTGCACCTGCACCCGTGAAAACTAATAAGTCGGGACTGTTAAAAAACAAAAACCCTTTCCCCAGGGGGTCTATAATACACGCTATGTAGTGGTTGATGCTAGGAAACTGTGAGGAGGAGGTGGCATGTGGATTGCACGTTTGAGAAGTCCAGTGTACTTGGCTTCCAGGAAAGGAGGCCCACACACTCTTCTCCAAACTGACGGAGGAGAACCAGGAGGGCATTGCAGCGAGACCAGCAGCTTGTCCTTCCCAAGTGGTCTAGGGTCGGCCTCCTACATACTGGCTGCAGCCTGTTTCCATGGACAGAGCTGCTGAGAAGGTTCTAGCCAGCATGAGGCCCCACAGCCACGGCTGGGTCCTGAGCCCGGCTATTCTAGGGTGTAGGTGGCTCTAGAATGGGAATCCCAACCTGGGGCTCAGGAGTGCTTCAAGGGACACGTGAAGCCCCTGAAACTGGGGGTAAGATTTTGTGTGCATTTACTGGGGAGCAGGAACATAGCTTTCTTTATTCGATTTACCAAAGGGTCTCTGACCCCACAAATGTTAAGAAACTCTGCATTATGGCTCCCAGGGGCTTGGACCTGATGGACATCCAAGCCCAGAGCCAGCCTGCCATTCCCACTGGGTTGACTCCGAATGCGCACCTGCCCCTCTGATCTTTGGGAACCCCTGCCATGACCCTGTGATCAGGTTTCCCTCCCTCTGCACACACAGAGAATGTCACCAACAGCACAGAGCATGAGGAGGAGGTGAGCTGGATGAATGGCTGGCTCAGCTGCCAGGCCCAGGACGAGATGCTAAACTTGGCCTTCACCGTGGGCTCCTTCCTGCTCAGTGCCATCACCCTGCCCTTGGGCATCGTCATGGACAAGTACGGCCCAAGGAAGCTCAGGCTGCTGGGCAGGTTAGTGTGGGGGTGGGAGGCGGGCAGGTGGGCCCTGGGCTGAGTTCCCCACTGGAGGGAATCCTGGTGCCTGCTATCAGGTGCGCTGTGGAGCTCCCTCAGTGCCCGCCATCTGCCACCGGATCCGTAGGTACTGTGATCCTTGCAATGTGCCAACGTTGCATTAAAAGGTACAGGGCCCCGGGCTTGCCTGGGAGGGCCTAGAGTTGCTTGTCATTAAGAACACTGGTTTCCACAGTCATTTGGACCTGCTACCTCTATCAGAAAAAAAGATTTTGAAAATATACTTCTAATATCAGCACATGGAATTATCAATTATATACACATATGCCAGTCTTAATTGTTTACGTGCTTTGTGGTACAGAAACAAAAATATACATTAAAATGGCTGAGATTAAAAATGATAAAACAGAAGACCTAATATTTCCCCTACTGCCAGCACCCGTCATCTTGTGTACCCTCTGGGGTGTGTGTCCCGGGTCTATAAAGCCCAGTGTGCCAAACTCAGGGTCCGTTCACCCCGTAACTGGCCTCTCAGGGCGTGGCCTCCCCAAGTCAGTCCCATCGGGAGTGATCAGGTCTTGTCTCAGGGCAGTGGTTTGCAGTGAGCAAGACCCGTGATCGTGAAGGGAATAGGTGGGGGAGCAATTTCATTCACTCTTTGTTACTTAAGTGGCCTTGGTCCCCAGAGCAGAGCCAAGTGGAGGGGATTCAGGAGTTGCCGCTCATCTCGCCCATGCCCAGTGGCGTTCTGTCCATCCCATGACTGAGCGGGCATAGGAACCTGGGGAGTGGCTTGTGCCCTCTCTCACTTCAGAACCTTGGCCCCCTCCAGTCGGGATGGCAGGCGCCAGTGCAGTGTGCTGTTTATCAGATCTGGCTTTCAGGCTTGCTAATTGGGTAGCTTGGAGAAATCAGTTCTCACTTTTGTCATCAGTGAAATGGGGCCAATTACACTCCTTGGAATTATTAAATAACATATTATATGTAAATTTTCCAAAAGTATCTAAACCGTAAGAAATATTCCCAAATAATAACAACAATATTAACCATAACAGTAATAAGAAACAGTGTGTTATTTCTGCTTGTTTTTAGTGCCTGCTTTGCTGTCTCCTGCTTGCTGATTGCATATGGAGCAAGTAACCCAAACTGTGAGTCCACTTCTCCCCCGCGCTTTTGTCAGGGAGTGGGGGGAGAGTGCGCAGAGGCCCACCTGTTCTAGGAAGCTGTGCCAGGCCTGCCGCTTACTGCTCAAGTTAGAGGGGACACTTGTGAGGCCTTTCCCCAGTTGCTTACCTCACATGGGTGGCTGGGTAAAAGAACAATCATCCCAGACAGACATCTGGGAGAAGCTCCCAGGCTATGCAACGTTGCCATCTCACCGCCTAGCCAGGCCAGTCCCCGATGGCCTCATTGACCCAACCTGAGAGATGAGTTCTAAGACCAGGCCAGCTGCAGGGGTGTGTGTAGAATTGTCAGCTGCGTCCCCTCAAGGCAACCTAGGCCAGCCACTTTAAAGATGCCTGAGAAGCTACCTGGTTCCCAACGCTGTTTAGGTGCAGCTGTTGCTTCAAGGACTTTTATAACAAGCACCAAAATAGGACTTGGGTTTCTTAGCCAGGCCTATCTACTGATTTGGGGGGGTACCTGTCTCTTTGGTTGCAGTGAAGCAGCTTCTTTAGGCCCCTTGCTTTGCTGCTCAGGTTAGTGTAGAGCAGAGAATGGGGAGGCACCCGTTGCAAGAGCCCAAGCTCCAGAGAATGGGCAAGGGGAGGATGGTGAGGAAGAGGCTGTTCCACATGCCCAGGTATCCGGCACTGACCTCTGATGGCTTGTCATTCATTCGCATTTGTTCGGAGCCGATTCCCTATGAGGCACTGGGCCACACCTGGCATCCCTGATGCTCTGCTGTGTTTCCCTGATTATGAGCCTTCTGTTCCTTTACAGCTCTCTCTGTGCTCATTTTCATCTCCCTGGCTCTGAATGGCTTTGGAGGGATGTGCATGACTTTTACCTCATTAACAGTAAGTATCGATTTTTTTAAGATCTCAGTTCAGTCATCTCCTTGTGAATTTGAGGCAGCTTTCATTGGCTACAATTTCCTTGCCTTCCATTTGCCTGCGTATGCGTGGATGTCCCAAGCACTAGAGGGCTGCTGGTGGAGAAGCAGCCAGGCAGCAAAGCTAGTCGTGGCCTCTCAAAGCGGGCCCATCTTCTGCCTGCTGACCTTGGCTTAGGTACTGAGGGAGCCACTTCACTTGCCGTGTGTCCAGGGAAGACAGGAGCAGGGAGAAAAAAGCTGCCACCCACTTGCTTTTCTCTTAACTCCATGGCAGCTCTGGTTAACAGTGCAACCTGAAAACAAACTCCATCGGAATCTCCCCACCCCTAACCATTGCCTTTGTCCAGAACTGAATGAGAAACTAAGGGGAGCACACAGGCTTCCTCTCTTCTTGGTTTTCATAATGCCAGGGCACACAGAGCCCCGCTGGGGAAGGAGATGTTTTCTTGGGTTGCCGAGTACCCCCTTATTGGTAGCACCAGAATGCCACAGAATGTGCTCATTTTTGAGGTGAGAGAGGCTGCAGGAAGGTCCAGGTTGAAGGAAAGAAAGTCAAAGAAAGCCAAAAACAGTCTTTCTCTGGAGAGACGGGAGCTCTCTGCAGGCTCTCTGGGTCAGGCAAGCGTGCCTTTCAGAGTTGACCATTGGGAAAGAAGTGAGAATAATGGGCTGTTTAGAGAGATTTCTGCCCAGGAAAGTCTGGCCTGCCTCAGTTTCCCCACGAAAACATTATGACACAGTACCTCCCATCACTATTTGCAGGGCCCTCTAGTTTCTGTTTTCCCTTTCCACTAATGAATCAGGAGTCGTGTTGTTGAGGGGCCCTTGTTAAGCTTTCAGGGAGCCCTGGCAGGGTCTTCTTGTAAGGAGCTTGAAGAGGTGCTGGCATCTGCCGTGATCCCTTGTCTGCAGGCCAGACACAGGCCCGACCCAATGTCTCTTCTGTTCACCTTTCCTACACCTTGCATTGTTAATTTGACCCTGGTGGGTAGGATGAACTGTCTGTGTCTGCGTCCATGGAAATGGAATGTTCAGTGGTGTCTGTGTTAGGTGAGAAAGGCATGGTATGGGGCCGTGTATGTGCTACACTCAGGGAGTGGGTGACACGCAGAGCTGGGAACTCTAGTTGCGTTGCCCTGGTGGTGTGAGAAAGATTGACTTCATGCATTTTTATTTTGATTTTTTTAACCAGGTAGATTAAAGAAAACAAATATATTCCCTCCCTTTCTCAAATATCCAGAGGAAAACAAATGTCAAAACTTCAAGAAATCTGTTAGAACAGTCAGAAGTACATAAGTTCCACCAAGTTGTGTGAACTGTGTAACACGAGTCATGGTTCTGTTTGTTCTTTGACGGCGTGAAAACGACCAACTCTTTCATCCAAATGAAAATTAAAAACTTGGATCAGCTTATTATTTTAGTCACTCTATGCCTATGTCATGGCAGTTCTGAATTTCAGGATAAAAGACAGAGCTGGTCCTTGAACTTGAGTTTTTGCTCTGACATGCAGAAAGATGCTTTATTGCGATAGAGCATAAGACAAATGGATAAAAAGCACTGTACCATGAATCCCCTTTAAGAAAGCTTTTTTAAAAAAAATTAGTTTTAGGTGTACAAAGCAACATGATAGACATTTATTCCACTCACAAAGTGATAATCCCCTTCAGTCTACTACCCATCTGACACCGTATACAGCTGTTACAATACCATTGACTCTATTCCCTGTGCTGTACTCCACATCCTGTGAATGAATATATACATATATATTTAATTATAGTTGACGTTCAATACAGAGGGTGCCAAAAAATGTATACACATTTTAAGAAAGGAAAAAACTGTATTTAAAATTATAACAACACTCACTATACACCAAATAACAAAAGATGGATACAAGTCATGTGTGTACAGTGTTTTGGCAACCCTGGTATTATTCTTCTTCAGCTTCAGGCGTACAGCGCAGCGGTCAGGCATCTACATAGTCTATGACGTGATCCCCCTGATAAGTCCAGTGCCCATCTGGCACCCTACGTAATCTTTACAACATTATTGATTATATTCCCTGTACTGTATTTCACATCCCTGTGACTACTTTGTGACTACCGGTTTGTACTTTCTAATCCCTTCACCTTCTTCTCCATTCCCCCCCCATCTAGCAACCATCAGTTTTTTTCCCTGTATCTCTGAGTCTATTTCTGTTTTATCTCTGAGTCTATTTCTGTTTTGTTTGCACATTTATTCTGTTCTTTAGATTCCACATATAAGTGAGATCATATGGTATTTGTCTCTCTCTGTCTGACTTATTTCACTTAACATAATGCACTCTAGGTCCATCCATGTTGTTGCAAATGGTAGGTTTCATTCTTTTTTATGGCTGCGTAATACTCCATTGTATAAATGTACCGCAGTTTCTTTATCCAGTCATCTATCGATGGGCTCTTCAGTTGTTTCCATATCTTGGCTATTGTGAATAGCGCTGCAATGAACATAGGGGTGCGTATACTTTTTTTGAATTAGCGTTTTGGATTTCTTTGGATAGATACTCAGAAGTGGAATTACTGAGTCATAATGTAGTTCCATTTTCAATTTTTTGAGGAACCTCCCTACTGTTTTCCCTAGTGATTGCACCAATCTGTAATCCCACCAACAGTGCACAAGGGTTCCCTTTTCTCCACATCCTTGCCAACGCTTACTGTTTGTTGATTTGTTGCTGATAGACATTCTGACAGGAGTGAGGTGGTATCTCATCGTGGTTTTTATTTGCGTTTCTGTAATGATTAGAGGTGTTGAGCATTTTTTCATATGTCTGTTGGCCATCTTTATGTCCTCTTTTTTTTTTTTTTAAAGATGTTATTGGGGAAGGGGAATAGGACTTTATTGGGGAACAGTGTGTACTTCCAGGATTTTTTCCAAGTCAAGTTGTTGTCCTTTCAATCGTAGTTGTGGAGGGCGCAGTTCATTTCTAGGTCCAGTTGCCATTGTTAGTTGCAGGGGGCGCAGCCCACCATCCCTTGCAGGAGTCTAGGAGTTGAACCAGCAGCCTTGTGGTTGGGAGCCCACTGGCCCATGTGGGAATTGAACCGGTAGCCTTCAGTGTTAGGAGCACGGAGCTCCAACCGCCTGAGCCACCAGGCCGGCCCCTTTATTTCCTCTTTAGAGAAATGTCTCTTCATGTCCTCTGTCCATTTTTTAATTGGGTTGTTTGTTTTTTGGTGTTGACCTTTAAGAAAGCTTTTAAAATGAATTCATAGTTGTCCAAGAAACCTTTAGGAGAGACTATTAAGCCCATAAGGATTCATTTTCTTTTCTTTCTTTTTTTTAAATTATAAAACAAAAGTGTTTTAATTTTTAAAAGCTAATATTTTGTAAAGTATAGACTGTAAAATTCTATAAGCCCACCTTTATCAGTTCAGAATACATCTCTTCAGTATTTAAAAAAATTCAGATACCAGTGTTATTTTTTTTTTAAAGAAATACTGTTACAACTTGCCTTTTCCACTTAACATTGTATGTTTTACATCTTTTCCTGCCAGTCCTTAGAAATCTACCTTATTATTTTAAACTGTAGAGACTTACCTCATTATTAAAGAGTTCCATGTAATTCTATAATATAGATGTACCATAATTGATTTAACCAGTTTCCTACTAATGGACGCTTGGGTTAGTTTCCAATTTTTCTGATTTATGATGCTGCTAAAGTGAACATTCTTGTACATATATTTTTGTAAAATAAATTCCTGGAAGTTGGATTGCTGGGCCACAGGATCAGCATGTTTTAAATTTTAATATATACTGTCACGTGGTCGTTCCAAAAGGTTATCCTGTACACCGATATTATACTACCAGCATCAATGAGAGTGCTTTTTTCTTCACACCCCTTCCAATACCCTATCATTAATCTTTTAAACATTAGCCAATCAGATCTAGTGAAAAATGACGTACCGTGATTTTTTAAAAATTTCTTTCATTGTTAGTGAGATAGAACATCTTTTCACCTCCTTATTGTGGTCATTTGTATTCTGTGAATTGCGTCTTTGTGTCATTTGTCTATTTTTCTATAGGATGTTTATCTTTCACATACAAAGAAATTAGCTCTTTCTGAGTGGGCAAAGGATCTTACCAGAAGATTTTTAGGTTTCTAGGTGATCTGTGAATAAGCTTCAGGAGGGCTAGGTCCTCCCTTGAGATTATATGCAAACTAATGGTGTGTGTGCTACGCAAGTGCATTTTTCTGGGGGAGGGTCCATTGCTAACCTCTAATAGGTCTGTGTGAAGGCCAGAAGCACTGCAGCAGGAGTGTTCCTATTAGCACCTCACTCCCACTGGGCAGTAAAAGGCTACAATAGGCTAGATAGCGACCAGGCAAGAAAACTGTCATATCATCACTTCAAGTGTTTGGTGAGCAGAGATGTGTTTAAGGGAGGCTGGTGGCTTGTCCTCCAACGTCCCATTCTTGGGTCTAGAGCAGGGGTCAGCAAACTGCTGCCCCCAGGCCAAATCCAGATCACTGGAGGAGGGGTGTAGACAAAGTTTTATTGGTACACAGCCATGCCCACTTGTTAGGTTTGTGCTATAGTAGCAGAGGGAAGTATTAGGTTGGTGCAAAAGTAATTGCGGTGTTTGCAATTATTTTTAACCTTTTAAAGCGCAGTTACTTTTTCACCAATCTAATAGTTCTACAGAGAATCCTATGGCCGGCAAAACCTAAAATATTTACTGTCTGGCCCTTTACAGAAGGAAGTTTGACAACCTTTGGTCTAGAGGCACCAAGAAGCTGCTCAATCACTGTCCCCTGTGGGTAGACAGGGGCTTACACCCTCCCTCACCTCCACAGCCTGCCGACCCCTCTTCTAGTTATAGAGGCCAGCTCCCTAAGCACTTTTTAAGTGGTCCCTTTCGCCCTCTACCACTGCCCCTGGCCTGAGGGTTCTTCCTGGGCATTCCCCTGTCCCGTGAGGCCTCAGATGAGGGCTCTCATGGCTGTTCCTCTCCAGAACAGACCCTGAAAGGGAATGAGAAGCAGGTCAGCCAGGACAGGGCTGGAGCTCTTGGGCAATGTTCAAGGCTGGCTGCGGCTTCTGCTGAGCAGAGCTGACTCTCTTTCTGACACAGCCCAGGCTTTCAAAAAGCAGAACTGTCAGGATCGGCTCCCAGAGTCGCCGAGCTAGGCGCACAATGGCACTTTCTGTTCGTGTCTCCCACCCATATTCTAATTTGGGGGACAAAGGAGTCTTCAGGGTCGCCTTTGGGAGCTTTTAAATCAAATCTCCTACAATTGCTTTGGGGCCGTGGATAACTCCATGATAACCTGGGAATCTGGAGGGAATGTGTTGACATGGAAACCTTAATTTGGGGACTTTCTGAGTCCCAAGGGATTTTATGTTGCATGGACTGTGGTATAAATAAAGATGTACAGGCACTGTAAGCCCTTATCTCCACTGGGGGAGAAGGGCCCCAAATTGGCAAAATGCCTTTTCCCCACAGGCCAGGACCAGATGGTAGGTAGGCCTCCCTATGGAGCCCAAGAGGTCTGTACTGATGGGTGATCCTTTCCTGCAGAGGGGAGGCACAGAGGGGCAAGGGTGGATCCCATACCAGGTGGGCTGCCTGACATCCAGAACTGGCTCCCCCAGGTCCCTGGGGGATGTGACATCCTTAGAGAAGGGTGCCAGGTGACTTCGCAGGTGCAGAGCATTCCCCGAGGTGCCCACCCTCAGCCACCCCCAGGGCATCTGGACAGCACATTGTGGTTTGTTTGCTCAGTGCCTTCCTTGCATTTGTACTTCCCTTTAACTCACTTCATTGGCTGGAGCGCAAACACCAGCCGTCCGCTGAGGTGGCGTCTCTGGGCTGCCACCCCATGATCCAGCGCCCGGGTTGCTTAGAGATGGGAGCAGATGCAGCCAAATGTGGACATGGCTTTTCCACTTCATTACTCTGACCCCTGTCCGTGTGGGCGGAGCGGGGAGTTCTGAGCTGAAACCCTCACAGGAAAGTGATTATAAAATGTTGCCAGGCTCCTCCATGAAAAATGTTTCTGTGGGCTTTTCCTATTTGGTTCATTGAAGTCTGACTTTGAACCTGAGGAAGAAACAGTCCCATGGCAGTTGGGATCTGAGTTTGGAGAGAACAGAATAAATATCCCTCTGCAAAAATCTGAGAGAAAGGGAAGGAAGGATTCAGGGGCAGCAATGAAGCAGATGTCCCCAGTGTAGGGTGCGAGGTTAGCATTCCTGCTTAGCTGACCTGTCTCTTAGCCAAGCAAGCGTCCCCACAGCACCCGACCAGCTGTCCAGAAGCCCAAGTGCCAGGTGAACAGGACTCTCCCAGAGCCATTTCTGCCTCTGGGTTTCTGTCCTGTGCCCTGAGACCCTAAAGCAGTCAGCTGATCACCATTGGCCTGGGAAAAATTCACCCATCAGGGGGTTCCACGTCGTGAGCTTTGCTCCAGCATGTGTCACGTTCAGGGGCAGACAGAAAGTATAGTGGGGGCATTGGCAGGGCTGGACTTGGCTGGGAAGGCAGATGAGGTAGCTGGGGGAGTGGAAGTCCCTCCTCCCTTCCCTTTAGCAGTGAAGCGGAAAGGTGACCTCAAGAACCTGCTCCTGGCATTGAGTGTTTGGAGCTACCAGGTTGTTTGGGGTTCGGAAATAACTCAGCTTTGCTGAGTCCGCTTGTCTAGACTGGTACCTGGATCCCAGCCTGTACAGGTTGTGCAGAGCTCTGGGTGTGTATACCAGCCATCCGAGGACAAGGCTTACCTCTGGAAAGGACCTGAGGGCCAAAATGCCAGCTCCCACCCAGGCTGCACATGGCACTTCCCTAAGGGCCAGGGTGTGCCCCCAGCTTGTGGTCTCGGAAAACCACGAATTTGGAAAGTCAGTTCCAGTAGCCTTTCTGTCCCTGTCTAACAGCAGCTCCAAGACTTGTCTTGGAGGCCCCTGGGTAGAAATAGAGAGGGTCCTCTAGGGAGGGCAGCCCATCCTCACCGTCCTGGAGCCTAGGCCTCTCGGGACTCTTGTCCAGTAGCCTTGTTCTGTGGCCAGAACTCCAGGGGAGGGGCGGCCTGCAGCTGCTGTTTTCCCCTCTGGGAAGGTCACACAGCCGGGGCGTGTTTACAGTACAGCTGAGGGGCTGAGAGAATGAGTCACCCACAGTATCCCCATGTGAGGCCAGCATGGAGGGCGGGTTCTGCTTCGCTGAGCCCACTGCAGCCCTGCAGTCTCAGGCAGCAGGGGTGGTGGTGGGAAGCACCCAGAGCTGGGGGAGAGGGCCTGTGCTCCCTCCCTGTGAGTGCCGTGAATCCTGAGTCAGGAAGCAGCCTCTGTTGAGTGTTTTCTCCTGGCATCTGTCAGTGCAGCACGGCTCCGGCTTCCTACTTGGCAGCAGAGCTGGCTCTTCCCCCTCCACCCGGTCCTTGAGGCCCACACTAGGGCACTCTGCTCAGTACTCAGCCATCACTCCATCACCAGGGCTTCTGATAGCCATTATGTGCAGCTGAGGTTGAGCAGAGGCAGAAGGAGGGAGAGGAAGGGAGGAGGGACATGGAGACCAGTGTGGGGAGGAGACTCAGACGTGGAGATGAAACAGTAGAGTCCACTTGATGACGTGGCCCCAGATCATGAGGAGGTCGGCCACGGGGAGGGGAGGGGGCAGATGGGTCTAAAAGGAGCATCAGAAGGGATGTAAGAAATCTCTAGTGGGGAAAGCTGACAGAATGCTTCAGGAACACAGAGGCATGACAGGTGAGGGTCATTGCTGTGGGGGCCAAACTGAAGTGTGTGCTCAGGAGGTTTCCCAGCGGCTATGCACGTGAGCTTGACCTGCTTTGGATCCCAAATTTGACGCTTACCAGCTTGGGGGGCGGGCGTCCCTTGACTTTCCTAATCCTAAAGTTTTATACCCACTAAGTGAAGATAATAAGTGACACCTACCTGAGGTTGTTTTGAGGGTTTTTAAGATAATATATACAGGAGGTATTAAAAATAGTTGCTATTGTAATAGTGCTATTACTATTATAATAATATAGTATTATATTAATATAACCATGCTATATTATTATCACTTAATAATAAGGAAAACCCTCTGATCAAGCTGCTTCTGGGCATAATCTCTGGCAGGCGTGGCAGCTTTGGGAGGAAGGAAAGAAAGCGGTTTAAAGGATAACACAACTGGTATTAACATTTAAAAAATAATTAATGTCCACAGGGAAACTCTCACTTCTCCTGTACTTGTTATTCCTTTGTAGCCACACATTGACTGTTGCCAGGATGTTTATGCTTTGGGTTTCACTGGTCAAGGTCATCCTTGATGTTCTTTTTCAGAGAGATTTCATCTGACATAAATGCTAAGTAGTTTCTAAAAGCTGAAACACGCTTGGCTACCTATTTATTTAAACACTTCAATTGGTCAGAAAAACTACATGAACTAAGAAGTTAAATGACAAACTAGGAAAACATACCTGCAGTATATTAATAAACGGTGCCTGTCTTTAATGTATAATCTATTCAAAATCAGTATAAAAATATTAACATCCTTGTAGAAAAAAAGGACACATGAGGAATATAAATGACTGATTTTCAAAATTGTAGGAAAATGTTCAGTCATGAGTAATTAAGTAAATGTATGTTTTTTCAATTTCTGTTTTTAATCATGGAAAAATTTAAATATAGATGGTATTAGAGAGAATAGTATAATGAACCCCATGTACCCATCTTGCAACTTCAACAGTTACCAACTCATGACCACTGTTGCTTCATTTCTACCTCCACCCATCATCCAGATTATTTTGAAGCAAGTATCAGTCATTGATTCATTCTAGCCACATACACAAAGAAACCGGTTTTAAAACAACAAGGATATTGGTGAAGTAGCAAATACTAAAAATAATAACACATAATGTTGCAGTGGCTACAGTGAAATACAGAATCTGCTATGCTGCTGGTGGGAGTATCAACTGTCAATTTTCTGGAAGGCAATTTGGCACAGTCTGACAGAAACTTAATGTGTATTCCCTTTTGTCTAATGATTCTGCTTGTGGGAATTTACCTTAAGGACATAGTAGCTATGTGCACATGTGTTTATCTTCCAGGATGTTCTTTGAAATGTTGTTTATGATAAAAATGAAAAAGGACCTAAGGTCCAACATCAGAGAAATGCATAAATTATGGACCATGCAGATTAAGAAATACCCGTCATTACGAAGTGTGTTGAAGATGAATACTAAATTAAAAAACATTTATAACATATCAAGTAAAAAAGAAAAAGTTTATAAAACAATATGTACATTTGATCCTAATTTTGTTAAAAAGTTATAGGTATTTATAAGAAAAAGATTAAAGGGAAATATATCGAAATGGTAATATGGCTATATCAGGGTGATTTTTATTTTATTCTTTTTTTTTTAACTTTTAGTTATTTTAAGTGTGTTTTTCCAGGACCCATCAGCTCCAAGTCAAGTAGTTGTTTCAATCTAATTGTGGAAGGCACAGCTCACAGTGGCCCATGTGGGGATCGAACTGGCAACCTTGTTGTTAAGAGCACTGCACTTTAACCAACTGAGCTAACCGGCCACCCCTGTTTTATTCTTTATGTATACTTTATTCCAGATGTTTTACAATGGATGTGCATTGCGTTTCTAATCAGGAAAAATAATCATAATTTAAAATACAGGACATTGGTGTTGTTGGGAATGCTATGTACTATGGTTTGCCCTGAGGCTCTGTACTCCCCTAGGAATGGCCCTGCTGACCAAAATAACACGTTGGGGAGGAGAATTTTCTTGGTATTGCTGTGTTCTAGGCAGAGAGAGGCAGGCCAGCAAGGAAGGCAGCTGGAAGGCTATTGCCCTTGTCCAGATATGAGGGCGGGAGTCTGTCTCATCCAAAGACAGATGAACAGTCAGCTTCTCTCCCAGTCTCATGTTCTTCTCTGTCCTGGATCTAGTTCTGGGGAGAAGACCCCAGAAGATCAGGTCATAGTTGCATGCAGGCCCCAAGGCCCTGTTGTTCTTTTGGCCTCCAACCTGAGTTATGGTTAGGGCAAGCTTGGGCTTAAGGGAGACGGGAAAAGGCCAGCTAGCAAGCCATCTGCTTCTCTGGAGTATCCCCCAGCGCTGTTGAACAGTTCCAGACACTCTCTGTGCACACAGGTGACTGCTCCTTTGGTGGCTTGACACTGCAGCAAGTGGCCTTTGCTACACCAGGCTCTTGTCCTCCACCGGCTCTTCTGGTTAGGTTCTGAGGCCTCTTTGATCCTGCCCTGGATGCAGTGGCATTTCAGCTGGGAACACTTCCTGGCTTCCATATTAGCAGAGCTAGTTTGTGGATTTTCCCTGGGGCAGATATGGCCCCAGAGATGCCTCCCCTACAAGGCTGCCTTGCTGGAGTAGGCGGCATGGAGCAGCCCAAATACGTGAGCTCAGGAACTGAAGCCTGTCCTCTGATCACAGCATTCCTGGGAGGCAAGTGTGCAGAGACTAAGCCTGGGCGCCTCTGGTGCTCACCTGAGTAAGCCGTATGCCCAGACACACGTGAGTGCATCACGTTGCCTCTGGCTCCTGCTGGGGGAGTTTCCGTACGCTCTTTGTCCTCCTCCCACCCTTCCTGAGAAGCCCAGTGGATAGAGGGCCTGCTCTGCATGGGGGCTAGAAGAAGAGCTCTTTGTGTGCTGGGAATTCTGTTTTCTAAAACTTTTATTTATTTTAAGTGTGTGTTTCCAGGACCCATGAGCTCCAAATCAAGTAGTTGTTTCAATCTAGTTGTGGAGGGTACAGCTCACAGTGGCCCAGGCAGGGATCGAACCAGCAACATTGTTGTTAAGAGCACTGCGTTCTAACCAACTGAGCTAACTGGCTGCCCCCTGGGAATTCTTGAGGGAGCCTGGATGGTCACCCTGGCTTCAGGCCATAACATGGTTTAGTTGGACATACACTATAGATTTATTCATGTTCCTTTTAAATCCTGGGATCCCAAAACAGCTTAAGTTCCTTTATTTATGGTTTTTTAACAGTGATATTGAGACCTAATTCACATACTATGTAATTCACCTGAAGTACATAATACACTGTATTTTAGTATATTCAGAGTTGTGTAGTCATTATCATAATCAAGCATATCACCCGAAATAGAAACCCTGTACCCCGCTAGCGTTTCCTCCCTGTTTACGCCTAGCTTCCTCTACTGGAGCCCTAAGCAACCACTAATCTATTGTCCATCACCATGGATTTTCCTATTTTGGACATTTCTTATAAATAGAATCATATGATACGTGGTCCCCGGTGACTGGTTTCTCTCACCCAGCATGTTTTTGAGGTTCATCCATGTTGTAGCACATGTCAGTACTTCGTTTCGTTTTGTGGCTGAATAATATTCCATTGTGTGGATAGATCACATTTTGTTTACCCATCCATCCATTGATGGCCACTGAGGTTGTTTCCATTTTTTAGATATTGTGAATAATGCTGCTGTAAACATATACAGCATTTTTGGGTGGACATTGTTGTTATTTCTCTTGGATATCTACCTAGGAGTGGAATGATTGGATCATTTGGTGACTCCGTGTTTAACTGAGGAACTGCCAGACTGTTTTCCAAAGTGGCTGCACCATTCTACACCTCACTAGCAGTGTATGAGGGTTCCGATTCTTCTATATCCTCAGAACATTTGTTATTATCTGATTTTTGTATTATAGCCACCCCAGCGGGTATGAAGTGGTATTTCGTTGTGGTTTGGATTTTCATTTCCCTTTGATTAACGACATGGAGTATATTTTCATGTGTTTATTGGCCTTTTTTTTGAGAAATGTCTATTCAGATTTTTTGCCCGTGTTTAAAATTGGTTATTTACGTTTTTTATCATCGAGTTGTAGGAGTTCTTTATATAATCTAGATCTAAGTCCCTTATCAGATACACGATTTGTAAAAATTTTCTCTTCTGTGCATTGTCTTTTCAGCTTCTTGATGGTGTCCTTTGAAGCACAAAAGTTTTTAATTTTGATGATGTTCCTTACTCATTTTTCCCAGTTTAATTGAGATTATACATATAACATTGTATTGGTTTTAGGTACACAACATGATGATTTGATGCATGCCTTCCTCTTTTTTAATTGTGGGCAGAATAGGCAGAAATGATGAGGACCAGGTGTGTAGCCAAGTTCAAACTGCTTCTGTTGAGCAACAGTGGATTAGCTTGCACACAGCCATCATGTGTTCCGGGTTTGATAAAACCCCAACATGATTGCAGACAAATGGGGGAAGGGAACATAGAAGAGGTCCATATAAACAGTCCGAATTCAACAAAACAGCTTGGCATAGCCATCCAGACAGCATCCTCAGTGTTGTGTGGGTGTGGGAGTGGGTGTGGGTGGGAAACCTTCACGACATGGGTGCGGTCTCTCTTGAAGTTCATGAGAGAAGTTGTGACTGGCTGTTTGGGGGATGCACTTTGCCCCATATCTGTTTGCATCCGTGATTGCACTATCCTATTTTATCACGCCTGGATTTGTGTGGAATTGCTGAGGTTTTCAGCTTTGAAGTGTGTGTCAGATGGGCCCAGAATGATTCGATGTGAGATGCAAAAGAGTGGCCTCGCTGGGAGGAGAGCTGCAGCCTTTCTTGCCATTGGCCTTGTCAGGTGCAATGGCCGGAGCAAAACACCAGGTGGAAAGGGAAGGCCCTCCAGCACTTAGAAATTCAGAAGCAGAAATCCCAGACCAGCTTCATTGTCAGCCCTGAGGGAACTGGAGAATTCTGATTGGCACCTTCCAGAAATCTACTTTCTCAGAACTGAAAGTTGCTTTTGCTGACATCTGGTCCTTCTGGGACGCTGATATTTTTATTTATAAAATGACTCTTGTCCCCAAATAGATTCTTATTTTTAACAGGCTTGCTCCCTTTGAGGGATGCAAGGCTCCCAGCTTTGCTCGCTGCCATCTCCATGTAATCCTGCAAAGACAGGAAGGCCCCTGGCCTGTGTTGGAGCAGAGAGGGACACCGCCAGTCAGGAAGCCCAATGGCTCTGTCCTTACATCCGGAGTCCAAATTCTGCATGACACTCCTCCCCCACCCTTATCAACCTCAGCCCAGGAAAGAAAAACTTTCAATTAGCAGTAATTATCCCCTGGACTCATTCCCCTGTGAATTACACAAGGAGAGCAGATAAGAAAGGGTGCCTAAGGACACCTTAGTCCTCTCTTCCCCTCCTCCTTTATCTTCCTCTGTCCTTTCTCTCAGCTGAAGTGTCCCTTGCTTCTTCTCTTGCAGCTGCCGAATATGTTTGGTGACCTTCGGTCCACGTTTATTGCCTTGATGATTGGTTCTTATGCCTCCTCAGCAGTCACCTTCCCAGGAATAAAGGTGAGGGTGTGGCCAGCCCGTTTCCAGCACGTGTATTTCGTACTAGTATCTGAACAGAGGCGTCTCTCAAAACCTCTTCAGCACTCCCTGAAGAGGGAATTGTGGGCGCCGGGGCTGGTCCCTCCCCACAACCCACACCTGGGAGGATGCACCTGGGCACCATGGGAGGAAGAAGAGAAACCCACTGGGCCATGGGGGATGGGAAGTTCAAGCGTATCATTACAGGGTGTCACCTCAGGATGCCTTTGCATTTCTGGGCTGGGGTAGAGAAAGGGGGTGGTGAGTTTGTTCCCCATCCTGAGTCCAACTCCAGTCTCCCCACCCTCAGGTCTGTTGTTGTTGGGCTGTGACTTCCCATTAGCCAAAGCGCTGCTCTCGGCCAAGTTGGTTCAGCTGTTTCCCTCCCAGGCAGGATTCTGAACCCATGGAAGTCATACAGGGTCAGCATGAATCAAACACCTCACAAGCCATCAGCTCCAGTTCCCACTCCAAATCCTGTTGCTCCCGCCAGGGCTTCAGAAGGGGCTTCTCCTTCCTCTGACACCAGCAGCAAGTAGAGTCCCCTTTCCTGAGGTGGATGGTGTGTGGGGAGGCCATAGATGAGAAGGAGTCACAGATGTGGGCTGGTCACCTGGGAATCGACGTACTTGGAGGGTCTAGGGCCAGGCCTCTGAGGGATTCTCAGACTCCTGGAGTGCTGAGACTCCTGCCTGTGCCTCATCCTCCCAGCTCAGTGTCTCGCTGCTGGGCCCTCTCTGGGGAGCTGGGCAGTGTCTGCCAGTACTCTGGGGACTCTTGTGCTGGAAATAAATGGTAAAATGATGGTAACGGCTAACACGCTCGTGCTCAGCAGGCTCCCCTGGCCCCCCTGGCCACTGAGCACTCTACCAGGATCACACCTGCTTACCCTCCACCACAACACCCTGAGGGCACATGCCAGTGTCACGCCTAGTTCACGGAGCAAAGTGAGACGTCCATCTGTCATTCCTCGAGTAGTTTTTGGCACCTATTGTGTGTGCTCTTTAAGGCGCTGGAGCAACATCAGCGGACAAGGCCAGCAGGTTCCTGTTCTCAGGGAGCTAGATTAACAATGAATCAAGAGGTCAGTGTTCTCAGCCAGGACTATTCACTGCGATCCAGTGATATGACAGTGATGGGGGTTGTCAAAGAAGGCCTCTCCAAGGAAGTGACATCTGGTCCAACATGGAGGCGCAGAGGGTTAATGACGTGCCAGGCTGAGTTGGGATAATCAGGATATAGAATATCTGATAACCGAACACCAGGTTGTCAGGGCTTTGCCTCCTCATAAGCTCGGCACACGGAGAGCGGGGCTGCCAGATGCCCCCGCTGCTGCCTGGCTGTCCTGTGCTAATTACCCGCTAGCCCTGCCCCTGCCCCATTGTGTCTTTCAGGTCATCTATGACTTTGGTGTCTCCTTCATCACCATCCTTGTGGTCTGGGCAGGCTGCTCTGGGCTGGTTTTCCTCAACTGCTTCTTTAACTGGCCTCTGGAGCCCTTCCCGGGGCCAGAGGACATGGACTACTCGTAAGTGGACGTGCTGTCTGCCCTCAGCCCTACCCCGGCCAGGGTCCCAGACAGCACTGACGGACACTCCTGTGGCCTCCAGGGTGAAGATCAAGTTCAGCTGGCTGGGCTTTGACCACAAGATCACAGGGAAACAGTTCTACAAGCAGGTGACGACAGTGGGGCGCCGCCTCAGCGTGGGGAGCTCCATGAGGAGCACCAAGGAGCAAGCGGCGCTGCAGGAAGGCCACAAGCTGTGCCTGTCCACTGTCGACCTGGAGGTGAAGTGCCAGCCAGACGCTGCAGGTACCCATCTCGAGGCCCTCGCCTTCTGGGCCTGCCTGAGATGTCAGCGGGCCTGTCTGCACCCACACCCACACCCCCAAGATAGGGAGGGGTGGCCAGTCCAGATCTGGAAGCTCCAGCCCGGGCCAAGGGGCCAGCACTGCGACCGAGGGCCTTGTGGGTATTATCTCACTTAATTCCCACTTCATCCCAAAAGGGCAGGCAGCGCCATTCACCCTGGTTTACCAATGAGCACACGAAGGCTCGGAGAGGGTAAGGGATTCACCCAATTGGTTTTACACAGCTGGGTGACCTAACCCCAGCACCTACACCTTTAACCTCGCCTGGGCCCATCGTCGCATCTAGCACAGAGTGATTTGGTCAGCAGATCGGCCTCCCCTCCCCACACCCTGGGTCCCTGGGTGGCGGGTGGGCTGTGAGCCATGGCGGTACCGGCCTTGATTCGCCCTGAGCACCTGTGGCCTTCTCCCCACAGCCGCCCCCTCCTTCATGCACAGCATATTCAGCCCCATCTTGCTGCTCAGCCTCGTCACCATGTGTGTCACACAGCTGCGGCTCATCTTCTATATGGGCGCCATGAACAACATCCTGAAGTTTCTGGTCAACGGTGACCAGCAAGTAGGTAGGTGGCCTCTGGACCTCCGTGCACGGCCCCACAGGAGGGCACCCCCCACCCCTGCCTGAGCGGTGGTCACTCCTGCCACCTAAGGTCGAGCGCACTGCCCCGCCGGCTGGAAGGTGTTAGCTGGGCTGGGCTAGCAGGGCTGTGAAATGACGGAGTCCGAGGGACTAATTGCTTGTCAGAGCCATTTCATCCCAGCCAACCCCAACTCCCCAACTGTTCTTTCATGTCCCCATTAGAGTTTCCTAGTTTAGGAAGGAGGAGAGGACAGAAATAACTACATGTGTTTGGGGTGTGAGGTATATGTTTTCCATTGCCTAAAGGGGATAGTTGACGTGTGTTTGTAAATGAAAGTATTGCCTGGAACAGAGTACTCCACCTGAGAACCTGTTGAAAGATAGCCAGTCAAATCCAATGCCAAGAATCCCCCTGGGAAACTGCTGGGTTGGTACAGGGAGAGGCTGGATGCCGAGTGGGGGGGGCCTGGGCCATTGTGGCTGGAGACTTCGGGGCAATTAGGTCTGCACTGGGAGCTGTACCCTGAACTAGAAGCAAGGCCAGGCCGAAGCTTCCTCACTCACTCATGTAATCCAGTCGAGACTTGTTAAATCTGGTAAACAGAACTGATAACCCACACGCCACTTTCCCAAAACTGCACAGGTCTTTAGCAGATTAGAGGTTCTGATTCTACAAAGAAAGTCAGTACTTCCTCAGGGCCTGAGCTGAGTCAGCTTTAGTCATCCCTAAGCGGGACAAACACATTCGGTAAATCCTTTTTCCTGGCAGTCTCATTGGTGTGCAACTTTTTTGTCGGTTTAATTGTTTCCCCTTAGGGATTGTAAGGAATCCAACACAGTTTTTAAAGGGCATGAGAAATCTAGCCTGAACAAAAGGGAGGGATGACAAAGAGACCCCAACAACGGTGGTTCCCCTGTGAAAAGGAGCATGCCATGGGGAAGCACTGTCATGTGCCCTTGGAAAATTTCATAATGAACGCTGACGTGGTCAAGGCCCTAAGAGAGCCCTAAAGGAAAACATAACCTGTTTAGCTTTGTTGAGTCCAGTGATGTTTCCCCAAATTTCTGCTACAGGAATAGTTTTATTACGTAACACTCACTGAAATTTGTGGGCTGAACTTTGGGGAAAGCTGATCTATCATGTCTGAACACCCTCTATTATAAACTCGCAGGCCCAGAGAGGTGGAGACCCTCAAGTGTGCAGAGAAGGGTCCTCGCTGGCTCTTGGAAAGCACATCTCCCTGCTGCCGAGTCGTGGCCTTTTACTTGAGTTGTCTGAGAAATCCTTTGCTGTCCAAGAGGAATTTTTTTCCAACTGTTTCCCACATTTAAAAAGCCAGTTTCAAGAAGTCGAGGAAGTTGGGCCAGGAAATTCAATCTGCAGCTGACAGGGCATTGGTTTTTCCCCTTCCTGCTCCTGTGAAGTGTTGTGCATGGACACCCACAGCCCCAGCTGTGCCCAGAGGGGTGGCTTCAGGGTCAGGGAGCCGGTGGGGTGGACAGGAGAGCAGCTCTGCTGTCCGGGGTGACCCATGGTTGGCTGGAGGTCAGGGTGGGTGGTTGGACCTCTCTTGCCCTCGGAGTGCAACTATAACAGAGCAGTGTTCCTGAGGGGCCCACGGCAGTGAGTTCTGCCAGGTTTGCGGCACCCATACCACGTCCCCATCATGGTCCTCTGCGAGCCATAGGCATGATTCATCAGCCCGCCTGTGACAAGGCACCAGCTGCACATGACTGAGGCCCCAGCAGACAGGCAGACGTCATCAGGTGCCCATGCTCGGCCCTCTTCTATCTCCTCTCAGCCAACCATGGGTGCTCTGAGATTCAGGACTGGGTGGGAAATGGCATGTGTGCTGGGCCCAGAGCCAGCGTGCCTCCATGCCCCCTCTCCCTATCACAACCTTTGAGATTGCTGTTGCTAACCTTGCTCCTTTCTGCTTTTTCACTTTGCTTTCTTGATGCAGTGATGGCTACTGGTAAGCAGGGGGACATTGCCGGGAAACATTGCAACATTCCCTCCCAGCCAGTCTCTGTTCAACCAAGAAACAAACGCTTTGCCTTGAATTCCAGATACCTCTCATGGCCAGAGCTGTGGGTGGGGGAGGAGCAGTCAACTTCCAGTTTCTGTTTGCCCAAAAAGTCCCATCTTAATTTTAAGGTTCTTTGAAGATTGAAGCCCTTACGTCAGAACCCCTGTGAGAGTCGTGCCTTCCTGGTATATTTCTAAAGGCAGAAAACTAATGACCAGTCTGACTTAGGCAAAGCCTCAATCCCAGGCATTGGTTAATTTTGTGGTTCCCAGGTCGTCGAGGTTTCCTGGAGCTTCTGGGGGAGGTCATTGTAACATACTGGATTTCATTAGCTGTTTCTTGGTAAAAAGCATGGCATTTTGAGAAGAGGATAGGGTGCCTACTTCTTGTTCCAGCTTTGGTTTCAGAGGTGAAGGTCTCTGGGCTCCCCTCGAGACCCACAGTGACAAGAAGGGGTCTGTGGGGTCTCAGCCTTTGCCCGGCACCTGCCCCAGGTCCTCTGCAAGGAGCCCCTTATGACACAGCCCCTCTGCCTCCCCAGTTGGCCTCTACACCTCCATCTTCGGCGTGCTCCAGCTGCTCTGCCTGCTGACAGCGCCCATCATCGGCTACATCATGGACTGGAGGCTGAAGGAGTGTGAAGACGCCTCTGAGGAGCCCGAGGAGAAAGACACCAGCCAGTGCGTAGGCAGGACCTGTGCGCCGGCTCCCAGCCTCGGGAGAGAGAAGTCCCGCGTTCCCTGTTAGGCAGGGACACGGTGGGTGGGTGAGGTTTGAAAGTCAGCAGGAGGGGCCCGAGAGGGTTGTGCTCACGGCTACTCTCCCAAGGGCATTAAGACACTCGCGCATTCAGCTCAGCATGCACTTAGGGCTGTCACTTCATGGGAATTCTTTGGTACGCTGAACTTGGGGAAGCACTGGGTTGGATGAAAGAAGGGCGGAAACCAGAGGAAGGTCCGTGTGCAGACACTGGATATCAACCCATTCTGCTTTTGAGACCACACTCAGATCCTTAGCATGAGAAACACAGTGGATGAAAGATCGTAAGCAGGGCTGCTTGCCTACAAGTCTCACCCCACTCAGTGGCACTAGTAAGTTGCTAGAACCCTAAGGGGTGTTAATCGATTTGTTCATGATCGTGAGTATTGAACAAGACACTGGAGCCCTATTTTCTGTAAGCATCGGGCTCTAAGATCAGAAGATGAATGAAATGCTGTCTTCTGTGACTCCACCTTAGTATAACAAGTTACTATTTATTGTATCAGGCCCTGTGCCAAGCACTTAATGCACAGTATCTCAGTTAAGCCTTACAACACTTTGATGAGGTGTGTACTCGTGTGATACCCATTTTACAGATGTGGGAACTGAAGCTAAGAGTTTGAGTAACTCGCCTGAGGTCACATAGTGAGGAAGGGGTGGGCCTGGGACTCCTTACACACCTCCTAGCACTTGGCATTCATTCTTCCATGTCCTACAATTGTCCATGGGGTGTCTGTGTGGGTGGTGAGACTAAAATCAGTAATAGTGATTGCCAAGGAAATAATTACAGAGAATGCTTTGTTATCTAGGTCAGGTCCTACCGCCAAGAGGTTATTTGTGCCCATTCCGGTTCCATCTGCTGCATATTTGTTTCTCCTTCACCCCTCTTTGCCCCCCCAAGGGGAAATCCACTCACTCCCTTATTTGGCTTATTATTTGCCTTATCGTTAGCTCCCTGCAGGATTTGGATGTAGTTGAAGCTAGTGATGAAATGAGGCTTTGCCACATCCTAACTTGGGCACACTTTGCTCCTTCCCTCCCCATCATTTGAGCTCCGTCTTCACTGAAGCAGTGTGGTGTGCTGATTACCGTATCTTGTATCCGACCTCTCCACTGAGGTTCAGGCCCACTGCTGAGTCAAGAGGGTATAATGGGAGTGTCCCTAGTGCTGGTCTAGCTCTGCCCGTCCCTAAAATGTGCTTGGGTGGTCACAGAGTCTTGAGTTGTCTACAAGCTGTGACTTGCCAGGCCTGATTTCTTGGGAAAGCCCATCCTCTTCCAGGGAGCTCCCAGCTGCAGTGTGTGCTCTGTCTCCACAGAGGTGAGAAGAAGAAGAAACGGGACCGGCAGATCCAGAAGGTCACCAACGCCATGCGGGCTTTTGCCTTCACAAACCTGCTGCTCGTGGGCTTTGGGGTGACCTGCCTCATCCCCAACCTGCCTCTACAGGTGGGTGTGGGGAGAGGGAGAGGCCAGGTGAGGTAGGGGATAATGAGACTAAAAGGTGCATGATGTGTCATGAAAGCCATCAACAAAGAGAATGGTAACTTTTCGTTCATTTAATTCCACCAACAAACTAACCAGCCCCCTGTTATATACCAAGCGCCTCTTACCTACCAGGCTGTGTGCTTGTTGCTGGGAGTGAGCTGTAAATAACACTGGGATTGCCTTTCACAGAAGACTCTTCTTTACAAAGGCATATCATTCCTCTTGGTCTTTTGTGCATTTGCATACCGTGAATACCACCGTCATACTATTTTCCAGAACTATGTTGGGTAGCATGGTTACTTATTTTGCATTGCTCAAATAGCTGAAATCTGATGTCCAAAGAGGTCTGGCTAATCTGTGGCATTGATGGGAACTAAACAGATACAAGCGTGCCTACAGGGTCTCTAATTGTAGAGAGTGGGAAAAGATTGTGATTGTTGCTTGGCATCTGGGTTCAAAAGTTTAATTCCATTCCACAAGATTTCTGATGCTTTTGAAACTTGACTTTTGGCAGAGATTGTGAGCGAGGTAGATTTTAGTCACCTGCCCGACTCCACCCTTAGGTCCATGAAAGTGTTCTAGTCCCAACCCCCAAGTTTACGAACTTGGAAAGGACGTGAGGGATGGCATTGCCTCCAGATGGGTGTAGCCCAAGGCCAGATGGTATCTTGGGCCAGGTCCAGGAGGAAAGCAAGAGTCCCTTCTTTTTTACAAGTGGCCACGTGTTGAGGTACATTGAATACCCAGGTGTGCACACCACCCACGGGTACTATCGCTTGTATGTGCCGACACTGTGCGTGCAGATCAGAGTAAACAATTGGAAACTTGTACCACTTCCAGGTAGGAGTGTTGTTACCTCCCTGGTGCCCTCCCGGTCTCCTGGGAGCTGCCCTCTCTGCAAGACTGACAGACCCTTGCCTGGACCACCTTGTTCAATCGGGGGACAGTTCTTAGTGGAGACAGTCATCTGTTTTTGGTTTTTGTTTGTTTGTTTAGTTCTCATTAAAAGCAAAGTTATGAAAAACCAACAAGGCTTTTGAAGTGGAAAGGGGAGCTTGTCCAAGTATGTGCCCGTACATTCGGGTGCAGCCCTCTTTCAGCACTGCAGAGAGAGGCCCCGGCCCCCCCACCTCCCGCATTCCTCAGAGCAGGTCCTAGCTTCTGAGCAGGATGGCAAGGCTGCACATGGAAGAACAAAGGGTCATGTGGCACAGTGGACAGCTCTCAAGCCTTTCAAATCATTAACAAGTGCTTCTCAGGGCTTGTAAGCCTGCCGGCAGAAGCAGAGCTTTCCTAGGGAGGGGACAGTAGGGCCTGAGTGACCAGGCAGGGAGACCTCATGTCAGCAAAGGCAGGAGAGCCAGTCGTGATTAGTGACCTGCTTAGTGCTGCCAATACATATTTAACAACAGGCTCTAGGTCGGGGTGGGGGTGCCCTGATTTTTTAACATTTGCCAATTTCCATGGTGTAAATACTCTCATGGCTAATTTCAATCTATGATGTCACCAATTGTGGAGTTGGAAAGAGAGTCACAGTAACACACCATCATATGGTGTGTGTGTGTGTGTGTGTGTGTGTGTGTGCGCGTGTGCGCGCGTGCGCGCCATAAAAAACCATAAGAGCACAGATAATAGCCAAACAGTAAAATAATTAGGAAGTGATGTTTTGAGTATTCATTACCTTTATTTTTAATTTGTTTAATTGCAAGTTTATAAAATTTTAACAACTGGCTTGGGAAATTCCTAAACATTCAGGAATTGGCCCTGGAGAGCTGGTACAAGCCACCTCCAGGTTGCCATTGCTCCCATTGCATAGGACTCCAGGAACTGTGGGGTGAGGGGAGGAGAGGGTTGTCACAATCTTCTGCTCACGCTCTGCTCTCCTTCCCTCAGATCCTCTCCTTCATCCTGCACACAATTGTACGAGGATTCATTCACTCTGCCATTGGGGGCCTGTACGCCGCTGTGTAAGTCCTGGGAGCTGCGGGCGGCCTGGTGACTGAGGGAATGACTTAAGGGGGGTTCATGGTGGAACTGAGGTCATGAGGGGGGCCAGCCTGCCCTCAGGGTGCATCTTGCAACAAGGGTCAGGTACCAGAGCTTCTGTTGGTTGTGTCAGGGGAAGGCCATACCTGGCGGGAGGTAGGTCAGTGGGCAGACAGTTGGGTGCCTGCAAGTCTTGGCATTTAACATGAAGTCAGCTCTCCCAAGCAGAATCAGTGCCCTGGGCAGCTCATTGCCTTGGGGGCTGCCGCTCAGCCGAGTCCTGGCTGCCTCTGGTTGTTCATGGGAAGGCCAGGGATTCGTTCCGGCTGCCCAGAGCTAAATGTTCACATTAAATGGCCCTTCATAGGGGAAGAGACATGGCTAACTGAGCCCAGAATGTATCCGACAGTTCTCACCCAGAATCTCGTGGGGCCTGATTCTGCCCACAGCTTTCTCAGGCCTTGGTTAAAATGAAACCTGCCTCCCATGCATTAGGAACCAGTGTTCTTCCTCCTTGGGCCAGGGCTTGGCTCAAAAACTGGAATCCAAACACCATCTGCTGTCTCTCTCGGACTAAAGACCAGCTTGTTTCCTGCTGGGAGCCCCTTCCCACCTCTCAGGCCCCAAAGCCTGATGTTTTCTGAGATTTTGTCAGATCTCTCTCCCCAGCATTGCATGGGGGTCATTCCAGGTCTGCGTGTCCCCCACCCGCCCAGGCCTGGAGGAAGTTGCGGCTGCCCTGGCAGGGTCTGAGGGAGTCGGCCGAGAGCTGTGATGCTGCATTTCCGTGATTACACAATGCTCCTCTGGATGAGGGCGCAGCAGAGCCAGGCCTAACCTCCAACCTTCTTCCTGGGCCTGTTTCCCAAACTGCAGACTCCTGCTGGCACCACACTTTCCACTCAGCTTAGCCAGACACCCACAGGCCCAGGGCACACATGGGTAGGGGGGTTTCTCCCAAGAGTCTGGGGCCTCAGATGGTCTGACAGGGAAATTCACTTTGCAAAACTGCTCAACAAAAAATAATCTGAAGGTGAGCACCCTGCCATTCTCTGAGGCTGTCACCTGCCTCTTCTCTGGTAGCAAGGTGCAGCGTGGGGACACCAATGTACCTGGGGCCAGGCTGAGGCCAAGGAGCATTTGTAAAGCCTGAGAGTGGCACCTGTGGTGACAGGTTCTCTATTTCCCCGGCAGGTACCCTTCCACCCAATTTGGCAGCCTCACAGGACTGCAGTCTCTGGTCAGCGCACTCTTTGCCCTCCTGCAGCAGCCCCTGTTTCTGGCCATGATGGGTCCCCTCAACGGAGACCCTCTTTGGGTAAGAAGGGCCAGGGGGCAGTGGGTTATGGGCATCTGCCCACTCTGCTGATGGGGAGCTGGGAGGCATTGCTCTCGGGCTTCCAGAGCCCCGAGGACAGGCAGTTTGGGAACTTTGGTTAAATTAATTCACTGTCCTTTTGTGAATGGTGGCCAGGCAGAAGAAGAAAAGTGTCCTTTCTGGACCTGATTTTGGGATAAATAGAACCTCCTTGCTGTCCATGCCCCACCCCGGGAGATTTCAGATCAGTAGGTCTGAGGTGGGGTGGAGTGGGGAGGGCCGGCCCTGAGGGCTGCTGGGTAGCCTACAGACAACGGGAATTCTGGTGCTGGAATGTGGCCCTGTAGCCTCTTAAACATTCCAGTTTCAGTTTTTCCTCCTTTTCTATGACCTTCTCCCCTGTCCCCAACATACATGTGAGAAAGGGTCTTGAGCTGGGCTCTGCAAAAGACCACAGCCCCCACCTGGTCCCGTGCCCCATGTGATGGCAACTCTCATCCCTGCCACCCCAGGTGAATGTGGGGCTGCTTGGCGTGAGCATGCTGGGGTTCTGCCTTCCCCTCTACCTCATCTGGTACCGGAGCCAGCTGGAGAAGCAGCTGCAGCAGAAGAGGGAAGACGACAAGCTTTTCCTCAAGCTCAATGGCTCATCCAACCAGGAGGCTTTCGTGTAGTGCTCATACCTCAGAACTGTGACCTCCTGCCCTTGCTTCAGTGACTCATCAGTGTCCTCCTCCCCACCCCAGAGGACCTCCATGCACCCCCAGGAACCTCTCCTTCACCATATGGAAGTCCATGCTCCTTCCCAGGGCCTTGGTCCTGCAGCTCTGCTATGGAAGGACGGGAGAGGGCTTGGACATGTGATTCTCCCATTGCTGGAAACAGGGGCTGCCTTAGGCTTTGCTCTGCCACCTTTGAGGAGCCCTGGAGCCTTGAGGCTCCATGGTGCCTGCAGGAGGAGCCAGGAGGACTCCCAGCAGATAGGCTCTCACCCTCAAGTATCTGGATTCTGCCTCTTGCCAAAGCAGAGGGGTCTGCCATCCACTGTCCACCATCTGCCCCTCGGCTGCATGCCCGCTGACCACGCCTGCCTGAGGACAAAGGCTTGCACTGTCTGCACCCCCCTCGCCTGGCCCCTCACCTCCCCCCTGGCCAGTCTGAAGCTGCCTGAGGAAGGAAGGACCCGCTTCCTGTTGTTGGTGCTAACTCCTTTGTAATTCCAGCCCCCTGTGGCCTGTCCGTGACCTGTCCTCCGAGTAGAGGCCTGTGGAGGAGCCCCCCTGGCTTAAAGCCTGGGGAGGGGATGGAGGGCGGGATGGTCATAGGAGGCTCAGAGCCATGGACGAAGCTGAGCAGCAGTCGCACACCTCCTCCCGCAGGGCCTACGCGGGGAGTAAGTTTCCACTGCCACCCTTCATCCAGTCTGTGACCTGGAGGGAATTAAAGGGGCACCCCCTCCTCCCACCCATACACACAGCTGTTTTTGTGGGGGTGGAAGTGAGGCTGCAGATGACAGACATGGAGGTGCAGGCCTGAGTGGAGGGTAGAATGTGAGGGGCTTAGGGGTGTGTGTATGTGTGGGTGTGTACATGTGATATGTGTGAGAGATGTGTGGGGGTGGTGGTAAGGTGTGGGCTCTGAGTATCTGCTCTCACTCTCCCAGAGCCACCCAGGAGCCAGCCAGGCCTGCCCCAAGCTCAGCACCCTAGAGCCAACCTGGCTCGTTCCGCAGCTTGTCTGAGGCTGTGGCGCCACAGTGCCCCCTGCTGGCAGACTCCTCCAGGGCCCTGAAGCTGTTTACGTGAGAGAGGCTGCCCCCTTCCTCTGCCAGGCCGGCCTGGTTTACCAAATCCACCCACCTGAACTGCCCCCAGAAATGTGTCTGGAAATTTCTGGGAGCGCTGAAAGGGGTGGGTGGATTTTTAGGCTTATAGTTTTGTTTTTCTTTTAAGTTTTATCAGACTCCTTTTTATAAAGCAATAAATCCATTTTCCTCATGGTAAGGGTTGTCCCTGGTAGCACATCAATTAAGGGCTACATGTGCCTGTTTTGAGCTTGAGGAGAAAAAGCAAGACAAGGTTTTCTGCCACCGACCAGCTTCAGTCGTACCCAGCTGCTCACCGTCTCTCTGGATGATTGCCATCTTGGAAGGGGCAGTGGGCCAGGAAAAGACGTTACTCTTCCACCCCATCCCCTAATAAATTGGGCTTGTGCAGACATCTTAGAAGGGTGGGCCACCCCTTCCTCTGCTGCTTCTCCCAGCCAAACGGGCCAATCCTGACCCCCTTTTCTCCCTGACTCCAATTTCCTGTCACTGGTCCACTATCCTGGGTGTTCCTCCTGAATTCAAGACACAGGTTGACCCCAGGCGCGCCTCAGGCTCAAAGAGACAAGAGGCAGAATGTGGTGGGGGAATGGATAGAGAACAGGAAGGGACAGACCCAGGCGCAAATTCGAATTCCGTGTCAGTAGTTGAGCACCTTGAACACACCTAATCTTCCTAGGCTTTTCAGTCCATCGAAATAATAAAAAACAAAAAATATTTGTTTAAAACATTTTTTTAAAAGGAGAGAGACCGAGATCAACATTTCCCAAAGCATTTCTCAGAATACTAGTTATGGGCGATGCTAATGGTTATTCTAATCAAAAAACAAAAGTTTTGTTGTCAAATTTGGGAAATGCTGCGTTAGTCCAGCATGTTTCTTCGCAGCAAGCACTTGCGGCACTTTTTGGCGTATCATGGGCTTTGCGGCTCTCCAGGAGGTGTGGTAGGCTGCGGAGGGATGGTTTTAACAATCAGAGCCATCCTCTGTGTGTGCCCCAGTGACCACCCGCAGCTGGAGCTCCTTGGTGCTTGTTCAACATGTAGACTCCTGGTCTTAACACTGATATAGAGGGAATCTGCAGCCTATATGTTGCTGAGCCCTACTTGGTGATTCTGGTGTCTCCCCACTCCCCCCCAAAGTTTGAGACCCACTGACAGGAGTGCAGTTTAGGGACATGTTGATTAGCAAGGGCCCTTCTGCTGTGAAAACACTGAGGTTACAGACATGGCCTGTGCTACCCTCAGCAGCGCCCAGGCCCAGCCCCCAGCCGAACTAGGAGCTGCTGTCCCCCAGCCACCTGCAGGGTGTGGGCACTTGGTGGAAAGAAGCAGGCATTGAGAAATGAGTTCAGGGTGGAAATCAGTCTAGGGCCAACAGTGTGTGGGGATTTTAGAGTCATGAAAATGGGAGCAGGGTACCAGATGTGTCGGCTACCAACGGCACCCCCACCCCCTTGTCAGGGGCCGGTCATTCTGCTCTGACGTACAGAGTTGATGGGTTACATATTTTCCTATTATCATCATTGAATCATGATAACAAATCCAAGAGTTAAATAGATACTATCATTTCTGTTTTACAGTTGGAAAAAATTGAGGCCCAGAGAGGTGGAGTAATTTACTCAAGATTAAAGCCAGGACTTGCATATGGGTCTTCACATCTCTGGAGTAACCAAAGAAAGCCCTCTAGATGAGGACATTCCTTTTGGAGCAGTAGCCCCAGGGGCCACCAGGCTTTGGGAGCAGAAAGGCCTGAGGAAGGGAAGCAAACCCAGGCACCACTTTCTTGGAGCCAAGAGACTCCTTGGAGAACAAGATGATTTCTTCTACTCAGGAAAGTCGTCTTAGCCCTGGAGGCTGATGGGTTCTTAGGGAAGCAGTTCTCTGGCCACCCTAACCCCTGAGAGGAGTGCCCTGGAATGGGAAAGGAACCATGGGCTGGTCAAAGGCACTGGGCACCAAGTGGCCATGGCCCTCCACCTTCCTCCTTGTCCTCCAGGCTCCTGGTGGGCAAGAGTGGGAAGTGATGCCCGGCGGGTGGTTTCAATCAGAGTGAAAAAGGGGGTTGAGCCAGTCTCAGAAGCATTGCCAGGAACCCCTCTCCTCACTAGTCTCTCTGGAGTCGGGTCTAGGTGGTTCTTTGTTGGCTTTCTCCAAACCTTCCTGGCCTCTGCCTGCAGCTCCCGCTGCCTGGGCCAGAACTAGGGAAGGTTCCAACTCGCCTAAAAAATACAGATGGGGTTGCAGCCTCTTGTGGGTGCCTTTCTGATTTGCTCCATCTCCTTTCCACTCTCATAACCAGTATCAGCCTGTCCCAAGAACTTCTACTCAAGCCCTCCTCCTGACCCTGCTCTGTGCAGTCTGAGGAGTGTCTCACACTGCCCTGGACCCCAAGGACACTGAAAATGGGGGGACATCCAGTATTTGGGGTACACGTGCAGGACAGTCCCAGAAAGCAGCACAAACACATTCCGCCCAGAGGGGCTTTTGATGGACTTGCATGTCAGCCTGTGTGAATTGGAGCAGATAGGCAACTGGGTAGGTGATCGGAGGAGGGGTCAAGCTGTAGGCATTTTATGGTGAGGACTGCCTGTCAGAGAACTCTGAGAGGATGGAGCTGCAGGGGCTGTTTTAGGAACAGCTCCCGCCCTCTGGAGAATAATATGATGGGTTATCATGGGCGCTTAATAGGCGCCTCGTCTATTCCAATTACCAGGGGCCCAACTCAAGGGTGGCAGCCCATTTTCCCCAAGTGCAGATTGTGAGGTTAGGAGCCCAGGACCCCCAAAGTGAGAGATTGGTTTTCCACAAGACGCAGCCTTCCCCTAGGGAGGGGGGTGGTCAGAGTGAGCAGGTGGGCTCTGCAGGCAGAGCCAGCCCATGTCCTGACTCACTGTCCAAGTCCAGGAGTGAGGACGGAGCTTCCCAAGCGTCAGGAAGGAGAAACAGCATCCTCCACGGGCGTGGTCTGCCAGTATGGAGCTACCGTCCGTGTCCCTTAGTCTCCACAGCTCTGAAGTTAGTCGTTCTCAGCCTCCCGGGCCAATCCGAGACTGCACTGGGGGCCCCTAGCAGCTCCCAGTCCCCGATCTATCCCCAGAGTGAGGTGCCGTCTTCCTGGGCCGAGGGGAAGAGCAGAGGTTAGAAGCCTCACCCCACATACTGCAGTGACCTTAGGCAAGTCTTGAGCCTCAGTTTCCTTATATGTAAAGGGAGCTAATATCCTTACTGTGAGGCTCGATGAACACAGATGTAAAGCAATTGCACAGTAGTATACCTAGCTCTCCATAGGCACTTAACAAGTGACAGCATAATTTGTATGACCCTAGAGGAGTGCAGATAGCAGAGGGAACAAGGGCCACCCCCACCCCTCTACCCCTACTTGTATAGTAGGACACCTACTTTAGGCAACTCTGACCTCGTGGCCAAGAAAGGAAGTGCGGTCTGTTTCTGCTGACCCTACTCCTCTCTGAACCTCTCTCCAAGCAAAAGCCTTAAGATGTTGTGCCCTTGTTCACTTTTATGTCTCACATTTTGATAACACACTTGGCCAAAAAGTTTCTTAAGATAATCTCCAAATGGTGGATATTCAGGCGCTCCGACAGATTTATGTTGAGGGAGGTGACTCAAATCATGGCATGTAGGTAGCAGCTCCACACCACCTCCTTATAAAACTGCTTGGCCGTGCGTGTGCTTGTGTGTGTGTGCTTGTGTGTGTGTGTGTGTGTGTGTGTGTGTGTGTTTGTGTGTGTGTGTGTACAAGCGCATGTGTGTGAGTGCGCGCGTGCCACATGTGTGTATGCGTGGGTTGAGGTATGAGATATATTTCAGGCGTGTCAGGTGTTAACATGTTTAGAGAAGTGCGTAGGGGTTGTCCGTGTGCCTCTACCTGAATGGAGAAGAGGGAGAGGGTCTTTCCTCGCTGACTCCCTTTTTGTTGCTGGAAAGGCCTAGGCAGGACCTGTCCAAGGACATAGCCCAGGCCCCCAAAGTTGTGCCTGTGATAACCAGGGTCAGTACAGTGTCACTGAAGACCTGCTAGGGGACCCTGACTCTGCCTGCCTCCTTGCTGTTTCTAGCACCTGGCTTACTTCCTGGCACACAGTAAGCACTCAATAAATGTATGCTGAGAATGACAAGACCTGCTTTCTCCTCAGCGCCATGTCTTTCTCCCTGTGTCACACATCCCTTGCTGTTTGTCCCTTGCCCAGACTCCCTGTTACTTGTCCAAACTGTGCTCCCTCGCCCCCACCCCCTCCCCTGGACATCCTCTGCCATGGCCCAGCTTTGCTGGTTTGGTCTCTGCACGGCCATTTGAAGAGGTGAGGAAAGGAGAGAGTAAGGGGCGTCTTGGGGGGGAAGACAGGGCTGCTGATGAATTCTGTTTCTAAAGGACGGAGCTCATCCTTGCGCCTTTTCTTTTATCTTAAGGCAGTGGTCATGGGCATGACTGTTCCTCCTACAGATTTCCAACCAAGCTGGCCACACTCCTGCCAGGGCCCTGGGCAGTGGCAGAAGGAGAGAGAGCAACTGCCTGCCCCACACACATACCAGAGAAGCCTCACCGCCAGTGAGGGAGGTGGCAGCCTGATCGTCTGAGGCCTGGGCCCTGACCCTGCTGGGACGGAGGAAGCTTGAGGCCGAGGGGAGAGAGAGAGAGATGGATGGCCTTGGGCACCAGCTGGGGAAGGGATGAACAATGTCCCCCCCACCGCCTCCTCTCCGCCGCCTGCACAGTATCCAGGGCAGAGAGATGCTAGATGGATGTCCTACTTGTCAGGACCACAAACTCAAAAACTGGGGCTCTACCACTTCCTTTGTTGTTAACCTTTCATCTTTCTGTGTTGGATAGAGACAGTACAGAGACTATTTCTCTAATATAAGTAGAACCACAAGCTCACTGACGCTACAGGGGCAGCTAGACTTTGACCTCTGTGCCATGGACACATAAGGACTTGGTGGGGACCGTGGGGACCTGGAGGCTCCAGCCCCCATCTCAGGGGACAGCCTTAACACAGCTTCAACCAATTATGGCCATGTAGCAACAAGCCCAGTGTTGGCAGATCTTCGGATTTTTTTCAAGAGAAGCCGGAAAACCTGAGTTTTATATAAAATATCCCCATTTTCAAATGTTGGTCCAATAAAATATTTTAAAAATATAATAGCTGCTCAAAGAGCTTTTAACCCTATGTAGGCCAAACATTGTCAAAATTAGGGAGAGAAAAGAGGAGATAAAGTGCCTCCTCACCTCTTTGAGCACCCAAAGCAGACACTGGCTATTTCTTTGGCTCCAGCAGATGTTACATTTTCCTTGCATTAGACTGTGGCTCTACATGGGCTGGAACTTTTTTCTTTTCACCTGTGTCTCCCCCAGCCTGGTGCATAATAAATGTGATTGAGTCTGGCTTCTAGAGTGGTCCACAGTTCCTATTTAGGGACAAGGAATTGTCAGGCAAAGCTCAGGGCAGAGCCAGCTTGCCCTCGTGGGCCAGAGTCCCTGTGCATGGCTTGGCCTGGCCAACACGCTCCTCTGCCCAGTGGGACGAGCCAGGTAGCCAGGGACACATGTTTGTGTGTTCTTTTGTCTGGTATCTGTCTGCCCACTAGAATGAATGCTCCTTGAGAGCTGGCACGTGCGCCACCTTAGTCACTGTGATACCTCTAGTGCCTCAAATGGTTACTGGGATGGAACTGCTGCTCAACAAATATTTGGAGGATGACATTTTTAAAGAGAAAGACAGAAATAAAAAAAAGAGGCTGAAACAGACTGATACAGAAGCTGGGAGAAGAGCATGCTGTCACCAGCCAGGAAGGGACAGAGCAGAAGATGGAAACAGTGAAACACAGTCTCCCTGAGATACCCAGAGATGGGTTACAGGTGTGGCTGTGTGACCAAGGCAGTAACAAGGGCCAGCCAGCCAGGAGAAACAATGCGGGGGCCAGAACTGTGAGATGCACAGACACCAAGATGAAGGAGGGAGGGAGAGAGAGAGGACCGAGAGCAGACAGATAGGGGAAAAGGAGACAGCTTCAAAGAGAAGATGAAAGAAACACAGGCAGAAGGTGCATTACCCAGAGTATGGTGACAGACTGACAACTGGGATGGAGAGAGAGAGGGCCAAAGAAGAGAGACAGAAAAAGGGGGAAAGAGAGGGGGAAATGCAGAGGGACAGAGAGGAGAGATAACAAGAAAGAGATTAAAGACAGTGCGATACAGAGAAAATGAAAGAGAGAGACAGAGAGGCGAGATAAAGAGATAGAAGGGAGAGACAGAAAAACAGAGAGAGAGAGAGAGAGAGAGAGAGAGAGAGCCAGAGAGGGAGCTAGAGAGATGGAGAGAAGATAGGAACCAACAGAGATGGAGAGGGAGAGAGACAAAGGGAGACATGAGCGACAGAAAGATCACTGGAGATTCACTTCTTTCTCTCTTTTAAGCTTGGAGCATGCAGAAGTAGTTTTGAGGGGCGGTAGTGTCCATCCCTCCTTCCTCACAAAGTCCCTGTCCCCCAACAATAATAATATGGAAACGTGCCATATACTACACAAAATTTTTTTACGTACATTTCCTTGAAGCCAGCCCTATCACTGCTTCCCAGCCATCCCACTGGGCAGGCACTATCATTGCCCCATTTTACAAATGAAGATGCTGAGGCACAGAGAGGTTAAGTAACTTGTACAAGGTCACACAGGTAGCAAGTGGTAGGGCTGGGACTACAGGGCATCAGGCACCAGGGGGTCTGTTCCCACAGTGGGGCTCAGTGGGGCACAGTTGGAGAGTGCTGTGGCCTCTGCATGTAAGGGCTCATTCCTATGCACACCTGAAGCAAAGCTTGCTCGAGTAAGATGTAAGAAACAGAACTAAAAATAAAATGTGAAAAAATAAATGCAACCTTGCTCAGATACTAAACTTACCTAAAAGAAACTACAAAATAATATTTTAGATGATTAGGGAAATCTGAATATGAACAGGGCATGAGATAATATCAAGAAATTATGAATTTTGTTAAGAATGATATTAGCATTGTGGATTCGTAAGAAAACATCCATAGTTCTAGAATGCACACTGAAACATGGAGGAGTGAGATGACATATGTCTGAGTATGTATGGTGTCATATGGGTACATTCGACTTACGGGGGGAATCACTTCGTAAGTTATATGACTGTCTAACCACTATGCTGTACACCTGAAACTAATATAATATTGAACGTCAACTGTAATTGAAAAATAAAAATAAATGTTTCAGAAAAGAGATGAAGCAAGAGTAGCAACATCTCAGTAATACTTGAATCTGGGTGATGAGGAATAGGGGTTCCTTAAGGCCCTCAAGGGGCTGCCCCCCGCCCACGGAACAGAGGTACAGTTCTCTAGCTTGGCAATCAGGGCCCCACCCTCGTCCCTCCTGTGTATGTGCACATGCCAGAACCAGAGGCTCTACTCCGGCCTCTCCACGCCCCCAAATTCCATCCCCTAGAATCCTGCCTCTGCACCTTTGCATATGCTAGTTTCCCTCTGAAGATGCTGTTCCCTCTTTCTAGCCAAATCTGGCTCAAATCAACCTTGTCCTGTATGCTCCCTACACCTCTCCAGCTTAGAGGCCTTTCCGCGGATTTTCCCCCAGCGTCGTTCTTTGTGTTACACACGTTCACTTTTAATGCAAGTTATGACGAGTCACTAGAGTTTTCTGCAAGTGCAAGGTCTACTCTCCATGAGTGCTTCCAGAGCAGAGGCTGGTTCTCAGGTATTTTGATTGTGTTTTGCTTTATATTTCCCCAGGACCCAACACCGTTCTCCAAACTCCCTGTCTCAACTCGTGAACTAAGAGCCAGCTTAGCAATTCCTCTGGTCATTCAGGCCTGTGTCTAAACATCACCACCTCTAAAACTCTTCCCTGGCCACGCAGCTAATGCCATCCGCCACTGCCCAAAGTCGCCCTGTTCAGTCTCTTCGTAACAGTTACCATGACTTGAAGTTAATTCTGTATTTGTTTATATTTTGCTTCCCCTCACTGAGGAAGGGAAGGATGTCATTTTTCTTGGTCATCCCTGTATCCTGAGTGCCTAGAAAACGGCACTCAGGACAGGGCCAGGAGCTCAATCAATATTTATTCAGTGAAAGAGGAAGTGTAGTTTTCCCAACTAGACTGCAAGCTCCCAGACGGCAGGATTTGGTTACTTCCTGGAGAAATCCAGCACATGGTCATTGTTAAATAACTATTCATTGATATTATGTGGGAGGGGAAAAAAACCCTACACTGGGTGTTGGGGGGGGAGGGGTCAGGGGACCAGGGTCCAGGCCACTCACCTAATCTTGGACTTTGGGTCATAATATCTCTTCTCTTAACATTCTCTCACAGGGCCTAGGCTTGGATTTCCGGGGCAATCCCTGTTCCCACTCTAGGATTTAATGAATGAGAGGCCAACACATGTAATACTTGGGGCTGTCTGGGAGCACTAGTCATGGCTTGATAGCAATACAGCCACCTGCTCCACCCCCCTTCCCAAGTCCCTATCTTGGGCAGTCCCCTAACCATCACCTGGGTGCTCAAGTCCAACCCTGGCATCGTTATCTTCCGCTGTGCAAATATGCCTTTCTGTGTTCTCCTCAAGGCAGTACTGTCCACCCAGGCTCCTAGGCTAGAAGCCTGGGTGGTTTTCTCCCCTCCTCCTCTTACCCTCTCAGCCAATTAGTTAACAAGTCTTGCTGATTCTACCTCCTGAGTTGCTGCTGAATCCATCCTTTCCCCCGCCCTCCCTTCTCAACACTGTACTAGTCCATCTTCGCCTGGATTTCTGCAAAGGCCTCCTAACTGGCCTCCCTTCCTCTGCTCCGACCTCTTCTGTCCCCTCTCCACCCAGATGTCAGAGTGAGCCTTCAAACACCAACCCTACTTAAAACCCTTAAATGCCCACATGTGCCCTTAGGATGGACTCCAAACATCTTATCACCCACCAGGAATTGCATTATTTGGTCCCAACCCACTCCTTCTACAGCTCCTTAGCTCCCAAATTTCATGCCCCAGTCACTTCTTTCAGTTCCCCAAATGCACCTTTGCATTCACTGTGCCTGGTAAAGCCTTCCCCTCCCAGCCTCCTGCAGATCTCAGCTTAGAACCTCTTCTTCCAGGATGCCTTGGCTGTCTACATCTCCTGGTGTAATCTCAACACACTTGTGTTTCACCTCTCACAGCCCTTTTCATTCTGTCTGGCTCTATCTCTCCCCCCCCCCCCCCACTTGACCCTGAGTTCCTTAAGAGCTAGATGGTCTCTGCCTTGCTTACTTTCTCAACAAAAGCACGGGTTTTGGTATACAGCAGGCACTTAGCAAATACTAATTGGATGAATGACG
Organism: Rhinolophus sinicus; assembly: GCF_057876585.1. Taxonomy (NCBI): domain Eukaryota; kingdom Metazoa; phylum Chordata; class Mammalia; order Chiroptera; family Rhinolophidae; genus Rhinolophus; species Rhinolophus sinicus. The sequence continues at coordinate 18,891,204 of NC_142512.1, forward strand.
TTACACTAAAACTGCCTGGTGAAAATAGCGGCTCCATTACATGCTAGCTTTGGACTTGAACAAGTCTCCTAACCTCTGCCTCCTTCTCCTCACCTGTAAACGAGGACAGTAATAGTACCTTTCTGGTAGTGTTGTCCTGAGGAGTCAAGCACTTAGAAGACCACTTGCACGTCAATTTGGCTATTCTTAACATTTTTTGACACAAGCTTTCCCTAGCTCTCACCCCATCCCACCGGGGAGGCCCGAGCATACAGGTGCATTTGCTCCACCTGCAGAACAGTCACACCTAGGACCCTGCCCAACACCTCATCGCCTGCTCCGCCTACTGCCCGGGTCTTGTGCACGCCCAGGGCCCCTTTCGGACGCGGACGCCAACGTTGCTGCCCATTGAGCGACAGGAGGGGACGGGCCCGAGAAGGCTCCGCCTCCGCGCTTAGGTCAGCGCGTACCGCTGCGTGTGACGCTCTGGTTGCCGCAGAGACGCCCCGCCCCCGCGCGGCGCTGCGGAACCGGAGCTCCGGGCGGCGTCGGCAGAGGCGCGGGAGGCAGTGAGGCCGGGACGCAGGAGCCGGCGCGGCGACCGCAGCGAGAGCGGCGGGGACGGAGCAGACCACGACGAAGGCGCACAGGCAGCCGGGCCGGGCCAGGCCACGGGGAGAGCGGCCGCCGGAAAGCGGGCGGGAAGCCGGGCGGGCAGCGGGCAGCCGCCGAGCCGCCAAGCGACATGGTGCTGCTCAAGGAGTAGTGAGTGTCTGGCCGGCCGTGCGGAAGCGACGAGGAAGGCAGGGTCGGGGATGACGACCAGGGAGGCTGATGGCCTGGTGGAGGGGATGCAGCGGCCGGCCGGGGCCCGAGGGGATGGAGAGCGCTGGATGGGCTGAAAGGCGGCCCATCAGGGGCTGAGGGGGCCGTGAGGGCCGGACAGGGCCTGGGGTGGAACCAGTGGGAATAGAGAGGGACAGGCAGCATCTGAGATGGGCCCCAAGGGGCAGTGAGGGCCGAATAGGCCGGAGGAGAGGCCGAGGGGACAATGAGAGCCCGACGGGGCCTGAGAAGGGGTCAAGGGGACAGTGAGAGCCGGACCAGGCGTGAGGAGGGCTTGAAGGGATCCAGAACACGGGATGAGATGTGGGTTGGTTCTTTAGTGGGGGCTGAGGGACGTAGGGACCAGCCAGGACTGCAGGCGTGGCTGAGAGGACCTGCGGAAGAGGGGCTGAAGAACTGTTAGACAAGGGCAGGCGGGGTGGGTGAGTTCGCCCGCGGTGGGGAGGGCGTGGGGGCCGCACCGCACTCAGGCTCAGAAGGTCGGATACGACCGCTTCAGGGATGGAGCTGAGATGATGGGGAGGAGTGCTGAGGGCAACCTGGGGAATAAGTGGCTGCCTTAGGCTTCAGGGGAAGGACTGTAATAAGTGGACACAGGGAAAGGACTAGGGAGTCAAGGCCAGGCTGGGATGACGGGAAGGAGCTAAGGAGATGGCAGAGGGGACTGGTGGCATGACATGGTGCCCAAGTGGCAGGTACAGAAGAGAAGGTGTTGCAAAAAACTGCTGATTTAAGGTGATTGCTTGCAACTCGGAGACACTTGGGTGAGGAGTCCAGAAAATACTGGGGAGCCGGGAAGTGATATGGGGGAGTGATGGTGATGGAAAAAGGCTAGATTGTTAACAGGGTAGAAGACAGTTTGAAAAGAGAATGTTTGTGAATAAAGGTAAGACTTACTGGAGTGGCTGCGAGGAAGGGACCGCCTAGGGAATTCTCAGTCTTGGTGCAAAGAGATGGGGAATTGCTTTGAGGAATTGCGGAGGTTGCCTTATATAAAGCCATTAATTGAGAAAAGACAGTGAAGGATGAGGGAGTTCTTGAGTAGTGACTGGGGAGTGGGCAACTAGTGACAGCCGGTGCAGGGAGATGGGCTTGCTCCTGAGCGCCAGGGGATTGGAGGGATGACAGGGGAGGAAGTTTGGATTGTTAAATCTTTCAAATGTGAGATGACCCATCCCTGTAGCTCATGGTTCCAAAGAAACATCTCGGGACTTTTTATTTTTCTTTCCAAAGAGGAGAGATTGGATTTATGTGTGCAGAATTTATAGTAAAATTGTACTTCCCTGGAGGGGAAGGCAGGTGGGCAGCATTCCAGAAACCCAGGAATTCTGAAAGTGGGAGATGTCCAAGTAGAGAGCAACTGGTGGAACTCACTTGGTCGCCAGGCAGGTGTGTGGAGGGGCAGTTTGCATTTTGTCAGTGAAGGCACTTCGCCCCATCCCATCTGACTTGCTCCTTGGAGGTGTTTCGGACGTTTAGGAGGTAGTGTGGAGTTTAGATAACAAAGGGAGCAGAAACTCGGGTGTCCTCCCAGCTCGGCACCGCGTTTGAAGAGCATTCTTTTGAAGCCCTTCTACCTTTATTTCTTGACATCCAGTCTGAAATCGATTCCGCCAGGCTTGGAGCTTGATGTAGTGAGGAGGGAAAATCTTGGGATGTCAACAGGAGGAGAGCGTGGTGCACTTTGGGTTCTAATCTTGACTGTTCTGATGACAGGCTTTTCCCATTCTCCTGAGCCTTTTGTCTATTCCCAGATAAAGCCTAGAATCTGTAGAAACCTGTAGTTTTGTAACGAAGATCAGGCAGGGAAGGGAAGGGACCTTCAGAAGAGATCTGAGTGAGTTTTGAAGAGAGGTCCTCCCTTCCCATTCTTTGTTCTCCTCCCCTTGAAGCCCGCCAGGGAAAGGCCCAAGGTGCCGGGGATGCAGAGCCTGCCTGTCATCTGCGGTTCCTTCCTGTCTGACTTGTGCTCTGTGTGTGCTCGGGCATGTGTGTGCATCCCTAGGCAGGGGACAGGGAGGGGGGCATCCGAGACATTGGGCTGTGGCTGCAGCGTTGCAGCTCTGGGAAGGGTGCGAGTGAAGGTCACACTGAAGTGAGCAGAGCCCCAGCCAGCCCAGCACTGCCTCTGTGGCCCTATCCTTTGGAATTGCACCCTATTGCTGCTGGAGTGGGTCTGCTTCCAAGGAGCCCGGGAGAAACGTCCTGGTGTGCAGCTGTAATGGAAGCAGCCTCCGAGCATCCTGTCAGGAATTGGCTGACGCTGGTCATCCTTTTGGGGAGGAGAGTTGGTGCCCACCCAGGGTTTAGAGGTTGTCCCTGTTGATTTTTCTGACACTTCCTCTAACAGGATTCTCCTTGATTGGATTTCTGCAAAATCTTGGATGTGATTTTGACTGCTGTTCTTGAAGATAAAAGGCTGATTGTTTTCTAGGAAGTTTCTACTGAGGGTGCTGAAATTGTGGACTCCAAGTTGGAGTGTTTTTCTGCATTGCCGGTTTTCTCTAATGCATTAGTGACAGCATCCCATAACCTGCAGGATTTACGTTATTTGAGTCATTCTGGAAGACGGGTGTTAGGAGGCAGTGAAGACTTTGAGCTCGTTTTGTTTTTCCTGCTACTTTTCTGCCCAGTGCTTTGCCTGTAGTGTGATGTTTTCCTCAGACCCCTCTGTGTCCTCCTTTCTACCTGGGAACCTTTGTGGAACTAGAAAATAGTGAGTGGACTATTTACCAGCCAGGGGCAAGGATCCTGATTGGCGGAACCACTGCACAGGACAGAGAGCATAGCAGCTCATGCTTCACCAAGCACACAAGATACAGGAGGCTCCGGGGGGTTCCAGCTCGGATGTGGAAACTGACCATCCCCACTTGATTTGTATGAATCCAACCCAGCGTTTTTGTCTCAGCCCTCTGACTTCAAAGCTTTGAACTGGGGGTTGGCTGTTGGTTTGCGTTACAAATGCAAGCCACCTGGAGTGTCACTAGTCCTTGCACCTTTGTGGATTTCTGACCAGTATGGTGACTGATCAGTTGTGGGGCCTGTGGACAGCTTCTGGTTAGGACTCAAGTTGGGTGTCCTCTCTTGGTGGCTTTGTGGTAGTAGCTTATATTGTAATATCCTCTCTCAGAGCAGAGATGGTTGGTGCATGTTCTTAGAGTAATTAAGTCTCCAAGGAGCTTGGCCCCTTCCTAGCCTTTCACCTTGAGGGCTATTGTTGGGAGGTTAGGTCCACAGAGATGTAAATCCCCAGGGCCTGATTCTTTGGGTATGACTCCTCCCTCATCTTGGCTTCAGAGTTTGCAGGGGTGGGTCCTCCTGTGTTCACCTCTCTGTTTTACTAGACTCCTTGGTAAGTTTTGTTGAGGAAGATATTAGTGGAAGAGAGGGAGGAGACAGTCCCAAGTGTGAGTCAGAGGCCTGAGGCGTAGCTGGTTAGGGGATAGGTTTGCACCGAATCACAGGGCTCTAAATGGGATGTCAGAAGGTCACAGAGCATCCTAGCCATTCTCTCCGGGTTTCTGACAATGCCTATAGTGTCAGATGCAACAAAATGTTTAATACTATTCTAAGATGCTGCTTAAAGAGCCTTGGGCAGGTTTCAGAGGCTGACGTTGATACTGTTTTCCCTCTCTTACAGTCGCGTCATCCTGCCTGTGTCTGTAGATGAGGTAAGTCCTTCTTCGTTTTTATCCATAGTTGTATATACTTGCTCATGACCATTAGCTAAGTTGGGCTCCAAGTAGCCCACACTCTTTGTATGGTTTTCACGTTTGTTCTAACGTTGAGATAATCAGTACTCGATGTCAATTTTCCTGGTATCACTTTCAGTTGAAGGAAAGCACTTATTTTGTATGTCTGGGCAACCGTGTGCAACAGCTAGTAAGCTGTTGGCATACTAGGTGACTAAATAGAAACTAAACCAGCCCCCTTTACCTGCTGGGACTGTGCCTGTTTGGGGACATGTTATTGAGGGGACTGAGTGTGTGCATTTCTGGGACCTCCGTGACTCGACTGCGAAGTGTGCATGGCTCTGTCCAGTTGTGCAATAAACCAGCAGGGCAGGAAACCTCTGGGGCCCTCCCTAGCTACACTCTAGGTGACTGCTGGGAAGACCAAGGCCCAGAACCCTCCTTTTACGGAGGGCATGCAATACCAAATGGGCTTGGCTTGCCCTCTGTCCTTTTATGGTTCTTGGGCCTGCCGTCCCTGAATGGGGATCTGGCAGGATTTGCCACAGGAGGGTTCAGAGGCCATGCTGACTCAGAGCTGGTCTCTTGGACAGCAGAGAACTTGCACAGAGCCTCCCTTGTCCCACCCTTTCTCTGCACTTCTTCCACTCTCCTCTCCTGGCACAGCTTTCTTCTTTGCTTCCTTCTGAATCCACAGGGCACCCCCCACAGCTTCCACGGAAGCTCAAGTGTGGGTGAAGTTTGTCAGCCGATCTAGTGCCCTCAGTCATTCTCTTTCCTGCAGTGTCAGCATGAAGCTCCGGTCTGCATGATAACTTCCAGTCTGTTCCAAATATGAAATGGACCTTGGAAAAATGAAATCCGGCCAACAGAGCCCGCAGTGTATTTTAGATGAGACAAATATCCAATCTTCTTGACCCCCCAAAAGGGGTGGGCAGGCCTTGGCCCCTTAGAGGGTTATCTCCAGTGGTAGGCTACTCCTCTGATAAGAGCTGTGGACTCCTGGGGGAAGGAGCCAGAGGTGGGCCTCGAACTTGGTCTGGGAATTCTGGGAAAGAAAGCTAAGAGAAGTGAGACTGGGGAAACAAGGACAGGGGGCTGGTGGAAGATTCTGCGATCCCTGGAGGCCCCCGAGATGGACGTGGGGCCCAAATGCTTGGGCTGACAGATGTTGGCTTGGGGGACCGTTAACCCACCTCCTTTGGGGGCCTTGCTATGTTTGTGAAAAATAGTCAGTGATGATTTTCTAAACCAGGAGGCCAAGCAGGAAGGCACAGTGTGTCCCTTGCCCTGAAATTCAGCTCTTGGGGGTCCAGTGACACCCTCTCTGCCGTAAAGCATGATCCCACCCACCCCCAGTCAGGAAGATGTCCCCAGGAACTCTGGAGTACCTCAGTTTGGTGTTTAGGGGTGAAGCCGATCTTTTCACAACGAGTTTTTTGATGGCACGAAGGGTGGGACTGTCTCTGGGAAGTGCGGCAGACCCAGGAGGGCCAGCGCTGTCTAGAGCGCGTCCTGGCTGCTCTGCAGTAAGGCTGGAGGGGCCGGAACACTGATTGCTTATGGCCGAGAATGGAGGGAAAGGGGAACTCACCTTCAGAGTGTCTGTGATGAACGGTTTTTTAGCTTGTGGTGGTTTTTGGTTTTTTTTGCAGCATTGAGGAAGTGGTGGGGTGGGGGGAGCAGAGCCGAAAGTCTAAGCAGGAGCTGGGGAAGTGCTGGTTAGGATTTATCCTGCTGCCTGGTGATGGTCGACCTGTTCTCAGCTGGAAACCGCAGATGAGAAAGCAGTGCATGGCCTAGGGTTGAAGCAGGAGTTGCTCGTTGGATGGCTTGAACCTTAATTCCAGAAGATCAGAAAATCTGGAATGGGAGGCTGACGAAGAAACAAGTAATGACCAACCGTCTCAGAGTTTTTATCATTAACCCCATCCTGACTCATGGTTCCCATGGGAACAACCCATTGTCAGGTGACTGTTGGGTTCACTTCCTACTTAGAGGCCATGATTTGAGGCCCTCAGAGCTTTCTCCGTTAGGGGGAAAAGAGAAGAAAGAGAAGAGTGGGAAGCATGTCTTTATAACGATCCTGATGGCCCAAATCAATATTTTGGAGCCGAATTAGCTTCTGGCTGGCCAGAGCCTTTGGCCACGTTATTCAGGGTTTCTGTGCATTCTGCAGCAGAGCAGGAAAGCCCTGGCTATGCCATGGGTGTGTCCCCTACAGGTTCCTGGTTCAGGTAGGCCCACCCTCTGCTGTGGGCAGGGCTGTTTTACTTCTCATTTCCAGAGATATATGGCCCCATCCCCCTATGGCGACTGGTCTGACAGGCCTATGTGGGTGGGACCAACAGCCCTGCTGGTTTTCTTGACATGTTGTACGTCAGTGTTTCCGGCCCGCCCACTGCATCTTCCTGGACTCCCACTCCCAGATTGCCAAAGTGGTGGAGTCTCTGTTTTCCTTAGCTGAGTATATTATTAGTTCTTTGGGACAAGGGAACAAACCTCAAGGGCAGGGAGCAATGTCCTAGGTCTGAGGTGGCTGGAATCCCAGTCTCCAACTAGGGGCTCTTTGTCTGATGTAATGGTCTCACCCCCACTTCTAGCCCGTCTGAGTCTGGCTGCTTTCTGCTTTCCCAGGGTGTGGAGCCACTACACCAAAGGGAAGCATCCCTCACTTGTAGCTTGTGGAGGCCAGTCTTACTTGCTTACCCCTTTGGATTAACAAAACTGCCTTCACTTGTCCCGTTGGGATTAAAGGATCAGACTATCAAGAGAGATTAAAGGGGGAAGATGCCAGCCCCACAGACTGATCCCCTTAAGCCTGCCCTCTGATTCCTGCAGTGAAGAGGAGCCAGTGAAGTAGATAAGTCTCTGCCTGGAGCCCCTCCCCAAGCAGCGCCACCAGCAGGCAATGCAGCCCAGCCACCAGGCTCTTTCCCCATCCTGCCCTTTAGGATTGCTGAGTCAGTGGTTAGATGTTCTCATGACTTCTTTGAAACAGAATTACTGCTCCTTCTTAGGCTCAGCCAAACCCTGACCCACTTGGTAGGGGTTTTCATGTGTGCCTAAAGGCACAGGGACAGCTTGGGGGTTCCGTGGGGGCCTTGAGGCAACACCGATGTTGCTCTGGATTAGCAAGGTCAAGATACTGGGCTGTCACCCAGATGTCCCTCTTTATGGGATTAGCTGAGCCTTGGTTGCTTGCCTGGGCCTTTCCTGGGCATTTTGTGCTGGGATTTTGCTTTGGATGTTAGGGCTCTTTCAGCTTCGTGCTGAACAGTGAGTTGTCCTGGTCTGCTGCTTCGCCTTCTGGAATTTGCCCAGAAATTTCCCTATGGTGCTTAGGAAGCTGCCTGGTCGAGTAGGCGTCCAAGTCTGAGGTGAAACAGTCCTGGAAGCTGCTTCTGCTCCTTGATCTTGCAGGCAGTGGTTTAAGTGGCAACTGCCCAGAGACTCAGCCTCTCTGTTTTAATCTCAAAGGGAAACAAAATGCTCTCATCTTTCACTCCTGGGAGTACCAGGAGCTTAGAGAGGGGGCGTAGAGGGCAAGGAAAACCTTTATCTTTCCCCACAACATGTTGGGTAATCAAGTACCTTTCTCTCATACTTTGTAAATTGTTGTGCCTGGTTGGCACTGGCAGAGACAGGGAAAATGCATCCTTTGGTGTAGATATAATGTGCTGCATTAACTGTTCCTATTCATTCCCTTTTCACCTTACTTTTCCCTCCGCACAGCTTCCCTCAGAGAGACGGGAGCAGAAGGGACAGGCCAGAGCACTGCCCAGGTTATTGGCCCTAACACTGAGTTGTCCTGAGGGGGTCAGAGGAGGCCAGTGATCTTGACTGGTGACTTGATAGGGTGGCATGTGACCCAAATAAAGGAAAACTAGGCTTTGCCATCTAGTGGGTGCCAACACGGAGGGTGTACCCAGCCAGCACAGACCGTGGGGTAGGAATCTGTGCTATCTAATATGGGAAGCAGGGCATTTGCTTCAGCCCTGCCAGGAATCTGGAAAGCATCAGGAGGCCTGGTGGCCTGCAAGCCTTTTCTGAGCTGCTGGCAGGGTGAGGAGGGGCCCAACATTGGAGAAAAAGCAAGTAGATGAGCCAGTTTCATAGCAGAGGTGGATTTCACAGAGCACTGGGTAACTTTCTTTGACAAGAAGTCGTGTCTTAGGATCTGTTTAAATGACTAGGATAAATAGACTTCAGGCAGTTAACCCAGATCTTGTTTGGGGGTCTTAATAGCAGAAGCAGGTCCAAGGACAAAAGCTACCTTGGACTCTGTACTCTGTTTTCTGGGTGGATGGTGGTATGAAAATGGGAAGGATGAAATGAAACACCTCTGATGGCTAAAGAGCGGCCATGGAGCAGCGTTCTCAGTTGCTTTGGGCAGATTTGGGTAAGGCCCCATTTGAAACTTCAGAATGAGTTCTCAGATGAGGGGACCCAGAGTGATCTAATTGGACAGTTACCGGCAACTGGACTATGTGTAACTCTCAAGAAGATTGCACATTGACAATTAACTCCCATCTCTCTGTTACTGTAGTATCAAGTAGGACAGCTGTACTCTGTGGCTGAAGCCAGCAAAAATGAAACGGGTGGTGGTGAAGGCGTGGAGGTCCTGGTGAACGAACCCTATGAGAAGGACGGTGAGAAAGGCCAGTACACACACAAGATCTACCATTTACAGAGGTACGTGCTGTGGCCCCGAGCCGGAAGGTGTCCTGGTTTTGAAGTGGAGATAATGGATAATGGGGGAGTGTTTCCAGGCTATTAGCTGGTTGCTCAGGTTGCTTCACCTGTGAGAGTGGGTGTAGGTGGTAGTACTTCTTTGTTCATTTAAAGGGTTTTTGTTTTGCTTTTTATTTTTTAAAAGTAACACTTGCCCCACCACGTTCCCAGTCCCCACAGGTGATACACGTGTTTAGTTTCTTGTGGGCCCTTCTCACAGTAATACTCATTGTCATTGTGAGGAGAGATGGAGAGAGAGAAAGAGAGAGAGAGTGTGTGTAAAGGTGTGTTCATTTCTTTTATTGCTATCTCACATAAATGAGATCACACTAATATATACTGTTCTGGACTTTGCCCTTTTTACTCATCATATCATATCTTTCTTTCACTGTCAGCATATTTGGTCTCAACCTTTTGAAGTACACATAGTATTATTTTGTACAGCTGTGCTGTAAGTTGTTTTACCAGTCTTCTCTTACGTATGTTTATAGTCATTTCCAGATGTTTACATACAGTACTCCAGTAAAACTCCTTCTGCGCAAATCTTGTGATGTACTTGTATATGTAGATCTATAGTAAATGTTCCTAAAAGTGGAATTGCTGGGTCAGGTAGTATTTTAAAGTCTGATATTGAAAAATCAGCTACTAGAGAAATTTTGGTACCTCTCTCTGGTTCAAAGACATAAATATTTAAATATTTGAACTGATTTGTGTACCAAAATCCATAGCAAACCACACAGATTTGCTGAATTCCTAACCAAAGCAATAATATTTCAGCAAACTCTGAACGGACCTAAAGGCCATTGAAAGCAATGGTAAACATATACCAGCTAGAATGGAGGTTAAATCACGCTAGTTTTAGAAACTATTCAGAATTGGAGAAAAAAAAAAACCTGAATATTTTTTTAAATTGTGGTAAAATATACATAACATAAAATTCACCATGTTTAAGGGTATAACAGTGGCATTAAGTACATCTCACATTATTGTGCAACTTAAAACCTGAATCTTGTTTTCTTTTTAAACTTTTATTTTTTAAGTGTGTTTTTCCAGAACCCATCAGCTCCAAGTCAAGTAGTTGTTTCAATCGAATTGTAGACAGTGCAGCTCACAGTGGCCCATGCAGGGATCAAACCTGCAACCCTGGTGTTAAGAGCATCGTGCTCTAACCACCTGAGCTAACCGGCCGCCCCAAAACCTGAATCTTAATTTCTAGTCACCAAACTGAACTAAAACCAATTGCATCTTCATTGGGTAAAATCCCTCATTTAATGTAGTCTGCTGCTCTGGGGATGTAAGATGCTAGCCCAGAGCGGGCCAGGATTCTGTGAGTGCTGGAGCGGGGAAGAAGGCATCGCTGTGAAGTGGGGGTTGGGGTGGGGGGCCTCTCACCCTGATTCCATGTCCTAGCCAGTACGCTTTGTCCTTCATGTCTCCTCTTCATCCTCCTCTATTCCTGCCGTGAGTTAACTGCCAACCAATCCTTACCGAGCCACTCACAGTTGATTAAAATAAGGCTCGAGATGTATGCCAACTGAAAAATAAATTTTAAAACATTTAAAAAAATAATAATAAGGCTCGAGATACGCCTTCCCTATAATTGCATTTGTGTTTTTTAAAGAGGATTTTGAAAAGGGATAGTAGAAGGGCCCAGTTGTTTCCTCAGGACTCAGTTGGTCCAACCAGTGTTTCAGAGAAGAGGTCTGAACCTATGGAGGTCTGTAGGACCTGTCTTACCCTCTTCCTTACAAGAGGGTGTAAACTTTGAGCTCCTACCACTACTCTTTCTTTAACTCCAAACACCCAACTGCAAAAAAAAAAAAGGAAAATGTGCTGAATGCAACACCCACCTTCTGCAGGAGGACCAAAGCCTTCCTGTCAGCCATCTAGTTACCCCATTCAGAAACACGGGTTCACCACCACCCTCTTCCTCGTCCCTTATATCAAATCAAGTTCTGTTGACTCCATCTTCTTAGGACCTCCAATCTTCCCATTTCCTTTCATCAGTTACTATGGTAGCTCTTAACTCGTCTTGCTTTCCATCTCTGCACAGCTTTGAGCGTTCCGTCCAGAAGGCAGAGCTGTTGTTCCCCAGCTTACAAGCTATAGATGGCTTCCCTTTGCCCTCCAGATAAGGTCCACACCCTTTGAGGTCACTCACCATATCTTTTATGACCCAGCCTCTGCAGATTCTCTTGTATACCCCACCTCACCCACACCTTACACTAGCTTCTCTGAACTTCTCTCTCTTCTCCCATCTTTTCTCTCCCCACTCCTATCCTTTTGCCAGCTTAGTCCACTTCACTCTCTACTGTGTGTGTTCATTTATTTCTTAACTCTCCTGAGGAGCGTCCCTATGCACCGTGTTCTCGGCTCTGCCTCCCGAGCCCTGTGCTTGTCCATTATGGCACGCGCTTAAGTGTTGTCCTCTGCCTAGCTGGTTATTCTCCCCACTAGAATGTAAGCTCCTTGAAGGCATGAGGCACGTCTGTGGAGTGCTGTTTGTATTGCGGTGCCTGGCACATGGCAATACTGGCCTGAGTGGGTGTGGCAGTGAGTGAGTAAATCTCAGAGGGTGTTAGCTCTGCACTGGGTTAGCGCTTTCTTCTTAAGCCTCAGGCGCTGAAGCGGATGAGCTTGCTGGAGCCTGCTAACGACGACTTAGATTACCAGTGAAAAACTAAGGAAGAGGAATATATGTACCTTTAAAAAGTAACAAGAACAGCTCTTACTGAACATGCTGTTCTGTAACCTGAGATGAGAAGGCTTGAATAGAAGAAAATATTTTGTCCTGGGAGGCAGATGGCCCCCAGGCCCTCCCTGCCATCCCAGAACTGACAGTAGCAGATCAGATCATCGCGAGTCACTCTGGCCCATAAACCTGGACTGGTACATCCTTGGAGGTGTCTCATCATTGCAGTGTAGAATATAATGCCCTGGGCCCGGGAGCTCTGGAGAAAAGTGTAGTGATAATATAATGGCTGATAAGCCATGGCAGGTTAGCTGGGGTGTCACCTGCGGTCCTGTTTCTGGTGGGTGGTGGGGCAGGATGTGGGTGGATGTTAGTAGCTAGCCAAGCTCAGGGGGTCAGGGGGTCAGGCTCTGACAGGTGGCTTCTAACACACCAGAGTAACCTACTGATGGAAGTTGACTTGTCAATGCCCCATTGAAGAAGCTGGAGCTGTGGCCTGAAAAATGTGATGTAAAATCCCATATTCTTCTAATTCTCTCCTCCATTTCTCTTCATAACCCCTTTTTCTCACTATAGCAAAGTACCGACGTTTGTTCGAATGCTGGCCCCAGAGGGAGCCCTGAATATACATGAAAAAGCATGGAATGCCTACCCTTATTGCAGAACTGGTGAGTGCAGACCTGGCTAGAAGCTGGAGTGCGGGCCCCAAGATGGACAGAGGGTGTGGTCAAGCAGACCCAGTGTTGGGGGTGATTTGGGGTTTTGGGTCCCACGCTCATTCTGCAGATTAAGCTAGTGGAAGAATGAGTTTAGGGACTCCTTTCAGGCTGAGGCTGGCGGTGAGTGCCAGTGTCATCTAGTACAATTTGGCAGCCAGCTGCATGGGAACCACCAGATAGTCATGGGCTGAGATGGCACAGAACCATCCCCTCTTATTTGGGGGTGGTATGATAATTTTGATTGTTTTCAGGGATTACAAAAGTGATATTCTCAGTTTAAATTTTGGAAAGTACATATAATTAGAAGAAAATAATGACCCATGCTTCTCCCATCCCTAGGCAGTGACTGTTAACATTGTAGTGTCCTTTTTTCTAGTTCTCCTTTTTAATGCTTACATACACATACATATGTAAAGTCTCCAGACACATTTTCTAGACAAAGTTTGGATCATATCATATTAATTATTAAATCGCTCATTTTACTCAGTAAATGGAGAACCTTAAAGCTGTCATTACGTAGTCTCCTACTTTTTAAAATTTGTAATGGCTGCATAGTATTCCATTGCATGAATGTACTGTGATCTTGTTAAACTACTCCCTTATTGTTAGATATGAAATTTTCCGTTTTAATGTGATATATTTGTGTTTGGCATTGAGGTCAGGGACTCTCGAGAGAGGCAGCAGTCAGAGGAAAGAGCCTGGACACCAAGAAAACATAGCAAAGGGAACTGATGTTACTGGGGAAAAGTACAAATAAGGCCAGTTTTTGATGACAAAGGGTTTAGAAACAGCTATCCCTCAAATACGTTAGGTAATAATACATGCTGTGTGCATGCAGATTTGGATGGGGGTTGGGGGCAAGAAGGAGGAAAGGTACTGTTGAGAGCCCTGAATCAATGGCTTACGCTAAACCAACATGTTCTATAGTTAAAGGTGGGAGTGGAATTATTTTCTTAATCTTGGCCAGTCTCCTATCTGGAGTTTCTGGAAAAGAAAGATTGGAACCTCCACAGAGAACTTTCTATTCCTGACCTGGGATTCCGTTTGAGTAGTGCAGACTCCTAGCTTTCCAAGATTCCTAGGTCTTAAAAGCCACCTCAGAGTAGATCTCTTGGAGGGCTCAAGCTGGTACTGGTCCATCTCCTATGGTGGTCCTTAGAGGTCCCCTAGAACTTGTCTGTGAGGTGTGTGGCCTTTTCCCAGCCAGCCTACATTTGTTTGCACACAGTCTGGCTCTGGGTCCTCCCGCCAGCCTCTGCTTACATGGACCACTCCCGCTGCCTTACTTGCTGGGATCTGGCACTCCCTAGATTGTGTCTGATGAGGATACTCCACCCATGTGGTTGTTATCCTGTGAACTTGGGAATGACTGACGTCTAGGGCACAGGGTCATTGCTCCCTCCAGTCCTCAGGGGCCCTATACAGGTTCAAGAACCTCGTGTCAGGAGATCAACAGTCATTGATGGGCCCTGGGATGTGTGGCACTTCAGAATTTTATTGCTATAACTGAAAATGTGAATGTCACTATTCCCTAAGCATTGGGCAGGAAACTGTTAATATTCCTAGAAAACAGGCTTGCACCTGGGCAGCCGGATGGCTCAGTTGGTGAGAGCGCAGCCTCTCAACAAGGTTGCCGGTTCACTTCCTGCATGGGATGTGGGCTGCGCCCCCTCCAACTAAAGATTGAAAACGGCGACTGGACTTGGAGCTGAGCTGCGCCCTCTACAACTAGATTGAAGGACAGTGACTTGGAGCTAATGGGCCCTGGAGAAACACACTGTTCCCCAATCAAAAAAAAAAAAAATAATGAGGCATGCACCCACTTTCTTAAAAGACCATGTGCACTGTGCCTGGGTATGTCTGGTCTAGGGCCAAAGGGGAATTTTCTTGATGTCTAACAGAGTAGCAAGCATTGAGCATGCATCATAAGAACCTTAGCCAACTTGGCATAAAGGAGGCAAACGGATAGCGTGGACTCCTCCATGCCTGGGGCAGGGTTCTGGGTACACAGCTTGTGCCAACTGAGAGATGCCACTGTCCTCTGAGTAATTCTGGGGAGTGTGCTGCAGCTGACATGGGCATTTTTCTAGACACCAAATGTTCGTTCACATATTATCCTGATCCTTGGCCAAAAGATAAAAAAGAGATAAAGGTAATTTCTAAATACTACATAAAGAGGAGGGGCAGAGAGAGGGGGGAGAGAAGGTTGGTTTCTTCAGCAGGTGCTGACCTATCATGAAATGAATATCTTGAATCTTAGATCTGTTCAATTAGATGCTTACTCTTTTAAAATAAGAGAGATAAACAAGGATGGTTACTTTCCAGTTTCCTCTGGGGGTTGATAGGAAAAAGATGATTAGCTCAAACATCTAAGCTTGGCCTGAGGATGTCAGTTTGAGGTGAGATGAATAAAGAAGCATGGATTAAAGCCCTCGTGCCTTTTAGAAGGCTCTAGCCTTATTCTGAGGGGAATGAAAATGGATTTGGAATACTCATTATCAGCTCTTTCTATCTTATTTCTCCCTGTCTCTTTCCCTTGTTGATAGGTTGGGGCGTGAGTTCGGGGTAAGGTGGGTTTGGCCTGTGAATGAAAGCAGGAAGAGGGAAATACATGTTTCTCTTTTCTACCTCTCCCTCTAGCCTTAACCCTCGGCTGAATACAGTCTCACTGAGCCATGGTTTTAAAGTACCTTATTAGTCTTATTTGGAAATCCCAATTTTATAACTGTATAGTGTTTCCTGGGAGTTTTCCAGTGTGCCCAGGGTTGCAGTTTGAGGAAAAGAGAATGCTATGAATGCAGAGGGGCAGGGAGGGCTAGAGAAGATTAGGGGTGATTGTTTGGTCACCCAAATTGGCAGTAAAAGCCATGGAGGGTCACCACCTTCAGATTAGTTTCAGAAACCCAATTTGTCAGAACCGAGTGAATCTGTTTCTCAGGGTCTCAAAAAGACTAATGTATAAAACCCCCATATGCCAATATATTAAGTTATATTGAAATACAAAATGACTAATGAAACCAGATCTTCCTGTTTCCTGATGAGGGCATTCTTTCCTTGTGGATTCTTCTACATGAGAAACCAAAGTATAATCAGAATGCCAACAGGTAGTGAAAATGGTCACTTGCTTACACGATCAGACATTTGAGTCTGTTGATTGAAAACTAGAGGAGAAGGTTACTTGGAGAACATGGATTCAGAATCAGGTGGTTAGTGGAACCTTAGTGGCCAGTGCCACCAGGCCAGCCCACCACTGCTGTCCTTACTCCCGGGATGGGACTGCTACAAGTGCCACATTCTCAGCCCAGGGCTCCTGTTCCCAGGACAGCGCTGGAAAATTTTTGCCAAATTGGCCTCTTTGGACTTCCCTTCACTGGATATTATCCATATCGTTTCATTTTTGTTAACACGGTTTTCTCCAAGCTGATAACAGGGCAGTTACTTCAGTAGGCCTTTCAATTATAATCTTAATCTGGTGCTTTCTGCCAAGTTTCTTTCACTGGAATCGGGGAAATTACTATAGTCTCTTGGGTTATTTCTATACAAGGTGTATCTTAGCCCTTATATTTCCCCTTGTCCTCATCTCAATCTCACAGGTAACCTTAGTTGCAGTTTTGGACTTACGGGGTCTGACGATTAGCCCCCCAAATGGTCCAAACACGGCAGTGTGGCATCCATCAGAAATTGAGATAACTCCTAAATTCAGAGGGTACAGAATGATCTGGGCTGCTGTCTAGAGGAGAGCTAGTCCATTCCCCAGTGACATTAGAGCTGCAGTCATTTTCTCTGATAAATAATTGAACTGTGCTTTCCGAGGGGGTCTCGTTACAATGAGCAGGAGTGTAGAGGGTGAGAGGTTTGGTTACAGTGAGAGGAGAGGGATGCAGAAGGCAGATAGACCGCGCCTGGCCTAAAGTGCCCTGCTCTGTGCCCTGGGAAGTGGGTGGGGGTGAGAGGACACCAGGTGACGCCCTGCAGCAGAATGTGGGGGTCTCAGTGCTTCAGCTCCTCAGCCCGTCCCCTTTCCTCGCCCAGCCAGAACGAACCTCAGCGAGCTGATAGTGGCATCTCTTTAATTAAATTCCACATCTGGTCTTTTGGGGTTTTTGAATGATTGAAACGTGAGCGTTGGTGCATGTGAGGGACCAAATGCACTCACTGGGGCTGGGAGAGTGATTGCGGAATAAGCCCCAGGGAGCGGAGAACTCTCTGGCTACTGTGGCCTGTGAGGCAGAGGGGCATCCTCATTATTCATCCTCATTAATCGTTTTCTCTCTTCTTTCCATGTCCTTGCCTTGGAGCAGTTATTACAGTAAGTATTTTCAGGGGGGGTTGGAATTGTAGATGATTTAGAAGAAAAGAAATAATTGGAACTGCACCAGAGGGTCCCGGGTAGCCCTCTTTCTCTTGGGTGACTTTTAGAGCTGTTGAAGCTTAACCCTTTCTGTCCTAAGGGGGAACCTGTTCACTGGCACAGTGGCCTCTTGCTTTAAGCTACATTGGCCTGACGCTTTGTAAGGTGCAGCAGTCAGTACCGTGGTGTCCCAGCTCTCCCTTACTGTCCCCAGGTCGTGCCTTTTCAGGGTTGTACAGAAACGTCTGTTCAGCTGACCTGAGTGGGGCTCTTCCTTTGGGCATCTGTTGACCCCAGTGAGCACTGGCCCTTGGCAACATTATGAAGGCAGGAAGGTTTCTCGTCCATGACCGTCCCCTGTGTCGTTGCCCCTTCTCTCCACCCTGTAGCATCCTCATCCAGTGCCTTGTCCCTGCCCGTTAACTTAGGCAGTTGTTGGAAACCTCATTCCTGCTAAGGAGTTAATGGGCTAATGTGTTTCTCCTTTGTGTAGCTCCAATTTTTAAAAAGCCCTAAGGGAGGAAGACAGTAATTAGCACGAAGGGTTAATTTGCTGAAAAGAGAACTTCCAGCCTCAGCAAAAGGCTGGCTGGGGGAATAGGGTGGTGGTGAACATTTCTGGTTGGTTAGGAAGCCTTCTGTGTTCTTCCCACACTGCTAATCAACCGTTAGCACCCTGTGCATAGGTGGTGTGGCAGAGAGGTGACATCCATGGATTTTGAAGTCAGACAAAGCTGACTTTTGAGGCCCAGCTCTGTCATTCTCCCTGCGGCCTTAGACAAGTCACCTCACCCCTTTGAGCTTCACTTTCTTCGTCTGTAAAATAAGGGTGATATTACTGCAGCCCTCACAGGCTGGGATGAGGATTAAATGAGATAATGCGTGGCTAGCATGTTGTGGGCTCCCAGTCAAGTTAGCTGTTATTATAGGGCAGAGGCTAGAGTGTCTCGACTGCCTATGATCCAGTCATGGGAGATGGTTGGTTGCTCTCCAACTTTGAGTCTGGTGACCGTAAGGTTGTGGTTTTTTTTTTCTCTCCCTTCCAGAATGAGTACATGAAAGAAGACTTTTTGATTAAAATAGAAACCTGGCACAAACCAGATCTTGGCACCCAGGAGAATGTGAGTAGCACTTCCCAAGAGCCCCAAGGACTTCAGGCCTTGGAGCAGGGTCCTGAGGCTCTGCCCTGTAGCTTCACCATCCCTATCTTGGGGGCCTCTGTGTGCCCACCTTTTTCCTGGCCAGGAAGGCAACAGCCTCTGCCTAGACCTGTCCTGCTAGCATGGGATTGTTGTGTCACTAATTTGTAAAATACGCTCTCTAAGACAACTTAAGAGGCCTGGTCATAGTACTGGGATTGGTCTAAAGTACAACTCTTTACACAAAAGAGCTATATTTTTAAAACACCAGAATTACAGCCTCTGTAGAGCACAATTTGCCAATAATTCCTCACATTTAAAATACACCTTGACTAGCAATTCCACATAACGGTTATGTGTGCACGTGTGTGAAATAACATACAAGGAGATTCGTTGCAGCATTCTTTGTGTAGCCAAAGATTAAAAACAATACGCGAGCCCATCCGTAGGGCACTGTTAAATAAATTGTGGTGCAGCCATATAGAAGTATATTATGCAGCCATTTAAAAGAACCAATAAGGAACAGTCTTCAATATATATTGTCCAATGAAGAAAGGAAGATGCAATACAGTGTGTATGTGTGCTACCATTTATATTTAAAGAAAAATCTTTGCACGTGGATGTTTGTATGTGCATAGAATCTGGTAGCAGTGGTGTTATTCAGGGTTGGAGTGGGAGAAGAGAATTACTCTTTATCATATCCTTTGGTACATTTTGAATTTGTATCATAATTTCGTATCTTGTACATATGCAACCTGTTTAAATTAATTTTTAAAAGCATCAAAATAAGCAGTATATGGCTAAGCAGGCAACATCTCCCCGAGTGTAAATAGTCTTTACAAAGAGGGAACATATGGAAATAATGTAGGTACGATAGGTAGCCTGGGAGGGTTTTGACCTACTGAAGTGGTAATTAGCCTGAAAAGTCAGAGCATTAGTGCTGAAATGTACGTCCACTTAAAATCCATCTGCCTGTCCCTTTGTATAATTTTGTAGGTGATTCTTTACCAGTAGAAATCTCACCTCTCTGGCTATGGGAATAGTGTTCCTTCTGGGTAAAGAGTGCTTTGTATCTGACAAAAACTACACAGTGGTCCTCCTCGTTCCTGCAGGTGCATAAACTGGAGCCTGAGACCTGGAAACATGTGGAAGCCATATATATAGACATTGCAGATCGAAGCCAAGTACTTAGCAAGGTAGGTGCTCCTGAGAGATGTGGCTGGCCTTTGAGATGCAGAAATGACATCTAAGTGTCAGAGAAACAGGGAACCAGACCCAACTTGGATCAAAGGGAGGTTCTCTCTTGGGTATGGTTTTATTTTTTAAATTAGTATTAAGTTCCCTTGGGATACAGCAGGGAAATAGTGGCCTCGATGTATGTATCCTGTTCAGTCTCTGGAAAATATCACTGGACAGCGCAGGTGCTCTCGGCAGCCCTGAGGGTGACTTACCTGGCTGAAGTGACACTTAGCCTGAAACTAGTTCTCAAAGTTATTGTTCCAACTCAGAAACTAAGAAACATTTTTTGCCTGCCTGTTGTGTTCAGAGTCCTCTGTTCTGGTGGGTTCCAGGTAAGGGATACAGATATATGAAAAGACAAGTCCCCTGCCCTCAAGAAGTTGATAGTGTTTTCTCAGAGTGACAAACATGGCAGCAAGCACCTGGGAAAGGACAGTCCACTGCTGGACCATAAAACTGGAGAGAGTGGGGATCGGGTCTTTCCTGCTCATTACTATGCTCCCAGGAAGTATGTTTGGGGAAGGAGAGGGTAGTTCCCCGTCATTCAATACTCTTCCTATCTGACAGCGGCCTGTTGGGATCCGGGCACAGGAATTTGGCTCTCTGCCCATGAGCAGGAATAAGTGTTTGCTCTCCGTATCCCAGGGCTGTGATGCCTCCTTCCAAGAATCACTCTGTGTGCTTAAGATATTTTGATGTGTGCATTTCCAAAAAGATGAAAACCATCTTGTGCTTCATCTTGTGCTTGTGGGATATCCCCACTCCCACCCTCAAAAGGTTAACGGATTTTTCAAAAGACTTTTTATTGAAGTATAACATATATAGCAAAGTGAATTTTTCGTAAGTGTACATAGCCTGATGGTTTTTCTCAAACTGAACATACCCCAATATTTCTGAAACAGAAATACTAGCAAAGAGTGTGACTCTTCGAGTAGTTTGTCAACTCTAGTTATCTCGTGTTGAATGGAGAGAAGCAGAGGTGGGGAAGATTTACTTTTTTAAAGCATATATAAATGATCTTAGCTTTGGGAAATACTTTATGACTCTGTGTGTGTGTGTGTGTGTGTGTGTGTGTGTGTGTGTGTGTGTGTGAGAGAGAGAGAGAGAGAGAGAGAGAGAGAGAGAGAGAGAAATATTTGTTATCTTTGTTATTTTTGTTAAGTAGATGCTATAATGAGTTTGCTTTTCCTGGGCGCGTATGAGTCAATGCAGAGAAATAGCCAAAGATTAAACTTTTGTTATGGTTAATTAACATACAGCATTGACTGCATTATAAATCAGTGAAGTGCTACTGACAATAATACACAAGATGAAACTATACATTGAACAGTCTATGTTCTATACATTGAACATTTCCAATTATGATTTTATTAAAACAAGCCAGTTTGAAACAAAAAACAAGCCAGAGGGAGATCAGATTAGAATATTTCAGCAGTGACAGCCAATTGTTCTCAGCTCTGGCTGTGTTTTAGACTCACCTTCAGAGGTTAAAAAAAAAAAAAAATCCATGCTGCCCTTACCTGCAGTTATTCAGTTATTCTTATTTATTGGGTTATAGGTGGAGTGGCTCAGAAATCTGTATTTTGAAGAAACCGTCCCTGGTAATTTGAATGCTCACCCCAGGTTAAAAATCCCTGCGTTAATGGAAATACATGCCTGCTCAGACAGTCTGGTGACACTTTCATATGATAAAATTGAAAACAAACCCTGGCAGAGAAAATCACATAGAATGCTCCTCTGAGGCAAATGTAAACAGTTCTATATCTTGTTTGTAATATTTTCCTATATTTTCTGTGTGCCAGCAGCATTAAAACTGGTATAAAGTATAATCTGATGGAAAATCTGATTCTCTCCCTTTCTCTCCCTCCCTGTCCTCCCCTATCTCCCTCTCTCCTATGTCCTCCCTCCCTCCCGCTCTCCTCCATCTCCAATTCTACAACTTCTCAGGATTACAAGGCAGAGGAAGACCCAGCAAAATTTAAATCTATCAAAACAGGCCGAGGACCCTTGGGCCCGAATTGGAAGGTGCAGTTTACACCCTCACCACCAGGGGGCTGGGCACAGTGTGGGTGGGCCTCTCACAGAGGAGGAAGGGAATTGCTGGGACTGGGCTAAGGGAGAGTCAGAGGTCTGCCCTCTTAGTTATCTGCCTGCCTGTGGGTGTGTTTCTAATACAGCAAGAACTTGTAAATCAGAAAGACTGCCCATACATGTGTGCATACAAACTGGTTACTGTCAAGTTCAAGTGGTGGGGCCTGCAGAACAAAGTGGAAAACTTTATACATAAGGTAAGTTACCGGGGTAAGGCCTTCCTAGTGTGTGTATGTTGGTGGGGCTGTTCTGCCCAACAAGAGAAGATCATACAACCCATGTGACTTGTATCCTAAGGTGGCTGACATTCACATATTTCAGTTTGATCGCCTAGACACCCCTCCACTACCCCTTGTACTTAACTGTCTTACGGTTAATGCTCTGTATCCAAGGGCACCATGAGTGATGGAAGGAAACTGAGGCAAGAAAAGGAAACAGGATGGGGCTTGCTATGATTGAAATACAAATAAAACTCAGTCTCTCTTTTCTTGAAACCAAAAAGCAAGAGGTACTGTTAACCAAACTCTCTGGTGCCCTGAATTACTGAACTAGGCAAACATAAGGAGTTTTTATAACCTTTTTTCTGATGTGTTAGAGCCTCACTCTTGGGCCACGTTTCATAGCTGCTGGCCAGTGTTAACCTGCCTTTAGGCTCCAGAGACAAGGAGGAAACTTGGCACAGTTGTTCTGGGGCTTTGGCTTAGCTGCGAGCTCATTGGCTGCTTGTCTTAGTAGCAGTTTGGTGTAGGGCCTAGCTGTGAGGTAGCTACCCATTCTTTCCTGGGGGGCTCGCTCCTACTTGAAGCCCTACCTGTTAGACACGTGAAGGTAAAAGTCACTGACCTATGGGACTGGAGGGCTCATCCAGACAAGTCAGGCATCACTCCAACCCCACCACCCCATTGAAGTATGGGTATTGGCTCAGAGATCATGGGGAGAAGGGCTGCAGCAATAGCCTTCCCCTTCTGGGTCCTAACTGGGTTCCTTTCTTTTTATAGCAAGAGAGGCGTCTGTTTACAAACTTCCACCGGCAGCTGTTCTGTTGGCTCGATAAGTGGGTTGACCTGACAATGGATGACATTCGAAGGATGGAAGAAGAGACAAAGAAACAGCTGGATGAGGTAAGAGATGCCCAGAGGAGACTCAGGGGCCCTCAACTAGGTGAACATGTGAAGGAGACTCTCACGCTGGGACAGTTCACTGAGGGCACAGTTCTGTGGTTATGGGAACGTGTCAGTGTCTCCTTCAGGTACAGTCTCATGCCAGGCAGTCTGCGAACTCGAAGGAAGAAAACAGCCTGTGCCCTTGAATTTGCTATCTAGTTGAGGTCTTGGCATATCCAGAGAGACAAATATGGCAGTGTATGCTGCATGCCAAGTGAGTAATACAGTTGCTGCAGTGGTTCTCCTGCTGGGCTGCAGAGGTGGAGCTGACCCTGGGAGGTGGCAGGTGGGGCTGATCGTGAATATCACACAGAAGACACAACAACACACATAACGAACTACTTCCTGAGGTGTTTTTTGAGCTATTTTTAGAGTTTGGAACCTTTGCTTTGGGGGTGGGGTTGGGGGGGAGCTTGGCATGGCTCCCAGAAGGAGGGCTCTCTGCTCCATGGGAGCCTGAAGACCTAACGCTCCCCCTGCTTTGTTTGGAGACGCTCCCTGCGAGGCTCACTCTGAGGAGATGGTCATAAATAACATTCAGGTACTCACTGTGGGGGAGACTGTTGTGAGGCTTTTACATGCACCGTCTCCTGTGAATGTCACAACACCTGTGAGAGGGCCCCACTGTGATCCCCACACTCAGATGAGGAGGTAGAGGCTCTGAGAGATCAATGCCGTGCCTGGGGTCACTGCCTGCAGGTGATAGGTCAGGGTCAGCGCCATAGCTTTTAAGCACTCGGACTCTGCTCCCTCTAAATGCCATTTGGGGCCCTCCTCCCTGCCTGGGGCTAAAAATAAGGCAGGAAGTTCCGTTCCATAAGAACTGCCATCCATTTCTCCCTCCTTGCCTTGGGTGGGTTGGCACGGAGCCTGGGTGTCTGGCAGACATTGCTTTGCATGGCCTTGCCCAGCTCTCCAGAAGGGCCTCAAGTGAGATTGAGGCCTGGGTGCTGTGGTGCCCCCCCTATACTGCCCAGGAGCCCTTCCTCTGAAGCCCCCCAGCCCACCCTGGGGAGTTGTTTTTACCTCCAGGATAACACTCCCTGAGGTGACTCACTCAAGTTGTGTGCTGAGGTACTTCCTGATGAAGGCAGATGTTTCGGTTTTTCATTCAGTTACATTTGGCAGGGAAGTGGCAGGATTTTGGATACAATTTCTGCTGCTTCTGCTAAGAATCTTAAGGAAGTGGTAGATTTTAACATCCAGGACTCTGGTCATTCTGACTGTATAAGAGAGAGGCCTGAGTCTTTTGGCCACCCTAGTCCTGAGGAAAAGAGAAAAGAACAAAGTTACAAAACAGAGGAACACAGAGATTGGGGGGGGGGGGGGCAGCCTGGAGCTTCAGCCACCTGTTGCCTGACAAAGGCCGGCATAAAGCACACAGGGTCACCGAAGCATTTGCAGACAGCCTTTTGCTCTGGGTAGAATTCGAATTCTTAGAGCTGGGAGAGCTCTCCAGAGGAGCTACTGAACCTGCCTATTCAGATCCAAACTATAAGAGAGGCCTTAGCCTTACTTAGGGAGCTCTTTTTCACTCCCCACCCCATGTCTTCACGTGTTTCTCCATTCTCTGGAGAATTGGGCCATAAGCTTAGGTGACCACTGTCCTCCAGGATGACTGCAAATGTGGGAAATCCTGTTTGGAATTGGAATTTTAAAAGTAGTTTGCAGTGGAAGAGAAAGCAAAACCCAGTCCGTGTTATTGTGTGACATATCTTGACCTCATTAGCGACTGTACAGTATTTTTGGATGCTAAATGTGCCTCTGGCTTACTTGTTTTTTTCCCTGTCTTTTTTTACCCTCTTTTTATCAAAGTTTTATTTTTGTAGTTTTCTTTCTTCTTTTTTTTTTATTAAAAATCCCTACTGCACTGAGGTATGACTGACATACAGAAAGCTGCATATATTTAATGTATATATCTCTGTGAGTTTGCAGATGAGTATACGCCCGTGAAACCATCACCACCACAATGAATGATGGATAAACATATCCATCACCTCCAAAAGTACTTTTCTAATTTAAAGACTCAGTATCCCAGGCTTGTGAAGAAAAAACTGTCCTCTGCCCAGGCCCTGAGGTCCCACCCCCCAGAACAGCTCCTTTCATTCTTATAGTTGCTTCTTTTGTTAATTACCTCCCTATTGCCAAATAATGTACTTGTGCTCTTAATTCTTAGTTTCTCAACTTTTGGTATTAAGCATCAACTTCCTCTGGAAGATTTCGCTCTTTTTCTCCACTCACAACTCACACTCTTCCCCTCTCCATCCTTCAATATGGGGCTCATTGGTTTTTCAGTGTTTATATTATTACAGCTCATTCTTTTTTCCTAACGGAGCCTTTTCGTCTACTCTGGTTTTCATTCCTTTCTTGTACAATTTTTTTGTTTTTTTAAGAACTTACTAATTGCCTCCCTTCTTTCTGCTGCTTAGTTGATGTGTCTGTTTCATTAAGTTTTGTTTTCCAGTCTCTGTGGATGATTGGGTTTTGTTGGAGTGTGACATTCATTGCATAGTAATGTAGTTGGTGCTGATCCATTCTCATTCATTTTGCTCCCACTTGGTTGGTGATACCTTGATCCGAAGATCTCTTCAGTTATGGAAAATGTTTTTGTATTATCTGTTTCACAATTGTCTCCTCTCTCTTTGTTCTCTTTCTGCAGTTTTTATTAGTTGGGCGTTGGACCTCGAATTGACCTTCTCGTTTTCTTATGTTTTTCTCTCCTCTTTTTGTCTGCTTTCTGGGAGCTATTTTCCAATGTTAACTTTTCTCTCTTCTATTGAATTTAAAACATTTTTAAGTTCATTTTTAATTTCTTGTTCTGTGTTCTTTTTTTAAAGTACTTTTTTGTTTTTTCGTACATGCGTTAATCTTTTCTGAAGCTAGAGCTTTTTGGGTTTGTGTTCTGTTTTTGAGGTGTCTCTGCCCTACTGAATATTTTTTGTTTTCCTCTGAGCTCCTTTTTCTTGTAGGACTGTTTGTCTTAGGGGCTTTCCTCAAACAACTGGTGGTCCTTGGCCGGCCATTCACATTTAAAACTGAAAGTCAAGAGCTGATTGTAATTTCTTTGAATCAGTGGGTGGGCTTCATTGCAGGGTAGTCAAGTGGTTACATTGGGGTCCCCTGCTTCAGGATCCTGAGTGTTTTTATTGGGCTGGTCATTTCGTCTAGAGAAGACTCTCTGGTCTCCTGCTTGGGGGGATGGTCAGGCAGCCAGCATTCTGGGAACTGAGCTGGAGAAGGGTCCTGGGGGGCTCACCTTAATCCCCTCTTGTTTTGTATTGTGTCCACTTGGCCCCTAGCAAGCCCCCCCCCCCCCGCCCCCCAGAGAACCC
Source organism: Rhinolophus sinicus (assembly GCF_057876585.1). NCBI lineage: Eukaryota > Metazoa > Chordata > Mammalia > Chiroptera > Rhinolophidae > Rhinolophus > Rhinolophus sinicus. The sequence goes on from NC_142512.1 coordinate 18,917,181, forward strand.
CCTGGCCTTCCTATGGCAGGAAGTGGGGGTGGTTGCTTGACTGTGAGAACTGGGGGAGGGAATGCCAAAGCCAAACTGTTCTTTATTCGGATTTTCAAACAAGTCACCTGTTTTCAACTCCATCTCCACTTCCACCTTCAGAGGTGCCTGGTGCTCCCAGTTCCTGAGTCTTTGGAGAACTTACAGCACAAATTGGTCTGCTCCTTACTGGCTCCCTTCGTTACTGGCACTTAGGTGTCAGCTCAGGCCACTCAGTTGCTGCTCACCCATCCTTTTTTCACCTTCCAGAAAGTTGTTACCATCTCTAAGCTGCTGTTGTCTCTCTCCTCTGTGTTGTGGCTGCTCACTCGCAGGTTGTGAAAGGATTCATGAGGCAGGTAGAAATACAGAAGGAAGATTTATTAAAATAAGAGAAGGGTCGGCTGGGTAGAGTCTGCTGGAGACTACTGCATCGAGTCTTTGTTTCGTCTCAAGTTTTGTATTTTCTAGCCAGGATGTAAATTGCTTCGGCCTGTAATGGAATTTTCTTTTGGGTTCGGCTTTGTCCGTTGGGGTGGGGGAAGGTGCAGTTAAAACTGGTTGTTATTGCTACCTTTGCATATGATGTAGATTTAAGTTGGAGCCAGAAGTGGATCCCATACAGATACAAAACCTCTCCACAGAGTAACAGGACCTGTACTGGGCGGAAGTAAATAGAAACATTGAAACTGGTCTGCATAGTAAATGTATAGCAAGCAGTCATTAAGCTTTGGTGGAAAGGAGGCAAAGAAAAGAAAGCTTTCAAAAAGGTCCTGAGATAAATTACACTTATTAATTCTAATTATACCAGAGATCCCAATCTCAAAATAGAAGATTTAGTGTCACCTTTATAATCCTCCCGTCTCATCACTCTTGTTGTCTTCGTGGCTTTATATCTTTTTTTATATCTTTACTGTCATCATAGTAGGGTTTGGGGGAGAAATAGCAATAAATGCATGCATTCAATCGGCCATGATTCACTTGCAGTAGGAATTGTGACTGTAATTCTTTAAGCCAGTGCATAGTAGTCTATAAAGTGGGTGGGTTATTTTTGTGAGTTATGATGGGTCACTAGAAGGCCAGTCGCCACTGCTATAACTCTCGTCCCTGGGGGGGTTGGGGGAGGACTCACCATTCTTGGACAAGGCTCAAGGATTTGAGAAACAAGGGATCAAGAGATTAGTCCTTTGCCCTAAAAAGAAAAATGTCAGGAGATGTGTGCCTGTAGGAAAGCAGTTTCCCTCTCTCACTCTCTTTTTCCCCTCTCTCTTTCTCCCTTTCCCTCTCACCTTTTCTCCCTCTCCCTTCCCCCCTCCCTCATCCTCCCTCTCACTTGCTGTCTTAAGAGACTCATAATGTCAAAAGTAGAAGAAGGCACCGTAAAGGTCATTTAGTCCCATTATATGTCCAGTGCTTGAGTCCTCTCTGTAGCTTCTCCACCAGCCTGTGCTTGATTGCCTCCTGTAATGAGGAACTCACTATCTGATGAACATGGTGGTGATAAAATTATTTTTATTATTACTAGAAGCTAACATTTATTGAGGTCTTACTGTGTGCCTGTCGTATGTGGTAAGCTTGTGTGGCAACCTGTGCCTTAAATATTATTTTAATTTTGTAGATAGAGAAACTGAGACTCAGAAGTGAAGGATACCTTCTAGTTCACTGAACCAAGTGCCTCCTGGGCCTTTGGCCATTAATTTTGTAGATAATGAGCCTGGGAGAAGAGAACTCATTTAAAAAATTTTAAGAAAACTTATTTCCCTATTTACTGGACCCACTAGAGCACTTGTTAGAAAACAGCAAAGATGCTGTGTGTTAGAGCATGATTAAGATTCTGCAGCATTTTCTTTCCCAGCCTTCCCTGCAGGGTCCTACGTCCCTGTTGGCTCTGTGATTCCTCTGATCCCTCCATAATCCTTCCCTTCTGGACTTGGTGCTCCGTGATGGAGCCGAGAGGCTACATGACACTCTTGCACAGCTGGCCCGCCTGGGGGCTGTCTCTGAGCCCCCTTGTAGCCACTCTTCCCGTCCACATTCTTGCTTGTGAACACACCTGTCCCTTTCTCATTACCTGCATCTTGGTGCAGAGGGCCCTTGTTTATCCTATGGCTTTTTGACTAATATATCACTATCGGTTTTAGATTTTAAGCTTTAAACTTTGGACTGGTTACCCAGAGACTCTGTAAGGGTCCCTGTGTAGTGAAGTGCCTGCCAGGACACTACCTCAAAGTTTCCAGTTTGGGACTGTGATAGATATAAAATCTGAGGGTTAGGCTGATAAAGAGAAAATACTTGGTGCCTAGCTCACCTGCGAGGCCATGGGAGGTTAGAATCTGAGATTCTCATAGCGTCTGCAGAGGGCAGAGCTAGGTCTCCTGAGGCTGAGGGATCCCTGTACATCAGGGGTGTCCAAACTGCGGCCCACGGGCCAACTGTGGCCCGCAATCCATTTTTAATTGGCCTGCAGCAAATTCCAAAAATATGTTTAGTTTACTTAAATAAACCAGGTGAGGCAATATGTACTTCACCTCGAGTGAGTGGCCTGCTGTTTGTGTATTTTACCGCATATGGCCCTTGGTAAAAAAACGTTGAAAAAAGTTTGGGCACCCCTGCTGTACATGGAGGATGACGCTATCCCGTGGGTCAAAATTCCCTCTGACCTGTCCGGCAATGATTGACCCCAGGGCAAACCGCCCAGAACATTGGACAACATCTTAAAACATGGGAGTAGCTTTATTTTATTTTTAAATATAATTTCATTTTTCAATATTAAGGTAATATATAAGCATTAAACATCTTTTGGAAAAGAGTGAAAAAGTAGAAAGAAAAAAATCAACTTGTACTCTTACCATTTAAAGACAACCACTAAAAACATTTTCCTGCATTTTTAAGTCTTTCTACACACTTCTACTTAGTTATGATTGTATTGCATGTGCCAGGTGGTTGATTATCTTACCTTTTTCTCTGAACATTTTAAGGAAGCATTTTCCTACTAAAAAAATGTCTTCGTGTTTCTGACTGCAACATATATGTTGTTCTGTGTGTACTCTGTCATTACCCAATGTTAAATTTTCCTTTCATGTTGTTTCTAAGTTATCACTGTCATAATGCTGTGGTGAAAATTTTTGTGCCCTCGGTGTTTTTTTTTTGGGGGGGGGCGGTTAATAAGGATTATTTTCTTAGAATAAATTCCTACAAATCGAATTAGAGAATTTAAGACTGTTGTTATTTGTTGCCAAATTCCTTTCCCAAATGGCTGAACCTATTTATAGGGTGGCTTTGGTTTCTAAAGAGGTTCTAAAAACAATTCCACAGGTGCCTCATAGCTGTGTTCCTTCAAGAATGCTATTTGGTTTGTGGTAACTTTTCAGTGTCTTAAACTGATATTTTTACTAGCTTTATTTTTTTATTCACCTTTTTATGTTGAGATGATTGTAATAGTCACGTGCAGTTTTAAGAAATAATAAGAGATCTGTTTCTCCCAATGGCCGTACCTTGCAAAACTATAGTACAGTCACAGTGAGGATATTGACATTGATGCTTTCACTAGGTTTTTAAGCCAGAGGAGTGTTTCATATTTAATGGTGAAAGCAATTTGCAAAAGATATAGAATATATTAAAAAATAGAAGTCCATATAAATAAATAAAATAAATAAAAGCCCCTTTCCTCCAACCCCTGGGGTTATTCCTAGAGGAAACCACTGTTTAAAAAAAACAAACTAGAATAGAAGTTTCTATTTTCATGTTCCTTATGTTCCTTAACTCTGTGTGTGTGTGTGTGTGTGTGTGTGTGTGTGTGTGTGTGTGTGTGTGTGTGTCCTGCAATAGCTTGATCCAAGGAACACTGCAAACGTCAGATAAAAATCTCTCATGTCATTTAGGCCCCAGGAAACAGGAAATAAGCATTCTTAGAGCATTCATTACAAGAATGAAATAATGCATTTTTATTTCAGTAGCACCCTGGGGGGGGTCTGAGAGTAGGGGAAGCTGTTGAGCGCCCTGATGGGAAGTTGCATCTCATCTCAAGCAGTAGGAAAACAGGACTTGGCTTTGGATTCGCAGTGAACTCGCAGAGTATACCATGATCTGGTTGAGCCTCAAAGAGTTTTGCTCCCATGACATTAAATTGTCTCTGATTATTGAAAATTTATGTGAATGGTCACTAGTGAGCAGACATTTAATGAGCATGTTTTTGTCTTTTAAGAAAATTGTAAAGAATGTCAAACTTACAGAAAATGGCAAGAATACAATACCCTGTTTACCCAGCGACTCCATTCCTTTAAAGCAAAAGAAACAACCCAGGATCACACACTGCAGCCTTCTAGTCTCTTTCAATCTGGTGATATTCCTGTTTTCCCTGGACTTCATGACCTTGACATTTTTGAGGGTTATAGCTGGTTATTTTGTAGAATGTTTCTCAATTTGGGTTTGTCCAATGATTCTGCATGATTAGATCCAGTTTATGCATTTTAGGCCAGAATGTCACAGATTTGGTGTTCTTTTCATTGTATCTTGTCAGTCTTTCTGTCCAGTTACTGGTGAGGTGCCCCTTGTTCACCTGAAGCACAGCAGTGTCCCAGGCTTGTCTTGTTCCTTCCGTGACTCAGTCCTAGAATCAGCTGTATCTTCAAGGAGCCCTGGTTCCTGTTAGGGTAGGGTGGTGTTGGGGTGCTAGGTGTGTTCATTACTGTTGATGTGTTGCTGCTCCCAGGCTTTCTCATAGGGCAGAGCTAGGGAACTTTCACATTAAATTTATTTCTATTAGGTTGGAGCAAAAGTAATTGCTGTTTTACAGTGTTTAACCTTTTAAATCTCAATTACTTTGGCACCAACCTAATATATCTGCCTTACATATTATGTTCAAATAAAATAGCCCCAATTCCAGTCTTGACACCACAGGATTAAATTTTTACTTTTTTTAAAAGGTGGCAGTACCCTTCGCCTTAACAGATTTGTCATGTTGGAAACTTTCATTTGTTGAACCCTTATGAAGTAACATATTAACAGATATTAATGAATATGGACAACTGAAGTTATAAGAGCAGTAATAATTCAGAGATCATCATTCAGGAAACTGAGTTTTGAGTAAACTCTACCGGAGACAGGTTTTCCAGGTGGAGCTAAGTGCTTGCTCAAAGGTTGGGGACTAGCTTGGTGTCTGCAAACGGACTTTCCTGTTTGGAGCAGAGGATGTTTGCTGCAGACAATGAAAAGTGAGGCTTGTAAGACTGACTGAGTGAGGCTTGTAAGACTGACTTATGGTCCATCTCCTGTAGGTTCTTAGTCAGGTCTGGGGCCCAAGAATCTACAAGTGCCCCAGGCAATTATTTTGATCAAGTTGGAGGAAACTCGGGCCTACACTGGGGAGGACCAGGAGAATTTTTTTTTTATTGTGCCCATGTTCCATGTGGGCTTACTGATTATAATAGTGCGGCGGGGGGTGTGGGTGTGTGTGTGTGGGTGTGTGTGTGGGTGTGTGTAAACAAGAAACGTGGGTTTGCAAGGTGGCAGGAAGTATGTTTTAAGAATGTTTCCCAGTGAAGAACTACTATTACTGAGATAGAATCTCTCTGCAAAGTTGTGCCAGTATTAAATTTTCATGAATAGAACATAACTCTGAGGGCTGTAGTTTAGAAGTCCAGGTTCTTCAGAACTTGTGAAACACACATCCCTTTTGCTATAGGATGGTGTTTGGAACAAAGAAATAACAACATAGATAACATGTACTGAGTGTATGCTCAGTGCCAAGCCCTCTGCTATGCTAAGTAGTCTACATAAATATCTTGATTTAATCTTTACCACTCAACCCCATGACGCATGTGCCATTATCATCTCCACCTTATAATTACAGAAATTGAGGCATAGAGAGCAATGAAGTAACTTGCTTAAGGTTACTCAATTAATAATGATGGAGCCAGAATACAATCCAGGCAGTTTGATTCCAGAGGTCATGCTCTTACGTGCTCAAAATTTGTTGAATGCATAAAGAATGCAAATTGAGGAGAAAACTCCTGGGTAGTGAAGGCAATATCAATGGGAAGTTAAAATACACATATGTTATAGACATGCTACAAATAGAATTTTCAAGTCAGAACGGATTTGAGAGCAATCACCTCCACAGTCTCCCCAACAAGACTTCTGTCTACTTCTGCTTGGAAGGTGCCCGTGACATGGGCCACTCAGGGCTTCCAGAGATGACCCCGTCCTGTTTTCCAGCAGCCTCACGCTTCTTTTAAGCTGAGGTTTGCCCCTAGTACTTTCTACCCGTGTTCTTGTGCTGAACCCTGGTGCCACACTGTGTGCCCTATTGACTAGGCGAAGCTCTAAGCAGAGCTCACGAGAGGGACTTGCCATTCCCTCTGCCTAAACACTGTCCTGTCCCCGTCTGTCCTCCTGCTTCCAGGGAGCCACAGGCTTTTCCTCCCCACTTCCTTCAGGTCTTTACTCAAACATCACTTATCAAAGAGGCCTTCCGTAGCCAGCTTATAAAGTAGCACTTCCCCAGTTGTGCTCCATCCCAGCAGCCCTCAGTCCCGTGTGACACACAGTAGTGGCTTATTCTCCCCCATCTTGCCCTAGGATGTAAGTTCCTTGAGGAGAGACTTGATCTGTTTTGGCTCACTACTGAGGACTCAGGCCTGGAGAATGCCTAGCACAAAAGAGATGTTGCATAAATATCTGTTGAATAATTGAAAGAGAGACAGGAACTTAAGAACTAAACCCCAACCCTGGGACATAGGGGAGAGAAACAGCAATCATGGATGGTGGGACCAGTGACACAGCTGTAAATGGTATGGCTTTGGCTGTATTTATGCAGAATTCCATTCTGATTTGCTTTGTACACACATGCTCCTCCCTATCTATTGGCAGGATTGAGAGGTGGGATGTATTTGTGGTGGAGTCTCATTAGCAGCAAGACCCTTCAACTTTTCTGCTTTTTCTGTTTCAGATGAGACAAAAGGACCCAGTGAAAGGAATGACAGCGGATGACTAAAGCCACCTCTCCCCCTTCTGCACTGTATGTATGTTTCTCACTGTGAATGTCATAGACACTAAAACCAGTCCGGGTCCTCAAGGCTCAGCCGCTCACAGTCGTCAGAAAACCTGCTTTATTCCTCATCCTGCCCTCTAGGAATCATGCTGACTGCCATGCTAAACAGGCTTGTCATGGTCTCAGGCTTCCATTGAGAGCAATTATGACTATTAGGACATTTGAGGGACTTTACAAAGAACTACCCAGACAGACATGGACAGAGTTATGAGACGGGGTGGGATGGGGGCGGTAGATCAGACTTGAAGCTTATCTGCAACTAATTGCTCTTCCTCCTCTAACTTGAGCCATATCAAGTTGAAACTGGCATTCTGGGGCACGCCCTACAGTACCTATGCCAGAGCCAGTTCCTAGCTCCCAGCTGCTGGTGTTCCCTGTGCCTCCCTTGGAAAATCTGCTGGCCGGACAGCTTCCCTAGCATTCATTGCTGTGTCTGGTGCTTCATTTCCCTCCTCTTTGTACCCCCGATCCCATACTAAGTAGCTGTCCTCATCAGAGGCAGCATCTTTCAGATGCTTGGAGAATATTTCTGCCCAGTCATAGGGAGGACCAGGGTGGGATGTTTCTTGTCACACTGTCAATCTTCCCCAGGTCCCTTCCTTTTAATTGCTCCCAGTGCCCTGAATACTTCCAGACGTTGCTGTTATTCTAGCAGCTCAGAGTGGGCTTGGTCATGGAATAAAACACTTGGCCCTGCTCCCCATCAGGCTGAGAGATTCTTTTATCAAATAAAGATTGGTTATCCTTGGGCGGCCAGATGGCTCAGTTAGTTGGAGCACGAGCTCTGAACAACAGGGTTGCCGGTTTGATTCCCACATGGGCCAGTGAGCTGCGCCCTCCACAACTAGATTGAAGAAAACGAGCTGCCGCTGAGCTGCCAGAGGGGTGGCCGGATGGCTCAGTTGGTTAGAGCACAAGCTCTCAACAAGGTTGCTGGTTCAATTCCCACATGGGATGGTGGGCTGTGCCCCCTGCAATTAAGATTGAAAACGATGACTGAACTTGGAGCTGAGCTGCACCCTCCACCAACGACTTGGAGTTGATGGACCCTGGAAAACACACTGCTCCCCAATAATCCCCAATAAATCTTTTAAAAAGAAAAAACTAAAACAAACTGGCTGTGCTGTAGCACTAAGGAGCTAAGGAGGTGTGGCTGGTCCCACCACTAGTGATGCAAACCTGTGCTTTAGGAGAACTGGGAGATAAAAGGATGGGATTAAATGGATTGTTGCAGTGCCAGCTTCTAGTCACTGCTTGGACCTTATTTTCCTCTCTCCCCAGCCCCAACCACACCAGCTGGCATCCTTCCTCCTTTGGAAATTCCCCCATCGATGATTTATAGTACTTCCATTTTCCTCTGTTGCTTCCTTAATAATTGTATTTCTCTTCTAGTTTTGCAAGACAGTGGTCAACAGGAAGGCCCAGCAGCTCCACTCTCCCGAGTGACAGGCCATCTTCGGACGCAGCCTTTCTGTGCACCTTCTTCAGGCAACTTTCGATCCCTTACTGTAGCTAATTCTAGATGCCCTTTAATATTGTGAACAAATAGACTGTCTGGTATTATGAAGCCGTGTGTGCAGGAGCCCGCTGCTCATCTGAGATGTGGCGTGTAGGTTGCTGTATTTACAGCTCCTCCCTTTCCAACCATTGTATTCTCAACCCATTTCTGTGTGCCCTCCCCCTCCCCTTTATTTCCAAGTGACATTTTTAGTCTCTCGAAATAGCTGCCTTTTGTGATGTGGTGATTTAAATGATTTAAGTTTGTTTGTTTTCAACCTTGGGATAAACTGAGGTATTTTGTTTCCTGGCAGATTTTTGCAATTTTGAGTGCTCACCTGGGGAGAGGGGATGAGTTAGAAATACAGTTTTTTCACCCCAGTTCCACAGAACAGCAATGTGGCTTCATAACTCTGACCTCTGCTTCCAATAACCCATTGTTAAGAGTGCTCTAAGCACCAAGGAAATACCCAAGGCCCAGCCAGTCTCTGTCTTGAACATTCAGCAAATACAAATAACCCCTGCCCATGCATTGCATCTTTGGTCACTAGTCTCAGAAACACCTATGGCTTCTCGGCCCTCCTGTTGCCCACTCTGTCTACATCTCTGCAGAACCCGTAACATGCCCAGGTCAGCCCGACACCTGGAGGGACCTAGCCAGTATGGCCCTTAGAATCGAGTCTGCCCCACATACACTAATTAGTCTGCCCCCCAAGGAGCTCTGTATGTCCACGCTCTTCTTCCTGTTTGGGCTGGTGCTGTCACTCAGCAATAATCCTCTTTTCTCTGTGCTTTCTTAGATTCCTGTCCCGTCTTTGAGGCTGGTCAGGACACAAAGTCCTGACCTCTTCATGCTGCATAAAACAAGCATGCAAAAAGCTCCTTCCCAGCAGAATACGTTCTCTCTCGTCTCCAATTGCTAAAAAGGATCTGGGGATCAAGAACTCAGCTCGTCATGCCCCCAAGCTGAGTTCTGTCCTGGACAATCAAAGCAAGTAGTGACTGTAGTACAAAACTCTACCAAAGTAGGCCAGTGAGTGTCCAGGCTCCAGGGGAACAGAAGCTGCGGAGTGCTTCAGTGTTTCCTGTAACCTGGCAGAACCCAAGTATGCCTTCCCAGTGAGAGTCAAAGAGCTGTGGTGTCACCTGACATTTCCCAAACTCTGCGAAGTATGTTGGCTGAGTGTGCAGTGATCCAAGCCCATGCTAGCCTGGGTGCAGCTGCTAATGAGACCAAATCTGTTGAGGGAGCGAGAAGTAGGATGAGATAATGTAGCCTCATGTTTTTGTCAGTTTGTTTCGCCTTACTTCGTTCTAAGTGCAATAAGGGAGTGTCTCACAGGATTGCACCTATGACATCCTGAAGGATGCTTCCCTGTGGCCCTCCTGGGGCCGGGGTGGACAGACTCACACCCCTTGGCATGGTTAGCTCCCACCCTTGAGGCCCCTTTAGGACCAGGATACGTCCTGTTACACCTTCCTTTTAGTCTCACCTTGTGGGGTCTATAGTAGCAATGGATCTGGCGCGGTTCAGTTGGTTATTCACATCCCAACTGCTGGTAGCATTTATTTGACTGGGAAAGTTGAAGCAGCATTCCTACTGGAGAAAAATGTAAATGTTTTCCTGCAAGCTTTGTATTAGCTGTAATTATATTTGTGCTTCAAGCTCTCCTTTCTTCATCAACTAAGTGAAGTCCAGATGTGAGTTATCCTGGGAGAAACAACTGGTGGTATTCTAAACAAGACGGTTGTTTAGGTGGTGCAAGGGGCAGGTGTTAGTCTCCTTCCTTCAGCTCTTCTCTGAGATCCACACATATCACTCCAGCTCCAGTGGGGGCTCACTCTATCTGCCTTTTCTCTGCCTCCCCCCCACCTCCACCTGTTGCCCCAGTTTGAAAGCATCCACATGAGCTGAGCGACAATTCCTGAAGCCAGTTGGATCTGGGGCTCCAACCCACATGAACATAAGGCGGGATGTCCCCGGTCTATTCCATCCCCAAGGATAGTGTTGCTGCTGGGCAACGGTGTTGGCTTCTTTTAAGTATCCCCCTTCTTCCTTCACCTCCCCCAAACCGACTAGCACTCAGAAGGGCTTACATGAAAGGCTCAGCTCCAGGGTAGTACCTGAGGATGTGCCATGCCCCTTCAGACCAGCTGCTTCTATTAGATTTCCAGGGTCTCAGCCCCAGCTGGAAGCAGCAGTGCCTCTGTAGGAGGGGTGCTGGGCTCTGGCCTTCTTACCCAGAGAGGTCAGGGACAGGGTCAGTATTGTGGCACGTGTATATCTTCCCAGTTCTCTTACAGTCCCTGCTGGGACTCCCTGACTTATTTTGATTGGTTCTTAGTGCTACTTCTTTTACAAAATACACTTTGTAGAATTGACTAGATCACCTTATTTAATGTGAGTTTGTGCCTTTTTGTCTCAATCTTCCAATACAGGTATATTGGGGGAAAAAGCAGTCTAATAAAATTCTAGACAGAGTTTTCTGGAGTCGAGCTTATTGGTCATGTCCTTACATCCATTTTCCAATTCAGATACCCTCAGACTCTTGCTGATATCTTCCATTTTAAAACTTTTATAGGAGGATTTCTGTAAATTAAAACATCCCCGTGTCATTTTACTTATGCAAACATCATACATGGGAAAGTAATTTGGCCATTTCCTACTGGCAGTATTTCCTTTTTGCTTTCATCTCCCCTCCTCTTCACATCTCCCTTTTTCGCATCCTACCAAGCAAAACATTTATTTAAAGTAGGAGTTCTTAACCTTGCTTTCAGGTCTATGAACCTTATGAAGATTGTTTGTAAAATTGTGTTTTTCTGGGGAAGGTCACTGCTCTCATCAGATCCTCAAAGGAATCCCATGCACCCTCCTTCCCCTCCGCGCCCCCCCCCCCCCCCCGCCATATATTAAGAACCAGTGATTTGACGGAAATCATAGTTAATCTTTGGCAAAGTAAATAATAATTTCATGTTTGGTCCCAACATAGAGGCACTGACTTATTTTTCATTCGTTGACGGCCCATTTTCTAAGAGTCCAAGAACCCCCCAAAAGTCCAAAGTGTAAAAAGTAACCTAAGTGAAGACCACAGAGAACTAAGTAGAGCCCAATGACCAACATGAGACCGCCTGGAGTTAGGTGGGGGAAAGAGACTGGATTAGAGGCAGGACGATGGCCGGACTGCCCTCTCCCCACGCCGCCCTTTGGGCCTCCGGGGGTTGGAAAGCTGGAAGGAGACAGCGCAGAGGTCAGAAACCTCCGATTCCATATTACAAAAGCCAGCTACAGCTGACGATGGTCGCGCTGGTGTGGCGACGACTTCCGCCGGGAGACGACCCCTCCCAGTCGGCCCCGCGCGGGGCACCCTGGGAACCGCGGGTCTATTGGGCAGTCGCACGCCGGGCGGAGCGAGCAGTGTGACGTCTCCTCCCTGTCGGCCTCGCGCGGGGCTCCCTGGGAGCCGCGAGCCTACTGGGCAGTCGCACGTGGGGCGTGGCAGTGTTTTGTCTGGTTCTGAAGACAGGAGGATACGCCTCTCTCACGTCCACCCGAAGCTCCTTTCCTCAGCCTTTCACCTTTTCGCGCTTGTTGAGAGTCCCGCCTCTACCGCGGGCCGCACCACCCAGAGCACTCCGTGCGCTCAAGCCCCGCCTCTTACGGAAGCCGAGACGGAGGTCCAGAATCCGGAAGAAAAACAACCCTCGGGAGAGGGACCTGCTGCCGGAGGGGTGCTGATCCGGCCAGGATCTCCCGGGGCTGGGAGACGCGAGTCGGCCGGGCCACCGCGTGGGGACAATGGCAGCTGAACCGAGAGGCAGGAAGCTCAGGTGAGAGAGTCACTGGGGGCAGGCTGGCCCGCTCCAGGTGGGATCACTGCCAACCACCCGATTGGGGCTGCGGATCTGGGGCAGAATCAGACTGGGAGAGAAGGGATCGGGCCTACGAGACGGTTTCTAGTTCAGAGGCCCTCACAAATTACCCAAGGCCACTGTCGAGCATTTAGTATTGGGTCCGAGCACCACGCCCCCTCCAAACTCAAGCCGCCAAGCTAATTCCCATTTGGACGCCCCAAGCAGGTGCCCAGTTGGCTTTTGGAGAAGGCAGCAGTGTTGGGCTGTTTGTAGTTAAAGACATAAAGCACGCTCTCCTCGGCTCTAGAGTAGAAATCTGTTCTTACTTTTGATCAGCATTTACATCTTGGGGTGTGCTTGATCCCGTTGTGACCTCTTGAAATTCGAAATCAGATTTAGGTAAGAGCCTTTCGTAAAGTGGTGTCGCCTGGTCCCCTGCTTGTTCTTTAACGAGGAACAACGCTAATCACCAGCTCAGTGCAGGTCACAACGCGAGGATTTGCTGCTAATCGTTGGACGTGAGAATTTGGGCGAGAAATCCCGACTTCTGCTCCCCATTCACTTAGAGCCAGCCCCTGGGAAAACAAGGAGCCTTGGAGAAACATGGCTGTCTTTCTTAATCCACTGTTGGACAGCAGGGGGAGATAGTAAACAAACGAAGCACGGACTCTCTGGCTGAGTGCCTGGGAAGGTGGTTTTTGTGTTGTTTTGTTGATGTTCACAAGGAGGGGCAGGAAATTGCTTGAAGCCAGCCAAGAATTTCTTCCAATTTGTGTGCTGTTTAGAACATGGACCTCTAAGAGCAGGGTCTGGTGGAGAAGGGATGTTTTGGGACATCCTGCCCGTTTCTCCCACGCCCTGTGCCCTCTCCCGTTTTAGATCTTAGGCCGTTGCAGCTCCTCCTCTCCGTGATGTACCTAAGGTTCACCTGAGGCTTGGTGGCTGTTCTTGGGCTCCGCAGGGTTTGTAGCCCCTGTCTGCTCGGTACTCAGCAGTCGGGCTTCCTTCGAGTGTTGCTGTGACTATTCACTTGAGCTCTGGAAATCTCTCCTTCCCTTGAACTTCGGATGGGATCCAGTGTTAATGAGAGCTGCTGTTCTGGTTCTATTGCTTCCCCAAGACTCATTTGAAGACAGGATGGAGGATGTTATCCAACTGATGGCTTTTCCAAAAGAGGGTAGACTCTTGAGAGATGTTGAGAAAACCTATTATTTATTTAGAAGCTTCTTAAGCTCTTTGAAATGTTTGGCAGAATTGGTTGTGTTCTAGGGATCTGCTAGGAAGGAGTGAGGAAGAAATGTGGTCCTATCTCTGTTGTTTTTGAAATTCCCCTAACAATGCTGAAGCCTCTCACAAGATGAAAACTGAACCTCCAGAATCTTTCTGGTGATCCTAGGATCCCTTGGGTTGAGAAGTGGGGAGTGGGAAGTTGCTGACGGAGCCTTGGATGATTGCTAGTGTCAATGGCTGGTGAAATTAATAAATTCCTGACTATCTGCCTCTTCCCTTTCCTGGCCCTGAAACCTTTGGGCCCACTTTGGCAGCTCTCCTAGTGTCAGCAGCACCAGTGCTGCCAGATGTGGGCAGCTGTAGGCTTGCATGGAAGAGCCAATTAAGGGTGGGAATTTCCTGCTTCGGGGGTCAAAGGTGAAGACGAAGGGCTTGTAGTTCAGTGCCACCATCCCCACCACCAGGTGCAGAAATTCATGTTTCTCATTATGATCACAGGGGTGTGGAGGAGCCATTAGCAAGCCTAGACCCCGTCCATTATCTGCAAAAGGTTTTATCCTCCTTCCTCCATGACTTCACTTTGCATTCCTTCCACAGCATACATGTCGTCACATGGAATGTGGCCTCTGCCGCGCCACCTCTAGACCTCGATGATCTGCTTCAGCTGAACAACCAGAACCTGAACCTGGACGTGTATGTCATTGGGTAGGTGTCTGCAGGGCCCCTTCACCCTCCCCTATAGCTGAACTCAGGTAAGCCTGACCCGTCCCAAGTTGTCCCCGTGGGGAACTGCTGTAACCTGCCCTCCCTCACTCTGGAGTCTGAAGGCTGGGAGCTTTCAGCCTGCATCAGGGCCAGAGACACTGCATCAGTGTCTCTTGTCCTGGGTCAACAATGGCAAGGGTTTGGCGATCAACAGCCAGGGGAGGGAGAGCTCATTCATGGTCTTGAGAACCCGAGGCTTACAAGTTCTCTGAGGGCAGCACTAAATGTCTGTGGCAGAGGCAGTGCCCTCTAGGCCAGGGGGAGAGCCTCTGACCTGGGATGGGCAGTTTGCAGGAGATGAACTGTGGGATCATGAGCCTCCTTTCTGACACTGCCTTTGAAGACCCATGGAGCAGTTTCTTCATGGATGTGCTTTCCCCTCTCAGCTTCGTCAAGGTAACTTTCAAGTTCATGGGCAATTGGGAAATGTGTCTTACCTCTTGTCACTAATCCCCAGTCCTTTGGTCTCCCACTCAGGCTTTCATGCTGTTTCCCATTTGGTTAAAGGCCTAAACCTCAGGTACACCTGGCTCCCTGAGGCTCCTGCCTGCCTTGTGCCTTTCCAAGGTAGCTGGAGCTGAGCTGGGATCCCAGGGGTTAGTTTACACCTTGATATTTTCAGGTTGGGAGAATTCCTCGGGGAGGTTCAATGGGTCTTATTAATAGCTCAGTGCCTACCCTGTCCCCAGCCAATCTCTCCTCACATGCCCTGCCTGAAATCTGTGAGTGTAATAATAATTGCTATATTTATCAAATTCATACTTGGTGTTAAACGTTATAAATAAGCTTTTTATATACATAATTTTAAAATCTTAAATCTCTTGAAATACGGATATTTTACGGATAAAACCAAGATTCAGAGGTCATACAGGCTCCCTGGGATTTGAATCCAGATCTTTCAAAGTTCATAATCCATGTTCTTAACTACTATACCTTATTGTTATACTGGTGAGCTCTAAGGCTGACAGGCATCCCATGGCTAACTGCTAGTATCAGAGGGTGTTCTCTGATTGTAGGGACATACACCTCACACTCTCAGGATCCCAGAGCTTAGGGGAGGGGAGATCGGTGTGGAGGAACAGGGTTGTCAGTCTGAAAAGCCAGTATTCTTTGGGGAGTCTTTAGAGCATAGGAGAATCCACAGGAAGGCTCTAGATTGCTGATCTTCGCCTTTCTGCCTTGCATAGCTAAGGGATGAAACACACTCCCATTCAAAGCACCTAGAGCAGTATTTCTTGAAAATACCAGAATCCCCCTATTCCTTTCACTGGGTGACTGCCTTTCTTTTGAATTAATTCTGTTATCCTGGTTTGCCTAAGGATGTTGAGGCAAGAGCTGTGAGTCCTCCTGAGGAGGGCAGAGCCAGGACGAGATACATGATTTGGTCTTGCTGCTGAGGCTAGAAAATTCCAGCCCTGAGCCTTTGCCTCCCTCTAGATCAGACTTAGGCCTCCTGCAGACATGGCTGGAGCTAGATCCTCTGAGAGGGCAAAACCACTTCTCTCTCACCACCCACTCCCTTCCTGAGACTGGAGGCCTCTCTGCACCCTGGCTAACTGGCAAGGAATTGGTACAGTCAAATTGAGCCAAGGAAATTAGCTTAGCTTCTGGCAGGGATGCACCACATTGTACCCGTGCCGCCTCCCAAGGTTGGGAGGCCCGCAGATGACCCTCCTTCTCCCGGCCAAGAATTGAGGTGAAGGGGTGAGCCCTGCTTGCAGCCTGTTTCTGGGGCAGGAGATTACCAGCCATAGGTTGAGAAGCCTGGGACTAACCCCCTTTGCTGGTTCCAGGGCTCCCAGCCACCTCCTTTCTAGGCCCTTCCTTAGCCCCTCCTACTTCATTTCCTCTAACTAGAACTTCCCCTGCAAATCTCCTGCCTTTCCCCACAGCCCCACCCTTTCTCCCTTTCCTGCCTCACTCCCCCATCCCCTCCCCTTCTCTGCTCCTTCACAAAGTAAACTGGTGCCTTTGTGGTGGAGCCCAGTGGCCCAAACCTGCTCTGTGGGTTAGAATTCAACTTGCAACTCTCCTGAATCTTTCTTTATCCCTGAGAGTCAGCCTTTCATAGTCCAGCTCTTCACCCCACTTTCATTATCATTTGTGCACATGAAGGTGAGCGGCCCAGACCGGGGGGTGGGGGGGAGGGGTTGCAGACACAGTTGTCACAGTTGTAGCAGCTACTGCCCAATCCGAGGTGCTCACACCTCCCTCACTCAGTCCTGGGTTCGGGGTTCCCCCTGCTTTGACTCTTCCACTGTGTCAGAGCTCCTGGCTGCGGGATCAAGTTACATAATTCCTGGAAGGCCCCAGTACACGCTCCCCACCCGGGGATTTCCTCCTTGGCCTCTGCACCTCATGCTCCGGAAACAGCTCAAGTGGTGGGTGTAGACGGCCTAACGCTGAGCTAGAGGGCCACTGGCCAGGCCCATTCCCGTGCACAGACGGCAGGGGTTTGGACCATCCCGGTCTTTGGATGTTGTCATCCAGGTCGCCCTCCTGATCCCTTAGCTTCTTTCAGCCTCAGTCCTTCATCTGCTAAACAGGGGCAGTGGTTCCTTATAGGGTTGGTGTAAAGATGAAATGTGATATAAAGCACTTGAGTAGACATCTGCTATGCTCCCCAGCCTGCGAACACACGGCCTCTTGGTGCGCTCATCTCCTCTGCATTGCCTTCGTGGGCATCCAACTGCCTGCCAGCCATAGTTATTTTGGAGGAGCATTTTCTTAAATTTTTCCACTGAGCTACAACATATGCAGAAATTAAGCATACAGTTCGATGGATTTTTATACATACATATATCCACGTTACACCAGGCTAGTCAAGAGTCAGAATATTTCCAGCACCCCAGAAGGCTCTCTCATGTTCTTCCCCTACGTTTGCTTTTAAGAATCTTTAAACTAAAAAATAATGGCTACCAGTTAATCCTTCCAGCATCTGTGAGATAGATTCCTGCTCTATCAATGAGAAAATAGTCTGAGAAACTTGCTAGTATCAAAAACTAAGAACCAGAGCCAGGATTTTAACCCACATCTGGCTAACTTCCATGTCAGTGCCCTTAGCCACTATCATGTATAGCAGCATTCCTGTTTGAGGCCCTTGGCCCCCCGGGATGGGGGGGTGGCCCAAGAGTACCCAGAGGACCTCAAGAAGGCATCATTGAGAGTAGCATCTGGGCATGCGTGGGGCTGGGACTGGAGTCGAAGCCCTCCTGATGCCACGGTACCCTGGCAGCCTGTCTTCTCTGTCCCCCAGGCCCAGGCACCCAAACTTGCATCACTCGCCTAAAGGGAGTGAAACTCTGAGACTTGAACTGAGATTCCAGAGATCCTCGGGCAGGGCACTCGTGTGGCACAGGGCCCAGCAGGGACACACTCAGCCTGTGCAGAGAAATGAATGACCATTGCCCTCCCCTGTCCTGCAGGTCTCCTCTGTCCGCATGCAGGGGCTCCTGTTACTGGTCTTTGCCAAGTACCAGCACTTGCCCTTTATCCAGATCCTCTCTACTAAATCCACCCCCACTGGCCTCTTCGGGTACTGGGTAAGGACTGAGTATTGTTTGAGTCATGAGTTGGGAAGCATTGTGTTACTGAGCTGGGAAGGGCTGGGGGCTTTCTAGTGGGGCAAATGGAAAAAAGGGTGAAACGAATCTTGACATTCTGGCCAGGCCTCTGCCCTGCATACCCACTGTCCTGCCTTAGGGGGCACTAGCTTCCTGAGATGGGGGAGCTGGGCTCCATGGATGCGGAGGTCACTCTGGAAAGCTGAGTGTCTGGCCCTGGGAGATCCTGTGGGAGGTGAGACCATCTCTGCTCAGGCCTACATTGGGAAAAGAGAGGTGTGTCCCACCCAGAGCAGCTTCCTACCCTTCTGCCCGCCTGTCCTACCAGGGGAACAAAGGGGGCGTCAACATCTGCCTGAAGCTTTACGGCTATTATGTCAGCATCATCAACTGCCACCTGCCCCCCCACATGGCCAACAATGTCCAGCGGCTGGAGCATTTTGACCGGATCCTGGAGATGCAGAATATTGAGGGACATAGTATCCCCAACATCCTGGACCACGAGTGAGCGTGCAGTTGCAAACTGCCGCCCCTGCCCTCTCTCGCACACCAGCCCAGGCTGGCATCCTCTGCCTGTCACGGCTACCCAGCCAGAGGCAGTTTGTGCTCCTCTCTCAGCCTCGTCCCTGGTGCCCCATCTGCTCTCCTACCCAGCTTTGCCTGCCTGGGTTCTGGGACCCCTTCCCCTTCCCCGGCCCATCTGTCCTGCTTAGAAACCTGGGCTACTGCTAAACATCCCAGGTTAAGACCGTTGTGGTTCCTGGGTCCCCTAAAGGGCTGGTTCTCAGCCTTGCCTGGTAGCCAATTGAGGGAGAAGGAGGGAGGGCTGGCTCCTGCCTTGTATTTGCCACTTGCCCCTCAGGGCTGGTCTGTTCGCTTACATAGTGGGAGCCATGAGAACAGTCCCGTTAGGTCCATGCCCCGGTCTTCACCTGGTCCTCTCCCAGCATCTGGCTTCTCACCTGCGGCCCCGGGAGTGAACAGAACTCAGCCACCTGTTGCTCCTCCCTCCTCTGGCTTCCTCACAGACCTGCCTTCCTTTCTTCCTGAAGCCTCATTCTCTGGTTTGGAGACATGAACTTTCGGATCGAGGACTTGGGGTTGCACTGCGTTCGAGAAGCCATAAAAAATCGGTGCTACTGTGACCTGTGGCAGAAGGATCAGGTATCGGGAAAGGGGTGGGGTGTCTCGAGGGGTGATCTTAGCCCATGGTGAAGGTCCAACATGAATGGTGTGGAGCGTTGCTCAGGTTCCATAGAGCCTGTTCACCTTTCCTGGTCCATCGTAGCCCCTGCTCCTGGGCAGGGGGGAGTCGAGGGCTTTGCTCCTGGGGTGGGGCAGCCAATCCTGTCAGGGCCTGGGCTTTTCTGGAGGAAGCAGGGTACAGCTGCTGGGTGTTAACACAGGGTGTGAGAAGGGCTTTGGCCTGCTGTGCACCACCCTTCTTGTATCCCTGTCGTCTTTCCCAGGCGTGCTTGCCTCCTAGAGGATGAGATACCTCCCATTTTGGGGGCCCTGGCTACCCCAGCCTCCCCTCTGACACAGGTCTGCTAGTGGCTCCCAGACAGATGGAATTGAACATCTGGTCCCTGTAGTCCAAGGACTAGGCAGTGGCAGGCAGCTGCCTTCTCTAGGACTGGGGTAATGTTTGCAAAAGGATTCTGCTGCTCTCCTGGGGCTGGGGTGGGTTGGGGTGGGGATGGGGTGCTGAGGCTGCCACTGGTGCTGTGAGGAAGTGAAGTGGTATCGGTGACTCTTGTCCCACCTTGGTAGCATGTGCTGATCCCTTAATTGGAGCGGGGTGCTGGGCCATAGGGTTGGGACCATTGGGAGATGGGACTGTGTCTTTCTCTATAGCTCAGCATTGCCAAGAGACGCGACCCACTGCTCCGGGAATTCCAGGAAGGCCCCCTGCTATTCCCACCGACCTACAAGTTTGATAAGAACTCCGACAACTATGACACCAGGTGAGGGGCTCCACCAGTAAGATCAGCCTGCCATGGAGCTGGAATTAGCCTGTGAGGAGGAAATGGGGGGCCAGGAGGCCTGGGAAGTCATACCATGCTGGCCCTAGTGGGAGCTGCCTCAGAGTAGAAAAGTTAGGGAAGCAGGAATAGATCTCGCCAGCACCTCTCAGGAATGACACCCCCAATCCCACCCCACTCATGAGGCGCTGGCTTTGGGGGTTGTCACAGATTGTCCTCAGAGCAGGAGGTAGAGCCGGTGCTGGCAAGGATAGGGGGGTGGGGGCTGTGGGGCAGGTAAAGCCAGAAGAAAGGAGGAGGCAGCTGATTCCTGATGTAGGAGGGGCTGTATTTCAGCATTCTGGGGACCCTGCCCCGACTCCCTATGGATTTCTGATCGTCCTCAGATGAGGGCTTGACTCAGCCAGTTACCGGTATTAAGCACCCCCGCCACAGCTGTGAGTGGGTCATGTACTATTTAGGAAGGTGAAATAGGAGTCATCAGTGGAGGACTTTCTGGGGAACAACATAGAGACTGTGCCTCCAGTCGTTAGAAGTGCAGCTCTGCATCAGCGCCATGGCCTTGGACAAGGTATTTAAGCCTCGATTTTGTCATCCATAAAATGGGGATGATAACAGTACCCACCTCGTGGGTTAAGAATTGAATGAGACCTTGCATGTGTATAACCCAATGCCTGACACCCAGTAAGCACTGTGATAACTGCCATTATTATTTTTAGATTCATACCTTTGGGTAGTAGTTTTACTGGAAACCTTTCTAAGAAGCTGACAAGGGGCCAGGTAATTACCAAAACCTTAGGCTTAGGGAGAGGGGCAAAAGCAGCTCTGGCAAGAGGTTCCTGGCCCAACTTAGTGCAAGGACCCTCATCTCTTTGTAGAAAAAGAAGAATCCCTTACATGTTATGGAGCTTTTTGTTTCACTTGAAGCAACTCCTTCATTTATTCCTCCTGTCAGGACTGTCTTATGAAGGAGGTAGGAGGTCCTCCAGGGCGGCCCAGGCCTGAGATTTAGGGGGTGAATAGGTGTCTCCACAGCCAGGCCAGGGCAAGAGGTAGAGCTGCTGGCCCAGTGCTGGCAATGGTATGGCAGAGCCATTGTCCCCGCCAAGGAAGAGGGAAAGGGTAAACCATTTCAGGAGTGTGGGGAGAAGGTGAACCATTTCAAGAGTATGGAGCAAGACAGAGTGGGGTCATGGCCAGGGCAGTGCACACCAGAAGAGGCCATGAACACTGGCAGCAGGGTCCAGCCTGGGCAACAGAGCAGGCCAGAAAGGAGGTAAGAGGGCAGGCTCCGGCTGGCCCAGATCCACGGCTTAAAGAGACTGCCAGTCTCCTCAGCCATCCACTGGAAATGAGAGTCATGGAAATTGTAAGCCCTTGGTGGAACAGGCTGGGGCTTTGAGGGCTGAGACCCTCCACCAACTGACTTTAAAACCTCACTTGCCTGCAGAAAGAGAGCTGCTGACAGGCCATGTAGCCGGGTGTCCCTTTTCCCCTACCGTCAGGTATGGTAGGGAAACCACGAGGAGACTGGAAATACTTGCTAGTAGCTGGATCTAAGCTGCAGTTGGCAAGGACTGAGATTGGGTAGAGAGTCTCAGAGACATTCAAGGACATCCCCAGGTGGCTCAGCAAATGATGGCAGAGTTGGGGCTCAGACTTGATTCTCTGGATTCTGTGGCTCTGGATGCTTTTCTCTAGCCCATAGTACCTGTGAATTCACACCTAGTATTGCCAGCAACAGCAAAAAGCAGGGCAGGATCAGGACAGCAAAGGCTTGCTAAGGAAGAGGCAGATAATTTGTTTCCCCATAATAGACACAGTCCACATTGTGGTTGACATTATTGAGCACCTTTTATTGCCAGGCATTGTGCAAAGGGCTTTGCCTGCATCACTTCACTTAGTTCGTACCATATCCCCATCAGGTAGACACTGTTTTTATTGACTTTTTGCAAATAAGGAAACTGCGTCTTGGAATATCTATGTAAGATAGTAACAGAGTAAGTGATTGAGCAAGAATTTGAACTTGTGTCTGTGTGACTCCAGACCCACGCACTTCCCTTTGCCTGGAGCCCAGGAAATCAAGGAATGTCTGAACAGGAGCAAGGGACATTACAGGGGGACATCATAACTGATATATTGCTGGTTGGGCCCAGGATCCAGAGGCAGCTGAGAGTTCCTGCGGTGTCCGGGGCCTGAGCCCTACATAGGGAGCAGAAACATTCCTGTCTAATCAGACCAGCGTCATCCTTGAAAACCAGTTCAGGCATCACCTCTACTAGAAAGCCTTTCCTGACCCACCCTTCTATCTCACTGAGAGTTCTCTCCCGCCCATCTGCTACTACATGCCTTGTACACACCATGCTATTAAGGTTGCTGTTTAAGACACAGTGTACCTTTCCTGCTGTACTGTGAATGCCAGAGTGCAAAGACTGGGTCTGATTTATGCCCATTCTTGGGATGTAGCATAGTGCCAGGCAAATGTTTGAATTGGGAGCCTAAGAGGACAGAAAGGAAAGCTATGGTATTTCAGGAGCAGCCGGTCTAGTAGAGGGACCCACCCATAGCAAGAAATCCAAATAAACACGATCAAGTCCAGGAGTTGGCCCATAGGAGCTTCTAGAACTTTGTGCAAGTGCCAAAGGAGGTTGAAGTGAATGGTAAGGAGGCGGGCAGCTGAAGCCAGGAGTCCATCACAGTTGTCAAGGAGGCAGCAGAGTTTGGCAGAAAGAAGGGCAGGCATTGTGAGCAGTCAGCAGCCCTGTCGAGAAGCACCTTGAGCGAGTCTGACCCAGCTGTACAAAGTGACTGAGTGAGTTGTGTGCAGGGCATGGGATGCAGCTTTGCCTAGCCATGGCAATGTCCCTGAGCCAAGATGTAATGAGAACCGAGGTCAGCTCCATTACAGGGAAGGGTGAAAGGGCTGAGGGCCGGAAATCCTGTTCAAGTCAGGGATTGTAATAGGGTTTTGTTACATGAACCCGGTCAACCTCCCTGCTAGGCCTGAACACAGGATATTAGGATCAGTCTAGTCGAGACCCGGGTCCAGAGTTCAATGGGACACTTAGAAGCCTTCTATAGGGAACTGAAGGGAAAAGTACTTTCAGACCCAGAAATGGAACACATCACTGCTTTTGAATCAGTAAATGGGTTCAGTTTTCTAGGCTCTTAAACCAAGAGAACCTTGCAGAGCTACTTGGTTTTAATTTTTCTAAAGTAAAGACATAATTAATCTCTAGAAACAATTCTTGTATTCAGTCATGACCTTTTAGCCAAAAAGCCCTGTTCTGGTAACACACACTGTAAGACGGTTCTGGCTGCTCTGACTTGGCCACAGTGGGGCAAGCTGGTGGAAACAGTGGAGTGCAGTGAAGGGAGCGGGGACTGCACAGTCAGCAGACGTGGGCAAGCATCTAGAATCCACCTGGACAGGGTGACCTCTCTGAACTTCAGTGTCCTGTGGGAGAAAAACGTGACATTCTTCCAGTGTTGGAAGGATTAGAACAGTCTGTGAGACACCTGTCACAGTGCCTAATACCCAGAAGGACTTATGTTTAGCTATATTATTAGGTTGGTGCAAAAGTAATTGCAGTTTTTGCAATTAACCTTTTAAACCGCAGTTACTTTTGCACCAACCTAATAGAAATGGAGAACTGGGGGAATATACAAAATCTGAATATTAAGTTTGCGAACTCACCCTGGAAAAAGTGCTATATACCTCATTGCTGAATATCACTACGGTCACCTTCGAAGTGCTCCCCTTGGGAAGCTATGCACCGATGCGAGTGCCTAGTCCACCCTTCAAAGCAATTTTGGAACACTTTTTCTGGAATGGCCATCAGAGCTGTCATATTACCCTTGATGTCCTGAATGTCATCCAGATGTCTTCCTTTCAGTATTTGCTTTATCTTCGGGTAAAGAAAGAAGTCATTGGGGGCCAGATCAGGTGAGTAGGGTGGGTGTTCCAATGCAGTTCTTTGATTGCTGGCTAAAAACTCCCTCACAGACAGTGCTGTGTGAGCTGGTGCATTGTCGTGATGCAAGAGCCAT
The DNA here is from genome assembly GCF_057876585.1 of Rhinolophus sinicus. Classification (NCBI taxonomy): domain Eukaryota; kingdom Metazoa; phylum Chordata; class Mammalia; order Chiroptera; family Rhinolophidae; genus Rhinolophus; species Rhinolophus sinicus. Next base: position 18,941,192 of record NC_142512.1, read on the forward strand.
GAATTGTTGGCGAAAAGTTCAGGTCGTCTAACTTTTTCAAGCAGCCTTTCAGCACTTCCAAATAGTAAACTTGGTTAACTGTTTGTCCAGTTGGTACAAATTCATAATGAATAATCTCTCTGATATCAAAAAAAGTTAGCAACATTGTTGCAACAAGTTCATGAACTTGTCAGACATTAAATATTACATTAAATGTATGTAATTTTCACACATTTATTTTGCTTATTTGTTTCTTGTCTTTTGTCAAGTTCCTCAATGACCTTGTCAATTTCATTTCTTGGCTCCCTACTTGGCCTGGTGTATATAAGGGCTCAGTAAACGTCGTTGACAGTACTGCAGGTACCCCATGATGAGCTTGGGCCAGGCTGTGGAAAAGGAGAAAAGGGAGACAGGCTGAGAGGTACTGAGGAGGAAGGAGAGACAGGCTGTGGTCAGGACTTGGGGAAGATCCTGACGTGACAGCAAGTGTGGGTTCTTAACTATAAGAGGGAAGTTGGGGAGTGGGGATGCTTTGAAAGGGAGAGTGGTGCGTTCCTGTGGTTTATTACCAAGTTGTAAGCATCGTTCTGCACTGAATGTCCAAGGTCAATTCAGAGATTCAGCGTCTGTAGTCTCTGGGATAGAAATACCCCTTTCCAATGTCCTCTGAACAGTGAGCTGTTGAAACAGTCCAGGAGGCCCACACACGTGGCTTAGCCAGTTCCATTTCCTGACCGCTCCCGTGACGCGCGTTAATTTACTTAATGCTCACAGTGGTTCTTTGATGTAAGTACTGTTATCACCCCATCTTAGAGCTGAAGAAACTGAGGCTTGGAGTGATGTCACTTGCCCAAGGGCACATAGCTTTTTTATTTTATTTTTTTAACTATATTACTGGCTTATTGTAAAAGAGTATAACTGAGGAACAGGCAGGTGGAAGAGATGCGTGGGAGAAGGTACGGGGAAAGGGTGAGGAGCTGCCAGCCTCTGTAGGCCCACTACTCCCCAATCTCCACATGTTCACCAACCTAGAAACATGGCTCTTGCTTAACAGGGCAGAACTTTCCCCCAACTGGTCTCTGATTCTAGAGTCGGAGTTTACCACCGAGATGCCATTGTGCCTCTATTGCTAGAAAACTATTGCTGTTGAAGTAACAACAGTATGTCAAAAATGTTTATTTAAAATAGTAATTGAGGGCCAGCCCGGTGGCTCAGGCGTGGAGCTCCATGCTCTTAACGCCAAAGGCTGCCAGTTCGATTCCCACATGGGCCAGTGGGCTCTCAACCACAAGGTTGCCAGTTCAGTTCCTCGAGTCCCGCAAGGGATGGT